>NC_133575.1:5017500-6267500 GCF_048773025.1 Camelus bactrianus
GCCCACCAAAGTGTGAGTCCTTGCCCCCGGCTGTGGAACCGTTAGGGCAGCAGAGGCAGAGGGGCGAAGTGAACAAGCCGCCTTATTGCTCAGAAGGGGAAGGGGAAGGAACGCACTCCAGCAGGGATCCGCCAGCTAAGAGGACCGGGACAGACGTCTCCATCTGTGGCTTGGGCGGTGTGGAGTCCTATGGGAGGCTTCTGCCATCATGTCCCCGTTCCCAGTGTGCTGGAGCCTGTCACCTTTCTTTTGTGTCCTTGTACCTGGGCTTTTCCAGGTGTTGTCATGGCCCTGGTGGGTGTGTCATTTAGCAGTTAATGCATGGCAGTGAGCATGTGACAAGGTTCCAGGTCCCCTGGAAGTCAAATCCTGCCCCGTCTTGGGCTTCACAGATTCTAACCTGTTCCTGTTTCTCCGCTGCCTTCTGAGACTTACATAAGAGTAACTGGTTTCTATTTAAGGGAGGGGCAGGGGTATGATCCTGGGGCAACAGCTTAGTAACAAAAGGAAAGTTGCTTTTAATTAGAATGCCGGCATCTGATGGACCCAGTGTCCCCCAGAAAAAAACCATCTAAGGCCTCAGAGACTTTGAAGCTTTTCTATAAACAGAAGGCAGGGGTTGAGCAGACCTTAATTAGTTCCTGCAGAAATTAAAGGTATTGTTTTGTATTCCTTGAGGAGGGTTCCAGGACCTGCCCCAAGGCTGCACTATTGTTTCCTGACTGCTCCTCTCTCGTCTCTGCACCCCCTCCCTTCCCTGATTAGCAGCTGTTTGACTGTGTCCCTTGGAGCTCAGGGAGGGTCAAGGAGGCTGAATGAAGCCCATTTCCTACAAACAAGAAACAGAGACCATGGAAAGATTTGTGCCAGGGAGGGCACCCCGCAAGCTGCTGCTCAGTGTCAGGTCTACCAGAGACACACCTGTGCAAAGGCACAAGTCAGAACACACTACAAAGGCATTGGTTTGATTGGAGCCAACCCTGTGTGACATCAAGAGAAGGGAAATAATGCCAGAAGGGAAGACGGGATACAGGTCTTGGAGAACTTGAGTTCCAACAGGAGGGTTTTAGCCACAATAAAGTAGGTAATGATAATTCTTTTTTTTTTTTTTTTTTTTTTCACTTAGAGGCATTGCATGGTCACAGTTACGTTTCTAGAGGATGAATCTAGCAGTGAATTATTAGTGAGTTCCGGGAGGAGACAGGAGATGAGGGGAGTGAGGAAGTTCTTACCAATGTTGAGATGAAAGTCGCCAGGCTGAAAATCAAGAAAGGGCTGGATTTAAGAAATGTACAGATGACAGAAGGAGCATTACTTGTTCACTGTAAGACAGAGGGTATGGATGAATCCTCCAGTGGACATTTATTGCCCATTGTTGATCTCAAAATAGCAGATCCCAAGTTTTTTGTCTGTTTGTTTTGGTGTATTGCATTTTGTTTTGTTCTCATTGAAGTATAGTTGACTTTACAGTGTAACATTAATTTCAGGTGGAAAACACATTAATTTAGTATTTTATAGATTATACTATATATTGTATAATAGATTAGAGAGTATAAGAAGTTACTAAATATGGACTGCATTCCCTATGCTGTCCATTGCATCCTTGTGACTTACTTAATACCTAGCAGAGCCTCAGCTTGATGGAAGGCATTGGTATTAATCTTCTGCTTCTTTGTAACAACTGACCACAGATGTGAGGACTTAACACAGCACCTGTTTATTAGCTCACAGTTGAGGATCCAGCAACGCCTAGGGTCTCACAAGACAGAAGTCTTACAGTGTCCTGCAGGGCAGGCTCTTCACTGTGGGCTCCAGGCAAGACTTCGAGTCTGAGCTCATTCCCAGGGTGAAGGGGGTGGGGGTCCTTGCTTTACTGGTAGATGCTAGGCTGCATCTAGACGCCTCTCACCGGTCCCTGCACGTGGCCCCTCTGTCTTCTAAGCCGTACCGACGCAGTGTCTCCTTCTCATGCTTGGAGTATGTCTGGCTTCCCCTTCTTCTGAGAGCTGGAGGAAATCCTCTGCTTGTGAGGGACTCAGGTGACAGGATTAGACCCACTAAGCTAACCTCCCTTTTAACTGACTCAAAATCAAATGATGGGTAACCTTATGTACATCGTCCAAAACCCCCTTTGCCTCGCGTGGGGTGTGAACCCTTGTGTTTGTACTTCTGCGGGCCGGGGCTCGGAATCCTGGGGTGGGGGCATCTTTGAGCTGGGCCTGCCCCGGTATCTCTTCGGGAATTGCTTGAATCCAAGCACATCGTCTCTGCTACTTTCTCCTTCACACCAGCTGTGTAGTCAGTTGCCTTTTACATTTTAATTCAAGAAACAAAGGCAAAGCAAAGGCACAGGTGAGGAGTAAAGAAAATTGCTGCAGTAAGACAAGTGCGGGGCCTTAAAATAGCGCCGTCTTTGCAAAGTGTGGGCTAAGCACATATGCTGTGAGTTGCTGCAGAGTTGGGCTTGTCAGGGGCTGGGAAGATTTTCAGAAATGAAGAAATCTGTCACCACTCAGCTCATGCCAACAAAAACTTCAGACCGCATCAGCATCGTGTGTATGAATTGGGTTGCAGTAATGTGATAAAAATAGAGAATTATAAATGTAGATTGTGAAACTGGCCAAATCTACAACTTGAGAATTATAGTGCTTGTTTTATGGCTACAAGATATATATAAAAAAAAAAAACAGTCATTTGAAATTTATAACAGTTGCAAGTGTAAAATTCTGACTTTTTGTGTGTGAGTGTGGCTGAATAGACCTGCTGTCTCCTAGAGATGAAAATCCATGGACAGTTTACCTCCATCTGTGTGTATCTGTGCTGACTGTGCTGCAGAAACATTGCGTCCCATTGAATCTTCATTGTGGCTTTTCATCTCTGGCTGCTCACGTAAAGAGAAGTCGCATATGCTGGGGAACCAGCCTGGCTCCTTATTTAGAAGAGCAAAAGGATTGGAGAATCAAAGATGGTATTGATATTGAATGGAAATAGAATTTTTAAGGGAACTTGTTTCTTGTTTGAGTTTTTTGTTTCATTCTGTTTTGTTTACTCTAATAATACAATAACCACATTGCAACGGCAAGTCATGATACAGAGTTGGAGCCAGTTGCTGTAAAGACAGCTGTCTGACAGGACAGCCAGGGGCCTCCCCAGTGATGCTGAGACAAGTCAGAAAACAACTCTTCCTTCTTTGCAGTTCACTTTTATTCTCTCTCTGTGCTCCACTATGTATATGTATTTTTAAAGTCTTTATAATTTAGATTTTGTGTTTAAAAACTTGTATAAAATCTTTGGTTTTTTTCCTTGTCACACATTTATATGAACTCTTTTAGAGTTTTCTGATCAACATGGCTATATTTATTCTCAGCATATTTCTTCGGGGGCTCAGATACTTCACAGCAAGCGAGAGCTTTTATGACAACTGATTATCATAATTTCAGCAGTGATGGAACTGTCCAACTAGCTTGTTTCGAATCAGTTCAAAGTCTTATAAAATTCCACTTGTGATATTAATAATAGACCCAGGAGTAACTACAGAATCACTTATGCTTTTGACCTTAGTTTACTGGAAAGTAGATATGTGTAAAGTCTTGTCGACTAAAGAAGACACCTTTGAGAAGTGTGACTTTTTCTTCATGGGGAAACAGATTTCAGATAAATACAATGGAATTAACTATTTTGTAAATAAAATGGAGCTTAATGCTCCACCCTCTTTAATATGAAAAGGTGGTGCAATTAACAGAATTAGATCACGTTTTAACTTTAAATCTCCTTGCTTCTACTTGTCTCAGATCTTCTTTTAGGGAGTAGATATTTAATTGAATGAGTAAAGAAGCACATCATTTAACTATAAATACTTTCTCTGTAGTCTCTGAGTAAATCTTAGATGGCATTAACGTGACATTTGTTGGATATTGTAAACAGTGCTATATAGTATTTCTTAGTTGTCATGAGTTTGGATTTGGGATAAAATTCCAGCATTAAAGTTGAAGTAATCCCCATGCTGTGTCCCATACTTTGTTCTTGGCCCAAGGGACCATCACTTTGGAATCCAGTCACTTTTCTCGTTGTGGGAATGGGAAAAATGTGTACAGGGTTATTTGCCTACAATTTCTCAAAGTAAACTGTAAAACCTCAACTGTAGCTGCCAGCTATCAGCGGTCTTCATTTTCTAGAACCAAAGCACAGATAAAATGTGAGCCCAAGAAGTGTATTTTCATGCCCACAGAAGAGCTGGCTCCAAAACTTGGGAATATCCTGGAATCCATGCTTAGATGCCTGTGGTTGGCAGAAGGAACGGGGAAGTGAGAACGGAGAAGGGGCAGTTCCCCAGCCTGTGGGACAAGCCAGCATGGAATGACAAGTGAACAGTCAAGTATTGCTTAAGAAACGATTTTATCCCAGAGAAAGATGAAATCTTTCTTCTCCATAGAACAGTAAAGTCCTATGTATAATTACCTAGTTCCAGAGGCAAGTGTTTTTTTTTTTCCTTAAATGAATAAAGCGTGTCTTGGAAGCGATGAGACCCCCATAATGTTTTTACTGTGACCAGAAGGAGCCCATATGTGACCTCATAGCAAAGAAAACAAGCAGCATTTGTAAACCAAAGACGTGTGAAGAAGTAGGGCCCACGTGGTCATAATCAGCACCACAGGAGACTGGACAGAGCCCAGGGTTTGCTAGTATCCTGAAAAGATGAGGGCACCTGAGTCCGAAACAAAAGACGGGCACAGCCATCTGTGTCGACAGAAAAGCATGAGCGTAGAAAGTCTTGGGCACGATGCCCCCTCCCGTACACAAGTCAGTTACAGTGAATAATGTTGTGCAGCACTCGTGGTTTCAGAAGCACTCTGCCTTTCAGTGATTGAAGGTGCCTGATGTATGTTTGTGTGGGATGCCTCAGCTTGGTCCCAAAAATCTCAAAGCATCACTCAAGGGTGAACCGCTGGAGATGACATGTCTCATAAAAGATGGTTAAACACTCAGAATTATGGGCATGCATTGTAAGAGAGAACAGTATCTCCAAATAAATAATGTTTAAAATACAACCTTTGAAAGATACTTTATCCCCTGAATGTTGAATAGCATACACCTCGGATTATGTAGTCACTTCTTATGGGCTTAGAGTTAAGCCAAGGATAAATGGAGAATGTTGATTTTTCTCTCCATTCCCAAATGCGCACCTGGGCTTAGAGCTCCCCGGAGAACTGCGACATAAGCAATGCATGATTTATACTCTTAATCCATTTTATTTGTTCACCTTTTGGAAGGGAGGTAAATCCCAGTTCTTCTCAGATTGAGGAAGAACATAGGCAAAGCTGAAAGTATGGCAGCAGGTAATCTGAGAAGAGCTGGGCTCACACCAGATTTCTGACATCACCATAGAGTTTGAATTTCTTCTGAGTGGAAAAGAAGGTTTTGGGAGGAAAGCAACTGTTGGCTAAGGATGATGTAATGAATCTAGGTGGAAGGCTTTATCCGGTTACCACCATCTTGTTAACGAAATGGGTGTGCATCCTTCAAAATCACGCGTTGGGTATCAAACCAGCTACAGTTGGGAGGTGGGAGAGTGCTACGCGTAAAGGAAAAATCAAAGGGGCAGTCACATGAACTGCAGTTACGGGAGTCAGGCAGTTAAAACTCAGCAAACATTTGTACAGTAAGCATTTAAATTTGTAATTAGAACAACACTTTTTCAAGTTTCTCTGTCTTGATTAACAGACATTTATTTTCACCCTCTAATTTCAGATGCCAACGTAGTAGTTGAAAAAGAATAGAAGCAATTTTACGTCTCGTAGCTGTTTTAAGAAATAAAATTGAGTGAAATATAGTAACGGTATTGAATGGCATAAACATTGGGTACCCAGATAGGACATAGTGGGTTCATTTCCAGATGAGTCGTGGTGTGCCCTGTACACTTGGGTATCTGACTTGTTGGTGGAGCCGATTTCCTGATTGTGGGCAGATTTCACTTCCTCATAGATTACTGGGCTGCAGGCTTCCATTCTTTACTGAATGTTGGCTGAAGGATGCCCTCAGTTCCTTGCCGTGGGGGCCTCTCTGACATGGCAGCTTGCTTTGTCAAAGCCTGTAGTCCTAGGACATAACATAGAGCATCTGCTAGCAAGACGGAAGTTGGTGCTCTGTTGCCTCGTCACAGAAGTGACCGCCCATCACCTTTGTTTGCCACGTGCTTTTCTTTAGAATCAGCTCACTGGTGAAGCCCACACTTGACCAGGAGAGGCTTGTACAAGGCATAAACTCCAGGAATGGAGAAACCCTGAAGGGCGTCGTACCAGTTGGCACCCCACCTTTGTATTATGCCCTCTTACATTTCATGCTGCGATTTTACAGTAGACATCTTTTTTTCAGTGGAAGCAATTGGAACACTTGGTTAAAATAGACGGGTCTTAAATAATAAAAGCCCCCGATAAATGGAAAACTCAATTCCAGGCAGCCCAACTTGTTCCCTGGATAAGGATGTCTCTCCCCCTTGAGGATTATCTGACCCCATGGGACTCAGGGTGGGTCCCATGTCTCACTGGGGAGCTTGTTGAGATGCAGTCTCAGGTTGCACTCTGAGAATCAGTGTTTTATGCAGTTGCCCTGGTGACTCGTGTGCTCATTAAAGTGTGAGAGATACTGATCTAGCCCAGCACTTCTCAACCTGGACGCACAGGGGACTCACTGGAGCAGGTGTCTGTGTCCCATTTCCCAGGCATTTGTGCATCTTATTCATCATGTGCACGCCCTGGGCAAGGTTCTCTCCTGATTCTTAAGGTGTACTGAAAGTGCTAATATGTCTCCATGTGGACTGGAATAATCGGTGATAGGAGAATGCCAGAACAATTTTGTGTATATAAATTTTCATTTCTATTTCTGTAAAATCAAGTTATTTTAAAAATTACTTTCTTTTGTGTCACATAGAACAGTTGAGGGTGTGTTTTTCCATCCCGGTGTAATTTTAGTGTTCAGTCTTGATCACAGATGTCTTAAAACAAACATTTCCTAAAGTTCTTGATGATTTAGCTATGTAGTAAAGATTCTAAAGTTCTCCATGGCACTGCTAAATATTTTTAGGAGGCATGGTTTCACTTCTTATTGTTTTTTTTTTTTTAACATTTTTTAAGTTGAGTTATAGTCATATTACAATGGTGTGTCAAATTCCAGTGTAGAGCACAATTTTTCAGTTATACATGAACATACATACATTCATTGTCACGTTCTCTTTCGCTGTGAGCCACCACAAGATCCTGTATATATTTCCTTGTGCTACACAGTACAATCTTGTTTATCTAGTCTACATTTTGAAATCCCAGTCCCTTCCCATCCCCTGTCCCCCTGGCAACCAAAGTTTGTATTCTGTGAGTCTGTTTCTGTTTTGTATTTATGTTTTTTTTTGTTTATTTGTTTTTTTTAGGTTCCGCATATGAGCAATCTTATATGGTATTTTTCTTTCTCGTTCTGGCTTACTTCACTTAGAATGACATTTTCCAGGAACATCCATGTTGCTGGAAATGGCATTATGTTGTCAGTTTTTATGGCTGGATAGTATTCCATTGTAGAAATATACCACCTCTTCTTTATCCAGTCATCTATTGATGGACATTTAGTCTGTTTCCATGTCTTGGCTACTGTAAATAGTGCTGCTATGAACATTGGGGTGTGTGTATGTTTTTTAATTAAGGTTCCTTCTGGATATATGCCCAGGGGCGGGATTCCTGGGTCATATGGTAAGTCTGTTCCTAGTCTTCTGAGGAATCTCCATACTGTTTTCCACAGTGGCTGTACCAAACCGCATTCCCACCAGCAGTGTAGGAGGGTTCCCTTTTCTCCACAGCCTCTCCAGCATTTGTCATTTGTGGACTTTTGAATGATGGCCGTTCTGACTGGTGTGAGGTGATACCTCACTGTAGTGTTGATTTGCATTTCTCTGATAATTAGTGATATTGAGCATTTTTTCATATGCCTATTGATCATTTGTATTTTTTCCTTGGAGAATTGCTTGTTTAGATCTTCTACCCATTTTTGGATTGGGTTGTTTATTTTTTTTCTTGTTAAGTCATATGAGCTGCTTATATATTCTGGAGATCAAGCCTTTGTCAGTTTCATTTGTCACTTCTTATTGTTGATAATTACCTAGTAAAGCAGAAAACCATCAAGTTGAATACTGGTCCCATTCTATATGAGTTACCAGTCCCATCAGACAAGAACTGTAAACCAGATTTGCACTTGTCCAAGTGACATTTAGATTTTTCTCAGAATCCACTGATTGGAGTTGCCACCGATTGATATTATAAATGTTTATTCATAAACATTTGTATAAGTTGATATTACACATATCAATATTTAGTTAGAACATTTTCCTGAACATCTGCTCTGCATCAGTTATGCTGCTTGAGGGTTCGAAATAACAAAAAACGGGGAAGAGAAACACGCCCACTTATGTGGAACCTACAGATAGTTTGGCAAAACCAGGTATGATTCGTATTGCCATGCAGTTCTGTGTTTAACTGAACATCGTGAAAAATGCTGGGACAGAAAGGCACACGGTGTCATGTCAGCATAAAGCTGGGGGACACACCTCCTGGTGGGTAGGAAAGAAGACTGCCCTGAGCTTTAGGGTTTAACTGGGGACGAATGGATGAGCAGATGCTCCTGTGATAGGGATGTGGCAAAGCTGGAGTGGTGGGGACATTATTGCCGTTATCGGCTTTTTGGAGGAGAAGGGGGCTGGTGAGAAGGCTCATGAGCCTGATACGAATGGAGAGGGAAGGGGTGGCCAGACCACACATGACCCTTTGGCCGTCGAAAGAGATTTTGACTCTGCAAGACTAACAAGAAACTAAGAGCCCAAGAGGCAAATGACGGAGGAGAGAGTGAGTAAGGAATCATTTCTGTTTGGGATCAGCTCAGATTTAGGGGCAAAAGCATCTTATAACTATGGATCTCTACAGGGAGGGGGTAAATTCTCCCGTAGGTGCATGTGGAAGGGCTGGGGCGATGAGAAGGGTGTGATCCAGTGTCTCAGGGCACTTGGGCTGCCGTGACTCATCAGAAACTCGCCACCTGTCTCGGCCTCAACAGTCAACTCAGACGTAGTGAAATCCCAAGAAAAATCTGAAGCCACCAGAACCTCACACTTTTAGAGAGGACTCTTTCCTTTTTATGGACTTACATCAACTTTCGGTGTAATGTTAATGACTTTCAGCTTAATTTCTATTTCTCGAGTTTTAAAGTTAGCGTTTTGCCTGTTTTGTGTTTTTAAATTTTGTGTGTTTCTTATTTCATTCCAAGCGCATTCTTCTAATTACAAAAATAAAATGAGTGATGGTATCCAAGAGGAAACTTTCTCAGGGGTAGGCACCTCTGGGAAGTGATGCAGTCAGGGAGAGGTGAGGGAGGACTCGCAGCTGTGTCCACAAGGAGGCGCTTCTCTGCACAGTTCCCTCATTCTTCCTCTGTCTTGGGCTCAGTAATTCCATTAGTCTCCGATGGTGTCAGACAGTCTCCGTTGCTCGTTGCCCTGCTCTGTAGTTATTGCATGGATCTATGAATCTCCTTGCGGATAGAGGCTGTCTGTTATTTCTTGGTGCTTATGCCAAGCTCCCAGGCATACGGCAGGCTCTCTGCAAACAGTTGTCAATCAAATTAGGCTTCAGCCATGGGAACACAGAAATAAAACTCAATCCGATTCACTGGAGACTCCTTGGAAACCTGAGAAAAAACGTCAAAATCCTAGCACAACCACAGACTAAAAGGGTGGCCCAGAACTGTCCTGTTCCACATTGTACAGAAATTTAGGGAAGTCTCCAGTTTATTTTTAGTTGGCAGAAGACCCTGTTAAAAAATACGTATGCATCTATTTATCTTTAACTATGAGAATATTTCTTGGTTGCTCCCCTACTAGCTCAAGTCAGCCCCGTATGGCGAAGGAAATAGCCAAGAATAAGAACCACCTTTGACTTGCGTACTTTTTAAATGAAAGAAACAGCATTTGTATCAGCATTTACTATTAAATTAGCCCACCATTTCCATATGATAAATATTACTGGAAATCGGCATCGTTCACGTTTAAATCTTTATCTCTGTATCTTTAGATAAGGGTTTTACTTTCAAGGCCACGTGTGCGCATGTTGCTGCTTTACTAATTGAAAAGAGATGATCTGTCTTTTCACATCTGTTAGGAAGAGAAAAAACCTATTGAGTTAAAAATCTTTAGCAGCATTTGCTGGGTCGTACATACTAGGCTACATATACTGCTTTTATTTGTCAAAGGAGAGATAGACAGGATTATTTCACGTGATTCCTGACTGTCTTCAAAAGACGGTTGTCTGTTATATCATGAATAGAATGTGAATGGATGGGTAACGTAGAAATTATGCAGGAAAACCTGAGAGTAAACAGCAGAAATGCCACCAGGCACCCACGTGAGAATCGCTATCACTTCCTTCTTATGCATTTAAAAAAAATGCATCAAGTGATCGAAATGGGCATGTCATTAACTTGTAATAAATTTTACTACCACATTTCACTAGCCTAAGGGGAGTGACTTCTCATTCAGCAGACTGTAGAGGTTTGTAGGACTGGAGTTATTTTATTTACTTATATACATTTTATGTTTGTAAACTGATAGGTGCAAACAATCTTCAGATATTTCCTGCTTTCAAAAATTGATGTGAACCAACGAGATAAATACAATAGAGCAGAATTTAGAGCTTCAATTACATCATTTGGTGTAGAGGCACTTCAGGGTATCCGTCCCAAGTTTTCTGTTTGACAAATTTTAGTTTTGTGGGTGCGATGCCTTTAGCATGAAGGGGGCAGAACTGGAGAACTTTATTAACGACATCAACTACTAAACGGTTAGAAAAGATGACACGGATGGGCAGCGGCATAGAGAGATGTCAGATGGAGACTTGCCAGTGTGTGCGCTTAAAAGATCTGCAGCTCTGCTGTCCATGGTGGTAGCCACGAGCCACCGGGGACTACATTTGCATTATTTAAGGTTAAGTTAAATTTAAAAAATGAATTCCTCAGTTGTGCTAGCCACATTTCGAAATGTGATGTCATCTTGGAAAGCACCACTGTAGAACATTCCCATCACTATGGCAGTTTCTGTGGGAGAGCCCCCGGAAGGCTCTCTCCACCGTCCAACTCCAATAGCCAGTGAGCTTGGAATGACTTCTGAGAGGAGTAATTACTTTCTTCCTGTCAAGTCAGCCTCCTCAACCTGCAATTCTTTTAAGGACGGTTTCCCTCGTTTTTTTCCTTGACTCAGTAATATGAACTGGACTAAATAATATTGCTGTCACAGTGTCTACATGTATCAATGGGATAAATTATTCCCCAGCATTCAGAGCTGTGTTGAGATCCTCTAAGAGGCAGGGAAGCTGCAAATGGGAATATCGGCGTTGTCCTGTGCCTGCATGTGAAGGGGTCTTTCTAAGGGGTATTGCAGTGCATTGTAAAAAAACAAGTATCTACATTTCCCCTATGATTTCAGAGGGTTAGAGGAAACAGACGGATGGATGAACAAAGCTTATAGTTCCCAGAGGACACTGTGTCTGCAGTTAACTTTTCTTATTGGTTTTAACTCATTTATTTAGTTAGGTTTACTTGGCTTCCCTCACTTAGAGCAATTAGTGGCGAAGTACAGAAACATTAACAACAGTCGAGGGAAAATAAATGTAATTAGAGTAAAGGAAAGTAAGGCTAGAATGATGAGCCCAAGCTTGAGCTAAATGCTTGTTATAATGGAGGCCATATTGCCGCACCCCGTTCCCAAAGGCCAGAACCAAGGATGACTCCAGAAAGCACGGAGAGCTTGCATATCCCTCAAGCACTTCTCCATGAATATGAAAATCTGCAGCCTAGTTTTGGTGAGAATTTGACAGCAGAAAGTATGATGTTAGCTGGTGGTAAGAAAATAAGTTTGGAGTGTTTTAACTTAACAGTTTAAGGGCAATCTGTATGGCTTTGCCATCTTGGACACAGAGAGCCACGTTGGCACATTCTTAAGAAAATTAAGGAGCCTGGTTATGGAAACATAGACCTTTCAAAGTACGTGCCTAGTTCATCGGCAGCCCATCAGAGAACTGGCTGACCGATCGCCTTCACACGATGTTCATATGGGAGAAGCTGTCATTTGTGATTGAATGATTTTATAATTTAATACCTAAATTCATATTGTAAATTAACTTTTCCCCAATGACCTATATTTGCCTACATACATAAATACTTATCATTGTCTTTCTATATTTAAGACTTGTTGTCCCTAGTAAGTGGACTCTTAGACAGCTAAGATTGTTTATTCAGTTAAAAGTGTATTTTTATGGCCGTGGACCAAAGTTAGCTGCCCACCTGGACTTTTAACCTCCCGTCGACCTCGTTAGCACAGGGTCATAACTGACCTACCTAAACCTGCAGCAGACAGGAGACTCTGCCTTGTACTGTTATTTGATCTCCATGTGTAACTTATCTGTCAATGCAATTTACATACCAGTCATGGCTTCTCTTTCAAACAGAGCAGTGGCTTTGATAATTTGGGTCAAATTTTATTTTTCCTGTTAACTCGATAATTACCTTCTTCTCTGTTTTAAGTCTGCAGTCAAGTGTGGATGCTAAACTCTAGGACTAATAAGTTACAGACAACTTGCATGAACTCCTTCGCTTTCTTGTCTAGAGATCCTCAACATGAGTGCAGCTGAAAACTGCCTTGAGGGAGGAATTAAAAACAGGAACTCATTCGCTGTTTTGCAAAATCTAAAATGAGCGTAGGGCACAAGAAGTTAAATTTACATTAAAGTAAGACTTTCTCTTCCTCATCAGATTAGTCTAACTCACTAGTTCAAATTATAAAACCACATGATTTAAAACTTCAAGCACATGACATTTCTAAACATTTAAATTAAAACTAGGGATTTTTTTTTTCTTAAGAAAAGGGAACATTGCTTTCTGTGTAAGTATCGGCAGATTGGCTGGTACATTTAATAAAAAGTCATACATCATTTTAACATTCAGCAAAGCTGCTTTAAAGGGCATCCAAGATAAAACTACTGACTCAGAAGCACGCAGTGCACTGGAGTTATAAAATGTCACTTCAAGGACCAACAGTCTAAGTTTTAAGTGAATGTGATTTTTCAAGCTCTGCTGATTTTTCCAAGGGACAGCAATATATTAAAATAAAACTGTAGTTTAATCCAACAACAATATTCTTCCTTTCCACTTTGGTAGAAACACCTAGTTTAGAAGGCACATTCTGTAGTTTTTGGACTAATTTCTGTTGTGGGACAGAGCAGGGTGGCATGGTGATACACAGGTTGGTGAAAGAATTTATCAGAGATGAAGTATGAGAGTAGAAAAGGAGTTTTGTAGGTTATGCTGCCATAGACCACAGCGGGCCACACAGATGAGGGGTGCCTGTGTGAACCCCGACGGCTGGTGGTTGGGCTGTTGTATAAGGTCGGTTCACAAGGTGTCTGATCAGCTTGTGTGCAAGTCTCTGATTGCTTGTAGGTGAGGTAAGTGGTTTAGGTGAAGGGGCAGGATTTCTGACTCTGATAAGGTGGGCTGAAACTAGCCAGCCTGAGCTATTGTGAGATTAGGCATTATCTGGGGCTATTATTTTGTTAGGAGAAACATGCCCAGGAGAGAATATACTTTATCTGTTGAGGTATCACAGGCAGACGTCTGAGAGCCCAGAAATGGGAGCCATTGGACTTGGAAGGATGTCAGTTGGCCCAATAATTTCTTCATCAGTACTGGGCAGACTAGTTGACCTTTGTCACTTGAGAACCTGAAATCATGTAATTTAAAGAAGTATGTTTTTAAGATGCCAGGTGAAGCCGGGAATTTTGTAAATGTAATCACATAGCCACAATATTTTAAAAAAAATAATACAAAAAACAAATTTTTCTAACCAGTAAGGTATGGTATGAGTTGATCATCATCAATTTGACATGTATAAATAGCATTTTATGTTGCAAAACAAACAGCTGTTAGTACATTTCTGGTCAGAGTACTTTCATAAACACTTTATGATATTTTATCTCAGGTCTTTCAGTGTGGATTGCACCAAAGTCACATTAATCATACGAGTGGAAATAATTTTGATTTCTTTTTTGTACCCCATCAAGAGCTGATGTTGATATCTGCTTTAACACTGATTACTTCATGTGTTTGAGCAAGTAACTTTTAGCCTTGGTTTTGTCTGGGAAATGAGCTGTTTGAGCTGAAGGCTTTCTGAGGTATTTTGACTCTTAAAAACTCTGTAATTCTAAATGTTAGCTGGAAATTAGTGTTTAAAACTCTTGTTGGCAAGGAGGTTCTTGACTTGTCCCTGAAAGAATTCAGAAACGAGACCTGGAGGTCAAGAAAGCAAAGCAAAGATCTATTAAGGTATAGACAGTACACTTTCAAGGGCTGGGCGGGCAGACCCAGGTGGGTAGCTGCCCCGAGTTTCTCTGGCAAGCTGGTTGTATGGGTGTAAAAACGAATGGGCAGAATGTTCAGTGGTGGGGAGGGGTGTGGGGTCGTCTTTCCTGATCTTCATCCCAGCTCCACCTTCCCAGGTGGGGAGGAGGGATTTTTTTTGTCCTTATTTAGTCTTGATCAGGAAGTCAGATGAGGTCATGATGAACAAAAGGTTACGTTCAGTGGGGGTAACATAAGCAAAAGGTTACCTTCGGATGGAGATCATAATGATCAAAAGGTTGCATTCGGATGGTGGAGATTCCTGTCTTGTCCCACCTGTCTTTGCCTGCAGGACACTCATCAACCCAGAATGTGTGGTCACTTACCAGTCCAGAGGTTCCTGCTTTTCTTGGTCTTCTCAAGGACCGCCGTTGTTCACAAGCTCCATGATTTGGCCTGTGTTCCTCATTTTCTGTTCATAGCTAGCCACCTGCCCACTCTAACAAAACCATGGCCAGTAGGACTTAATACAGTGTGACAGCAATTCCCCCATTTACTCAGTGCAGAACTGCACTGACGTAACCCTGTTGGTGTTACAGTGGGGCAGAGAGAAGCACAAATGAACGCGTCTGGAATGAAGTGGACAATGAAATTGTTACTGTGTTGTCGAGTCCGCCAGGCAGTGACGTAGACGTGGAAGAGGGGAGATGGATGCGAAGTATGGAGACTCGTTCCTTTTTTTTTTTTTTATGACACTTTTAGTGTGCTATGATTCCTGTACAGTGAACCACATATATTTCAGGAGTACAATTGGATGAATTTTGATAGAAGCTGCCACCACAATCAAGGTAGCTAATGCTTCTGTCACTCCCCAAGAGGTACAATTTTCGAATTCCCAGTTTATCCTTTCCCAGCCTCTCTCCCCTCTGGTAACCATAAGTTTGTTTTCTGTGTCTATGAGTATTTCTGTTTTGTAAGTAAGTTTGTCTTTTTTTTTAAGATTCTGCATGTAAGTGATCATTTTTCTTTGTCTTTCTGACTTCATTTACAATGACAATCTCTAGGTCCATCCATGTTGCTGCAAATGACATTATTGTGTTCTTTTTCTTTATGGATGAGTGGTATTCCATGGTGTGTGTATGTATGTATATACATATATATGTGTGTGTGTGTGTATATGTATGTATACATACCCTCCCCCCCAACATTTCTCTGTTCAGTCATCTGTTGATGGACGTTGGACATTTGGGTCATTTCCATGTCTTGGCTATTACAAATAGTGTTGCTGTAAACATTGGGGTACAAGTGTCTTTTCAAATTACCTTACTCTGGATATACGCCCAGGAGTGCTATTGCACATGGTAAGTCTGTTTTTAGTTTTTTGAGGATGGTGATTTATTCTTGATTGTTTTTGGAAGAGGCACCAGTTGGTTGGGGCCGAGTGGTGAGAAGCTTTGAATGTTGAGTTCAAGTTTCAGCGCATCTTCATAACTTCAGGGGAGCCGTGTCATGGGTAGCGAGAGGGGATAAAGTGCAGAGCCCTGTGCTTTAGGGGGTGGGTGGCAGTAGAACTGTTTAGATTGAATTGAGGCAGCGGATGACGGGGTTGATTCCAGTGGAGGTGGAAGCAGACAAGTCAGAGGTCCCAGGGAAGGATGTCCAGGCTCCAGTTGGTTTAACTCTCCCCAGTTACTTGGTCCCATGACCGCACTCTCATTTTCTGTGATGACATTTCTCCCTCTTTGGCTCTTCCATCTCAACCTTCTTTTTAGGGGGTACATCCTTACAAAGTTCTATGATAGTGCTCTCACCAGAGTGGCATTCTCAGCTACGTTTTTACTCTTAAGACCCTGGAAAAATATTCCATTGTTTTCCAGTAATAGGAACTTTCTCCCAAATCTCCATCATCTCCAATAGCAAATACACAGGAATGACTGATACCCCACAAATGCCTAACTCTGTCACGAAACTCTCTAGCTTCCTCATATGACCCAGAGTCCCACTCCTGTGCATCCTTATAACCTAGAAACTGTTAAACTACTTTTACCAAGGGTCCCTTGAATTAAAGATTCTCAAAATTCAATTATTTCCCTCATATCTGTGCTTCCTTCCACCTTCATCTCCTCAGTTAAAAGCAACACCATTACATAATGGGTCAAGCTCCAAATCTTGCCCACACCTTCTGTCTTCCCACTTATATTTAATAAGTTAATGCTTAATCATATTTCCGCTCCTGAAGACTCAACCTCCTTGTCATTTCTGTAAGCCGTCTCTTCATTCCACCAGCTGTTGCCTTTTTGATTTGATTATTGCATCTTCCTACATCTTTAAACTACCGCACACCAAACCGTGCTGCAGAGAACTGTTGGGACCAGCAGCCCAAAGAAAGCAATTACATAAATCCCTTGCTTCGGTTCTTTCAGTGGCTCCTCATAAGCATTAAGGCAAAATCGAACTTCTGTAGCACTGTTGGAAAAGACCTTTTATAATTCCGTCCCTGCCAGCCTCTAAATTCCCACCTGTCCTGCTGGCCCTCTGTAGCCAGGTGTTCTGCTCATTCTGAATGACCTGCAGGTTCCCCCATCTGCTGGTCCATGCTGAGTTTCAGATCCCCACCCAAGTCCCGCCCCCCCGGATAGTTTCCTTAGGTTCACAGACATCCAGATGTACACCAGTATTGCCCTACACTTATCTCCGTCAAGCATTTGTACCAGTGTTCGTGACTGTATTTACTTGGCTTTACCATCTGCTCTTTCTTACATGCTAAAGCTCTTCTTCATCTAGAAACTGTACTGATAACGGTGCCCCTTTTTTGACTCTCAATACCTGTGTATGAACACACACACACAGAAGGAACAGTCCGAGAGAATGTAGTAAAGCTGAGCGGGTGCTGTTAGAGTAGATGTGAAGTAAAGAGAGCACTAGACAGACTGACACCTGGCTCCTTAGAAGTCAAAGGAGGGAAGTCGCAGTGATGGAAGTGTATGTCTTTTGGGGCTGGGGGGTGGGTGGTTAGTGGTGCTTGTGATCACGGTGTGCTCCAGGAAGAGTGATACATTTGAATGTGTGAATAGGAATTCTCTATCCAGTAAAATGCATCTGATCCATCTGGGGCCCATCTGTATGGAGATGTCCAGGCGGCAGCTGCAGAGAGAAATCTGGAAGGAAAGTAGGAGATGTAAAGGAGGAAGTTACTGGCCTGGAGATTGTAGCCGTGGTTGTAGTTGTAGCCGTGGTCAACTGTAGGTGATGCTGCCGAGAGTTTAGAGTGGAAAGGTGATGGCTGATGATAAGCCCTGAATAGATGTCATCACTCAGGGGCAGGGCGGGTGGGAGGGAGAAGACCCAGTTGGGAAGATTTAGAAAGTGCAGTCACACGGAAAGAGAGAGAGCTGGCAAGTTGGAGAACAACAGAAATCAAGAAGTGTGATCTGTGGTTTTGAATGCAGCAAAACTGATCAGATTCAGCAAGGTATCAAAAAAAAAAATCGTCTGCTGAAGCAAATGTAGTTTCATTTCTACAGCAGAGGTAAAGTCAGTTTTGCAAGAAGCTGAAAGTGTCAGATTATCAGTGTGATTTCACAATATTATTTTTTCCTTGAAGGGAAGAGGAGTGAGTGCAAAAATTTAAGAAAAATTGGAACTGAGGTGGAGTTCTTTGAATGCAGAAAAGTTGAGCATGTCTTCAAATCTTGCAGGGGGGGAGTTAGTAATAGAAGAATAGAAACTGAGGCTGAAGGAGGGAAATCAGATTGTAAATAGGGCAAAATTCCAGACGTGCTTG
The DNA here is from genome assembly GCF_048773025.1 of Camelus bactrianus. Taxonomy (NCBI): domain Eukaryota; kingdom Metazoa; phylum Chordata; class Mammalia; order Artiodactyla; family Camelidae; genus Camelus; species Camelus bactrianus. Next base: position 5,035,700 of record NC_133575.1, read on the forward strand.
AAGCACCTGGAAAGGAGGGAACAGGAACGAGGTGGAGGTTTTGTGTTGATATGGAGAAGGGCTGTGAATTGCGCTCAGTTATGAATGAAGGGGAAACAACACAGGGAACATCTGAGATGGAAGGGGTGATAACCAGTGACGTTGTGCTGGGTGATAAGCATGGCATTAAAGCACAAAATGCAAAATACGAAGTCTTGTTTCTTATGACTGAGGGACCCGTGTGAAAAAGAATGGTCTCAGCAATAAAATAGAATTAGTTTTCTATGTAAGACTGAATGTTGATGATTAGCATTGCGTATTCATTAATTGATGCAGTGTTACAAAAATTGTGAATTACTGGGCCATGAAATAAGCCGTAAAACTACATATGTGCACTTAATTCAGTATTACAAGGAAATGCTGATAAATATTAGATCACTTCAAGCACATTGTTGATATATTCCACTTCATATGTTAAAAGCAAGCAACAGCAGGGGGAAACTGACACCATTTCTATAATAAAGGTATGTTCGTACAGTACTGCACTTTTTGAAAAAGTGGAACTAGATAAAGTGATTTTACTTTGATGTTAAAAAGTGTGTCATATCCTTAGGCATTCAGTGTCTAAATATTTTGATTCATTATCGCTAATTTAAAGGAATAATCGTAAGTGAGGACAGTAATGAGATTCAACTCTTCATTAGAAACGAAATCGGTAACAGTTCTACACCATCTAAACCTAACGTGCAAGGAGCAGTTAATAACAGCACAGCCTAGTGTGCTGCCGGCTAGAAACGTGCTGTGTGTGCTGGCATTCTGCAAAGGAACAGCAAAAACACATCGACGTACAGAGTTTACAGTATGAAAAGCATTTAACAAATTTAACAGCATTTGAACACATCAGTGAAATACTTCTGTCAGATCAGAGGACAGTGAGTAGGGTCCTTACTGTTTTTGAGCAAGTAGTTAACCTATTTCTACTGGGGAAAAGAAAAAAGGTCTTTAAAACACATGGAGTAATTTCATTCATCTAAAATATTCCCTTTATAGTAACTACATTTCTAAAAGTATCCTTGTGGGGTTACATTACAAGTGGAAATGTTTTAGACATGTTCATGGTTTCATTCATAAGCAGAGACATACAATTTTCTTTTCCAAATTATCAAATCACATTAGAGGGTCTTAAAAATTTACAAACCCATATTACGTATGTTATAATCCAATACCTGCATTTTGTAGATTTAAGAAATGGAGACTCATCAAAATAAAGGACTTGACCACTGTAGTAATTCAATAAACAAGGTGAAAATAACACTACTTTCCACAATTCTGTCTCTAGTTTTGAAGTATAATAGGTTACTGGTGTTTATATATCACTTCCATGCTGAAGTGTACTGTCTACATTCATTCTTTGATTTACTCATTGAGGCGTTGTTTTTATATTTCTTTCTCTGTTTAAACATGATGTTAAGTTCACATTGTATCTTGGGTTGGTAGAATGTGCTTCATTGTTATTTGAGTATTTCAAATCAAGTGGATGTGATTCCTTATTAATATCTGCCTCATTACATTTTGTAGGAGGAGAACAGTCATTAATACTTATGAGCACCTACCATGTGCCTATTAATCCTATTCCTTAAATTATGCAATTAAATACTGTGTCCCAGTTTTTCATATCAGAAGACCAAATCTCAAAGAAGATGAGTTATTTACCAAAGTTTCTAGCCAGGAAAAGAAGAAACTGAGATTAAAAATCAGGTTTGTGTGATTTCATAGTCACTCTTCTTTCTGCTATCCTCTGGAGTTTATTAAGTTTTAACTATCTTGAAAGATAAAAGTGTATGAGATTAGAACTGTTCAGGCGCCAGGAAAGTGAAGACAGTCATTAACTCCAGGCTTTATTAACATAAGCATGCAGGGTAAGTCCCATGAAATAGCCACTAAAATAATTTAAATAAAACACAATAAATGGTCAGGAAGTCAAGAAGAAGAGAAGAAAAAGACAGAGAGAAATTGCAAATAACAGTATGGTGTTAGGCACAAGATGTCAGTTATCAGAACAAATGTACACATCTGCACAAAGGGATGAACAACACTAGACATAGTAATTCCACAGGTAAACAGATAATATTTTTCTATTTAAACGTATTTAACATCTAGTAGATTGTTTTAACTAAAACGATAAGAATAGATTGTGAGGTTTTTAACCCCTGTAAAAGTAAAACACATGAAAACAGCGTAAGTTGCAGGATAGGAAATGGAAGTGAACTATTTTAAGGTCCATGTACTAAATGTGAAGTGGTATCATATCGTTAAAGATAGATGATCATAAGTTAATGATGTATAAAATGTGAATCTACAGCAGCCAGTCAAATGAGAAAAGGTTTTAGCTAATACCCTGAAAAGGAGGTAAAAGGGAATCGTAACAATAGTTAAGCCAAAATAAAGAGGGTAAAAAGCAAGGAATAGACAGGACTGACAGACAGCAAGTAGCAAGATGGTAGCCTCACCCCTCAGCATAGCAATAATCACATTAAATAGAAATGGTTGCTCAGTTGCAGACATTTCTCAAAATTCTTTGAACATTGAACTTAAGATGTGGGAACTTTATCATAATAGATGATCCAGTTTTAAACACAATAGCGCAAAAGAAAAACTCCGCAGGCTGAGAGCAAATGTTTACAGTACAGATGGTCTACAACAGATTATTCTTCAAAATGGGTAAATAACTTCCACAAATCAACAAGAATTCAAACAGAATGAGGGGAAAGTAAGATCACTGAGAAAGCAATTCATAGAGGAAGAAACACAAATAGCTAATAAATACAAGACAAGACACCCATTCTCATTATTAATGGTAAAAATGCTAATGAAGACTATGATAGATACCATTTGCCATTCATCTGACTGGCCAAAGTCTGGCTGTGTGAGGAGTCTGAGACGGGGTGTGGAATGATGAGACACCATTGCCTGGGGCTGTGGGGAAGTATTCATTGCACTCTGTAAGAAATGTTGAGCTACCTAATACATTTGAACAATGCATAATGTGCAACAGATTTCATTCTGCTCCTTAAATTCAGTGAAGTGGAAGATACCAGTGAACCCAGGAAGACCCTTGATTGGTCCTTAAAATGGAGCCCAGAGTCAGATTGGAGTAGGTGGTAGAAGGGAGGACGTGCAGGTCTGGAATATATGGTATTCAGTAATGTGTTACTTGGAATAAGTGAAGCACTTTGTGAAGTTTTGTTGATGCTATGATTGTGATGGGAACAGCCACAAGGAGTGGTAATGTCCCTGTGTGTACGGCAGGTGGGGCAGGGCAGGTTACGGCTGATGTATCCTCTTTTGATCCTGGAGATAAAAGAACAATTATCAGGAATGTGTTGGAGGAAAGATGTTGAGGTCCAATTTGGAAAATCTATAATCTCACATAAAATAATCTTATGATAACATATTTTCACAAATGTGAAGATGGCCAGGCTGCCAGGTAAACCAGCCTTCTTGGTGAAGAACTTAAGTGCATATGCCCCCACAGAGATACCAGTATTTAAACTGTGGCCTGAAAATGTTTACACAACACACACAAGGAAATTTGTAAGAATGTGAGCAAAAGCAGATGAATGTTGGAAATCTTTTGAAATCTCTCTATCGTGAAGAAAGTGGGTAGACGAGCTGTCAACACGCCAGAAAGCTGTGATATATGTATGAAGTGGAATACTACTCACCCATAAGAAAGAATGAAATAATGCCATTTGCAGCAACATGGATGGACCTGATTACCATACTAAGTGAAGTCAGTCAGACAGAGAAAGAAAAATACTGTATGATGTCATTTATATGTGGAATTTTTTTAATGATAAAAAAAGACATAAATGAACTTATTTCCAAAACAGAGAAAGACTCACAGACATAGAAACCAAACTTATGGTTAACAGTGGGGAAAGGAGGTGGTAGGGGGTACATTGGGAGTTCGAGATTTGCAGATACTAACTGCAATATATAGAATAAAAAAAAAATAACAGAGTTCTGCTGTATAGCACAGGGAACTATATTCAGTACCTTGTAGTGGCCTATACAGAGAAAGAATATGAAAAGGAATATAAATATGTCTATGTATAAATGAATCACTATGCTGTACACTAGATATTAACACAGTATTGTAAGTTGACTGTACTTCAGTTAGGAAAAAAAACAAAAAAACACTTGAGCAGAATCCATACACTAGTTGTCATATCACAACCTGAAACTGACTGATGGAACAGTTCAGTGTTTGCTACTTGGATAATAACTGTGGTTGAAATTTTAAAGAAGAAAGTCATAATCAATGAAAAGACTGTATTTTTACAACTTATCACTGTTTCATTTCGAGGGAAAATTTCATAGGCCTTATTTTTGTCTTAAAAACATACACCAGAAATTGAACTCAAATAAATGTTTTAAAGATTGAAGAAACTGCGTATTCCGTTAAATGGTTCCACTCACTTACATATTGTCAATGTACTGTTTTCAGTTGAAAACTAGTACTTGAATCTTTTTTAAAGGCAGTTTTATGAAGATAATGAACATGATGTGAAACTAAATGACCCAGATTTGATTTTCTTATTTAGTTTTTATAATTTTCACTTTCTCTCTAAAATTATGCAAAAGTGTCCTTGAGTGATAAATTCTACACCTTATATTGTCTGGAAAATATACTTTCATTGAAGTCTTAACATGAATGCAGTATTGCTGGTGACAAGAATAATTAAGAGATGTGTATGGTGATAAAATGAAAGTGCTTAAAATAAAAGGTGTTCATAAGTAGTTGCATTCTGATATCTAGGGTTGTATAATTTTTGTATAAGTTCCATTTTTAGAAGATTAAAAGTTGGAAGCATTTCAGAATGAGAACTAGTACTTACGTTTGCAGGTTAGGTGAGGTAGATGAAGGTGACAAAGAGCAAAGCGCTATCGCATCCACTTGGATAGTTAAAACCTCTGCTGTAATCAGTAAATGTCCTTTACAGATCCCTCCAGTTAAGTACCAGTTCAGTCTATTCCATAAAGTACCCTAAGGAAAAGATAAAAATTGGACTTTTCCTTTTAACTTTTACCCCAGAGGTCTGTCCTGGGAGAACAGGTGAAGTTGACACCAATACCTTTGAATGTTAGTAAATATTTCATGAAGTTTAAAGTTTAGAATTAAGAACTGATCACACAGTCAAGGGAGGACAGTATAGCTCAAGCGGCAGAGCACATGGTTAGCGTGCGCGAGGTCCAGGGTTCAATCCCAGTGCTTCCTCTAAAAATAAATAAACCTAATCACCTCCCCCCCCCGATAAAATGGAAAAAAAAAAACACCTAATCACACGTTCAAACATTTTATATGAAAACATCCGTTTTTTCTTATTATACAGGATTACCCTTGTTTCTATGAGTTGAAGAAAATTGAGGGGTTTAGCCTCTAATAGTACCAAGTGCAGGAAAAGCGATACAAGACAAGGAAGTAAATATGTATATATTATTGTATGTAATTATGTGTATACAATCCAGACGATGATGAAGCTGAATAAAGTTGGGGTGCTTCGGTTGTCTGGTTTCAGTACTTACTCTAATGCTACAGAAATAAGGACAGTGTGGTATCTACCACCCAAAGCTGCACAGTAAATGGAAGCAACAGAGGATAGTCCAGAAGTACACCTAGTCGTGTGTGATCACTTGTCTTTGCCAAGGCACCCCAGAAATTCAATGGAAATTGGAAAGTCTTTTCAACAAAGTGTGCTATAGAAATCGAATGCCTATATGGGAACCAAGTAAACCTTGAACCTGATTCATAATAATTCATTTGAGGAGTTACGAAGACAGAAATGAAAGGGCTGGGATGATAAAGCTTCCGTAAGACATGGGAGTGCCTGATCTTACCTTAGCATAAGTGATCATTTCTTGGTCAGAGTGCACATAGCACTGTTTATTAAAATAAGTTGGATGACATTAAAATAAATACGAACCACCTCAAGAAAGGCACAGTTGAAAACGCACATCCTCACCTGGGAGAAAACATTCATGAGTCATGTTCTCAACAAAATACTTTCAATCACCGTTTATAATAAATTCTTACAAATCAGTAAAAAGAGAAGCAACTTACTTTTTAGCGGGTCCAGTTTGTTTGAATGTGCAAAAGTTTTAATCAGGCAATTTATGTAAGAAGATAACCAAATACCCAATAATGTAGGAAAGGTGCTTGACATCGCTTATCAGAGAATAATAAATTAACATCACAGTGAGATACCAGAACATACTCAGCAGAATGCTAATTTAAAAAAAAAAATATATATGAAGAGTTGGCAAGGATGCAGAGTACCTGGAACGCTCTCACTTTGCTGGTGGGGGATAAAATGATACACTCCGAAAAATTATTTGACAGTATCTAATAATACATGGTCACTGAATCATCTGGAAATTCCACTCCTACGTGTCCACCGAAAAGAATGTGTTTCTCCACAAAAAGAGTTAGAGAAGATGGAGAGAAAGTTAATTCATAATAAGCAGAAGCAAAAACAATGGAAGCGTCCCTTAACCTGGAGAACGAAGAAACAAACTTTCATGTATTCATACGATGGAATACGACTCAGAAAAAAAGAGGAAGAAACGGTCCCTGTGCCCAGATGGGTGAATGCCCAAAATACGGTGCTGGGTAAAAGGAGACAGACCCAGACAACTACGTACTGTATGAGAAACTTTTACATCCAATTCTACCACATGCACAGCTGACTTCTGGAGTACGATTTAGAGCAGTGGCTCCCTTGGACTCCCTTGACTGGGTCGGGGCATCAGAACTTTGGGTGAGAAGGAAGCGTTCTCTGTATCTCGATCTGCGTGGTCGTTGCATGAGCCTGCGCCTGTCTGAAAAGTTAGCAAGCATCACACTCGAGATGCGTGCATTTTACTGTGTGTTACTTGTGCCTCAGTGAAAAGGCACACGTTTAGTAAATCTTAAGATGGAACTTATAAAGGCGAATACGTCAGCTGTCATCACAAACGTGACTGCAGTGAAACGTCCAGTCAGAAGGCAAAGGCAGTGTCAGGTTAGGTCGGCGTTCTAACTGCAGCAGTGCTCCTCCGTCCAGGAATCTCATCTAAAACTAACTGAGGAAGGGAGGTTAAATAGAAAGGCATGGGCCGGGTCGCATCGGCCAAACGCAAACACACGGAAGGCAAGAATGTCAACATCAATAGAAGTGAAGCAAAACCAAGCTCAAAGCACTATCAAAGCCAAGAAAACATACTGATAAAATAAAAATACTGAGTGTCAAATTTGGTTCAAGACGCAGTCAAATCCCTGAATTAATCTCAGACAATAAAAGGAATACAGGCTAAATAAATAACTCTTCCAAACGACGACAGATTGTTAATAGAAAGATAATCCCCGTGGTGTATCTTTGTCTATAGCTTGTCCGAGGAAAGAAATTAAAATGTCAGAAAGCTACGCACGTAAGTCATAGAAGCACCTCACATGAAAAAGCAACTGAGCCATCTCACTTAGGGACATCGACACGTAGGGACATTTAAACCCAGAGTCCTTTGGTGACTCGAACTTCTAAACCCCCTTGAGTGTCCATGTTCTCAGCCGTTTTCTGCTGCAAGCCTCCTTTCACGAGAGAGCCTCGGGAGTCCCGTCAGCACACCCTTACGATACGGTTTTTCTTTCCTTCATGCAGTAGATGGGATGGCCTGAGAGGGGTACTCGGTGATGTTAGTGGCATTTTCAACAAAACAGAGTGATAAGGCAAGAGAACACACATTGTCAGGTTCTGTGGGAAGCATCTCCTTGCTCGCAGAGCGTGCACGCTCGCTGTATGACTACTCTGGTGGACAGTGGGGAAAGCTCTGCTCCTCGGTGTTAGAAGGATTTTAACTGCTTAGAAGGATTGGGAGCGGTCTTCCCATGGGGGTCATGAGACTGCGTAGCCAAGCTGTGAGGCAAACAGTCCTTGCCGGGGCCCCGGAGGATGCCACAGCAGATTCCCACCTCTAGAAGGAGTCTGCCAGCAGTCGGGTCCCGGGTCCTAACTCCTGAGCAGAAAAAGCATCCGGAGAAACACTGGACTGTTCTCTCACTCTTGGTCTCCACACACACCCAGTTTCAAAGCTCGAAGCTTCTCCCAGGAGGGAAACGCATTCCTCGTTGTGGTGGCCTCCTTAAACCTCGCATCCCTAAACTATTTCAGAGGAATACGAATTAGAAACAGCAGAAAGGCTTGGCCTCTCAAAGCCTTCCCTTTGGATGCCATGAATAGCAAGCACTAATCAGTCTGATGTCTATGAACAAGGCTTCTGGAATGCCGTCTCCCCGATGTGATGACTGTTAAAACTGTAGTCAGAACTCAACACATGCAGATCAGTGTTCTCCTTCAAAGTGGTCCCCTCAAGAGGCAACACCTGTATTCCAGAAATGTTATCCTGGCCCTAAACAGTGCTGAAACCTTTTATATTTGTTTGTTTTTTAATTGGTATCAGAGCCAGCTTATGAGTCATGTGAAGGAAGGTAACTGATAACGCATTTGAAAAATGTGTCCCAGACACTGTTGAAATACTTGCCAATAGACTATCTCAGGTGAAGTAAATACAATTATTTTCTGTTTTCTACAGATGAGGAAATGAGGCCTGAGACTTTGTCGTCAAGAGTTAAATTGAAATACTTCATTGTTACTCCTTTTCTGTTCACAAAATTAATATCATCAAATAAAAATCCCTTTCTTCATTCACTTACCCATCTCAGTGCCAGATTAGCTATAAATAACTCTTTTGTAGTAACAAGTTTGCCTCCAAAGATTGACTTTCACGGTCATGATGGTTCAAAGACTAAGCTAGAGAAATTTCAATAATAATATTTTGCATGACCAGTTAAAAGTTATTCAGAAATTAATTGTACTCACTACTAATGGAAAATGAGTGAAGATAAAGCAGGAAACTCTTTGTAGGGATTCTGGATGATTCCAGAGGAAAGATTTATTTTTTGTTAGTTAAAAATACTCACCTCAAATGATTTTTACATCTTAATATTTTAAAGAAATTACTGTTGCAGCTTTATGGGAACCTCAAGTGGCCGGATTTAAAAATGATCAGGAAATGCAGACATCTTTTTTGGATCGCCTCCTTTTGTTTGTGGGGAAAAGGGTCTTCTGGAGTGTAGTTCTCGGTTACCCAGAGGTCTTCTGGCATTTGACAAGGACATTAATGAAAAGCAGTGATTGTGCCATGCATTTCATGTCCTAGGGAGAAGTTGAAAATGACTGGGTCTTCTGGGAAAACAAGATTGTAGGAAGGAGCTCTTGCTAGGATCCTAAGATTCCGCTTTCCGGAACCGGTGCTTTCTTGATGCTAAAAATCAGCTTGGTTTTGCTGTGCTGGGAGAAGCGCTCTAGTTCGTGGTACAATAATAAGCCATGTTTTTGAGTAATGAAAACGATAGCTACCCTGTCATCTGGTAATAACAGCAACTTGCAGTAGAAACCCAAATCTGCCCTGAGTGCGTGAGGTCCCTTCTCTGAACGTGGGATTCGACCAGTATTTTACAAAAGCCGTTTCAGGCAGTTTCTTAGGTTATCTCTTTAATCTTCAAAGACTTCAGGGGCTGGTTCTGAACAGGTCACACAGATCCTAAGTGATAGAACTGGAATTTATTTCCTGGTTTTTTTGGCACCACAGTTGGAGTTTTCACCAGTTATGTAAGGGGATTGGCTAAGAGTTCGTATCGGAGGAAAATGGGTGATAAAGGAGAGATTCGGGAATGTGCTGGGGTTGGGGAAGGGCGTGGTCAGTTTCACCTCGTGAGTGCCACCACCAGCAAACTCAGTTTCCCGTGGTTGCTCAGGCTTCTGTCTGTATCAGTGTCTGCTCTTCTCGTCTTCTGTACGGGGGTCGGGTGATGGGTCTCTCTTACCTGTTGTCAGTCCTCCTCAGTAGGACGCAGATTCAGACCCAAGACACAGAACTTGGTGTCCTGTAACTGCACCTGGAGCATGGCTCCCTCGGTGTCTTATCCCAGGCCAGCTCGAAAAATCAGCATTGATCGTGTTTCAAAAGGCCTTATAGTTCATAGGTAAAAACTTTCCCAAAAGAATGAGGAGGGAAAAGCTCTGAAAATTAGAGAATAAGATACACTACAGTAAAAATCCTTTCCAGATAATTAAAACTATGTATTTTATTTCCTATTATCTTTTTCCTTGAAAAGGTCCATTTTATGTTAAAAAATCAATGTTAAAGGTGGGAGGGGTAGATTAGGAGTTTGGGATTAACAGATATAAATTGCTACATATAAAACAGATAAACCAACAAGGACCTACTATAAAGCACAGGGAACTATATCCAATTTCTTGTAATGACCTGTAAGGGAAAAGAAACTGAAAATACATTTTAAGGAAATCAAAGTTAAAATTTTTCACTTGTTCTGTGATGTGAAGGGGGTGGAAAAGGTTGCTTTCCATTTTAAACTTACTATAATTATTGACTTGAAGATTTAGAAGTAGTAACCAAATATGGAAGTATTATATTTTTTTCCTCATAAGATGTGAAAAAAAAAACTTCCATTTTTATTAACTTCCAGTATTATTTTTCCTAATTGTGTTGTCTTCTGAAGAAGTTTTAATGCCAGCAAATACCATTCAGATCATTAACGTGATGCCAGAAATAGCAAAATTGAAAAGTTTCATTTGTGATGACAGAGGAGGAAGAAATAAGTAAAAAAAGAAAAAAAGCTTCAACTTACTTAAAAGGACCCATATGGAATGATTTATTCAATCTAACTTTACATTAGTTTTCTTCATAAATTCTAAATTTGCACTGCTTTTGAGACGTGATTGTTTTATGTCCCCTTTTAAGTTTTACATGGTTAATTTCAGAGATTTAAGATTAAATTGAAACCATAATATGCTGCTCTCTTATTACTAATGATTTTCTGTAAGAGATGCTTAAAAGATACGAAGCTCCTTGTTTTACATACATTTGGGGAAAAAAGTACATGAAAAATTGTATTTTGCAAATCTTTCCGGGAGGTCAGGGAAAAGTTATGAATATTAAAAAATAAGGTTTTTTTAAATTTTTTTGGCTCAATGGCTGTGACGTGTGTCGCTCACACTTTAAGATTATCCCACCCCTGCTATTTCCCATTTGTAAGAGAAGGTATTTTTAAGTCATTTGGATGAGCGAAGATAACTTTCTTCTGATCTCCTGTGCTCAGGAAAATAAAATGGACCCTGTGGTTTCTGGCTTTGAAAATTAACCTGACCGTGCTCTAAAGGGACAGTGTTGTGAATTATCCTGACAGCAACAAAAATCTGTCATTTTGTTGTGGGCAGTTTTCAGTATAATGTACTCTCGGGTGGTTTCTAGTCAGCCTTTAGAAAAGCTAGGTATCTCAGAATGAGTCATCCGTCGAATTGTTGTGCAATGATCTGCTTTACCTCAAAATATAGTAACAGTTCAAACACAGACCCTGCAAAACGGGAATCGTATTAATTCAACAGGCTTTCGTTTGCTGTACAAAGAAAAGAAAAGATGCACTTAGCCATACTCTGGTTACTTTAGGGAGAAATACAAACCAGTGTGTACTGCACAAGTTTACGTGGCAAGGCCGAGTGTTCTGTATGTCTTTTTTGCTTTGTTTTTCCCTGTGTGTATTTGTGTATGTGTGTGTTATGTGTGTTTTTTATATTGGACTTATGAGTTTGGTAAGTGCCTTCAAAGCTCTTGCCAAGAAAACCCCAAATAATAATATCCTTTGATTTCATGGCTCGTACCTCTGCTTTATGTCCACACAAAAACCTGCACATGGATGTTGATAGCATCTTTATTCATAATTGCCAAAATTGGAAGCAATAGAGCCATCCTTCAGTAGGGAACAGCTGAGTAAACTGTGGTACCTCCAGCCAATGGAACATTATTCATTGCTAAAAATAAAGGAGGTACTGAGCCATGAAAAGATACGAAGGAATCTTAATACGTGTATTACTGAGCAGAAGAAGCCAATCTGAAAAGTCTGCGTGTAGTAGGATTCCTACTATGACATTCTAGAAAAGGCAAAACCATAGAGACAGCAGAAAGATGAGGGGTTGCCAGGGGCCGAGGGTGAGGAAGAGATGTACAGATGGAGCACAGGGGGATGTTCAGGGCGGTGCGTCCACTTTGTATGACGCCGTAAGACAAATTCATGTTTGTTAGGCATCTGTCGAGATCATAGCACGTGCAACGTCGAGGGTGAAGCTTGATGTAAACTGCGGACTTTGGGTGATAATGATTTGTTAGTGGAGATTCATTAGTTATAAAAAATACACTTTGGTGGGAGTCATGGATAGTAGGGGAGGCTGGGTATGAGTCAGGACGTGGTATAATGGGAAATCTTTATACCTTCTGCTCAGTTTTGCTATGAACCTAAAACGACTTCAAGTCTATTTAAAATATTTGTGTGTTTGTGTGTGTGTGTGTATAGCCTCCCAATAGAGCATTCTATCCATTTTACAAATGGAGGCAAGATTAGAGTTTTATGAGCCATGGCAATGAAATGAAAATTTATTAAGAAAAAAAGAAAAAACCTTAGCTCCTGATTGAGATTCAAGAAATATGTAGGGCAACACATCTTCATTTTGTCAATGATTTAAAGCCTTCGTACACAGCATATTTTGCTTAATTAATTTCAGCAAATAGATTGATTTTAAAAATACTGGGAATCAAATACACGCTAGCTTTTTTCTTCGACAAATTCTCTTGGGCATCTATCTATAGAATCAACTGACAGAGTTCATGTATCAGAAACAATCATGCACTGGTTTCAGTTTTTGATAAATCTGTGCAGATCATAACTTTTCTACAAGTAGGAGGCAAATATTTTGCAGGCTTATCATCTTTGGGAAGCAAATGAATAATTCATTTCTTACAGAAGTGACTTCTCTCGAAGAGATGAAGGCAAAATTGGTGCTTGGTAGTTGCTCATTGTGTATATATTTTTATTGAAGTCTAGTCAGTTTACAACGTTGTGTCAATTTCTGGTGTACAGCACAAAGCTTCAGTTATACATGAACACACACATACTCGTTTTCATAGTGTTTTTCACCGTAAGTTAGTACAAGGGTAGTTGCTCGTTGTAGACACACACTAAAAGAACAGTGCTTTTTCATCAGATACACACTGCTAACCTCAGTATGACCTGAGTATCTACCTAGTTCAGCCAAGGCCCACGACCTCCTTCTGAAATTCCTTGTGTCTTAGCACTTGGGTGTATAAGTGTATATATGACATTCCTTGCTACAAATGGGCAGTCCCATCTCTTCACTTCCCAATAGTCTGTGAACTTTTTGTCAAAGGCTTTCTAGTTTCCTGGTGTATGATAATCTCACTCACTCACTCACCTGCGCAGCAGACCCTAACTTGTGCAGTGTGCTTTTCTATCTTTGATAAGCATCACAGAAATGAGGGTGAGGGGCTGCCTGCCTTAAAAACTGCTTCTTCAATAATTTTCTTTGGCTGGATATTGGAATAAACAGTTAAGTGCTACAGTGGTTTTGATGATTACTTACGGTCTCCTGAGTTCATCCTCCCTGAAGCAGGATCGCTTTGCCTCAGAGACATCACCATGGAAGGGAGTTCAGACAGTGCACAACCACAGGACAGAAAGTCAAGAGGTTTTGTAATTTCATTCCAGTGATCGTTCAGTGACCCATCTGGGGATCATACTTGCAGATTTTTTATTCAGTAGTTTAGTAGCTGGCACTAGTCATCTTAACTGTAAGCACCCAGCTGTCAAATCCTGCTAAATGTACACATTAAGTGAAGACTCTTCATTACAGCCGTCCACTTTAAACAGTGCATTTTATTTGAAGTTTGGCATACTTGGATGAAACACATATTTATTTATTCGTTGACTTTGTTCTGTAAGAGCAAGGACTGTACTTTAATAAAAGTCTCCATTTTTCCTTTTTTAACTGTTTTCCGTTTTCCTTACAACTGTTCACTCCATGAATTTTAGTTGAATTAACTGTGCATAACCAATGAGCCACAGTTACATATAACCCTGTTATTAATGTCATGCTGGGAGTAAAATTACCTGTTTTCATGTAACTAATTCCCTCTTTCAGTCAAATCCATCCAGAGATTGATATATAATTTGAGGCCTGGAAGGAATACAGTGTCTTTAGTATTGGTCGTCGTTAAGTTAGATTGAATTGACTGGACGCACTTTCTCGAGATGGGCTCAACTTCCTTCTGAGACGGTGATGGATGAGTTAGGCCTGTAATTCTGGGTTACTGCCAATGTACGACAGTGGTTTCTTTGAATTTCCTAGAGCTGGAACTCATACTTAATAACTTAATGTGAGATTTAAGAAACTTGATCTGTGTTTGTTTTTTTTTTTTTCCAAAATTCTATAGATTAGTTAGATTTTTCCATTTGCAAATGCATTCATAATATCTTTGCAGGGAACAAAGGGATAATTTAATTTGACTCCTTTTGCATTTCAGGAAACTATGATCTAGCATGGTTTTAAAAAAAAAAATCTTGGAGATAACATTCAGAAGGAAGTAACTGAAATAGCAGAGTGAAGGGGGTTGATACTCTGGTACAGTGGTACTATTCTGCATGATGCTTTCATGGTGGATACATGTCCTTATACGTTCGTTAGAGCCCTTAGGATATACATCACTAAGAGTGAACCCTAGTGTAAATGATGGAAGTTGGGTGATTACGATGTGTCAGTGAAAGTTTATTGTTTGTAACAGTACTGATACCAGTACATTTATGGTGCCGACCATTTACACTATAGAAACTTCTATCAACTTTAATGACCAAAAAAGCATATTTTTTTTTTACCTTTGTTTTCTTACTGCTGATGGACGCGGCTTAGCAGTAATGGCATAGGAGATCTTGCAGAAGTGCCCCTGGTCTTTGCCCTCTCCCAGTTGCCAGGGGAGTCTCCTCCTCTGAGTCATGATTGTGAAGAAATGACCTTCACGTGCACTCTTCATGCCAGCACCACTGTCAGCTGAAACCAAGAAACTGTCCACTCTGCATCTTCCGTATCTGACCCCTCATTTGGACAGCCACTGCCCTGCCTGCCCTGGGAGCCCAGCGGCTGCTGTCCTGAGCAGCTCTGGGCAGGTCTGATTGGCTGATCCTGGCAGCATCACCCTTCAGAAGTCCACACTGCTCATCTTGTGTCTTCTGCTTTGAACCTTTCTCAGATTTGTGCTTTGTGGGACCCCAGAGAAACCTCTCAGCATACTTGCTAGTCCAGAAATGAAGCGGATTAACACCCCTGGGACCACCCACAGTCCATAGAGCATGGATGCTGTTGGATACACTTGACCCTTGAACAACACAGGTTTGAAATGCGTGATCCCAGATTGGTGGGTTTTTCTCAGTAGGAAATACTGTAGTACTATTACATCCCTGATTGGTTGAACCTCACAGATACGGAGGAACTGTGGACACAGAGGGCTGACTGTAACAGTGTATTAAAATGTTCCACTAACCCCTGTGTTGTTCATGGGCAACTGTAAATGCTCCTACGGAAGGTGAACTCCCCGAAGTCTATCTGTAGTACAGACCTAAGCAGACAGGGGAGGATTAACGCCATTTATCCACAGCTGTTTCCAGTCTTTACCCTGATTCCTGAGATCACCACCTACACAAGCCACTTGCCCAAAAGCTATTGTGGAGGCTTTCTTGTGGGAGAAAGCCAGGATGACTGTTTCTTTCTTCTTTTCCTCCCTCCTTCCTTCCCTTTCTTCCTTCTTCTCTCTTTCTCTGTCTGTCTATCTGTTATATAAGTTATTATCATCTTATCTAGTCTGTCATGTACCGCCAAACATGAAGAAATACAGTGACTTCTAAAGAGTCATTTTAAAGGAATGTCTGTGTATGAAAGGCAGCTTTTCTAATCACTGATTCTTCTTTTAGTTACTAAAGTTTATTGAAGACTAAGTGTTGGTGGGGTGGGTGTAGCTCAGTGGTAGAGTGCCTGTTTAGCATGCACGAGGTCCTAGGTTCAGTCCCCAGTCCCTCCATTAATAAATACAGAAACCTAGTTACCTCCCCCCTAAAGAAAAAAAAAAGACTAAGTGTTATGGGCTGAATGTTTGTGTACCCCACATTCTTATGTCTGTGAACCAGGAAGAGGGCCCTCGCCAGAACCTGACCGTGCTGGCACTCGCACCTGACTTCCAGCCTCCAGAGCTGTGATAAAACAAATTTCTGTTCTGTATAAACCGTGCAGTCAGAGTATGACAGTGTGTTACAGCAGCCTAAGCTGAGACAGATTTCTGTGTATTTGAAGGAAGGTGACATGGTGATTGTAATAGAAAATTTGAGTAAGTTCAGGAACAGAAAGTAAACGACAGAGCCTCTGTAAAATCCGTTTGATTACAAATGTAACATGTGCCTGTTGTTTACAGAGATGCCACAAGTCAGGCAGGAGGCTGTCAAGTGCACTCTGCCCATCTCATGCTGGAAATGCGCTCCCTGGCATGAGTGAGCTCTGTAGCAAGCCTTCCACATTTCCTTAATCAGAAACACAGTCACACGGTTTTTGTAACAATAGTGCGAGGACCTTCCCTGCTGCTTGGTTTTTCGGCTTTTTTATATACGTGAGATAATTTTCCTTGATTTTTCTTCAGATGATGAGCAGCCTGTGACGTCTAGTGTAAGCGTGGACCGTCTGCGAAGTCCGACCCCACTTAGGGCGTCCTTGGCGTCTCCCTGTACTAAATGTTGTGTCTGTGAGCTCATCAGAGAAGGGCATCCAGTTCACAGGATAAGCCCACCTTCCTGGCTCAATCGTCTGCCGGAGCTCTCTGTCTCTTCCACTTAGCCGTGACTGGGCAGGCAGCTCTGGTGCATGAAGGCATTTAGCACGAGTCAGGTCCAAACACTGGCCGATCAACCTCTTGGGAAAGAGGTGTATGGAATAGACGTTAGCTTTGGAAATGCTTCCCCTCTACGAGCAATTTCATCAGACCATGTAATTCAGCCTGTGCTGAGTGTCTTTGAAATGGACTGTCTTGCGGGGCTGTCAGGAGGCCACAGGCAGCTGTGGGCAGCATGTTGCAATGCTCTCTGTCCATCAGTGTGGACGAACATGAAGAAGAGGAAATGCTGGAGGCTGTCTGACGTTCACCAGAAATGAGTTTATGTGTTTATGTCTGTGTTATTTACTTGATAATATAATGCAGTGGATGATTTCCAAATCATGACTTTTGAGTCTTTCCATATGTGCGGGCACTAGGTATGTTGAGTATTTCAACTCATCCTGCTGTGAGTCCTCCCGTTAAGTAAAAAGTGATTCTTTTGTAGAAGTTATCCATCTCTCTCTTGATAAACTTTGGTTTTGCCCTCCTATATGTATTTCTTTTTTTAAGGAAGAACCACTTCAAAAATTAATTTGATTTTAACAAGCTCAGTTGTTTTTTCATGTTGGAAGAATCTCAACTTTCAGCTCACTAGTTACCACAAAGAAACAAAAATTTCTACTTTTGTAAAGAGACTATAATTTTAAAGGTGATGAAGTTGCTGCTACGTGATCAGTCATGCAAGTAAAGGAGCCTGCGGGACTGTTTACTCAAGAGCCTCCCTCTCAACCCCACCCTGCAGGCCTGCCGTCATGTGTGCAGTTGAAAAATGTGCACATGGATTTTAACATGAGGTTGTCTGTGAAAATATAAAATGCTTGGTGACTGGCAGTGATCTCATAAATACTAAGAACTTTTCAACATGGAGTGTGATACTCCTGTTGGAATTAGGTTTATGGAAATGCTCAGCAGTGTGCTGCCAAATGGTGTATTGCAGGCAGTGTCTACGGGTTACTGACGTGGGTGTGCACAACTCACAGACTTGGTGTATTAAAATCAGGAGAAGGGAAGAGGCCTGAATTGGCCAGCTGGCACAGGTTACATTTAGAGCAAGGTGTCTCACTCACCAAAACAAAGTAAACTTGCAGCTCATTAGTTAATTGTGTAATTGTATCCATGAAGATGCAGTCCAGTACTTGACTCAGTAGGGGATATACTTGACACTTGTCTGAGATTTGTAGGTTGCTGAATTTTTTTGAAAAGAATTCTGCAAGTTTGAAATCTCTTTATGACTCTGCCTGAAGTTACTCTCTTTGATTCCGTACTTCACAGTTTTTGAGATTTAAAATCTGTAGTTTCTTTTGCAGTTCATATCACCTCAAAGACTTTTGCCGGTAAATTAAAATAGCATGAAGTCAGTTGTTTTTCAAATATAGGCATAGATACCTACATATTCTCCCTCACCCTCAGCTACGGACTTAAACCTATGTCGATAGACATGCATCTCTTCTGGAAGAACTACTTCAAACCAAATACTTGAAATCGCTCTTACTTAAATAATTGCAAATGGCTTAATTATAAGGGGAACTTAATCACATTGCCCTCGATAGAAATCTTGGTAGAACTCAATGCAGTGGCGTGAACTTCTGTGTAATACTGAGCCTAGGATGTAAGAACAGTGAAAACTCGTGTCGATCACACCTATGGCTTTTATACTGTCTACGTTTTCTGTATTTTGTGCAACTTAGGACTTGCCGATATAATAAAAAAAAAACAAACCTCTGTCCCCTGCTTAAAACTTACAGGCACTTGCCTTCACATCCAGGGTAAGCCTCAAACATGTTGGCATTGTGTAAAAGTCTTGAAAACTGAGGGAAGCCCACTGAGCCGTTTCTTTTCTCCACTGTCCCTACTCCCACCTCCCTGTCTTCCTGCTACATCTCATATCAGCTTCTCCTGAAGAATCCAAGAACTCGATGGAAATACCATATACTGGAAGACTCCTGGGATGGGTTAATCAAGTTATTTCCTGTATCTGGAATGTTACTCCACCCTCTCCTTGGCAGGACCCTACAAAACCCAGCTCAGCAGTCCCCTGACCCTGTCACAAGAGCCTCTAAGCCGAGTTCATCACTCTCCATTCTGTTTTTCCGTAACCTCTCGTACAATGACGAGTCGATAGGTTCCTCCCTACTCAGCAGCTCTTCACAGCAGGGCAGGGATTTCAGTGAGACTTAGAGCTTGGTTCTGTGTCTCCAGTTCTGTTGGGCGTGTGTCAGATTAAACGGAATGATGTGACTGGTAGGATCATCTTGCTGCAAACTGTACAAACCGGAAGAGCAGTAAAAGTGTTAGGGTGTTGAGCTTTTGTGTGAAAGTTTTCGCACCATGAAATAAGGACCAAATAGATCATAATCACATTTCACAGAGCTGTCATTTTAATTTCAGGTAGCCCCCTTCCATTGCATTGAGTAAAGTGTGATGAAATCCAAAAAAGCTACACGGTATGTTATTGGTTTACTTTTTTTCCTAAGAAATACATAATATAGACAGGTGTCATGGGCAGGGCGCATCCGTGGGCTGATGGAGCAGATCTTGTCAGCACACCGCCCCGGGGACTGGTGTGGGGGCACACGGAACCGTCTGCACAGAGAATACATTCTCCCTGTCTGGTGGGGTCCCACAAACATTCTTAAATTTATTTATTTTTTAAGTTGAAGTATAGTTGGTTTACAGTTTGTCAGTTTCTTGTGTACAGAATAGTGGCTCCATTTTATGTCTGTGTGTGTGTGTGTATGTATATATATATATATTTTTTTTCATATTCTTTTTCATTATAAGCTATTACAAGATATTGAATGTAGTTCCCTGTGCTCTACAGTAGGACCTTGTTGGTTATCTATTTTGTATATAGTAGTGTGTATCTGCTAATCCCAAACTCCCAGTTTATCCCTCCACCTGCCCTTCCCCCCAGTAACCCTAAGTTTGTTCTTTGTTTCTGAGTCTGTTTCTGTTTTGTAATAAGTTTATTTGTATAATTTTTCTTAGCTTCCACATATAAGTGACATCATGTGATATTTTTATTTCTCTTTCTGACTTACTTTCACTTAGTGTGACAATCTTCAGGTCCATCCACGTTCCTGCAAATGGCATTATTTTATTCTTTTGTATGGCTGAGTAGTATTCCATTGTGTATATATACCACAACTTTTTTTATCCATTCATCTGTTGATACACATTTAGGTTGCTTCCATGTCTTGGCTATTGTAAATAGTGCTGCTGTGAACATTGGGGTATCTTTTCAAATGAGTGCCTCTTTCAGATGTATGCCCGGGAATGGGATTGCTGGATCATAGGGTGAGTCTGTTTTCAGTTTTTTAAGGACTGTCTATACTGTTTTCCATCATAGCTGCACCAAACTACGTTCCCACCAACCGTGCAGGAGAGTTCCCTTTTCTCCACACCCTCTCCAGCATTTATCATTCCACAGACGTTTTTAAGTCTGAGTACATACTTGCCTTTTGAGTGAAATTCACATATGCATTATGACTGCATCAAACACAGAGCCAGAATCTGAAAGTGTTGGGGCCACTCAGGTACATTGAGACAAAGGACTTTTCGATTTTTTTAAAAAACCCTGAACCAGTTTTATAAACTGGCATATTGCACGGAACCCTGAAGCAAAGACCTAAGAAAGCGGAGCTGATGAGGTTGAGTTGGAAGGCCCACATCATCGTATTCATGCGGAGTACAGCATGGGTGGTGCCCCGTGTGGGTGGTGGGCAAAACCGCACCTGCTCCGGCGCCTCGCCCGCGCTCCTCTGGGCGTTGGCAGAGACTACTCTGTGCAGCCCTGGGGCTCCTTCATGTGCAGCGTGGAAAACCAGCGACTCCAGACTCACTTCTTTATTCTACCTAAGGCAGCAGGAGCCAGTTGCTAAGGCAGGCATTCTCATAAAAGGTTCTTGGGGGTGGAGAGTGGGAAAAAAAAGTCTTCCTGTATTATATATAAAACGTGAAATAATACAGTATATAAATAGATAAAAGGATATTGGTGGGATTAGAATTTCATGGGGTGTTGATTAGGAAAAACCTCCTTGGAGGGCAGTAATATTAATAAAAAGTTTCTTCACTAACACTGTAGCCGATGGGGTGAGGCTTGACTGCTCAGAAGGTGAGAGCAGCGAGTCTGGAGAAGTTGGCCTAATGGAAATACCACAGAGGAGAAATGTACCCGAGGGTCTTCTAGGGTAAGAATGGATCCAGTGAATTGTGCAGCTCCGAACTAAGTGAACAACGCAGAGGGAAACGCTTCCTCGAACGTTGCCTCCACATGTCACATCTTAAGGACCTTTTCCTAACCCTCAAAGACATCTTGACCGTATCCTCATGCTCTCCAGACATTTCCAGTTTCAGGAGCAAGACTTGTTTTTGCAGTGAAGTCTCATTTTCCTGGTATGAAAAGGTCCCACCCAGTTTCAAGCTTGGGTCCCGTACTAAGCGTCTCTTCTTCCCCAGCCTGTGGTGGAGGGACTCACAGAAGGGAAGGGTCCAGGGTTTGACTCTTCTCTCTGCCTCCTTTTCCCACTTTGCCTCTTCCAAAGTTGGAGCAGGAAATAAAGAAGAATTTTTAAAAGGGGGGGTCATTGGTTCACGGAACTAGTCTCGCTCTTTCACGGTTCTCTTGGCTTCTGTTGGCCGCTGATGAGTGCCGACTTGGTGGCAGGTGTCTTGAGTGTGAGTTGCCGCGGCTGGCTCTCGGGGAGACCCAGGGGGTCCTCGGCTTTGCACAGCTGCCTGTTAGGGCGACGTGTTCTCCAGCTCTCCTCTTGCTGACCTTCCAAGCTCCCTCCCCACGCATTCCACCCAGGCTTCTTCTGCTGGAGCCCTCTGAACATACTAACTCTAGGAGAGAACAGCGCCTGGTGCCCCTTCTCATTGTCCACGGAACCTGTGGAAAAACATTCTTACCAAACCAACTTGGATGTAGGCAACCCTGCCCACACACTCTCTGCTTGCTTTTGGCCACCCCAGCTTCTCTGGCGCTCACAGATTTTCCAGCTCATCAGCAGGCAGTACTCACGGTCTTCACGTAGACCCTCAAACTCTCAGGGATGTAGACAAGGCTCCCAAGAACCTTTCAGCACACATGGCCATGTTCAAATGGCAGGAAAAGAAGTCACGTTCTGCAGATAGCCAACATTCAGTGCAGAGGATGCCTGTCTGTCGTCACTCAGTCCCTGGGAGTGGTTTCGTTGGAGCCCCTTCACTTAGCATTAAATACCAGCAGCCCGCTCCCTCCCCAGCTAATGCCGGGAGATGTCCATCTGGGTGATAACCCGTTATGAACACACATTCCCTCTTGTAACCAACTTCCCCCCAGTTTCCAGTCTTCTCTTTGTTATGGGGCAGAGGGGGGTGATTGGGAGGCTGTTACCGGGTCTGTCATCTTTACTATGAATCGCAGAGGGATGGGTCCAGAAGGTTCTTATGAATGTGGGGGTACTGAGTGACTCCTCCCCTCCGCCCCACGCAGCTTCCTGGTATAATGACATCTGTGTTGCCAAAGACTTGTTCACTTTATGGTTTGGATAAAGGCATTTAATTCTGCATTACATAACATATTAGTTGTGAGGGGGAAAACAACCCCATCGTGTTGATTTATAAACATTTTCACTCATTCTTATTTAATTATTTAGGCCGACTGACTTCACTGTGAATGTTCAGACCCAGTTTTTAAAACCCTTCATTATGCTACCCGGAAGCATTTGAACCCATGGGGCCAATAAATTCTACATGAGTACAATAAAAGAGTTCAACTCGATCCCAGCTAAATAAGCTTCTTTTTAAAATTGTTGAGTCTAACACACAGGTGAGTCTTTTCGAACGGAAAGAAAAGTACTCTGTCATACGAAATAAGTTAAGGTTCTGTCCTAAGGTAGCCAAGCCTGTGTCTACAGGGCATAAAGAGGGTCAGAAGGTTTCACATCTCTGGTCTCGGAATTCTGGTTCCATACCCTTTTCCTTCTAGCCAACACATCCTTAAGAACCCAACTCCAACCCAACCCTGAGCCAATGCTAAGGTCTCTTTTGAGCTGCCTGCCTCTGGCAGGACCCAGCATAGCTCTCCCATCCTTTATACAGAACTTTCCTTGATAGGGCCCCTCCTTCCAGACCCACTATTTATCTGTCATGTGCAAAACAACCTTTAAACTTCTGCATGGAGGGTATTTACGTTTACTGATTGCTTCTTCCAGAGATCAGTGTGTTCCAAGGTTAGCTGAACTACCTCGGAGAGACCCTGAATGGAAGACTCTGATCCTAGTGGAAGGGATGTGAACAGGCCGCTCAGGCATACCTTCAGGGAGCTATTTGGAGAGAGCTTTCCTAGTGAATCTTCAAATCCCATCACAGAATGGAACTCTGAGTCTTTGTTTGTGTCATCTGGACCCAGATGTACCACTTGGGTCATTTCTTTCTCTGTATCCTTCATGTGTTCTGTTTTCTGTCTCAATTTGACGCTCATTATTGCCTTTGTTGATTATGCAGTAAAGTGCAGTTTCCTTCTGTGCATTGGATTACTTGTTTATTTGGGGGGGGGGGGGAAAGAAGCTTATTTTTTTGGTGGCCTGAAAGACTCCAGAGAAAATACTGGATTGGGTTTGGTCCATCGCTTAGATCTCCTTGCTGTAGACTAAAGAAGGGATGAGTTTAAGATTGTAGCTAAATGCAGATTTTTTTTTTCTTGTGTTAAAATTACTTTTATTCAGGATGAAAAATGCAACACGTAACCAGTTTAGATGATAGTCTATGATTAGTTCTGTAGCACATGTTGCAAAATAACTGCATGCTTACTTCCCCTTGTTGTCACCGCAAAAGCTTTCTTTTTATTTAGTATGACTTAGGTTACAATGTAAATACAGATAGGATACCTTCGTGCAGGGCTTCCGTCATAGATCTGATTCTCTAAAATGAAACTCTCAGAGCAGATTGGTACGGTTCTCTTAGATAAGACGTCTTTTTCTCTTCTGTTAAGATCTGGGAAGTAGAATGCTCTGATTTTGATTTACTATGTGCAGAAGTAGTGTGGCTGATGGAGAAGCTGTTTACTCTTTGAGTAATTAACTATCATCCGTTGCATATTCCACCCATTGACATCTCCATCTATGTCAAGGTGGAGAAATCACACTCTTATTTCTGTTTCCTGATCTCTTGGTTGAAACACAATTGACATCATCTGAAATGCGCCAAGGCTTATTCCAGTTGGAACTTACCTAGGGCATCACTTCTTAAATTAGCAGGATGCTTTTCAGAGAGCAGAAGAGGAGACCTTTTCCACTGGAGACCCGCATTCACAGAGGGAGCCCGGGAGTCCCGTGGGAAGAGGTCTGGTGCAGTAAGATGAATCCCAGGAAGCTGACTTGTGTGTGTTCCTCCTTCTCAGTTATTTACTTCCTATCAAACTCTGTGTTTTGTATCTCTGCACGTAAAGAAAGCCTGTAAAAAAAAAAAACCTCTTAATTCTGAGAAGATAGAAATGAATTTTTACAGAGGGAAAGAGGAAAACAGACATTTTCTTTAGAGAAGAAGGCATTTTACATCCCAGTAAGAAGTGATTCTTTTTTTTCTGGTGAAAAAGGAAAAAAAAAATGTAGGCCCACGATCCGAGCTGCCGTCACCCACCTCAGCCACAGAGAATGCCTCCCAGAGCTGGGAGTGAGGTCGCCACCCCACGGGGCATTCTCCGGGACTTCCGGCTGAAGGGAGAACTTGGCGGACGCTGAATATGGTCTCCTCCAAGTCCCCATAAATCAAACCAGGTTTGTCTAAGATTGTGGCATGGGAGAGGCCAAGCTCAAACAGACCTAATTGAGGGTGCATTTTACAAAACTGAATCACTGCAGCTTGAACATGTTCTTGAACATAAACGTTGAATTAGACAGAAGCTGTTTTGAATTGTTCCAATTAGCAACCTGCCAAGCTTGATTCCTGATGGGATAAGTGGGTCATCTAAGTCTCACTGAAGTTCTTATTTCTTTTTAAGAGTTGTTTGTGTGTATATGTTTGTCTATGTGTGTGCTTACCATTATTCTGTGTTTTAATCTCTTCCATGTTCATGGTAGCGGGTGTTGCCTCCATATTGCAAATGGTTCCCATCAGCAGATTCTCTGCTAATTAGAGAAGTCGTCTTCCAAGGGACAATTCAAAGATGTAAATTTCCACGTGAAGGAAAAGGCTATTCCAGAAGCCTTGGTCACAGACCTAAAAAGGAATAGATGTAAACTGCTGTTAAATGTTTTCCATTTTCCTATTTTGCAGGTATTCTGGCACCAAGAGGGTTCTCCTCCCCCGCTCTTGGGAAAGTTTCGCATTCTGGGCGCTTCCTCTCCTCACCCAACAAGGGTGTTTTGTGTCTTGATCCCAGTGGAAGAGCCTGGCACACAAACAGCCAGGCCCATTCATTCCTGGAGCAGTTTTACATATGCAAGACTGAAGCCAAGATTAACGTCTTCATCCCAGACGTGCTCATTCAGATCCTTTCGGGTAAGTTCAAGCCCTGAGCGCGTTAGGATGGGAAGCAGGATTTGAACACGTGTTTCCGATCAGTAAGTCTGCTCTTGCTCGCGTAGGTACCTCTTTGTTGCAATCCAGTGATCCAAATGGATATTTAATAGAATGATGTTTACTTCGTCCAACTGGAGTTCTTCCAACGGCCAGAGATGGCGTCACCCACCCGGGTGGTCATGTTGGCTCTCTGCTGGGGCAGGGCCACTGCCAAGCTTGACAGAATCCCCCACCCTGACTCCCAGACTCCCCAGCCAGCAGCTTCAGACTGGCTTCCTTTTGGAAAGGAAAGCCTAGAACTCTGCGTTTTCACTGGCCAGATATTTTGAATAAACCTTATGCCCTTGGTGCTGGCCATTTTTCACAGAGTTCTTTGAGACTTTGATTACAGGTGCTAAAGAAATGCCCCTTTCATTTGCCACAGAGATGAAGGTTATGCAAGTGAATATTATTTAAGGTGTACTGGTGGGGCCAGAAACGATGTGGGATATCAGAGGTGGGGGCTGAGGCTGAGTGAGGTGGGGGAAAGCCGTGGGATTCAGTCCAGGAGGCTAGAGGTGGCTTCGTGAAATGGGCAGGAGATGTGACAATACATCTGTCTTGTGACAATAGGGCTGTCTTCTGGGTACCCATGATAAGACCCTTTGGGTACCAGAGAACTCCTCAAGGCCTAGGTGGGTGGAAAAAGCCGATGCTGTTGGATGACCTTACCCAAGGCTGTTTCCAGAAGAGCTGGTAGCTCACCCCCCGCTTCTGCTGCTCAGAGCAGCGAAAGAGAAAAATCAGACCCAAAGAAAGCCTGAGCCATGTTCAATGTTTTTCTCTTTCCTACTTATTTTCCGTGTTTTAGTAATTTTTACTTTGCAATTTTCCTTTGTTCCAAGAACAATGCCACCTTTATCCTATTTAAATTATACCTTAGAGTTTAGATTCAAAAGCTCACAGGGCCATGATGTTATTCTCAGGATCCCATTCACCTGAAGGCATAAACAGTAGATTTTACAGGTTGACTTTCCATTATGTCTTTACCTATATCTGGGATCCAGTTTTAAATACATCTTCTTCTCCAGAAATTATCAGAAAATTTAATGTTTCCCTGCCTTGACGGGATAATTTACTAAACTTAATCTTAGTTGGAAAATCCTCAGCCGAACCTTCATGTGGTGAATGCTATATAGAAAATACACAGTTGATCCGTACAGAAGCATGCTGACCGATGCCATCTTTTGCTCTGTCTTCTTTTCTCTGCAGTAACACCCATGGTGAAAGGTAGGGACACACAATGATTTGCTTTTTCTTGGGTTATCTGCATAAGAGATGGGGAAGTGACTGCCATTTGGTATGTGAATGTAACCCTGCGGGCTAGATTCAGCTCTACTGAATCCTATCAAAAATACCAAAAAGGCAAGATGCAGTTACTAGCCGGAATTGGAATCTTTCGCTGGTTCCACCACCTGGGTACTCTGCGTGCTGTGCAGGGGGTCAGTATAGTCTCCCTGTAAAGCGTCAGATAGTAAGTGTGTTACGCTTTGTGAACCACGGTGTCCCTGTTTCACCCACTGAACTCTGCTGCTGTAGTAATGGCACATCCAGAGATAGAGAACATGTGAACAAATCGGCGTGCCTGTGTTCCAATAAAACTTTATTTACAAAAAAACTAGGTGGGGGCCATGTTTGGCCTGAGAGCCATTGTTACCCATCCCTTGCACAATATCATAGTTTTTCTTTAAAACAATACGCCTTTTCCCACTCGGATTTGTCCAGATTTTTCGCCTTTGCAGCATGCTATGCTGTGCTATACCCCCCGCCATTGCTTTTGCCCATAAATTCTAACATATAAAACCACCTTCATAAACTTCTGCCGTCACCATGCTTCATGGCAAGGTTAGTCTTATGTCAGAAGTTTATTATCCTGCTCAAAACTGCCTGTTAAACAGATTGCATTGTGGTTTCTTTTGGGCAACGAGGCCTGCAGGCCACAGGCCTGCATGACTGTGGGAGAGAGTAGAGAACTGGGGAACTCATGACAGTGTGTGTTTATGGCAAAAACAGGGTGAGCCGGTAATACTCAGGAATGAGAACAGTAAGTAGCTATTGTTGCAGCAAAGATTCTGAAAGAAGAAGGGGACAGATGTTTCAGGCCTCTAGGAGTTGAGAAAGAGAAGAGGCCCATTCTTGTTCGCCGTTACCATGGTGAAA
Organism: Camelus bactrianus; assembly: GCF_048773025.1. Classification (NCBI taxonomy): domain Eukaryota; kingdom Metazoa; phylum Chordata; class Mammalia; order Artiodactyla; family Camelidae; genus Camelus; species Camelus bactrianus. Next base: position 5,063,258 of record NC_133575.1, read on the forward strand.
AGTGTGGCATATTATGCAGCTCCTTTTTATGCGAATAAACACAATTCTGTAAACCGACATGATTCAGGGAGGCCTTCTGCTTGACCATATTCTGCTGCTAAGTTTTGCATTTTGAGATTTAAGCTTTTACAACAAGGTAAACCTTGTCCTCCAGAAAAACATGGAGTGGCCGACAAGGCTCAGTATGAGATGTTTGTCTCTGTATCCCTGTTCCGTCCGCTCCAGTGGTAGGGGAATGTCCTCCTGGTTGATTGTGCTGTATCTAACTCACATCACGTGAGGAGACCTAATAATCAGATAGAGTTGAATCAAAAAGTCAAGGGGAGACAAAGCCCAGTCACCCTTTGTGTCCAAACGTGGTGTATCTTGATGTGTTCCCTTATTTTCCTTCAATTGATCTCTCCTAATTGGTATCAGATAATGTCATTTCTTTCAGTTTATTCATTTAGCTTTTAAATCCACTGCCAAGCACCTTATGTTCTCTGCGGTGCACGCATCCCCTTTCGTTGAATTTAGTTAAGCAGCACTAACTCTGGTGGTGAATGTTCTGTGAGTGCTTGTTAAGTGCTGAGTGGTGCTTTGAAGATGTCCGTGAGTGATCTCATTAGACTTCTGTATAAATGTGGGATGGGTATTATAATAAATTGCCCAAGGTCACTGATTTGAATCAAAGTGGTTCGACTTTGTGAAGCCAGAGCTGTAAACTTGATGTGGAAGTCGAGAGAACTCTGTGCCACAATTCACAGAGCTTGGAGTATCTGGGAGCAGTGAAGACCAGGTTGTATTGGGATCAGAGAGTTGACTTTTGAGGAGGCTGAAGTCACTGTTTGTATCCGTTACCTGTCACGGTGTAACAAACTACCACGCGCAGAACAGCTTAAGACATGCTTGTTATCTCTTGTTATCTTAAAACATGCAGTGTCTGTGGGTCAAGAGTCTGGGCGAGACTTGGCTGGGTCCTCACACAGCTTCATTCAAGGTGTCAGCTGGGCTGTGTCCCCATCGGGAGGCGTGACTAGGGGAGGGTCCACTTCTGAGCTCCCTCAGGTTGTTGGTGGAATCTGATTCCTCGTGGCTGTAGAAATGTGCAGAACTAAAAGGGAAAACAGGGATGGTGACTTCACAGATGTAATCTCAGAGAAAAAGGTACCACCCTTTCACTGAGCAAATGAAGGCAAGAAGTTGGAATTACTGCGTAAGCCACAGAATTTGTGGCAATTTGTTACTCGGCAAGAGAATTAAGATATATATTGCAACATGGCTAGATATCAAAGGCACAGTTTGGGTGAAAATACGAGCGTGTAATAGGATACGTATCAGCATGATTTACAGAAACATGGAACACACCCAGACCACTATACGTTTCATAAAGACAGATGAGCAGATGACTCATGTGACTCATATTACATAGCTGCCATTGGGACAGGGAAGGGAATTGAGGTCGGGAATAGGGATCAAAGGGAACACACCGTAAACAGTGGAGGGTTTTCGACCATTGGTGATAATGCCCAGGGAGCTGACCAGTTTGGCATATAATTTACCCATCCTCCTGTACCAGAGACTCAAAAGAAGGGACGGGGCTGTATTTTAAAGTATCAGTTAACACATTCCGCCCCCCCCCCGCCCCAAAAGTTCATTAAGATGAAAGTAAACAGACAAAAATTACTTCCCCTGTAGATAGACTTAAACTGTTAGAGTTATTTTGGTGACCAGAATCACAGTTACGTGGAATATTGCCAACCCTAGAAATTTATGTTTAAAAAAATACCAGCTGGTTCACCTTGAATTTACTGCTCAACCCAGCTAGACAGCCCAGCGCCTCTCACAGCTGGATAATTACTTTGCACATGAGTCACGGTACTCTTTCTTTTGTGCTGATGCTCTGATTTCTTTGTCATTAGTCTGGGCAGGAAAGGTCACAGAGAAGCAATTTTCCTTTAAAACTGAGAGTTATGAAAAATAATTACGTGTCAGCCGGTGATGAGAGGGTCTTCTCATCAGAAAGTCCAGACTTGGAAAGCAGGTTCTCTGTCGAGGCTTTATAATCCTGACGTGTTACAGTGGTCGCTGCTCAGTCTGTGTATGCATTTGTTATGTTCAGTGAGGCTCCTCTCCTCCCGCTGTATAGAGGAAACCGAATGAAGCAACAGCGGACTTTGTTAGGAGCCCGAGTTTGGTGATAACTTCAAGTAGACACTCAGGTTCCTCATTTTCAACTGTCAGTAACTTCCCTGTAGGTGAACAGAGCATCTTCTTGTGCCCGTGACCTCCGCACCGGAAGAGATTTGATGAAATGAGTGAAGAACTCCTGTCTGTGTTTTTCTTTCCTAACAGAAGCTCAGAAACAGTGAGTCTGTGTGAACTGTTCTAAATCCTTTTTATGTGGAGCTCTCAGGAAGCAATGTAGCCATGGCTCAGTGTTAATGATGTTTTGGAAACCCGGTTCTGTTTGAACTCCTGGGACTTCAAAAACGATGGCTTTACCACAGTGACTCATGTACCGAGTCTGGATGCAAAGTAAACAGGAGTTCCCCCGTTTACTGTTTGGAAACTGGGGGCCTGCAGAAGCCATGTTAAATCTTCCTAACAACTTGTTTATTGCATTGAGCATTTTGATCTGTGATCGAAGAGGAAGTGTGGGTAGAGAACGCTAGCTTTAGTCAACAAAAGTAACTTGATCCACTAAAGATATTTTCATTACCAGTGAGACACACTTTTCTGTTGGTATTTCAAGTCTGACATTAGTTCAAGGTTAAAGCAAAATGCTGATTCACTACCCCCCCCATTTTTTTTTCCTCTTGAGAAAATAGTATACATAAAACAAAAAGATGAAAAATGAAAGATTCTCTTTTGGGATAATGTAGTCTTAGTGGGATGAGTCATAAGTAAACAAATAACACCAAAATGATAAGGACTCCGTGCAGATATGTTTAAGGTGAAGAGAAAACATCTGGGGATACATTGTCACTGAGAAAGTCGCCTAAGAGATGGTCTTGAGCCAAGCCTTAAATAGAAAAAGGTGGCCAAGGAAATGTTCAGTTTTTTTTTTTTTTTTAAGTTATTTTTTTGGCGGGGGGGCGGTAGGGAGGTAATTAGGTATGTTTGTTTATTTACTTTATTTTAGGTACTAGGGTATGAACAGAAATGAGTTTTAAGATGGCAGGAGGATGTCTCCACTCCCCATGGGAATTTGTGTAGGACTAGGGACTTTGAGATAATTTGGTGTGTCTGTGGTGTGAAACATTTGGGCAGGTAGATGGCGAGCAGGAGGACTTCAGTCTGCCAGTGCAGGAAAGATAGGCCACACCGTGAAAATCCACAGGGACAGTGGCATCATGTTTATTGACACAGGCAAACTGTGAAGGATTGTGAGCCAGAGAGCGGCGTGGCCATATTTGCAGACTAGAATGGTTATTCTGTGAACAGTGTGGAGATAACCAGTGGAAGGGATGGAAGACCTTGCTAGCGTGGGAGAGCAGAAAAGACAGGACCACAAAGTGCTGGCTGTGCACATGGGGAGGACAGAGGGAAGAGCAGTCCCTGGGGACCCCTACGTCAGCACATATGTAGAAGGTCTGGTTTATTAGGCCGTGCTGACTAATAGGATCGAATGTGGACATAAGTGCCCTCGTCCGCTGTCTCTCTTTCCATGGTGTCAGTTTCCTGCGGTCAACCAAGATCTGAAAATATTAATTGTAAGATTTCAGATGTAAAGAATTCATACATTTTAAATTGCACGCCGTTCTGAGGAGTGAGGAAATGTCTCAGCATCACCCCATTGTCCAGGGAATCCCACCTCTTGGTGACTTAGCAGCTGCCTCAGTCATCAGATGGACTGTCGTCGCAGTGTTTGCGTTAAGTGACCCTTATTTTACTTAATAACGACTCCAAAGCACAAGAGTAGTGATGCAGGCAATTCACCTGTGCCAGAGAGCAGCCCTAAAGTGCTTCCTTGAAGCAAAAAGGCAAAAGTTCTCAACTTAAAAAAAAAAAAAAAAAAATTAGTATGAGGAGGTTGCTAAGGTCTACAGTAAGAAGTCACCTTCTGTCTGTGAAATTGTAAAGAAGGAAGAAGGAATATGTGTTAATTTTGGTCTTGTACCCTTAATTTTCCCTCTACCCTTCCAGGTTCTTGGCTGAGGCATGCTCCCCCCGCCCCCCCCCCCGTAATAAAAGACAAATTTCACTGGAGAAAAACAGAAGCTTAATAACGTGTATACCTCCCATATACATGGGAGATACCTAGGCAAGCTGAGTAACTCCCTGCATTGGCCCAAGCCACCGCCTTAAACACTATTTCCAACTAAAGACAGAAGAAGGTGTTGAGGGTGGGAAAAGTCAGTTATGGGAGGTGACCAGGAAAAGCACATGAAACAAGAGTGAGGTCCTTAGGCAGATTTAACTCCTTACCTTCTCCATTGGTAAGACTTTCTTGAAATTTAGAGTCCTGGTTCTGAGAGAGAGAGAGAGACACCCTTACAAACAGAGGTTTCCCTTGTAAATGTGAACATCTCTTATGAAAGGGTCACTTCAATTGAGTTTACAGAGCTGTTCCTGCATCTCCTGTTTCTTTAAAGTAGCCTTAAGATAATCCTTAAGCCAAATAGGCATATTTGGGGGTGTCACATTCTGCACCCTTCAACTCATTAGAGACTTCAGAAACCATTGCCTCAAACTCTTACTTGTAGAGAAAGATGATTCCAGAGAAATCAAGTAACTTGCCCTGGATACGCCGTGAACTACCATTAGCCGTGGGGCATTGCTGTTTTCAGGGTGTGCCACTTCTCTTTGGTAAACAGTGTAGAACACATATCCAGCATCAAAGAGCTTGATTAAATATTTTTAGTCAGTAACAGAAGAGTATCTGAAACATTAAATTCTTCTTTAGCTATTGAGATAAAATTCATTGCAGAAGTTATCTGTGGAAATGAAAGACTAAAAATATATGTGCGTTTACGTATGATTTTCTCTATAAAAAATATGGTCCTTAAGGTTCATTTCTACTCTGTTTTTCTTCTATCAGCCTCAGGGAAAAAAATACAGTGGGTTCAACAAAGCATAATGTTATGGTAAATGGATTTTATGTTTAGAGAATTTTAGTCTAAAAGAAGAATTTAAGCAGAACTGTTTGGTAAAAACACAACGACTCTGATAAAGCAAAAGCAGTTGATGAGCTATTGTGATAGAGAAACAATTTGAAGTTCTGTCAAAGTCAATGAAGTTTTGTACAGAATTTCTCACATAGCACATTTCAGTCTTGGAGGAGAAAGAATCTTCCCTTGAAAAATCAGTTATGCCCATCTAGTCATAGCCATAAGCAACCTAAAGGAAAAAAAAAACCTAAGAAATGCTTTTTCCCTGAATCATGAAGTTTATTCTTAAGAACTTGGAGATATTTCCTAAAAATGATTTCTTTCTGAACTCTCTGAATTATTACTGAGATCAAAAGCCAATTTGCCTACTTCTTTGTACATAAGAGAAGAGGTTCATCATTCTTTTCTTTTTTCTTTTCTTTTCTTTTCTTTTCTTTTCTTTTAACTGAAGTGCAGTTGATTTACAATATTGGGCTAGTTTCAAGTGTATGGCAAAGTGATTCAGTTATATATATATTTAGATTATTTTCCATTATAGATTATTATAAGATACTGAATATTGTTACCTGTGTTACACAGTAAATCCTTCTTGTTCATCTGTTTATACATAGTAGTTTGTATGTGTTAACCCCACACTCCCAATTCCCCTCCCCACTTTCCTGTTTGGTAACCATAAGTGTGTTTTCTCTATCTGTGAGTCCATTTGTTTTATATACAGATTCATTTGTAGTATTTTTTAAGTTCTACATACAAGTGATACTATATAATATTTGTCTTTCTCTGACTTACTTCACTTAGTGTGATAATCTCTAGGTCCGTCCATGTTGCAGCAAATGGCAATACTTCATTTGTTTTTATTGCTGAGTAATATTCCATTGTGTGTGTGTATAAATATATATACACATACATAATAAACACCACATCTTCTAAAACCAATCATCTGTTGATGGACATTTAGGCTGTTTCTGTGTCTTGGCTATCATGACAGTGCTGCTGTGAGCATTGGGGTGCGTATATCTTTTCGAATTAGAGTTTCCTTTTTTTTTCTAGTTACATGCCCAGGAGTGGGATTGCTGGATCATATGGTAGGCTCTATTTTTAGTTTTTTTAAGGAATCTCCATACTGTTTTCCATAATGACTGCACCAAACTACATTCCCACCAGCAGTGTAGGAGGGTTCCCTTTTCTCCACACCCTCTCCAGCATTTATTATTTGTAGACTTCTTAATGATGGTCATTCTAACCAGTGTGAGATGATACCTTATTGCAGTTCTGATTTGCACTTCTCCAATGATAAGCAATGTTGAGCGTCTTTTCACGTGCCTGTTGGCCATCTGTATGTCTTTGGAGAAACGTCTGTTTAGATCTTATGCCTGTTTTTTGATTGAGTTGTTTGGTTGTTTTGATATTGAATTGTATGAGCTGTTTTTATGGTTGGGAAATTAACCCCTTGTTGGCTGCATCATTTGGAAATATTTTCTCCAAGTCCAAAGGTGGTCTTTTCATTTTGTTTATGGCTTCTTTAGCTGAGAAAAAACGTTTAAGTTTCATTAGGTCCTATTTGTTTATTTTTGCTTTCAATTCTTTTGCCTTGGGAGACTGACCTAAAAAAAAACATTGCTACGATTTATATCAGAGAATGTTTTGCTTATGTTCTCTTCTAGAAGTTTTGTGGTGTCATGTCTTGTATTTAAGTTTTTAAGCCATTTTGCTTTTATTTTTGTGTGTTGTATGAGGGAGTGTTCTAACTTCATTGATTTACATGTGACTCTCGAGCTTTCCCAATACTACTTGCTGAAGAGATTGTCTTTTCTCCATTGTATATTCTTGCTTCCTTTGTTGAAGATTAATTGACCGTAGCTGTGTGGGTTTATTTCTGGGCTCTCTGTTCTGTTCCATTGATCCATATGTCTGTTTTTGTGCCAATACCACACTGTTTTGATTACTGTAGCTTTGTAGTATTGTCTGAATTTTGGGAGGGTTATGCCCTCAGCTTTCTTTTCTTCCTCAGGATTGCTTTGGCAATTCTGGGTCTTTTATGCTTTCATACAAATTTTAGGATTATGTATTCTAGTTCTGTGGAAAATGTCATTAGGATAATTTGAGAGGGGTAGCATTAAAACTGTAGTATGGACATTTTGACAATATTAACTCTTTCATGCCACAAACATGGGCTGTATTTCCATTTCTTTGCATCATCTTCAGTTTTCTTTATCAGTGTTTTATACTTTTCTGAGTATAGGTCTTTCACCTTCTTGGTTAGGTTAATTCCTAGGTATTTTATTTTTTGAATTGATTTTAAGCAGGATTTAAAAAAAAATTGACTTTATTCTTTTAGAGCAGTTTCAGTTTCACAACAGAATAGAGCAGAAAATACAGAGTTTGCACATAGCCCTCCCCACCCACACATACATACTCCCCTACGCTCAACATTGCTCATCGGTATAGCCTATTTGGTACAATCGATGAAACAACATGGGCATATTATTATCAACTAAAGTCCATAGTTTACATTAGGGTTCACGCTTGATGTTGTACATTCTATGGACTTTGACAAACACATAATGACATACCGCCACCACTATATTATCATACAGAATAATGTCATTGCCCGAAAAATCCCTTGTGCTCCATCTGTTCATTCCTCCCTCCCTCTCCCCAAGCTCCTGGAAACTACGATCTTTTTATTGCTTCTGTAGCTGTGCCTTCTCCAGAATGTCAGTTGGTTGGAATTGTACAGTTTGTAGCCTTTTCAGACTGGCTTCTTATCATTTAGCAGTATGTCTTTTTAAGTTTCTTCTATGTCTTTCATGGCTTGATAGATTTTTTTTTTTTACTGTGCATATGTTTTAAAATTTACATATATATACAGTTCATTGTTTCTGAGAACGTTTGGAGCTTTAGCTTTTTTTTAACTTACATAGTTATCAAAGGAATAAAGCCAACCGCAAAATAAAAATTAGCTAAAAAAGATACATACACCCTGCTAGTAACAGCAGCATTACTTATAATTGCCAGGATATGGAAGCATTAAACAGGATTTTTTTTTTAACTTTCTCTTTCTGATATTTCCTTTTTTTGTAAAGAAATACAACAGATTTCTGCTTGTTAATCTTGTATCCTGCCACCTTGCTGAAGTCATTTGTTAGTCCTAATAGTTTTTGTGTGGTGTCTTTGGAGTTCTCAGTAGAGTATTATGTTATCTGCAGATAGTGAAGTTTTACTTCCTTTCTTCCAATTTGGATCCCTGTTATTTCTTTTTCTTGTCTGATTGCTGTGACTGGAACTTCCAATACTTTGTTGAGTAGAAGTGGTTAGAATGGGCATCCTTGTCTTGTTCTTGAATTTAGCAGGTATGCTTTCAGCTTTTCACTGTTGAGTATTATATTGGCTATGGGCTTGTTAAAAATGGCTTTTATTATGTTGAGGTCTGTTCCCTCTATCCCCGCTTTGTTGAGAGATTTTATCATGAATGGATATTGAATTTTATCAAATGCTTTATCTATTTAAATGATCTTGCGGGTTTTGTCCTTTCTTTTGTTAACGGGGTATATCACGTTGGTTGATTTGCGTCTGTTGAACCATCCTTGTGACCCTGGAATGAATCCAACTTGATCATGGTATATGATCCTTTTTATGTATTGTTGAATTCAGTTTGCTAATATTTTGTTGAGGATTTTTGCATCTATATTCTTCAAACATGTTGGCCTGTAATTTTCTTTTTTTGTAGTGCCTTTGTCTGTTTTTGGTATTGGGGTGATGCTGGCTTCACAGAATAAGCTTGGAAGTGTTCCCTCTTATTCAGTCTTTTGGAAGACTTTGAGAAGGATTGTTATAGGTTCTTTGTATGTTTGGTAGAATTCCCCAGCAAAGCCATCCCATCTTTGACTTTTGTTTGCAGAGAGTTTTGTTTGTTTGTTTGTTTTTAAATTACAGATTCTATTTCACTTCTATTGATGGGTCTGTTCAAATTATCTATTTCTTCTTGATTCAGTTTTGGCAGTCTGTATATTTCTAAAAACCTGTCCATTCTTTTCCAGGTTGTCTAATTTCTTAGCATGTAACTGTTCATAGTAGTCTTGTATGATTTTGTTGAATTTCTGTGATGTTGATTGTTATTTCTCCTCTTTTGAGTCTTACGTTATTTATTTGGGTCCTCTCTCTTTTCCTCTTGGTGAGCCTGGCCACAGGTTTGTGGATATTGTTTACACTTTCAGAGAACCAGCTCTTGGTTCTGTTGATTTTTTTCTTTTGGTTTTTAATCTCTGTTTTATTTATTTTCTCTCTGATCTTTATTATTTCCTCCCTTCTGCTGATTTTAGGTTTTGTTCTTCTTTTTCTAAATCTCTTTGGTAGGTTAGTTTTTTTTACTTGAGATATTTCTAGTTTTTTGAGGAAGGCCTGTATTGCTTTGAACGTCCCTATTAGAACTGCTTTTGCTGCATCTCATTGCTTTTGTAAGGTGTTTTTATTGCCATTTGTCTCTATGTATTTTCTGATTTTGTCTTTGATTTCATTACTGGCCAATTGGTTTTTTAGTATCATGTTGTTTAGTCTTTATGTGATTTTTTTTTTTAACCTGATTTTCTTTCAGTAGTTGATTTCTAATTTCATACTGTTGTGGTCAGAAAAGGTGCTTGAAATAATTTTTATTCTCTTAAATTTGTTCAGGCTTGTTTTGTGTCCTAGTACGTCATCTATCCTAGATAATGTTCCATATATGCTTGACAAGAATGTATATTCTGGGGTATTTTTGGATGTGGAGTCCTATGGATATCAATTAAGTTAAACTTTTCTATTGTGTCATTTAGGGTCTCTGTTGCCTTACTGATTTTCCATCTGGAAGACCTGTCCGTTGATGTCAGTGGAGTGCTAAAGTCTCCTACTATTACTGTATTCCTATCATTTTCTCCATTTATATCTGTTAGTATTTGTATTTATATTTATGTGCTCCTGTATTGGGTGCATGTAAGTTAGGTTCAGTATTATTGAAGCTGCTTTTAAAAACAGATTGTCAACAATGAAAGAGAAATGCATTCACCTCGTTTTCAAATAGTTTTTAAAGTTTTCTTAGTCTTATTGAGTAATAGTCTCTAGCTCTTTTTGATTAATAGAAGGGCACAATACCAGGGTTTTGTCTGAAAATACCTTCAGAACATCCTTCCTTTTCATTACCATTATCAAAACTCTATTAAAAACATTGTGAAAAAGATTTTAAGACAAAAAATAAAGATAAAATATAGAAAAAGTGGCAAATATGTCTGTCACAGTAATCAGTGTAAATGAGTCCCTTTCACAGGAAAAAATATTTTTATGACTATGTGTGCTGCAGGTATTAACTAGACTTAGTGTTGATCATTTTGCAATATATATAAATATTGAATCGTGGTGTTATGCTCCTGAAACTATTATAATATTGCATATCAATTTAAAAATAAATGTAAATGAGATAAATGTATCCACCTGTTGAAAGCAAAAGATTTTTCACACTTAAATACACACACACCTTAAATAATTATATCAAGTAGAAATAGTAACTACTGTCATATTCCATCACAATCAGTAAAATGAGAAATCAGCCACAAAAAATAGAAAGTGAAAAGGAACACCCTGAAATTTTTAAGTAAAATAAAACAAATTACAATCTATGTCTTAACTATTGAGTAAAAGAGAACATAAAAACTCAAAATGCAGAATTTATAGAAAAGAACAAATTTTTGTGTGTAGCTAAAACATGCTCATAAGAAACTGAATAACTTTCAGTAAGTGTATTAGTGAATAGAAAAGAGAAAGTATGTGAAGAACATTCAACTGAAATTGTTAGAATAAGCAGTTTAAAATAAAACTAATATATTCCTTCAATTTTGCTCTGAATCTTAAACTTAAAAAGAGATAAAGTCTGAATTAAATGAAAAAAAGTAAAACTAATTAAAAAACAAAAATGAAATTAAACACTCAAAAACAGACATATGATAAAACATAAATAAAACATAAACAAATAAACTCTTTGGGAAAATGAGTAAAATGAGTAAGTTAGTAGATTATATAACTTAAAAGTTGGTAATAGCACAAATCCAAAATTTGAAATAAAGAAATAACAGATAAAATTAAATGAATTACGGACTGACTTATTTTACTGTAGTCTATGGAAATAATTGGAAAACTGTATAAGAACAGATTTTTTTAAATACCCTGCAGAAGTGTTTTGATAAAATTTATTACATTAAAGGACAATGATGAATATCTGTTTCTGAAAGTTTCTCTTATGGACCTCAAAACAATCTATATTTTCGAGTAAAAAGAATAAAGAAATAAAAAGCACATAGAGACAGTAACTGATGATGTGTCTGTGTTAGTTGTTGATGTCGGCATACTGCCATTTATTTAGTCAAGAAATAGTGATTGGAAGCTGCTGAGAGCCATGCACTGTGTCAGACACTGAAGATGCACTGGTTAGAAGGCAAAACTGAGACCCTGTCCTTGAGGGGCTCACAGCCTAGTCTTGGAGGAGAAGCATCAAATAAATAATCACACATTTGTGTATGCGCACACACACACAGACACACACACAGTGGCAGTAATGACAACTGCAAAGGGGAGAAAGTTCAGGGCTCCAAAAACATTTTATAAATGGATGTACAGTTGGGAAAGAAAATGAACTTATTTAAAATTGAAACAGTTTATGGAAGGGCTCCCTCGCATCCTCTCCTCTCCACTCCATCCAGCCGAGCCCACGCGCTATAAATAACGCCTTGTATTAGTTTCTTTATGCAAATATAGACCATTAAACACTAGCCTTTTCCCATATCTTCTGTAAAGGTCTGATGCTTTCGTCTTGTACGTGTGTGTAGTATTTCATTGTGTACCATATCATAGTTTACTGAGCTGTTCCTGTTGACACTTATTTCCAGTCATTTGCACATTTCACATGTTGCTTGGATCTAGCCAAATGATGGCAAATCAGACATTGATAGCTAGTGTGAAAAATCGTGTCATCTGTTTTTCTGTGTCTCGTTAAATGTAAGAGAGCAATTTTCACTGTCGACAACATTGTGCTTTGAACCTGTGTGTGAACTTTTTTCTTCCGTTCGTGAGTATGACTGCTGAACTCACTACAGTATTTCAGCCTGCGTCAGTTCCCCTCCCGCCCAACCACAGAAATGGTCATAAAATGAAAACACAAATAAAGCTATACTAATCCATCAGTGTTTGACAAAGAGTTTGTTATTAATAAATGCCTTTGATGATTTTTAAATCCTTGCCGGCTGTTTAGAAATAATTCAGGATGTGAAGCATGTAAAAGTGCCTCAGTTCCCAAGCAAACTGAATTTTATGGCTGAGGTGTAAATTTCTCCCACTGTTATTTTTAGATGCTAATGTTGTGACGCAAATTAACATGTGTAGCCCCATCTCCATCCAATTTGGAAACAGGAAATGTTTCTATTGCATACTTTCTATTGAAGTCTTGACTAAGTAATTTGAACTCAGCTGCCTCTTTGAATTGCATGAGATCTGGGCTGAAATGAAGCATGCCTAGATATATTTAACCCCAGGGTTATCCCACTTGAATACACCAGTATGGGTAGACCTGTTGTCTGTGATGGATTTCAGTCTGATCAAGCCTGTTCTGTTACGATTGCTGTGTGCCCTTATTCTGTTAGTTATTCATTATTGGAAACTACCCTGACTGTTAGTGCTCATTTTTTCTGCCTGTGTTCTGATATAAACTTTGTGAACTGGGCCAGGTACACCCTCTGAGTCCAGAATAAATAAAGATTTGGCGCAGTACAAGTACCCCAAGAAACTGAGACAGGAAAGTCTTCTGAGAACACACTGACTCATCAGGGGGGGCAACTATTTACGTAGCGACGGTGTTCATTTTGCCCAAATTGAGGAAGTTTATCATCCAAAAATTATAACTTAGTGGCTCTCATGAAAGTGATTTATGAGATATAAATCTATTCATACCAATTGTTAAACCCAGGCTCCAACATAATTGGGTTTAGGAAAGTTACATTTTGAGAAAGAATGCTCTCCAGCATGAGTTTTATTCAAAACAAATGGTGCAGGTCAGTGGAAGAGGGATTGTTTCTGCCTGTGCCAACCCCATGGAAGAGCCAAATTCCCCCAAATGCAAGCAAACTTCAGTCGAAATTTATACTCTCTCCACCATCATGAATCTGCTTTTCAAAGTAAATAATATCAGGTTAAAATGATTGATATCCTAATGCCTTTGTAATTGTTTCTCAGTGTTTACATCCAGTAAGTACAGAAAGTCTCCTAACTTCAAAAGCTTTTCATAATATGACAAACTGGGTAGGATGCCATGTTACAATTATAAATTAATTCTAGAAACAGTTCAAGAACAGAGGAGTTGTTGACCCTAGATTGACTCTTTCATTCTCCACTATCTGTATGATTTTAGGAAAAGTTCCAAAGTTAAAGGAAGGCAGAAATAACAACATGTGACAATTATTACACATACGTATTGCACCTCCCCATCATTAGGGATTTCCTAATGTCTGTCAGTGTCGTCTGTATTTATAGGCCATAGCATGAAGCAGACGGAGCCAGACAGACTTGCCTTCAGGCCATAACTCCCACATTCACCAAATGACTGAGTTCAGGCAGGCAGTCGGATCCCTTAAGCCTTGGGTTCCTCATCTGCACAGTGAAGATGTATGGGGTTTAAAATAACATCATGCATCATGCCTTGACCAGGGTGCAGACCCCACACGAGTATTTTCTGTTGGGACTCAGCTCTCTTGACTGCCCTCAGATACGTAATTACTTCTTTTCCAGTTGCCTGTCCATGTATTATTTCTAATTCAAATCTTTTTAAAGACATGTGGCAGTGTACTAAGGCTACAAAGTTTGGGATTAAACTGCCACATTAATCAGCAGTGGAGTAGTAGTTATGGAAGAAGTGTAAGGAAAGGGCACGTTATTGGAGGGTAGCTGAAGAGTTAACCCTGGGTTCCTGGGAATGATGGCGAGGAGAGAAACGTGAGGGGTCGAAGGTGTTTGTTTTCCAAGAGGTGATGCTTGCTGTACCCTCGGAAGACACCCGTGGGGCCCTGGGTCTCGGTGGTGTTTATAGCACATACTTTTTAAGTAAGCTATGGAACAGACCATGTTGTCAATGTTAGCTTTTCAAAAAAAACGGTATGATGCTGACTTCCATTGGCCCCTGTAGCAGAAGGGAGCTCATGCAGAGCTCAGGTTCTGGGACGCGGACTGTCTGCCCAGGTGTGGGTTACCGTTCTGTTGTCTGGAAGGTCTTCCTGGCCTCACTGGGGCTGAGAACCCCCCCGGGCAGCCATGACTAGCAAGTACAGGGGGTTAAGGCCCTGGAACAACGCCCAGGGGTTAAACCACCCATGGGGGATCAATTCTGGATTTTCTGAGTCTTTAGTTGGGAAAAGCCCTACATACCTATGGTGAGAACCTCTTCTCACTTTTCTCCTTTGTTTGTTGAATGTCCTCATGTCCTCAGCAGATGCTTCCTGGGTCCCCTTCCAAATAAACCACCTGCTGTTCAGTTCCTGGACTCAGGGGTTCCTTTTGGAGAATCCACACTAAGACAGATTCCAATAGAAGTCAAAGCACGTGGCTAAATTGTAGCATTGAAGGCTTTCCCGTGGGAAGATGATGCCACCAGTATAGCATAATCCACGGGAAGCTGGGTCACGAACCGCTGGGTCACGAACCGCTCTCCTGTCGGCACTCAGTGTAGATGGTCTCAAGTGATGAAGAGAGAGCGTGTACAGTCTCCTTACGTGATCTTGTTAACTCGGTCAGGCTCATGTTGAACATTCCAGAGAAACAAATAGAAATAGAAATGCAATGAGAGTGGCTTGAAGGATGCTGGTAATTTTCCCTTTTTTTTTTTTTTTTTTTTTTTTGGTTTGTCTGTGTCCACTTTGTGACATCCATCTGTGAATTTACATCATGAATTCACTGTGACATTCATGTTTGCTATTTTCTGGATTTTGTTATATTTCAGTGAAAAGCTTACCTCTAACTAAATTTATTTAGAAAACTATTCAAATTTAAGATTTCTAGCCCAGGCCTGAAATTCAGGCATGTTGGCTTCCTCTTCTGCAAAAAAGAATAGTTCCTCATTGTTAGGACTATGGTAGGTACTAATAATGCAGAATTATGGTTGGACTATGATGGGCATCAGTGATACAGGTAGAGTTTTCGGCCCTGGATTGGCACAAGGAGGAACTCATTAGACCATTTGCCCCTGTGTTTTCAAGGGGCATCATTTGTTTCCTCTGTAACAGGAAAGCAGGTGGCACGGTGGTAATTTATCACAAAAACGAGAAATCCTAACGTACCTTCTTAACCTGGTTGATGAATGCCAAATATTCCAACAAGTAAACTTCATTTTGGTTTAAGGAAGTCCTTGAGTTAAATCAGGGTTTATTGAAGGCTGGCAGGGAAATCTGATGATTTTGCAGACGGGAAATGCCCTACATTTCTTTGCTTTTCCTCTGGATCGAACCCAGTGAATACAGAATTTAGCCAAATCATGGAAAAAGGCAACTCCTGGTAGCTCAATGCGTACATGCTGTGTTCAACCAGATGAGATGTTAAGGACACCTTCAGTCTATCCAGTAGGGGACCTGGTTCTCGGAGAGGTGCAGTTGGCAGTCAGTGAGGGTGCGCATTGCCTAGGTTTTACAACGTATGATGTGATTAGGGGTCAGAAGGGGTGGTGGAAGTTACACTCTCTGGGGATCACGAGGGTCATTGTGGGTTGGAGTGGTTAAGAAAGTTTCACCAAGACTAAGTTTGTCCTGAAAGGGGAAGGGAGTTGAATTTGGATGAGTGGTCAGGCATCAGAAAGAGTCTTTGTACATTTAGCAGGGCACAGCCTGAGCAAAACTATGGAGCAGGTAAGAAAGGACATGACATGGGGTTATTGCAGGATTGTGGAAGTCAGGGGCCAGAAGTTAAGTTTACGACCTGAGAGGAGAGACTTCTTAGGTGGGTGACAGGTGTGAGGACGTAAGACGGAGAGCTTGAGGGCCGTGGGTTCCATTTGAGGAAAATTTTGCAGCTGTGAGCATCCTGACCACAGGACTGGTGGTCCACACTTTGTTTCTCCTCAGCAGCCGGGGGAAAGCAGGTCCTTAGGACCATGTGTCTGGCTGCCCGATGGATTGCTTGAACTCTCATTTACTAATTTATGGGATATCATTGTATTTAGTGTTAAAAGGGGATGCAAAGTAGCAGCAGCGATTAAACCAACAGTCAAAAATTATTAACTAAGACAGACTGAAGGCAGAAGAAGTGTCGGCAGACGAAGGTGATGGATAAGGAGTGTCTGGTGAATCAGGGAAGATTTCATGCTGGGAGACACTTTGGAGCTGGACTTGATCTTGGAAACTGTCAGGCCCACTCTGCAGTCTTCCACATGAGGTCCGTGATGCTGCAGAGGGGTGTCATTCGTGCTGTACCAATGTAGGGAGGGGATGGGGTAGGAACCCTGGCGCCCCAAATTTGCCCCTGAGGAGTTTTGTTTTCCTCCAAGCCATGTGATTTAAACCTCTTCCCAAATATCAGGAAAATTATTTTATGAAGGGGGGCTGTTTAGGAAAATATACATATATTTTTCTTCTAAAGAATTTTTGTGTAAATAGCATTTACATAAGGAGAGTGTTACAAATGTGTGTGTGAATCTGTTTAATTTTTAAGTGAGGGCAAAGCTTACATATTAGCATTTCGGAAAGGGTCTGAAGTCTTGGTGTTCAGTACTGGTTAAGCGCTGCATCCCAGGAAAGTACAAATGTGTCAGGGACCCTAACAGCACTCTCCCGGGAATATCTATTTTTAATTTCTCAGTTTTGCAGATAAGAAAACCGAGGCTTAGCTGATGCAACTGGTCCACTGCACATAAGCTAGCCAAGGCTGTTGAGCTGGAATTTGAAACAAGGGACTGTGTTTCCAGCATCCAAACTCTTAGGCATTGTGCAAGACCACAGGGCCTTCTAGGATTCAAGAAGGGAGCCAAACACGAAACCACTTGCATGGCAGTGCAGAATTCATCACCCCTCTCCTGGGGAGTAGTGTCCGCTAACCATACATCTGTTTCTGCTTACCAGCTTTGGGATTTTCCATTTTCAAATGGTTTCAGAATATTTTATTTGTGTGCAGTTTAGTTATTTGATTAAAGTATCTCTCACAGGGTTTTCCCTGTAAAGCAAGCAGAGTATTTTTACAGAGGTGGTCTAAATACCTTTACTCGTAAAAGCAGTAGAATTTAGTTCTGTCCCTCATTGGGATCTGGTTAGTTTCTTTTTTTTTCCTGCATAAACTTGTGATGAATGTGGGAGACAGGTGGAATCTCCCCTCTGTTTTCTGCCACAGTTTTCTTGCTGGGCATCCAAAAGGGAAAAACAGACAAACAAACACATCTTCTTCTCTGAAATGCCTCCCCTTCCTGAGTGGTCCTCCGTTCTCCGGTTGCCACTTTGCTTTGCCACCTGGGTAGCCAGTGATGTGTTTGGCTTGAGTCATCCTGGGAAGGATGATGGTCTTGGGGAGCGCTTTGGAGACAGAAGGGAACAGAATCCTTTGTACTGAGTCACTATAATTTTAAGACATCATTTCACTTTTTGTGAAACAGTATTTTTCAGCGTTTTTTGCTTGTTTCTGTTTGCTTGTCTGAGACTGAGGAAATGTGGAGCTCACGGTGGGGATTACTCTCTGGATCTCATCCGCAGTTATTTTCTTGGTCCCACTGACTGTATCCGCTTAGCATCGTACCAGGGTAGAATTTGATGTCTGGCCGATTGCTCTTTAATTAAATAATTTGGCTAAAAAATGCATTAAAATGTTAACTCAAACTTTTACCTTTGCTCGGATGACTGATTTCTCTGATGACACTCCTGGCAAAAAATTAAAATTAAAAAAAAATCCTCCTCCACTAAGAGAACCTTTATTAAACTGATAAAATATTGCAGCCCTCTTGAAATTCTGAGTATGAAACAGACTGTCTTAACACGTGAAGCTCGGAAGCTGAATGCTGTTTTATGCTAACCACGTCTAAAAATACTTCTGGAACCTTCATGGTCCCCCCCCCCCCATCTGTCCTGTTTCAAAAGATGAACTGATGAAGTTGAAACCTTTTCCCATTTTCCCACACATACATATATGTAGTTGATGCTTCAAGAAGACGCATCATTTGCAGAGTAATTCACAGACAGAAGGACGAGCCATTCTTTGAGCTTCTGTTGAAAGGGGGGAAACAATTCTCTTACACGAGAAATCCCATTCATGCTTTCTGCCTCACAAAGTGCTGACTGTTGTGTTTGGTTGGGTACCATTTCAAAGCTTGTTAGTGTGTGATGTCCTCTCTTTAACTGTAAAACCATTAACCTCTCTTCCCCATGGAGGACATCACTTCAATAAAGAGTCACTACCCTGGAAATGTGGACTCTTGGGAAAATTTCCAATTTCAAACAAACTTTTCTCTGGATATAAGGAGTATAAACAAGGTGGAGTAAAAGTGAAAACACAAAGTAACTTGACTGTAACATCACTAGTGTGATTTCCTGTGGATTTATGATTTATCAGTGTACATTAGATGTGGATGTGCATAAGAAATGTACTTTAGATTCGTTCTACGTGGATAGGAAATGTTTAACAGGAAATTGCCATTTGGTGCAAGGAGGAATATTTTCCATTACATGACACAAAAGCTACCATAGATGTAATTTTTTTTTCTCGTGATGAAAAATTGGTGGGCTTGGCAGATCATTATGGGAAATAACTGTGGACCAGAAGGAAGCGGAGCTTGGACAGGGCCAGCAGAGGTGAGGACAGAGAACAGGAACAGGTGACAAGAGGAGGGAGAATATACAGCGCTCCCTTCGAGGGCAGGTAGCCCTCAGTGTGAGGACAAGTACAGGTGCCCAGCTGCTTTCTGTCTTCCCGAAGAGACTCTGTACGTGAGATTTTTCATGGGAGACAGCGCAACTTTCTTGTGCTGCTGCTAGAAAGTAGGAGGCTTGTTAGAAGATGAATATAAAGTTAGTAAACCCACATCGAGTGGTTGACGAACTATGGTCATTGTGCTGGATTGAACAATACCAGGCTAAAATGCGCATGCATCTGGACCTGAGCGCCGTCTTATTTGGAAAGAAGATGTTTAGTGATGCAGTCAGGTTATGATAAGGTCACACTGGCTTAAAGCGGACCTGATGCCATCACTGGTATCCTTATAAGAAAAGGTGAGTACGGGCAGAGACATGCCGACCCATGCAGGACACCGTGTGGCAACCATGATGCATTTATAAACAAGAATGTCGAGGATTGCCGGCAACCACAGGCATTAGAAGAGGCAAGGGAGGGGCCTCCCCTGGGCCCTTCAGAGGGAGTGTGGTCCTGCCAGCACCTTGCTTTCAGACCTCTGGCCTCCAGGCTATGAGAGGATTAAAAAAAAAAGTCCCTATTGTTTTAAGGCACCCAGTTTGTGGTACTTTGTTACGGCAACCCTGGAAGCTAAGACAGAGACAACGAGGCTTCCATTCTGATGGTGTGTAACAGGAATGGTTAAAGTCAGAAGCATAGGGCCCGGACTTCCTGGCCGCCTGTCCTGGTCCCTTGTCCCCTGGCATATGTGGTATGTAAAGCTCTTCCTTCCTTAAACGCCATGTCCACACGCCGTCAAGATGTTGACTGGCTCCCATTTTGAGTTCTTTTCTGTTCAATTCCCTTCCCTGCCTGGGAGCCCCTCGCCTCCTGGATTTAGTGAGGGGATAAAGTAAACAGGGGCCACTGAGTCCGTGCTGTATTCGGGAACGAAGCCTGCTTTTTGCAGACCTGACAGTAATCCAAATCCAGAACTTTTTAGGCAGTCCACAATGTCCAGATGACCGGGACACATCATGCTGGTGAGAAGTCTACATGGTTAGGAATTTTTGAAAGCTGGGGTTACAATCTGGCCTGTGTGCAGGCGAGAAAGGACCTTGGCCCCATGGCCATCATCCTTCTCCTGTGGGCTGTGGGGCTAACACGAAGGCCCTGTGGACTTGTTTTTGGGGATTCTTGGCGCTGACGTTTGTCATCCGCCAGCCGAGAGCCTGGGGCAGAGTCCGCACTCGGTGCGTGTTAGTGTTCTCCGTCCACCTGCTCTCCAGCATAGCGACATTGGAGCAGTTTGTATTAGGGATATTTGGGGTGGATACATACGTACACACATGTGTGTGCACATATATGTGTATTTTTAAGCATCCCCATTTGGGACATTTTATTAATTACTCTAGGATGACAAGCATAGATTGGAATCATCTGAGGGGAAGGATGTCATCGCTGTTACTCAGAGCGAAACATTGACCCCATGAATTCTCCGTCCTGCTGATGGTCGGATCCATGGTTTAGTATACGAGCTTTTCCAGCTTGGACCACCATGCAGAGGGTTGTCCTGTGCCTCATGGACATGGCAGGAAGAATTCGAGATGCAGGGAAGGGACCCTCCTCGCTCGGTCCTCACAGCCCACCAGTGTGGTACCCTTCTCCCTCCGTGCCCACGCCCCCCAGCATCTCCGCCCAGCACCGCTGCCGCCTTCTGTCCTCCCAGTCACCCCATCCTTCCTCCATCCAAGCCTGTGTTCGTTCTCATCCCGGCTCAGAAACAAACGTATGTGTTCCTGGCAGCTTGCCAGTCTGTCCTCCATCCTGCGGTCGAGGGGACTTTGTAAAACGCAGACTGATTCTGTTCTTCCCCCACTAGTCCTTCACAGGGATGTAGAGGCTGGCAGGACCATGTTTTAGCTTTCTTTCCTTTCTCAGCGTTCTACTGAAAGATAACATAGCAAGAGCCCATGTCAGGAGCAGACAGTGCTGGGAAGCTGGGTAAACTGAACACAGGGGCAGCCCCAGATCAGCCTTTCTCCTGTGCCCTCTCTCCTCCAAACTCCACTCCCTTCTCGAAAGGTCACCCCGGCCTCCGGGAGAAGTTCTGAGTCCCTTGTCAGCCCGTGCGGTCCAGCTTCATTCCTGCTCCCGGAAACACCAAAAACCACACAAGGTTTTCCCTTCTGCCACTGAATGTCTGCAGACCCTCATGTGTGCTCTTCCACTGCCTGGAACACTGTCCCCTCCTCTGCCTCACTCCTTTGTGCTTTCAAAGCCCATCATCAGGGTGGCCTTGGGCCAAGGGCTTTCCCTGACGCCCCAGACTGGTTCCTGTGTCCCTCCTCTCCCTGCACGGCTCGCTCTCCCTCCCTACAGCGCATCCTGCCATCGACCTCGGTGTATTTCCACGAAGGCTTCTTAAAGACAGGGCTTGTGTCTTTTTTGTTAACTTTGCATCTAACAGTATGAAGAACAGTCCAGAGAACTCTGTGAATGCATGTGTGTGTGTGTTCCAAGTATATCACAGCCTGTATTCATAGACCTCAATGTATCCTTATAGGACTTCATGAATATAGAGTGTGATACATAATTACTTGTGCAGTAAATCAATTAACAAATGAATAAATGAGCGGAGCTCGCAGTTGTGACTCCCTGTCTCCCCCTAACGTGCCAAGAAGATGAGTGTGAAGTACGATTTCCAAGCTGTGCTGTGCTTTCAGTATTTACAAGTCAGGCAAGAGTGTTGGGAACTCTCTGTATAAACAAATATCCCAGCTGAAAATGTCACTAATGTCTCAGTGTGCTGAATAGATTAGTGATGGGACGTCTTCATTTTAAAAAACCACACAGGACCCCAGAAGCCAGCAGTCACTGATATGTGTCCATAGTTTGCCCGAGGAAACTTTTTTTATTGAAAAGATTTTTTTAATAAATTAAAAACCCCACAGCGTGCCCGATCACATTGTCGGTCATTAATAGCTGCCTGCGAACAAATCGCCTTGAGCGGTAGTGTCCGCCGCCTCCTCGTTTAACTTTTCACATATCTTGCCCAGCACTGACCACCTCTACCCACCTGGTTTCTTCCAACTCATACATGTGCTGCTTGGTCGCGTGCTTTAGGGCTTTCTCGTTCAGATGATGAGAAGCTTCCATCCCACCCCACGTTGAATTTAGGCTCTGCCCTGTGCCTGAGCGATTGGTGCCAGGTCACTCTGACCACAGACTTCCCTCGTCCGCCGACCGATGTTCCTCCCTGTGCCCATCTCTCAAGCATATCATCCCCTGTTGAGCTGATCCTCTGGCCCTGTCCCTGGGCCACACCCATCGCTGGAGTGGGCTCCTGAGTCCCGACACAGATCTGGAGATAGCTCTGAGCAGCCTCGCTGGCTAATTAGAAAGCACGTGTATGTTCTTTTTCATTATGGGTTATTGCAGGCTATTGAATATAGTTCCCCGTGTGCTGGACACCAGAAACTAACACAACACTATAAATCAGCTGGACCTCAATAAAATAATTTTATAAACATTTTAATTAAAAGAAAAAAATCTAAGCAAAAACCTAAATTAGAGGGAAAAAAGCAAGCACAGACCTTTCCGGGGCTCTGTCCTGTGAAAACCTGCCACCCTGCCTTCCCTCACCACCTCTCCAAGCACACACAGCCCCGGGGCTGGGGATGCCTTCTTTGGTCACCTGACAAGTGTTGGTCCCAACGCAGGCTCTGGTTCGACCCCTGCAGCATCAGGGGATCGTGCGGTGATGTCTGCCTGGCTGGCCTGAGCTGCCCCCCAGCACCTGGGGCTGGATCCTGCCCAGGGGGTGTGGTTTCTGAGAGTAACTCAGTCCATTCCCTTCCTCGGATTGAATACATAGGTTGATTCTATTCGGTGGACCTTAAAGAGGTAAATAAAGTGGGAAGGAGTCCATCCCCTTACACAGCTGACGTGTGGCAAGTGCCTCCTATTAGCCAGGCAGGGTCTACCTCGGTGATACGGGGACGCATTCTGTCTGCTCTCCTTGTGCTGGTGGCTCAAGGGTTATTTAAATAGTTAGTTATTTAAACAGATACAGAGGTACAGAATGGATATAAGCCAGCAGTTGAAGGGTAAGAAGAAGGGAGCCACGCTCAGAGTTAGAGGGAGAGCATTCCAGGTAGAGGCTGGCAGCCTATGTATGGGCACGTGCAAGGGCATCAGCCAGAGTCACCTTGTGCGTTTTATTTCAAGCCAAGGCAAGCCCAGGTGTTGATGTGAGGGAGGGGCCCAGGGAAAGGAGACCAGCTTCAATTCCTTCAGTTAATTATCTGCTGAGACCCACTCACTCACCAATTATATTTTAATTTTCCTTTATCTGCATTCCTTTATGTACATATTCTTAAAGCATTTGAGCACCACAAATATATCTGTTCAAAAGGTTTTTTTCTGTTACATCTTATCTTTTAAGTGAAAGTTGAACTATTTTTCCAGTTTCCTTCTACCTGTAAAGGTATACACTGTGGATTCCTGCCTCTGTATAGTCCAAGACAAGAGAACTAAAATTTTTTGTAAACCTTCTAAATGTCAGGCTCAGAAATTAGTGATTTTCCTGCGATTTACCAAACTGGGCAGAAATAATTGTTCATTCAAAATCTGGACACACTAAGCTGTGTTTGTTTAACAGAGCGGTAGTTTGTCTTCAAAAAATATATATACATAGACAAACACACTTTATATGCAAAATTCCCAGGAAGGCAGAAGATTCATTCTTACCTCTTCTTATTTTCCTGTGCATAAATAATGGTTACTCTGATTGGACATGCTCTAGTTTGCCGCAATAGTTAAAAACTTGTAATGTTGAAATCCACCACAAATTAGGGTCCCCAGGGAATTAAGAATATGTTACCCGTGGGATACGGTTATGTTCCAGTTTCTCAAAACCATCCAGTACATCCTCCAGAATTCTTCAGCCTTTGACATGTTATCAAATTTGATATTATACTCGTCTAAATGCATGCGATCACGTTCTTGAAGTTCTTTAAGACTATCCTTGGCATTTAAACAACTAAAAATCTTGACAGCCATAATTCTGCATTGTAACCAGCCTCTCCACACATGATTTGCCTCTCTGCCAGGTCCTCCAGCAGACTTTGTGATGTGCGGGGAAGAATAGCAGCATTTTTCACTTGTCTGAGTCCTCCCTCAGTGTGGACACTCGTAAGGGAATTCCAAGCTTTCTGAAGGGTGCATCGGTGCCGCACCGACGGGGCAGAAAGCTTGTGGGTTCTCATCCCTGATTCGTCCCCCGAGCGCCATCCTGCCCCGGCACATCCCAGCGCTGCAGCCCGCTCCCACGAGGTCAGACAAGGCTGCTAAATCACAGTTTATTTCTCTGTGAACCAGAACCATCCCCCGGGTGATCCAGGCTGTTGTTTGTTTATTTGTGCCTTCGATGGCTCAGCCTCCGACTTGGGGAGATACTAAAGATGTTGGTGGACTCCAAGGTCCAAAATCACTTCAGTTTCACCGAGAGAAAAGAGGAGGCACTGGAAATAAAGGAGTCTTTTATCGTAGGAATGAGTTCTGTAACTAATCCCATGTAATGGGAGCATAAACATAAGCCAGACACCGAGCTGAATCCCGGGTCTTGGTGATAAAAGTACCAGCCAGGGCAGTTTAATGAGGGTCACACTCCAGCCAGATGCCGTTTTGCTTTTTTGTGTTTTTTGTTTTTATTAGGGGGAGGTAGTTTGGTTTATTATTTATTCATATTCGGAGGAGATACTGGGGATTGAACCTAGAACCTCGTGCATGCTGAGCATACGCTCTACCTCTTGAGCTATACTCTCCCTTCCAGCCAAAAGGCTTCTAAAGATGGTGTTTCCAGTGGCTTCATGTCAGGTCAGAGAAGGGGCCCTGCTTTGTCAACAGGAAGTCAGCTACTGGTCCTCCAGATTCCGGGGAAGGTCCTTGACTTACCTGAACCCAGGTGCATCATTGGGGAAATGAGTCGCCTCGGAGATGCTCTCCTGTTCAGTTCTAAAAGTCTGCGTTTCCGTGCCATTTGTCTTCCCATAGCACAGGTCTCCTGCTTGGGGAAGCCTTCTCTGTCCCCAAACTCGAGTTGTCCTTGCGTCACAGGGTGCGTCGCGTTGGTACTGTCGGTGGCTTGCCATCGGGTCTCCTCTGCTTAACTTGGCATCTGCTGAGCCCTGCCGGCCCCACGCCTGGCACACACCACCCCAAAGGGCACTAAATAAAAGTCCTAACCAAAGGTGGGGCCGTCTTTCTGAGCTGCAGACTTGGTCCTGACGCAGGACGGAGGGCTTGCTTGCTGCCCGCACAGACTCAGCCACTGGAAAGCAAGGCAGAGGATTGCACAAGTCAGTGAGTTAAATGGAGAGCCAGGTCAGACCATCCAGCACCCTAATAACACTTAACGTGATTTCTCTTGACATGGGGTCAGGCTACTCCCCATGAAGAGTCATTAAGACTTTCTCTTCACTAGTGTAGAAGGGCAGTGTGGAAATGTCTAGGCAAAACCCCCGGATTAGGGCGTTGCTGCTCCAAGGGTGGTCCCTGGACCCGCAGATCCATATCCCCGGGGAGCTCCTTAGGAATCTAGAACCCAGACTCCCCGCCACCCAGGGAACGAACATTGCATTTTCACATCATCTGCCAGCTCGAGAGGGGAGGGTCCCTGCTTCGCTTGCGCCAAGCCTGCAACTGGTTTTTGTGATTTCAGTCATTTCAGGGTCAACTTTTGTGAACTTCTCAGTCCAACTCTCCCTTCTGTTTTGCTTGGATGAGTAACTGTATGGGGAGGCATTTGCACGTTCGTGTGTGTGCGTGTACATGCGGGAGCCAGGCAGGCTGTGGAGAGTAACCGCCTCTTACAAGCAGCCTGACAGGTTCTGCATCTCTTTATAAAGGCGCTACCGTTACCCGCCGTATGGCAGGCACCCCAAGCGAGTCCACATAGTGAAGGTGGGCTCAGCTGGCAGGTCTGCGTGGTTGTGTCACGCACTTCCGTGGTGCTGTCTGAGGCTCCGTTTTGTTCATAACCGTGTGCAAAAAACCAGCTTCCTTGTCACAGGCCAGTGACCCAGGTACAGCAGAAGTTGCAGTAACCCCGTGCTCAGTTCCAGCAAAAGCAGTTACAGTGTGACACAGTGTGAAACCGTGCTAACTGTTTCAAGAACTGCGTATTAAGAGATAGGAGGAAGTCTTTACTGAAACACCCACAAAGGATGTGGGCTCCCATTAAAGAGCCCCAAATACCAAGACCTTACGTGTTTTCCTTCAGCTTCCTTTCACTTAAAAAAAAAGAAGTCTCGTAATTACCTTGTTATGTTCCTGTCTTGTCTACTAGACGGTGAAGTCTGGGAAGGCAGTGATTCTGTCTGCTTCTTGTTCCAGATCGAGCGTTGCCAGGTTTAGCAAATAAAAGCACAGAACTCTGAAATCTGAAGGTCAGAGAAACAGTGATGTGATTGGATTTCAGTAGCAGTGTATCCCATGCAATATTGCAATCATGCATGTATTTTCTAAATATTTGTTTTCTCTGAGCTTCAAATCTAACTCGGCGTCTTGTACATGATCTGGTAGCAGCATGTGGACCTCAGCACTCACCTGAGTACCCAGCCCAGATGGGGTGTTTGGAAAATATTGAGCACGTGTGATGGGGCAGAGGTCTGAGTAAGGCAGTTGTGTTGAGGGAGCAAAGAGGTGGGGAAAGGAGCAGTGAGCCCTGAGAAACCAGAACTTGGTTTGTTTTAAGCAATGTGGAAAACCTCCAGGAAGAGATTAGAAAGGAGAACATTAATAGATGAGTTATTTCTGTGAGAAAAAAGGGGGAAGAGTACCTTCAGAGCAGTTCCCTGTGGCTCTGAGCTCATGGAAGTCTCAGACTTCCCTCAGGGAGGTTTCTGCTGTGAAAGATGGAGCGTGAATTGGCTCAGAAGGTCTTGGTGGCTTCTCGGCAGGTATAGGAAGATTTAATGGCAGAACCAGAGATACCAATGATACATCCCTGTTTCTCTGGTGAACTTAGGAAATTCAGTGTCAAAAAGAGGGAAAGTTGAGATAAAAACAAAAGTTTAAAAAGTAGCTCTTTTGTGAAACAGAAAAGTGGCCATAAATGAAAGACCAGCGTATTAAATTGAAGGAGAGTAATCCTGTGCAGTGATTTAATATTTAAGCCATGAGTATTAGCTTGTATCATTATCCCCAGTTCCTCACCCTTCCCCCATCCTGGTCTTTATCTCGTAACTATGTGTTGCTCTTCTACCATTTAACCTGGGACTCTGGTCTCGCCCATGTGACTTGCTTTCACTGATGGGATGTTACCAGATTTGATGCCAAGAGCTTGGGAAGTGCTTGCATGCTTGGGCTGGACCTCTCTCCTCTGTTGCCCCAACGAAGGCCAGCCAACCAGCTAACCCCTAGGTGTGAATGAGCCCAGTGATAGCAACAGGACCGCCTAGCTGACTGCTGCTTACATCTACCACATAAGTATAAACACTCACTATTGTGTGCCTGGGGGGGCTGTGATTGTTTGTTACACAGATGCATCCTGGCAATAGATAACTGATACAAGGACAAAACAACCTGGAAACAAATGTACGAACCCAATCACAGTTATAAAACCCAGTTTCTCTTGTTCTTTTCCTTCCCACTCTGTAGGAAATCTCCTTCCTCTCAGTGGTTCTGCTAATCCTAAGCAAAGTGTTCCTGTCTGTTTGGTAAATGAGTCCTGCTGGCTTTCAGAGCATTTCCACCACTTTGATCATGCTACTCCAGGTAGCTGTGGTGAGGTTTCCTAATGTTGAAAATGCTGCAAGTTCTTCCTCTGTGACTGGTACCTCCCCAAAGAGCCCCGGTGCTGTCCAAGGATGGTCCCATCCCTTCTGACACCAGTGCCTGCGGCAGGCTGCCACTGCCTGCTGCCAAGAGCACTAAGGCCACTTGTCCTCACCTACCCGTGTCTCTCCATCACTCCTAATGCCCGTCGATACTCAGATAGAGGTTACAAACAGCCTTACGTTTGTATGTTTCTGTTTAGCAAAGTCAAGAATGAATTGGTATGTTTGAAGTCCCTCTAGCGCACACAAGATATTCATTGTACGTTTACTGGCCTTGTATCAGTTTCCAGTGGCTGCTGTAACAAATAGTCACAAACTTGCTGGCCTAAAACTAGACACATTTAATCTCTCCCGGTTCCAAGATCTCGAGTTCAAATTGAGCAACCCTGGGCTGAAATCAAGGAGTCTGCAAGGCTGCACTCCTTCTGGAGGCTCTCTGGTGCCTCTTCCAGGTCCCTGTGGCTGCTGGTATTGGCTGGCATGTGGCCCTGTCCCTCCGTTACTCTGGCATCACGTTGTCTTCTCCCCACTGTGTGTGTCTCACATCCTCTCTGCCCCCTTATAAGGACATTTGTGGTTGATCTTCCGGCCCATCTGGATAATCCAGGATGATCTCCGCACCTCAAGATCCTTAGTCATGTCTGCAAAGTTTTTGTCATACGTTGTACCATTTAGAAGTCCCAAGGATGAGGACAGGATATCTTTGGGGGCTGCTGTTTGGACGTCTCCAAATCCTATTCTCACCCAAAAACTTGATGAGAAAATAATCCATGTTAAAGTTACCAAGAATGGATTTTCAATTCTGAGAAAGCCAATCAAACATTCAGCAACTGTTTACTGAGGACCTATTATGACATTTAAATAGTGACCCCCTCAAGGCTTAATTGCAGGCTCCCTTACCCGTGGTGAATCAACAAGCACGACACCTTTCAGTCCCAAATAGTATCTACATCTCAGACTCTTCTTTAAACTCCACACATCCAGCTGCATCTACTGTGAATTTCAAAGGGACCTCAAACTCAGCGTTTCCCAAAATGAAACTTACTCTCTTCCCCAGTCAGTGTGCTTCTTACTGCACACGACACTGAAATTCACCCCAAACAGCCATTGGGGGGAGGCTTTCTGGGCTCCTCTGTCCCTCCCCTCATCTACTGAATGTGCAGCCAGTTGTTCCATCGTGTGAATTTTTTATCCAATCTCTTCATTCCCGTCAGTGTCCTCTGCCATCACTTTGCCAAGGCTCCCATCTTGCCTCACCCAGACTACATCAGGGCCCTCCTCGCTGATCTCCCCCCGGATCTCCTCCAGTCCTCACTACAACCTCCACTTGCCAGAGAGGTCTTTTTAAAACACAAGAGTTCATCCTGTGACTCCTCCACTGAGAACTCCTCAGTGACTTTCCACTGTTCCTGGGGTGAACTTGACCATCCCTCACCTCCTGCCAGGCTTTCAGGACCCTGCTGCTCATCTGGCTCTCTTGGACCACTTTGCGTTATCCTTCCCTTTGAGAAGCATACCTCACCTGTGCCAGGATTCTTTGCTCCAGGGAGCCTTCTGCGTCCCACGTGAGCATCACCTCAGTTCTGGGAGAAGTGTTCTGTCATCTGGTTTAAGCACCTGCTGAGCCCTTAACCTTCCCTGAGACTCACACCACACCTCCTCAGCATGGCTGTCGCCGACCCCCACAGCATGATTGATTTCTTGACAGCATTGGTCATACTTAGCAGTAAAAATTAATTGGCTCATGGTTTATTTGTTGCCTGCTTCCCGGTGAAAGTCTCTTTTCTCTGCTGTAGCTATATTCTCCAGCATAACACCTTACATAATACGTGTTCAATAAATAGGTCTTCAGAGAAAACAAACGAATGCATCCTAGTGAATGAAACAGACATAATCCTTGTCTTCTCTGAACGCGTGTGTCTGTTACACTCACACACATCTTGGTTGTAGCAAGTTCTTCCCTGCCAGTCCTGATAACGTTGATCCTTTGTCTTTTGGTTTTACTATTGCTAGTTTACAGGGAAAGGTCAGCTTTATTTTAGACTGTCATAAACTTGTTTATTTTCCTTGGTATTTGAGGCACTGTCTTTCTTTAAACTTCAATTTTTAACATCTTCATAGAGAATGTGCATGTGTTTTCATTCGTTTTGCCAAGAACTCAGTGGATCTGCTAATTCTGTGTATACTTTTTGTCTTTAAGCTCAGGAAACTTCCTCATTTAAAGTTTGATACTTTTGAGAGAAGAAGGTAGACATACTGTAAGATGCCTTTTGACACTTCAGTTTGTTCGAAGCTTCTCTTTTTTTTTTTTTTTTTTTTTTTTGCCACTTCTGAGGTTTATGGGATGTGTTTTCACTTTCGTATTTTTCAGCACTGCTCCTTCTGTTAGCATTCACTTTTATTTTCTTTCTGTTTGTGCAGCTCATTGGTGCCTACAGTATTTATTGCCTTCCTTCTCCTATGTTCATCTACTTTCTTGCTGCATCTTAACTGTAGCCTAAATAATGCGTGGTTAAAACAACGTGTTCCTTGCATTAGTAAAATGAGTAATCAAATAACTAACAGGAAAGAAGGTCACAGAAGGATCAATAATGATAGTTCTTTTGGACTAAGGAATGTAATTAGTCCAGTGTGTACTCTTAAGATCCGAGACTATTTTAATCTTATTTAGTACACCATTAGCAAAATACTGCCTCAGATGGGCATTTAAATACTGCCTGGCTCATTGCTGAAATTTAATACAATCATTTGCATCTCATTTTGGTTGCAGTTGGAGTATGCAAGCTTCATACAAATTTGACATAAAACGAATGGTAAATCCATCTTTATTTGAGTCATCACTAAGAATATACGGTAAGCACATGAATTATGAAGATAAATAGAGCATTACCGGGAGTAATTGGGAAGCAAACCTGTGACAGGGAGGGCGCTGCATTCTGATAAAATAGAGCCTCCTTAGCACTGTAGTTTATCCTGAAGACTTACTTTGTGTTGTGTGTATTTATCATGGGTCTTAAGGAGAATGACTAAAAAATCATCAATCAGGTTATTAAAATAATATCATGCTTACCAGCAGAAATTGTTAAAAAGTTTTTAAAGCCTCCTTGGTTCATCTTGTGGTGCCGTTAAAAGAACACAAACGTTTTGGTTAAGTAAAGGCAGGCTTCATGTTTCACCTACACCCTCTTCTAATTTGTTTAACTTTGAGGAACCACCTCTTCCATTCGATGTCCTCTTATGTTAAATGGTCATAAAATTACCGTTAGCAGTGGTTCTAGATCTTGAGTGTGCACCATGGGCCCAGAAAACACAAGCCTTACCCTGGCTTCACCCTCACAGTGTCTCATCCATAGGTCTGGGCTGAGGCACAGAATCTACATTTCTGTCTGGTACCCAGGCGGCACACGTGCTGCTGATGCTGATCTGGGAACCGCAGTTAGAGGGGATAACCGTTTGGTAGTTCTGAAGGCTGGATGAGGAGCTTTGAAGTAGGTTGTTCCCCCCGAGATTCTGGTTGAAGTGACCTGGAGTGGGTGGCGGGGCAGTGGCTTCATACACTGCAGGCTGGGCCGCCTTCAGTCTGTATAAAGCTTTTGGCTCCCTGGGTGGTGATTTGGGTTGCTCAGAACAAGTTACTTCTATGTCTTTGCATGTGCATTTGTCTTCATTCTGTTTTCGTAGCTGAAAGAACCCAAATTGGTCAACATGTCTTTGCTTGTCTGTTTCATGACTATATACATTTCAGCCTTGACTAATAGAACTTAAGCCCTGCAGAGTTCAGTCTGACTATTGAGGGCTGGTGACTGTTGTCTGTCCCCACACCTGTGACCTCTGTGGGCCCACTGCAGAGATTGCTCTAGTGGTAGAGTTGGGTACAGGCCGTCCATGGACACAATTCACTTAAATAAACCTTGTGTTGTGATTTGGGTTCCAGTTCTAGGATAAACAGTTTCTACTCCAGAGCTCATCTTTATAAAGGTTTCATTTTTATAATAAACCCAAGATTAGCGAGTCTGGTAGTTATTTGCGTAAGTATCCAAGTGCAATCAAATGCTTACACAAATGGACAAACGGAAGGGTTTTGAAAGGGGGAATAAACAAGCTTCCCAGGTCATTACCCACTTTTGAAATTGCAGATAATTCTCCTGAAGCTTACCCAGTCCTGTTTTCTTAGAACATAAAGAAATCTCCAGATAAAAGATTTTCCAGTATCTGATGAGGACACTGGAGTAATTTATGACCGAAAGACCTCCTACGCCTAAAATGACTGGTCTGTGATTCAAGCAATCTGAAGTGTTGCAAAGAGGTACCTGGCTGTTCAGGGCAAGCGCAGTTACTTCTTCGAGCCCAAACTGCTCTGAAGTGTGAAGAGAATAAGGGACAGCGTACTCCAAGTACTGTTATTTTAAACACACAAATAGGATATCAGGAGTCCCAGAGAAGTCACCAGGAGAAAGGAAAGAGGTGCCTTAAGAAAGAGACACAACGCTGAGAGTCTTTTTTTTTTAAATGAACATATTTTATGAAATGTCTTATTAGATGAAAATGGGCTGTAATAGTTATCTCGTTCTGTGGGACAAGGATCCGACACTTAGGAGTTTAAAGCAACCCACGTATGTATGTTACCTCATGGTCTGTGTGTCTGCGGAGTGGCTGAGCTGTGTGCTTCAGGCTCAGGGTCTCGCACGAGACTGAAGTCGAGCTGCCAGTCGTGGTTGTGGTCTTGGAAGGGGTTTAGGAGTCTGGAGCATCTGTTCACCAGGTAGCTCGCTCAGCTGGCTGTTGGCCTGAGGCCTCAGTCCCTCATCACGTGGGCCTCTCCAGAGGGCTGCCTGAGTCTCCTCACAGCAGGGCAGCCGGCTTCCTCCCAAGGGAGTTACCCAAGAGAACGTGAGAGGGGCCATAGAATGACTTTATGACCTAGGCTCGAAAGCCACATGCACTCGTTTCCCCAGTCTCCTGTTGGGTGTACAATCCAGCCCTATTCAGCACGGGAGGGACGACACAAGGGCACAAAAACCGAGAAGTAGGCCTCACTGGGGGCTGTCTTGGAGGCTGGCTACTGTACTGATCTTAGGACCAGCTGGGAAAGGATTTCAGCTAACTTTCAGGCCACTGCAGTGACTTTTGGAGTAAGAAATAGATAAAGCAATTTTATACTTTTGAGAGACAATAAAGCCTCGTTCCTGAGGCCTCACCAGTAAAGCATCTAGGCCAGAGAACTCAAGAAAATAAAGAGCCATGTGCAGCATTAATGTGCCCTCAGACTTCGCTAACTAGGATGCTTGTATTCACATCACCTCTAACTCAGAAGTGGTGTTCAAAGTATGGACGTCAAGGTTGGTGTAATCCAGTTGAGTTTTTGCAAGTAAGTTGTAGTGCAGGTTAAAATCTTCATGTTACATATCATGAAGACAATTCAAAATTGGTTAACCCACTGTTATCCAATGGAAATACACGGAAAGCTGCACATGTAAGCCACTCATGCAGTTTTACATGTTCTGGAAGAAAGAGGTGAAAGTAATTTTAATCGTACATTTTTTGCCTCAGTATATCTAAAATATTATAATTTCAGTGTGTAGTTGGTATTAAAGAATTTGTTGTGCTAAGTCTGGAATCCAGGGTGAATTTCACACTTATTGTACCTCTTTATTGGATGAGCCACGTTCCAAGTGTTCAGCACACACATGAGACTAGTGGTCACTGAGTTGTGCAATAAAGGCAAATTATTGGAAAAAAATTCCAGCAGTCGATCTCACAACAGGCCAGACCCGATCAAGAGGGCTCCTCAAACCAAGTCACCAAGGCCACATCTCTGTGGCTGAGCCTCTTCCAGTGCTGGCTTAAACCAAAGGCTGCAGCTGTGGCTGCTGAGCCTCCGGGTCTACCCTGTGTTAGCTGGGGCGTCACGAGCCCAGCACCAGCCTCACGGCCTCACGCCAGCCGTGGGGACGTTAAACATCCCTTACAGCTCATGCCGGCAGATGCATTTGGCGTTCATTTTCTCTCAGTGTCCCAGGTTGGGTAACCTGACCGTTCTGGCACTAGTCATTGTGGCTAGTATCACTACCACTGATTGTGTAGGTGTTTGAATTCTGCTCCTGGAATTCAGAAGTGGGCTCAAGCCTCCTGAACCACGTGGTTAAGGTTAGGGATGGAGTTCATTGCCCAGAGGGAAATCAGAACACTTACAGCAAGACATGAGGTGGGGAAGAGGTGACATGGGGTCAGGAGTGAGCACCTGTCCGTAACCCACGTAACAAAGGAGGTGTGTAGGCAGAGGTCGTGAATTCCATCTCTTGGTGTCCTACCATGAAAGAAGAGGCAAGTTGAAGGTCACCGCAGGCTAGGAACATCTGCATAACTCTTGCTGGTGCTGACCCAGTTATTTGTCCAGTAGAAGATCTGGGACCCACTTGTAAGTCACTAATGTGCCAGTGGCCCTCTTGAATCTCTCTGTTGACAGGAGAAGCATCCCGAATTTTCAGTATGATAGAAAATGTCCTCAAAACCATACACACTTCTGTGTGACAAGGAAATAATATGAAATGGACTGTGATCACTAAAGCATTACTCGGGGCTTCAGTGTTAACACAGACTGCTTGCTAGCATCGTATAGCTGTTTCTTTCTTAAAAAGACAGAATACAGAACTCTATTCTTTCCTGATGTCTGTGTAAGGAGTCTTTCTAGGGAGTATTAAATGTGTGTTACTGGATTCGGTGGGTCTTATTTGAATAAAATTCCAGTTCTGCAAGAGGCCACATCAAGTAAAAAGAATTCCTTTAAAAAAAAAAAAAAAGGTTCAGTTTCTACTCCGTGCTGTCTGCACCTATGCGGACAAGATAGGACTTTTTTTAATTAAAAGAAGGCATGTGTTAGGGTGGAGAGAGTGTGAGTGGTATTTTTCTCTTCAGAAGTCTTATGTTGACGTTATAACAGCATCTGAACACGTTTTAAAAGAAAACATGTTTCTAAAAATCACTGACTCACAACCTATTGAAGCAGCTTCCATGGACTCGCAGCCTGACAAGGGAGGTGGTGACACGGAGGCAAAGAAAGACTATTTTTGTTTGCTGAGTCTGTCACCGTGCAGTGTGTCGTCGTCCAGAGCTTGCTTAGGAAGCAGAGTAAACTTACCCAAAGATGCACACAGTAGGAACAGCGTAGAAAGGTCACAGTGGGGAAAGCTAGGTTTCTTCTAACACGGAGGAGATAGACTGTCTTCTTCATTTGTAAGTGACTGTCATTTGTTTGCACTCTAATTTGATAGCTGGTGACATGTGAAATGTTTGTCTCTCAGATAGAGTCTAAGCTCCCAAATCCTCCTTCCCAAAGCAGCTTTTCTCAAATGGAGAGTGAGGGGGCAAAAAAAGTGAGCGAGGAAGAGAGGGAGGGAGGGGGTTTCTATTTCAGCAACAAGGCTAGATTCTCATGCTACTTGTAACTCAAGCAAAACTTTCCCAAGCACAACCGAAATAGCTCCCCTAGAATTTCAGAAGAGGAGAACCAAGCCCAGATGGTCTGGACTGAAAATGTTAAATCTGATGCTATTACTATGGTCAAGTGAGATGAC
Source organism: Camelus bactrianus (assembly GCF_048773025.1). Classification (NCBI taxonomy): domain Eukaryota; kingdom Metazoa; phylum Chordata; class Mammalia; order Artiodactyla; family Camelidae; genus Camelus; species Camelus bactrianus. Next base: position 5,098,631 of record NC_133575.1, read on the forward strand.
ATATTTGCATTTTTCTGATTCTATTTAAAACTGGTCTTTTTAAGAGGTCCAGCGGCTTCAAAGTATCTTCCTACCGTAGCCCTGCCAGTGCATGCAATTTCCACCCTGAGACGTGCAAGTGGGTAAAAAAGTGGAATTTTTAGAAGGGCCTTGATAAATAAGACATGCATCTGTGGAGCAGATAGGACAGCAGCCCCAAAGTACCCAGTTCTGCAGCCGCACGAAGCGTTGAGGGGACGGCAGGGAAGTCCTGAGAGAACGGTGCCGAGTCCCTTTGGCTAGACCCGGAAAGGAGGGAAGTGAACGCTCTCGACTTTCCTAAGCACTGATTTTCTGGTGCCAAAATAACAGCTAAATTACATGTCTCCTCCTTCTCAGTCTACTCTGGGTATTTCCATAATTTATGATGAGCAGCCCTCTGCTGTGACAAAGCCGAGCAGGGTCCTGGTGGTCCTTCCCTTCTGCTCAAGTCAGCACAGTCACACCCGGAATTCCTGAGTTGCCAGGTGCGTTCTCACATCATCTTCTTTGTAGACGGCTAGCTTTTATTCATTTGTTTTGTTTTCTTTTGTTTTGTTTGTTTTTTCTGTGTCTTTCTCAAATCTCAGTTTTTCTTACTCCGTGCCGACCTCTGGGCACTCGAGACAAGGAGTCCATGCTCACTTTCCAGTATCACTCATCTGATTGCCTAAAAGAAGGAGAAGAACCTTCCTGTTCTTCCCCCACTGATGGGTGAGGAGATGTAGATTCAAATTTCTTCATCATTTTTCTTTTTCTGGCAAACTTCCATGAATAAGAACTTTTGTTGGCTCCAGAGACGAAGAGAGAGAGGAAATAAAGTGGCCCTACTGTGGCCGGAAGATGTAGATGAGCTCTGGACGTGGTGTGGCTCTGACCGAGGACAGAGCTGGTCCCTCAGCAGCACTCGCCCCCCGCATGTGTGCTCCATGGGAGACAGCCTCACACGTGGAATGCGCACTAGTTACCCTCCTCTCTGCTTGACTCATAGTTGGTGAATGGCTTTTGGAGCTGTGTGCGGTCTCACCTCCCTTCCTGATCCGCTCTTTATTGATTAAATCAGCAGTCGATGTCTCTGCAGTGATTAGAAAACCAAAGAGAATGACTTCAGATGGTTATAGGTCGCACTAGTAAGCTACTTCTGCAAAATGAAGAAATCTATTATGGGAATTAGCAACAGACCTCCATCAGTTCTGTGTGGCAAGACAGAGGTTTGATGCCAGGAATTAAATATGGAAACTGGATAATATATAGCAGGTGTGATTTACAGTCTGTCTGTCCCTGTCCTTTTTCCCCGGGTGTCCAGCCACACTGTTGCAGAATGTAGACCGCTCACGCCAGGACATGTGAGTCCCCTTAGACTTGGATTTGTTGAAATGTCGCATTGGATCAGGCAGCCTTTTCTGTACGTTAGTTTTTATCAGTTACAGCTAACCCCTCTCTTCCCAGAAGTGACCCCTTCTAGCTGTCAGTAAACACAAAGCATGTTTTCTGTCACCCGGACTCAATGCAGAGACTAAATTCACAACTAAGTGGTGAAGGGTGGATTAGAGGCAAGACCTCGTCCTCGTCACTCTCATCTCTCCGTTTGCCGAACCCTCCTACCTCGTGGACACTCTCAAAGCAAGTGAGAAGGTCAGGGCTCTCCTATCTGTAGTGTGTATTATTAGCTTATAGGGAAGAATTCACACAAAATGAAGATAACTTAATGCAAATCAATATGAGGAGTCTAAAACTTTGTGTAATGTAAATATGTATTTATTAAAAAGAGGTAACAGCAGAGGAAAAAAAAAGAAAGATTGAGCAGGATTACAATTGGAATTTAGCCACATTGCAAGCATGTGAACAATGATTCTTAAAATCATTTTAATTATCCAGGAGTAACTCACAAAGGATTCCAGACACTAATTAAAATTTTTTTTCATGCTGCTACCAGCCCTCCCTTTGGGTTAATCAGAACACAAAGTGGTTAACCCAAATGAGGCTAGGTCTCATCAAAGATTTTTTTTCAATTGTATAGTTGTATTTCTTTAATAGTGCTATTGAGATGTATTTACGTACCATTAAATTCACCTCTGTAAAGTGTGCATTTCAGTTTTTTTAGAATATGTACAGCATTATGCATCCTTCATCATAATCTAATTTTAGAATATTTCTATCATCCCTAAAAGAAACCCTGAACCCCTTAGCATTCACTCCCCCATCTCCATCCCTGCAGCCTCTGGCAAACACTCACCTCTGTTTCTATGCATTGGCCTGTTGTGGACATTTTATGTAAACGGGGTCATGCTGTATGTTTTTTTGGTGGCAGCCTTCTTTCACCTAGCTTAATGTTTTTGCATTTCATCCGTATTGTGGGGAGTACCACCCCTCCATTGCTTCCTCTCGTTGGATGGAATTATTGTTACCCATCGGTTCATTGCTTCTCAGCTCCCAGTGCACCTGTCAATACATGTTCTGTTCTAAACTGTGGAATCCCTGTAAGTACCTCTCCATTGAATATGAGCACCTAGTAAGGTTTTCTCGGTAGAGGTCGCTGGGAGGACATTGCAGGAGGAGGAAGCCCCTCAACTTCCGGGGCAGGTGGGTGGGGAAATCGGAAGTGTGGTGAGCACTTCGGGGGAGCCAGCCCCAGCCATGGACTCGGCACCCAGCAGCCCTGACACCCGGGTCCGGCAATAGTCTTTCTCCAGCCCTCTCAACGCAGAGGCCAGGTCCACACTCAACTTAGCCCTCTGCAGGCTCCCCACGGGGCCCTTCCCTGGGGACACCAGTGCACAGCTTACCCTTACCTGCTGGTTGCTGATCACCTGCTCCTTCATCCACGTTCTGGGTGTGCCCTGCCTCTGCCCAGCCTCTGCCCAGCCCTTGGCTGTTGTAAATAGTGCTGGTATGAACGTTGGGGTGCATGTATCTTTTTGAGTTAACAGTCCCTCTGGATATATGCCCAGCAGTGGGATTGCTGGGTCATATGGTAAGTCTATTTTTAGATTTTTGAGGAATCTCCATCCTGTTTTCCATAACGGCTGCACCAAACTCCATTCCTACCAACAGTGTAGGAGGGCTCCTTTTTCTCCACAGTCTCTCCAGCACTATCGTTCGTGGACTTTTTAGTGATGGCCATTCTGACTGGTGAGAGGTGATACCTCATTGTAGTTTTGATTTGCAATTCTCTGATAATTAGTGATACTGAGCATTTTTTTATGTGCCTATTGGCCATTTGTACGTCTTCATTGGAGAATGGCTTGTTTATGTCTTTCTGTTTGTTTTTGGATTGAGTTGTTTGTTCTTTTCTTATTAAGTTGCTAAACCCTTTTCTACTTTGTCCTTTCTTAGACCCTCTCCCTGAGGCCAAGTGTACCATCTATCATTACCATATATCTTATAGTTAGTTACCTGTTCATCACAGGTTATAATTCTTTACCCCCTTAAGTTATTACTATATGATTTCCATCACCGGTGGGACCCAGCCTACTGCAGTGGTCCATGCATGGTATATACCATGTATTATTTATCCATTTGTCAGGTGATGGGCATTTGGGTCATTTCTGTTTGTTTGGCTGCTAGAAATGATGCCACTGTGAACAATGGTATGCAAGGCTGTAGAGACATGTTTTCATTTCTCTTGGGTAGATACTCAGGAGTTGAATTGCTGGGTGACATGATACGTTTGGATTTAACTTACTGAGAAACTGCCAAACTATTGCTGGTGGGAAGGAAAAATTGTACAGCCACTATTGTCCAAAGTGGCTGCACAATTTTTCCTTCCCACCAGCCATGTATGAGGGCTCTGATTTCTCTGCATTCCCATCAGTGCTTGTTACGGTTTTTCTTTTTGGATTATAGCCGATCTAGTATGCTTTATACTCGAAATGCAGGGCGTTGGCACCAAAAATGAAGTTGAGTAAAACGGTCAGAATTGTGTCCAGTATTCAAGAAGGAAAAGCAGGGCTCTATCTGTTATTTTCTTCATTTCTTAATCAAAAGTCAAGGGGCCGATTTTGGGGGGCTGCAATCCTGGTAGCGTGGCCGTTCCTGTCTGCTGTGGCGCCAAAGATGAGAGCACACTCGTGTTTTCTTCTGGAACCAAAGCAACAGAAATTTTTATTTCAAGAAAGAAGAGAGACTTCAATAAAATGTGAAGAAAATTTTGAGCCAAAAGACAATTTGATTTTGTGTCTTTTTACAGGAGAGTAATTTTTCCTTTCTTCTTTTTTTTTTTTTTTTATAGTAGGTACTTCAAAACTAACTCATCAGTTGGTCCAAAAATGACATTTAATTATTATTTTCTAGGCTACACGTTTGGGCCCAATACAACTTCAAGGAAGGGAGAAATAACTCTATTTCCACTTGGAATTCAGGGAATCTCTTTCTGGCTGAGGTTCAGACTTCCTGTTTTTGCTCGAGGATGGTTGAAATTTGGGCAGTTCAATCAGGTTCAAATTATGTTAGAATAGCATTTGCATTCTAGTTGCAGCTTAAGGCTTTGAATTCCCACCCACTCTTTCTTGGCTTGAACCGCCATCCTCATCAGTCTAAAAAGATTTAAATCTTTTAAACAAGACTAAGATGAAAGAAAGGGTGGGCTGAAAGAGAAAACCTTAGGAACTCTCCTGATGAAGTGAGATTTTTCCTAAGGTGTTCAGATGTCCACCTCCAAGGCCTTCCAGTTTGAGATTCCACTGAGTACAGTGCTCAGTGACCATGATGACTCAGTAAAGGTTGTAGATTAAAAAGAAAAAAAAACATGATGGAAGCTGTTCATTCAAATCTTACTGGATTTCTAACTAGTTTATATATTAGACAGCAAGTCCAGATATAGACACGTGAGGTTTTGTAGTGTTGGAAACTATTTGATGCTCTGATATCTCCTGGTTCATAGCCACTTTGTGATACTGAAATGTGTCAATTTGGGGGGCTGTTTGGGCTTTAATATGTACACATGCCAATAATATTTAAAGTCGTTTGGAATATAATTCTTAGTGAAGTTCATAGCAAGTTAGCATAACTCTACGTTTAGAGACAACTATTGGACTCCAAAAAATGGCATGTTAATGTAACTGATTTGTCACTTCACAAATAGGTCATTTCAATATGATCCTCTGAGATATCTCCATGTACAAGTTGTGTGTGTATATATAACTATAAAAATAAATTAAATATAAAATGTGGGTTTTATTGAAAATATACTGATTGGAAAGTAGTTGTATTTATTCTGATTAGTTACAAACATTTACACGATTTATTTAAAAAACTCTTTGTAGGGATTGCTGTTGTTTGCACAATACCAAAAATTATTGTCTGGATGTTTTGTGATTAGCTTTTTACATAAAACAAGGTAGGGGTTTGGGCAGAGGGTACACTACTACACTGTTTGAGTAGGACTTTGGTTTTATGATACATTAAGAGGAAACGTTTGGTGGATCATTTGTCAGTTCGGTAGGTGTGTATTTTCAATAGTTTTGATTCAGAACAGCATGACCTCAGCATGTTTCCATCTTTTGGAAGGGTGATGAAACAGGTGGGGCTTGGGGACCACAGCTGAGATGCAAACATCCGCCTTTGGAAAGAGCATCTGAAAGCATCATGCTTTTACTCAGTTCGCTGTTTTTTCCAGATCCTGGTGGCCAGGTTGCATCTGACCTTTTTAAAAGCAGAGTGTGAAAGAAGCATATAGTTTGCATGTTTTGTCCTTTGATGCAAACAGCATTGTTATTTTAGAAGAGAGGTTATATCAGCAGCTCTTGAAGAAACGAGAGAGGAGAGTCACGAGGAAGGCGCAGCCTGGGAAACACACGACACGTGTCCTGCACCTTAAAGGGATTCTTGTGTTTGCCTTATAATTCTGTTTCTAGGAGTCTGGCCCTGGTCCACAGTAAAAGATGTGCCACTTTAAAGGCTTAAGTGCAAAGCTCTCCCCTACATAAAAATGTGCAATTGAAAAAAGTCAAGCAAAATATCGACTTAAGTAAATTATGAAAATAACTGTGTGGTTCTATGGATTTTAAAGTCCTGGAGAAATGAAACATTGCAATGACTTGCCCACATTTACCCTTGGACACAGCCTGTGCTGATGTTCAGAGAACATCTTTCCAGGGTTCTTGGTGTGTGGATACCAGGTATGCTGGACAGCGAGAGAGAAATATTTTTTAAGGATCATGCTTTTTAAGTATAGTTATTAAATGCATTTTTAAAAAATTTAACGATAGACAAGGGAGCTGGAGTGATTCTTTTAAAAGAACTGCTGAACTGCAGGTATTTGAAGCTAAAACGTCTAGGGACACAGTGGGAGAGGAAACCTTACAGGTGAGGCGGGGTCAACAGCATGGGTGAATGTGTCTCAGACTCATCTGAAATCGTCTGAAATCTGATATTTGATAATGCCCACCATAGCTTACAAAACGCAGTTATGTTCTTGAATTAAAGCAGAAACTTTGTGTCTTTCTTTGCACACCTCTTCCGTTTCCGATCCTCTACCCTCAGTGTCCTGTCTCAGCTTGGCGTGTCCTCCCCTCCCCGTGAGAAGTTGTCTGGGACAGAGGAGAAGTCAGGCCATTCTCAGGCCCTGTCTCTCACGCTGGAGAAACCAGACCAGAGCTAACTTTCCCAGTTAGAACGAGAGAAATGCAGACTGCCATGATTGGCTGTCCATCAGGTGAAGAGAAGAAAGTCCAAAAATGAGCCAGTCTCACGGCTCTCCCCAAAGGGCTGTTCATGGTATTAGAACAAACAAGAACACTCACTCATGTGTGATTCATGTAATCCTGCAATCAGATCAGTAACTAAGAATCAATTCTGCTGATTGACCTCTGTTCATTCATCTTCACTGATGAGTTCAATATCCATTCATGGCTAACAATTTAGCATAAAAATATTTGGTGAATAAAATGCTTCTTTACCAAGAAAGTTGTATCCTACAGTGAGAATTTTAGAAACATTTCTTTTCTATTTTAAAGTTATTTATAATAAATTTTTTTTTTAAATAAAGTGAGGATCTTACTGGAAGAGTAACTTTCATGAAAAGTTTTGCAAACAAATGGGATATAAATAGGAAAGTTGAAAGTTAGCACCAGGTGATTCTCCTTCCATTTATACATAGTGAAGCTAAAGAACAAAAAGCTGAGTGGATACATTTACTTTGAAATAAACTTTGCAACTTTATTACAACAGAAAACTGCCCTCCCAAGCCCTAATGCTTGAAACATACCTCGTGCAGCTGAATGCTCCAGTATCCGTGTTCTTTATCAGCTCTGTCACTGCCGTCACGGGCCTCAGCAGAGGGGTGATGTGAATAACGTCACACTTCCTGCCTTAGCTTCCCTGTGATGGTTTGTGAAAGAGACTTCAGTGAATGGTTAGGAATATGAAGAGCTAAACTGAGTGACAGAAGAGCAATTAACCTTCCCCACGATGAGATGCTAAGTATTACTGTCCAAAGGAAAAGGAAGAAAACTGTTTTCCATGGCATCATCTCTTGGTATATTCCAGACCTAACCATGCACAGGAATCCTGAAGACTGCCAGGCTTTTCTTCCAATTAGGGGGAGAGAGAGACAGAGTGAGAGAATGTGAAAATGAAAGGTAGGAACTCTAGACAGAGAAGGGATTAGAGAGATGGAGATGGAGAGAGAAGAGAAGAGGGGCAGGGGAGGCCTCAGTGCTCACACCTCCAGGGACCCAACCCTCAACTCACTATCAAGACAACACCACTCCTACTCGCCAGCTCGTCCCCACCTTGGGTTACCCCTCATTCCTCTAGGACTGCAGTCCATGGACTGTGGTCCCTCAGAGCATTGCCTTTTCCAGAATCTTGAGTTCATTTGGTTCTGCCAGTGTTAGCAGAAGAGGCGTGGCCCCCTACTCCTGAGAGCAGTCCAGGACCACGCCGTCCAGTAGAACTTTCTGCGACGGTGGTGGTGCCCTGTAAGCCTGTGCTGTCCAGTAGAGCAGCCACTAGCCTCCCTGGCTGTTGAGCACTTGACATGTGGCTCGTGTGACACAAGAACTGAACTTCTCATCTTATTTCCTTCTAATTAAGTTGAATGTAAATGGCCGCACGTGGCTAGTGGCCACACTAATGGACAGGACAGCTCCTGTACGTGCTGAAATACTCCGTGGTTAAGGCCCTCCAGGTCGCTCTGTCACTGTGAGGGGAGGATTTAACCTCCTCAGTCTACTTTCTTCAAGAGGGTAATTATTAGAAAGCAAAAAGGTCAAGCACACACATACATAGACACACACACACAAGCACACACACACTCTCTCTCTCCCTCTCTCCCTCTCTCCCTCTCTCCCTCTCTCTCCCTCTCTCTCCCTCTCTCTCCCTCTCTCTCTCTCTCTCTCTCTCTCTCTCTCTCTCTCTCTCTCTCTCTCTCTCTCTCTCTCTCTCTCTCTCTCTGTGTCTCCAAGAATCAACAGCAGTTCTCAAAGGTAGTGCAGTCAAATGGAAATCCATGTGCAGGAAGAGAAACTGTTTCCTAACTGGGGAATAATCTCTTTCCCGCTAAGAAAGTATGATCAGTTCTCTTGAACTTCTTCCACACCAAGCCCCTACTCCCCGTAATGCTTGAAAAACCAGCCCAGCCCCTCGTATTTACAAACAGTAGAGCCACCTTTTTCTCAAACAGAGGCTAAACTCACTAAAATTCCAGAGTTTAGGCACTTATTTCTTTCATTTACAGTGATTCTTTTAGAGGGAAATATTTTGATCACATGAAGCCCAAATCATGAGCTGTTGCTCAGTGGCATAAAAAATATATTAAAGTGGAATAAATGGAAACAAAAGACTTCAAGTATAGAAAAGGAAAAAATAAATCAAGATATTTCCCTTCCTCTGCATGAGGCCCAAATTTCTTGTTTTCTTAGCAATTGTGTTATTTTATCAAGGGATGGTAGAACTTCTTTGAGTACTATGCATATTCAATGTGTAACAAAAATTGAATACCATAAATATGCGTCACATTAAAAAATATTCCACATTTTGTTTATTATAAGATAAACAAGAGGCAAATTTGTTGTTGTTGTTGTTAATGGCCGGACAGTGACATTTTAGGGTTTGCATTCTCTGTCAGAACTACTCAGCCTGCCCCTTTTAGCAGAAAAGCAGCCATAGGCAGCACATGAACAATTGGGTATGGCTGTGTGCCAATAAAACTTTATTTACAAACACCTGCTAGTGAGCCAGGATTTGTCCTGTAAGCAATAGTTTGCTGACTGATGGAGTAGAAGAAAAATTAAAATCTGTACTGTTGATGAGTACTGCCTATCAACCAGGAGAATAAACATAGAAATATCTCAGTAGGCAGGTTGGAACTTGTTACTGTGAGGGGTGGGAAAGAAGGAAGATTTTAAAGTAGGCAAATGACGTTCTCTGAACTTGATCATAGGAAGGAAGCAGTGACTCTGTTGACTGAGTATTTTGTACAGAAAAGCTAAGAAAGGGTAGGACAGAGGCTGTCTTACCAGGACTGGACAACAACTGGTGTTGGAGCTGGACGCCTGGACTTTTATTTCACTCTATTGAGAATCTGCCCACATAATCTTAAAAGCACACAGGGTGCTGTGTCTAGCTCCCTCATTTAAAAGATGAGTGTGGAAAGTATGTCCTTAAAGCACACTCTAAGAAAGATTTCCATTATGGGAATTTTGAGCACATACAAAAACAGACAGAACTGTGTAACAGGCCTCCCTGATCCTATTCCTCAGCCCCCAAACCACTGACCCTTTGTTGGTCCTTCCCATCCACACCTCCATCCTGTGCCCATAACATTATGTTGAAGAAATTTTCAGGCATCGAATCATTTCATGTGTAATTATGTCAGCTGGTATCACACTGAAGATCCAAAGTATATGTCTTTATTTCATTCTTTTTCATGGCTGAATAGTATTCCATCGTGTCTATCTATTCATCTATATCACAACTTCTTTTTTTTAATTTTTTAACATTTTTTATTGATTTATAATCATTTTACATGTGTCAAATTCCAGTGTTCAGCACAATCTTTCAGTCATACATAGACATATACACACTCATTGTCACATTTTTTTCTCTGTGAGCTGCCATAACATTTTGTGTATATTTCCCTGTGCTATACAGTATAATCTTGTTTATCTATTCTACAATTTTGAAATCCCAGTCTATCCCTTCCCACCCTCCGCCCCCCTGGCAACCAGCAACCACAAGTCTGTATTCTCTGTCTGTGAGTCTATTTCTGTCCTGTATTTACGCTTTGTTTTTGTTTGTTTGTTTGTTTGTTTTTGTTTGTTTAGATTCCATATATGAGCGATCTTATATGGTATTTTTCTTTCTCTTTCTGGCTTACTTCACTTAGAATGACATTCTCCAGGAGCATCCATGTTGCTGCAAATGGCATTATGTTGTTGGTTTTTATGGCTGAGTAGTATTCCATTGTATAAATATACCACCTCTTCTTTATCCAGTCACCTGTTGATGGACATTTAGGCTGTTTCCGTGTTTTGGCTATTGTAAATAATGCTGCTGTGAACACTGGGGTGCCATTTGCAGCAACATGGGTGGACCTAGAGATTATCATACTAAGTAAAGTAAGTCAAAAAGAGAAGGACAAATATCATATGATATCACTTATATGTGGAATCTTCAAAAAAAAAAAAAAGATACAAATGAATTTATTTACAAAACAGAAACAGACTCACAGACAAAGAAAGCAAACTTATGGTTACCAAAAGGGAAGGATGAATTAGGAGTTTGGGATTAGGAGATGCAAACTACTATATATAAAACAGATAAACAACAAAGACCTACTGTGTAGCACAGGGAGCTGTTCAATGCCTTGTAATAGATCATAGTGGAAAATAATACGAAAGTGAATATATATATTTATATATATAACAGAATCACTTTGCTGTATACCAGAAACTTAACACAACATTGTAAGTCAACCCTATTCAATAAAAAGTAAATAAGCAAAAAACAAAACACTTCTTTATTTAGGGTCACCCTATATGTCTATACATTTGACTAAAATTTCTCTCTTTATCCCACATATTAAACTAATTAAAACAGATTTTTGTAGGTAGAAGTTAAAGTGGTTTGAAACAGGAAAACAAATTGATTGCTGGAAGTTTGTAGAAATAAATTCCATTTTGTCTTTTTCATTTTTTCCTAAGCTTGATTTCATGCAGTCAGTGAACAGGAGCTGCTTTCGTAGCAGGAAGAAACCTTCAGTATGGTTTACTAATTCTCAGAAAGTGCAGCGGACATTCAACAAAAAAGCAGTATCGTGACTTGTTCCCTCAGGAATTATGACCCCACTCAAATAACAGAAGAGAAAGAAATGTCCTAAGAGTGCAGTCTGAGGAAGTGTTCCTTCCTTCCTTCAACAAGTAAAAATAACCTTGTCTTACGTTTGCATTTTTAGAGGACCGTAGCAAGTGACGTTAGAGTTTCAGGCTCAGGTCCAAGCCAAGTGACTTCCTGTCGTTAGCAGAAAGTAGAATGATTTAAAAATAAAAGGAGTGCACTTTCATTGGCTCCTTTATGTGTGGTTGGATCGCCACTCATCCATGAGTCCGTGCAGTAGATATGAGTTCACTCAGACAAGGAAGGGACGTTTCGACCGGTGCTGGAGCAGGAGGTGTTAATTTTCCTAGAAGTAGAGCTTTAGTCACGGCAGTGGACTCACCGTCGGTGTCAGCGTGTTGATCAGCATCAGCAAAGCAGGCATCCCACTACCAGGCCTGGGGATTTGGGCTGGAGCTAGTTAGATGCGAACTTGACTACTAAAAATACGAAATTATAAAATAATTGAGAAGATCCAAGATACTAAAAAAAAAAAAAAAAAATACTGATGGAATAAGCCACCAAAAGCTTTACTGAAAGGCGAATTTTGTCTTTCTCTCCTTTACTGAGGCATTCAGAATGTGGGCACTGGTGACGCTTGGGGCCGGATAAACCTGCTGTGCTGGGGCTGCCCAGTCCAGTAGAGGATGGTAAGCAGCGTCCTCAGCTGCTACTCCCGAGATGCCAGTAGCATTTCCATTGCCCCGTTTTGACAACAGAAACTTTCTCTGGGTATTGCCACATGCACCCAAGGTGAGGAAGGAGCAAACTCTTCCTTCGTCGAGACAGAACCACAGCTTTTGAGGTGCATAAAGGAGCAGGGGTGTGTTTTATAGGAGAAATTATCCCCAGAGACATCTTGTGTTCAGATATCATAATTTTACCTCATCACCATAGCCTTAAGGTAACTTCTGACCGAAAGGTTTTTCTTTTTCGTCATCAGTTAGATAAGTGATTACAGCCTCTGTCATGTTAACAACAAAGTTAAGTGTCAGAGTGAGGTGTGCAGGCAGGTTTCCTCGCAGAGAAGGCTCTGCTGGTGGGTGAGAGAAGCATCCACTATGGGCAGAGGGAAGCTGGCATCTGAAAGTGCGTTGCTGAGGGAGCTGACTGGCCTTCTGTGTCTCATGGGGCATACGCTGCATTGTGTGGGATGATTTTGTATTAGCAAAGGGAAACCCCCACTCTGAGAGAGCACTGAAGTGAAATCCCTGTTTTGGAAAATACTTCATTTGTTAATGATGTATTAAATCACTGCTTGCTTTGGCAAGACTCACCGAGCAGCTCGGAAGCTGACGGGTGTTGCAAAGCTCAGTGAAGTTTTCAGCAGGCGGCTCTGGTGAACATTCAGTGACCATCAGGGACCATCAGTGATTTCAGAAGGAAATGTACAGGAGGAGGACCCTTCTGTTTGAAATGCTGGAGTCAAAATCCAAAAAGTTCAATACGCCATGGGTAAAACGTGGGTTTAACAATGTTGTTAAGCCCATGGCTTAATGTCGTTGTGTGACCCATTTTGCCACGCAGTTTACAGCTGACATCGTGGGTGTGCAGCTGTCCTGGCTTGTTGGCTGAGAATTTGCTTTTCCTTCTGATGGAGTGATCTGCAAAGGGGTACCTGTCCCATGGTCACAGGAGACCTTCTGAAACTTGTGTAAACTGCCGTAGACAGGGTGGTTCTTGCACTGAGGCCCCGGGCTTGGTGGACACACAATAAAGTGGAAGGACGTACGCAAGGGAGCGACAGCCAGTCCAGTCAAGGGTTCCTCTTGTAGATGAGGCCAGTGAGACTCACAGAGGTGAGAGGACACCCCCAGGATACTTCAGTGAGGTCGAAACATCCTTACGTCACTCTCCTTAAATCAATTTTGTATCGAAATTGCTTAAACCAGTTGGTAGTTCTGGGCAGGAGAATGTGTCGCCAGAACTTCAGATTGGCTCCTCAATCTGTTTTCAAACCAGAAATAAAATAATTAGCAGTAAGTCCATTGTTCAGGGCACTGAGTTTTAATCAGATGACTGTGCATAACTGTACACACTTCAAATGTCCTTTTCAGCCTTTACTCTCAGTCCCACACTCGTTGCCCTTGGCCATTCTCTCATTGTCTGTGGACACCGTTCTTTAGATAAACTTAGAGCCTCTTAGAATTGTGAAATCATGTAATTCATGTAATGTAAAGAAAGTTGCTTGAAACTCTGCTGTGACCCATGCCAAAGAAAACATGGGAAATACATTTCTTTCTCAAATTCCTGGTGACAGTTCAACATCTTAGCTCCTGCCGGTGAGTACAGGCCATACCTAGTCACAGAGGAGGAAAGATGAAAAGACTTTGCAGAATGTGAAGTAGAGGTTGAAGGTCTCATGAAGGCACCTTGCCCCCTCCATCTCAGCCGTGCAGGTTGTATTACTAGAGATCTGAGGACCAGGAAGGAGGAGGGGAGGCAGTTATGGAAACTAGAACCTGGGACAGGAAGTTAAGATGGCAGGTGTGTTTGCTGTTGGACATGGGCCAGCCCTTCGGGGAAGGGCTGTGTCCCTCCTGCCGGGGATGAATAGGCGGGAGGTGTTTAATCTGCTCCTCATGAGAACCAGCTCCAGGGAGATACACGCTGGAGTCTGTGGGCCACCGTTCTGGGGGGACCACATGGGTGGGATTTGTGTGGTTTGTCTACTGAGGTTCCCTCCTTGCTGGTCTGTGTCTCGCTGGCTGTTCACTCGTGGCACAGATACTGACTGAGAGCCTGGGAAGGGCATGGCCCTGTTCACCATGCTCCCCAGCAAGTCCGGGGTTCTAGATACTTCATTGTGGGGGCAGAAACGGACAAATGAAGATGTGGTGTATCTGGTAGTGAGGAGAGCTGTAGAAATAGAAGCAGGCTGGTTAGAGGGTCCTGAAGGTTAGGGAAGTGGGGGCTGAGCGATGTGAAGTTTTCCAGGAAGTAGGCAAGTCAGGATGGTGGCGAGAACAAGGTGGGGTGTGGAGGGCCAGACCGGGCGGGGCTGGGGGCTCCTCTGTTCCCACTGAACTAGCTAGAAGTCACTGGGAGGATCTGAGCAGAGAGGGAATAAGATCTGACTTACATTTTAATAGGTTTACTCTGACCTCAGGGCAGGGGGGTAGACTGCGTGAGGTGAGGGTGGAACAGTCCAGGTGAAACATACAGACGGCCCCGACCCACCTCGCCAGGAAACCCTTCCCAGGCCGTAGGGATTGCTGTTAAATCCAGAAAAATAAAATCCATGCAGATGAAGTTGAAAGCAGGGACTCAAGCTTCTTTTAGCATACCGCGAACACCGAGACACAAAAGCCCACTATTCCTGGGGATGTATGTTTTGGCTGGATCTCCTCTTGCACAAAATACACACACACACACGTGCACGCAGACACATGCTAGCTGAAACATAACCTCTGTTCCTTTATACTATATAGTTTAAATATAAACTCTCGAAAAGTTTTAATGTCAACCGTGGAATTCAGTGTGTCTACAAGGATCTTGCATTCCACCTTTTGAACCCATTTAATTCTTTATTAACTATTATAATTCTTGAGTGCCTTTTCATCCTTCCACAATACATGTAATGTCTCTCTTTTTACTGGTAGGTCCTGGAGACGAAGGTGCTGGCTGACGATTTATGAAAAGTGACATCTTAGAGTGGACACCACCTCTAACCGGAGCCACTTTTGGGGCGGAACCGTGCTTAGAAGAGTGAAAGGTGGGTGATGTGGGTCTAGAAATATTGTCCTGATTGCACTCGAGGGAGGCCGCTCTCCCAGTCTGTTGTCACCCCCCAGGTCCTCTGTCCTAGCTGACAGTCCCTCTTCCCACACATAATCGGACCCTGGATGACTGCCACGGTGCTGGGTTGTGATTCTGGCCAGAGGGGTTTAGCTTCACAGCTTTCAATCAGAATATGGACAGTAAAGCCTGTTTCTGGCAAAACAGTTGAAGGGAGGTTAAAAAGAATTGTCACCTGTAACTAGGAAGAGCATGACGGTCGTTCTGCTCATGAATGAGGGGAAAGGCGTGGCCTTTACAGCCTGATGTCTGAGACCGGATTTGCCGGCCTTGTGCCCAGGGTGAGACAGTCAACCTCTTGGAAGCTGGGTTGTTCTGTGTCTGAGGCAGATAACATGAGGACCCGTGTCACAGGCCTTTTGAGGTGTACGTGATTGATGCCCAGCATTTAGCATGGCTTACGTGCCGTGTGCCCCTATCAACAGGGACCACGCGCTATTTTCCCGAGGCAGTGCCAGCCTTTTTAGCTGAGGACCCATTTTGTGAGTTCTTCAGACAAGCCTCCAAAGCAGAGAAGGTTGTGTAGACTCTCGCACGTTGGTATTACTAGGTAACCGCAAGCGTATCTCCACTTCTGAGTCAGTCGGTCCGTTAACCGTGATTGGAAAACAGAAGTTTTTCTAAGAGAAAATGAGTTAACTAGGCCATATGAATACCAACGTGGTCCTGTCTGTCACTGCAGATACACTACAGTGGAGGGTTCTTGTTCAAAGAATGCTGCCAATCCTGGTTAGCACGCGGGGCGGCGGCTCCGACCCCTCACTGCACACCAGACCCATGTAGAGGCTCTGCTGACGGGGAGAGCCGGGCCCCACCCCGAATTCCTGATTCCGTAGGTCAGTCTCCATGGGGCACAATAATTTCCATTTGCGGAAGGTCCCCAGGTGATACTGGTGCTGCATTTTGAGAATCACTGATCTAGAGAGTTGTTTTTAGTCCTGTGAGTGCAGTGTCAGTATTTGTTGTTCAGAACCACATTCAATCAAATACCAAAAAAAAAAAAAAAGAAAAAGAAAAAGAAAGAAAGGTTGTGGCTGTTTAAGCCGTACCCCTGCGTTCATTCTGTTGTCTGCATTTCCTAGCATGCGCAAGGAAAGAAATTGAAAGGTTTGCTTGACACCCAGTGAGTCCACCCCGTCCCGCCAGGGGCATCAGTCGTGAAGGGAACACAGACTTTGACACCAGTAGCCCTCAAGGCCCAGGACGCGGGATCTCTGAATTGTGCCCCTTCCTTCTCGTGCAGAAGTGGAGGAAGTGTCTGTTTGGAAGGCTGCGGTTTTTCCCTCTCTGCAAACCTATTAGAAATAATGAGGTAACCAGGCCCGTTTCCTTTCAAGGTGATTTATCTGCCTCAGTAAATGAGAGGGAAAAACCCATTGTCTGTTGAAGTATTTGATGTTCCTTATTGGAGAGATGGCTTTAAAATTCCTTGAGGCATTCGCCGAGCCAGGGGAGCTTTACACGCCTCTGCTGTCTGGTAAGAGGCCCTCATCACTAGATGACCTTCTTCATGAGGGCGTTGACTGTGACCAAGTCCTCTGCTGACAGACACAGACGCATTACCTAATTTGCTAACAACAGTTTAGGAATTGGAACATAACAGAGGATGCAGTTAAACCGAGCCCGGGGGCGACTTGATCTTGTATTCTTTATTTTCAGTTTCACACACAGCCTGGGGCCGCATGAGAACAAATTATTAGGGAATCGTCCTAATTTAAACTTCCTGGTGACCTCATCTGGGTTTGATTTTCCGTCCATGTTCTAGCAAATGCTGCTGCTTTAAGCTCTTGTAATTCTACTTGGTGAGACGGCTGTCATTGGACGCCTGTACTGAGAACTTGGGACTGAAGCATGTTTGGGAGAGCAGGGCTGCAGGTCTCTTAAGGATGTGGCATTTCAGCCGTGTGTGTGAGAGGAAAACCTGCTCCTCCTGGGGACCGTGGCTTGCGCACCTGGTTGTACTGATGCTGGGGTCGGGGTCGGGGGTGGGAGGGTGCGTGTCTGTGTTGACTGACTTCAGAGGTGCCTGTGGGCGTTAGGGCAAGTTGAATGGCAGGTCCCAGGCTGGTAAAATTAGGGGCAATTGATAAAACCCTCTCAGGCCGTTTTAATCCTATTAGAAAAGTGCTCTTTGTCTCTTCCCTCACACAACCTTACGAAAGATACACCACTTTTTTAGATGTTTTCATTTGGTAACTACGTTTTTCTCCTGGAATTCCACCCAGTTTGAAGTCTCAATGCCTCCATGAGTGATTTTCCCCTCAACTCACATGCATCAGTCTCTTTTTTGCTGTCTCTCCCCCTCCCCTTTTGTCCTGACCACAACCATTAGTCTTGGATTAAATATTTAAACATTACTTTAAATTCTTTTCATGCTTGCCCTTGACACAATTGTACATGTCTGGGGGAAAACGTCTCTAGTGCAGTTTAAAAGAAGAATCTCCTAAAATGGTTAACACAGAAGGAAAAGTCATAATATATTATGGATTAAAAAGAAACCTGGAAACATTGTAGCACACACGTTGTAAGAAAGTTCAAAATGGTAAAAAGATGGAAACTGAAAAGTCAAGATGCTTCCCTCTCCGTGTCTCTCTCCTGCCTGTCCCCTGAAATGTGGACTGTTGTTGAGAGTATTTTTACTTCAGATGTTTTGCTCACCCTCCTTCCTTGTCTTTAGCGATTCCTTCTGTTTCATAGCTGGAAAATCACACCATTTTATGGTTACGTCCTCATGTATTATTTAACCATGACATTTCTGTTGTTTCCAGTGTTCAGCTCTTAGAACCAGCATAGCATTGGGAATCCCAGAATAGACTTGGATGGGAAATTCTGTAAAATAAGTAAGAAATGGAATAGTGTATTCCAAGAATTTAACAAATTCTGATTACTGATTGCTGTTTATTTTTTTCCCCACAAAACACCTAATAGTTGAAACAATTACAATCTTTTGATTGAAAAATGCTCTTTCCATCTCCTCTGACTGCCTTCATTTAGAATGACGATCTCCAGGTCCATCCGTGTTGCAGCAGATGGCATTATTTTATTCTTTATTGCTCAGTAGTATTCCATTGTATAATATACCACAACTTCTTTATCCAGTCATCTGTCAGTGCACACTTAGGTTTCTTCCATGTCTTAACTATTGTAAATAGTGCTGCTGTGAACATTGGGGTGCATGTATCTTTTTGAATTAGAGTTTTCCCCAGATATATACCTAGCAGTAGGATTGCTGGGTCATATGGCAAGTCTATTCCTAGTCTTTTGAGGAATCTCCATACTATTTTCCACAGTGGCTGCACCAAACTGCATTCCCACCAGCAGTGTAGGAGGGTTCCCTTTTCTCCACAGCCTCTCCAGCATTTGTCATTTATGGATTTCTGAAAGATGGCCATTCTGACTGGTGTGAGGCGATACCTCAGTGTAGTTTGGATTTGCATTTCTCTAGTAATTAGTGATGTTTAGTGTCTTTTCATGTGCCTGTTGACCTTGATATGTCTTCTTTGGAGAAATGTCTGTTTAGGTCTTCTGACCATTTGAGGAGAGGGAGTTGTTCGTTTTTTTGCTATTGAGTTGTATGAGCTGTTTGTGTATTTTGAAAATTAAGCCCTTGTTGGTTGCATTGTTTGCACATGTTTTCTCCCAGACCATAGGTTGTCTTTTCATTTTGTTTTTGGTTTCCTTTGCTGTAAAAGCTTATAAATTTCATCAGGTGCCATTTGTTTATTTTTGCTTTCATTTTTATCGCCTTGGGAGACTGACCTGAGAAAACACTGGTACAATTTATGTCCAAAAATGTTTTCTCTATGTTCTCATCTAGGAGCTTTATGGTATCCTGTCTTCTATTTAAATCTTTAAGCCATATGCAGTTTATTTGTATCGTGTGAGGAAGTGTTCTGACTTCATTGATTTATATGCGGCTGTCCAGCTTTCCCAACACCACTGCTGAAGAGAGTGTCTTTTCTCCATCGTATATTCTTGCCTCCTTTGTATAAGATTAATTGACCATAGGTCTGCAGGTTTATTTCTGGACTCCCTGTTCTGTTCCATTGATCCATATGTCTGTTTTGGTGCCAGTACCACACTGCTTTGATTACTGTAACTCTGTAGGATTGTCTGAAGTCTGGGAGGTTATGTCTCCAGCTTTGTTGTTCTTCCTCAGGATTACTTTAGCAATTCTGGGCCTTTTATGGTTTCACAAAAATTTTGGGATTACTTGTTCTGGTTCTGTGTTAATGTGATGGAGATAATTGAGGGTGATCACATTAAATTTGTAGATTTATTTGGGTAGTATGGCCATTTTAATAATATGCTTCCATTCCATGAACATGAGATATCTTTCCATTTCTTTGAGTCATCTTCAGTTTCCTTTATCACTGTTTTATAGTTCTCAGCATATATTGTCTTTCACCTCCTTGGTTAGGTTTATTCCTAGTATTTTATTATTTTTTTTTTTTGATGTGATTTTAAAAGAGATTGTTTTTTAACTTTCATTTTCTAATATTTCACTGTCATTGTAAAGAAATGCAACAGATTTCTGCTTGTTAATCTTGTATCCTGCTACCTTGCTGAATTGGTTTATCAGTTCTAGGAATTTTTGTGTGGAGTCTTTAGAATTTTCTATATATAGTATCATGCCGTCTGTATATAATGACAACTGTACCTCTTATCTTCCAATTTGGATCTCTTCTACTTTATTTTCCTCTTGTCTGATTTCTGTGCCTAGGGCTTCTAATACTATGTTGAATAGAAGTGGTGACAGAGAGCATCCTTGTCTTGTTTCTGAATTTAGCAGGAAGCCTTTCAGCTCTTCACCATTGAGTATTATGTTGGCTGTGGCTTTGTCATACATAGCTTTTATTATGTTGAGACATATTCCCTCTGTACCCATTTTGGTGAGAATTTTGATCATGAATGGATGTTACATTTTATCAAAGGCTTTCTCTGCATCTATTGAAATAACTGTGTGGTTTTTGACTTTTTTTGTTGTTGATGTAGAACATCACATTGATTGATTTGCATATGTTGAACCATCCTTGTGACCCTGGGATGAATCTCACTTGATTATGGTGTATGATCTTTTTTATGTATTGTTGGATTGATTGATATATATATATATATATAGATATATAGATATAGATATAGATATACATATATATATATATTTTTTTTTTTTTGTAGTGTCTTTGGTTTTGGTATCAGAGTGATGGTGGCATAGAATGGCTTTGGGGGTGTTCCCTCCTCTTCATTTTTTGGGAAAAGTTTGAGAAGGATTGGTATAAGTTCTTCTTTTACATGTTTTGTAGAATTCCTCAGTGAAGCCATTTAATTCTGGACTTTTGTTTGCAGGGAGTTTTTATTATTATTATTATTACAGATTCTGTTTCAGCACTAGTGATCAGTCTGTTCAGATTATCTTCTTGATTCAGTCTTGATGGACTGTATGTTTCTCAAAACTTGTCTGCTTCTTCTAGGTTGTCCAATTTGTTGGTATATAATTGTTCACAGTATTCTCTTACGGTTTTTTGTATTTCCATGGTATCAGTTGTTATTTCTCCTCTTTCACTTCTTATTTTGTTTATTTGGGTCCTCTCTTTCCCTCTTGGTGAACCTGGCCAGAGGTTTGTGGATGTTGTTTACCCTTTCAGAGGACCAGCTCTTGGTTCTATTGATTTTTTTTTTCTATTGTTTTTTAATCTCTGTTTTATTTATTTCCTTTCTGATCTTTATTATTTTTTCCTTCTGCTGACTTTAGATTTTGCTGTTATTCTTTTTTCTAATGCTTTTAGGCAATAGGTTAGGTTGTTCATTTGAGACCTGGTTTTTGAGGAAGACCTGTATCACTGTGAATTTCCCTCTTAGGACTGCTTTTCCTACACTGCATCCTGTAGATTTTGTGTGGCTGTGTTTTTATTGTCGTTTGTCTGAAAGTATTTTTTAATTTCCTCTTTGTTTTCATTGATGATCCATTGGTTTCTTAGTAGCATGTTGTTCAGTTTCCATGTAACTTTTTTTTTTTTTCCCCCACTTAACTTTCTGTGAATGGATTTCTAGTTTCATGCCATTGTGGTCAGAAAAGATGCTTGAAATAATTTTATCCTCTTAAAATTTTTGAAGTTTGTTTTATGACTGAATATGTGGTCAAGCCTAGAGAATGTTTCCTGTGCACTTGAAAACAGTGTGTATTCTGGGTTTTTTAGATGAAATATCCTGAAAATGTTAATTAAATCTAACCATTCTGTTAGATTATTTAGAATCTTTGTTGTCTTATTTTTTGTCTGGAAGATCTGTCCATTGATGTGAGTAGGGTGTTAAAAGTCTCCTGCTATTATCACATTTCTGTCAGTGTCTGCCTTTATGTCTGTTTGTATTTGCTTTATGGATTTACATGCTCCTTTATGGGGTGCATATATGTTAGCAAGTGTAATATCCTCTTCTTACATTGATCTTTTTATCATTTACTTAGTGTCCTTCTTTATCTTTCTTTATGGCCTTTGTTTTAAAGTCTATTTTGTCAGATAAGAATATTGCTACCCCTACTTTCTTGTCATTTCCATCTTCGTGAAGTATTTTTTTCCATTTCTTCACTTTCAATATGTGTGCGTCCTTTGCCCTGAAGTGAGTCTCTTGAAGGCAGCATATTGTGGGCTCTTGTTTTGTTATCCAATCTGCCACTCTGTCTTTTGATTGGAGCATTTAGTCCATTGACATTTAAGGTAATTATTGATAGATAGGTATTTATTGCCATTTTAAACCTTGGTTTCCAGATGATTTTGTATTTCTTCTTTGTTCCTTTCTTTTTCTGTCCATTCTTCCTTTTGTGGTTTGTTGATTTTCTTTTCTACTATGGTTGTATTCTCTTCTTTTTGGTTTTTGTGAATCTGTTGTATGTTGTGATTTGTGGTTACCCTCTTTTTCAGGTGTGTTAACCAATTACTATATCTCTTTGCTTTAGACTGGTGGTCATTATAGACTCAAACACATTCTGAAAAAAAAAAAAACATTTTCTTACTCTTCTCCCCCACATTTTATGATTTTGATATCCTCTTATATCTTGATGTTTATCCTTTTACTTCATTGTAGTCACCACTGCTTTCCCCAAAATTTTTGGTTTTTTTTAATCTGTATACTGGATTACTACTTTCCACTTGTGATTTTCTCTTTTTTATAGATTCTTACATCTTTGCTGTTTAGAGAAGACCTTTCAATATTTCTTTTGGAAGAAGCTTAGTATTGCTGTATTCTTTTAGTTTTTGCTTGTCTGAGAAATTCTTTATTTCTCCTTCGATTGTAAATAATAATCTTGCTGGGTAGAGAATCTTAGGTTGCAGGACTTTCTCTTTCAGGACTTTAATATCTCGTGCTACTCCCTTCTGGCCTGCAGTGTTTCTGTAAAGAAATCAACTGATAGCTTCAAGGAGGTTCCCTTGTAATGAACGCTTTGTTTTTCTCTTGCTGCCTTTAGAATCCTCTCTATCTTTACCTTTTGTCATTTTAATTAAATGTCTTGGTGTAGGTCTGTTTGGGTTCATCTTGTTTGAGACCCTCCATGCTTCCTTTATCTGGATACCTCTTTCCTTCTTCAGGTTTGGGAACTTTTCAGGCATAATTTCCTCCAATACATTTTCAGTCCTCTTACCTCTTTCTTCTCCTTCTGGGACCCCTATTATGCATAGACTGGGGCACTTTATATTATCCTGTAGATCTCGTATAGTGCTTTCTTTATTTTCATCGGTCTTTCTGTCTGTTGTTCTGATTGGGTGATTTCCGTTATTTTATCTTGCAGATCACTTTTTTGTTCTTCTGCATAATTCAGTTTGCTGTTTATTGCCTTTAACTGAGTCTTTATCTGGGCAAATGAGTTTTCTAATTTTAATTGGCTCCTCTTTATAGTTTCTATTTCCTTTTGATAGTAATCTTCATTTCTACAATAAGCTTTCTGAATTCCTTCAGTATTTTCATTATCTCCTTTTTGAATTTGGGAAATGGTAAACTGGAGATGGCTTTCATTGTTTGTTCTTTCAGGAGAATTCTCTTGGTCTTTTATCTAGGAGTCTTTCCTCTACTTCTTCATTTTACTTATAGTTCTCAGACTTTATGAGTTTAGGAGAAACAGTTATCTACTCTCGTCTTGAAGGGCTATTTTTATGTGAATGTCCCCCTGCATAGGCTCCGTGAGTCTAGTATTTTTGGTGTAAGGGCTGTTTGTAGCGCGGGAGCCTGCCACACCTCTCCTCTTTGTGTGCTGGCTGTTATCCCCTTGGTAGGAGGTGTGGTTGGTGTTGCGGTGACCAGAGCCCACACTGGACGTTGAGTGGAGCCACCTCTGTGCTCTGTGGTTGTCATAGCCCTGTCGGGCGCTGGGTCTGCTCTCCTGTTGTTGGAGTAGAGGCCCCCAGATCCGTTTCTGAACCGTGGTGGGAACTGGACAGGACTGGGGTGCTCGCACTTGGAGAGGAGCCCCTGAGTATTCCCCTGTCTCCTGGAAAGTGTGCTCTGTGGTGTTGCCTGTCACCTGTTGTATGGGCTCACAGAGTGCACCGTTTCTGTTGCTGCCCTTGGCTTCACGTCAGCCCTGGGAATTCAGGCAGCTGGCCTGGGTGTCCCTCAGCCTCTGTGCTCGCAGAGCTGCTAGTGCAGATCCGCTGGTGTGGGACCCCGCGGTCGGGTGTCAGCACTGCCGTGGTCGTGCGCTCGCGCCTGCCATGGGGGCTGTGGGGTCAGCCGCCGCCCCAGCCGTGCCTCTGCGCACGTGCACTCTCACAGCCTGCCCCTCACCTGCCTCAGCCACGGACACACCAGTAATCCACTCGGATGTCCCGCAGGCACTGAGTTTACAAATTCGCCAGCAGCACACAAGCCTACAAATCACTGAGCCACGGGGACACGCAGATTTCAGCTCCACTTCCACAGTCATGCAGCCCCTGGGGATCGGCTTGTATTCGGCCTCCACATGTGGGCAGCCTGCCTGAGCGTCAGCACTCCCAGAACCTGCAGAGCGGAGCCACGCCTGCTGTGAGCTCCCAGAGAGCGGGGCCGCTGTGGCCGCTCCACCTCTCCCTTCGAGCACTCGGGTTAGCAGTGGAGCTTCAGTGGCACATCTGGCCTCCTGCCTGCACACGCCCTCGGTCTTCCCCCAGGTCTGTCCTCTAAAACCCACGTTTCAGCTCCCAGCCTCTGCACGCACAGCAGGCGTGCTGCTCAGGCTAGGGAGTGCAGCGAGGTGGCCAGGCCCACCTGTGCTGGTCTGGCCCTGTTCTGCCTGCTGCGCACTGGCGGCTGCATTCTCCTCTGAGCCTCTGAGGCTCCCTTTCTGTCCTGGCTGATCTACCCACCAGTGAAGGAGTCCCCAGGATGCGGGAACCTTCCCTCTTTCGCAGCCCCCTCCTAGGGGCGCAGGTCCCATCCCAGTTCCTTTTCCCTCCTTTCATCCTCCTGCCTGGTTACCCGGTGAACTTTCTTGCATTTTTGGTTTTATGACATCGTCTGCCAGTGTTCAGCGGGTACTCTGTAAGAACTGTTCCACAAGTAGATGCATTTTTGATGTATCTGTGGGAGGAGATGAGCTCCATGTCCTCCTATTCTGCCGTCTTGATCTGGCAACTCCGAATGCTACTTAAAATCACCTGTTTGTAGAAATAGAGAATTCCCACTTGACTATTAGGGCTGTGTCTTTATTGTGAAGCCCTATTTTGCGTGTAATTTTCTGCTAAAAAAAATTGCAGTCCAGTTGATATACTTGTGGGTGTGCAAATATTCCCCACAGTACACCGCAGGAGACGGTAACTAACAGCTGAAGGGCTTGTGTCAGGAAGTCACAGTTCAGGGATGGTTTTCAACAGGAAGGTCCCCGATCAAGAGTCCCCAGTCCAGGGGTGGTTACTTAGCACCTAAGCTTCGCTGTTGAAAGCTGTACCAGTTAACTTGTTAAATAACATCAACGCTGTTAGAAACAACAATAGAAAATACACATGGCATGGAATGAACGGCGCTGGTCCAGAGAGCACGGGCAGGCCCACCTGCCCCTGGCCAGCACGGCGCCCGAGGCCTGCGTTCAGTGCTTGGGTGGGAAGACGGGTGTTTCTGTGACATCTGCTTCCCAGCGGAATTCTGCCCCGAGGCCGTGACGTGTGGGTGGAGGTGCACGTTTGAAGCAAAGGTGTGCTCCTCAGAGAACCTAAGAGCAGAAAGCGGGGCTTCCCCTGGGCTGCTGGGCCAGGCCGTCTGACGGGTTTGTGCTGGCTCGCGGGCACGTGTGTATGTGTCTGGCAGACGTGAACCTACAGCTTGCTGCTGCTGTACCGCCTCATGAGGTAGTGAAGTTCCCAGGGACGGGGCCAAATCTGCCCCCTCCCTCTGAGGGCAAGGGGCTGGTCATTGCTGAACAGCTGAATCGATTAGGGCAGTGAATAAAAGGTGAAAGGATCTAAAACAGTGCAGGGCACATGGTTATTCCATCAGTTCCACAGTTAGATAGGTCTGTTGATTAGTTTAGGAGCGTCTGTATTTGAAATGAGGGGATGCTGACTGCCCCAACTCTCTCTCTTTTCCCCTTCTCTTTTTCTAAACATGGGCAGATTCTGGCACATCTAACTTCATGAGTTTAGAAAACCTGTTCAACCTCCAAGTTCCTGTCCAGTGGCACTCTGTGGTGTACAAAGGTGTTTCCCACTCTCTCTAAAACCTAATTCTCAGTCCAGACATGGCATCACTCTGGGTTAAGAAATTACTTTGGGTTAAGAAATTTCCATTAAAATAAAAACTACATCTCTGCAATTCATAGTCTCCCTCTTTTAAATAAATACTTTAAATGCAATTATATATTTTAATATACCATACATGTGATTTACATGTATTGATGTGGGAATAAAGTTAAAAAGAAATGTATTTGTTTCAAATATGCCCATCAAGGAACAGAAAGCTTACTTCATTCAAATACGGTCAATTAGAGGTGATGATAATTTTACCTAAAACAAATCTTTCAGAAAAGACTTTCTTTTAGTGTTGCTTTTGTTTCCTGTTTCAAAAAAAATGTAATGTAAGATGAAGAAAACTACTTTACATTTTTGTAAAATAAAAAGTGTTCACAGGAATTGTTAAAAGTTAAGGAGGGACTTTTCTTAAGCAGGCAAAGGAAGTGTAAAGACTCTCGTGATTATGTAGACATGGACCATCAAGGTATGGTCCTCTTGTTCCAAGAACCAAGACTAATCTCACAACAACCCATCTTGATCAAGGTGCAGGCGTCTTATGGACACAGCGCAGGGAAATCTGAGCTCAAGCTGCCCAGTCAGAAGCTGACTGTGTGATTCAAAGGAATAATCCTCTTTACAAGGAGCACACTATGCTAAAGCAGTTCATGTGCCTTAAAAACCCGGTGGAACCCCCTGAAGGGCGCTCCTGAGAAACGTCTGTTTTGGGTCGTCCAGCCACTCTCAGTTACAGTCGACTCGGCCCTGTATCACCCACAGCTGTGTTTCCCCTTTAAAACACGAGCCCACGGAGAAGGCAGACGATGTAGCTGCAATCTGTGTGCTTGTTTCTGGCTCTGTTTCTTCAAAGTTACGTACACCGTTTAAAAGGTACCTTGAGGTGTGGTGCAGGCCGGAAAGTCTTCTCTTTTGGAATCCCAGCAACATGCCTCACATTGTCACGTTTGTTAGCTTGTCCGACCCCAGACATGCTAGGTCATTTGCTGTAGTTGGGAACTGAGAACAGGATTAATCTATTAATTGCTTAAAGCACGGGTTCTCGGTTGGGGGTGACTTACACCCCTCCCTGGTGGTCAGTGGTTGGGAGGAGAGGGGGTTCTACTGGCATCTGGTGGTGGAGACCAGGGGGCTTCTAAGCGTCCTACAGTGCACAGCCCACAGCAAAGCACTGCCCACACCCACACGTGAATAGTGCCGAGGCTGGGAACCCCTAGAGTAAGGGAAGGCCGGTGTTTTACCTTCTGGAGCTTCGGCTTTTTGTTGGCCAGGCTCCACTGCACTTGGGACGTGATCCCTCTGCTTTTCAGGACAGAGCCGTGTAAGTCCAGACCTGCCTGCTGCTGTTCAGCTTAACCGAAGCCTGCGGTGCCCAGCCTGCTTCACTGTCACTTGTGTCTGACATCACCCAGCGCAGCCCCATAAATCTGCACCGGGAAGCCCACCTGAGTGGCGCCCCTCTGTACGTGGGGCCGCCTGACCAGACAGACCCTGTGTGGTGCAGCTGTGTTTCCACTCAGGGCTTTGTTGTAACAGCCCTGGCCATTTGTAAAGCCTTTCTGAAAGATGGGAAAGTACTTAGGTACATAGAAATGCAGCTGGATCTAGTATTACCATATAATTTTTATAGAAAGGGACATTGTTGCTGCAAAGTGCTTGGCAGAGCAGATTTTAGGGCTTTCTCTTTTGTAAGGCGGATGATTTACAGTCCTTTACGAAGTATCACAGGTCTGAGGAACTAGGGTGAAAAAGGAAAAGGAATTTTTTGCTATGTTCTGCAGATATCTATGGTGTTTTTTATACTAACACAGCACAGATTTTTTTAGTTACTTATTGCTGGGTACCAAGTTAGGACGAATTTCTACCGATGACGGAGACTCACAGGTGATTAACTCAGCCTCCTACGGATTTGGGATAGGAACCTAGCTCTTTCGACAGAAAATCCCACGCTTTCTCAGAATACTGATCCAGTAGGCAGAATCCCTACCTGCTTCAGTAACGCCCTATGAAATCTGTCATCTTGAACTGGGGCAAGACCTGTGAATTTCTGTGCCCAACGTCCTGACCCATGGAACCCGTGAGATAATAAATATACATTCTTATAGGCCACGAAATGGTGATTACTGTCTGTGAGCCTTAGTTTCCGCACCTCTGAATTGCTGCTCACTTCCAAGGGCTGCTGCGAGCATTAAATGAGGAAGCCCAGAAAGAGGCTGGAGAGTGGATACTCAGTAAACACTGGTTCCTTGCCTGCACCCCCTCCCTTCCCTTTAACTCTGGGTCCCTTGTCAGGAGGAACAGAGCTACTGGTAACAGTGTAGCAGGTACGGTTCCAGCCCAGAACCTCAGATTGCAGCAGTGTATTAGAGTGTGATAAAATTGTCCCTGGGTGCTGAAGCACTTCACTGCCCAGATGGATTATTCCTGTGCTTATTAAATATATTAACTGATCATGTCCCTGGACTATGTTTATCATGGGATCTAAGAAACAAGCAGGAATCCAGCGGCTGGCATGGGATCCTGGAGCCCCAGGCTGGGGAGGGAACCGAGAAGTGAGGAGGTCGTGTGTGTGTGCGTATATGTGTGTGTGTGTGTGTGTGTGTGAGATGGCACATGGCGGGGCGTTCCCTCGGTCCGCGGGGGCCTGGAGGAGGGGGCCAGGGAGAGATGGGAGTGCAGCGGTAGAGGGAGGATGAGGAGGAGGGAGTTTAGGCTGGAGGATCATCCAGTGCAGAGCCTCGACGGGCACGCAGTCCCTCGTACACCATGCTCTGGAGTTTGCGCTTTCCTCCTGTAGCAATTCCTCCTGTAGGTGTTGAAGCTGTGAAGGTTATTTGCAAGCTGTAGGCAGGCTTAACTGTTGACCTGGTCCCTCTGGTTGCATCTGGACTCATGAATGGTGAAGTGAACAATTGGAAGTTGGAAAGCTGGGTGCTCAGGGTAGGATAGGCAATGGAAGCTCGAGGGAAGGTAGAGACAGCAGGCCCAGGGAGACGAGGCTGCCTGTGCATGAGGGAAAGTCTCAGGGGCTTGGTGCTGGATTCGATGAGGGGTCAGAGAGGCCCTGAGGTCTTGGCTGGGGAAGTTGAGGTGATGGTGGCGCCCTGTGCTGAGGCTGGGAACCTCGAAGACACTCAGACATACAAGCGAGGGGGAAGATGGGTTCAATGTGGGCAGTGTTCAACTTCCATCCCTGTGTGTCAGGGGTCTCCAGACGGAATTACCAAACAGGATGGAAGAATCTGGTGCTCACGAGGAAGGTCGGGTTGGGAATATACATGTGAAAATGTTCTGTTACGAAACGTCACACACATACTGATTAAAGAGGTGGGCGGTGTGTGAAATGGTGGAGCTCAACCTGGGGTGACTTTACTCCCAGAGGACACTTGGCGATGTCTGGAGACCTCTAAAGTCTTACAGTCAGAGGAAGGGGTGCCACCAGCCTCCGGCGGGTAGAGACCAGGGATGCTGCTAAACCTGCAGCACGGCGCCACAAGAGAGAGGGGTCTGCCCACCAGGTCAGTGGGCCAAGGCGAAGCTGAGAAGCCATGAGGCAGAGCCCAGGAGTGGAGGGATGGAGGTCTGAGGGCCACATGCTGCTGTGCTCCGACGTTGAGAGGAAACCAGTAGGAAATGAGCCTGCAAAAGAGGCTGTGAAAGAAAACCAGGCAGAGGCTCAGAAAACCAAGACCTTGTGATGTCATAGAAGCCAAGGGCAGAGACCTAGACATTAGGGTCAGATGCCCCAGAGAGCTCAAGTACAGAAAGACCATGAAGGAGTCCCTGGGTCACACAGTCGGAAGGTTGGGGGGACCTTCGTGGGAAGTACTGTGTTGGCGTGGTGGTGGCATGGCCCTGCGATGGTGGGTTTAGAGTTGAGCGGCGTCTAGGGGAAGAAGACAAGGAAGATGGAGACTCATCTCTTGGGAAACGTGCCCCTGAAGGGGAGGAGAGACGTTGTTTGTGGGATCTAAGAGAGGGCCGGACTGAGGGAAGATTTTTTAATGGATATGCTTTACGTATGGATACACAGAGAAGGGGACCAGAGAGAGGGAGAGATTGAAGGTACAGGAAGAGCCACAGAGTCCCTCAGCGGGGCTGGAGGGGATGTGTCCCGGGCTGGGGTGGAAGGACTAACCTTAGCGTGAAGAGAAGTGCGGCTTCTTCTCCATGGAGGCAAGCGGGGTGTTAAAGAAGTTACCAACAGCGTGAATTACTCTGACTAGAAGGAGCGCGGGGTGCTCTGGGAACCTCAGTTCACAACTCCACCCCTTCACATCTGCTCATCCTGCGCCCGGAGACGTCACCCTCTCCACCTCCCTTTCTTTCGTCAGCAGGTGGAGGGATACAAATGACTCCTGTGGCTGGAGTGATGATTGAATATGTGACCATCTTAAAAGGGCTGAGACTGGCTCCTGGCCTTTGGCAAGAACTCGGTACATGTTTGATAATTCTTTTTATCAGCTGAGCTTAGACAGATGTAGTGGTGGAAGGTTTAAAGGGAGTAGAGCAGTTTTAAGTAGCCTGTGGGGTGAGTGGAGCAGACCCGTAAACAAGAGAAAGGGAAGTCCCTGACGGGTGGCTCGGGGTCCAGTTCACTGTGTGCCCAGCGCGGACTGGCCGCCAGCCGCCAGACCCTTCGCGGCAGGGGCACTCATGAGGGACGTCTTGCTCCCTGTCTTTGGCTTCCTTCCTGCATTCCTTTTCATCTTCTCCTGGTTCTGGAGTCAAGCAGGTGGACCCTAGTCCTCACCTTTCAATTCTAAAAAGTAGTTATGGTTAAAGATTTGAGACTCGGCTTTGCCACTTTGTGTAAATGGCGTACTATCTGGGCCCATTCCTCTGTTAACAAGTACGTTTGTAGCATCTTTTATGTCCCAGGGAAAGGGAGGAGAGCAGCGAAGTACAGGCAGTTCTCCTGGTATCGCTCGTCGACCACCTCATGGTGGTGAGGCTGCAGGAGGATGGATGCTAAGGGTTGTCGTGGTGGGCGGTTTGCATCTGATCTCAGAGAAGTGGTTCTGGCTCTGCGGCCTGTGCAGAGATTTGAGGAGACTCCAGCCAGATGGTGTACCTGTAAGTGCTCGGCATAGGCTGCAGCTTCATAGCAACGCCTGCTCTCGGGATTCCCAGATATGGAATGGCGTCCAGCTGGGCTCCCCGCCGCGTCATGCTCAGGCCCCCTTTGGATGACCTCACTCTGGTGGCCACACCAGGTCCTCCCAGACCTGAGTGTCTCAAGGGATCATCCTGATTTTTGGTCCCTGACTGCCCCGTGCTGCCCCTCCCACCGCCTCCACACACACATCTTTGCCAGGCAAACACTCCCAAGTATGCTGCCCCTGCCCTGTGGCGAATCAGCTCCTCTCAGCCAGTCCCACTGGGGCCAGCCTCTGCTTGACCTATTAGACTTGGATAAAGACAGATCCTGGAGGGTCCGGATTTAGGATTTAGGACTTTAGACTGGAGGAGAGGCAGGAGTCTATAAAGTGTGCATTTTTAGGGGCCTTTCAGAGACAAGACAACACTGACGCTTTGTAGAGCGTAGACTTCTGGCCCATGTTGTCTCCTGACCTTGGCAATCAGGGCATCACTCTCTAACATTATGCTGCCTGAATAGATTCATTCTATGAACCACTGACTGATGGGCTTCGAGTGCAGACGTTTGTGCCTGAGAGGAAGAAAAATGCTAGAGATAGGAGGTCACACTCAAAAAAAGAAATAAAAGAAGGATGTGAAATTGCCTAGTTTGTCTGCAGCATGAGCATACCTGTTAAACTTTTGTATCCAGTGACCTAACAGTCCGTAAGCACTGTTTCCCTGGCAGTGCACATATTTCTTACAATGGGAATAACAATTACCAGCCCGCATGGTGAACTCCACGTCCAGCATGAACATATTTTTTCTTCAGCAGCACGTGATGGGATTTTGCTGGCACATGGCGATGATATATGCACGCTGATGTCATGGTCTGGAAGCTGAATCCAGACGCAATACATAAAGTCATCCTGTCTGTTCATGGGTGGGGGGGAAGGTTTTTAACAGTTATCTGTTGTTATTATGTTTATGGCTGCTGGAGGAGGCCAGGTCCCCAGATTTTACTGGCAATCATTACGCACAAAATCAAGCTTGGTACTAAGACCGTCTCAGCTGTCTATTGAGTTTACACATTAGCTCCCAATTATGATCCAAGTCTTTCCCCTCGGCCGGATTGCTCTCAGCAGATGTTGGGTTCACTCCCCACGAGGAAGCGTTCTTTCAGCTGTGTGTGCTTTCCATGGGAGGGAACAGTTAAGTTGCCCCAGGGTCCAGTTTAATAAAAACCTGCTCATAACAAATCAGGGAATGTGGGATAGACACACATCGAGCCCTGTTTAGGTTGGACGCGGCCCTGACCGCCGTGCTCTGCGCATCCTGACTCCAGCCTGGACACCTCTTTCCCCACCTCTTCAGGAAAGGCCACATGCAAGTCTGCTTTGTTTGTTTAGCAAATTGTGAACACACTTGTTGAAGCACACATGGAGAGACAAAGTTCTGTAGAAATTTCCTTAGCTGTTCAGGACTGAGTATTTGGTGAAAAGATAAGATGAGATCAGGACAGAGGCAGTAAAGGAACCAATGAGCCTAGTGGACTTTTTCATGATTATTTTAAAGTGTGGTTTACTGTGCTCCTAGACACAGAGTAATTTTCCTCACCGCGTATGTTTGTGACAGTTTTCATTGAATCTTTTGCTGGTTAAATAATTGTCTTTCAAATTAAACATTTTTCCACCATTAGAAATTTTTTCTTGACATATTTTGCTCTGTCCAAAGGTGTCATGACACCTTTGACTTTTCTGCTGTCTCAGACCTTAGGTAACAAACCTGCAGCTGCTTTTTTTTTTTTTTTTTAAAACAAACTGTTGATCAGCAAAAATAAAGGGGATACAGAAACACTCATTTTTATGCTGTTCCCTTTTGGGCTTCATGCAAAGACAATTCTGTGTAAATTTACTCTTGACTCTGATTTGCAAATCTGAAAATCAGTCCATCCTTGTTACAAAAATTTTTTTATAATTGTGATTATATTGATGTTCATGTTGTGTAAAATAACTCATTTAATAAAGTAACATGAATTTTACAACATCAAAAAAATACTCATTTTGCTCTGTGAGCAAAGCATACAGACATAGATACCACAGTATTGATGTGTATGTAGATAGATGTTTATATAACTACATATCTCACATACATACACACATCATAATGTTCCGTGGTTATTGAGATGAACCTGCAGGGTCGTGAGGATGACCTTTCAGGACTCTTGTGGTTGGGAGCCGTCTGCCATGTTGTGAGGAAGCCCAGGGCAGGTGTGGAGGCCTGTCTGGAGAACAGTCAGCGCCTTTAGGTTTTCCGCTGACTGAGCCCTCAGGTCTTAGCCAGCACGTAAGTTGTCACTGTGAGTCATTGTGAAAGAGACACCCTCAGTTGACACCACTCGCGCTGACACCATGTGAAGCAGAGACCGTCCCGCACCAAGCCCTGCCCAAATGGCTCAATCAGAAGGACCAACCCACCCTCACCGTCCGGGTAGACAGAGTTCTCATGCAGGAATCAGAGAGACATGCAACACTGGGGCCCGGGGGGCTGGACTCAGGCAGGCAGCTTTGTAGAGGTACAGAGATCACAGAGAAGCCACCATCGCTGTCCTCAGCCTCCCACAGCACCCTGTGCACGGGAGGGGTTCTCAGAAGGCCACCTAAAAGCCACGGGGGCAAGTCCTGTCTGCCCCCAGCCAGCACCCCAAGCTGCTGCAGAGGGAGCCAGGAACCACGTCGGCTTTCCCTTCCACCTTTCACGTTTTGCCAAAGTACCTTCATTATCAGGATCTAAACAGGAAAAGGAAGTCTAAGCAAAGTGCTTTTCAGGCTTTATGCTCTGCGGTACAGGGGGCTGCTTAGAAGGCTGAGTGTGATGCTGAGTGCTACACTGTAACCGGTATAGCTGGACTATTAAGCTATCCTTCCGTTCTGAGGAAGCAGAGCAACAGGAACAGCACAAGACTTCTCTTGACTTGTTAATGTTAACTGCATATGTATGGCTACCGTGGAAGGCGATACTCTTCCCAAATGCCCCAAATGTATTTCCAGTCCTGAATGCTCTTCCAGAACCTCCCCCTCCCCCATCAGGAGGGGGCATCCTCGTCTACTTTGGCTAATAAGGGATAGTGGAAATGACCCCGCATGACCTCTGAGTCTGCGACATAAGACATGATTCAGCTCCAGCTTGGTTCTCTGTTGTGAGGTAGAGCAAATGCTCTGCAGAGAAAAGCAATGCCCCGATAGTCTCGTGCCCGTGAGGACTGGCCCGAGTAGCGCACAGCCCTGGAGGCACATCTTGCTTCCACCCTCACCGTGTGTGCAGGCGGCTGTTTCAGCTTCTGAGACAACATTAGTGCTGCCTCTGCCTTTCCGTCTCTTCCATTGTGAAAGGACCCCGCTGGGAACGAAGCCTCGGTTCCCAGGGGCAGCTTGCCACCCGCGCTGGTTCCCCAGCTGCCTGCCACGCTGCGGGTTTCACAAGAGCAGCACATGTGGCCTTTGAGCATCTTTCGGTTCTGGGCAAGGGGATGGTGTTCAACTGGGCTGATGGTAGCCCTTCTCCCGTGTTCGGCTCAGTCCCATTTCAGTGCTGCTGGCTGCAGCTTTTTTTTTTTTTTCCCTCCTTAATGCTACTACTTTAATTTTTTTTTTTTTTTTTTTTTTTTTTTTTTTTTTGGTCTGAGCCTGAATACCACACATTAAAAAGCATGATCAGGAACTTAATACGAACATGAAGAGTTAATCTCTCTGTTTATCCTTAAAATAGAGCTTTGCCCTCAAGTAGTCACATTCAATTAAATATCATCTCTGTTATTTCTGGTGCAGTGAGGATTAAAGGCCATCGGGATGACTTCACAGAGAGGCCAGAAATGCCCTTGCTTCATTTTCTCAGAATAGAGAGCATTCGTCAGGGGAAAAAAAATATTAAACTCTCATAAAGTTATGAAAAATATACAAAGAAAAAATTAAAGGATTATATTTTAAAGCCTTGGGACATAGAATATTATTTCTCATGAAAGACTTTCCATGGTATTATTTCCTGGAATGCTAGGGATCTGTTTTAACTACCTAATGACTAAACCACAAACATGCAGATGATAAAAGCTTCAGAGAAAATATGTTGGTCTTTTTCCTTAATGGGGTGTAGTTGTAGCTTCTAGCACTATTAGTGTGGAGTGTTACATCAGAACAATTAGTCCTCAAGTAAAAGCGCCATTCACAATTTGTCAAATACTGTGTCATCTCCACGGCACTTAATGCAAACT
Source organism: Camelus bactrianus (assembly GCF_048773025.1). Lineage (NCBI taxonomy): Eukaryota > Metazoa > Chordata > Mammalia > Artiodactyla > Camelidae > Camelus > Camelus bactrianus. The sequence continues at coordinate 5,133,818 of NC_133575.1, forward strand.
CTGTGAAATGGGTACGAGCTCGTCACCTGAAAGGCAAGTAAAGCTCAGATGTTAGACAAAGGAAGTTCCTGTAAGAACCAGAAGTGGATTCCAGAGCTTCTTCTCATGTAATTTCCCTCCTCTTTCAAAACCCAAAATTATGTGGTGGTTCCATGCCACTGAGGATGTAAGTAATACTGGAGTCCTCAAGCTGTCACTGACCTTCTAACACTGCAGACTCGTCATATCCATGTTCCGGTTGACTGGGCGTGGTTGCTCCCAGGGGTTCTACACTGTGATTGGCACCAAATGATAGTCTGACCACTTGGTTTTGTGGTGTGTGGGGCATTTTCACGTACAAAGCATTCCCCAGACGTTGAATAATCTCTTAGCATCTCCTTTGTGAGGAGTGTTGGCTGCCTGGAGGAGCAGGGATATTCTAAGTTCAAGGGTGGGTCCCGTGCTTTATCCGTTCTTCTGTCAGTGGACATTTAGGTTGCTTCCATGACTTGGCTGTTGGAAATAGTGCTGCTATGGACAAGGGGGTGCATGTCTCTTGTAGAATCAGTGTTTCAGTTTCCTTCAGGTAGATACTCAGAAGTGAATATTGCTGAATCATATGGCATTTCTACTTTTGATTTTTTTGAGGAGCCTCTGTACTATTTTCCATGTGGCTACACCAGTTTACATTCCCACCACCAGTGCACAAGGGTTCCCTTTTCTCCACATTCTAGCCAACACTTATTTGTTATCTTTTTGATAATAGCGATGCTGAAGGGTGAGGTGATATCTCATTTGTGGTTTTGATTTGCATTTCCCTGGTGATTAGTGATGTTGAGCACCTTTTCATATAGCTGTTGGCCGTTTATATGCCTTCTTTGGAAAAATGTCTATTTAGGTCCTCTCCTCATTTTAAAAATCAGGTTGTTTGCGGTTTTTTGATGTTGAATTGTATGAGTTCTTTGTATATTTTGGACATTAAGCCGTTATTGGATAGTGTTACATTTACAAGTAACGTCTCCCCTTTAGTAGGCTGCCTTTTTGTTTTGTTGATAGTTTCCTTCACTGTGCAAAAGCCTTTTAGTTTGATGTAGTCCCATTTGTGTATTTTTGCTTTTGTTTCCCTTGCCTGAGGAAACATACCTAAAAAAATAATGCATATTGTGTATTTTCTTCCAGTAGTTTTGTGGTTTCAGGCCTTACATTTAAGTCTTTAATTCATTTTGAGTTTATTTTTGTATATTGTGTGAAAAAATAGTCTAGTTTTATTCTTTTGCGTGTAACTGTCCAGTTTTCTCAACACCTTTTATTGAAAAGGCTGTCTTTTCTCTGTGGTAAATTCTTGCCTCCTTTGTCCTGATTAGTTGACCATGTAAGTGTGGGTTTACTTCTGGGCTGTTTATTCTATTCCATTGATCTATGTGTCTGTTTTTGTGCCAATACCATATTGTTTTGATGACTGTGGCTTTGTAGCATAGTTTGAAATCAGGGACCATGATACTTCCAGCTCTGTTCTTTCTGAAGATTTTTTTTGGCTATTTGGGGTCTTTTGTGGTATTGTAGAAATTTTAGCATTATTTGCCCTAGTTCTGTGAAATAATACCATTGGTATTTTGATAGGGAGTGCATTGAATCTGTAGGTTGCCTTGGGCAGTAAGTTCATTTTAACCATACTAATTTTTCTGATCCATGAGCATGGTATAGCTTTCCATTTGTTTGTGTCATCTTCAATTTCTTTCATCAGTGTCTTACAGTTTTTGGAGTACAATTCCTGTACCTCCTTGGTTAGATTTATTCCTGCGTATTTTATTCTTTATGATACAATTGTAAATAGGACTGTTCTCTCAATTTCTCTTTCTGATAGTTCATTGTTAGTGTATAGAGAAACAACGGGTTTCTGTATATTAATTTTGTATACTGCAACTTCATTTTTATGACAACATGGATGGATCTAGAGGGTACAATGCAAAGTGAAATAAGTCAGAGAAAGACAAATACCCCATGATCTTATTTATATATATGGAATCTGAAAAACAAAGAAAACAACATGAGAACAGACCTGTGGGTACAGAGAACAAATGAGTGGTTGCCAGGGGGGAGGAGATGGAAGGGGTGGATGAAATAGGCGAAGGGAATTAAGAGGTAGAGACCTCCAATTATATAATATATAAGCCATGGGGACATAATATACGGCATAAAGAATATCATCAAAATACTATAAAAACTTTTCACAGGGGCAGGTGGTTACTAGACTTGTGATCATTTCATATTGTGTTGTGAATGTCAGGTCACTATACAGTACACCTGAAACTAGCGTAATAGTGTATATTACAGCTGGGAAAAAAAAAGAGTGAGCCAAAGAGATGGGGATGGAGGAATGGATACAACTAAAGTCCTCTGCTTGGTAAGAAGGAGCAAATGAGTGACAAAATTCTGACTCTTGGGGAACAAAAAAAACTTTTGTTGAAAATATCAAGCCTTTGACATGCAGTGTGATACATACAATTAGTGCCAAAACAAGAAAAGTGTTCTTTTACTTTAAATTTGCATCGAGCAGTTTGGTAATGAGTCCCTCTATATCTTGAGAAGCAAATGCAATTAATTAACTATAAATTGCATATTTGGTTTCTGTTTACTATGGTGGGGGAGAAACAAATGCATGCTAGGGAGGGGATTGGAATTCTGGTACCTTCCTGACGGGTGTTACAGGGCTTTGCAGAGGCAAAGGGTGTTTCCACTTCCAGTGTTTCATATGTGGTGACTTGTCTGCTTTTTTATTTTTCTTGCATTGTAAGGGCTTCTTTATTTGTTTGCGTTGGCAGTTAGAGTCCTTCCTTAAGAAATGACCACTTTCAAGGAGGAGGGTGTAGCTCAGTGGTGGCAGAGTGCCTGCTTAGCATGCACAAGGTCCAGGGTTCCATCCCCAGTACCTCCACTATAAATAAACAGATAAACCTAATTACCACCACCACCCCCAACCCCCCGCCAAAACAAACAAGCAAAAAAACTTAAAAAAAAAAAAAAAAGAGACCACGTTCACAAACCATTCTGAATTCATGTTATAGAAAGTAACAGGATATTGGACAGTTTTACATTTACAGAGAATTCTGGCACGTGTGATGCTGTTTTACTGGAAGAAGAGATGCAGGCATAGGTTGCCGTGTACGTGTAGGTATAGCACTCACATTTGATTGCTTTACTTTTAAGGAAGGAAGAAAATGTCCGCGTACTTACCTTAACTCTCAAAATTCATTACCTGTTTTTGGCCTCCAGCAAGTCTATCCTGGACTAAAAGGGGGAGACATCGGTGCACTAGTTACGAGCACAAACTCTGGGGCAAGATGTCTTCACATCTCATTTGCTGTGTAACCTCAGACAAGTTTCTTAACCTCTCTGTGCTTCAGTTTTCTCATTTTCAAAATGGGGATAATGACAGTACACCCACATGTGGGGTTGTTGTGAGAATTAAGCCCATGAAATGAAAGCTCAGTGGGACAGGTCGTGGCATCTGTTAAGTGCTGAAGAAGTGTTTGCTGCTACTGTTATTATGGTTCTAGAAAACAGTGTTCTAAGATGTTTGTTCATGTTCCTGAGTTCACAGTAGCCGACTTGTGGTTTAAATGCAGGTCTAGTTCCAGGTTCCTCTAGTAAGGACAGCTTTGCTGGTGGCAACTTGAGTGTGACGCCTTGGATTCTTGTCTCGGCTTCCTGGAGCTCCAAGTCCACAGACAGGGGCACGTTCCTCTTAAATCTGTTGTCCTCCTTTGTGGATCATAGTGGCCTCTTAATGGAATTCCTGTGCTTCTCACAGTAAGGGCAAGAATCAAATACTGTATAAGCAGTTAAAAATTACAGAGGGCTGAGAAAGGTTGGGTGGTATTATGACTTCCTGGTTTTAAGTAAAAATTCCTCATTAGATGCAAATATATGGTGGAAGCGTCATCCCACGTGTGGGTCCTTAAGTCAAGGAAAGTGACATGTGCAGAGATCCCTCAGAGCGGGTCTGAAAGGTACTGGATGTGTTGTGTTCCCTTATTCCTGCCATTGCAGTTTCACAGGAATTTATGTTTTTGGATTGACTTGGGTATTCTGCTTGCGTCTTTATTTGCTTGGGTTTTTCACTTGAGTTATAGATAACACGAAGAGACGTCTAGATGTATAGAAAGAGTTTTGAGGAGAAGCAGAACAGTAAAGAAAAAATAGAGGGCCAACATCAAATGTTCCCCAAGCAGGTAGAAAATATAAACTAAGCCCAAAATGTTGGGTGCACAATTTGATAGATTCCTGGCACACATGGGCTTCTGTCTGTAAGAAATCAGACATGAAGCATTGTTGGACATCAAGTAGCTTATAAAAGAAAATATTTGATGAGTTAAGCAAAGGCATGAACGATAGCCATACGATTTAAATTTCCTGAAAATTCTCTAGAGTTGGAAGTGAAAGGAATTTTGACTTTGGCACAGTCCATCTCAGAGTTGGCTGAACCAAACATATTTCAAAACTAATTTGAACTCTCAGTTGAGCCTAAAACATATTTTTTTTCCACAAGCCTCAAAAACCATGTCCTATTTTATCCAGAAACTTTAGTTCTTTATCCCAAGGGAAAACGTAAATTTGGACACTTCTGAAATGAATAAGAGTTTTTAAGTTATGATGAATGGTCTGTAAAATGTAGTTAAAAACTGTGGTAGGCCGTCTTTAAGACGCTCACACTCCTGTGTTGTCCTCTCCCTCATTGGACATGGTTGGTCTATGTGACCAAAAGAAGTTACAGTATGACTCTTTTTTCATGTTTCCATGTTCTGTATCAGAGGGGAGCTTGATTCCCTATAATGGGGACACATTTTCAGATCAGTTGTCAACGTATCAGTTTCCTACTTTACATTTTAAACATTGGTGACTGCAGGCAGATGAGGCAAAGAGAAGCCAGCTTTTTGATCAAAGAAAAAATTATATATACATACACACACATATATATTTTAGTTATTTACATCCCAAGATACACACACACACACACACACATATCTCCGATTGGCAACTTTATTCTTACATGGACTCTGCACATGGAATTTCATTATTTACTAATTCAATCTATCTGCATCTTTTGCTTCTGTTTTATAAACATTACAGAACATTGCTTCTCAAACTAGATATTCTGTTTTGTATCCTTTCTGTTTATGAGGCTGGGAATGATGTTGAAAGACACATCTGTAGCAAAATAATATTTCATCAGGAGAAACAATCAAGCGAAAAATCTGTAAGTTTCCAACTACAGTATCACCTAAATGTCTCATAATAACGCCATCATCCCCTCATTGGAAACGACTTTGTACAGAAGTAGTTCATTCGCTGGAACCCGCATAAACACAGCATAAACGTCCTAATCCACTTCTGTGGGGTCCTGATATTTTTCGCTGTGCATTTGAATATTTTGAAGTTCCTGGATGGCAGCAAGATGAAAAAGTCACTTTTTCCCTTAAGTGACTACTTTGTAGAAATGAATATACCCGTTGTTGTCTGGACTTCAAACACACGGCAAAATTCTCATGGACCTTTGAAGTCAGGCAGGCTAGTTTTTGGCACCAATTATGTTGTGGCCACTGGAAAAGCTTTCGTGGTCCCATAGACACAACCGTAATATTTGAAATCGTGGTTTTCACCAGACCTGGTTTCCTGGGAAATATGCACACCCCGACCACTTCAAGCAAGGATGGTGAATACCTGCGTGTCTTTCAGGTTTTACCCACGTTCTCCCAGGTGTGTTAGTTTTTGTTAGCCTTTGGCACGTGTAGCCTGTGCTGTCTTTTCCCGCACTTGACCGAGCTTTCTGCTGATGCTAATTCATGACTGCAACCTGTGTTTCTCACTCCCGCTATGGCAAATTACAGCCAATCACAAGTGGCTCATCATAAAAATTACGTTAGAGAAAATCTCATTTGCTTAAGACAGTAAGAGGTTATATCCATTTTGGGGGGGATGGCAGAAAGAATTCAACACAGGACTAAGTCTCAGTATTGCTAGGATGCAGAAGTTTAACTGCTTTGCTTTATTTGCTTCTTAGGTGAATAATTGAAACTCTCCTACTGAATTTTATTATCTCTAAGGTAGAAGACATGCAGACTCCACATGATACCAGATTCTCAACACTAACAATATCCTTCTCAGCAGGTGAAAGCTACTCTCAGCTTTACATACTCGGATACGTTACTTCCGCCATCAAGCAGATAGCTCATATCCCACCAGGATAAAATATGTATACGAGGCAATTTAACTAATAGCAAGGGGCATTACTTTTACCTACAGGTCCCAGTGAAGATTTTAAAACTTAACCCTGCTGAAGGTGAAATGCAGCAGTGCCGTAATATGGAAAAAACACATCACTTTGGTCTTTATAGACAACATTGTGCTAATTTGTCGATTTTTTGGCCACAAAGTCAAACTTTGTGAAGCCGCTCTTCCTAATACCTCTTGTTTTTCCAGGCAGAGAAACTACATGTGAAAACACAGAAAAGGTCTGGCAAAACAGATACTGAGATTTCTTTCAGTGGTTCTTTCGCCATCGCTGTATTGGATAAATATCTTAAAGGGTTTTTCTGTTTGTCTTCTTTTTTTTTTTTTTTACCAGACATGCAGTGTCCATTTTGAATGTATATTTACTCTCGCAAATCACTCTCTTTTTTTCACATTGTTGGAAATAGTTTTGTGCTGCCTTCCTGATGCCTGGCTCATTACAAACACATGAAAGGCTCTGATTGTTTCTCCATTGACTGTACTCAGCTTCATCCTGAGACTAGAGCAGAACAGAACATCATAGAGTCTCTTTCAATCTGGTAAAATGAACGGGACATTGCAAATTAGACATATCTGGGTGGGGGTGTTTGACTCGGGTTTGGGGGCATCACTATGGCTCCCAGGACAGAGCTCCTGCACCGCAGCCATCAGATTGCCTCGTGGACCGCCTTCTGCTCGGGCTGTAACTTGGTTTCTTACACGAGGTCTGAGTCTACATACTAGGATGATGGAATGCCATCACAGAGGGTCAGGTCTTGTATTTTTGCGCGTAGGAAATGCAGGACTTCGAATATGTCCTGTCTAGCACATGTGTTCATCAGTGTGCAATCCGGGGAATTACGCGTAATAGCGAAGCATTATGACAGTTGTGGCATCTTTTAAAAAGTCACTTATTATGATCTTCAGTGCACTCTTTTGGCACGAAACTTTGTCAGCAGAGTTAATTATATTAAACTGACATTTAATATCAACCATTATAAAGTGTTAATGACACATTTTCCAGCATCAATGTTCCTGTGGAAAACCTGTTTCAAAAAGAACCCATGTGCGATTCCACTCGTCACCAGGATTCACCACCCAACACTTGGTTTCCGCAGGTTCCATGGCAACACCAGTCTTAGAAGGTTAAAAAAAAAAGTCAGCTGATAAAGAGAAAGAGTTTGTTTAACTTGAGCTTGTGAAAAAGGTTGCTTCCTGCAGAACGGAGCATTCTGTTCTGCACAATGTGTGAGTCCAGACCAAAGGGAAAATCAGAAGTGCATATAGATGTCTTGCACTCAGAGATTTTCATTTCTGTTCGTTGTTTCTGCAGCAGAAGCAGAAAGGCAGGACTGGGGGAGGATGGGAGTGCCAGACTCCACGGCGTTTGGCCTCCCAGGGTCACGGTGACGGGGACCGTTGTGATGGGCTCACCGTGGGGAGGGTCACAGCATGGTTTTGTCTGCACAGTTTTGCAGTTTCAGGAAGCCTCCCGGGAGTCACCAGTTACACTGTAGACCTCACTTTTCTAGATTAAAGATACAAGGTGGCCATGTGATGGGAAGCTTATAATGAACAAGAAAGCTGGTGAACGGAGGAAAGGCCTAGTCGGACTGCGTGAAATAAACACCGGCCATCTCTGTCTTCCTGTCTTTCTCTTTCTGCAGTACTGCCTTGTTTTCACCGCAAAGAAAAAAGGCTATTATGACTCCCATTTACTGGGCAATTTAGTGTTTTGTTTTTTTTAAACTCTTGGAGTTTAGGCTGATTTAAGAAGAGTTTTTTTTTAAAGAGAGTAAATATCTTGTTGATTTTTTTTTTTAATTGGGATATATTGCACGCACTATCAGTCACTCTTTTAAAGTCTACAGTGCAATGTTTTCTAGTCTTAAAGTTGTGCAACCATCACCACTAATTCCACAACATTTTCATGTTCCTAAAAAGGAAACCTGTACCTTTGTGCTGTTTCCCTCACAGCCCCAGTCCCCACCCCACCCCCCACCACCAGGCAGCCACTAATCTACATGACTCTCTGCATGTTTGTGTGTTCTAGACATTTCATGTCTGTGGGATCATACAGCAGGTGGCCTTCTGCAGCTCGATTTTAGAGAAAAGCAAGTCTGTATCTAAAGTGAGATAAGATGGTGATATTGGGAAACTTTGGGCAAAGGCAAGAAATGAAATTTCTGCCATCAGCTTTGAAAGACGGCTGGCTTCCTTTTGGCTTCCACTGAGGGAATTTTCGGGGACACTTGGGTCACATCCGCTCACTGTCCTCCCATAGGGTTTTGTTATTCCCACGATGAGTGAAAGAACACAGGAGGCAGCAGTGAGTAAAGACGCTTGTTAACAGTGTTAATGTCGTTGTTTAATTGTTGGACCTGCTAGTTTCTGAGGTCAGGCTGGCTGTGTGCAAACACAGACACACAGCCCAGCGAGCTGAGTGGTGGACATGTACTGAGGGTGTGCCTGTGGCTTGACCTCTGTGTGCTCATTACTTAGCCCAGAGACGGACGGAGCAAAGGGACTGAAGAGAGAGTTGAGAAACAGAACCACACAAATGGAGTCCATTGATGTTTGATAAGGAAGCAAAGGCAACTCAGTGGAAAATGTGTAATCTTTAGGTAAGGGAACAATTGGACATCATCATACCAAAAAAAAAAAAAAAAAAAAAAAGGCACTTAGCCTCAGACTTTCAAAGAAGTGATGCCTTTCAAAACCATCTCAAAATGGAGCATTAGACCTAAATGTAAGATGTAAAACTGTAGAAGTTCAGAAAATAACATCGGAGAAAATCTAGGTGACCTCAGGTTTGGCAGTGAGTTTTTAGGTATGCCTCAGAAAGGGTGACTTGTGAAGGAAAAAAATTAAGTAAGCCTTCATTAAAATCAGTAACTACACTATTAAAGAATGAAAATACAAGATAGAGACTGGAAGGAAATGTTTCCAAACACATAGCTGATAAGAGACTTGTGTCCAAAATATGCAGAGAACTCTTAAAACTCAACAGTAACCACACAAACAACGCAGTTAAAAATTGGGAAGTAACAGACTTGTCGCCAAAAAAGATATGCCAGATAAGCATTAAAAAAGGTGTTAAACATCTTTTTTTTTTTTTTAAAGGGAATTAAAAGTTAATACTATGAGTTGTATCCATACCGTTAGAATAGCAAAAATCAAACAGAAAACAACAGACAAACCAAAAACCCACCAGCAGTTGCTGGAGAAGATGTGGAGTGACGGGAACTTCCCTGCAGTGCTGGTGGGAGTGTGAAATGGTCCACGCTGAAACCCGGCTGGCACAGTAGTTCACGGTGGACGCGTGACACTAGGCATTTGATGAAACGCACAGAACTCGAAAGCACAAGTGAGCTTGAATATATACGGTTCTTTTCAAGTTACAGAGGAAGTTAGACGGTTCAGAAGAGGACGCCAACTGTGGCAAGACAGTCTAAGTGTATTCCAAGGACTGCGTGTGAAAGAAGTGACCGTGGTGGGTGGGGGGTCTGTGATGCCCTGAGTGATGCTGGGAATGAGTGGAGACTAAGATGAGGGGCCAAAGAAAGTGCGTGAGCACTAGCGATAAAGCTCCGTCTCTCTCCGTGTGGATGCGCGTCACGTGTCGTGGCAGGGCTGGGCACGTGGACTGGGCCGGAGCCTAGTGGACGGGGCGGAGCCAGATTTCTCCCTGTTGGGGTGGAAGCTTGCAGGCTGCCCGGGAGGAGGCTATGTGGATCACTGTGTTGGAGGTGCAGACATCAGCCGAAACTCACATGTAGCTTAATAGAAAGACAGATGTTCACAGGTAGGGGTATTTCTAGACATCAGTCTATACGTGGGTTGCTATACTTTGCAAACATTTGTACAAAATTTAAAACCAGTCTGAACTAACCCATGGCGATAGCAGTGAAAACAGAGGTGATCTTCGGTGCGCTCAGGATGTCAGGAGAAGGACATTTGCTGAGGTGAAGAGAACGCTCTGCATTGTAAGCCAGGTAATGTTTGTGCAGGCGTGCACACAGGTAAAGGCCAAAGAGCTGTGCACGGAAGAGCTGTGCAGTTCACACTAAGTTAACTTATGCCTCGATTTTTAAACAGTGGAGTAGATCGTTCCAAATGGTACTGAGAGGATTTGATTGCATGACATTTGGAGCATCCATTCTGCTGGGAGCAGAAGTTTCGGTGACAAAGCGCAGAGCTCCTAACAGATCTCAGAATTCAGGCGCGCTGCATCCTTGCTTGCTAATGACGTGAGGCAGGGATGGAGACGCACCTTCAGCCTTCTCCTGGTCCCTCCTGACACTCCCCAGAACATTTGTATTTTGAGAAATGTTTGCCTCTACTGTGCGGTGTTTCAGTCAGCCATCCACGTGTTAAAGACAAACAGGAGTGTATCCTTTGCTGGTGGGCTTTGGGGCTTCATTTGCTTGTAGTCACATGCTGAGGTTGGACTGTACAGTCCCTGCCGTCCTCCCACTCGGCGTTAACAATGGGTGACGACGCAATCCAAACAGAATTGTGCCTTTCCATTATTTTCACCAAACCACAGTCAGTTAACATTCTTCCCCACTGACTTTGATAACTTACTATTGCCTTGGCTGCGTTCACATTCTCAGGAAGGTCTGTGACTAGTAACTGTGACCATGAAACCCAGGTGCTTAGAAGGATGGGACGACGTTGAATTGATTTCAGGTTACACACCTGCCTTTTCTTCACTAACGGTGTGAGGGGCGGTCTGCAGTAACTTTGACCTTGGCTTATCCATAGACATCTGTGTTCTCAGTGTTCCTTCCCCGGGCTCAGTGCCTTGGCCTGAAACTGAAATGCTCTTGTAACAAAACAACAAAACAGGAAGGCCCTCACAGAATTAAAAGTACTAACTTCCTTAAAAAGTTCCACTCTAAAATTCCTCCAACAGAGATCACTAAGCCAAGGCCAGAGAGAATGGACTATAACGGGGGAACGGGATGTTCGAGTGGAAGGCTTGCTGGACCGTCCACAAGCTTCTGAAACCTAGGAATGGGGACGCCTGGCCATGTGAGTGAGTGTGGGCAAAACTGGGACTGTCACCGCAGGCCATGGACTTGGTCTTTTTCTTTTCTCATAATAATCCAACCCTTAATTTAAAGCTGCTTCTTAAGCCATGAATGGTCTGAACGGTGTATTTTTTTAACTAGACGGATTTTTACAATATGCAAAGTTCAGGTTTTAATACTCTTCTTCTGTTGTTGAGCCAGGCGTTGTGGTCTCTGTGGAGACAGTTCTGAATTAATGATTTTGGAGTGATGGGCGTCTCTCATCACTCACATTCCCGCAGAGGGGAGTGTACGAGGAAGCCCTCCGTGTGTGTTTCCCAGAATGCCGTGTGCTGCCCGGCCCTGGCTCGGACTCATGCAAGATTAATGTCCAGAAGGAGGTACCAGCTGGCACTTGGTTATTATTTCTGCCTTTTAGCTGTCAGACCTGTCCTCTAAATCTCGTATCAGTATAAGACAGAAAAAGACTGTTAAGAATTCATAGAGTGACCCAGCAAGCTGGCCAAGTAAGTTCTAGGAAAAGCCAAGCATTGTATAGAAGCTTAACAGGGGATGAGGAAAATTACAGCCTTGCGTCAGCGAATTCTGTCCACGAGGACTCTGGAGTGTCTTTCACAGCCTTCTCCTTCTATCCAGTTTCATCTCTACCACCTCCCGACCAGAGGTGCAGTGCGGTAGACACCCAAACAGTTTCTCTGGTCCCACTCCTCTTAATCGGTGCACAATGGCCCTGGTGACTTTTACCTAAAGACTATTTTTTAGGGGACTTTTAGTTTTACAACAGAACTGAGGGAGAGATACAGGGATTTCCCACCTGCCCCACCCCTACAGCCTCTCCCCCTGTTGCCAACACTAGTCATTAAAATGGTACTTTTTTTATTTTTAAGCAAGGATGAACCTACATGGGCACATCACAGTCACCCAAAGCCCATAGCTTACCTTAGAGTTTGCACTTGGTGGTGTACATCCTCTGGGAACCGACAAATGTACAATGATACGCTGACATGTATCCTTTAGTAGAATATCGTAATATCACACAGGGTGCTTGACTGCCCTAAAAATGCTCTGTGCCCTACCGATTTATCCTGCCCTCCCCCGTAACCCCTGGCCACCACTGATCTTTTTACCACCTCTGTAGTTGTGCCTTTTCCGAAGTGTCTTGTAGTTGGTGTCACACAGTGCGCAGCCTTCTCAGAGGGGCTTCGTTCACTTAGCAACGTGCATCTCCGTGTCCTCCACGTCCCCAGTGATCTTTACAGACACCAGTCAGATTGTGTGCCACCCTTCCAAGTAAAATTATATGACTGTCTTCGAAAACTTCTTAGTATGTCCCCAGAGTCTTGCAGCTGGTTTTCTGGACAATCTTGCTGCGTCAGACAAGACCCTAACATTACTGCTCACCACGGTGGATCCCGCATTGCAGAGAAGTGGGGTTAAAGATAATTACTTGGAATGCCCTTGTAATGTTCTAACCAAACACGAAGAGCTCATTTTTAAAACCAGAACTTATTATGCATGTTTATGTATACGGACAACGTATGTGTTGTAGATGTATAAAATTTGAATAAAATCCCTGTGGACCCTCCAAATGCTGTGAAGCTACGTTGACCTCTGTATCCTCTTGTACTGTAGCATCTTTTCTCTTCCCAGTCACAGCCGTGAGATTGAATTTTTGTGCTTTGTATTATCTTTTTAGTAGAAATTTATTGCATGTGTATTTGTCCCTAAGTAGATTGTTTGGTGAGTTTTCCAAATCAATTTCATACATTAGTATTATCTTTGTTGTGGTTTCGTCATGTCCAATGAGATGCATGTGTTTTCAGGTTTAACAGATAAAACTCAGGTAACCACCACCGTCATGAGGTAGAGCAGATTTCCGTCACCCCAAAATGTAATGTTGTCTCTCTTGGGGCTGAATTGCCACCATCCTCCCCCTCATACATGTCCGGGGCACTCGACTGATAATTCTCACTATCATTCATCCCAGAAAATGTAAATTAAAACCCCAGGAGATATTAGTACATCCTGGTCCAGAGGATCAACATGGAAAAGACTGACCATAGCAAGTGTTGCTGAAGATGTGGAGCAGCTGGATCACTCTTTCCCGGCTGCTGGGGACTTAGAATGTCACTTCACAAAACAGTGCGACATTTTTTCAGAAAGATAACGCACACCACCCACCGTACAACCCTTCGGGTAGCGAAGACGTGATAACATGTATGTCATTGCAGAGATGGATGCCCCAGTGCCAGCAGCTTTATTCCTAATAGACCCACACTGGAAGTGACAGCAGTGTCTGTCCACAGGGGAAAAGATAAATTGTGGTTTGTTGATAGTTACTTAGCAGCAGAAATGAAGGGACCATTACTACATGCGACAGAGTGGGTGAATGTCAAAATTAGTATGTTGGTGGAGAGAAACCAGATTTTAAAAAACAGCACTCACTGCCTGATTCCATCTGTGTTAAATTCTGCAACAGGCAAGACCAGTTTTAATTGCTTCTGTGCTTTATTTAAAAAAAGATGTTCAGTAGCAGTGCTTAGTGACTTGAGTTTTTCATTTAGGATCAGGTTCCTGAGACACCGCTGCATGTTGCTGTCGTTCCCGTATCCTGCTTGTGTGTCACATTTCACGGGTCACCTGGTGAGATCTGGTCCACTGACTGCACTTTGCCACCCTCTGCTTTAAGCTCTTATCCAAGTGCTTAGGACCCCAGACTCCGGATACCTGGACATAATCAACCTCTAGCGCGGGAGTCAACCAACTGCAGTCTGCGGGCCAAATCTGGCCCTCCACTTATTTTGTTAAATTAAGTTTTATTGGGACACAGTCAGGTTCACTTGCCGTGGATTGTTTCTGGCTGCAAAGCAGTGTTGAGCAGTTGCAACAGACACCACGTGCTGTGCAGAGTTTAGACTCTTCACTGCCCAGCACCTGACAGGAATATTCTGCAGAAGGCCCTCTGCACCAGAGTGTGAACAAAGCTTCACCTAGAAGTGCGTGCTGAGCAAATGCAAGGCAGAGATGCCCTTCAGGGCTAGCTGGGGTGAGTTACTTACATTATGCAGTCTACAGCTATGGAAAATATCGAAGGCTGAGGCTCCTGGCCGCACTGGAAAACACCCCACTGCATTTAAAATTACTAGATCTCTGTAGCCTGTGCACCCCAGTGTCCATGGCTTTGTGATTCTCACACCTGAACGGGCCAGGCAACAGTCTCGGCATAAGCAGAGGCATGTGACGGTTTTACCTGTTAGTTTGGGGTGCCCAAGACTTAGAGGAAGTCAGAAGACCCCAGAAAGACCCTCATCAGTCAGTCTTGAGATGGGCATCTTAGCAGAGGCTGTGTTCAGGGCCGGAAGATGCACCCCTAACATGGTATGCTCCTACTCCAGCTGTTCCAGTTCTCTGCAGAAAAGTAACCTGTCCAGAACATGGTTTTCTTCTTCTTCTTCTTCTTCTTCTTCTTCTTCTTCCTCCTCTTCCTCCCCCTTCCCCCCTTCCCCTCCCCTCCCCCCTCCCCCTCCCCCCTTGTCCTTCCTCTTCCTCTTCCCCTTCTCCCTCCCCCTCTTCTTTCTTCTTTCTTCTTCTTGTCACAGACTCTTCTTGGCAACACTGCGTGTTTCCGTGTTCCGGACTGTCTTCCTGGAATGGGAAACTGCACATTTGTGATGGGGGAACAGGGTTTTACTTTCAGCTCAGCAAACAGACCTCTTTTATTTTCCTAAACCTTTTAAAGACGCTCTGAGCTGAAGTTATCCTTAAAATGCCCTTTTTTCCCCTCCTGACTTAATAGCAAAACCACTTTCTACCCATTGGCTTTCTCTTGACCCGATAAGCCCCATTCCTAAGAAAGCAGGCAGTTGACATGTTGCCAGAAATGTTCCAAAATGAGTAGCAACAGCCCCACCAGGTATTGTCACACTCACCAATCTGTGGCCCAGTCTCTCCTGGAAAATAATGAAGAGAAGGGTCACTCCATTCAGAAATTCTTTCCTTAAACATAACCAGAAAAGGGAGCATCTGAAACACACATTATTTGGGGAGAGAAAAAAAAAAAAAGGACCCAGTGTCTTGTGTCAAAACTCTTATTCTCATTCTGCCAAGCCTACAGTGCACAGAAATGTGTGTCTGGATTGAACTTTCTGCCCACTGATTGCCGTTTCCCCAGCGTCATCTGCAGGGTCTTAAAATCAGGCAAAAAATCTCTATTGAAACCACTAACCATGTCTCCTGGACTGAGAGAGGACCCAGATGAAGAGGTGAAACTGTTCCAGGCCTCCGTGCCAATAAGACACTGAAGGAAGTGTCCAAGTTTCTCTAGTCTCCTGATAACACGGGGTGGCCGGCTCCGCCGCGGCCGTAAACCTGGAATGGGAGCCCCCTCCAACCCAGCAGGAGAGCTGGTGGCTGGCTGCCGCGTGGATCACAGTACCAGAAACACGGGTGGTTGTTGACGCCTCGAGTTACCAGCCACAGCTTGATGAGTTTGTAAGACGAGAATCGTCCTTTTCCTTTTGGATGGGGCTTTTTCGGCTGGCACGTCAGCATTTCCGTCCTCTTATCTGATGTGAAACTCATAAATGTACCTGTGAGGCAGGGAGGAAATGTGTCCCCGCTCGCAGCTGGGGAAAACGGACGGAGAGGAAAGGAGCACTTCACCCCGTGTCCAGAGCTTCAGAAAAAAGATCAGCGGCCTCCCAGCTCAGGATATGACCGCCCAGGCAAACCCAGGCCCTTGCTTTGGCAGGAAGTTCTCCGCTTCTTGTGCATGTGAAAGAAAGATTGGGGAATGCTGCTGGGCTGCTGGAAGAAAGCGGAATCCAGAATGGTCTCTCCCTTGCTTCAGGCCGAAACGCAGGATATCTGCACTGTTACTTCTCTCAAGAGCCTTGGGGAGGAAGGCTGTAATCTTGATGTAACAAGGGTGATTTATTTACACCATGGATTCAGGAGTCAGGGGGACATACAATTAGAAGATAATTTGTGTCCAGTGTATGTTATCTGCCTAAGGATTGTTATTGATCCTGTCTGTCAGGATTTTTTCCCCCACCATTAGAGGAATTGTTCCTAGAAATCTGGACTGCTGGGGTCCGCACAGCTCTGTTTAAATCATGAACGCATAAGCCTGGCTTGTGGAGTTGCGGTTCTTGCTTTAATATTTATTTTATGAACTTGGACGTTTTTCCTGTAAGTAGAGTCTTTGCTCTTAGCCTTTCCTGCTTACAGGGCTGTGAGTCAATCCTGCCTCCCACCCTGACCTGATCTCCACCCACCCCAGCACCCAGACACACCCTGGGCAGACCCAGCTGCTTGGTTTATCTGCACCTGAGTACAGCACACCCATTCAGGAGCGTGCGGTGGACAGTAAAAGACTTGGCCAAAATCTTTTTTCTCCCCGCTTGGCTCCCCGGGAAGGCAGTTCAGTCTGTCACCAGGAAGTGGTTAACATGACTGTTCTGAACAAGAAACCATCAGAGAAGTGTTACTAATGTGGATCGTGAGATGTACCTTCTTCCGGGAATTTATTCACGATACCCCCTTGGTGTGACAGGGATCTCTTTCCAGCCTCTCAAGTCTGGCTGGGATTTTGCCTTCACCTCTCTTGAGCAAAGGGAGTTATTACAGAGAACAGTAGGAGAACTTTAATCTATCAGTTTTGCACTTACTGCCTACAAATGTCTCCCCATCTTTTTCACGCAATTTATCACAGCTTACGACTGCCTTAACTTGGGGGGTGTATCTTATATGCTACCGTTACCTCTGGCAAGCTCAGGATTTCCTCCTGGGCATGCAAATAAAATCCTGCATATATGTTCATTTTGGTCATCAGACTCCATCTCACACTCTGCATATAACCTGAAATTGTCTCTCTCTCTCTCTTTTTTTTGGTTATACAGGCTGTCCCTGGTCTAGTTCGGGGCTCTGAAATAAAATGAAATCAAATAGCAAGGAATCTCTTCTACCACCTTCTCAGGTGTGTCCTCAGTTATCAACAGATTTACTTGTGTTGGTATTCTTGTCACTTCAGGGTCCAAAACTGGACCAGGGCATAACTTAAAAACAGGACAGTGTGGGTCACAGTGAAGGATGGTTAAGTAATTTAGATGTGAGGATCCACTACTGAAACAGACAGTTGTAAATTCCGGTGACTCTCTCCACCTTCTCAGAGTATCCACCTCAACAAAGTTCTGACCATCAGTGAGCTGAAAGGAATTTCAGAGTCCAAAAATATTTACCTCCATCCAAATAGGGTTAAGAGCTAGATGCAAACAAGAATTAGGCTCCCTGAGCATTTGGGCAAGTGTCTGTATACACATTAAAATTGTAGAGACCCAATCAAAGTGGTGTGTGGACTAAAGTAAAAGTTACGTCGTGATAACACGTGATGAAACTGCGTTAGCTGCACACAGCCGCACGAACGAGGGCCTGCTTACTGGGGAGGCTGGTGGACGGCAGGTCTGCAGGATGCTCCTCTGACAGGAAGTGGATGAACAAGACTTGAGCGCTCTCTGCGTTATTTCTTACTTGCACAAGGATCTACCGTTTCCTCAATATAAAAAATACAATTGAAGGCATTCCATGGAGGGAAGGCACAAAGATCGCAGAAGATGTACGTGAAGGGCTTTGGAGATTTTCCACACAGGTTAGGTAGGCACGGGAGCTGGATGTGGTGTTTGGGATCCAAGGAGTAACTAGTTGAGGGCTTAGGAAGGTTCAAGAATCCTGCATATTCCTGAGGAGAGAGAGCAGACAGCAGGACATGGTTGTGGCAGCTGGAAGGAATGTGTCCAGGGCCTCCCACCAGTGACGCGGATACACGGACACAGTGTTGGCGCCCGGATGGAATAGGAGCCACCAGTGCTTGTCCTGGGTGTCAGCACCAGCACGAAAATGGAATCCCGGGTCCCTGGTCGCCTTCTTTTACAGCTGTGGAAGCTGAAGTGTGGCTTCTGAGCCGAGCAAAACTGAAGTTAAAAAGGCAGCGATGTGCTGCCTGTTTGGAAAAACCAGCCCTAGGGTGGAGGTGGTAATCCAGCGTGATTTTAAATCATGAAAAGCAGGGTTGGGGGAAAGGAGACAGGCATCGTAGACGGGCTGACATTTATGTTCAGTGACGTCTCACAGCCAGGGGTACTGCTCTGCTCCCGCCGTGGAGGCTCACACCTTTGGTCTCCTTTCCTAAGGAGCTTTCCTTGGTAGAGGAGCCCGCGTCCTGGGGCGCTCAGGTCTGCCCCCTGCACTGATGTTGTAGCTTGTTCTCTTCCCGCACGTGGGCTCCGAGAACAGGTCCCCATTCTGACAGGGCCCTTAGTCTCAGTGTTGCCTGCATCCGTCCCTCGTGTTTGTTGTCCGGGAACATACCCTCTCTCTAACGTGGTTGCTTTCACCACGTGCATGCCCGCCTTTCTCCAAGGAGGAGACCAACAGCCGATTCTCTTTCCATGAATCAAAGCTCAAAGGGGCTCCTGACGTCGGACCCCACGGGATGCCCACCCGCTGCAGCTGCCCATGAAGAGGACATCTGATGAGTCACTGAAGACCACTTGCTAGTTGCTTTAAGGTGAATGTTCAAGGATTCAGTAGTGAAGTTGCCATTTCCCTGTGGTCGTTTTCTGCACGTTTCCAGCTTCAGTACTGCTCAGCTCACCTAGGCAGTATCATGTCTGTATAAATGAAGGTTCAAGCAGGGAGCTCCTAGGACAGGTAGATAGATGATGTTTGGGTGGACAGATGGATGTTGGTATAGATATGTAGGTATGCTATAATTATGTGTAATATAAACCTCCAGACAGATGGATAGATGAGGATGTAGTCTGTTGTATGTAGCTATAGATTGTATGAATATTAAGCATATGTAGATTGCTATCGTATTAATGTAGATACTAATTATCTATAGATTATAGGTAATGAAATGGTAGGTAGACAGAGATAGGTACATTTGTCTGTATTTGTCATCTAGCTAGCTAGCTACGCATAGGACAGAGAAATAGAAAGGTGGATATTGACCTATATCTATCCGTTTTTCTGTCTCTCTGCATCTATCTGTATCTGCCATCATTTGTCTGTGGAGAAATGGGCAAGTCTAAAATCTGCAGGGCATATCGGCAGGAAGGGCAGACTGGAATTCACCACACAGTCCGGGGCTGCTGAATTTTCCCTTCTCTCGTGGAAGCGTCAGCCCTTCTCTTCCCACTCCTCCCCCACACCAGTTTTATCGAGGTATAACTGAGAAATAACAATTGTATATATTTGAGGTACACAGTGGAGACGACTTGATACCTGTATACTTTGTGAAATGATTACCATCAAGTTAACACACCCATCATCATACATGGTTACCTTTTTGTGTGTAGTGAGAACGTTCAAGATCTGCTCTGTCAGCAGATTGCAAATACGCAATGCAGTAGTATTAGCTACAGTCACCATGCTGTACACTAGACCCCCAGAATCTCCTTGTGTTATAAGTGAAAGTTGGCTCCCTTTGACCTGTGTCTCCCCATCCCCCCACCCCCCAGCCCCCGGCAGCCACCATTCTAGTCTCTGCTGCCATGAGCTTGATTTTCGTCAATTCTACGTATAAGCGACGTCATGCAACGTTTGTCCTTCTGTGTCTGGCTCGTGTCACTTTGTATAGTGTCCTCCAGGTCCATCCGCGTTCTTGCAGACGGCAAGATTGCCTGCCTTTATGTGGCTGTGTAGTGCTTAAGTGCATAGATGCCATTCCTTCATGCGTTCATCCATCCAGGGACATCTGGGCTGTGTCCTTATCTTGGCTCCTGTGACTAACACTGCGTGAATGTGGATAGTGGATTTGGGAGTGGGGCAGCCCTGCAGCCGGAAATCAGGCTGGTCCAGCTCCCTGGCATGGTCTCTCCCTCACTTGAAGTCCACTGACTGCGGGCTTTAAGGACATATTCGTGACAACGCCTGTAGGCGTGTTTGAGTAAGTAGACGCTGTAGCCTCGCCAAGCTGCCCCACCAAGAAGACCATCACAGAATCAAAGCAAGGAGGGGAGACACTGTACACTCCTTACAGTCATTGGTTACTTAATAACTCCTCGCCTTCCTTCTGCAAGTGTGTTCAGAAGGGTTTATGTGGATATGGTTTCATGGGCCGATTTGGGGGCCCTCTCTGCACTGATTCTGCTTCCTTAAGTCTGTTTTGGGGGAGGAGACAAACATTGCCATCTTTAACTAGCAATTAGGGAGTCTGGAGCTGATGAAAATGCACTGTTGTCTGCAAGAAAACTGCCGTGGAGAGAGGCAAAATAATCAAGTGCTTACACAATACAGATTTATTTTGTCACACTTCTGCAGACCAGAAAATCCATATCCAGGCCCAGCATGGATTATGGGTGTCTGATGAGGGCTGTCTTCCTGGCGTGCAGACGGCCACCTTCCCACCATGTCCTCACCTGGAGAGGGAGATGCTGGTGTCTCTTGTTCTTCTTGTAAACTTCTCCCCTTTTAGTACCCCACCCATATGACCTCGCTTAACATTTATCACCTCCTCACAGGTCTTGTGTCCAAATACAGTCACCCTGGGGGTTCAAGCTTCTACATAGAGTACGGGGGTCCCAGTTCAGGCCGTAGCAGCGTTGACATCTGCTCAGATTAGTCAGTATAGCAGTAATTCAACCAAAAGGCTTCCAGACAGTAGATTTGGAAACTGCAGAGCTTAGCAAAGAAATGAATCTATGATGTGAATACACAGTATCAGAAAAAATTCCAAATGAGGACTCCAAAGGCCAAATCTACCAGACCTTCCACCCAACCTTGTGCCGTGTGAACCTTGCCGAGCTACATAGTCTCTCTGAGCATATTTTGTTCTGAATATGGAGGTAAAAACACCTGTCCTCCTTTCCATAGGGGCTGACTTCTGGGGCCCGGTGGCACAGTGACTGTCAGGAACTCTGAGGTGCTTTGCGGGCATCAGTGACTTTTCCCACTGGTTTCAGTAAAAGAACAATTTGAGTGAGTGCTGGGGAATGCTTGTCCACGTTGGAAACGGTTAAGGACATGGGGCCAGCATCTTCCGGGTCTACAGAAGCACTGCTGGTTTCCTTGCTCCACTGTTCTGCCAAGGGAAGAGAAAGAACGAGAAAAAGATAGCTACTTAGTTTAAAGAAGGTCTTTTCCTTACAGAGAGATCCTCGGACAGCTCTGGGCAGGCACCACCAATGGTCGAAGTCAGTGGTTAACCAGAAGGAAAAAAGAAAGCCAGACTGAAGTTAAGGAGTAACTGAGAAAAAGTTAGGTTTACTGGGTTAACTGTTTACCCAGGACTTAGGTACTTAAACGCATTGGTTTCTTACTTTGCTTAAAGCCAGCGAATAGAGTGTTTCAGTACATTTCATCCTGACATTGTAATTTTTAAGTTTTTCTTTAATAGAAAGTGCATTACTACTTGTATCTGTCGCTAAATGTGCAGAAAAATGAGAGAGTGAATAACCCCCTGGCTGGCCCTGCTTTTCATCCAGTAGCAGCTTTGGAAAGAGCAGGAAAAGAGTGCTGGGGGGTCACCAGCTTCGTGGAGGATGGCTTTCATGTTCTAAACTTAGGACGTGAGTTCACGTCCCAGAATGTATTTCACTCAAAGTTGGATGTGTGAACCATCTTCTCCACCATTTTACTCTGAGTGATGCTTTTTGAAATGGGTACACGCAGTGTCTTACAGATTACAGATTTAGAGGGGAAAAGAGCCTTAAGTGTCACCGTCACCTTGGCGAGGAGGGATGGTGACACCGTGTGACATAGAACAAGGCCGAGCCGTTTTATTACTGTCTCTGGCTTCAAGAGCTTCACCTTCTCCGGAGTGTGTCAAAACGTCCAGCCTTTCACCAGCTTAACCAGAGCAACCCTAGATCAGGTCAGGAGGCAACATTCGCTACCAGACACATTTTGCAAACACGATAAAACCCAGAATTTCCATGAGTCTCTAAAACACAGTCAGGGTTGCTAATAGCCTATGTCAGCAAGAGCAGAGAAAATCTTGGAACTGTAATGAAAAGGCTGGTTTTCTCCCCCAAAGAATTCTGTGGAAAAAAAAAAACATCTTACAAGGGAATTGGGTTGTGTTGTATATTTTTGTAGTGGCTGTGTTGATCACTGATCCATTTGGGTCTTCTCCAAGCTCTCCCTTATTCTCACAGCTTAAAACACATTAGCCCAGTCCTCCCTAACGCGAGGACTGTGGTAAAACGAGTGACTCATTTCAGGGCTATACAGTTAAGCTGGCCCACTTGCTACTATGCGAAAAGGAATTGTGAACCCCACTAGCAGAACCATCCAGTAAGCTTCATGAAAGACATTATTTATCCAAGTAAAATACAGCTCTCTAAATAAGATCTGGTATATTGCCATTCTGTCTTATTTTGAGGGGAAAATCACTTCGATCAACATTTATCAAGTTTCCAATGATGCGATCATTTAATTCAGATTTCTTCTGAATAGTCCAGAGGAGTAAACCGTTCATGGCACGGTCATTTAGGTATTCTCTTTCAAATGATAGATAAATCTTGCCCGTGGGCATACACTAGGCTGTGAAAATGCCACGCTTTCTGCATTTGCCAGCTGCAGCACAGTGATTGCCTTACGAGATGCAGACTACACATTGGACAGGAGTGTGGTGGGAAGGTTACTGGAAGATCCAATAATGTGTCAGGTTAAAATAAGGATACTTGTAGAGATGATGGAAAGAAAATGGGATGGTGGCCTGGAGTAAAAGGCTCGATGTCCCCTGTGTGTTCTTGACTATCAGAGAGAACCCTGCAGCCATCCTCCCGACGCTTAGGGGCCCTTGAGCACCCCTGGGTTGGTGTCTCCACCATGGTCTGAAGCCCGGAGGGTGCATCGTTACTCACTGCCTTGAGGAGAGATGGTCCCACTCGAGGGAGCTGAAGTAGACCTTCAGCTCCTGAGCCACTGAGCTCCACTTTGAAAATACAGCCTCCTTTTTATCACCTCCATCCTTCACATCTTCCCTCAGTTGGTGACTGAAAACAGCATTCAGGTACGCTCCACAGGGCGGTCAGTGGTTTAAGATGAAGTCAGAGCATCAATCACCCTTCCATCCAAAGCCTGCCAGTGGCGTCCCCTGTCTCCCAGAACTAAAGGCATCTTTGCAGTGGCCCTCGAGGCTCTAGGTGATGGATCCGTGCCTCCCACTCAGCCCCGACCTCATCTCCTAGGATGTGCGTCCTGACTCACTCAGCTCAGCTACATGCTCTCCTTCCCCCTCAGTCGGGCAGCTCACTTCTGCCTCTGAGACGCTCCTGCTGCGTCCCTCTGCCCAGAGCGCTCTCTTCGAGGTTCCTGCGGGACTCACCCCTTAACTTCCCGCAGGCCCAGGCTCAAATGTCATTTTATCAGCAAGAGATTTCCCTGGCTACCCTCTGTAAAACGACCATCTCTCCTCCATCGAGCTCCATGTCCCAATGCACTCTGTAATTTATCTCGTAGTCCTTGTCACCGTGTGTGTGTGTGTGTGTGTAAAGCTGCTGAAAGCCCCTGAGCTTAAAGGGGACCACTCAGAACACAGTCCACGGAATACTTTTTAGTGAATGAATACATGGCAGGGTTAACGTGGAGACTGCAGATCTCAAGGAGTTTGTAAGGGTCTGAATAAACAGGTGCCTCCGCCCTGGTAGATGCTGGATGCAGTGGAGGGGGTGGAGTTTTTCTGACCAAAGACCCACTGGAATTTCTAGGAGATATTTGCATTTCCCTCACTTCACATATGGTACATTAAATAAGCAAAATAATTTTTAGATTGAGTTCTTAACCTCTATTTCAGATATCCCCAGGTGTTCAGGAAATTAATGGATATCACACTTAGGGACAAACATTCTGTAAAAGGAAAGACTGAATTAATGAAAGAAGAGAGTGCTACATTTAAAACATCAGGGCCCCCCAAAAACAACTTGCACTGATGGTTCTAAGATACACACACAGATGCACACAGCATTATGGGCTTAATTGTGTCTCCCTAAAATTGCTGCTTAAGCCCAAACCTCCAGTGTCTCAGAAAGCGACTGTATTTGGAGAGAGGGTCTTTGAAGACGTAATTGGGTAAAGCGACATCATTAGGCTGGTCCCTAATCCAGTAGGACTAGTGTCCTTATAAACAGCAGTGAGGACACAGAGAAAGACAGCAGGGGCGTGTGTGCACAGAGCATGGAAGGTCACAGCCAGGAAACCTCCCCTCACCAACACAGCAGGGCACTAAGTATGGGTGGCCTTGTTGCCACGCCATTACACGTCTGATCTCATAAGAAGTCAGTGAGGCTGGCATTTTCATTGGCCCTTTTTATATGAGGAACCCGAGTGTAGGTCCCCCAGGGTCCCAGAGATGGTGAGACGCAAAGCTGGGAAGGAAACTGGCTTTACTTTAACTCCACAGCCTTGACCCTGACGCCACGCCATTGCCTTCTGATGATATTTGAGGAAAAAAGCAAAAACAAACAAAAGTCGCAGGTCAGGGACCCAGACAGACACGTGTTCGAATCTTGGCTGTGCTTCTTCTAAGGCAGAGTTTGACCCGCACACGGTCACCTCGTCTGACGTGCCTGCACACGGGAAGCCCTCTGTACCATCTGCCTCTTTTAATATCAACTTACTTTTGTTAAAATACTATGAGATGATGTCTCTGTCTGCCAAGAGCTTTGCAGAATATACTTACCCAGAATCACATGGAACCCGAAACTACTGGCCGAGCGGAATTTTCCAGTGATGCTGTTGCATTTTGCATCATTACTTACATGCTTTAAACTAGTTAAACTTGAATTGTTTTAGAATATGAGCCTTTAGGTCAGCTGGTGAAGCTTTCCATAAATGTCATCATACACTGTGAAGCGGGGAAGATACTTATATTAAAATGAATATCGGCCTACCTATTTGAGACTTACAACGGCTGTTATGAATTTATTCCGGTCAGAATTACCCAACTTTGCAAATTCAGCACCTCATCTCCTGTATACTATCAAAGGACCATTTTCTTTCCTGAGAAAGCTATAAGATATATTAGAAAAGATGAGAGAGCTGTTACGGTCAGGTACAGTGTAATTCTACCGGGTAACATTGCCTTTGAAACACTGCTATATTATGTGATCAGGGTAATCATTTCTGTAAAAGAAGATAGTTCGCTTTTATGTTTCCAATCATTGCTATGCTTCTCAATAGCCTCAGGCTTCCTCTTTTTTCCTCAGGAAAGGGCGGAAAAGTGTATCTCTCTCCATTGTTTTGCTGAAATGCATAATATATGAAAATGTAGATGTGAATGGGATTCTGGAGGGAAAAAAAATGAACTAGGTTTTTGGCTCCTTTCCAAAAACTGCCTTCATATTGGTTTTTGTTAAAATGGAACATTTCATAACATGCTAGGTAAGGGAAACATTAGAGTTTTAAGAATTATCATTATGGTCTAGGCATAACATATATAAACAGTGCACAGCTTTAAATGTGACATTCACTGATACTCCACGTACGGATGTACTTACTGTCACCAGCATGCTGGTCAAAACAGAGACATTTCCGAGACCCAGAAGTTTCCCACCTGCTCCTTCTTAACCAGTATCATCCTGTTAGCTGGAAGCTGCCTCACTCTCACATGTGCTCCCGTGGGTTGGTTCAGCCTTCCCTAAACTGCAGAGGAGTGGGGTCAGACGGGGCACAGGGTTTAGCTTCTGGCTTTGTCTGCTCACCACTCCATCTGTGAGAGTCATTCCTGGTGTTGTGTGCAGCCATAGTTCATCCTGTTTATGTTATTTCTTGGTAATATTTTTTGTGAAAATGCACCATAATTTTTTTTTCATCCACTGTATTTGTGATGGATATTTGGGTTGTTCCAGTTTGGGGCTATCGTGAGAAGAGGCACGATGAACACACTTGTACTTCTGTTGGACCTGCATATTCCATTGTCTTGGTTTACACCTAGGAATGAACTGTGTGGGTGTTTCTGGGGGTACACAGGCACTTGGCTTTAGTGGACACTACCAAACAGCTCTCCAAAGTGACTGGGCCAGTTCACACTCTCCCAAGTAGGTTCACGGTCATGTCACTTACTTGAGGTTGTCAATCTTTTTTTTTTTTTTTTTTTTTAACAATTTCATTCATTCTAGTAGCTGGGTAGTGGTATACATTCTTGCATTCTGGCTTTCATTTGTATTTTCCTGGTGAGTGATCATGTTAAGTAGCTTTTCCTGTGCTTTTTGACCATTTGGAAATCCTCATTTGCAGTGTCGGTTCAAGTCTTTTGAAAATGTTTAATTCAGTTGTCTTTTCGTATGGATTTGTAGGAGTTCTTTATATAGTCTGGATACTGGTCCTTTTGGGACTATCATGTCCTTTCCTCCGTGTTATCCTTTAACTCTCCTACTGATGTCTGCTGATGAACTAAGGCTCTTAATTTTAATGTAAAACAATTTATCAGTTTTCTGTTTTGTGCCTAGTGATTTTTGTATGCTGTTTAGAAGCTGTTTTACACCTCGAGTTCATAAACATAGTCTTCTTTTTTTTTTTTCTACAACTTGTACTATATATGTTTTACAAATGGTCTGTGATTTATTTTATATGCATTTATTTGAGGTAGAGGTAAAGATTCCTTTTTCAAAAATATTAACATCCAGTTGAACTAAAATAACTGACTTAATCGACGATCTTTTCCTCTAATGAATTGCTATGGCACTTTTTCATAAATACGTTGACTGTATCAGTGGGTCATCCAGATTCTGGATGGTTTTCCACGGATCTTTGTTGTTCCTTTGTGCTTCTCTCTTGGCTTCTGTGGCTTCACTGTATGTCTTGATAGCCGGTAAATTATGCCCGTGACGTTTGCTCTTCTCTAAGATTACCTTGGCTAATCTAGGCCCTTTGACTGTCTCTCAGTTGCCACAAAAACCTTGGGGTAATATTGATAGCGATTGTGTTGAACCTATAAATCAAGCTGGGAAGAACGGGTGCGTTAAAAATATTGAGTCCCGCAAGTCAATAAACATGATAAATTTCTCTATTTAGGTCCTCTTTAAATTCCCTCAGCATTTTGTGTTGTTTCCTGTGTGAAAGATCTCCCATAATTAGATTTATTTCTTGGTATTTGGCACCTTTGGTGGTGCTGTAAATTATATGTGTGTGTATTTATTTGTTTGTTTCCTTGCATTTCAGTTTCACAGTCATCGTTTGTGTCATTTTCAGGTTCTCCTAAATCATGAAAAAAGGTTATGTGACCTTCACCTTTGATCAAGCTAGTAATAATTGAAGTAATTTTTCAACTCTTCCTTCACTGCACATTTATCAAGACAGACAGCATTCTACGTCCATCTTCCTAGCATATCCCTTGTTTTTAAGCCTATTACAGTTACAGCTATTTCTCAGTGACTTTTTATGGCAGCCCCCAGTGAATCTTCTGTTGTATTTCATACCACTTCATCCACACACTGTTTAGCACAGCTCTGATCATAGCATTCTCTTATCAGTTCTTCTTAGCGTTCTCGTATTTTTAATTGTGTCATTACTCCCATTTTTCCAGCTTTATCTCTGTCTCTTCCTCTTTATGTGCTTCAGACGCTAAAGCAAACCATCCACCGTTACACAGCTTAGATGTGTAAAAGATGTGACCTTTGCTCAGGACACTTGATGCTTATGGAATCTCCATCCATATCTGTTAGTTCTGTATCCCTCCCTCAAGAAATGTGTAGATCACAATTTGATTTAAAATAAGATGTTTTATGAGCCGTCAATTAAAGATAATTAAGTGCTTCATAGAAAGCAGGAAACGCTTTCTGGAATCACACAGCACATGTTTTTCACTGTTCCCCAGAGACTACTCATTTAAGGAGCCATTTTCCCCAAAACGTCTTCTGACACCGTCCAGCCCACCTTTGAATGCCTCATAGCATTCTGCACAGTCTTTGGCTCATGGTCGATACTTAATACATATACGCTGACTTAAATTTTTTTTAATTTATTTTTTTATTGAAGTACAGTCAGTTACAATCTGTCAGTTTCTGGTGTACTGCACAGTGTCCCAGTCGTGCATATACATACATATATTGGTTTTCATACTAAATTTAATGTTGATAAATGCAGATGGAATACGACCATGCACCGGGCTACCTTTTCTGTCTGGGTTTGGCCAGCCATGGGTCCCTGAGCAAACCTTTTGAAGCCCTGAAACAAAAAACAGGCAGAACTCCATTCTGCTCTGGCTAGAGCATCATTGAAGAATTCTGAGCCTTCACTTTGTTTTTTTAAAGCATATAATTTATGTGCATGATAAAACAGCCCTTTGTCTTCCCAAGTCCACATTCTTAATGCAGCCGTCAAAGTGCATTCTCAGTAAATTGCTTTGATGAACATGCCAGACCAGTTAGTTTCTTCTAAGGGGAAGAGAAGAAAGAAGGGGTAAAAAAAAAAAAAACTTTGCACAAGGGAAAAAAAGAAAGTAAATAGAACAGGTCTAGACTTTACTGCATATTTTTACATCCAAGGTGGCAAATAATTTGGCTTAACCTCTCATGAGCCAGGATTCTACCTCAAAATTTGCAATTCAAAAGGTCTGCTTTCGCCCCACATAAGCACCCATTAACAGGTCTCAAGCATGCACGGACTTGACATAGTTTTAAATGTACAGCTGGGAAAGCAGTGCTCAGCTTGACAACCCTGAGGTCTGGCACTTGGAGGTTCCATGCAAATCTCTTTCGTAGCGATCCCCGCAGCAAGAATCTCACCCGTGGGACTTCGAGGACTGGGTCCTGGATAGTTTTGAGGCGCCTTTTCTGTATGCAGGACCTGGTGTAGCTAAGAGGACCCAGTAAAACTCCCTGCATGTATTTTCCTAGAGTATTTCAAAGAAAATTGTTAGTTTCCTGCCCCCCCCCCCCCCAGGGGCGGTGGTGGTCTCTGCGGCAGTGTTGGAAAACAGAGTAGCAGAGAGATGCTTTTGCCGTCTCTGTACCCGCTGGAGCTTTGGGTGAGCTGAGACTTAGCCTCCACCTTTTTGCCCTCATGAAATTCAGTTCTGGGGATGAAGACATATTGCAGAGGTGACGCTAGGCTGTTCTTGACAGTGCCCTGCCTTCCAGTTGCTCCTTGGATGAAGGGGGGTCAGCTGGGCCAGTCCCTTCTGCATACCAAATGAGTCTTCAGAGAAGTGAGGCTGGGGCAGTCTAGGGCCCTGGCTCTGAGCCCCCAGCCCCATACAGACTGACTCAACTCTGTCTGTCCCTTGCGTCGTTTCCAACTTGTTACTTAAAGCCTCTTTGGTCACTGGCAACCCATCCTCCCTGGGGGACTAGAGCTGTGGTTCACTCCTCACGGCCCCCAGTGCCTGGCGCAGGGAGTCCTTGCCCCTGGGCACGTTCATATGGGTTCCTTCTTTTCTCTTCCCTGAGGTTAGACTTTGCTTGCCGTGGGCCCTTATTCAAGGAAATGAAGGAAATTTGAGACCTTTTGCATCAATGTTCATTTCACAAGCAACCTGTGAAGGGATGGCAGCTCCTGGTTCGTTATTTCTGAATATGCATGTGTTACTGGGACGCGACGTGACTCTCCCTTGACCTGCAGTCTGAGTGGCTCTTGTTACGGTGATGTTAAGTCTAGACACAGTGCTGCCACAGAGCGTCGTCCTGAGTCCCTCCACCAGTTACTCGGGGACCCGGAGGGGTGCGGCCCCAGCTGGTGAAGGAGTC
Organism: Camelus bactrianus; assembly: GCF_048773025.1. Classification (NCBI taxonomy): domain Eukaryota; kingdom Metazoa; phylum Chordata; class Mammalia; order Artiodactyla; family Camelidae; genus Camelus; species Camelus bactrianus. Next base: position 5,163,792 of record NC_133575.1, read on the forward strand.
TGTGGCCCGCCCTCCACCCCGACACACCTGGCCTGAGTCCGGGCCGCCTCCCTCCCTCCTTTGACATCACTGTCAAGTGGGGCTAATATTTACCTTCTCCCGAGTTACGCTCTTACGTGCTTTGCATACTCACGTTGGTATTTGCGACGTTCCTCAAGTTCCAGAGATTCCTGCGCGAGCCTGAAGTGTGGCAAAGGACGATGGGCTTGGAGAGCTGTGTAAATGTGCAGCGTGGGGCACTTCAAAGCTGGGTCATAAGAGCACTCGTCTCAGGCGATTCCAAAGCTTCCCTGTGCTTCCTTTTACAGCCATTTGCCGGGGGTTTGGTTGACGTATTGTGACTCAGTTAAGTTCCAGGAGTCTCTGATTGTTACAATTAAAAGGACTAAATGAGATTATTTTTAATATGGCTCCCATGTATTGATGCTGGATTTACTTGTGACCAGTGAAAAATCCTAAGCCTGATCTGCACTGGAATATAAAGCATTCATTCTTATCAGATAATACATACCTCTCCGTCTAAACCCTGTGGTTTCACGAAATAAGCTGAATTTTTCTCCTTGGACAGAATATCTGAAAACAACATGGGACCTTAGCAAATCCAGTATGGCCAACATTTGGCTCAGCTCTCGTACTGAGACCTAAAGGTTCTCTGTTTGCATTGTTCCATTTAAACGTATTATTTCCCAGGTATGTAAACGTAAGCAGTATGATTATGTAAGTCGACACAGGTTCACAAACATTCCCTTATCTTGGGTATTTTTCCACCTCGCAAGAGGATTCATGAAAGTTTGGTTATGGGCTTAAGTAAAGAGTCATAATAAACAATCTATTATTTTGTAGGTTTGTATCAAATGTCCCAAATCGTTTTAGTTACTCATAGAACAAACACTGAACACTGACGTATTTGTCCCATGGAGGAAATGCTCTGTGAGACTCTGGCGAGGGAATTGCTGGGAAGTTTCTGGGCATTCCTGGGGACTGCGTGCACCCTGATTTCATTTCTGTGTGGTTTTGTTTGTTGCTCCAAAACATTACAATCAGGAGCCAAGTATTCAAGAAAGAAGATTTGGACAATGTTTATATTCTTGTGTGGATCATGTTAGACACCAAAAGATGCCTATGAAAGTGGATTGCAGGCGATCTTGTATGTAATTTATACATACATGTAGTTTATATAATTTTATTTGCATGTATGTACTTTATTTACAAGTAACACATACAATCACAGCATGTTGTACATGTGATGCTACATGATCTCATCTCTCTGTATAATATTAGCTTTATAGCAAAACAGACAAAATGGAAGACCAGTGGTTATGAAAAGCCCACAGTGTTTCTACCTGCAACACCTCACTGAAAGCTCAGTAAGCCCCAGGTTTGTTCCCGTCAGCAGCCCACGTGCAAGGCCAGACTTTCCATCCTTCTGGAATCCTTGCTGCAGGCCCGGCGTTCCAGTTCTAGGCCGCATCACTTGCCCTGAACGCAAGGAGGAAACATTTTACCGAGTTCCGCTTAGCTTGTCAGACCCTCTCACTTCCGATAAGAGTTAACGTGGACTCAGAAAGAAGAGAGATGAATACAAAGCAGGTTCTCAGGGTGCCAGACCAACATCAGGTCTGGTTTAAAGCCAGAGAAAGAAGCTTCCTAACAGTGACTCTTCACGTTCTGACCCCTAAGTATGAGTGTCCAAAGAGGCAAAGGACAGCTTCAGAGACTTCAATCAGTTCAGTCCCTGAAAGGGTTGAAATGGCCCTTGACAAGTGATTATTCCAGGTCTTTTAAAGACTGGGGCTAAATTACCATTTGACATTTTAAATTATTCTTCAGGAAGGTAGTTGTAAATAATTGCCTAGCCGTTTGTTATTTTTCTTACATAGTCACTTCATCTTGAAACTGCAGAATGCTATCAGTGAGGAAAACTGTTTCAGGTAGAATAAAATCTGACTAATGGCCAAGATAGGAATAAATAATCATCTATCCATGATTTCGTTCTGTTCCTACGTCCCGTAATATTCTCCATTTTAGGAGGTTATTCACTGTATTCTGCATCAGTCCAAAGGAAAAATGCAGGGGCTATTCCGAGTGATGACATTATTGTCTCAGTCTGTTCAGGCTGCTGTACAGAGTGCCATGGACTGGGTGGTTTACCAACAACAGACGTTTGTCTCTCACAGTTCTGGAAGCTGGAAGCCTGAGGTCAAGGCGCCAGTGGATTCAGTGTCTGCTGAAGGCCTGCTTCCTGGTCCATAGACAGCCGTCGTCCTGCCGTGTATCCATGCAGTGGAAGGTATGAGGGGGCTCTCCGGGGTCTCTTTTCTAGGGGCAATAATCCCATTCATGAGGGCTGCACCGTCATGGTCTCATCCCCTCCCACAGGACCCGCTTCCTAATACCATCACATTGGGGGTTAGGATTCCAACATGGGAGTGGAGGTGGGGTGGGGACACAGCCAGTAACTATTCTGTGTGGTGCGCGGAAAAGATGCTCCTGTACGTGTCGTATGACCGCTCTGACAAGCGCAGCCAGCCTGTGCGGGAGACAGCGGGGGTGCCCAATGTAAACACAGATACTAGCAAAGAAGTGTGTGAACGCCCGGACTTAAGGAACGAGATGTTGAGAGTTGTTGACTTCTCAAAATAACACATGTGTGGGCAGCTGTACAAAAAGGGGTTAAAAAAATGTGTGGTTGATGGATTATCTGGGAAAATGTTGCTTAAGTTGCTTCCTCAACGTGAAAAAGGAACGGCTGTTTTAGGAGGTAAGTGTTCATTAACTCGCTTACCTGTTTTGCAATGAGTATTTTAAAATGTGTGGTTGATTGCCTGCAAAATGTTGTTTAAGTTGCCTCTTCAACATGAAAAAGGAACGGCTGTTGCAAAAGGTAAGTGTTCATTAACTCACTTATCCCTTTTACAATGAGTATTGATTTGTTTGGTGTCTGTCCTGTGCAAGGATTGGGTTAAGCATTAGAGAGAAAAATAGCAAACAAAACGAATTTCCAAGCAAACTGCATAGTTCCTCCCTCCCTTTACCAACTCTTGGTAAAGACAAATGTTAAGCAAACGGTTTTCAGAATGTGAGTTATGTATGTGTTACCCGACATGAAGGAGTCACCCGTGTGACTTCTATGTGGGAAAGTAGGTCATTTTCTGTGACAGTGACACTTGAATTGAAGTCAGAAAAAGTTAAGTGAAATTTTTACGTCAAGACCAAGTCATCCAGGCGAGTTCTTAACCAGACGCATGTGGACACTGATGCTCTGAGGTGGCCGAATTCAGTGGTGCTAAACTCGGGACCGAGGTCTCAGTTTTTCCTGCTCCACATCTAGCTAAGTTTCTTCCCATCACATCGTGTTTTCTCTTCCAGTCTGCTTAGTTTAGGAACAGTAGCTTAGAAATGTTGTATTTGATTGCAGTGTCTTTGACTTACGCTTTGGAATTCTCGTTTGGTTTTCTTCTGTGTAGATTTAACTTATGTAAGTGTGTTTACTTCTTGATTAAGGTAAATTATTATTTAATCAAAGTGCGTCAACCAAATCCTAAAAAAAAAAACACAAAACCCCCCTATGCCATTTTACATTACTTACTGCTATTCTTTTAAAATAGCGAAGGAAAACTTGTACCATCCAAGAAACATTGCAGCTCAGGACGAATTTGACCTCCCCAGACATATTTTAAGACACTCACATATGTGTGATAATTTTTTCTCTTTCCCGACAAGAACAAAAACAAGATTTATCTAGAGATTTATTAGCAAAACATGCTTTTGTGGCAAAATTAGCATGAATCTAACCTCTGAGATTTACACAAACAAAACAAGAAATTAAAAAAAAAAAAGAAACTTTCCAGTTAACCTCTCGTTCGCAAGATAGAGCATATTTCAAAAATCCTCTGTGCGCGAGGGACTTCGGCGTCTGTTTAGACGTTGGATGATTTGGGGTTCTTCCGTGAAAGGATTTTTAGGTCTCCTTTGGAAATGAAAACAGACGTAAACTGTGAAAACGGAAATGCTTAAAAACAAAGCTTGTAATTCTGCTTTTGCTCCTTACAGCCGTGTAAATGGTAAGCTTAGTTGGGGTTGAAAAGTGAAAGGAAAAAACACAGATATGTTACTGGCTTGTACACCGTGCAGCCACAGTGAATTGTGTAAGCCTAGGGAGTGAAAAGGAAGCAAGATTGTCACATTTCTGCTTCCGGACTGAGATTTCATTGTATGTAATTTTTTTTTGTTGTTTTGTTTTGTTTTTGCTCCACTGGGATTTTATCGCCAACTAATGCTGAAACGATTGTGCGTGCGGAGTGGGCACACGTCTCATCAGTATTTATTCTTAGCAAGATTATGCCTTTTCCCAAACGTAGTACAATAATGCCAAAAATGTAGGAGTCTTAGGTTATTCTAGGTCAAAATCGCATTTACCGTGAGTCCTTGTAGGAGCTGTCTATCTAAACGGCTTTTCCAGAAAAAAGTTCAGTCCTCCTGGAACTTCACACAGGGGTGAGTTAGAAGATAAAATGTGTTGAAAGGTCTAGGAGACCTATGTAGATGGTGATGCCAGTGTAATTCCGCTGGATGGGAAACTGGGAAAGAAAGCATGCTTGGGGAAGAGTGAAGCACGTGCCCCGTAGACGTACACGTCCTCTGTCCGGAGCAGCTTTGCCTACTCTCCAGCTCAGTCCTGGGGGGAGGTCAGCCTCACCTTGACGCCTGGATCCTGGTGAGGCCTGGGGGCATTTTAGAAGCCCAGTGCTATACTGTAGTTGAGATTTGGAACTGCTCTTGCTAAAGGTGCCCTGAGGGTCTGCAGTGGTCCATCAAACTGGCTCTCGTCCCCGGTCTCAGGTGCGAGCCGGGTTCCCTGCTCAACAGGGAACCAGCAGTAATGCTTCAGAGCACAGCCCTTCCTCTGTCCATGTCCTGAACCATCAGACCCTCCCGTCCTTTCCCCATCAGTGTGCCTGGGCCTCCCCCCATACCCAACCATCTCCTTAGGGACATATCACTAATACCCACTGATTCCTAGAATTTTCAGGCCAGGAAGAGCCAGATGCTTCCTCATGTGGGTTTCCAGGAGGTGGGAGGAGGAAGGGGTTCAGGGATCATCTCGCCTGGAATCACGTTGCTTATAAGAACGGTGGGCTTGTGAAAGGGGACGTGTGGCCACAGACAGTTTCTGGAGCCCCCGGATCTACAGGAGGAGCACTTTCTAACACAGTCCTTTGGGGCAAAGAAAAGCAGAGCTGGCAGACACGTGGAACCTGTCTGCTCTCACCCCACTTCCCTGCCAGAACCAGGGACGAAGTCCAGTCTGCCGAAAACTTCATTGAGCTGGTGTTGGCACAGGTTGAGATTGAAACGTGCTTCATTTTACATAATCAGACCTCAAGTATTTAAACAATAGTCCTCCTGGAACTTCACACAGGGGTGAGTTTGAGGACAAAAATGCATTGAAAGGGTCCAGGACACCTCCTACGTAGATGGCCATGTCATTGGCAGATTTGAGTGCATTTCCTGTTAAATCATGTGTCTTGCCTGATCTTGGTCACATCTCCCCACCAGGGCTCCACCCAGAGCAGAGGTTAATTACTTCCAGGAGGCTATTTTACCAAATGATTCCTGATGGGGAAGGGGACATTTGAGACACTGACTGGACAACTTAGTTTGTGGGCAGATACTCATTCTGGTGGGAGCAGCAGGCCTGTGTTAGACATTTCATGCTGCACACAGCTCAGGAGTGGCACATAGCTAGGAACCTTATGTGGTTCTGGTTATGTGGTTTCTGGGAGAGGAAATATCGTGTGTTTTACTGGAAGAGCACCTGAGGAGGGAGTCAACTTTGGGTAAGGAAAAACACACTGAGCTTCTGGAAGCTTCTAGAAGCTTCTAGAATCTGAAAAGCATGATTTCCAGAGTTGTTGGTGCTTCCGTGTCATAATGACTTGTACAATTCATGTTACCCTCCCCAGAGGGCAAGGAGACAGACAGAAATCAAGCAAAGAAAACCCACTTTTCTCAAGTTTGTTTTACTGGGGTTTTGTTTTGTTTTGTTCTGTTTTTTAAAGGAAAGTTTGAAAATAGTAGTGTGGATTAGCCAAGGTTAGACATGCTGCTGTTTTCACTGGAGCAAGGATGGTCATGTCTGTGCCCTGCCCTCAGAGAGCTCGCAGTCTGTTGCAGGGGAGACACACTGTGAAGCGTCACTATTTGTAGAGTCAGTATTTGCAGGTTACCTCACTTGCTTACGTGTATCTGTAGCCCCCAGACCAACACTTGCCCTGTACCTGTCATCATCCGTGGACAAGCACGTGGCGAAAATTCTTAGTGGAGCAGCTCCCGTGGTCCCCCTGAAGTCAGAGCTCTGCCTGACTTTCTCAGCTCGCCTACTCCCAACAGGTGTCCTTAACTGGTCTAAAAAGTTGCTCACATTTTTGTGATTTCGGCTGACGATTTCGCTGCTTAAAATGACTGTGGGCGTGGTCTGAAGTCCCAGGGTGGTGTTCCTCCTTGCGGGAAGACGGTGGTGAGTCTCATGGAGAAAGCACGAGTCAGATAAGCTTCGTTCGGGGATGAGCTAGAGGGCTGGTGGGCGTGCGCTCAGTGTTAGTGTGTCAGCAATATCGCTCCAGTACGGGTCTTCCTGCGGAAATGTGTGAAACAAGGTTACACACTGATCCAGGGATGCAGTGTTGGGCCTGCAGCTTGCAGGCATCTGACCGGTGATTCCTCCAGGAGCAATGGTCCAGTGTACCCTAATTCACTGAGTGTGGTGCTTTATAGAACAGTAACACCAGAGGGGAGGAGGGTTGGCTCTGTGTATGCATGCAGCCACGTTACTGGGCTACAGGAGACATACACGGGTGTCACGGGGACAGAATAGCCTCACCCAGAAAAGGGAGGGCGCTGTGAAGCCCAGCCTAACTGTACCTCAGAGCCATAAAACCCAGCCCTAGAAGGCCATCTGCTGTCTTGGTGACCACGCCTACCTGTAGCTTGATTCTCCCACCAGCTGACGAGTCCCTGGAGTAGTGACCGTTATCTAGATAATTTTGGTCCGCTGACAGCTAAACTATAGAAAGGAGATTGAAAATATTCTCCTGGATACTGTAATACCAAAGATTTCACATAGATGGAGCCTTGTTTTGTAGAAAAGGCCCTTCAAAAGATACTGCAAATGCCAAATGTGACCAAAGTGAGATTAGTGTTGTGTTTTAAATATTAATGCAAACAGCCAAATAAAATCTTGGCTCATAGAAACTTGTTTCCTTTTTCCCAGTGTTCCCTTTGTACGATAAATTACCTGGCCAAGAGCCAGAGTGATGTTTTGAAAATATAAACTGAGGGGGTAGAGACAGATGAACAGGTGGAGCACAGAAGAGTTTTAGGGCCGTGCAGGGATTCTGGATGACACTCTAACGCTGGATACATGTCATGATACCTTTGTCCAAACCCACAGACTGTTCAGCACCAAGCGTGAGCCCTAATGTTAAGTGTGGACTGTGGGTGACCATGATGTGTCAGCACAGGGTCTTCACTTGTAACAAATGTATCATCTGGTGGGGGATGTTGATACGGGAGTGAGGGTATGTGCATGGTGGGTATATGGGAACCCTCTGTCCCTTCCTCTCAGTGTTGCTGTGAGTCTAAAACTGCTATCTAAATACCTAAATAATTTAAAGTCAAGTCTAATACATGTTACATATATGCATATATACACATACTAGGTCAAGCTGCTCTCTTGTTTCTAAATCTTGCATCATCCTTAAAGGAAGGTCTACATTCCTTCACATAACCTGGCCCAAAGCTGATCAGATCTCATCTCCTGTCACTATCCTTCTATTATTAGCAGATACAGGTACAGGTACTCTGAGATGCGAAGCTTAAATAGCTATTTTTTAAAAGAATATAAAACGACAAAATCTGAAGTTCAGTGCAGGGTCTTAGAATAGAAGGAGCCTTCCAAAGACTCATTAGTTTTATGGTAAATTCAGTATCAGTCATTAATCCACTGCCAAACTGGCGTTCTTTTAAAATGTTCATTGAAGAGGCCAAACCCATTCCCAGCTCGAAGTGCTCATGTTAGCTCCAAGTTGGATCCTTCTCATCACTCAGCCACCGGAAGTGTCAGCTTTTCAGAGATGAGGCCTTGGGTGCCACATCTAACGTATTTCACACACACCCCAACTCCTAGGTCAGTCCATGTGCTGTTGTGTTGTTTCATCTTTTCACGCTCTGGAGTTGCACTGTGTTATGTTACATTATGTTGTGACATTGTTAACCTTACGATGCATAGGTTGGTTTGGAGCAAATACAGATTGAATGAATGAATGAACGAATGAATACAGGAGTAAACTTACCTGTACTTAAAGAGCACTTCGTGCAGCGTTATATCCCGGAAATCTAAAGATTGGGTCGTGTTCACCTTAGTAAACATGTTGATGGGGATGGTCACAGTGACAAAGCAATGAGATTCTCTCACTAGTGCACAAAAACAGACTGTCTGAAAAGACAGTCTTTTTAACAGAATTCCTTGGTGAAATCAGAAGTGCTTACTGCTTTCTTAATCTGAGAGTTGACAACACTCATCTCGGCCTCAGCTAGGCACAGAGGCAACAGAAGCCTTCGTAGGCACAGTCAGAACTAAGAGAAGTGTTCTGTCATCCCCAGAATGTTTAAACAACTCATGGAAGTGCTAGCTACTAAAACCTTATGGGAAACTTTGAAAGGATTCAAAGAATTCACTTATGAAAGATACTTGTATAAAAAAGTTTCTATACCCAAATAACACTCAGGAAAAAAGTATGTAAGAAATAGGACATTCATACTTGCAAACAAAATAATTACATTCCCAGGAGTAAACGTAGCAAGTACTATGAATGAAAAATATGAAGGAAGCCATAAAGATACGAAAATTAAAGTGCTTCAGAACTCGGAGGCATAAATTGTCACCGAGATGGCGCAATATTGTGGAAATGTTGATACTCCCTGAATGAATCTCTAAAAATTCAAATCAACCCCAGCCAGATCCCCTTTGTTGACTTTTAAGTTTCATCTGGAGTGAAAGAAAAGCCAGAAAAATACGGAAGAGAGAAATTATGGGGCGTTGGAACATACGGACCTATAAAATTAAAGCAATAATAAACACATCCTGGAAACAGGCCCATGAGAAAAGCAAGGAGATGGTAACAGACAGCTGGGAGCAGTAGCTCATAAAGCTGGCATTCCAGATCTGGCATGAAAAAATGGATTGCTCTAATGGAAACTGGATGCCTCTCACTCCACACAACAAAAGGTGTTATATAGATTTTTTTTAATTACATGTAGTAAACAAACTATAACACCACAGGAAAAAAAATACCCACGGGTGACTTTTGTAACGTTCTATTGAAGAAAATATTCTCATGTTATGATGATTAGAAATGATCTTGTGAAGGAAAACCTTGATATTTATTCTATATGCAAAATACACTGTATAAAAATCCAGAGGACACAATTCCCTGGAAACAAATGGCCATACTTCAGTAAGCAAAAAATTGATGTCCATTATTGACCCCTCAAAATAACCTTCGCAGTCAACAAAACAAAAATGAATGAAGACATGAACAGGCAATTTCCAGAATAAGAGAAAAAAATAGCCAATAAACACATAAAAAAAATCAAACCTCTCTGCTGTCCCACCTGCCGAAAAATAATTTTGCAAGATTTTACTTTTTTTTCAGTTATTTTGGCAAAGATTTAACAATGTAGTAACATCATAGTTTTTTTGTATTTTTTTTTTTATTGAAGCATACTCAGTTTACAGTGTTGTATCAATTTCTGGTGTGCAGCATAATGCTTCAGTCATGCATATACATATATATTTGTTTTCATATTCTTTTTCATTATTGGTTACTGCAAGATACTGAATATAGTTCCCTGTGCTATACAGTAGAAACTTGTTGTTTATCTGATTGTATATATAGTAGTTACTATCTGCAAATCTCGAACTCCCAACTTGTCTCTTCCCATCAACTTCCCCACTGGTAACCATAAGTTTGTTTTCCGTGTATGTGAATCCTATCCTGTTTTAAGAGCTAAAAAATGGACACCACTGTACAATTTGGTGGTATTAGGAATTTACAAATATACTCAAATTTATGTTTAATCACTGTATGTTCACTTTTAAAGTGTATATACTTCTTGCTAGTGTGATGAACTTCTGATGAGCTAATTTGTGAAAATATTTGGAAAAGTGCACAAAGATCTGGAAACTAGGAATAAATGTACAGATACACAAGTTCGATTATTTATTTTTATATAGCAAGAAGTGAACATCTATTGTTCACAGCCGAGAATTATTAAATGACTTGTCTGACATTTAGCCGGTGGATAGCATCCAGCCCGCAGGGTGACACTGTGGAAGTGAAAGTTGCTGTGAAAAGGTGTCGATAGTGTCTTGTTAGGTACACGTGTAGTAAGATCCAGTGTTTGCAGACATACGCAGCCAGTATGCTCTGTGGCTCTCTCTGAGGGGCAGAATCATGAGGGATTCTTGACGGAGTGTTTAGTTTAAAAATTTTAAAACCTATCTCTATATACAAATCCATTACTTTGAGAACAAGGAAAATAAGTAATAATATGCACTGTTCAAGCCAAAGTACCTAAATCATAAGAAAAGAATCTGTTCCAGAAATATCACTGGGGAGGCAAGATTTGTGTGAGCAAAATAGGCAGCTAATACTTAGAATAAGTGTTTCTTCCCCCCTGAAAATGGAAAGCAACTTTATTTATTCATTATATTTTAATTGATGTTGAGTCGGCTTACAGTGTTGTGTTAATTTCTGGTGTGCAGCATAGTGATTCCGTTATACACATATACACACATATATATTCCTTTTCATATTCTTTTTCATTATAGGCTATTACAGGATATTATTCAATAATATGTTCCCTGTGCCATAGGAGCTTGTTGTTCATCTGTCTTACAGATACTACTTAGTATGTACTGGTCCTGAACTCCCAGTTTATCCCTCTACCCCCCGGTAACCATAAGTTTGTTTTCTATGTCTGTGAGTCTGTTTCCGTTCTGTAAATAAGTTCATTTGTGTCATTTTTTAGATTCCACATATATGTGATAGCGTACGATATTTTTCTTTCTCTGTCTGACTTACTTCACTTAGTATGACAATCTCTAGGTCCATCCATGTCACTGCAAATGGCATTTTTTATTATTTTTTATGTCTGAGTAGGGTTCTATTGTGTGTGTGTGTGTGTGTGTGTGTAGTGTGGAGAAAAGGGAACTCCTACACTGTTGTTGAGAATGTAATTTGGTGCAGCCATTATGGTAAACGGTATGTAGATTACTTAAAAAACTAAAAATAAAGTTACCCTATGATCCAGCAATCCCACACCTGGGCGTTATCTGGAGGAAACTCTAATTTGAAAAGATACATGTTATCCCAATGTTCATAGCAAAACTATTTCCAATAGCAAGACATGGAAGCAACCTAAATATCCATCAACAGGTGGTCGGATATAGAATAAATGTTTTAACTTGAGGACAGAGAGCAAGAAACACAGGCTTTCTAGTTGAAATATAAGAGATGCCTCCTTCATAGACAGAGAGTCAACCTCAGTTTGCTAGCATCTTGCAACTCTATTTCTCCCGATATGTTGAGGTGACTGTGCTGCATACCTGGAGAATAAAATAATAAGTGGCCGCCAACAAATCCTTCTTTTCTGTTCAAGTCAAGAAGAGGAGAAGTTTATACCCGGTAAGCCCAAATTAAGTGCTTTATGGCATAAAGAGGGTGAAATCTTTTTTCCCCTGAATAAATGCTGTTTTATATTCATATTCTTGCCATAAAAACATAATGGCATGGTCTGGGGCAAGTCTTTGAGAATTGTCATAATTTTTCTATCATTTTGGAAACAAATCTCTAAGACTTGGCCTGTAACTTGAAGATTGGGCCATGGTAAGACTCGTAAGGTCTTCCTGGGGCCCAGGGTCAGGTTGACTTTGCAAACTTTCCAATCTGGAAGAAATCGAGCAGGTCTCTCCAAAAGCTGAGGTGTGAATGGTGGAGACAGATGGTGAGTGCACATTTCATTAGGTGTCTGAGTTTCCTAAGCACTGGAGGTTCCGTTTTTCCTGGATTCCCATGAAATTTCATAACACATTTAAATACCTTTGTGTGAGCGTGTGTGTGTGTGAGCTGGACTGATGGAGTTTCCATTCCTCACAATCAAAAGAGTTCCCACCGCATATTTCCATGTGTTTCCAGCACGACAGGAACAGCTCCTCTCTAGGATAGGTGGGAAACAGACATCAGTAAATGACCTGGTCAGAAGGCAAATGATTCACTTGGCCCTGGTCACTTCTATCACATTCTGAGCCTCCAGCACACGGTCGGCAGGAGCAAAGCGTCACCTGCAAGTTGTAACACTGCATCAGAAATGGTGGACACGTGGGAGGTGGGTAAGGATGTATGTTTCATGGTTTGTAACTCAGTCGCACATTTAATCTGCTTCGTGATTGGTAGCGGTTGACAGTGTTTTTGAATGAATGACAGATTCCACCCGAAGTGTTTGTTCAGGGAAATTCTGCAGCACGTTCAGAACAAGCCGAATGATTGAAAGTCAATGCCGGTAACTCCACGTTGACTTGTTTTATTGTTTTCCTGAAGGATGGTATATGGGAAAGCTTGGAGTGGACAAGCTTTCTGGCACGACAAATCACCCCTCTGAATTGGTTGGTTTGGAGTTTTCTGTTGTTAAAATAAATTGGAAAAATGGAAAGGCTTTTGGATTGTTTTTCCTACTTAACTCAGTTCAGCTTGGATCAATCAACCAGGCCCTGAAGCTGTATTGGATGCTGTTGTAGGCCTCAGACTTCTGTGGGTGGCTCCACGCCTCTGTGCTGTGTCCGGACAGACAGCCGGGACTGTGAAGCTCTGCTTTGCAGGGAAAGCAAGAGGCAGAGTTATGAGCGGTGACTTCTGTAATCACAGAAACATACATTTTCTTGTTTTTCCATGTTGCTTCCCAGTAGCAGAGGAACTACGGGAGGGACCACAGGAATGCCAGATGACATTAAAAAAATTTCTTCGCATAGAAAATATTTCCTCTTGATTCATATTACAGGGTGACAGCAAGTCTTTTTTTTTTTTTTTTTTAGATTCGTGCAAGTTGAAGACGTAGTAAAGCATTTTGCAAACTGTGTCATGCAGCAGTGAGCGCTCGTTAATGTACTCATGCATTTGAGATTCAAGTATTCATTTCATTGCTTCCATATCTTTTGATGAGACTTATTTTTAAAAACCTACCCCCAACAATACGTATTTCTGATAATACTGCCAGTGTTAGTTTAGAGGGTGGGAAACGGTGGTTAACTAGTAGTTTTGTTTATCTGAGAATAGTTTGGCTGCTGCTTTCTCATCAGGTAGCAGATGTGTATTACTGGATTTCTTTAGTGCTGTGAATTGATGATTACCCATTAGTTAGGACACTAAGCAGACCTTCCTTCTCACTATAACTCTGTGTCTCCATCTGAGAGTTTGAGAACTATATTTTGATAAGTCTTTAAATTTTTTCCAATAATTCTGTAAATTCAAATGATTATGTTCCAGGTAGAGTATAAATATTTTAAAATTAAGCACATTCCCTGCCCCTTACAGTGACATGACCATAAGGGACATGCAAGGTACATTCTGAATTTTATTCTGATCCATGTAATTATACAGAAGGTTTTACAGGTTCGTAGGAAAAGGGCAAGCCCAGCGGGGAAAAAAAGCAAGAAATGTAATAGACCGTTTCAGAATTATAAATTGCATATGAAATGCTCACTGAAGAAATGCTTAAACTGAAAAAAAAAAAAAGAATTAAAAAGACATTACCAGAGAAGATAACATTTTAATCTATCAGTTTGAAAAAAAACAGCCAAGAAAGCTAACATGCAGTAGTGGAAAGAGGAGCATGTTTTTACACACCGTTAGTGGCGATGCAAAATGACAAGGCCTTTGCGGAGGACGTCAGGGAGAATACCTATTGTGAATTTGCATACCTGGCATGAACATTTCCATTACAATTCTCAGAAATTTTACCACAATCACACGAGACAAATACACAAGAAGTTCTTTTCTGTGTTATTTTGCAGAGATGTAACAAACTTCCCATAGACCAACATTATAGCACTGGTTTAAGAAAATCACACGTCAGCACGTAGAGCTGCTAAGAACTGCTCCAGACGTGTCTCCATTGCTTACAGAAAGTTCTGTGTTACATGGTTTTAAATTTTAAAACATGTAGTACTGTTGGGGAGGGTATAGCTCAGTGGTAGAGTGTGTGCTTAGCAGGCACGAGGTCCTGGATTTAAGCCTCAGTTTAATAAATAAATAAGCAAGCCAAATCACCTCCCCCACCAAAAATTTTAAAAATAAAATAAGTAGTACAATTAATTAATCTTAGTATAATAAATATTAGTACTAGAAGATACATATGTTCAGTGCAGTCATATCTGCAGCCAGTGTGTAGAAACAGTGTGTACTAAGCTAAGTGTGTTGTGTAATTTGGGGGGACAGAGGAAATGGGGGGATATAGATCCAAAGGCCAACTTTTTCTTTATTCCCCATTTTAAAAATTTTTAGAATTCTTATTAATTAAACTTGTAGATTGATAAAAAAAAACAGAAACAATGTGTTTTCAAAATTTTTTTTTATAAAACACACAAATTGTAGAAGCCTTTTGTGTCCCTCTGCAGCTCACTTTCTTTTCTCTGCAAAAATATGATAAAAACAGTCCAGTGTCACTGCATCATTGGGAAAAAACTACACAGCATTACCTGGCAATGATCTGTGGTTTGTAAGAGGTAACGCAAATGTCACTCTGTGTGATTATACGTGTGAGTGCAAGTTACTGTTCACTTAAATGACTCAGGTAGCTTTTGCTTAGTTACGTAAAACTGGAGACTGTTTCTCCTCAAAATATTTTGAAGAAGCATCTGAGGCCCATGATTTTGAAAGTCAGAACCAGGGTCCTCATGAATGTTACCAATTGTAGCATCACAGTGAGCATATTAGACAAGTGTCAGGCGTCAGTGTTTCCTAAGTTTTCTCGTTTTTGTCCCTTCCTTTGCCACAGTGAAGAGTGGGCCGCCGTGCTTCCCTGTCTGTGGTCTGAGCTCGTGCGGCTGCATCTGTCTGGTGGGACTCGGGCGGACGGGGGGTAGGTTGAGAGTCTCATTCATGTGGTGGTACCAGGCACACAGTGCAGTTCCGTGTCCAGGACGTCGCCTGGGTCGACCCCATTCCACAAGCAGACCTTTTGTACGTGTACGTGATGGATCAGCCCATGGGGTGAAGTGGACTAGCTCCACCTGGCTTATCACTGATGTTCACGTAACTTTCCAAAGCCGAGCAAGGTGCTTTCCACTGCTGCTTCTGGGTGGCTTCTCCGTTCTCGTGCTGGCTTGTGAAGCAACATTCTTATTTCTCCTTTAAAAAGTAAATGGTAGAAATAGATTTAGTAGAATGCTAGAGGTTGGCCGAGTGCTAGCGTACCCACTGGGATATATTATAAAACCTGAGAGTGGGTTTCAGAACAAACCCAAGTGAATGTTGGAAAGATACACATGGTTTGGGAATACTGTTTTTATTTTTATTTATATTTATTTTTTTAATCGAGGTTTAGTTGATTTGTAATGTGTTAGTTTCAGATATACAGCAAAGTGATTCAGTTGTGTGTGTGTGTATATATATATATATATATATTTTAATATTCTTTTCCATTATATGTTATTACAAGACATTGAATATAGTTCCTGTGCTACACAGTAGTTCCTTGGGGAATGTTGTTTTTAAATGAAATTAAGTTAATCTTATAATGTTTTAAAGTGAATACATATTTCTTATAAGCCATTTCGAAAAAAATATAGTCAGCTAGCTGTTGGCAATCATTATGTGGTATATGGCCTTACATATTTACCAATTTATGGCTTTATATTTGTTCTGTATTTACCAAAATGAGTTATTTTTTCATTTTATGTTATCATATCCATGTGAAAAATGTTACTAATTCCATAATGTACCATCTTATTTTTTATATTTTTCTGTTGCTGAGCATTTTTTTCTTTTTAGCTAATCATTCATATTGACTAATACTTTGACAAAATTGTTAATGTTTGGTATATGTTAATAGTTGATACTGTTACAACTTTTTAATATCCTTGGGATGAACTTCCAAATGTGAAATTCTCAAAGAAAGCACGTACTCGTATTTTAGGCCTGACACGTTATGCCGAAAAGCTTACCGGGTTGCAGTTCATAGCCACTGCACACTCTCAGACAGAAGACGGTCTTAACTTCTCAAATGTTTGGCCATTTTAATCAGCTGAAAGCTTGGTTTTTGTTTTTGTTTTTGTTTTTGTTTTTTGCGATGTGTGTTACTTTCAGTAGTGAGTTGAATACTTTCCTATACGCTTTTCAAGCCACTGTACTGAGGTATGATTGACGTGTAAAAGCTGTGCTTCGTTAATGTACACAGCTCCGTGAGTCTGGGGATATGCATACACCTTTGGAAACATCCGGCCATCAAGGCCATGGATACACCCATCACCTCCCAAAGTTTCCTCCCCTCCTCTTTGTTATTATTTGTGTGTGTGTCTGTGTGTGTGTGTTAAGGATACTAAACATAAGATCTACCTCTTGGCAGATTGTAATTGTACAATACAGTCCTGTTTGCTGTGGATAGCATGCTGTATAGTAAATCTCCAGAATTGACTCATCTTGCAGAACCGAGACTTGGTACCCTCTGAGCATCACTTCCTGTCTCCCCCTCCACCGTACCTACTTCTTTTTTCACCATACCTACCTCCCAGTTTGCATGGCAGTTTTACTTTAATGAGTAGAACCACATGTCTTCTTCATAGCTGTCTCTTTGAAAATAAACTTAATGTATCTGCTGCTCCGTGCTAGACATTTTGCAAAAACACTGCTACTTAAGAATAAGAAAGTTGATCATAGTCAGACATGACTATATTATTACACTCTGATGTAATTAATGAAAAGGTAATAAAACATAAAACAGTATATTGTACATACAATAAAATGATAATTACTGTACTCAAGGATTGTAGAGCAGGGTATGTTTAAGTTACATAATTATTTGAGTGAAACTCAGGTGATGTAAAATGTCTTGGGAATCCCATCTTTGAAGTTTCTTCAAGAATCACGACATAGTCCTTTAAACATTTTAAAAACAAATCTTAAAAAGATGATTTTGGAATTCTGAAAAAGGTTGTAAGTTATCTGGAGACTATATCATTAGGAGAAAAAAGTAGGAAACATTATCCTCAAAAATAAATTTTTAATAGCAAAGAAATAGAGCTGTAGTCATGAGAGATCATTAGTCATAAGATCTTGGTGCGCGCTAATCACACTGCTGCATAGTTTGCAGAGCTGAACTTTGGGGGTAATGAATGATGTCTGTTAGGAGCCCACCTAGAATCAAGGACTCCTGGGAAGTCAGAACTAGAAGGCCCATGGACGTTGTCCTGCTTAAGTCCCTTGTTTCAAATGAGGAAACAAGCCCAGAGAAGTTAAATGGCCTTACCGAGGCCCAAGTTACCCCAGGTGCCATTCTGAGGAGGAATAAAATCACAGTCTCTGAATTCGGTCCTTCATGGAAACATGGAGAAGCCAAAGGATATTTTGGTAGCAGTGTCTCCTTTGTGAGGTGACAACTCATGAGAAAATCATGCTGAAGAAATGGATGAATGGATGTGGACGATCATAAACTAAAACTTAGAAACACTCCAAAAAATATCGTAAATTAAGTGACGATGTAAGAAAAAAATTGTAGAAACACTTAATCTACTGAACCATGAATTTTGAGAGAAGGGATTGTATTTTTTGAATCTCTGCACTTCAGGTCCTGGGCGAAAGCACCCCACCCATAGAAAGTTCTTAAAGCTGTTGTTGAAAAAATGCTTAACAGTTTCACAAGGGGTCCATAAAACAATGAGATGAGTTGCATCAGGGTTACCCTTCATCGGAGGAGACCTGGCATCGGGCAGGTGCACA
This sequence comes from Camelus bactrianus, assembly GCF_048773025.1. Classification (NCBI taxonomy): domain Eukaryota; kingdom Metazoa; phylum Chordata; class Mammalia; order Artiodactyla; family Camelidae; genus Camelus; species Camelus bactrianus. The sequence goes on from NC_133575.1 coordinate 5,181,845, forward strand.
GGAAAATGTGTGTTTTCAGCTGGAGTATTTGCACCGCCAGGACTGATTTTAAATCCCAGCTAAGTCCTGTGTATCAATGTGGACTGTGCTATAAAAGCGACTTCTCTTCAACATCATGTAACTTACAATAGGGAAAGTCACCTTCAACCAAGATAAGTGAAGAGAGAAGTTCTGGGGTTTGTGGGTGAGGCTGAAACACTTGGGATCCTTTTTGCCCCTGCCATCTGTGTGGGGTACAGCTCCCTCTCGACCTTTGAACCCCTTTGTTCTCATGGAAGGTCACTGTCCAAGCTCAGGGCACCCTGAAGGGTCTGTTGGGTGTTGGTGGCAGTGGCAACGTGGCTGCAGTCAGCTGATTGCCCAGGACACATGTAAGGTGTCCCGGATGCCCTTGGGGCTCCTGCAGTGGTTCGCATTAGACACCAGAGAGTTGAGTTTCCCTTTCCTCGCAATAGCTTTCATCTGTTTTCAATAAGAAGAAACAGACACAGGTGCAGTTGTCTTTTGCAGTCCATAAATCTCACAGAGAACGCATTCTTTTTTTTTTTCTTTTTGGCCTCCCTACGAAAGGCTGCCGAGGTTTGCCAGGCATCCAGGACCTTGCTCTGGAGGCGTAACCTCTGAGCCCCGCTCAGTCCACAGCGAGAGACCCAAGCAGTGCACCTGTTTAAACCATCTGCAGAGCCAAAACGGAATACTTTTTTTTTTTTTTTTTACAGTTCATTTAAACTAACGGAATTCACATGGTTGGAGCCAAATTCTGCAGTCAGGGTATCTGTGGGGACATAGCTGGGTCTACCCGCAACTAATGTGCACAGTTAGTGCTAACACACGTTTATATGCGGAAGTGCTTTAGAAATCGTCTGTTGATGAGCTCATGTCGGAAATGAAGAAACCAAAGCATCTGATCAGATAGAGTGACCTGTGTCTTACAAGGTCACTGAAATATGGCAGACACAACTAAACCGTCTTTACAAATGCTCAGCTCGATTCCCATCTGTTAAATCTGTCCATATTAGCTAAATCCTAAATAGACAGTTTGTTTCAAGGATCTTTTTAACGAAAAAAAAAAAATCGTGCCTACAGTTGAAAATCGTACAATGATGATCTGCTGTTGTGTAACTGTTGTTTGAGTAACCTTCCTAACCTTTTCATTTATAAAATCAGACACTTAAATGCTAACTTGTAAAAATAAGCTACTAGGATGAGTCTGTCCTGCATACTCACCACCTCGGATGCGTGTGTATGGTTACCTTTAGTCTGAAAGAAGAAATGAAGCCTTTGGTGACATCCTACACCTTGAGCAAACTCTTCTGTTCCATTACCTGTTTCCTCTTACCTAATGTAATTAATGCCTATTATTGACATTTTTCTGCCCTTCCACTAGTTTTCTGCTTGAGGAAGGACTGAAAGTATGCTTCAGATCTCAAGCATTATGAGCAGAACGAATCATTCATGACTGAATTTCATGTCAGAAATAGGGCTTCATTATGCCTGAGAAGTATGCCCTTATGGGAAGTGAGACATCTTGACTGATGAACACGGATGTGTCAAGTCTCAGCTATTAGTCGAGATTCTGCTATAGTCTTGCCCTGATTTCTGTGATACTTTGATACTATGATCACAGAAATCAACATCTGCTTTTAAAAAGTGACATTATCGTATTTAATAATATTGCTTCCTGAATGACAGTCTGTGTAAAGAGATGCTTGTATAAAAACATAAGGGTTTAATAGGACTGATAAAACCTAATATTAATGAATTTCCCAAGATTAAATCAGCCAGTTAAATTACATGGCTGCTTGTGAATTTAGAGCAATTCCAAAAGGTACATCGTGTATTATGTGGTTGCACCGTCTAGTTTTTAAGAGGAGACATTTGAAACTAAATTTCCATCACTACTAAATTTTAGGAGCTATTAAGGAGGGATGTGAAAATGGGTAAGAATAGATTATCTTCTCATTTGAATTATCATTTCTTTATGCGATTCAGTATACGAAATGTAATTCCTACGACTCTAATCAAAACATTTGGAAGGAGGTGGGGGCCCTGGAGCACACAAATGATGACATAACATAAAAAAAAAAAAACTAGAATAGATGTAGGACAAAACTGAACTGTTTTTGAAAAGCAGCAGTGAATGGGGCCTAAGTGTTGAGAATTGGGAAGTGGCCACCAGGAAGCACTGAGTTAATGGTTCAGGAACTGATAGACGTACACATGTAAATTTCAGAAGTGTTTCCAAAGATGGTTAAGGAATCAAGCTTACGATAAAGGTAGCATCTTCATCCGTGGAAATGGGTCACGTTGCCTGGTAAGCAGGAATGAGACAGCTGGCTATTGTGAAAACAAAGTTATGTCTTAACTCACAATCTACAGCACAATATCCAGATGGAGTAAAGATTCAAAAATAAAAATAAAAGAAATGCTGAAACAGAAATATAGTTTTTAAAAATCAGGGGCTAAGGTAGTCTTTCTAAGACTTGCACAGTGATTAAAACAGTAGATATATCTATTTTAAACTGCTGGTGTATCCCAGGGGCTGGAAAGCTGGACCAGTGCACCACTTCTAACCTGGGAGTGCATTTGGTGTGGCTCAGTCTAAGAGTGGTTTTCATATGTTCAAAGGGTTATTAAAAAAGAAAGAAAGAAAACAAGAAAGGACCAAAGGAAGAAAAACAGAAAAAAGAGGAAAATGAAACAAAACAGAGAATGTGCAACACAGATTGTAGGTAATCCACAAACCATAAAGTACTCACTGTCTGGACTTTACAGAAAATTCTGTGTCCTGCCTATTTATCCTGTGTTCACACCAGATAAATGAAAATGTTAACATCACCAGAAACAGTAAGAGTCAAATGAAAATTTGGGGTGAGAAGGATTTGAAACGTATGTGTCAAAAACTTACCCTCCTCAATACAACAGTGCAAAGGTTCACCAAAAAAAACCCACAAAAAACAGTTTCATATGATTTTCTTTTGGTATTGGAAGCCTTTGGAAATGTTTAACTTTTTAATATAACTCTTAATAATCAATTTTCTGCATGGTTTTTATTAATCTTTACTTACAATTTATTGTATTTCCTCATATAAGGAAAAAAAAAGACTTTGCTACAATCAGTAGCCACAAGCTGATCACTAAAAAGCTACTTGCCTGAAGTGTAAGGCTGTAACATCCTGGGGTCACATGGATCAAAAATAGGTGGTCTCCTTCCATTCTTAACTGTGGAGCCAGTGGTTTCGGTGTCCTGGAGGCAGCAGGGTGGGACTGACTGCCCAGGGACCACTAAGTGGCCGTGAGGAGAGGGACGCTTCACTTTTGTCCTGCCATGGCTTCAGTTAAAAGGAACGACAGAAGTGGACACTCGGGGAAAAGGCCGATGGGAGATGCGTCCTGGAGACCCCCTATGGCTACATGATGTCCCTTTTGTCCAGGGCAATAGGCAGTGAATTCAGGGTATTACTCAGAGTACGCATTCATGCATCTACTCACATCTACTGTGCACCTGCCCAGTTAGAAGACATTTTCTGTCCACAGGCAATTGAAAGTAGAAGCCACGCTCCACTTTGTCACACGCAGGGGTCCCGTTGGCCCTCCATCATGGCAGACCACATCTTGTACTGCGGCTGTCCCCTGGTGGCCCCTCACGTCTGCGGCAGTCAGACCAGTTCACCCCTTGCTTCAAGCCGTCTGTGCGTCCCCAGGTTTGGGGGGGTGGGCGCAAAATAGATAAATGCAGTTTTAAAATACTAAAATCAGTTGTTAATCCATTTTTAACTGGATTTTCCTTTTCTTGCCTCACTTCTTTGTGTATTGGGTTTCCATACTGAAGTACGTACAAGAAACTTAAACTGTCCAATCTCACTTGAGAAATTGAAGCACTATATTATACTGGTAGAAATTCTGTTAATAATTAACTAATGCATATTAATAATGAAAATGCACACATACCCGTCAACATGTGCCCTATTTCAAAGGAGTCACCCAGAAAATACATATTTAAGCCTTCCTCAGGGGAAAGATCATTTAATTTCATTTATTTGTGGATTGTATGGATTTTTTGTTGTTGTTGCTCCTTTCTCGTTTTTAAAAAATAGCTTCTGAAGTATAAAGATGTGGCCTGAAAGACAGCACTTGAAATGGAGGTGTTGTTCAATGCTTATTTGATTGGACTTCCACGAAGCCATTTGGCCTGAATGATGCAAGTGTAGACCTTCGTTTGATTACGGTCTCGTTAACGCAACATTGATTTCTAAAGCACAGAAGGCCTGTCTCCTGCTTTCCTTTGGAAAATACAGAATCCAGCACTGGGGCTTATTTATTGACAAGCCAGGGTACCGAGGGGAATTTCTGACCTGGGTCATACCAGCTAGTGGAGGTCCGTAGGGCAATTAGGTCAAACCCTGTTTTAATTAACCTGAATTCATTTCAGCATCACTCCAGATTTTCACTAATTGCTGTCTTCCTCAATTGACTTGTGGGCTCTGCTGCTGCTCCAACATTCAACATAACCTTCTCATTGTTATTTCTTGATTATATTTCAAAAATGCAGGCTTCCTGCTTTAAAACTAAATCTCATTCTTTTTAAGAACTACCAGTTAGCGTACACACACACACACACACACACACACACAGACACACACACAGAAGGTAATAGTTAACCTGGAAATTTTAATGTTTTCCAGTTGGTGAGTGATAAAGTCTATAAACACAGCACAACAAGGCATGTTGTTCATGATGGTTGAAGAAGACAGTTGAAGTGAAAATACTTTATAAACTAACAGAGCCATGCAAATATGTGTTATTAGAATAGAGATTTTCAAATACTAACCACTACATATAAAATAAACACCTTTCTTCTGCAGAGCACAGGAAACTGTATTCCATATCTTGTAATAACCCATAATGAAAAAGAATATGAAAAGGAATATGTGTATGTATATGCATGACTGAAACATGATGCTGTACACCAGAAATTGATACATCGTAACTGACTATACTTAAAAAAAAAAACACAACAGAATAGATTTGATTTTTGCAAAGGATATATTCTGAGATCTTTACAGATTTCCAAATTAATGAACACCACGAGAGTGTATACTTGAACTCACAAAGTCGGTGAGGAGAGGGTAATGTTAGTGTCTTTTGTCAGTATCTGGACAGTAGAGATGGATTAAAGATGCTCCGTAAGAAAAAAAACAGTTTTTACAATGATGATTAGAGAACCAAAAAAAAAAAAAAAATCCAAAACAAAACAAAAAAGGGCATGCCAAACCTGGAGTTCTGTTAGCATCACTGTAGGAGGCTGTGAACCAGATTAACCCAGAATTTGAATCGATGCCTCAGCAGAATTCATACTCACTACTGGTTATGGAATTTTAAGGTCACTTATTAGCCCATCGTGATATTCGTGTCCGACAGTGGTGTTTGCTGTTTGTGCAGCCTGGAAGGGAGGCCTGCTCCCCCACGCAGCACAAGTCCAATTACCATCCATACCCTTCCTAGGGCCACTGTAGGGACTGTGAACTTAATAAAGAGTGGAATTCATGGACACAGCAAGTCTTTAGGGAATTAAAACCTCACTTCTCCCTGTCCTGAACACGCCTCTATCCCAGTTCTCCTCTTATGGGAGAGTGTCCAGAAACACAGCATCCTCCCTTTGAAAAACGGTTGTTTGCCAGCAGTCCACTTTCTTCCAGTGTGGTGGAGAAGTGTTGCTGGTCACAAACAACAAGAACACGTCCAACACAGGAGGACAGGTAGACGTCCTCATGTGCTTCTTACCTATAAAATTGTTTAATGTTGGTGTGTGTAATAAAAAGATTTGCTGATTTCTCAAGGAGATATATGCTGGGGAGTTTAAGCATATTGTCTAAAAGCATCTAATAAACACCATCACCTCAGTAAGTCTGTCTGCTTGCCTCAATTCTTTACTGAAAATACGTGAAATGCACGTCTTTAACTGGTGGGGAAGATGTTTTCACAGGACGGAAGGAAATGAGTTGCTCATGTCTTACTGTATTTAGGCTTTGTGTATTTTTCAAATATTGGATAATACAAATTTAAACTGTGTCAGTGGTTTAGACGGTTCGCCAGGTCCTGGAAGTAATAACATAGATATCTCTGAAATGGATCCCTTTCTGAAAATTATTCAGTATTGGGGGTTTGTTTTTTATCTTTTTAAATTTTTTTTAAATTGAAGTATAGTCAGTTACAGTGTGTCAATTTCTGGTGTACAGCAGTGTCCCAGTCATGCATATTCATACATATATTTGTTTTCATATTCTTTTTCATTGAATGTTATTGCAAGGTATTGAATATAGTTCCCTGTGCTTGACCACTTCAGTTACCCAAGACCTTTTTGTGTATGTAAATTTTCATCAATTAATTATCACAGTTCTGCTCTGTGATTCATATTGAGGTTCTATGCAGTATCTTTTGCTTTTGCTGTCTTCATATCTTCTTTTGGTTTCATTGTATTGAAGATGTTTAAATATTAACACTTACAAAGAAAGAAGTTGTTTTAACCCTCAAAGTTACCCCGTAACTCTGCCCGTTGAGAAGATTCAAATCTCTGTTGTTTTAATCTTTAGGGTTTTCATTTACATACTCAAAAAACGGATAAAAGATTTTTTTAAATGACCTGAATTTTTTTGTCTCCGTCTCCACCGTATTGCCCACAGACAGCGGAATGTGAGAAACACACACATTTCAACAGCAGTTAAAGTCAGGGCCCTCTGCCGTGAGATGCTCCCTGCTGATGGATGGGTTTGACGGGGCGTTCATACATGTGCCGTTGCGCTGGGTCAGCTCAGAATCACAGGAGAACAGGGACAGCTGTAGGTCGTGTTCATTTGACGGGAAGCTGGGGCAGCGCCTAAGACCGGACATCACTTTACAGCCGGAGTAGCACAGAATTTGTCTCCCAAGGCTAACTGTGAATTTAGGCAAAGCCTGAGATCTTACTTGAGACATGTCTGTATGACCCGAAACTATATAGTTGACATCTGTGCATTGAAGGTTTATAGTAGGTGAAGCCCAGAAATGCAGGAAGTAAGATGTGGAACAGTGACTCAAAACCAATTCAACATTTAACGTGTGTGGCCTTTTAAATAATGAAGTCGTTTATTTAATCATTAAGCATGAATGATCTTGTTTGGAATTACAGATACACTCGGCCGCTCCAGAGAGCCCAATGTCTAGTTCAGGGTGTGAAGAAAACATAATTTGAACATGATCAGAATATTACTGGTGTGTTTTCTGCATTTGGTTATGAGAAGCAGAGTTGGAAATGTTTCTGGTAGTTTTTAATGGTGAATGGAGCTCTTGCAGTAAGTGCATCGACGGGAGGCTAGGGGAAGGGGACTTTCCCAGGAGGCAGGCTTCTCCTGCACATCCCTGTTGCTCTTGGAAAGTCCCAGGGCAGCAGGAGGCCCTAATGGAATGGGCGTTTGTCGGGGAGCATTGCTGCAAGTGCTGGATACCATGGGGAATCTGCTGAATGGTCAGGAGATCGGAATTGACAGGCAGACTTAGGGTTAAGATTGTACTGCAAACTTACTTCAGAACAGGTGTGTTTTGTAGCCAGGGTGGCATGTCTTAAGAGAAGAATCATTGTATATCAAGGACTCTGTGTGGGTTTTATTTTGAAAGAGCAGCTCACTTTGCTCAAGCCAGAGGCCCTTGTGAGTTCCTCAGGTCTCTTTTCCCAGAAGTGGAGCAGCGGCTGGTCGTTCTCCCTCAAAACTCAAGACCAGCCTGTCATGCTGACGGAAGCAAAATGCAGACATGTGCCTGTAGGAACTCACAGGACCTACTGATGGTCACCTTCCGTGGGTGTCATTGTGCACATAGGGGGTGGTTCCCCATGACGGTGCCAGTTACAGAGATGACAAAAGTAATTGTCCTGCGTGTGTGTGATGCTCAGTAACAGTGTCAGTCAGTAAAGGAGAGGTGGCGGGGCATGAGGGAAGATTCCTAGCCGATTTCCAGGGAAGAAGTGGTGGGTTCCCGACGAGCATGGCAGGGAAAGGCTTTCTGGAAGGGTGGGAGCTGACCCCGGCTCTGCAGGGTGCGTTTATGAGTTTGTTCCGTGCCGCCTTTTGTGTCTGCTAAATCCCTGTCAGTGTGCATGAATTGCTGTGTTCTGCTCCGCTAACCCAGGCGTTCATTTTCCCGGAGTTCATCTTTCGAAAAGCAAAACCTACCAATACACTGTGCGTCTGCCCCATGCTTAAAACTTTGCCGCATTTGGGAGCCCTTGCATGCTTCCCGCTTTGCAATCAAAAGTATTTCAACGCTGTCTGAATTAAACCCACATTAGTCTTGCTTTGGTCCAAGAAATAGGATCTTGTGGGTGAGGATATAAACATAAGCTGTCAGTGAATGGCTCATTCATTTCCCTTAGCAGGTTATCTTTTGAGTGTTTCTGATGGACACACTTTTGCCTGAGACAGGACTCCTGTTGCATGAAGGCAAGGACTCCTGGAGCAGAGGCAGGGAACCCACAGAGAAATGGGAAACTCTTAAGTGAGATGTAAGGCACCAAAACACATCAGAGATTTGTCTGGGATGGAGGACAGCACACATCCTCACAGTCTGCAGAACAGAGGTACGATTTAGTTTCTGTGTTGTATTAGTCAGGGTTCTTCAGAAAAACAGAACTAGTGGAAGGTAAATGTATACACATACACACATATCTACATGCACACGTGTATACGTGTGTATATATATTTGGAGATTTATTGTGAGGAATTAGTTCAGGGGATCTTGGAGGCTGAGAAGAGCTCTGTTAGCTGCAGGCTCAGGGAAGCCAGTGGTGTACTTCAGTCTGAGTCCAAAGGCCTGAGAACCAGGAAAGCTTGTAGCGAGACAGTCACCACTGAAGCACCAAGAAAGATGCCTGGGGAAGGCATTTCCGAGAGGGAGCTGGCGAGTCTTGTACCTGGCTGTGGATGACTGATTTGACAGGCAGGGACTGAATGCCGAACCAGTACAGGAGTGAAGTTTTGAGCCTGGCTGCCTGGGGAATTTCTGTGTCCTCTCCAGAAACGAAGTCGTGTGGGAGGGAAGTGGAGAGGAGGAGGGAGAAGTCACCCACTGACTTAGGGAAGGGATAGGACGCCCCAGCAGAGGGGACTCTCGTGGCTTCATAAGTAATTTTGAAAAGGTGTCTGATGCAATAACACAAAATTGTGTAACCTCTGAACAATGTGTAACCAGGGTTGGGACTCTGAGCTCGAGCACTTCACAGGGAGGAGCTGGTGCTGGACTGGCACAGGGTGTAAAGGCAGCTGGGGTCTCCGGGAGACTGAGGAACAGGGTCCACAGGAGTTTCAGGGGCTCTGCATGGTCCCTGGTTACAGCGCAGCAGATCAGGGAGGCGCCCAGAGGAGGCGGCGGTCTAGCCACAGGGGTGACACTGGTGCGTCCCTAGGGCTTTGGAGAAGTCGCAGCGGTGAGTCCAGTGGAGACCCAGAGAAGGGTGGTTTCCATACCGTGGTTCGGACGGATGCCGATTAAACAGAGCTTTACGGAGAGAGAAGCGGAGAGGGATGTCTTAAATGTTCCAAAAGCGTGGCGATGGAGAATCAGTGCACCCCGGGGATTCTCAGCCTCAGCACTGCTGACACTGGCGCTGGATAAGTCTTCGGTGGGCGGCGTCCTGTGCCCTGAAGGATGGTGAACAGCATCCCTGGTCTCCACCCATCCGATGCCAGTTCCACCCCCTCCCCTAGTGGAGCACTGGGGGTGCAGTCAGGATGGCTGAGAACCACTGGTTTGGAGTCCAGTTTTAGCTTGTGAGGGAGAGAAGACTGGAATGGAAAACAAGAAAGAAGAAAACATTTGCATTTATTTCTACTTTGTGAAACTCTCAAACTCCAGCCAGCAGCATCAGTACACTCAGAAACACCATCCCCATGGTGTCTGTTGGATGCATTTGTGGACAGGAAATGTGTGTCCTTTCAACCAAGCTAAAGTTTCACAAGGACTCATTCCCTCTCAAAGTGGGAAGAATTATTCTATTTTTGCAGGCCCAGATCCCAGGCAGAGCTGGACCACACACAGAGCCACAAGTGCCCAGGAAAACGTATTGTTTGTGCACGTGAGGTGGCACTGTTTGCAGGAGGGTGCAGCTGTCTATAACAGATGCCAGAGAGACAGAATCAGGGTGGCAGCACTGCTCTGAGGGCCAGCAGAGCAAGGAGGCCTTTTCCAGGGTAACCATCGCCCACCTGCTTTTTTGTTTCTTCAGTTGTTTGCCTAATAATTGCTCAATTATCCTTGGTCCCATCCCTGCTCACGGGTCTTGTGAATGTGTGACGTGCCATGATCCGGACGCAGCCGAGAATGCCACGTGCCAGGACGTTCTGAGCCAAGGCATTCTGAGAAAGAGGGTAGTTTCCAGAAGCTTCACAGACTGTTCCAGAACAGGGCACTCCCTGGTAGTACAATGTTGCTTCAAGGCTCTTAAAACGGCTTCTTTACTATGCCCCCTGGTATGGGGTGATGAGAAGGGCGGTTGCCCTCTGTGGTGCTCCTCCCCATAACCCATAACTCCGATGCTCCTAAAACATCCTTCAGGCCCAGATTGAGGGACATTCTGCAGAATGCCTGAGCAGGACTCCTGAGCTGTCAAGGTCATGAAGAACAGGGAAAGACAAAGAAACTGCCGCATGTCAGAGGAGGTTGAGACGTGATGAGTGACCAGTGCGATGTGGGATTCTACCTGGAATCCTGGAACAAGAAAGAGGATGTGCTTGGAGCAACCAGGAAATCCCAATAGAGTCTGGAGTTTAACCAATAGTTCCACAGCAACCGAATTCGGTTCTCAGCGGTGACAAACTCGAGGTGATGTAAGATGTGAACATTAGGGGAAACTGGGTCAGGGACATGGGGGAACTCTCTCTGTGAGTACCTTCCCAGCCTTTCAGTGGGTCCAGGATTACCAAACATGAGAAGTGTACATAAAGAAAGCTGCACCTTTAAAAGGGGTTGGAAGTGTGTAAATTTTAAATTCAGAAAGTATTGACTGGGTACCTCTTCTATATCCGGTCTTGAATCTCATTTGCAAGCCCACAACAGGGCCAAGAAGGGACAATCCTGGGTGGAAACTTTATGAAGCCGTTAGACGTGAAGGAAAACGAATGTTTACCAGGTCAGTTGGAAGGCAGCCATTGAGTCACTGTGACTGCGTCCTTTTCTCACAGCAGTCTTGCAGAGAGGGATTTCTTGTCACAGATGAAGAAAGTTCAGCTCACAGTGCTGGAGCCACTTGTCCAGTATCACACAACTGCAGGGAGCAGACTTGAACTCAGTTTCATCTCTATCCAAATAAAAAGCCCCAATTTTGCACTCATGACATCCTCCCACCCATGCAGGTTTGGTCCAAAAGCGTAGGACACGGGAGCAGAAATTGAGGAGGGTCAGGAGAACTACTGACATGCTGCCAAGTTCCCAGTAGCCAGAGAGAGTGGCAGGTGTGGGACAGGGCATGGAGGGAGCAGCTGGGCAGGGTGCAGAAGCAGGGACTGTGGGGTGGAATGGGGAGCCGTGGAGAGTGGAGAGACACACACTGGAGAAGCATCGCCGTGGTGGCGGGGGGTGAACTGGCCCCATGGGAATGCGGAGTCCACCACGCGCAAGCTATGTAAAGGTGAGAATGTGCACGTCTCCCAACCTCATGCTCCTACATAAGAGAAGGGTGAGAACACACATTTCGTACCGTTTGGGAATTCAATAAAATACTGTATGTAAATCACGTAGACTTACACATGTAGCACATAAAATGCGTCTGAATGTAAGTTTCTTTCCCCTCCGAGGACTCTCGCTGCACGAGCAGTATTTAGTAATGTTTGCACCTCGGATCCCTGTCTGTAGGAAGTGTATTGTGCATGGAAAGAATGTGAGGGTCTGGAAGCTGGACCCCCATTGCTGCAGAGAGAAACTGAGGGCGAGTCATGCCCTGGGAACTCCATTTCAACTCGGTCGTTCCACATTGGTTACGGTGGACGGACCTGAACCCCAGAGGGACGTGGGTGATGCAGATGTGTTTTGCTGGAGTGTGGTGTCAACTGTAAACCTCCCAGGGTGTCCCAGGATCAAGTAACTGCTATTCTTCCGTTTTGAAAAGTAGCAACTGTTTTGAAACACGTTTTCCATGCCAGACCTCTTTTTTCACCTCCCTGGATTTCTCATTCATGATGTTAGAAGGAGTCTGACAGCTACAAAGTGACATTTCCAACCGAGAAAAGAAAGCAAGGCAAGGTTTTTACAAATTACTTAAACAGTATGTTGAGTTCAAGAGAAAAGTTGCATTTTGCGGTGAAGAACGAAGCCTTTCTAAACCTCCTGGTAAGCTGAGAACCTGCTCTGGGAGACTTTTCATTGGAAATACCCAGTGACCAAGGCACTTCTTATCCTAAAAGGTATTCTGAGTTCACACTTCATCAGTCCAGGGGTGTTAGGGTCTGGAAGCAATGACGAATCAACCAGATTCCAACACTGAACTTGAAGTGTTCTGTTTCGCAGTGAAATTCAATCTTATTATATGCATTTTTCTCTAAAGATGAATAAACCATATTGGAAACACTATACAGTTGAAAAATCTGTGTAGGTTTTCTCCTTCGTTAAGCTTATTCTCTTAATAACAAAATGAAAATGCTGAAAAGGGAAGGAATTTTAGGGAGGAACATAGAAGACATGTTAGGAAAAAATTAGAGTCAGTATATAATGTTAAGCATAGAGAAAGAAGAAAATTGTTAATAAGTAAAAAGTGCTTTGGTGTTAGACCTACAAATGTATGTTAGTTCTGCTGCTTTCTTGTTGGTTACATTTTTCTTTGTGTTTATTACAAATGCTTTGCCAACATTTTAAAATATTATTTACATATAAATAATACATAAATAAAGCATTATAAAATGATATAAAATATTAAAATATTTTTAACACAGAGAACTATAAGGAATGTCATAATGAACGGCTTTGCAGCTTGCACTTAGATTTTGTATGTTGCCTTACTTGCTTCAGACTTTTAAAAAATATTACAGACAGAATCATGGACCACATGTGCTGTTCCCTGTCCCTTTCTGACCTACCCTTCCCGCACATAACTGCTAACCCTGCTTGCTTTTTATTGTCCCCGTGTGAGCTACTACGCTTTAAATATGCATGTGCGTCTGTAAACAATACGTAGCATGGTTCAGTAGGGTTGACTTAGGGAAATGGCATCTTAGTGTCAATATTCTTTTGTACTCACTTTGTTCACACAAAGTTATGTGTTTGAGTGGCAGTCACATTATTACATGAGGGTGTAAATTCATTGATTTTAGATGCAGGATGGATTACTTGGTGTGTGTGTTACAATGTACATTATCCTATCAATGTACCTTACGTGGTATATATGTTACAATGTACCTGGACATTATCCTATGAATGAACATCAGAGTTGCTCCCAGTTTTTTTTCACCATTACCCACGATGCTGTAATTTGTTTACACAGTATTTGGAACCCCAATCCAGAGATTTTTGGATTGCATCCTGGGTGTCCAGAGTTTTGAGAGTCCCCCAGGAGATCATAGTGGGCATCCCAGTTTCCTTGATCTGATCTCTCCTGACCAGCGTAGTCATGTTCAGTGAGTGGTGGGTGACCAGGCTCTGCTCTTTGTGAAGAGCTCTTTGGGAGGGTCTTACGGGCACCTTGGATTGAGATAAACCCTTCCTCTAAAGAAATGCTTGCATTTGGTGGGCAGGGAATGAGGCACAAGAACATACATTGCTCCGCATTCTAGAATAGTGACTCTAACGTGCCACCAGGGTTGGGAACTTGTGCCCTAGCGTGTACTTGTGGGGGCAAAATTCCCAGGTGGTCCCAGTGGCAGCAACCAGTGCAGCGTTCACTTGGCTCAGTGTTGCCAGTCGCCCACCCAGGGAATTACATCAACAGTGTATGTTCCCACAAATGCAGAGTAATCCTGCTCATTTGGGGTGGACACGCATGCCTTTGTCATGTTTTGTAATTCTTGGACTCACAGTGAGGTCCAGCTCTTTTCTGGACATTGTCCATTTGGGCTCACCCTTCAGTAAAATTGCATCCCATATAATTTGCTGATTTTAAAATGTCTTGAGGAATTTTAAAATTAACTATCACTTTAAAAAATATATATCCAGATACAATCTATGTCAGTAAACTGAAGTTGCATAAGCAGTCTTTTCTTCCGTCTCTTGATTTTTACCTCATTCGTGGTGTCTTTCCCTGTGCAAAATAAAAGGAAATAATGTCCAATTTTCAGTTTTTTTATGAAGTGTTAAAAGTTGATTTACATTGTGCTAGTTTGCGGAATTCTGTAAAGTGCATACACTTGTGCAGAACACACCCGGTCAATACACAGAACATTTCGTCACCCCAGAAAGTTCCCTCATGCCCCCGCCCGGTTGGGTCTCTGCTCACCCCACCCAGCCCCAGCGCAGAGCCAGCTGTTCTCAGTTCTTTCACCATGGGTTAGCTTTGCCTGTTCTGAAACATCCTGTAAAGGTGATTCTTTCCAAGTGTTCTGTTTTCTGTTTGGCTTTTCTCCACTTAAGCAGTGTTCTCGAGGCACAGGCACGTTAGGGGGTGTGGACACAGCTCATCCCTTGGACTGCGGGGGGCGCTCGCTGCATGAATAGGCAGGCGGTTGGTCCCGCCTCCTGCGGGTGCCCCTTTCCATGGTCTCCAGTGTTGGGCTGTGACGAATAAAACTTGGGCGAGCACGTCCTTGTGAGGACGTGTATCTTCATTCCTCTCGGGTCAGTATTTGGGAATGGAGTCTCCGGATCGTGGTGCACGTCTGACTTTGTAAGATACTGCTGAAGTGTGTTCCGAAGGAGCACAGCCCACATGCCCCTTCAACAACATGGGGGTGATGGTGGCTTCCCAGTCGCGCCCACCTTCGGTCATCTCAGTCATTCGAGGGGGTTGTTGAGTGGGCTCTCTGTGGGATTTAAACTTGCCCTTCTCCAGTGGGTGATGATGTAAAGACTTTCTCTTGGTCATGCACATATTTTTGTGGAGTGTCTGCACAAGCCCTTCACTCGTTTCCATTTTCTTCAGAGAAACGCATATTTTCTTATATAGTATATTGTAACGCATGGACTGGCCAGACATGTGTTTGTGATTATTTTCCATTCAGCATCTTTATTTTTCATTTTCTTAAAGGTATCTTTTGATGACTAGGAGATTTTTTTTTTTTTAATTTTGAAACGCCTAATTTGTTACCTTTTCCTTTATAATTAATGCATTCTGCGTCCTGTTTAAGAAGTCAGTCTTTGTCCACCTCCATACCATACAATGTACTTTTGTTTTCTTCTAGAAGTTTTTTGTCACATCAGATTGGGTGTTTTGGTCTCTGATGCGTTCAGATTTACAATGTAGACATCCGGTTGTTTGATCACCACTTCTGGAAATGTATTTACTTCTTTAATTGGCATGTGGTCGGTTCAGTTCAGACCCTGCCTTCTCTCCTCCTTTCTCTGGGTGGCAGTGCCAACTCAGATCGAGTTTCAGAGCCTGTGCTGGGCTGTGTAAGTCTGTCTGATGCATGCCTCCCCTGGAGGCTAATCCGATTCCGGAAGTGGTTTATACCCGAGTTAAGGGCTCAAGTCTTAGCTCTGCTTCTGGGGTCTGCTCCGTGCATGCAGTTTTGGAGTTAAGATCAAGAGCAAGACTTGAGTTGGCTGGTGCACAGAGTAGAGGATGCCTTTCCTCACTCCTCTCTGTCTGGAATTAGCCCCACGTAGGATCTCCAGATGAAACTTAGAACCGTTCAGATACACAACGAATAATTTTTCAGTAGAGAGCATACTTACGTTAAAGAACTACTGTTTATCTCAAATTTTAATTTCACTAGGGATCCTGTATTTTTACTTGCTAAATCTGCCAAGCGTACCCCACACTCTGGTTCCCAGGTAACTGGGATTCCTCTGGCCAGAAGGAAAGACAGGTTTTTATTAGGGTTTTAGCTGCATTGCCCCCACCCCAATTATGTGTAGTTCTGGGTGGCCCCTTTGGGATAACTTGGAGAGAGAGAAAAGAGAGAAGGCGGTACCAGGATTCCGCAGTACTCCACAGGCAACAGAGTTTCTTCTCCCTTTTTCTCTGGAGAAAAGAAATAGGATGGGTCTCCTTTGGGGACGTGACCTGTCTGCCCCTGTAAGCTGCCACCACTACAGTGCACCCATTCAACTGGGATCAGCCAGGAGAGAGAGAGAGGAAAAACCCAAAGCTGCAAGAAACATGCGTTTCCAGCACTCTCTCGGGCACACAGGGGCCCCTTCCTCTGGGTCTCTGGCCGGAACCAGGGGCTCCCTCCTGGACTTATGTTGTCTGTGCTCACTGCCCAGTTCCGGACCAGCCAGCCGTCTGGTCAAAGCTGGGAGACTAACAAGGCAGAAATGGGAAACTCAGTCCCGTTATGGGACCTAATTGAGGTTTTTAAGTCCCCTGTGTGCCTGTTGTTTACTTCTTAGAGATTTCACGTCGTTGTTGGGGGCTTTTGTCTGGAGATTTTAGCTGTGCTTAGAGGAAGAAGGAAGCCATCATTGGCGTACTCCCTCTGGGCCCCCATGATTGTTTTTTGAAAAATCTCTTCTTTTCCTCATAAAACTATTTTGGCATGGTTTCGTTTCACGATACATACGGTGTGTGTCCCTTTCTGAGCACTCAGTTTTGTTTCCTTGATCTCTTCATGGGTCCTTCCCGTAACCCCACTCAGTCCTGATTCAGTCTTGGCTACTCTGGCTTCAGAAGAACTTTGGAAAGCACGCCATGTGAGTCCTCCAGGTTTGTTTCTCAAAGTTGTTTTGGCTGTTCTGGGTCCTTTACGACTCCCTGTAAATTTCAGGAATTGCTTGTCAACTGAGTTCGCTGGAGATGGAATTAGAATTGTCTTCCATCTATAGATAATCTGCAGAGAACTGAGCTCTTAACAATATTGTCTTCTAATCCGTGAGCATGATTTATCTTTTCACTGATGGAAATCTACTTTAATTTCCTCTCAGCAAAGCTTCATTATTTCAGGGTAGAGGTTTTGATCCACTTTTGTTAAATTTATCCTTAACGTTCTGTGCATAATGATGTCATTGTAGGTGGCATTTTTGGTTCTTAAAATTCCATTTGTTTGTTACTACTGTATAGAAATAGAACTCACCTTTGATTATTGACCTTTAATTCTGTACCATGCTGAATTCACTGATCAGGACTGATAGTTGTCTGCGTACCTCAGCATTTGCTACGTGCAAAGCCATGTTTCTGCAGTGATACTCCTCTCCCTTGTTAATAGTCTTACCTTAAGTAATACAGCTTGTTGTTTTATTACATTATGACCTCCAATACAATACTGCCTAGAGATGAGAGTGAATATTCTCTTTTTCACCTTTATTTTGATGGAGCATGTTTGGCTTTTTTACAATAGACTTCCATAACCACAGCTTGGTCTTGAATTTATCAAAAGCCCTTCCTACATCTACAAAAATCACCGTATTTTTCTCTTGTAAATTACTAATACAAGGTTTGTTGGTTGGTTTTTGCATGGCTAATCCAGCCTCGCGTTTGTGGAATGAATCTCACTTGCCCATAACATGTTACCTTTCATTCCTGATCGCCGCTGTATTTGATTTTGTAAAGAATTGTTGTGTTTGTTTTATTTCTTAATCAGTTCTCAATCTGGTTTTGGCTTCAGGCTTATTCTGGCTTTGCTAACTCATGTGTATAGTCTCGTCTCTTCCTCTATTTTCTGAAGGAGTTTGTAAGTTTTATAGTGTCCCTTCCTTTAATGTTTCTTAGAATCCATCAATAGAGCTGTTTGGTCTCCAACTTTGTTTGGAGTGAGGTTTTCGTTACCAAATCAATGTCAGGGCTGTTCTGCTGATTTTGTGTCTCTGGTGTCTCTATTCTGATAAATTAATGTCAGTTTTATCTAAGTGTTTAAATTTATTGCCCTGGATTTTTTCTCAGCACCTCCTTAATGTCACGTAGTAAGTTCAGTGATGTCCCTTATGTCCTTAATACTAGCCATCACCCCCTCTGTCCTCCACCTCTCCCTCCCTCTCGTCCTCTTCCATCTCCCTCTGCCTTCCCCATGCCACCCCCCACCCCACCATGTTGGATCAGGTCTCTGCATTTTATTGATTGTTTTCAATGGACGAAATTTTGGTTTGGTTGATATTTGCTATTATTTCTTCTATGTCCTTAATGATTTGGGGGAGGGGGAGTCCTGCTTTTTCTAACAATTCCTGAGAGAAGATCTTTGACATGTGTCTTCCCTTTTATTACCTTCTGGCACAATTTTATAAGCTAGAAATTATAAATTTTTGAATGAGAAACCTGCCAGAACCAGAATTGCAGCTCATTTCAGGTAAGCTGTGCTACCTATGTGGTGTATTCGATCACTTTAACCCTCGGAATTTGCAGTTTGACTAGGGTTGTCAAGGGTTCGGTCATTTTTGGTTGATCCTGCTTGGTGTTTGATTGCACGCTTGATTGGCGTGCTCTGGCCTTTCTTAATTTCTGTGAAGTTTCCAGCTGTTGATTTTTAAATGTTTATTTCCTCCTGGAACTTTAATTAAACGTAGGTAGCAGCTTTCCAATTTGTTTCCCGTATTGCTTAATCCTTTTTTGTATTTTTCTTCTTTCTGTCTCAGTGCCGACTCTGAGTAAATTTGTCCACACTGCCTTCCTGGTTACAAATTCTCTATTTGGATTTGCCCAGTCTAGTGTATATTCTGTTTTTTTGAGTATTTAAAAATTTTTTGAGAATGTATTTTTCATCTTAAGTATTTCTAATTATCTTTCTTTTTTTAATCCATCTTTATTCCATATCACACTTTTTCCCGATTTCTTTTTTTTTTTTTTTTTTTAAGATTCAACTTCCATTTTATCCTTTTGGATACATCCAGAATACTTCTTTTTAAATCTCCATCACGTTTCTGTGTTCTTAGTTTCATGCAGACTAAGCTTATCTTAGAACCGTTGGTTTCTTTGGCTGTCTTTTTTTTTTTTTCCCACTGAAGTATAGTCAGTTTACAATGTTGTGTCCTTGGGGCTGTCTTTCTTAGTCTCATGTTGCTCTGTATGCTTGTGAATGTGTATTCGCCTGTTCATTCAGAGAAGGATTTTGTTAAGGGGTCCTTACTCCAAGGGTCCACCGTGGTTGTTAATCTCTGGCCACAGTGAGTCTGGGAGCAGAGCTGCTCCTCATAGCTCTAAGTGAAGCAGTCGCTTTATCTCCTGGTTAGAAGTGTGTCTACTGCATCTGGGCCCTGAAGGCACACCCTTCAAATAAGCTCAAGCCACCTGGCAGCACAAAAGAGCCGCCACTTCGCCCCTTCTGTCAGCGTAGTTTCTAAGTTCCCCTCTCCCCTACACCTGTAGGCATCAGTGACCCCGATGCTGGTCTGTGTTGTGTCCTCCCCATGGCGGTCAGACCCAGCAGGCGCAGGGGCGTGTTTGGATCCTTACCCTGGATGGAGGACTGAAGCCCAGCCTGGCAGCCCTTCCGCTGAAAAGCACTCTTTGGCCTGGCCTCCTTCTGGTCCGGGAAGTGGACTGAACCGCCTCTCTCAGAAAGCGGTAGGGGAAGAGGATAGCTCAATTGGTAGAGCAGATGCTTAGCACACAAAATGTCCTGGGTTCAATCCCCAGTACCTCCTCCAAAATAAATAAATAGTAAACCTGATTACCTCCCACCATCAGAAAAAAAAAGAACAAAAAAATAGAGAAGCTGTAACGGGAGCGTCATTGATCTTCAAATGAGAAAAGGAACAGAAAGATGAAGTGTTGAGAGAAAACTGGTTTGGTGGAATCCATCAACCTTTTCTTTTTTTGAGTCCCTACTATGTGCTGTGTGCACAGATGGAAAAGAAAAGGATTCCCCGCCCTTAATGATTGTGTTACGGTCAGTTGCTTACAGTCAAGAGTCAGGAGGCTTGCTAGTTACATGAAATGGGACAAAGCAGTATATTCCTCTAAGACCTCCATGTCCATCTCTGTGCCACAATAATCTTGATTAACATCCCCTGAGCTTCTCCTAAGGGCTGGCAGCTAACTGCTCTACGTGGAGCAGCACATTCAGTCCTGGAAGCTTCCTCATAAGCAGGCACCACGGTTGCCAGTCCCTTTTCCTAATTACCCAGCATCATGCAAGACAAAATGTGTAGTCCTGACATTTACACAGGACCCACTCCTTACATGATGCTGTTGTGCCTTCTGTGCCTAAAACAGGGAAACCTGTTTTCCGCCTTAGCTCTGAGGAGCGAGTGAGGCCCCGGCCCCGAGCGCACACGCAAAATGTTAGTCCATCAGCAGTGTGGGGGCGACACCTAATGGTGTTACACCCAGTGAGAGATGTCCATCCGTTTTTCCTGGGGTTTCTTCTGACGTCCCCTGCCATCCCTGCACCGTGACTGTCCTTGACACAGCCCCATCTGTCTCGTTTTCTTCCTCCGTTTGTATACATTTTGTAACACTAGCTGGTTGCTGTCTCAAGGGCTGAACTTAAAACCTTGAACTCTTCAAAGGCCATGTTTTCTTTTCAAATCTAATGTTATGATTTGCATCAAGGGCCACGCATGATGTGTCACGAGCGGGGTTGAGACAATATTCTGACGCGTGTAAAGGCAGATCCAGGACAGCACCTTCGGAATAAGGAGGAATGTGTGACTCGAGTCACGTTGGGAACGTGGTGCTCGGGACAGAAACTGGGGAGGCGGCGCTGGGAGGATCATCATGCTGCATGCGTACCACGAGGAACAGACCCCAGTGAGGCTGATTGATGTCAAGCCGTGCATACTGACGGGACAGGAAGCTACACTGCTGGCCGGGCGGTCTCCATCAGCATCTCCCCAGATCCAGTCACTGAGTGAGTACCAAGGTCAGGAAGTCCGCCACGTCCTCTTGGCCCCATACTCCTCTTCAGTTACGTGTTCCTTGAACTCTGTGCGATTTAAATAACTATAACTGGAAGCAGACTGTGTATCGTGACTCTGACTTTAAGCCCATTGCCTCATGTCAGCTGAACGTCTTCGTGGGCTTACGGACGGGTTAGTTGGGGCCTGGGATCTGGTTTTCTGCACTTTTCCGGGCTTTTCCTGCTGTCACCCCGTCATTCTGGCACCCTTCATGCGCCTGCCCTCAAGACCCCTTAACATCAGCACCAGGACTTTGCAGCGTAAGGCCACGCGCTGCGTTGCTGGGTCACCTCTGAACCTGTCGATGCCCCGGCAAGAAGGCCCCCTTGGTCTCCAGGGCCTGGGGTACCTCGGTGAGTCACTGAGGGAAGGAGAGCGGGATGCACCTGATTGCTGGTTGCTGTGGAAATCGGGACCCGCCTGCCCACACTGCGTGTGATGATGCCCTGGCGGGTGGGGTGAGGGTCGGGGGTGTGTTAGGGGGACCAGGGAGACTCATGCAACACTGACCCAGCTCCACAGTGACCTAATTAGTGCGTGACACGTCATGTTAAATCTGGCACGCTTAAGAAACCAGTTAGCAGATATGAAAAGCATCCATTTTACACTCTTTAGTGAAGTCAACATGCGCCTTTCATCTCCGGAGAAATCTTAGAAATACCTGGACAGCTAATCCTAGGCTTCTTATTATTTGCATTAAAATTATATAAGTAGTGTTTAAGAGAAACAAAGGTTAAAGTTTTTGTGTGTATGTGCAAAATAAATATCACATAGAATCCCATCTATCTCTGCCGTTGGATTATGAGATATACATCTTTTTTAATTGTTTACCAAAAATTTTGTAATGGTTTGTAATTCATCTTTAATACCTTCAAATCATAATTTACGCCTTGTCCGTACCATGCAAGAAGGTCCTACCCACCCTGTCTTTGGTGCTGTTTCGGGGGCATGTTTCACTTCAACGTATATGTTAAACCCAAAATGTATTATTATATTTCCCTCTGAAGTGTTAGATATCTTTAAAGAAGTTTTAAAACAAGGAGCTGAAAGTCTTTTCTGTTTGCCCACGTACTTACCATCCTGTCACCCTTCAGTCTGTAGAAATTCCATTTTCCGCCTGGGACCATTTCCACTGTGCCTGAGAAATTGCGTTTACCGTTTCTTAATGTGCAGGTCTCCTGCGAAAGCTGAGGAATTTTCACTGTGTGAAACGTGATAGACTGACAGGTGGCTGGTTGTTTATGTTTTTTTTTCCTCTTCTGCACTTTCTAGATGCCATTTCACTGTCTTCTGGTTATTAGCACAGTGCCCGTGGGGTGAGCCTGTATGTCTTAATTCACAGAAAGAAAAAAGGAATACAGAGCAGTTAAGACGTTGATCCAAATTGATTTCTGCATCCTCAGAATTGGCATCTCAATCTGCTAACGCCTTCACAAGTTCATGTCAGCGAGATAGACTCCAGTTTTCTCCTGAGAGTTTGTACTCTGCATGTATTTTTGGGGGGCTGATGGACAGACACCATGTGTCTAAAGTGGACTTGACTAGTTTTGAAGAAGGAAAATGGTTAGGAACTTAACTGGCTAATTCATCACAGTAAACAAAGGGTTTTCCAAGGGTAGGTGACCCCAGAGACATCACTTCCTCCTTAATTAACTCCGTGTGTGCTTGGCATTGGTGTGCCAGTAAGCACCACGTAGGCCACGCTGTTTTGATGGCCCTGGAAGCCACGGTTATTTCTGGACATTCCTCCAAAGCCCATTAGTCCAAAGTTTGACTCATTTATCTGGTTCTGTAGAAATGCCTGTCAGTTAGTGCAGGGACTGCCTAGGATTTTTTTTTTTTTTTTTTTTTTTTTTTTGCCCTTCGTTTAACTGGGGAAACAACGAATTGGACTAGAACCAGCTGATTTTTTTTTTTTTCATCCTATGGACATACTCCTATAAATAATAGGATTAAATAATTGGATAGGTGTTATTTTTATTGCCAAAATTTCAACAAAGAGCTTCACATGTTGATGGCAGTTTTAACTTTCGGGAACCACGTTCAGCAGGGATAATCAAGGAACACACAGTCTTTATTTTGTCTCCACCGAGCGTCCAGGAATTGGAGGGGAGGGCAGGCCTGTGTTGTGCTAAGCGGCCATGTGCATTGGGTCTGGTGGTTTGGTTCATTTCTTTAAAAGTAAAATGGTGCTGCCATTTAGGGTTTTTTTTTTTAATTTTTGAAACATTTTATACAGTTTTGAAGGTTACTTTCCATTCACAGTTATGACAAAACACTGGCTCTGTTCCCCGTGTTTTACAGTCCATCTCTGAGTCTCTCTTACATTTTTGTACCTCCCCCTCCCCTACCCCGTTACTGCCCCTCCCCCCTCCCTGCTGGTCACCACTAGTTTGTTCTCTGTATCTGTGAGTCTGTTTCTGTTTTGTTATATTTGTTAGTTGTATTTTTGAGATTCCACATATAAGTGATACCACACACCATTTGTCTTTCTCTGTCTGACTTGGCATAATGCCCTCCAAGTCCACCCATGTTACTGCAAATGGCTAGATTTCGTTCTTTTGTATGGCTGAGTAATATTCCACTGTGTGTGTGTGTGTGCACCTGCATCTCACATCTTTTTTATCCATTCATCTCTTGATGGACGCTTAGTTTGCTTCCGTATCTTGACAGTTGTAAACAATGCTATTTTACAGAAAACACGGATATTTTTGGTGAAATTTATTTGAACTCTCACAAATGAATTCCAAATTATAAGAAAATTGTTGTCTTGGTTTTATTGCTCTTGTCTTTGCCATATTACAAGCTTCCAAATTATCAAGGGTGAAAGATAAAACTATAAAAAAATTAAATTTTGAAAGACATGGAATGGAAAAAAACAAAGCAGAAACTGGTTGATTATGAAGCAATGACAAAATTCTTAGAAAACAGAAATTGTGTGTTTCTTCTAGGAAAAGAAAGTGCATTTGAAAACACTATTACTGCTCAAAATACCACGTACAATGCCAAATTGCCCAGAAATGTATTACTCTGGATGCAGAGCAGAAGGTGGTTTGTTCTAGCTTGACTTTGCAGTGAGCTTAAAGTTATAAGGAAACCACTGGTTGGTAATTGCTTCCAAAGTGTGTGGGCTGCAGCCAGCAGTGCAGCCTGGGGACGGGCAGGGACCTCCACATCTTGGGCTCCAGGCAGCCTCCCTGACAGTCCACAGTAGGCAGCAGGTCATCAGTGCTCCTCCCCACAGGTTAGAACCACCACCAGCCCCTCAGCCAGCAGGTACCTCAGGCGTTGGAATTCCTGAGAGGTAGTGCACTACTCATTACCGTATTGAACTGAACGCAAGGACCAGTGCATAAAAGTCATAAACATGATAGCAAAGGGTGACAAGCTGAACTGGCTTGGAAAACTTCATCTTTGTAAGCACGTGATGCAAAGTGACCAACTGCGGGCTATTCACAAACTATCACACAGACAGAAAAACACATACAGTTGGCTGCAACCCTTCCTCAGTGATTTAATGCTCACATTAATTGAGCATCCACTGGATGCCAGGCAGTGATGAATGCCTTGGAGGAATAAAGAAGACAGATTCCCTGCTGGGTGAGGGAGCATGTGTACGATGGTTCTCAGGCAATATGGTCATCGATGTGGGTTCTCCAAGCATCATTCTCCAAGCATCTTAGCAGGTGATGTGTTAGACTGATCACCGGTAGGCAGGTCAGGGTGACTGTAACAGAATCCGTGATTCTCATTAGATAAAGTTAAAAGGAACATGTATCTTAAGTGCTGGAATTATTTATCTGCAAACTATGTTAATCGTCCTACACTGAAAGTTAATGCCTACACTGAAAGTAGCTTTTCAGGAGTGGTTATAACTCATTAGCCTCTAGGCTTGGAGACCAAGGGACGTCTACGGCACATAAATATGTAAAAAGGTGACACCACAGAAAAAGAGCACAGGTATTTTTTTCTCAGAACACTGGCCTTAATTTTACCGATTTCTGAAAGCAATGTCATGATTTCGAACAGAAAAGAACATTTATGGAGTATAAATTTCACTTTTACGCGATGTTAACAAAAGCTTTCGCAAGAGTTTGTTTACTCGTTTCTCAAAATGTGTCCATCTGTGCCGCTGTATATTATATAATTGACCTACTCATTACATAAAAATAAGCTTTATTAAAAGGCACTGAAAATGATTTCTCCCGCTTCTGTGTGGTGGAAACGGTAGAATGTTAACGTGGAGGATGATCTGGGCCAGCACTTGTCCACAGTCATCGTGCCCATAGGCAGCAGGGCTTGTGTTAGGAGGCAGGTGCTGACCCAGCAGGACTGGGTTGGGTCCTCGGGTCCTGCATGTCTCGCCGTCTCCCGGGGCGTGTTGATGCGCCGGTCCAGGGGCCACACTTGGAACAAGCGGTCTAGACCACGGTGTCTGATTCCTTTTGTTTAGGCCCTCACTGCACTGGGTCCTACTGACTTTCCCTGGAACCATCACCTTTTCAATTTGCAACACACAGTTAGATAAGGTCACTGTCACGAGATCCACGGCATTAACTGGCTTTCATCCCAGATCCTAGTCCCTTACACAACTTTGTCTTGAAGTGATTGTTTAATTGGGAGAGGGGGGCATTGCTTAATTTGACGCGTCCTAGGCAACGTGGAAGGGTTTCCTTTGCACTGTCATGATCTTGACAGCTGCCCTCACAAAGTGATCCATCTAAGGTTAACATTAGTCCTGCAGGTGGTTTGGAACGCTCTGGTGTTTGTTTTATTTTAGCATAAGGATGGCTCTGTGCTAATGGAGAAATATGTTGTGCACAGTTTACGCTCATCTCGTGAAATCCGGACACAGTGATCACAGTGAATCACCGACATCAGAGGCTTGTTTTTCGTAACAGCCAGAATGATAGCAATCACAGTATGAGCCACAACTTACTGAACACTTGCTGTGTGTTATTCGCTGTGTAATTACGTCAAATCCTAGCTTTGCTCTGATACTTAGCTTGGGGGAGGTGAATCGGTTTATTCTTTATATCATTTATAGCAAGTTAAAAGGTGGAATCAAAGATTCAAGCACCCACTCATGTTCCTTTTTTTTCTCTGTGTCGCGCTACAGCTGAGCTCTCAAACCTCCCCTCGGCCTGTCCAAAGGCTGTGGCTTCCTGCCCCCTCGGCCTGTCCAAAGGGTGTCGCTTCCTGTCCCCTCGGCCTGTCCAAAGGCTGTGGCTTCCTGTCCCCTCGGCCTGTCCAAAGGGTGTCGCTTCCTGTCCCCTCGGCCTGTCCAAAGGCTGTCGCTTCCTGGAGGTGAATGTGCCAGTGTGTTTTCTGTCTTGTCTCTTTTCCTTCGGGGAGGTCTCTGTCCAGGAAGTTAGCTGTTGATTTCTGCTGAATTGTGAGTTCATCTTGGCCCCAGTAGCCCCCATGTACCTCTCTTGTTCTGAAGACTCCCCATGTCGCCAGGGTCCACAGAGAATCAGAAAACTGTCTGCATCTCTCCTTTGGCGGGACGAGACTGCTTCTTTAGTGAGAGCTTCAGGGGAGGAAGGTGCCTGAATGCACGTGGACGGTCATGGGCTTCCTGAGGCTGGCACACCTCCGCACGGCCACAGCAGGGCTATCGGGGATGTGGTGCAGGACAGGACGTCCCTTCCTCTGCTCTGTTCTGTCGGGCTCTCCTCTCCCCCCGCCCGGGGAGGTGCTTCGCTCCCTGTCCGTTTCCCTCACTCCAGGGTTAATGGCATAACCTTAGTGTTGTGAGTTCTCCAGGATTCACCACTTGATATTCCAATGCAAAATTTGGAATTAAAAAAAGATACTTTGTCAAGCACCAGTCTCTTGGAAGAAATGCTTTGCTTTCAAGATCTGTATTTCTGCTGTGAACTGAGAGTTCTACTTTGCTCCTCAACGCCGTGAAGGCACCTCTGATCTTTCTTTTGTGCTTGTCCGTTCCTGGGGCAGTAAGCTTCAGGCAGAGGCTGATTTTAGTGGTGAGGATCTGCAGAAAATAAACAAGTACCAAGAAGAAAACGTGCACGAGAGACTGTTTCCAGAAAATTAAAGTAGGGTCCGTTCATATGGACTGAAATAAGAGTGCAAATCTGAATGAGATGCTTTTGGACATTGATCATCCAGAAAGTAATTAAGCAACTGACAGATATTTTCATGTACACTGACTACTGTAGAGATTGAATCAAGAAATTGTGCTTAGTGGGAATACTTAGATTTTTATAGCTTTATCTGAAGCCAAAAAGATAAGGGATTTATCTGGGACAAAATGTCACCAGAGTTTTATAGAAGCCCTGAGTGTGTCTCTTGAAACACTTTCAAAGTGTTGATTCGGCAAATCAAAATTTTGTTTTCTGTTTATTGTTCTTTTCCAGTCTCTTTGATTAAGATTTTCTTACGTAGATGTCACCTCCCAAATCTCCTATGAAATCTCTTTTTACTCCCCTGTCTTTTTGAATTGGTGCTGAAGGGAAGTTTCAGTTTTTAAATACTAAAGTGTTTTCTAGATGTTCTTATAATCCCCAAACTGGTAAATTGATATAATTTACATTAATAACATAAATATTGGCAATCAGTGGGGGTTTTTTTTCGCCCAAAGACTTTTTTTAACCAAAGTTGTGAGTGATAGAAAACAGAGATCTTGCTGAAATGGAAAGGAGAATTACATACGTGGTTGAACTCACGCTGACAAGCCTGCAGACTGTTTACCATGGGGCCGGAGCGGGCAGGAGGCGCAGTGTCGTTTCACTGAGTCATCCTGGAGCAAACCGGTATCGTGTGACTTGTAACACCCCTCGACTATCTTGGCGAGCGACTGCACACAGATGTCTGATGGAGCAAACAGACCAGGGCAACGCCAGCCTGTCGTGAAGTCTCCACTTTTAACCTGCTTCAGATTTATGGCTTCTGACTCCAAAAACAGGAACACAAATCTTATTTCTCCCATCGCTTATGTAAGGTGATACCAAGTGCGCCGTGTTGTCGGCAGGCCTTGGGCGGTGCTGCGCTTTGAGTGTTTCTCGTGATTACCGTTGCATTAGGGGACGCATGGAAAATCACTTCGCTGTCCCCACTCCCCGTCATCTCCTAGGGGTGCTTCCTCCTGAGGCGTGTGAGGAAACAGAACCACCGCTGAAACTTGCAGGCTTAGGAATACAACACCTCCACGTGAGGTTTGTAGTTCTTTATCCACCAGGGGATGTACACTGCTCATCTAGGGAGTCACGTTTCTGGCGTTGTACAATGATTTGTCTGAAGAATAAAACCCACTCAGATCTTCTACCAAAATGTGTACAATTAAACAAAGAATTAAATGTGCGCTTCTCCATTTCTCCGTCTTAGCGCTGTCCGTGTTCTAGAGGGAGAAGTTCGTGGTGGTTTAGGAAGCTCAGAGGACCTCCGGGGTAGTGTCTCAAGTTTTCAGTGATGTTATAGAAAACAGCTGAGCAGTGTCACTGCAGGTCTTCATGGGAAACACAGTTACTGTTCAGTCCACCTCAGCTGTGAATTTAGCTTCTAAGTTACGGTTCTTCTTGTGTTCATTTTAAAAAATTTTATACAATTATTGGAAGTTTCTCTCCACTTACAGTGATTCTACAACATTGGCTCCGTTCCCTGTGTTGCCGGTCCCTCCTTGAGCCTCTCCGCCACTCAGTCCTTTGTGCGTCGTCCTCGCGCACCCACATACTGCCTCTGCACCACCCCCCACTGGGAACCACTAGTCTGTTCTCTGTATCTGTGAGTCTGCTTTTTTGTCATATTGACTAGTTTGTTGTATTTTTTAGATTCCGTATGTAAGTGATACCACGTCATCTTTGTCTTTCTCTGCCTGACTTATTTCACTTAGCGTAATGCCCTTCAGGTCCATCCATGTTGCTGCAGATGGCAGATTTCATTCTTTTTTTTAATAACTGAATAGTATTCCATTGTATACATACACCGCCTCTTCTTTATCCAGTCATCTGTCGATGGACATTTAGGCTGTTTCCATGTCTTGGCTGTTGTAAATAGTGCTGCTATGCACATTGGGGTGTGTCTGTCTTTTCGAATTAGAGTATTCTCTGGATGGATGCCCCAGGGATGGGATTGCTGGGTCCTGTGATGTTCACTTTAAATGGCATAGATTTGGAAGATAACGAATTTAGTGGGAGAGCACACAGCGTGAGTGAGGTAAGGCCTCTGTGGGCAAATTAGGTTCACAAGTTTGAAAAAAGAAACTTATTCCATGACCTGTTACTTTAGAAAATTGGTCCCCAGCTCACAGAAAGGAGCAGGGGTTTGGGGCAGGGATCTGGGGAGTAAGGCTAGGTGGGAGGATGTCTTGCTTTGGAAGTCAGGTTGTTACGTGGGCAGCTTGCAGCCTCAGAGAAGAGACGCAGCCGGTGATGGTGGAGACTGACTTCCTGTTGGAGCTGCCGTCTTCATGTCAATACCACACGCTTTCGTGAGTAACACACCTGTTCTGTTCTCCGGGAGCAAGGCTTTCCTTCCAGCCCCGTGTCACTTGGGTTCCGCAGACCACCAGTAACTTGCTGGTTGCAGGAGGAACCGTTCCCCCCACCTGAGGAATTCTGAACCCCGGGGTGTCCCTCCGTCTCTCCCTGGAGGCGGCTCTTCTGCCCCCTCCCACCCTCTCCCGTTTCGTGGGAGCTGCCGTCACGAAGACCCTCCGTGATGGCCTTCCCAGTCTCCAGGGGGACTCAACGGCGCTGGGATTGCAAGAGCCTGCGATGCGCGGGGCCATGGCGCTTCCGCTGGGACCCCTTGGCCACACGCCTTCTAGGATGCAGGGTTCAGGGTCAGAAAGACCCCACGCTCCTTCTAGAACAGAGAGGGAAGAACCCAGGTTTCAGTATCACGGTCGTTCATCGCCATCTTGGCTTTTCTTTGAGTGGGTAGAACTACTCAAAATATTCTTAAGACCCATCCAGGACAGAGATACGAAGCTCGGAGGTCACTGGTTTTACTCAGTCCTGTTTTCTGCCTCTGGTCCTTCTGCTGTGTCTGTGCCTTCCCCTCAGACGAAGGGATTAGAAAATCCAGTTTTCCCAGAAGCAGAGAGATTCATTGGCACCAGAGATTTCTGTCCTAAATTCCTCCAACACATACGTCATGTGCATACATTTCTGAAAATCACTGAAGTCCGTGAACGATATGAGCAAGTCGTACCCACATAATTATGCTTGGATTCTGTCTCTGGAAGCAAAGTGTGCGTTGCCTGTTTTCTTCCCGTTTCATTTGCTAATGCTGATTCTGTGAACATTTTATATAACATTCGGAGTAGCCACAGAAGGAAGCAGATACCACGTTGGATCGCGGCTCACCGTAGATAAATAAGCACATTATAAAATGCGTATTATTAAAGTACGAATGCAGAAGAGCATGATCGTTTCCAGCTTTTACATTTGACCTTGGGCTTTGCAGAGCTTTTGCCATTGCCGTTGAGAAGTTCAGGCATCCGAGACGGAACGCAGGCACGATGGCATAATCCCAGGCAGCTCGGGAAACCTAAATATTACTAGGCGTGTTTCTGGATAAGGCACGTTTCACTACATTTCATGTTCCAAGGTATTCTGGTCTGTTCCTCTTAAATGTTTACTCCTAACTTCTTGTACTTCCTTCCTGCTTCCTAGAACCTGACTTTCGTACAGCGGATAGCCGAATAGGACCGTGCAAGGTTATCGGAAAGCAGCAGCTACCGCTAGAGTGAGCGCAGCACGAGCTTCAGTCAGAATGACCTCGAGAGCAGCTGACCCGTTGCCCAGAGATGTCTGGGTTATGTATTTAGTTTATATTTATATTTAGTTTTTATTTGTATTTTGTTTTCATCTATCTTAGTTTTTATTCCTATTCCTCTATTATGTTAGTCACTGTTTATTTTGATTTATTTTCAAGTATACAGAGAATGTCTAATTATAGAAGAAACTGAGAGTGAACATTTACCCAGATTCAGGTCCTGTTAAAAGTTTGCCACATTTACTTTGCTCTGCTCTAGCTGCTAATCTGTCAACTGTCTATTAGTCTGTCTGTCATCTGTCTGCTTGTATCACCTGTCTGTCTAATGTCCTCTCTCCTATCTTTTCATGTGCACACACACATAAGACACACACACACACACACACACCTGGATATAAAATACGTGCTTCATTTTCTGAACTGTCTGGAACTACGTGGCAAGCATCACATCCACGTAGCACTGAAGAGTTGCGTGCGTATTTCCGAAGGGTAGCGACTGCGCGAACCCAGGACAAGTGTGAATTCAGGGCGTTGAACTGGTGCGGTCCTGCTGTGTCTGATTCACAGCCACATTCACACTTTGCCCACTGTCTCTCTAATTCCCTGTGTCGCCGTGTTTCCTGTTCCAGGCTCCAGTCCACAGTCGTGAGCTGCATCCCATTGTCATGTGATTTGATTTCCTTCTCTCCGGAGCAGCCCCTCAGTCTCTTGTCTTATGACCTTGATATTTCTGAAGATTGCAGGGCCAGTTCTTCTGTCGAATATGTTTCAACATGAGTTTGTCTGGTGATGCCTCACGATTGGATTCGGTTCATTCATTCTGGGCAAGACCGCCATGTTAAGTGGGTTCCCTCCAGGGCGATGTGTCGGGAGACGCACATGATGACCCTTCGTCTCACTCGTGCAGTTACACTCCATCAGTTGTTAAGGTGACGTCTCCCCAGTCTTCTCCCACGAAGTTACTAATTCTGCCTTGGCAGTTGGTAAGAAATTTGTGGTATTGATAGGAACTCGGTGAGTTATTTTGAGATGGAATGTGTATCATCTTGTTCATCAGTGTCACTTCGACGTCTCGTTGCCACGGATGCCGATGTGGTGACTGCACAGTGGTGACAGTTCTAAGTCCATTTCTTCAACATTTATTAGTGGCTAAAGAAGGGATCTCCATTCTCCTCTGTGGTTTTATTCACCATCAATATGGACTCATGGATAACACAAATACTGCTTTTTTAAAAGTGAATCCTTTCAAACTGGCATCTGGGCACTTTTGAGATGTCCACAGCATTTCTTAAGCACTTGCTGACATAAATTATCACCGTTTCTTAAATGTCAAGATGGAGATAAAAATAAATCTAAAATGACAGTCTCCACCTATTAATTTATTAAGAGAACGCATTAGCTTTCGTGATGATAAATACTTTTTTCTCCAACTAATGTTTCCAATTTTTGGTGGTACCCACAAGTGATACAGATAAATTCATAGACTGTGTGGGGTCTAAGGATCTAGTTCAAGGTTTTACCCAAAGAGCTTCCAACAGAAGAGATGTCCACAGTCTTCTCTGAATACAGAAATCACACCTGCAAATCAAACTGTGCTTAAATATTTGAATTTACTGAGCCATAATCTCTGGTCTAGATGTTGACAAAACAGTCATTTTCATGACAACGTAAGAGTCTTTCAAGGTCATAATCCAACCTTTGGTTGTTCATTGAGTGACTGTCTGGTTCACTTTTAACCAAGTTCTTCTTGAGCCCTGATACCTCAGCTTCTTTGGAATCGTTCCAGGAGTCCGGTACATATGCGTTGTAAGAGTGCTGCTTCGACTAGTTTTATGAATTAGCATTTCCTTGCTTATTATGGGCTAGAATCCTCCATGACATTCTCGACCTGTTCTTTGTTTCCATTTGAAGAGCTGTAACACACAGGGCATCTGCTTCCTCTTTGTGCTTCCTGCTTCCTTCTTCTTCAAATGTTCAAAGAGAACACAGGCTCTGTTGGGTCTTGTCGCTCTTGGCTAAACATTTCCAATTCCCGTCTTCATTTTCAAAAACCTGATTTCCCTGTTGACTTGCTCCGCTCCGCACAGGCCGTCCAGTCTGTATGACAGGGCGGACCAGTGCTGGTTAATTACCATGACTACCTGCACTGGTAGGTTCAGGCTCTCGCGAAAAGAGTGCTGCCGTTGATTATTAGTGTCTGCCAGGATCGTGATTATTAATGTCTGCCAGGATCGTGGGGGAGACTGCGCTGTGTGTTTGCCATTGTCTGTTGTGAACTGAGGCAGTGGTTTGGGTAATATTTAGATGCCGTCTAACCTGGGTAGCATGCCTGACACTGTATGAAATTAAATTATGCTTTGAATGTGCTGCTCTTTAAAGTCATTTAGATTTTATCACACTGTTAGCGTAGAACAGATTTGTAGTCAGCTAAAATGTCAGGGCTTTTGTCTCCCTGTAACTTGCTTTCTGGATGGTGGCCTGTTAGATAATCTCCAGAAGGCTTAGAAAATGTCTTGACTGGATAAATTGAAAGTAAATATAATGAGGTGAAAGTAAAGAAATGCAGAGCAGCCTTCTATTTTGTTGTAAGAAATTATCATGCAGAACTGCAGAAGAGGTGAGCATTAAGTCACTTGTAGGAAAATTATTTTGTGTGTCACAGCACAAGAAAAGTATCTTAAGGTTTTCAAGGGAAAAGCTGTATTTACATGTTTAGTCTTTATCTTACGTTTACCTAGCTGAAAAGAGGAAACAGTTACACTTTGCTAACGTTTTTTGTGACGTTTCACCATCATAGAATACATACATATTTATTTTTCATTTTGTGTGCTTCTCCATCTTTTACTGTGAATAAAGACAATTTTTAGGGAAGAAATAGTAAACCATGACTGTAAATATTTAACCTAAAGGAAAAGGTCATTCAGGGCTTATTCTTTGATTAAATAAATACTGGCTTCGGGTTTAACAGATGTTAGAAAGGCTTTAAAACTTTTTCAGAGACAATCAGCTATACCATAGCCCTGTAGTCTAACATGATAACTTTTGAAAAGTGGCTACCAACTATGAAACAGAGATAGATGTGGCAAAAAGCAAAATAGCTTTGGTGTTGACTTATCAAAACGTTTCTCATTTCAACACATTCAGAGTCATTCATATTCCATAAAGCACTCACTCAAGAGAAGTCCATGGTAATGGTGCCAGGAATACCGTCTTCCTGAGGGTGAATGTTTGTGTTGGGACATGTGTACTTTTGACAGTCACTGTTTGATTGTTAATAGAAAATGTTCTTCATGATTTTAAAAATCATAAAAATTCCAAAGCTCTTTGTAGGAGAGTCTCTGTAGGATAGTTTATTCAGGTTGTGTTCATTGTCTTTTTGGAATTTTTTAAGTAGAGTTGATTTAAAGTGTTGTGTTAGTTTCAGGTGTACCGCAAAGTGATTCAGTTATATGTATATATGTGTGTGTTCTTTTTCAGATTCTTTTCCATTATAGGTTATTATTACAAGATACTGAATATAGTTCCCTGTGCTCTGCATAGGTCTTTGTTGTTTACCTATTTTGTATGTAGTAGTTTGTATCTGTTAATCCCGAGCTCCTAATTTATCCCTCTCCCTGCCCCCTACTTTCCCCTTTGGTAACCATAAGTTTGTTTCTTTGTGTGGAGAAAAGGGAACCCTCCTACACTGTTGGTTTCAATGTAAATTGGTGCAGCCACCATGGAGAACAGTATGGAAGTCCCTTAAAAACAGACTTACCATGTGATCCAGCAATGCCACTCCTGGGTATGTATCCGGAGGAAACTCTGATTTGGAAAAAGAGTGGAATAATGCCACTTGCAGCAACATGGATGGACCTGGAGGTTATTGTACGAAGTGAAGTCAGTCAGCCAGAGAAATAACATATGATACCACTCATACGTGGAATCTAAAAAAAAAAAAAAAATGATACAAATGTGTTCATTCCCTTTGCTGAACCAGCAGAAATGTGAGTTCTACGCAAAAAGAAGGAATAATTGTCCTCTTTCAATGGCCCCTCTCAACACAGAGGAGAACCTGGTGACGACTAACTCTTCCTCACAGATCCCTGCATTCTGGCAGAGGTGAACAGACCGTGGTGGACAACAGTGACAGTGACAGCAATCATAGTAGCTTATGTTTGCGTAGAGTCTTCCATTCGTGTGACAGGCAGAGGGACCATAGAGCGTGCCCGTATCGCTTTGGGGCAGCTGTGGTGCGGTCAGACGGCTGGGGTTGAGGAAACAGGCTGGGGGCCTGGGGGACCTTGTGCTTCTGCTTCACACCTGAGGAGGTGGTTGCCACCTCCCTTTTCCATCAGAAGACTCCAGAAGGAGCCTGAGACTTAGCTGTTCTCTCGCACCGAAGCTGCTGGCTCTCCACGAGCTGTTGACGAGCTGCAGTGGGTTCTCCTCAGTCCTTGAAGCAGCGTGGTGTTGACTTAAGTAAGGGCAGTGCAGCAGCCAGGCAAAACAGAGGGGAAGTGTCCCAGCATATACTCATAACTGGTTCAGCTGGGAAGGTAGACCTAACTATATTTTGGAAGGAGCTGGAAGATAAGGAACTCACGCTGCCCAGTGAAGTTGGAGAAATGCGCTCAGTGAATGCTAATTGAGTATTAAAACAAAGTAGTTTGCAGTGAGACAGTTTTATGAGGTGTGTGTGCCTTATGTAAATTCCCATTTCCTCAACATGGGGCTGAAGAAACACTTAATGAGGCTTTTTATATTATGCAGATCTGGCATTATTATCAGAGACAGTGCACTGGATAGTGAAATAGGGACAGCCATTCATTAGGAACAGTATGCGTGTATGTGTATGTGTGTGTGTGTATTTCACACAACATCTTTGCACTGCTGGTAGTTGAATTATAGATCAAGCACTGTGTTCTCTTCCTTGTAACTTAGGAAAACTCTTAAGTGATTGATAAGTCTGTCTCACCTTCAGAGCTAGCTAATGAAGTCTTACTAAATAGGGCAAATTAGTCCTACAGATTTTTCATTTTCCTCAGAGGCAACCAACCAAAGATGTTCTCAGTATTTGGAGGAAGGAGTGATTGCCCCTTAGCCTGTATTCCCATGGTACACTGAATCCATCTCCATTAAAACACATAGCATGCTTTCCCATAATCATTTCTGTCTTCCTTATTAAACTAAGAGCTCTTTGGTGACTGGGAACATAAAAATAGTATTTGTGGTGGACTAAACCCTCTGAGTGTCAGAAGCTCCACGCATATCATTTTAGTCTCACAAAAATGCTACACGCATTTCCATTTAGCTAATGAGACAGCAGACTCAAAAAGAGCAGGTTACCTGCTCAAGCTCCTGCCGCCAATCAGTGGTCTGTTTTGGACTTGAAACCAGTTCTGCCAGAAATCACCTTTGGAGGCATTTCAACAACACGGGTATTCATATCAGTATTCTCAGGAACTGGCCTGTGCTTAATCTTTAATTCAGGTAATTCCAACCAATATTTCGTAAATACCTAGTTCTTTCCTCACATATCAAGAGATAGGACCCAGCACTTTCTATTTACTTACTTATAATTGATCTAGTCAGTCTGAAGTATCACTTTCAGACATGGTGTGTGGTGAATGCATTAGTGATCTGTAGCTGTGTAACAAGTTATCCCAAAATGTAATGGATAAAATTTTATTGCCCACCCTTTCTGTGCATCAGGGATTTGGTGGCTTGACTGGGTCCTCTGGCTTAGGATTTCTCATGAGGTTCTGATCACCTGGGGCCTGAGACCTCTGAGGCTTACACTCAGTTTCTTCCAAGCTCACCCTCGTGGTTATTGGAAGGATGTCTGGACTCAGCTCTTCATATGCTATTGGACAGAAGTTCCTGACATACAGGGCCTCTATAGGGCAGCTCACAAATTGCTTCATTGAAACAGTTTGCTGTACACCTGAAGTGAACACCACTTTGTAAATAAAATGTACTTCAGTTTAAAAAAATAACGAATGAAAAGAACCAGAAACAGAGGGCCATCAAAATAGTAGTCACAGTCATTTGTGACTTAATTTTAGCAGTGTTATCCTGACACGTGACAGTGTTCCATTGCTCAGAAGTACAGGACTCCTTCCCACCCACATTTACCAGGAGGAATTACGCAACGCATTGCACAAGGGAAGGAAGCAGGGCTCACTGGGGGTCACCTCAGAACGCAGCCTACCACAATGAATACAAAAGGGAGGGTTTGGAACATTCTGTCTCAAACAGGACACTGACAGTTCACCCAGTAGAAAAGAATTGTGTGAATATTTCCGATTGTAATTTCAACTGATACCCAGTTGGCAACATTAAAAGTTATCTTTTAAGGAGAATCATATCAATACCTTTAAATAATTTGCAAGCATATTCCTTGCAAGACCTTTCTTTTTTAGATACCATAAAAGTAAGTATACACACTTAGTCTTTAGAGCCCTGAGCACTATGCAAATTAAGTAAGCACTCTGATTGTATTATTGCCTGTCATGGCTGAGATGTCAGGCCAGTGAAATAGATAGCTCTACCCCTTGACTTCCGGGCTCTGAAGATTTTTAAAGATGTGAGAAAAAGGGTGTGTGTGTGATGTGTATAGAATATAACATGAAAAAATAAACTGCCTCGTTCTAGTTTTATTTTTTAACAGTGATACTCAATTCAAACCTTAGCTTCAACTACGTGAAGAAGTCACTTTTCATAAGTGGGACAAAGCAGATTAGGCTAGAAAGTTTTAAAATATGTTCCCCTGAGGTTTTCAATAAGATCAGCCTAGAAACCGCACACTAATGATGACAGAATCAAGGCTTATAAAACCTGTTTTAGGAGATTCTGATTTTTTAGTCGTGTTACAAAGACTAGAGCCTCATTATCTTTTATCGTTTGTACTTTTGAAACGCTAATGTATGCATTACTTTTCTATACATTATTAAATTTCATTTTAACTGGGAAGTATTAATATTTTAACCCAGGAGTTTAAATGCTATTAATACTAACTTGTCTTTCTACTTTCTAAAGGGAAAGCTTTCCAAGTTCAATTTGAATCTTCTTAACTTTTATTTCTGCACTATTGGGAAAGGATACTCTAATGGCATGGATTATCGTAAAAGTAAGATAATGAAAAACTGATTTATGTCTCACTTGAATGCATTTGGGGATTTACTTGAATATACATCCTTAATGTGTGAAGAATTCATGACGAAACACAAATGTGAAATAGAGCAGTGTAGACTGGACTCAGGTGAAGCAAACTTTTTCAGCCTTCTGATCTACCCTTCTAAGCAAATCTTTCCCTATTTTTCCTTCTTTTTTTTTTTGTTTCTTTTTTTTATTGAAGTATAGTTGCTGTACAATATTATATACATTACAGGTGTACAATGTAGTGATTCAGTTTTAAAGGTTATATCCCATTTATAGTTATTATACAATATTGACTGGATTCCCTATGATGTGCACTATATCCTTCTAGCTTATTTTGTACCTGATAGTTTGTACCTCTTAACTCCCCTCCTCCCTATGTTGCCCCTACCCCTTCCCTCTCCCCACGGGTCACCACTAGTTTGTTCTCTATAGATCTGTGAGTCTGCTTCTATTTTGTTACACTTACCATGTTGCTGTATTTTTTGGATTCCACATATAGGTAATACCATACAGCATTTATCTTTCTCTGTCTGGCTTACTTCCCTTAGCCTAATGCCCTCCAAGTCCATCCATGGTGCAGAAAATGGCAAAATTTTATTCTTTTTTATGGCTGAATAGTATTCCATTGTATATATGCACACATCTTCTTTATCTGTTCATCTGCTGATGGACACTTAGGTTTTTTCCACGTCTTGGCAACTGTACGTAATGCTGCTGTGAACACTGGGATGCATGCATCTTTTTGAATTACTGTTTTTGTTTTGGATATGGATACCCAGGAGTGGAATTGCTGGGTCATGTGGTAGTTCTATTTTTAATTTTTTGAGAAGTGTTCATACTGGTTTTCATAGTGTTTGCACCAATTTGCATTCCCACCAACAGTGTACGAGGGTTCTCGTTTTTCCACATCCTCACCAACGCTTACATTTGTAGACCTTTTGATGATGGCCATTCTGACAAGTGTGAGGCGATATCTCATTGTGGTTTTGATTTGCATTTCCCTGATGATTAACGGTGAACAAGCATGTTAATTAGGCTTTCCCAGTTTTAAAGCCAGAAAGTCACTCCATTTATGTCAAGCAATGAGGAAACATGAAAATAAGGAACCTGTAGCGTCTCCATCGAGAGGCCACCATGCTGAAGAGGTAGGTATTCAGCTGGCATCGCCCAGAGCAGCCTCACTGAAGAACAGGGATCCAAATACAGCCAGAATCGTGGATAAGAGAGTTAAGGGCAGTTCTGACCATCCATTTCTTTGTTGCTTTCCAGCCTTAGAAGTTGCTAGTTTTCCCTACCTTTTCTTTCTCTTATCTCTGTTACATTTTCTTGTCTCCAACACAGTGGCTCTCTCCTTTTGCCCAAGATTTGTAAACTACAGGTCAGGAACTGAGGTGTAAGAAACCACCTGGTGTGTTTGCCCCGCAGGGGCTGTGGGTGGTGAGGGCTCCTCCAAATAGGCTGTGAAGTGTACCAGCCCCAAGACCTTGAGCCAGGTAGTTCTTTATGTGAACTGTTCCAGTTTTAGCTGACTGGCTTTCAGGCAAGTTATGGTTCCATGGCCAAACCGTGGTTTGCAATTGCCACGATAACGCTGAGAAAAAAGAAATCTAAATCCCAGCCAACAGCAGCAAACGTATGAAAGCCCATAGGCAACCTGGGGCGCTCTGCTTCCGGCTGGGGTTGGTGTCCAGTTAGGTGCCACGTGTCACCCCATTCTTTTTTATCAGTGACTCCTTGGGACATGACCTCCCAAAGGCCAGGTCACAGGAATGTGAGCAGTGCGTAACGCTTCCTGGTGCTTCAGATCCGAGCTGGACCACTGTCGTACCACTCCCTTCCCGTTGGCCAAGCCCAGTCCTCTGTCCAGGCCCAGCAGCCCCAGGGCGGATGCTGGAGCTCACACTCCCATGGAAGGGGGTACAGTTTTAGGGGCGGGAGAGCTGGAAAAACAGAGAGCAGTGACTCCGTCTTCCACTCGTGATGGCTTAGCCTCGCTCTCCACGAGCCCCTGGAAGAAGGTCCCGGATACAGGCTTTACTCTCCCCACCTGTAGTGAGAGCGTATATGAAAAACAAAACCATCGCTAACAGCAACTTTGAGGTAAGCCAGACTACATTAGCGAAAAATCAGAACGTTGTTCTCGGGTTTATGGAGAGGGAGTTTTTGTTACAAATAACGTAAGAGTAATTATATAATACTCGCGTCTGCCCACGTATACCCAGTGTATTTACTGAGAAGGTTTGGTAACAAAGAATTTAACGTTGTCTGGACTGTTTAAAGACCAAGAGTTTATTTTGTCCACATCATCACAAACCGAGTGGGGAACTGTTCGGTTGAGTAATAAGCAGAATACTTGAAGTATTTAAACATCCTATCCCCAGGGTCCCCAAAAGAGGGGACTAATTAATAGTTTTGACTAAGTTTTCATGAAATCAAGCAAATCCAAGCAATAACTTGGACACAGTACACACTTTGACACGCAGGTGAACTCGTGACCTCTGCGATCATCCATGATTAAGAACTCCTGAAAACCCTCCTGCACGCCGGATGACTGGATAAGCCTGAAAGAGGCTTCGGTGATTTAAAGTAGAAACGCTCTTGTTATTCTTTTAAATACCCCTGAGAAAGACCAGATAGTAGAAAGCGGGTTTCATCTCAATTTGTGTCCATTCCGCTTCTGAGCGTTTAATCTCTAGCAGCAGTTCGTGCATTACAGGATTTAGGGTCTGCATGCGGAGATGGTGTGGAGGAGACCGAGGACAATTTACCTGTCCTCTGCTAAGCCACTTCTGGCGTATTACAGCCTGGGCCCCAGACCATTAGTTAAGAACTTTAAAAGGATTACATTCCAGGATCCCCCCTATTCGTACCAGTTTGAATGCTCCAGGGATGGGAGACGTTGATGGATGTCTTCCAACTTTAGCTGCCTCTGCTTTGAAGTGATTACAGAACTGTCATTCAGCTGCACATACTATATTTACTTCTTTTTTTATGGGGGGGTTGGGTTTTTTCCTCAATCCAGCCACTGTACGTAGACCTAGGCTAAATCATACCACATATCACATCGTATGCCAAACTTCTCATACTATTTTTTTCTTTCTCAAAATAGAGGTTGCTCACATACTGATTTGGATTGTCCCAACTTAGGTTTCTGTTGTTATTTGGGAAGAAGAGCCTGAACTCAGGTAACACCAGCTTCTACTGGGTTGAAATAATCCCGGGCTTGATGTGGGGATGACTCACCCGCGTCAGCTGTTGCTTTGAGAAGCCTTATCAGACCAGCTGCGTACTTAGCAGACTGGGGAAGGATGCCGTCGTGTGCCAGGCTTTATGTCATGTCGCTTCCTTTAAGATAATAGGTTGTCATCTGAATCAGAATAGAGTTTAAATTCTGTGATATATGTATTACTCATACATAGAATGTTACAAGGTCATTCCAGATCTTTCTGTTCTGGTCAAATTAAGTAAGGGAATGAGCTGTCCCTGGACATCAGTAGAGCGGGAGACAAAATTGTGTTTTACTTTCCAGTGTGTGTGTGTTACTCAGGAACAAATGTTGAGACGAAGATTTGAATGTGAGCAATTTATCTGGGATGTGATCTTAACAAACGTCAGTGAGAGAAAAGGGAAGTGAGACGAGGGTAGAAGCTCAGAAAAGGGTTTTCTCCAGCCAGTTATTCCTCTGGACAGCTGGACCTGAATTCCATTGCGGGTCTCTAGGAGGCAGCGCAGGACACAAACCTAGGAGTTCTCACTCCCAGGAGAAGAGGGAGCTGGAGCTGTTCGGCATCAGCCCCCGTCAGCCATCGGTTGGGGCCACTGTGGGAGGCCTTCATCCCCTGGCACTTCCGGCATGCTGTGTGCTTGGCCAGAGCAGGCTCGGGCGGCCGGACAAGGCCTTGAGCCAAGGAGACACAGATGCCAGCACTGGAAGATGGGTAGACAGACCAGAGCACTGTTCATGAGAATCACAGGGACTAAGAAAATATGGGCAGGGTATCTGAATCGGTGTCTGTATCTGAGTGTCTGTCTTTATCCACATCTCTCTCTGTAATTGTATCTGTGTCTGTACATGCATATAGTCACATTCTTATTATGACTTAGTTAAAAAAAAAAAAAACGAATAAAATCTAGAATGCCCAGATTTTACAGAACACTTTTATACACAAGGCTAGATATCAGCAATACAGATTGATCCCCTCAAACTAATCATTTGTAAACTGAGTCGTATGTAAATTGGAGAAAATAAAAAAAGCATTGTGTGAAGCAACACCCAGATCAAAGGGAAAATCCTAACAGAACTGTGAGCTACCTTGCAAGTAATAAAAAGGGAAATTCGGTACGCCAAAGCCTACAACAGACCTATTTATATTTACCTAAGCTTTCGTTACTAAAATGAGAAAGACTGATTATAAATGAGCTACGTGTTCAGTGTAATAAACTAGAAAAAAAATCATTAGAAAAGCAAAATAGTTCCGCAAGAAAGGAGAAAAATCAACAGCTCTTCCTAAATCCATGAGCGAGAGGAGGACACAGAGCAGACTGCCCCCAGGATCGATGGATTACCAGAGACTCAATGTGCACAAGTCTGAGAGTTAAACATTCCGGGAATAAGGGGCCAGGGTTTAGTGAGTTTACCCAGACCAGCTCAACTAGTTCCTTGCAGTAAATATTGGAGAGAAGTCCCCTCTGGATTCCAGTAGGAGGAAGGGGAGAGGAACTCAGATACATCAGGAATGAGCTGTGTGTAACTGACACATGTAGGCTCCTTCATCCCACAGCAGGGGACACATTCCTCTCAAGTTCACAGGGAACATCGACCACGGCAAGACCCTATTCTAGGCCAAATAACACAGCTTTGCGAATTTAAAAGAATAGCAGTCATGCAATATCTGCTGTCAGGCCACAGCAGAATTGAAGTAGAAATCACTAACAGAAAGAGAACTGGAGAAAAACATACGGAGATTAAACAATACTTTTTTTTTTTTAATTTTATTGAGTTATAGTCAGTTTACAATGTTGTGTCAATTTCCAGTGTAGAGCACAATGTTTCAGTTATACATGAACATACATATATTCATTGTCACATTCTTTTTCACTGTGAGCTACCACAAGATCTAGTATATATTCCCCTGTGCTATACAGTATAATCTTGTTTATCTATTCTACAGATGCCTGTCAGAATCTACAAATTTCGAACTCCCAGTCTGTCCCTTCCCACCCCTCTCCACACTGGCAGCCACAAGTTTGTATCTATGTCTATGAGTCTGTTTCTGTTTTTTTTTATTTATGTTCATTTTTCTTTTTTTCTTTTCTTTTTTTTGGATTGCACATATGAGCAATCTCGTATTTTTCTTTCTCTTTCTGACTAACTTCACTTCTAATGACATTCTCCAGGGACATCCATGTTGCTGCAAATGGCATTATGTTGTCATTTTTATGGCTGAATAGTATTCCATTATATAAATATACTACCTCTTCTGTATCCAGTCACCTGTTGATGGACATTTAGGCTGTTTCGATGTCTTGCCATTGTAAATAGCGCTGCTATGAACATTGGGGTGCAGGTGTCTTTTTGAAGTAGGGTTCCTTCTGGATATAAGCCCAGGAGTGGGATTCCTGAGTCATATGGTAAGTCTATTCCGAGTGTTTTGAGGAATCT
Organism: Camelus bactrianus; assembly: GCF_048773025.1. Lineage (NCBI taxonomy): Eukaryota > Metazoa > Chordata > Mammalia > Artiodactyla > Camelidae > Camelus > Camelus bactrianus. The sequence goes on from NC_133575.1 coordinate 5,225,337, forward strand.
CCATACTGTTTTCCACAGTGGCTGCACCAAACTGCATTCCCACCAGCAGTGTAGGAGGGTTCCCTTTTCTCCACAGCCTCTCCAACATTTGTCATTTGTGGACTTTTGAATGATGGCCATTCTGACTGGTGTGAGGTGATACCTCACTGTAGTTTCGATTTGCATTTCTCTGATAATTGGTGATACTGAGCATTTTTTCATGTGCCTATTTGATCATTCATATGTCTTCATTGGAGAATTGCTTGTTTAGATATTCTGCCCATTTTTTGATTGGGTTATTTGTTTTTTTCTTATTAAGTCATATGAGTGGCTTATATATTCTGGAAATCAAGCCTTTGTCAGTTTCATCTTTTGCAAAAATTGTCTCCCATTCCATAGGTTGTCATTTTGTTTTGCTTATGGTTTCCTTTGCTGTGCAGAAGCTTGTAAGTTTAATTAGGTCCCATTTGTTTATTCTTGCTTTTATTTCTATTGCTTTGGTAGACTGCCCTAGGAGAACATTGCTGAGGTGTATGCAAGATAATGTTTTGCCTATATTTTCTTCTAGGAGGTTTATTGTACCTTGTCGTGAATGTTTAAGTCTTTGATCCATTTTGAGTTTAACAATACTCTTGTAAATGACATGTAGATCAAAGAAGAAATCTCAAGAAAAATTTTAAAATGTTTTAACTAAATGAAAATGAAAACACAACTTACCAAAATTTGTGGCATGCCATGAAAGCAGTGCTTAGAGGGAAAAGGACAGCATTGAATGAATATTTTAGGAAAGAAGAAAGCTCTAAAATCAATAATCCAAGTTTTTACCTTAGGAAACTGGAAAATGAGGAACAAACTAGATCCAAAGTAAGCCGAAGAAAAGAAACAGAATCAGAGCAGAAATCAATGAAATTGGAAGTAAGAAATCAGTAGAGCAAATCAGTGAAACCAAAAGCTAGTTTAAAAAAAAAAATGAATAAAAGCAATTTTATTTGCTTTTTTCAAAAATTTTATTTTATTTGCTCTAGCCAGGCTAACTAAGAAAAGCAGAGAGGGTACAAATTAATAATACCAGAAATGAAAGAGGATCATCACTGTGGAAGGAGCAGACCCTGTGGAAATTAAAAGGAGAAGAAAGGAATTCTGTGAACAGCTCTAGGCCCACAAATATGATAACCTAGGTGAAACGGACCAATTCCTTAGAAGATAATGATCTCCCAAAACTAAGACGAGAAGGAAGAGATGATCTGCACCGACCTCTTTTATGTAAATTGAATCAATAGTGAATAACCTTCCAAAAAAGAAATGGGTTCACTACTGAATTCTACCAAACATTAAAGAAGGAACGGTAACACTGTCTCCAAGCTCGTTCTGAAGGTAGAAACAGGGACTAACTACTTCCTCAGTCATTCTGTGAGGTCCAGACAGATATTACAAGAAACCGTTAATAAGTGTCTCTCGCGAACATAGATGCAAAATCCTCAAGAAAGTATGAGCAAATCAAATCTACAAGAGTATAATGAGAATTATACACCATGACCAAGTGGGATTTACCCCGGAATTGAATCCAAAGCTGGATCAACATTCAAAAACCAGTCGGTGTAATCCATGACATCAACAGGCTAAGAATGAAAAAATCACAGGGTCTGTCAGTGGATGCACAAAACGCGTTTAACAAAATCCAGCACATGTTCATGATAAAAACTCTCAGTAAACTAGGTATAGAGAGGAGTTTCCTCAACTTGATAAAAAATAAATTGAAAAAGCAAAATTAAAGAGTAAAGATAAAACTAGAAATTACTAAAGTAGTATAAATAGTAGCAATCTTAAATGTCATAAATGTATCCAAACACTATTTCTTTGAACTTAAATTTTTTTTTTCAGAAAGTTGGATGAGGGAAAATTAGACAAAGCAAAAACTGGATGAGATGAGGAGTGAGACTAGCAGTGTAATTTCAGATACCAAAGAGATGAGAAGATTTACGAGAGCATGCTTTGTGCACCTCTGTTGCAATACATATGAGAATTTTAAAGCAAATGATTGATTTCCTGAAAAACTACCCAAACTTCTTCTCAAAGAGGCAGAAAACTGAATCTACAGATAATCAAGCAAGATGCTGAAAAGGTAATTTAAAGAGATGCAAGTTTAAACAAGTATACATCAGGCCCAGATGGTGTCACAGCTGAGGTCTATTTGAGATTTAGGGTACAAATCATTTCTATGTAATGTAAACTTTCCTAGGCTATAGAAAAAAAAAAACTGGGAAACAATCCAGTTTCATGATATCAGCATAATTTTAATGCTGTAACTTGCTAAGGTACAAAAAAATTGAAAAAGTGTAGAATAATGTATATGATTATTGTACATGACTGGGTTCAACAATCATAAATAGATTATTAGTCAACAGAATCTAAGATATTCAAGAAGATAGCCGATATTTTAAGCCTGGGATGCAATGATGGTTAAAGACCTTTTGTTCTAGCAAACAAAAGGAGAAAACCATATGTGTGCATTCATGGTGGCTGATGAAGGATGGCTTTTTATAAATTTAGCAGCTACTCCTAAAAAAAAAGTCTGAGGCAGGACCGGAGGACAACAACCTAACCATGAAGCAGACTAGTTACTCCCTCTTATCCTAATAAAGAGAGAAGCAATGCACTATTTCTATTAAAATCAAGATAAAAACCAGGGATGCAGGCCCTCACCACTCTTAATCAACTTTGCCTTGAAGGTTCTCGCTGAAGCACAAATGCCAGGAAAAGTAATCATTATATATACATGTTTCAAGTTACAGAGTTCAGTACGCAGTTGCTAATACTATGTATCTAAGAAATTAAAAAATTAGAAGTGTTTAAGAATGTGTAAGATAAACTGCTGAGACAAATGATACAAGTAGTCATATAGAATAAAATTTTCTCCCTATTCTGGCCATACCCCATAGAAAATAAGAAAAAATACATTGTATTCATAATAGCAGCCAAAATGATAGGATGACTAAGAAAAAATTATTGCAATATTTATACTACATACAAACGTATCTTTCTTTTCTTGGTCATCTCTACATGTATTTGTATAATACACATTGTATAATATGTAATGTATTTTTCTAATATATTTCTATGCCAATCTACTTCAATATACTATGCGTTATATATTATATAAAATCAGGAGTTTTGAGTGCATGTTGAAGAGAACATAGTCTGCTTCCCCCAGCTTAGTTCACCAGGATGCAAACATTTGCATGTAAAACACTCCTGGGAAGTTAATGTCTGAGCGTCGTGGAGAGAACTGTGGCAGCTGGCTGGCCGCACAGGGCAAGGAGGGCGACTGCCCGTGACCTCCTAGAAGGCGTCATGAAGGTGTTCTCCCTCTTTCTGCTTCTGTTCACTGCTGTCTTGCATTTGTAGCCACGGCATTGGCACCTGGCAGGCGAAGTCTCATTTCCCTTTTCCAGGTGGTAGAATTAAGCAGAAAGTTGTACCCAGAATCAGTGGTGGAATCTGCCCTTGAAACTCAAAAGGCATTACTCCACAGGGTTGTCTTTTCTCTGTCCTGATGAAGACTTGCACTGGTCTTTTGAGGGGCTTTTTTTTTTGGTGAGTCCTATTTTAAAAATAATAATTTATGTTTTATTTAAATTCATTTTTGTCTATGTCATTATCTTTTAAGGAAAGAGGTAGTGCATCTGCTAATCATTTGGCATTGGACATGAGGTAGTGTTTTGGTGAAGCTTGACAACAAATGTTTCCCTCTGGAATTGCATACTCTGTCCCTTCCATTCTGAATTCCAGGGCTTTTCTCAGTTCTTAGCATTACAACATATCTCAAGGAGGTGAATATTATTATTCCCTTTTTTTCTGAAAGTTACTTCAACATGAATCTTATTGATTACATTCTTTTAGTGCACAAAGGGTTTTCTTGAAATATCATTGTGGACTTTGTGTGTTCACGTAGCCCGATGCTTCCAGACCACTACTGTCCATATAAAAGGAATGTGCACACAAACAGTTAAAGTTCTGACCAATTGTTCTAATAACTTTAACTGGAACTAATATGAAATGAATAGATAAAAAATTTTTTAAACCACTATTTTTAAAAATAGCCAAACAATAGTTCCCTCTGCCTGAAATACTCCCTAGACATGACGTAACGCCGGGAAGCCCAGGTGGGTATACTGCCCTTTCTGTGGCTGCAGAGGACGTCCCAACACTTGATGGTGTCACAAGGTTCCATGTGCGTTTTGTGACTTTTGTCACTATGCTTTGAAAGATCAGCATGGTTTGAAAAGAAAAAGAATACAAACATAAATTAAGACTCTCCAATAACACAGAATTTTTAAATGCCTTTGTTTCATATAAAAACCACGATGTGCAAATGATTTCAGATACATAATCTTTATTTTTTTCCCTTAGAATCACATGTATAATGCTGTTTCTTACCAAAAAATTTAAAAATGACCACCCTTAGACTATACGTTTAAGCTTTGCACACAGATGGGCTGAGAGATCTTTATTTGATTAATTACTGTTTCGTGTTGCTATCAAGGACAGAAACCACATGATCTGTGTAGCAGACATGTTCTTAGAGTCTAAGAATGCTTGGGGGACACAGCCAGTTTCTGCCGACGTCTACCAGAGGTTCACGTCAACGTGCTCAATAGTGTCAGGGTACTTCAGAATGCTGTGTTGTCTTGGAGCTCAGATGCATTAACAAGTTTTATGTTCTCAGTATGAGAAGGAAAATATATTCACAGGCAAGCAGACCTCAAAGCCATGCCTGCCAAAATCAGGATTTGAAAGGCCCTTGAGGAAGACGTCTCACTCTACCAGTATGTCCAAACTTCGCCTTTGACTGTTCCTGTTTCACTTACTTGATGGATGATAGTTATTGTTTCAGCAAGGGTTTCAAGACAAGATGAAGTTTACTAAAGTCATCAAGGACAGCTCATCAGAACACCGAAGCGCTTCCATCCACGGGACACTGCGACGGTGATCTGGATCTTTGGGTGTGGCACACACCCCTTGATGGAGGTTAAGTAAGATGTGTTGGATTGAGGAGGATTGCTTAAGAATGGAACCACTGACATAGCAGGCTTCGTTCCAAGGCAGGGCTTCCAGTCCATCACAGACGACAGCCCTTTGGGTCCGTCACCTGGCGGGAGTGGTTTCCACATCCGGCCGTTACCGTGCTGTCTGACGCTTCCACCTAACGGGAAGGCTCTACAGACGTCGTCCTAATGCAGGCGCTCCTGAGGGTTGAGGGGTGACACAAATGTGGTTCTGTGTAGTGGAATTGGCTAAGATGCTATTGTAAGAAATTGAGCGAAATTTGGCAGGAGCCTAGAGCCAGTGGTCAGGATTCTCCTTTCATAAGAGCTTGGGGAGAGCGGTGTTGTTTTCTGGGCTTTTCTAAGGCTACCCATGCACTTGGCACACGAGTCGGTCTTTGTGTTTTGTTGGGTATCATTGCTTCAAAAATAAAGCAGGTACAGTTAACCAGTAAAGCAGTCTCAGGGCAAGAGTACCTAGAATTTATTCCTACTCAAGGCAAGTTGTTCTGCATGTAACAACCATGTCCAAAGAAGTTTACTGTCCTTGGTTTTACCATAAAAAAGGAAACACATTGAGTTCTTCAGTCAGAGCAGGTATCAAGATTTTTTATTGCTACTTTTCGTGCTGAACAGTGGATACAGAATAAGCGACGGGGAGGGGGAGGGTCTAGCTCCATGGCAGGCGCATGCTTAGCACCCATGAGGCCCTGGGTTCAATTCCCCCGTCCCTCCATTAAAATAAGTAAATAAACCTAATGACCTCCCCCCTCAAAAAAAAAGTCAAAATAACTTACTGGAATATTCAGATAACACTTGAATACATGCCACTGATGGAGAAAGGGCTTGTTTTCCCAAGAACCAATATTATCCCTTCCTCCATTTTTTTTTTTAATTGAGGTAGAGTCAGTTTACAATGTTGGTCGATTTCTGGTGTACAACACAATGCTTCAGTCGTATGAGAGCATACGTATATTCATTTTCATATTCTTTTTCACTGTAAACTGTTGCAAGATACTGAATATAGTTCCCTGTGCTATACTGTATGAACTTGTTTATCTATTTATATATATATGAGTCAGTATCTACAGATCTCGAACTCCCAGTTTATCCCTTCCCATCCCCTTCCCCCCTGGTAACCATAAGTTTGTTTTCTATGTCTGTGAATCTGTTTCTGTTTTATAAATAAGTTCATTTGTCTCTTTTTTTTTTTTTTTAGATTCCATATGTAAGTGATATCATATGGTATTTGTCTTTCTCTTTCTGGCTTACTTCACTTAGTGTGATGATCTGCAGGGCCATCCGTGTTGCTGCAAATGGCATTATTTTATCATTTTTAATGGCCGAGTAGTATTCCATTGTATAAATATACCACAACTTCTTTATCCAGTCATCTGTCCACGGATATTTAGGTTGTTTCCATGTCTTGGCTATTGTAAATACTGCTGCTGTGAACATTGGGCTGCAGGTGTCTTTCTGAATTAAGGTTCCCTCTGGATATAAGCCCAGGAGTAGGATTGTTGGATCATAGTGTAAGTCTGTTTTGAGTCTTTTGTCCCTCCCTCCACTTTTATCCAGTGTTGATCCAAACTATCTTCTGGAAAATTTAATTTTTAAAGAACATGCACTATCTCTCAGCTACTTTATGAACAATAAAATAATGGGAAGAGGGAAGTCAATCTTTGTCATTCAAAATCAGCCTTCATTCGTTTTCTCTGAAGCCAACTGTTAGGACTCAATGCATCTCAACTACTCTCTTAACTGCTCATGTAGAAATAACGAAAATTGGAAGTTCTAATACTTTCTACATTGAAATCAAGCGTGTCTCTTGATCTTGAGTGGTACCTCAGGAACATCCCATGTCTCCCTCCAAATTAGTGTGATTTTTGTTCTTGGCCTCCATCTCTCCCTCTGGGGCTCCTGGGCCACAGTGAGAATCAGTCCCCCCAGCTGCTGCTGAACACATGGTACCAGCTCCACACTGGAAAGGCCGCGGAACCCCAGGAGGAAAGGGCGTTGTTGGCCACGTTCTTAATTCTTTATTGGGTCCCCTTAAACAATCTCAGTTTTTATCTTGAGCAGGCACTCCATTGTAGTTCAGAATAGAAGTTTAAAAAAAAAAAGAAAACAAAAAAAGATATGCGAGGAAACAGAGCTTTGGAACATAACAGTACTTTTTACCGCCATGAAGGGGGATTTGAGTACCAGATCAAGGAGCCCCAGATGCCCACTCGCACAGAGTCAGCACGACGCCCTTCCATTCCCTGTGGCACATGCTGGTGGCCGCCATCCTGAAGGATGGAATGCCGCGTACGGATTATGTCAGAATTCAGGAGGAACTTTCTTCTCTTTGTTATTACTCTTTTTTAATGTGGGTACTGGAGATTGAACCCAGGACCTCATGCATGCAAAGCACACGCTCTACCACTGAGCTGTACCCACCGCCCCAGGGGAACCTTTTTCTCTCTTCATGATTCATTGGTTCCTTCATTCATCATATAAGCATTTCCCAAAAGCTTCTTTCCTTGGAGAAATAGCTGGAGGATTGTGTCACCAAATTTGGGCAGCCCTGGACAACTCTTGTCCTGATACCAGAAGAGCTGGTGTAATTTGTGGAAATGGATGCCGCCTTAAGGCCTTCCATTTCTCGGTACCTCAAAAAGTGTCCTTCTCCCACAGGACTCACCCATCTACAAAATTAACTGCAGAATACTAAAGAGCTTTTTCTTTTTAAAATTCCCCCTGGGGGTGATTCCACAGACAGCCTTAATCTGTCTGCACTCCCTGCTGGTTGTCTGATCTGATGGTCTTCAGCATGGGGTGAAGTCCATAGGACAGCCAACATGGATGTAGAAAGAAGGTACTAGGAATTCCATTCGTATTTATTTCTACTGAAATAGTTAAGAGGGTGATTAAGTTGTATTGATTCCTAACAGTCGGCTTGGTACTGAGTCCTCGCTTGGTTGCGCGACAGATGGGCTGTGTCCTGCCCTGGGAACGTGACCTATCCTGAGGGCTAGTCAGGAGTTTGTGCAGCTTGTAGGAGCCCAGAGCCGGCTTTCACTTCCTTCCCAACTTACAGTGTCTGCTTAACATGTTAAGTACATTTGTGGCTTCTTTCATTCAGGTTCAACTAATCTAGCCCCCACAGAATGGACTTGTAGCTTAAAATTTTCCAGTAAAGGAACAGTGGATTGGAAATATTTATCCCTGTCTCTAGTCCAACAAAACAAGATAGGAGGACAGCTGACCGTTCTCCTGTATGACCCTGGTGGAAGCATTTCATTAGCCGTATCATGGGGTCAAGACAGTGAACACTGAGTGAGATCAGACAAGCAATCGCCTGCCGGATCTGAAATCACAAAGCGCATTATTGAAGACGTGTATTTACACACACTGTTATTAGCCATGAACTTCCCTGGAGTATGTGTTACACCTGGAGATCATCGCTAATCATATGTTAAGACAGTACAATTAACAAAATAATTAAAAGTCAGCCGTCCCGGACGTTCTTAAAGCTAGTATATATTTTAATGTGAATAAAACTGACTGTGCATTATTTGTATGTAAAAATACGTGGAAAATATTTTTGCATTATAATTTGATGTTAATCTCATCCTTTCTTTAATCCAGTGTTGGTTTTACAGTGTCAATAGTATATGAATACAGTGAACGCAGGCAAATAATTTGCAAAGTAATAAATACCAACAAGTTGAAGATGAATACTTACACATTTTTACAAGTAGGTGTAAGTGAACAGAAAAATGTTTGGAGCCCCTGGCTGTCCTTGCTGGGAAAGGGGGTCTGGGAGACAGGCCCCACCGCCACCCTGGGGGTTTCAGGCACATTGTACTTTGTGATGTTACTACATTATGGTTCAGAGGAGGGCTCTTGTGTTCTTTGTAAAATGTGCCTGGTAAAGTGTAACAAAGAAATTTCCGTGAATGACTCAAAACAATTAACATCCTGCACCAAGATTTTCCAAAATGCCCCAAAGACTTCCCTGTAATAACGCCGTATTTCGGACACGAGGCTACTCCATATCTGACAGGGAAGCTAAAGGTAGCTGTATTCACTTGTGATATAAGGAATTCTTACATGCGTTTAATTCTTACATGTATTAGGTATTTAAGAGTTTCACCCTGCTTGGGCAGGGAACGGATGCTTCCAGAAGGCTTTCTCACTCACGTGTCTGGCGGTTGAGGAAGACTGGTCATTGAGACAACAGAGGGGTCTGTCTGTGTGGCTGGGGCTTCCGCACAGGCTGGGTGCTGGGTTCCAGGAACAAGGTGAGAGAGACAGAGACAGACACAGAGACAGAGAGAGAGCAAGGGCGTGTCCCCTCTTATGACCTAGATCTGAAACTCATTTTTCATGGTCACTTTCCCCCTCGTTGTGTTCCTAAAACATGAGTCACTAAATCTAGCCCATCTTCAGGGGGAGAGCTGTGGTTCCTCAAACTGCATCCCTAGGAAACGGTTGCGTCCTCTATGGTATTCAAGTGGCATTCTAATTAGGACAAGATTTGCATTGACATGAAAAGTTCAACAAGGCCCATTAATGGATGAGAAAGGCAGGTTGAAGAATAACGCATCTAGTTTGAACTTTGTATTAGAAAAGGAGATTTTGTGCTGTAAAATCATAGAGGAGGAGATACAAGGATGCACGCGAATCCGTCAGCAGTGAGCACCTCTGGGTAGCTGAGCGGCAGGGCGTAGGAGACGGGCACTGTACACGTTTGTGTGTGTGTCTGCCACCTGAACGTCTCTATCTGAGAACATATCCAGCTGCTGTGGAAGGCAGATTCGCGCCTCCCCCCGGCCCCTCACACGTGCCCACATCCTAATGCCTGGAATCTGTGATGTGTTACACAGCAAGGGGGGCTGAAGGTTGCACCTGGAATTAAGGTTGCTGATCAGTCGACTTGAGAACGGGCAAGGCACCCTGGACCACCTGGATGGGCCCAGCGTCATCCCAGGACCCGTAAAAGTGGACGAGGAAGTCTAATTCAGGGTGTGAGAAGGACCTCCCCCCATGCCTGGCTTTGGACAGGTAGGAAGGAGCATCCAGCCAAGGAAGGCGGGAGCTGCTCAGAGATGGAAAAGGCCAGAAAACAGGTCCCCCAGAGCTAGCCCCACGCCTCAGTTTTCCAGGTCTCTCCAGTCAAGGACTTTGGCTGTTTCTGAGTGGAGTTCACGGTGTGTCGAGCACCAGATGCTCTGCAGCAGTTAAACACAGAGGGAGAGAGAGGAGTAACTCAAGTTTTCTTCTTCCAAGCCATTTGTTGCACAGAAGAATCTAGAAAACCACGCGATGGTGGAGAACACTGATTTTTAAGCAGGTTAAGAAGCAGCCTGTACACATTTCTGACAGAATGATAAAGGGTAGACGCCAATGATGACACACAGACTCTGGCTTCCTCAAGAAAGTGTGGCTTGGAGAGTCATTCCTGGATGGGACTCCAAGCCCCATCTGAAGACTTTCCCCGGGTGGCCGAGGGCGTCACTGCTGTGTGGTTTGCAGGCAGCCCCGTTGTCTGCATTGCCCAGTGGGCTAGAGCTTCCGACTGAATTCCTGCGTCTTTGCAGGCAGATACCCCACCTACGTTTCTCACCGCCGGCCCAGTGAATGGCCCATTACTGAGCAGGGCGGTCAGCGCCCCCGGCCCGCCCTGTTCAGGCATCCTGAGGTTGACAAAGCTTTGCCGTGGACACAGATTAAACGCTCCCCTGTTATGCTAGAATTGACTGGAAGGCCCCCTCCCAGCCCCGGAGCCCAGCTTTTGTTTCTGGGACTAAAGCTTCCGTGCCTTTGGATTCTGGACAGACATCAAGAGAACAGCCTCCAGCCGAGTCGCAAATGTCCCGTGGGGGGGCGATGTGAACAGACAACAAGAACACAGCAGAAAGCAGCCCGCAGGGCGTGACTTCTCGGGGCAGTAAAAATAAAATAAAACTTAAAAAATCATGCCAAAGACTCATCTCTTGAAGGCTTTCCAGAGACTTCACGGAGCTCACCATCCAGCTCGAGAAAGTACACATCCCAGGCCCTGGGTCGTGCCATCTGCTGTACAGGCGAGCTGGTTCCAGCTGAGCTCCTGTCACACAGCGGGGCTGCAGTTGGCCGCCGGCACTGCCAAGTCCGCTGGCAGGATGGAGGTTCTGCTCCCCAGGCAACTCCCACCCCTGGTGTTTTCTTTTGCATTTTACAGGTGCTAGCTTGTCAGCAACTGGCTAAATGCCGGTGGTTTGGCTTCCTTGAGGAAGCGTCATTTGCTCCAATGACAGACAGTTCAGCACCTGTAAAGGCTGGGGATGAAGGTCCCCGGGTATCTGGTCCATGCCGTGGTGGAGCCCTGACGCCCGCGCTCGGACCACAGCTGCAGGGCCCGTCTGTGCCTTTCCGGCCGCGCGGACAGAATTTGGCCTGGGCTTCAGTCTGGGACACTCTGGGAGCCTCTGGGAGATGCCAGGGGACAGGGTGATAGATGGTGCGGCCCGGAGAGGAGTGACAGCTCATCTGCACCCCTCGCCCCATGCCTGGAACCGAGTCCCACCCTGACATGTCAGAGGAAGAAAGTCTTCAAAGCGAATCTGATGCTAACGAGAGCACAGAAATGCTTTGCATCACTGGTCGTGCAGATTCTGGAGCATCTTTTAGCAACTGTTCCCTCTTGCGTGATCGCTCTGTGAACGGAGGACTGGTACATCCTTTCGTTACGAAATCTTAAACCATCTCACGGAGTTATTTTGGAAAAAATCGTAATTATCCTCATGTGGACAGAAAGTAATACTGGGTCTTCGCTTTACTGCTCAGTCATTAAATGTGTTTTAAGTTAAGGAAAATAATTACCTCATGATATTTATGTTTAATCTTTGATACAGTTTATCAAATAATCACTTACTTATATACAAATAATGTTTAAAACACATTGAAAAATATAGGGAAACATCTGCCCCTGTAAATGCATCTTCCCCTTGTGGACATAGAGTGCTCAGAAACGTGAGACCGGGCCAAAGGTACAGACCTCACCATTTGTACCATATTCCAAACCATGCGGAACTTTCCTTCTCATCAAACCTGCAAAAAGGAGCTGCTTTTTCTTTCTCTTAATACCTCTAGCCAGACTTCCAGATCTGCCATCTGACTGGCAAAGAGTTGCCAACCCCAGCTTGAATCTCTGCAGACGTAACTCGTGACTGTATAAATGCAGCGCTTTTATTCAGGTCGTCTACCACGTCCTCCAAAGTGTGTCCCCCGAAGTTTCCCACACTCACTCAGAACCGAAATGGAACGATGATTTTCTGTGTAAATAATAAAACAGTTACACACTCTCCCTTGCTATCTGGATAAGGCAGGGAGGAGAGAAAAAAGGAACAGATTTTGTAAAAGAACTTCAAGGTTATCCATATTCTGTAGTTTGCACACCAGTTGCCAAACGCAAGTCATACTGCGAGAGAGTTACATCTCGGGCATCTTGCAGGAGACTTCCGTTCTGTGCTGAGAGTGTGGACCACCCCGGAAGTCAGGGGTCTCTGGCTGGCTGCATGGTACAGTCAGTCGGAAGCTCTAAGGACATCCCACGGAACTGGTCGTGTGTAGCTCAAAAAACAAAACTGAAACAAAATGTACAGATACCCCCCTACATATCAAGCCACATCTATATGTACAAAGATATATTTAGTATCATACACATTTAGTATCCTAAAGTATTCACACACATCTATGTAATAGGTTATACATACATACATAGTATTTCACAAACACGTAATACATAGTGTTTCATGAACGTATATCAATTACACGAGCATACATAAACTCCTGTGTTTACTTATTTACAGACTAGATGGCACCTTTTGTAACCTGAGTTTGTGGAAGACAGGCTGGCAGGCAGGAGAGTTTGGTGGTTAGTGGCAAGGATGCTGTGCTGACATTCGTGGCCTGGGTTTGCTTTCAGATTCTGGACATCGCTAGGCACCTGCTCTGGGCAGTTGACTTAAGCGATTTGTCTCGTACTTGTCAGCTTGAAGATGCTGCCAGCCCCGCGGGATGGTGGTAGAAATGAGTGAGTTCTTGCAGGTAGCACACTCACAAGTGCTTCACAGTGATTCAGCCTACCAAATGTTAGCTGTGAGGTTAATTCTTTCAGCTGTTTCCCTAGTGAAATACAGAGAGGTGGGGGTGGGGGTGTTACAGTCGACCCAGCACGGTACCACACAGGTCCACCCGACGGAGAGATGAGGGCTGGTTTCCATTAGTCATCATGAACCGAACCGCATGGGATGGGCTGTTGTCTGAGATGAGGGGGGAGATACGTGGGGTGACAGGGTCAGCCACAGTCAGTTTGGGATCGCGCACATTCTGGGGCTGGAAGCATCCCGACTGCTCGGCGCTAACGGGCTGTCCTGGACTGCATTTAAATCACTATAAGCTGTCTCTCTGAACGCTTTTTCACAGCAGTCAGGAAAGAGACGTCATTTCTGCTAACACACACACACAAGAATGTCCACAAGTCTGTTTGACTAACCCCGTGTTTTATCAGTGTTTCCCACAGTAAATTCTCAGTTGCACCCAAAAGACTGAACGAGAGGCGTCTGTCTGTAGGACAGGCCACCCCCGTCCCCAGCTGGTATATTTGCCTGTGCACTCAGGTCTGCACAAGGTGGGGGGGGGGGGGCGAAAGCTGCGGTCGCTCTGGCTCAGTCAGGATGTGATGCTTCCGAAGGACTTCTGCCTCTTCAGTTCTGCAAGCAGGATGTTCACAACATTTATCATCCAGAACCTCCTCATGGTCTGGAGGTTCTCAGCGTGGGCACGTATTAGCATTACGCAGGGACCCTTTAAACAGCCCTGATGTCCACCCTTCACTCCAGACCTAAAGGGGCCAGAAGATGGTAGTAAAGACTCCCCGGGGCTCTAACTGCAGCTAGTTTAGGAAGCATCCGAGCCAGGGTGAGGATCGCACTAGTAACTGGAGCTGATTGTTCAAAATGCATCTTTAAGGGGTACGTCAGCCTGAAACGCGAATCTGTTTCCTACTTTGGACAGTGTCTAACTTTCTAAGCAGTAATGAATTTCCATCTCCCTTTTTTTCCCTCCGTAAAAGCCACTTCTACACCGTAAATATGCATCTGAATTCCTCTCAGTCTGTGCAATGGCTTTTCAAATCTGTGGGTTTTACTTAACACAGAAATTTAGTTTCACTGGACAAGACAGACTTCTCTAGAGAGACGTGTTAGGTCTGCACCTTTAGGAAAACAGTCCATTGCCTGAAATTCAAGACAGGATCAAAGGCATATTGAGTTGATCATTTCAATAGCATGGAACTTAAAATCAGCATAAAAAAAATGGCATTCCATTGCAAACATATGAATACTTCCTGAAAATGAATTTCTTCAAGTAATTATCTTTTAGACAGTCTTTTGCTTAAAACACAGTGGCATGTAGACATGTAATAAAACCACATAGACCTAAACACACATGTGTGTGTGCGTGTGAATCCAGGGAAATCTGAATCAGCTCTGAGGACGGTGTCAGTGTCACTTTCCTGGTTGTGACGTTGTAGCTTTGGACATGTTACCAGTGGGGGGAACTGGATGGAGTTGTAGGGTAATAATCTATTACTCCTTTTTATTAATTGAAGTATAATTCACTTAAAATGTGTTCATTTCAGATGTGCAGCAAAGTGATTCAGTGAGACAGTAATAGATGCATGTGTTTTTAGATTCTTTTCCATTGTAGGTTAATACGAGATACCGTGTGCTCTACAGTAAATCCGTATTGTTTATCTGTTTTGTATGTAGTGGTGCATATCTGCTAATCCTGTAGTCCTAATTTGTCCCTCCCCCACTTTCTTTCCTCATTGGTAACCGTAGGTTTGTTTTGCCTGTAAGTCTGTTTCTGCTTTGTAAATAAGTTCATTTGTTTCTTTTTTTTAGACTCCACATAGAAGTGATATCATATGATATTTTTCTTTTTCTGTCAGACTTCACTTAGTGTGATCATCTCTAGATCTAAGTTGCTGCAGGTGACCACACTTCATTCTTTTTATGGCTGAGTAATATTCCGTTGTGTAAATACACCACATCTTCTTTATCCAGTCATCTGTCAGTGGACATTTACGTTGCTTCCACGTCTTGGCTACTGTAAATAGTGCTGCTAGGAACACTGGGGTACAGGTATCTTTTTGAATTAGAGTTTTCATCTTTTCCAGATATATGCCCAGGAGTGGGATTGCTGGATCATATTGTAAGTCTACTTTTAGTTTTTCAAGGAACCTCCATCCTGTTCTTCATAATGGCTGCACCAAACTACAGCCCCACCAACAGTGTAGGAGGGTTCCCTTTTCTCCACAGCCTCTCCAGCATTCATCATTTGTGGACTTTTGAATGACGGCCATTCTGACTGGTGTGAGGTGATATCTGCTTGTAGTTTTGAATTGCTTTTCTCTGATAATTAGTGTTACTGAGCATATCTTCTCATGTGCCTGTTGGCCATGTGCATGTCATCTTTGGAGAAATATCTTTAGGCCTTCTGCCCATTTTTACATAGGGTTGTTTTTTTTTTTTTTTTTTTTGATATTGAACTGTGTGAGCCATTAGTATATTTTAGATATTAACCCCTTGTCAGTCCCATCATTTGCAAATACTTTCTCCCAGTCTGTAGATTGTGTTGTTTATGGTTTCTTTTGCTGTGCAAAAGCTTTTAAGATAGATTAAGCCCTATTTGTTTATGTTTGCATTTATTTTTTGTGCCTTGGGAGACTGATCTAAGAAAATGTTGCTATGATTTATGTCTGAGAATGCTTTGCCTATGTTCTCTTGTAGAAATTCTATGATGTCATGTCTTAAACTCAGAATGGCATAAAGACCTAATTTATTTGTGTGTAAGGTGTGAGGGAGTGTTCTAACTTCACTGATTTACATGCAGCTGTCCAGCTTTCCCAGCACCAACTGCTGAAGAGACTGTCTCTTCTCCATTGTGCATTCCTGCCTCCTTTGTTGCAGATTAATTGGCCATGGGCATGTGGGTTTATTTCTGGGCTTTCTATTTGGTTCTATTTATTCATGTCTGTCTTTGTGCCAACACCATGGTGTTTTGATTACTGTAGCTCTGTAGTACTGTCTGAAGTCTGGGAGGGAGATCTTTCTGGAGCTTTGGTGGTAAAGAGATCTGTCAGTTTCCGGGTGGTTTTCCGTGAGAACAGTTGCACATGTAGATGTATTTTTGATGTGTTTGTGGGAAGCGGTGGACCCCGCATCCTCCTGCTCCACCATCTTCATCCTCCTCCTCCCTTTATTATTTCTTAAAATTGCACATGGCTTCTTTAAGAAGATCAGCAGACCGTGAAACGAAATGCACATGGTGAGGCTGGACAGCAGGCTTCCTCAGCCCCTGGTTCTCCCTCAGGTCCACACGTCGCAAGCATCTTCCCAGCAAGTCTTCAGTGATCGCGTCCTGATGTCACGGTCTCTCCCCACTTCCTCTCCTCCTTACTCTTTCTCTGCCCTATTCTCCGCATCTTATAAATGCCCTCTCAGTGCCTCTGCTTACTTTTCACACTTACCGTTTGTCTCTCTTTTTTTTTTTTTAACATTTTTTATTGATTTATAATCATTTTACAATGTGTCAAATTCCAGTGTCGAGCACAATTTTTCAGTTATACATGAACATATATATATTCATTTTCACATTTTTTTCTCTGTGAGCTACCATAAGATCTTGTATATATTTCCCTGTGCTATACAGTATAATCTTGTTTATCTATTCTGCGATTTTGAAATCTCAGTCTCTCTCCCCACCCTCAGCCCCCTTGGCGACCACAAGTTTGTGTTCTGTGTCTGTAAGTCTATTTTCTTTCTCTTTCTGGCTTACTTCATTTACAATGACATTCTCCAGGAGCATCCATGTTGCTGCAAATGGCATTATGTTGTCGGTTTTTATGGCTGAGTACTATTCCATTGTATAAATATACCACCTCTTCTTTATCCAGTCATCTGTCGATGGACATTTAGGCTATTTCCATGTCTTGGCTCTTGTAAATAGTGCTCCTATGAACATTGGGGTGCAGGTGTCTTTTTGAAGTAGGGTTCCTTCTGGATATATGCCCAGGAGTGGGATTCCTGGGTCATATGGTAAGTCTATTCCTAGTCTTTTGAGGAATCTCCACACTGTTTTCCACAGTGGCTGCACCAAACTGCCTTCCCACCAGCAGTGTAGGAGGGTTCCCTTTTCCCCACAGCCTCTCCAGCATTTGTCATTTGTGGACTTTTGAATGATGGCCATTCTGACTGGTGTGAGGTGATACCTCATTGTAGTTTTGATTTGCATTTCTCTGATAATTAGTGATACTGAGCGTTTTCTCATGTGCCTACTGATCATTTGTATTTATTCCTTGGAGAATTGCTTGTTTAGGTCTTCTGCCCATTTTTGGATTGGGTTTGTTTGTTTTTTTCTTATTAAGTCGTATGCACTGCTTATATATTCTGGAGATCAGGCCTTTGTCAGTTTCATTTGCAAAAATTGTCTCCCATTCCGTAGGTTGTCTTTTTGTTTTACTTATGGTTTCCTTTGCTGTGCAGAAGCTTGTAAGTTTAATTAGGTCCCATTTGTTTATTCTTGCTTTTATTTCTATTGCTTGAGTAGACTGTTCTAGGAGAACAGTTTTGAGATGTATGTCAGATAATGTTTTGCCTGTGTTTTCCTCTAGGAGGTTTATTGTATCTTGTCTTATGTTTAAGTCTTTGATCCATTTTGAGTTGATTTTTGTGTATGGTGTTAGGGAGTGTTCTAGCTTCATTGATTTACATGCTGCTGTCCAGTTTTCCCAACACCGTTTGCTGAAGAGACTGTCTTTATTCCATTGTATATTCTTGCCTCCTTTGTTGAAGATTAGTTGACCAAAAGTTTGTGGGTTCATTACTGGGCTCTCTATTCTGTTCCATTGGTCTATATGTCTGTTTTGGTACCAATACCATGCTGTCTTGATGACTGTAGCTCTATAGTATTGTCTGAAGTCTGGGAGAGTTATTCCTCCAGCCTCTTTCCTTTTCCTTCAGTAATGCTTTGGCAATTCTAGGTCTTTGATGGTTCCATATAAATTTTATTATGATTTGTTCTAGTTCTGTGAAATATGTCCTGGGTAATTGGATAGGGATTGCATTAAGTCTGTAGATTGCCTTGGGCAGTGTGACCATTTTAACAATATTGGTTCTTCCAATCCAAGAGCATGGGATAACTTTCCATTTTTTAAAGTCTTCTTTAATTTCCTTCATCAATGGTTTATAGTTTTCTGTGTGTAATTCTTCCACCTCCTTGGTTAGATTTATTCCCAGATATTTTATTACTTTGGGTGCTATTTTCAAGGGGATTGTTCCTTTACTTTCTTTTTCTGTTGATTCGTCATTAGTGTAAAGAAATGCAGCTGATTTTTGAACGTTAATCTTGTAACCTGCTACCTTGCTGAATTCTTCGATCAGCTCTAGTAGTTTTTGTGTGGACCTTTTAGGGTTTTCTATATATAGTAACATGTCGTCAGCATATAGCAACACTTTTACCTCTTCTTTTCCAATTTGGATCCCTTTTATTTCTTTCTCTTGCCTGACTGCTGTGGCTAGGACTTCCAGGACTATGTTGAATAGGAGTGGTGATAATGGGCATCCTTGTCTTGTCCCAGATTTTAGTGGGAAGTTTTTGAGTTTTTCACCATTGAGTACTATGCTGGCTGTAGGTTTGTCATACATAGCTTTTATTATGTTGAGATATGTTCCCTCTATACCCACTTTGGTGAGAGTTTTTATCATAAATGGGTGTTGAATTTTATCAGATGCTTTTTCTGCATCTATTGAGATGATCATGTGGTTTCTGTCCTTTCTCTTGTTGATGTGATGTATTACATTGATTAATTTGCATATGTTGAACCACCCTTGTGTCCCTGGGATGAACCCCACTTGGTCACGATTTATAATCTTTTTTATGTGTTGTTGGATTCTATTTGCTAATATTTTGGTGAGGACTTTGGTGTCTATGTTCATCAGTGATATTGGCGTATAATTCTCTTTTTTGGTAGTGTCTTTGTCTGGTTTTGGTATCAGGGTGATGGTGGCTTCATAGAATGAGTTTGGGAGTATTCCCTGCTTTTCAGTCGTCTGGAAGAGTTTGAGAAGGACTGGTATGAGTTCTTCTTTGTATGTTTGGTAGAATTCCCCGGTGAAGCCACCGTTGATGTCTTAATTGTAAATGTTGTCATTCTTAGTCTTTGCCTTGCCAAGTTCCTCCTACTTTGTTTTCCGTAGATCAGAGCCTTTCACTCTTAGAGACCCTAGATGAGCTGTTCACTTTCCTCATCTTACTGTAAAATACGTTCCGTGACCCCCAGGGATTGATGACAGAAAGTACTGGTGCAAATGTAATTAATTCCTATTAGTTGCAGTAAATTATTTAGGGATAACCCCCCAGTTATCTGACATTTTTAGACACACACACACACACTCTCTCTCTCTCTTTGGAATTTCGCAGCACCTCTGCATAGCTATTTACAACCCTCACAGTATCCGTGGAGAGGGAAAGTCTTTGCACTGGGGGTCAGAGGCAGAGAAAGGACAGGCACCGTCCATGTTCATGGCACAAGAGGGCCCCTATCCTTTCTCTTTTTAAAATTCTGTCAGTCACAGCTCCGTCTCTGCATGTGACAGTTCCCTTCAGTGGCTGGTGTATAGAAATGTCCTCCAATTAGAGCAAAGTCATGTTCTCAGGACACATCTGTGTGAAAACATGTCCCCAAGAGAAACAATGTTAAAAATACTCATTGGGTCTGAGTCTCTGCTGTGGCATCCCACCTGCCCAGCAGCCCCCTGGACCTTACAGTGTAGCCCGAGGGGAAAGCATGTGGCGGAAGTCGAGTTTTTCTTGTAGCCCTCCAGCCTGACCTCTGGCGGGGGACCCACCGTTGCCCTGCTCTTTGCAGGAGAAGGTGCAAGACTGGAGGGTGGAGGGCCCGCAGGTGGGCCGCAGGCCGTGCAGTTGTGGGGAGCAGCCGGGGACATGGGAGCGTCCGGGGCGGGGGTCATTCAGGCTGACGCCTCTGTGGTGACGGGGCTCAGGCAGCAGGGCGGCCTCGGTAGCCGTGCTCAGGAGGGTAAGGGTCAAAGCCAGGGCAGGACCAGGAGGGCTCCCCCTACGTCGTCGTCGTCACCTCTGCTTACTCTTCATTTGAAAATCAGAGGGATCATTTACCCCGCAGACAAAGCCAGGGCTCTCCCGCCATTCCTAGTCAGGGTCCCGCCCACAGGACGGGACCAGGCCCACGGCAGAACCTAAGGGCATTTCTAATGAATAGATGTATACGTAAATAAATAGGCGAATTTATGCAGAAATAAGCCAGGTTTTCTAGGTAACACTTTACCCCTCATGTTCACGGGCCAGCATTCTTCTGATTCACCCAAGGAGATGCCCTGGGTGCACCGTGTGTCAGCCCGGGGGACACAGTAACCTCTCCCACCTCCTCTTGGACACAGGAGCCTCCAATGGCCTGAAAACACAGGAATGTGGGCGAAAGCTTACTAGCCCGACCCATACCTTCCATTTTACGGATCTATTCTGGGGGGGATGGTGATTTAAAATCAGACTGTTGGTAGCAGATGCCACCAAAACCATCAGTAGTGGTTTTAAATGCGATGAAAGAATTCTGAAGCGTTGACTGTCGAACCATAAATAATTCCGTCAGGAGGAAGTTCTGACTGGTGCTGAGCTGCCCTCAGCTTCCATTCAGACAGACAGGGGGAGTGAGCTTGTTAAGTCTCCCTGAGATCACAGGGAACTGTTAATTTTCCTTTTTAGATGGAAAAAAAAATGGGTGTGTATGTTTTTTTTCAGGCAGAAAAGGAATCTAGTCCCCTGGGCAGGTTTAAAGATCCTTTATTAGGGAATCAGTATGTACAAACTCTAACATGAAGACAGTAAGTCACGGAATATCTACTTACAATAGATAAGTGTCTATTTACAATACTTTTTTGTTTTTTACAAACTTTTTTACAAGATTACTTCTCTCTAAACATGACAGACACACACACAGAAATCAATCTTTTTTTATTACATACATAAATAAATATTGACTTTAAGCGACCACTCTAAAGGACGTGTCTATAAGCCGTCTGGATGAGAAGGGAGCCGTTCAGTCATCTGCACACTACAATATAATTAAGTAAACAAGAAGTAATGACAGCTCTGCGTACAGACCTGTGGTCATTACTCTGTGAGCTGTGTAACTTGGTAAAACATTCAGAACACGGTGAGTCCATGCAAAACCACAGAGCAGAGTCGCCTTCTTTACGCGTTTATTTGTATTTTAAGTGAATTTTAAAGTACATGCAACAGGTACTTAGCCTCTGTGTTCTGGTGACAATGTGAACGTTCGCATAACAAGATTTAGAGAGATTTGCAGTCCCAGGAATGAGGACACTTGCCTCCACGGCACACACCGCCGCCGCCGTAGGAAGGGCACTAAGTGAACGCGCTGTTACCACAGGTGACGGGGATGCAGCCGTAGGACAGAACTCCCGTGCGTCCTTGTGAGGCAGACACGAGCCCCAAGCTCAGCCTTCTCGTCAGCTTTTTCAGTGGAGATAAAAGGTACACGTAGGGCTTTAAGTCACGTGTGATAACCTCCCAGCTGTCGCTTCTCCTGCGGTTTACTCGGTTCCCCACCCAGGGCAGATTCTCATCCTTCAGTAACGATTACCCTGGATGCAGCGACTCGCCACCAGGGGCACCCTCATCCCCCGGATGGTGGGCGATGTCTGGGACCTGGTGCTGGTTACACCTGGGGGGGGGGGCACTCCTGGCATCACCATCCTGCAGTGCCCAGGATGTCCCACCACAGAGGACCACGCAGCCCCAGATCTCAGCAGTGCCGAGGGCAGAAAGCCGGCTCTGTGGTGGGTTATAGGTTCTTTCAGGTTTCTGGGGCAGAGAGGTATTTTTAAACTTTGAATTTTGTTTAACAAGCATTTAAAACATTACCTGTCATCAACCTTACTGTCTTTAATATGTCATACTAAACCAGCGGCTGCTGTGAAGGGACACGCATTTGTTTATGGCCCCACAGAGTCCACTTAGAACACAGGGCAGCGCAGATCAGCCCACCGCTGAGGACGGATGCTCTCAAAAAACAGAACACGAAGCCGCGATGTAAACTGAGTGAGCCCCTGTGTTGGGTGACTGCATATTTCTCATGAGCTCAGTTTTTTAGAGAGTAACTACTATCACTTTGTATTTTTTTTATGAGAGAAATGCATCTAATTTCAGTAAAACATATCAGAGAATCAGCCACTAAAACTATGTTTTAAATAAAAAACAGACTTTCAGCTTTTTATTAGGGCAGTCACATTTGAAAAATTCAGAAGGTTGTCATTCTGTCTTTGCTCATTTGCATATTATTGAAGATGACTGAAATTTACAAAAGAACCATTTTTTATTGCCTAATTTATAGCATTTTTCTTCCAATAAGACTAATGAAATTTAAATTACTGAACATTATAGAAAAATTAAATGCTCATAAGAGCTGCTTTAGATTTTTCAAGGAAGGTGTAAGCTTTAGAACCTTTATCTGAACTAAAAATATATTCACTCAATGTCTATTAAAAAGAAACATCGTTAAATGTTATAAAAGTAAACTTACTTAATAATTTAATCATATTTTGTATCTGTGCATATATGCCTGCATTTTAAACTATACAACAGTACAAAGATTTGCTGGCACAAATACCTGGATTTGTTCAGGGCAAATTAAGGTAGAAGAGACACTCATGGCCAATAATTTGAAGTCTCCATTTTTGAAATTTTAAGAATTTGAAATTCAGGTGCTGGCAGTGGCAGTGGAATAAATGGTAGTTTCAGAGAAGATCTGTTTGCTCAAGCTCAGGGGTGTTTCAAATGAAGGCCGCATTTCCTGTTCTCTCCACTCAAAATATGTAACTTGTGGAACCAGGGGGTTTCCCTGACCACGGTAGGAAGGCTGTGTTCCTGAATGGTAGGCATCCTGAATGTAGCAATAGAAATAGGTGCTCTGCGTCTTCTGTGGCCTCTGCTTTTAGACAGAGCGTGAAGCCTCACACAGCAAACTTCTGTCTCCTCTTCCACCTGCCAGGAGTGGTCAGGGCACCTGCTGGCTCTAAGGAGCCCCGACAAAATGACCGGCACCAAGTCCCGCCGTGAAAACCCAAGGAAACCGATCCTGAAAATGTCCTTGTTTGACTTGACCTGTGTAGAGCATGACACGAGGGAGCCTTCCCATTAAACTGTTTGATTCTGATAAGTTGTTCTTTCCTCATAGAACCAATATCGGTGGGGAAAATAGATTGTCCTCATGATCTTTAGAAGAACCGTATCTTTATCCAGCTTGGTGAGCTGTGAAAACAGTTCCTTAAGTGATTTCTACTTCAGGCATATGTGTGTGTGAGTTTGTGTGTATGTTTACAGGTACATATATGCATGTACACACACGTGCATATACAGACTCACATACACATACACCTATTTCAAAATGTATATATGGGTATTTCCTGGAGGAAAAAACTGTATTAAACTAAACATTTCTGGGTTTAGGGCTGCCCCAGTGTATCTTGCAATGTTATATATTGACAACATGTTTTGACTAGAGTTTATGCTATAAAGGGAAGGTTTAGAGCCTGGGAACATTTTTCAAATAAGATATAATAGATTTCAAAGAGTAAAGAAAGGTTAATCAAAGGTAAGTAGCTGTCCTTCTGTACCCATCAAGGCCCCTCTGCCTTTCTTTACTGCACGGAGATTTTAATTTCTACCAAACCAATAGCTTGCTTTGAGAAAAAGCAGGTCTCAGTAAAGATCAGAAAATATGCCATAGTTGAGATTCTTTCCTTTCAAGCAAGAGGTTTTGTCAAGTTTTCGATCCATGAAAGTGACAAAGTACACCAGCAGCTGATTTCCACACTAAGGGAAAAATAAATAATGTATCAGGGAAATCTCTCGTACTGTAGGATGAAATATTTAAATGTATCCCCAGAAAAGCATTTTAATTTCTCCAAGGCAGAGCCTGGGTAGCAGCATAAAGCACTGACTGACGCCCTCCTGTTGTGGATGTGTTCTGCTCATCCTCGTTTTCAGAACTCTTACTTGCCTTCGTACAAAATGGAGCTTTGGTGCTTGAAGCGGGTGCTCGTTAAGTTCTAATTAATTGGTACATGACAGGTCACAAATTTTCCGTTAAAAAAAAATCACACGTGATAAAAAGCATCTTAAGAAATATCTGAATAAGTCGGCCCTAAAACTGTCTAAGCTTAGTGGGGTTTTCCAGTCAAATCAGTGACTTAACTTCAGAACGTTCGCTGGTACCTTTCTGCTTCACACGCGTATACCTCGGACGTGCGGAAACTGTGCGCTGCGCAGGAGTGTTTTGAGAAGCCGCGGCTCCCAGGTCAGGGACGTGTCAGACCTGCAGGGCTGCACTGGGGTTGGCCAGGCCACACTGGGAGGCAGGATTAGGCCTGGTCTCCCCACCCCCGGGGGCTCGCTGGGTGTCCGTCGCTGGTTTCCAGGTGCGTCCAGGGCCGGCGGAAGGAGGGGGCACCGCGGGTAGACGGGAGCATGAGGCCCCTGGAAGCACCTCCCGCTCCCGCCGGGAGGCGGGCTAGTCCTGGACGTCCCGCTAGCGTGCAGGTCCGCGCGGTTCAGACTCCCCGTGGAGCAGCTCAGTATCTTCCTGGAGAAGGCCTGTAATGCTGGGGATGACGGTGCTTAAGGTGGGGCCCTAGAAAGTGACGGGACAGCGGTGTCACAATGCTGAGCAAACAGCAGGAGGCATCAGACACGGGCTCGCCGCCTGCGTCCACGTCCGTCCGGTCCTTCCCGTGCTGACTCTGAACTTGCGCGCGTTCCTTCCTTCCGCCTCTCCTCTTCCCCTCCCCGTCTCGTCTGTTCCCTCCCCCAAATCATAAAACCACAAGAGAAAGGCGGCAAGCTCCTTTAAGTTTACAGTTACGTAAGCAAACCAAAACCCTCTGTAGTTCCTCAGAAAGTTTAAAAATTAGCATATACTTCTATTACCCAGAATTTCAGTGGGGGAACATCGGGACAGCATTCAGCCAGCCCTTACAAACAAGGGGCCACGAATCTCTCCCTCCGTGGTTTTATGTGTCCTTAAATTGTAAGTGTAAAAAGCCACGGGGGCAAATGTGAGCCATCAACAGAAGTAAAACTAGGGTGACGTCTCAATTTTATTAACACACAGCCCTTTGCCATGGCTTTTTTTAAAGTTTTAAGCTGGGGAAAAAATTAGCAAAGTACATAATTTGAAAACCAACAAGAGGCTCACTGTTTTGAAAAGAATAGGTGACAGCTCTTTGTAATCTAGTTGATTTAGCAGTAAGTCAAGTAGAGTGATTTGGGTCAGAGTCTTAATTTAGATGACTACTCAGATACCTGTAGAAAGAACATAAGCTCCTTAGCAAAAATATGACTTCCTATATTGTCCTATTTGAAAATCCTAATTTAAAAGAAAAATGAAGATTACTATGAGAGTGTAGGTTTTTCTGCCCCCATCTGTATTTATGATTAAAAGACAAGGAAGAGAATGCATTATGTGGGAAAAAACGGAAGTGTGGAAAGGAAGTAGAGGGAGGAGAGGGCAGGGCACCAGGAACAACTCAGGCTCCCAGGGAGGTGTAATAACCTCCCGGAAGTAGGCCCACGTGGGAGAGAGGAGCTCAGACACAGAGAGTGCTCTCTTCGTAGGAACCTGCACTGACGTATCTATTCTGGCTTTTCACCAGGAATGTCCAGGTGCAGGGGGCGGGGCTAGAGCGGGGTGAGGGTGGAGCCAGAGCAGGGGCGGGGCTACAGCGAGGGCGGGGTGGAGCCAGAGTGGGGGCGGGGCCGGGGCGGGCCGGGGTGGGGCCAGGGGCCGTCAGGGCGGTACTCACGGTGCGCAGCCGCTGGAGGCGGGAGGTCCGGGGTGCGGAAGGTCTTGATGGTGGCGGGTCCCTCCCCGCCCGCGGTCAGCACCTGCACCTCCAGGCGGTAGAGGGTGGCCGGCCTCAGGTTGGGGACTGTCAGGACGTAATGATCCTGGGGGCGGGGCAGAAGGGGAGACCCTCATCAGGGACCTTTGGAAAACCCCACACACAAGGGCCTCTTGTTCCGTGACCCTCTCCCTCTGTCCCGTCAGCGCAGGACGGGTTGCTTTTTCCGCCGCTGCATAATTGGGGGAATGTGTGTCCCGTGGGCCAGGATCCTGCCCGGCTGTGTCAGCACCCAGCGCCCGGCAGCAAAGGCCCTGGGCAGAGTTAAAGCGTGCCAAGAGGCCGGTTCTCAGGGCTCACCCTGCAGACTGCATTTTTTATTCCTCAGCGTAAGACTTTCCCAGGGTTTCAAGTTTTCCTCTGCACATCTTGTGATGTGAATTGTTGATCATCCAAATCTCAGTGAACGAGCCAACTGCGTTCCTTAAAATACAATATCTGTCAATGCTCCTAGCTGAAAATGTTTATTTTTAGGCCAACACATTTTTCTCAAAATTGAATAAAACCTAATACCCATACATAGAATAATTACTTTCTAATTCCATGGAATTTTTTCCTTTTTGGAGCAGGAGTTGCACATTCTAAGGGCATTTTTAGAGAGGGTAAAAGCCCACACGTGTTTGTTTTTTTTTCCCCCCCAAGCCAAGGAATTAAGTGGCCTGGAAGACAGGCCAACTCATTATGGGCTTTGGCCCAGTTTGAAGGGGAAAGGAAGAGAAAGAACAAGCTTCTTTGAGCTGTTTTCCCCCAATATAACGCTTCAAACAGGACACGTCCACGTGGACCTGAGGGACACGGGGTTAACAAAGATGGAAGAAAACGGTTAAATCACTTGCAGACCACAGAGACAGGATGAGTCTGTTGACGAGCTGGCTGTGATAATGAGAACTGACCTAGACGATGGTTTGTAACACTTGTTAATACTCGCAAAACCACAGTCGGAAGACAGGGTACACCGGACACTCAGTCACGTGGCCCTCGCTCCCGTGACAGAAACAGCCGCCTCTGACCCTGAGGAACCCCGAGGACGGTCCCAGTGGCGGGACCCCTGAGGGGCCAGGGCACCCACCGAAGGCAGGATCTGGGACTGCGAGATGATGCTGTTGGGGAGGCTGTTCTGTCTGCTCTCAGTCGTGACCTCGGCCCACGTCACTTGGAAGCCAGTCCTGGGCTGGAGGAGGTGGGCCTTGGCCATTGTCCAGGAGAAGTGCCCTGTGATGTTCACGTCATGGACCACGAAGGAGGCAGACAGGTTCTCGGGCTTGGCGGGACCCCTGGAATGAACGTGACCTGCACCAGCAGGAAGAGGGAAAAACCAGGGTTAGGACCGAACAGCGATGGGACACGGCCGTGTCACCGGCCTCCTGCGGATTTCTGGCAGCCACTCTCGGGGGCTAGGGTGGAGGCCATGCATCCTCCGTCGTGAGCTCGGGGTCAGATGGGCCCCTCTGCGACCGAGAGGGTAAGGGGTAGAGCAGGAGCCTCGACCGGCGCCTTTGTGCTAAGTCCTTCCAGGCCAGAGTTCTGCTTTGGAGATGGAAGGAGGAGAAGGAATTTTGCGATCTGGCAGGACTGGGCCCTTTCTTACAGCACAGGGGTGACTGCAGTGAGAAGGGTCAATATGAAAGGTGCCACAGGTTTCTAGGATTCTGGGGACTGCATTTGAGATAGTTGTCCCAATGTAGGAAAGGAGCTTTGGAAGATCCAGACAGGGTAGGGCATGGGGTGATGTTGGAACGTCTGAAGATAACTCCCCTGGTAAGGATAAAAATGACATAATTTACGTGAAATGTGCACAAGCAGTAGACACATTTGGCTTCATTTCTAGATAGTAGTGCCAGGGAAGGACGTCTTTCCAGTGCTGCTGGAATCATGAAGTGATGCCTGCCTTCACACAACACTACCTGTCACCTCGGCTACCGCCCTGCAGCTTAGAAAGGGGGGTGCCTTTGTTTTGTAAGTAAGTACATAAAAAACAAACTTTTGGTTACCAGAGGGGAAGGGGTAGGGGAGGGATAAGTTAGGAGTTTGGGGTTAGCAGATGCTACCTACTATATATAAAATAGACAAACAACAAGGTCCTACTGTACAGCACAGGGACCTATACTCAGTATGTAATATAATAGGTAATAACCTATAATAAGAAAGAATAGGAAAAGAAATACACGTGTAACTCAGTCACTGTGCTGTACACCAAGAACTAACCCAACACTGTAAACCAACTATACTTCAATTTAAAATGTTTAAAAACAGGGGGTGGTACTTTTAGTTTTGAGGGTCTTGTGAAAGGAGGTTTGGGAACAAGGTCAGTGGCCAGCATCACAGACGCCCTCCTGGGGGCTGGGGGGAAACGGACCTGCTTCTCCGGGGCAGCTCACGTGCTTGTGGTTTTTCGCCTTGAGAGCGGAGCACGGCGGAGTCGTAAAGAAAGCGGTTTCCGCCTTCAAGCGGCCCTTCGGCCGCGCTGGTTGGACGGTCACCTTGTATTTGCAGGAAAATGACAGATCTTGGAGAATCATGTAATTTTCCTGGAGCAAGAGAGAGGGAGAATACGCTGGCACGAACTCTCATGGGAGGAAATCGTATTCCAACAAGGTGGCTTTCCTGCTACGGACTGTGCAGCCTGGCTTCTGTAGAAAGCGCAGGGGAGGCGGTGGCCCTGCCTGGATGAGTTACAGCTGCCACACGCTCCCACGGGGTGGGACACAGCCTCCCCAGACGAACAGGGCCGTGGTGATGCCACATCCGAGCAGCCGTCACACCAGTGTTCGGGAGTTGGCAGCAGCGGGGGCGGTGGTGTAAAACTGGAAATACAAACCTAGCTTTTTCTAATATAAAAAAGCGAACGTGGTGGGGAGGGTCTAGCTCAGTGATAGAGTGTGTGCTTAGTATGCACAGGGTCCTGGGTTCAATCCTCGGTGCGCCATTAGAAAAAAACAAGAACGCTAACTCAGGCTCCTCTGAGACACAGGCTCAGGTCTACGCTTTTCCTTAAGAAAATGAAGATGCTCTTCAGCAGTGTGTGTTTCCTCCCCTTCTTGGAGCGCGGCGATTGCTTCCCGCCGGAACAGTGATTAAACAGGATTACGAAAGCCAGACTCAACCTCGGAGGAGTAGGAGGCTCAGGATGTAACGTTACACTAACAGGGAAAGGCGACGTTTAGACTCGGAACAAGCTCGTAACGAGGTTTCTCCCTCGGGGCCTGCTGGGTTCCGCGTCTCCGCTGCGGCGTAAGTTACCAGGGCTCCGCGGACACGTGCGAAAGCTGCAGGCGGAACGTGTCTGGGACCCTTGGGGAGAAGGTTGGGGTCCCTGCCAGACAGCACCGTGGGTGAGGGGAGAGCGTGAGAGCAGAGTGAAAACAGAAGGGGGGCCACGTCCTTCCCTGAGCGCTCGAGGCGGGGGCGGGGGCGGGGACGGGGGGGGGCACACACGGCCGGGCAGCACTCGCGCCAAGTGACCCGGACGCAGCCCCAGCCTCTTTCCTTCAGCACTTCGTACGGGAATACACTGGGAGCCAGAGGGAGCCTCTCAGGACCCGCCTCGCAGGGATCTCAGGGGCCCTCGCGCCGCGGACGCGCCATCGCCTGAATTAAGTGGGTCTAAGCGCCGTTTAAAAATGGAAACAGGCAAGTTCCGAGCCCTGAGCTGGGCGCTCTTTGCGGATTCTGACTCTTATTTCTACCTGACACGTTAGGTACACTCAGTAAATGATGATTGTCATCTTCGAGCTCCTGAACATAAGCCCGCGGTTGGCCAGCCCGGTGACAATAAGCCAGCTTCCTCACGGTTCCCCGGCCGCGCCGTCTGCCCGCAGAATGGTTACTGAGCCCTGCCGCCACTGCTTATTCCTTGCTCGGCTTTTCAAGGGGGTTTCCCTTCTTAAAAGGGTTTCTTTCCTTCGATCTTTTTTAACCAAAGGGCACAAAGTCTGGGAAGAGCTTAAGGATTTAAGGAGTTAAGTCTGGTGACCACAAGTGGGGACAAGTCAAACCCAGCACTAGGCTGTGTGTTTCTGCAAACCTGGGGATCTGTTTTATCTGCCTGCTTAGGTGATGAGATACGATTCTAAAAACACTGTACTGGGTGCTTTAGAAAATGTACAGAAGGTAAACTGCCTTGTTAAATATCACACGTCAATATTTTGTACCCTGGGGACCATGTCTTTAGAGTTTCTACTGTGTGATCTATTACACAGGCATTGCTGTCACGGACAGCGGGTACGCCCTCTGAAACATTTTGTTGGTTGATTCTGCGCCATGACTTCTGCATTACCCCAAAATACTTGGAATAATGTCTTGAGTCATCCTGACAGTTACTGGCCCCAAGGATTTTAATAGACCTTAAAGTCGGTGTGTGGTGTACAGGACAGGCCATATATTTCCCTACCTGGATGAGCGGGCGGGAGTCAGGGACGTAACAAAGCAAGACGCTCAGTGACTGTTGTACAGAAATTCACTGAGGAAATGAGACATTAGGCCTAGTGCCAGGTCAGAATTCAGAAAGTAATTCAGAGCTCTTGTGCAATTAAGCTGGAACACACAGAGACTGGAAGCATGAGCCCTGAGCCCTGGCAGTCCCCCTGTGGCACTGTGAAGGGACAAAGGGGTGAGTGACCGTGTGACCTCTGTCTCCTGGTGTCACCTAGTCACCTGTCCCACAGCTACATGGTGAGAACGACGGACCCACTGGACATGGAGTTCGCACCTCTCTCTGTCCAGTTTTACACCCAGATCCGGTGAGTCTCCGTGACACTCCAGCATCACGGCCACCCCTCACCTGGGTCGTGCCCGAGGACGCCTCCAGCCCGGCGGATGTGTTGTGGGCGCAGACTTCTGGAAACCACTGCACGTGATACCGACTGACACCGGGATCTGTATTGTCAAGACAAAGCAAAAAGAACAGTCTGCAAGACACTCCACAGAGCCCCATGTTCTGAAAACACAAGAGAACACAAGGAAGAACAACCCTGTGCGTGATCTAAAAATGCACACGTGGACCTGAGGACACGGGCCTCACAAAATTCTCATCACTGGTTCATTATTAAAAATGAAGTCGGGTGTGGTTGCTGGCAGGGAAGGGAGTGAGGAGGGGTTAACTGGGAGTTTGGGATTTGCAGATACAAACTGCTGTATATAAAACAGATAAACAAGGTCCTACTGTAGAGCACAGAGAACTACATTCAGTATCTCGTAGTAACTAACCTACAATGAAAAAGAATCTGAAAAGGAATGACTGAAACATGCTGTATACCAGAAACTGACAGGACATTGTAAGCTGACTACCTCAAAAGAAATTTCAAAGAATGAAGTTAGGGAAAAAGTAATGTGCTGTCACAGGAAAACTGCACTGAAATAAGAGAACCAGATTAAAAAAGTGAGTAAAGTCATAGCACAGTGACTCCAGGGAGGTGTTGAGAACAGCCTAGCCGCGGCGTCCACGGTAAGACAGTCCCCCGAGAAAGGGTGACACTGAGCGGCCGTTCTCTGACTTCCTGGACTGCGAGACAGAGTCCTCACAGGTCTCTGGATGCTACGTGTTTCTGATAAAGCTGGTTGAGAGGCATTTGAATCCAGGCAAGAACAAAAGCATTGCCCTCAGCACGAAGATGGCGCTGTGCTCCGTCTGGAGCCCTGCGGAGAGCAAGCCCCCGCTCAGACAGAAGACACAGGGCCAACAGCCCCCCCCCCCGCCACCCCGCCTTACACAAGCGCCTCCCTGCGTTTCCGCGTGTGGGATCCCTCCTGAAATGAGACCTGCTTTCCAAGCCAGGCAAGAACACAGACCCCTTAACCATGTTCACTTGCTGCTGGAGCGGCGTATTTTCTGTCTGTCTCTCCTCTGGGCAGCCGAGTGTGGGAAAGGAGGTCTGGGCCGTCCTGGGTCTATTAATCACCCAGGGTGTCCCCGGGGCGTGAAAGGCAGCACCCCTTGGGTGATTAGCATCTTGTCCCGAACGGTCACGCCAAGCGTTTGATGGAGGATTTCAGAGGGGAAAACGCTTTGATGAAATGGGGTAGGTCTGGTGGGAACTTGCTCTGAGCACTTTGGAACAAGAAAAAAAGAACTTTCATTCTGAGAAAATAAACAGATACCAAGCGGGCAGCAGGGGTGGTTAAAAGAGGAACCCCCTGATTTGAGGTTTTCACTTTGTATAGAGCAGACATCAAGGGGTTTTTGTTTTCTTTGGAAAAGAAGTACACGTGATACATTAAGTGTAAGTCAGTCAATGAGCGCATTCAGACCCCTTCTTTCAACAAGGGTGCTGTTCTAGGCATCGCGGCAAAATAACCTCCCAGAAGCAGCTGTTCCCGTCGACCTGAAACACTCAGGGGGTGGGACAAATGATAAAGAAAGTGCGTGAGTACGATAGACGGGGGATCGGATAAACACAGAAGGTGAGAGCAGGACGCGTCCTGACGGAGGGTGACAGCTTTAAATGAAGTGGCCGGCCTGGCTCGCGGAGAAGCTGACCTTTGAGGACAGACTGAAAGGAGGGTGGCCGTGGGGGTGGTCAGCGCAGAGCACCCTGGGCGGGGCCATCCAACATACTGCCTGTGATGACCGGATCTTCTGTACGTGGCGACCCCCAGTCATGTGGGCCTGGCAAGCCACGGACATAGCGCTAGTGCACCTGAAAAATTCTGTTCTTAAACTTAATTCATTTAAATCAATTTAAAAGTAAACTAAGAGTGGCTACTGGCCACCGTCTAGGGCAGCACGGTTCTAGCCCCAGGGAGGGGCGGGTGCTGAGCCAGGTGAGGGCGGGCCTGACGCTCCCGGGTGGAGAGCGGTCAGGGGGTGGAGTCCAGTGTGCTTTCCTGTGACTCTATGATGGTACAGCTGATGCCCCGCGGCTCTGGGCAACCTGAGCGGCCGCTACCTACTTTATGGCGTGATTCGGTTCTCCCCAGAGGAGCCATGGCCCTGTGGCCCCATCCGCCGCTCGGCTCCCAGGGCCGCCCAGCCCAGGGTCACGCCCTCGTCTTCTCCCCCTGCCAACAGCTCCCTATTTCTGTGTCCACCTGGGCTATTCCCTGGAAGGGCAGGTGCCCCCAGCTTCTTATCACACTTCTTTTCAAACTCAAGGTTCCTAAAACTACACCCTTGGCTTCTGCCCTCCCGGTGCTCCCCGTCTTTTCAGCTTGCCTTTGATTGAATCATGCCTTTGTGTTCTCTTGTCTGTCTGTGATGCTCTGACGTCCCAGGCCACGCTGGCCCCGGCAGGCCGCCCTCTCAGGGTAGCCAGTCCCTAGAGTAAACCACTTACCTGCGTATCTTTCCTGCACAAACCAGCTGGTCCAGAGACCACACTCCAGCACCTGCTCTGGGGGCCCTCACACTCCAGGCCACTGTCCCCCTGCCCTCACCACCCAGGGCCAGGTGCCAGACACACAGACAACCCCCTGCCCTGGAGCCCACGCGCCAGGCCCAAGACTGTCCCCTGCCTGCCTGGCCCCTCCCCACAGGAAGCACAGCAAAGCTCCGACCACAGCTCCCCTGCCTCCTGACCAGCCCTGGGCTTCCCCACGTGGCCCGTGCGGTGGGACGGGTCCTCCCCTTGGGAACTGTCAGGAACAGACTGTCTTTCCAATGACTGACTGTTGTCTCTTGCTCTCCTGCCTTCACCAAACCCGAATGACAGTAACACCGGCAGCTGAGGACACGCTGCAGGTGAACAAGCTGCCTTGTCAGGGGTCCTGCACAGCCTGTTTTCAGATGCGCACACAGGCCACTGTCTTCCAAGCTTCAGCAAACACTGGCCTGCGCTTCGCGTGGAGGTCTCTGCAATGAGCATTATTCACAGAGGTTATGGTTTATAAAATCCCTGTGGACCCCAAATAAGCAAATTCTGGATTGCTGCTTCTTGGGGACATGCTGGCATAGATTCCTGGGAGCTTCTGGTCCCCAACTTTTGTCAGCCAACCAATACCTAATCTTATTTTGGTATATTTCTGGGTTTTTGGTTTTTTTTTTTAAGCTTACACGTTTCTTATAAATTCATAATTGTAATATTTCTTTGCTTAAAAACCTCAAGCTGAAAACATTTTGGGGAGCCTGGGGAGCAGGGCTGTCAGTTTCTTTAGCATTCAGCCTCGCAATAATGCCTGCCCTGGAGTTTCTTATCTGTCCTCGTCTCAGAAACCACACATTTAGCCACTTTGCCACCTTTTCAGAGCTTCATCACCAGGACCTCACAGGCAGCCTTGTGTATAAATCAGCGACTTTCCTCTCCCTTTTTCTGGGTGCACCACGTTATTGCTTCCTTAACAGTGTACTCAGAGCCCACAGCCCCCTAACTCATCCCTGAACAGACAGGATGTAGCCACGTCCGTTCACTGGACAGCACAGTGCAGCCCTTCCGGACTGTGCTCAGGGCCAGTTTAACCAGAAAATATCTCCAGCAAAAAGCAAGAAAAGGCAACAGAACAGACCAAAAAAGCCCATGGCACTAAACAGACCATGCAAAGGGACGCGTTCACAGCATGAGAGTTGAAAGAAGAAAGCAGCGTCTCCAACTTCCAGCGGGATTGTGGCCGTGCGGTGACTCCGCGTTGTCACCACCCTGCACGGGCATCCCCACTGAGGACCACAGAAGCTCCCCCACGGTTCGTCTGGGGTTACAAACAAACCTTAGTGAGAAGACAGATCTTCAACTAGAGAATCCGTGAGGGGCAGGATCCACAGTAGCCCCTTTCATTTCAACATCAGTAGCATAATACTCACCCAATTAAACCGAAAACCTTTTGCACAGCAAAGGAAACCATAAACAAAACCAAAAGACAGCCTACAGACCGGGAGAAAATATTTGCAAACAGCTCAAACAGTTCAATATCAAAACCCAAACAACCCAATTGAACCAATGGGTTTAGATCTAAATAGACATTTCTCCAAAGAAGATGTGCAGGTGGCCAGTAGGCCCACGAGAAGACACTCAACATCACTAATTACTAGGGAAACGGAAATCCAAACTCCAGTGAGGTATCGCCCCACAAACAGTAAGTGCTGGGGAGGGTGTGGAGGACAGGGAGCCCTCTGGTGGGAGTGCAGGTTGGTGCAGACACTGTGCCGAGCAGTATGGAGGTTCCTCAAAAAACTTAACAGACTTACCGTATGACCCAGCAGTGCCACTCCTGGGCGTATACCTGGGGGGAACTAACTTTGAAGAGATGCCTGCACCCCACTGTTCACAGCAGCACTGTGTACACTAGCCAAGCCCTGGAAGCAGCCTCAATGCCCACGGACAGAGAAATGGATAAAGAAGTCCGTTTATTTGGACGCACACACTATGACTTGGCCATAAGGAAGAATGAAATAATGCCATTTGCAGCAGCACAGGTTACTATACGCAGTGAAGTCAGTCAGAAAGAGAAAGACAACCATATGGTATCACTTACCCCTGAAATTTAAAAAAAAAAAAATGATACAAATGAACTTATTTACAAAACAGAAATAGACTCACAGATACAGAAAACAAGCTTCTGGTTACCAAAGGAGAGAGGGTGTGGGAGGGATAAAGTAGGAGTTTGGGATGAACAGATACACACCACTATACACAGAACAGATAAGCAACAAGGACCTGCTGTCCAGCACAGGGAACTGTATTTACTATCTTGTAATAACCTGTAATGGAAAAGAATCTGAAAATACATACACACACACACACACACACACATATGTATAACTGAATCACTTTGCTGTACACCTGAAACTAACACATTTATATCAACTCTACTTCAATTAAAAAGTAAGGATTAAATAAAACCAGTAGCATAAGTTAGCTTCTTTTAAAAAAAAACTCCACCACATTTTCATCTGTTACCTTTAAGCCAGTCCTCACCGTTTGGTGCAAAGATACGAGACTGAAGTGGTTCCAGTGGCATTGGTTCCTTTAAACGTGATCACTGCAGGGCCGCCCACCCCCGAGGACAGGCCCCAGCCTTCACAGGAAGTCTCAGCCGCATCTGGCATCCCTCCCCTCCCTCTTCTTGGAGCCCGTGGTCCCGTGGGTGTCTGGCCTGTCTCCCCATCCTCTGCAGTTCCTCTCGGTGCCCCCTGTGTGTCCGGTGCTGGGTCACCCCTCTGTGCTGCCACCAGAGCTGGGGTTGCAACACGCCAGGTCCTGCTCGCCTTCCATTCACCGTCTAGACTCTGTAGGTGACCCTCCATAATGCATGCCTGTCACTTCTGCCAACGCAGACTTCTCCCCTTCTAGCCCTGGCCGGAGCTCCACGCAAGGGCAGCTGCTTGCAGCTGGTAGGCTGTGCATGGCGTTGTCCCAGGGGAGGCAGGGACATGGCCTTCACCTCCCAGTGTAAGCAAGCAGCACCTCCGGGCACTTGGGAGTGGCCAGCATGCCTGGTAGTGCGTGGTGAATGATGTGAACCCCGACTCTTCTCCGCTGGCCCCATGCACCTCCCACCCAGAACATGCACCCACCACAAACTGCCCGGCATCCCTGACAGCCGTCAGGCACTGCCAGCCCAGGGGCAGACCCCACTCCCCGCGTCTCCTTCCTGCCCCCTTCACGCCCAGCCCATCACCACGCCCTGCAGATTTCATCGCTGAGTCTACCTCAGATCTAGTCACCTCCCTTCCCCTGCCCCATCACCACCCGTTACTGGCCGTACCTGCTCCCTCCTGGCCTCCCGCAACGTGCTCCCAGCACCGTGGGCCCCAGACGTGACGGTGCCTTTCACGGCGGTCCTGCACACGCAGCCAGGATGCTCCTCTCAGAGCCGTCTGTCCCACGTACAGTGTCCAGTTCCCTTCACTCTCAGAGCGAACAGTCCCCCCCCCAGCGTGGCCTTCCGGGTCTCAGGGTGATGGCTCCGCGACCTCTGAACCTCCATCTCAGGTGGACACCCCTCTTCTTCCCAGTGCTGTGTTTGCTGCCTGAGTGTTTGATTAATCTCTGCCAACCCCCCCGGTTACCGCCCCACGAACACAAAGAGGGTGTCTCCTCGGGTCCACCTTTGTACAAACAGAGGAGCATGGTTCTGGCAGGTGATAATAAATATGCACTGAGAGGATGGGCGGATGGATGAGTCAAGGAACACTCATTCACATGCACTGTTATTTCACTAATTATCATTCCGCTAATGGAGAAATCGACTTTGTTATAGTCTAAGATACGAGAGAAAAAGAAAGTTCGGAAACAAGATACTGTATTACGTAAGAGAATAAAAAGTAATCTGAAAAAGTAGAACACTAAATAAGCTTAGATTAAAAAATTTCTTCAAGCGTCTACAATGGTGTCTCCAGAAGCCCAGTGTAGGAACATTTAGTTTAAAAACGCCAACCAAAAAAGTGCCCACACTTGTATATGTTATTGGAGCACACAAAAAATTATGAATGAATACAATTAACTAAGTGAACTGCTCCTTTTAGAATAATGTTTGCTTTACAAATTCACTGTTGAAAATAACCTACTTTCTGCCAGAACATTCACTTCTGTAACTCAAATAACATAAGGAGTAAGCTGAGAAGGGCTAATGTTTCATATTTAAAACTGAATAAGGTTTGATTCATTTCCCTACAAAATTATATGCCACGTCACAATAAATGCTACCATAAAGTTAAGCTCCCTCTTTGGGAAATGAATAGATTTGTGCTTTTAAGTTCCTAACGTCCAGGTCCTAAAACCACACCCTGCGCTCCATGCCTTTTAGGAAATGTGACATCCAAAAGCCAGTTTCTCTAAGAATTCTGCACTGGTTTGTGAACAAGATTCTACTCTACCCTGGTCTGTCACAAACATTCCATCCTTTTAGTTTTTCAACTCATTGAAATCGACTTGAATGCAAGAATATGCAGTTCCTTGCGTCAAGGAGTTTAACCCCCTTTGAGACAGCTCTCTTGAGTCATACAATGTATGATTTTACTGGATCGAAAAGTCCAGGAAATTGAGCCAGAGCAGCCCTTTTTACAGCAGAAAGAGCACGTCTCTGTTCCTACGTCTGTGATCATTATGAACATGCACGTAATCTGTAAATGTCTGGGGAAGCTCCGGTTTGGGATTCTGTGGGTCACATGGTGACTGCCTCAAAGATTGCAGGAAGGAGGAAAAATGGGGAGTAAGTTTGGGATACACGTTCTCCACCCTGTTCCGCTAGGGACGCCACAGACTTTCCACGGTCTCCTACCAAGTGCCCTGGCAGAGCGAGCTCTGCTGTTTTATATACATGCATTTGACTTTCCAACTTACAATCAGAAGGGAAACGGAATGGCTATAAGGAAGAGGGCTCTCTGGAAAAATAGACTCTCGGTAGAGCAGACTTGTTGCAGTACCTACGTAAGTGACCGTGTGATCAGGCAGAAATCAACTAACATTTGCAGACTAACAGCAAAGTAAGTTACTGTACTGCCATATTTCCACGACACAGCCACCATTGACAGCAACGTGTGTGTGTATACACACACACACACACACACTTCATGACAAATGTGATTCCTTAGCTGTCATGCACTCACATGTTTCTTGGATGGGAATTCTGACCATATTCCTGCTTGCAGACATAGTACAAGAAAGGTTAATCTCTCCTCACCTGCCAAATTTTGTAAGATACTTAAAGGTTTAATAGCATGTCCATTGCAAAGTAGATAATGAAAACATTTTTAAAGCATTGCACTTTGTTATCTGCACAGGAGAAAAACACAGAGTCAGTCCCAGAGCAGTGTGAAGCCCCCAGCTCCAGGTCCCTCTCCCTCCGGCCTGAGTTCTGTCTTCTGTCTGACCCCGACCACCCCTTACGGCTCCGCCTACAAGAAGCTCCGTAAGAACCCTTAATTTATAAGGTGTCTGCTTAGTGCCACGCACTGTGCCCGAGCACTCGGTATGTGTAATCGCACTGGGTCCTCGCGAGGAACTCAGGGGTGATACATCATTTCCCCTTTATTAGTTCATCATGTTAATAGAATACAGGAGAAAAAGTCACTGATCAGCTCATTACTTACAGAAAGAATATTAGATAAAAATCAGTATGCGTTCATGATGAAAACTTTGCAAGTAAGAGCAGCGGGGAATTTTACTCATCTGCTAAAGGGTGTCTACACAAACCTTACAAGCTCACCTTACTATGGTGGTCTTTTTGCAATAGCTGTATGTATCAAATCACCACTTTTGTGTGCCTTACAATTGACATGTAACACTGTGTAAGTTTATCTCAATAAAGATGGAAACAATAGAAGCAGATACTCACATATGTATGTGTGTGTATATATATGCATTACACACACACCCCATTATTTTGCCCAATGCCCCTATGAATGGGTATCATTCCATTTTATAGGTAAGAAACTGAATCAGAGTGATGGATTTGCCTAGGGTCACACAGCTGCCCAGCGGTTGGCCTGGGCTTTGAAACAGAATGTATCTTCGTTAAGAATGTATTCTTAAACTCTGTTATTCTGGTCCAAATACTACTTTACAGCTGTGCAGTGTTTTACATGCAACAGTTGCTTACAGATACTTGTTTGCCGTGCCCTTGCTCAGTTACAATACTATTAACTTGCTCCCACGTAAATATCCCAGTGAGT
The DNA here is from genome assembly GCF_048773025.1 of Camelus bactrianus. Lineage (NCBI taxonomy): Eukaryota > Metazoa > Chordata > Mammalia > Artiodactyla > Camelidae > Camelus > Camelus bactrianus. The sequence goes on from NC_133575.1 coordinate 5,264,957, forward strand.
TACTGGGAAATGCACAGCCAAGTAAGAAGAAAAAAGTGCTTCTGTTTAATCCCTGTTTTGAATAAACAGAAATGAAAGAACCAAAGAGCCAAAAGAAAAGGTTTTAAATAAACACGATGTCCGCAGTCACCACGTTGAGTCAACACCGCACGGAAAGCCTCAGCCACTGTGAAGCACGGGGAAGGCGCGAAGTGAGAAGGGTCTGGAGAGGGAACTGTGAGACTCTCGTTACGGACAGACTACATGGTTGTTTTGTAGAGAAATGGAAAAGAATCATCAGATGAAGTGTTTCAGTGGACAAGGTAATATCATATTAAAAGCTATGATGGCCTCTATATATTACAAAACGCAGCTGATAGAAAAATGTAATCCTGAAGAAAAAATCAGCTCACGTTTGTAGATTTTTAAGATACGAATCCTCCAGTCATTGACATGGAGATTACTTGTAATCTCAGTAAAGATCTCAGCAGGTTTTTGTGGAAATTGACAAACGAATGCAAATATTTATATAAAAATACGAAGGGCCAAGAACACTCAGGACAATGCGAAAAAGAAGCTAAACAAAACAAAACAAAACAAAACCCAGAGGACTGTGTTTTAAAATATTTGTAAGTCTACAGTGGTTAAGACAATGTGGTATTGCCACAAAGTTGGAAAAATACGTAAATGACTCTATAGAGAGTTCAAAAGTAATTTGTACACATCTATTTGATGTACGGCAAAGAGCTCTGGGGAAAGAAGTACGTTTTAAATAGAAAATCCTCGATCAGGTGGAGACCCAGAGGGAAAGACAAGTAAAAGGACGCGGATGCCCTCCGTGAGGTCCCTGCAGCAGGAGCCAGTTCTGGGCAAGAGTGAGACCGAGGCAGAAGGAGGAGACGGTGTAACTCCTAGGAGATACGGAGACGGTCTTTCTGACCCTGCTCAAGCAGACGTTTCTTAAACAGGACGGGAAGGGCAGTACGCAGAAAGGACACAGAAAGATGAGCTGACAATCTCTAAACTTAAGATGTGTTAAGAAAGTGAAATAAATAAAAGTGGGGGAGGGGAGAACTTAGCTGAACCCCGCAGATGACTCACGTACGCCACCTGTAAAGGCGCCCTGCGGGCAAGACTGGCTGCACAGCTGAAGATTGCTCCCAAAAAGAGGAGGTCCAGCTGTCACTACACTTACGAAAAGATGCTCAACTCCTGGGTGACCAGAAAAATGAGGTTCAGACAACGTGGAGCCATCATTTCACACGGACCGGGGTGGCTGAACTGAGAAAGGTGGGGAATTCCAGCCAGTCGGGGAGAGAACGCCGGGCAGCCGCGGCTCCCTCACCCTCCTGGGGGAGTGTGCTCCGTCCAACCACTTTGGAAACCTCTCGTATCTTCTAAAGATCCACATCTCTGTGACCTGAGGATCCCACTTCTGGGGAAGAACACGCACACACTCGCATCCGAAGCCCTGTGTTCGTAGGCTGTTCACGGCAGCCCTGCTCTTAATGACCCATCACTGGAACAAACCGCATCTCCAGAAACTGCTGCAAAGACACAGCCCTGAGGCACACCAGGGACAACTGCAGCGGCGTAAACGGACGAGTCAGCTTCACACAACACGACGGATGAGTTTCCCACATGAAATCCTCACTGCCGCACTCCTCCAGACGCAAACCGGGCAACTCCACTTGTGTGACTTCAAATACAGGTCCAACAAATCTCTGATCTGAGAAGCCAGGATGAGGGTGACTACTCTAGCTTGCGCGAGATGTTCGCATCGTCTGTCAGGTTTACATTTTCAGTATTGTATTAGTTAAATATGTTTTGTTAAAGTAATATATCAACATACAATTCTAATTTAAAATTGGTTAATACAGACATCCCTCAGTATCCACTGGAGATGGGGGGGCTGGATCCACGCCTCGGGTACGAAATTCCAAGGATGCTCAAGTCCTAAAGCTGTGCCTTCAGACCTGCCGGCTCTGCATCCTTGGATTCAGCCAACTGCAGATCTTAAACACGCCCCACAGCTGGCTGAATGCGCAGATACAGACCCTGCTGATATGGAGGGCTGACTGGACAGCAGATCAAATAAATTTTACAATTTAATATTAATTTAAAACTGGTATTAAATGTAGTACTAAGGATATATTAATATATAATCTTAATAATCAATATTGAGTAAGTAAGATTTAATTTTAAGTATCACATGATAGCAGTAAGACATTAACATTCCTGGTAACGTTACTGCAGCCTCAGGATGCGTTTCAGCAGCTTGGAAGAAAGTTCTGGAACAAGAAGGGCCCCAACACCAATATCCCTTGTGGGACATGAGCCAACACCCTGAGTAGCACTTTGGAAAAATACGAATTGATAAAACTGAATTCCTGAAATAATCTATTTTGCTTTAAAAATGTCTTAAATACGCATAGAAGTGATAAATATAAAAATGTATGTCAGTTAACCCCATAAGTTCTCTCTCAATAATTCAAAGTAAAAATTATGACTCAAGAAAACAGAGGAAGAAAAGGAATTTACCCCAGAGGTAAGAAGACAAAAAGAATTAGGGATGAATGTTCACTGCAGTATTATTTATAAGATAGAAAGTGTGAAGGCAGCTCAGTGCTTGGCCGTGATGGAGTCATGACATATACTATGGTATTTCATTATGTCCACCAAGGCGGCAATTTAAAAATAGAATAAAAAAATGTATGACGACAATATAGAATGCAAATATAAAATGAAAACGTGTTTCTTTCACACACACACACGACTGAGTGAAAACAGAAGCATAGGAAACTTCTGAAAGAAAATCTGCTAAGACGCTATTTCCATGAAATGATACTGAGAAGATAATCTTTTTTTTTTTTTTCTGTTTTCCAAATTATTTGTGATGGAAAAAGAGCACGTGAGCGTTCTGCTCGGCCCCCGTTTTCCGTAATGCCAGCACGGTGGCCCGCTGCTGGCTCCTCCGTCAGCGCGCTCCTTCCCGCGCGCAGCGGCCAGACAGGCGGACCGCACGCTCACTCACCTTCCGTCTTCTTCCAGTAGACCTTCACTTGCAGCTGGCTGTCCTGGTAGAACGGGGCTCCGATTTCCAGGAGGCGCGAGGGCCGTCGCCTTTGGAAGGGGGGCTGCACCTGCACCTCACTTTTTCGAGTTTTCCCAAGGTGGTGTTCTGCAACAAAGCACGACAGTCTCGTTTACCTGTTAGAAATAATCACGGAACCTGAGAGTGGTCCCAGTGTGTTTAAATTTCCGCTGCCGTTCATGCATGCTTGGTGCCTGCTTTTAAAGTACAACGTGATGCAACTACAGATGCCTTCACGCTCAAGCTGGTAACACCCCCCTCCCCTTCGTAACAGGCTGGAATGAATACCCAAAAGTAGGCTGTATATATTATACACAATCCCGATTTAAACCGCTAATCAGCCTACATTCATCGGCCTTGAAAAGATGCTCCAATTTAGGTAACAGGTGTGAACAGTATTTCTCACATAGATTTTTCTTTTGTAGTTACGCAGGAAGTAAACGAAATAATATTCAGATACCATTTCATGAAAACAATGTAGGTAGCTTTTCACAGAAGTACCCGCGTGATACATCAGGACCTGGTGCAAAGAAAGAAGGTTCAACTGTGTCAGATGAGTGGTGGAAAGCACAGACTGCATCAACCCAACGGACTTCCAGATCAGTCCCAGCCACCAGCAACCTTTCGCTGTCCTGTTCAAACTGGGGACAGATGTCCAGGACTGACGGGGTTACTGTGAGGTGTTCAGACACGCAGCACAAGAAACGAGACGCAGTGGCAGCTGGACCTGCGACTGGGAAATGGACTGTAGGGCCCGTTCACTCATCCATTCATTCTCTTCTTGTAAATGCTGGTGACCACTTCCTAAGCGCAGGCACTGAGCAAGGGGCTGGAGATACAGAGCTTTTCTCCCTGAGGCCTCTTGGGAGAGCGGAGTCCTGTCTGCAGGTAACGACCGCTCGCAGGGCAGGACAGGGCTGGGCTGAGGGACGTGCCCAGGGTGGTGGGGGCACACTGAGAGGGGACAGCTCAAGCTGTACTGGTTAGAAACCAGTAAGACCCATGTTCCAGGATTTTCTAACAGCGCTGTGAAGTTGGAGTTGTTGGGAATGTGGAAGGAGGAGGGAAAGATTAGGGTGAAAGGGGGGACGGGGTGAAGCAGGAGAAAGGAAAATGAGGACCCCTGAGGAACAAGTGCATCGAACGTGAACGTCTCCCTACACAGGCGGGCCTGTTAAGTCATCCACCCAGTGGATCTGATTAAAAGAAAAGGGATACTTACATTAGCTGGGTTCATATTTAGAATATTTTAAATAATTCAGACGAACGTCTGGATACCTGAGACACATTTACTAGGTGTCAGGGTTCTGCAACCAAACCCAGTGTGTGTGTGTGGGGGGGGGGGTTCCCCACACCACTGACTCGCGGACACCGGTGGGGTGTCCTACAGTTCAGCTCAGTTCTGACGCGTTCTACCCACAGACGGCATCAGACCCCAAGGGTCGGGGCTCCTAAAGGCTCAGTCCCTAAAGACCACATCTCCCACCTGCAGACACCGGTCCCAAGTCTAGGTTGTCACCTGTGCGTCTGATGACCTCCTATAGATCAAAAGTTTCGAAGACCCCCCCCCCACAACCTCCTTAGATGCAGCTAATTTCCAAGAATGGCTCATAGAACTTAAGAGAAGTATTTGACTTACTAGGTTACCTGTTTGTTATAAAAAATATATATATATAACTCGGGAACAGCCAGATGGAAGAGACACAGAGACCAAGGTCCAGGGGAGGGGGTGGAGCTTCTATGCTCAGAGCGAGTCACACTCCCAGCCCACGGTCACCAACCCGGAACCTCTCTGAACCCCATGCTGTTAGATTTTCATAGAGGCTTAAATCCACAGACACAACTGATTAATTTATTGGCCACTAAGGACTGAACTCAACCTTCAGCCCCTCTCCCTTCTTCAGAGGCATGGGTGGGGCTGAAAGTTCAAACCTTCCAATTAGTCCTTGGTTCCTCTGCCGAACACCAGCCCTTAGATGCTCTCCTCATTCACACAACAAAAGGCACCTTTATCACTCACTCTCATCACTTAGGAAATTTCCAGCAGTTTCAGGAGCTCCATACCAGGACTGTGCCAAGACCAAGTCAGTCTCATTCTAAATCCCAGTCAAGTCAGTCAAAGGCGACTGCTTGGTACGAGGTGCTACGCCTCACCCTGCGGACACAGCACAGTTAGCGTGGAGCCCAGAGGAGGAGCCTGGGGCTCAGAGAAAACTCACAAGACTCCGGACCAAAACGCATCCCTTTCTCGACCCCACCGTGGAGTTCCGGAATCCTGCTGGCTGCACCTGAAGCATTTTTGCGTAAGATTTTTCACAAGCCCATTTATGCAGCTAATTCCTTTCATAATCTGTGGTGTTAAGAATTCGCCAGCGGGTAACCAAGACAGTTTAGATAACCATGTTTAATCTCTGTGTGAATTCTGTCTTCCTGCTTTCCTTTATATCCCATGCACACTTCCATTTTTCAGTGTAGACGTAAGAACATACTTGTAAGTATCTATCTGTCTCAAGACTGAAACTTTGTCGCTTTATTGAAATCATTCAAGCACAGAAGTGGATGGACGAGCCACGTGCAGGAGGCAGAGAAGTGATGCTTCAGTCCTGGGAGGGTGTCCCTGACTCTGAGTGTGTCCGCCACTTCCCGCCAGAGACAGAAATGGAACACAGGCCATTTCTTCACGTTCTGAGAAGGTTTGAGGTCTGATTTATACCCTCTAATAGTCCTGAAAGTTAAGAGAATTGAGCGACTAGGCTGTTTTTCTGAATGTCAGCATTTTGCTAACCTTACAGATTAAGAGATTGAGACCATTTTCTCTCTGCCCCATTTTTGTTTAGTTCCAGTTGTAGGAGGCAACTCTGTAAAACATTCGGCGCCTGTCAACCCTGGAAATAGTCCGCCTGCCTCCAAAAAGGCAAGTCACGTTTCCATTAACGATAGTATTATGTCTTTCTTCCTTCAAGGGACCCTGTTCTAAAACCAGGTCAACATGCAGCCTTTGCTTGCGTAGAAATATTTATCATTATAGCACCTAGTAGCCTGCAGACCTGGAAAGTATAATTCAAGAAGTAACTCATATGCTGACATTTACTGCTCTCCTCCCTGTGAAACAGAACTCCCGTTGCTCACACAGTGAAGCTGTAATTACTCTATTTCCACTTGGTCCGAGATATGATATACAGTGTTCTTGTAAAAGTCATGTAAGAGTGTTTCTGAGATTATATATCAACATGGGGTCAGAAATCAAATGCTGACACTCAGCTGTATGCTGCCTGATCCTTTGTAAAGCCAGTCCCTTCCAGAAGCTTCCTGACACCCAAGTTGTATGTGTTATGCTGGAACTTTGCACTGTTACTTCTTTTTTTTTTATATATTTTTTTCTGAATGCACATGACAGAAATCACTTCACGCCAGCATAAAGCAGTTAGTAGGTTCACTGTCATGTCCCTTTGTTGGTCAGGTAAAATGTTACCTAATTTTAAAAGAGGGTTAGAAAGTGACCAACACTCAGCGTCGGCCTCCCCGATGAAGAGGAGCTGGTGGAGGTTGCAGGTGAGAGAGGGAACACCCGATGGCCTGGAAGGACTTCTGGAGCGATGCTTACGGCTGCATGGCCACACAGACAGTCCGTCTTCTCTGACCTAGGCGAGACCTTGCTTCTGTGCATTACTTTTCAAGGTCAGGAAGGGCTGGGTCTGGACTCACATGGTGGAGTCCACCACGTGTAAAAGGAAGGACCGTGCCCCGAGATTACAGAGGACAGGAGAGGAGGGGGCTGGGACTGGGGCTGGGACTGGTGCTGGGGCTGGGCCCGGGCCCACCCGGTGGAGTTAACCCGAGATTACAGAGGACAGAGAAGACAGACGTGGTGAGGGGACAGGTGAGCTTGTGTCCGCGGGGAACTGTGTGGCTTACCGAGAAGGAGGCGTTCAGATGATGTGGCACTCTAGGACCTAAACTGAGAGGAAGGTTTATCATCACGCTTGCGAGGCTGGGAGAAGGCGCTAACTACAGAGGGTCTCACCGAGCCGCTTACGGGGTTGTGCGGGGTGCCCGGGAAGGGGGAGGAGGCCCCGGGTGGGCTGGACCATGACGAGGCCCCAGGTGACGTGACCTCAACAATGTCACGATGTGGATTTCTCTCTCCTTGTTCTTGGCTGTGGGCATAAACACATAGGAAATTGTGGGAGCCTGCAATGCCATGCCAGTTTGTAACAGGGAAGGAATGCTGTTTATTGCAAAAGCCAGAAGGAGACTAAATGGCAAACTTACTTCACACAACAGACAAAACCCGCCACCAGCAGAGAAAAGCAGGGTTTTGGGAGAAGCAGAACTTTAAAGGGTTTGGGTCTGAGAAGAAATGTGGGGACGAGTAAGTGGGAAACAGTAAAGGATGAGATCTGGGGAGGAGGGGAAAGAGAAGATGTAGGTGTTGATCTTGAGAGAGGAACTGAGAAGACAGAGAAATCCGTAATATGACTAATATTTTCTAAAGAACAGTTTGGCAGCTGTCTACACAACGGATATTTAAGAAAGAGTGGAAACCAGTGCTGATTAGGAGATTATTTTAACTTAATACGAAAGGTGACAGTGGCCACAACAAGGGAGGGCACTGGTCAGATCCCACAAAGAATCGGAGGTTAGACAAAAGGGCTTTCTAAATGAACTGCATTTCTGGAGAGAAAGGAGAGAGGCACGTGAAGAGGGGCCTCTCCATCCAGCACAGGCAGTAATGTGTGTGTGTGTGCACGTGTGTATGTGTGTGTCTGTACGTGCACACACACACATAAATGCACGGTACGTACACCTATATAATGTGCACATCGTCTGTATAGGATACAGTGTGCGTGTGTTTATACTAGAAAAGAGTATAGAACTGTAGAACATAGTAAATGCACCACTAGACAGTTTGATGAATGGAGGACTACATTTAAAAAAAAATCAATAAAGCTACTAGAAAAAAAAGAAAGGAAAAAGAAGGAAAGAAAAAGAAAAAAGAAGGAAAAAAATTAAGCCACTAAATACATAGAAATGTTTTCATGAGAATTTTTTAGGTACAAGGGGCACTGTACCCAGATCTATACATAGAAATAGTAGACCTTTCCAGTCCATTTACTGTCCAGAACGACTGTTTCTCACGTCGGCAGGAAGCGCTGTTTCTAGAACTCTCTGAGACCATCACTCCCCGAGGACCTGCTCGCCGGGTCCTGTTTCTGCGCCGTGCGTGGCTGGAGGTGATTCCAGGCCATCGCTGCGTTGAACTCTGCAGACCCAGCCTGGCCTCTGCTACACGCAGACAAGCTCAGCACAGCTTCCCAGGCGGACCCAGGCCCTCCAGCCCCGCCACGAGCAAAGGCAGACACCAGGGCCTGGCCTGGCCCTGGCTGCCGTCGAGCCGCGCGTCCCCAGAGCCCTGGCCGGGAGCCTCCCCGCGGCCCTTCCAGCAGCCCCACCTCGGAGCTGAGCCGGACGCCCCGAGGAGCTCGTGCTGGCTCAGGGATGAGCGTCTCGGAAGACTCTCCTGTTGCTTCGCCCAGTTCACGGCAAACAGGCTAGCTTAGAAACACTGGAAACGAGGAAAATGGATATTGGAATGACCCAGCCCTGCCCCCAGGGGAGAATGAGGTGGCCTTTGGCAGTAACTGTGGCCGCTGTGTGAAGCCAAGAAAAAAGGGGCGTGTCGTGTTTTTACAAGGGAAGCAACAGTTTCCAACAGCTGAACGGTGAGGATCTTCCTGAAAAACAAGGTCACCTCTGCCTAAGGGTCCCAGATTCGTACATACACACATTCGTCAGCATGAGACTGCTTTCTGGGGGAAGGTACGGCTCAGTGGCAGAGCGTGTGCTTAGCACGCCCAAGGTCCTCGGTTCCATCCCCAGTCCCTCCATAAAAAGGCAAAACAAAACAAACAAAAAAATACTGAGCCATGTTTTCGTGTCAAATGTCCATTCTGACACCAAAATACTGAGCATAAAATAGATAAAACCACAAGAAAACTCAAAGGTAAAGCCTGCCTGCATCATCGTTCAAAGGACAGTGACGCGGCTGTGAGTGTGAAGACCTTCCATGTAAAGACTCCAAATCAAACAGCCCTCAGGCTGCGCGGGGCCATGACGTGGTGCGGGCTGGTGGGAGGCCGCGTCAGGAAGAGGATGGGGGGCACTTACTGTTGTGGGCGGCGCGTGTGGACGTGAACTGCAGGGAGACCTTGGCACTCTTGAGGCGCGTCTGGCCCCAGTACGACACGGCCTGCAGCTCCACCGTGTAGTCGCAGTCGGGCTGCAGCCGCTCCAGGGTCACCGCGCGCTGGGCCTGCAGGCGGCAGAGGGTGCTCGGACTCCATCCCACGCCTTCCTGCCGCCCAGCTTCACTGCATCGCCTCCCGCGGCCCCAACAGCCACACCAGCTCCCAGCCCGTGTGCCCTGCACTCTCTCCCATCACCAACTTTCCTAAGTCCTCAGCAGCTGAAAACCCAGTCTCCCCAGGGAGCCAAGTAAACGTCACAGAAAGGCCCAGACACATTTTTTGGAAATCGTGTTTCCACTTGGATGACTGGATGCTCTGCAGTAGCAGGGGAACGAGTGATTCTGCCACCCCAGCCTTCTCCTAGATGCCACCTCATGAGAAAAGAGGGCTGTTTCAAACAAATTAGCGGATACTCGTGTTAGCACAGACCTGGAAAAGTTACTAATCGGCATTAATTATATTTCTTTGATATTTATTCTAAATCTTCTATGAGTAAATTTCCCCCAAAAGTTGTAAGAAAAATCGATTAGGCGAAACGCCTAAAGCTTTTTTTTTTTTTTTTTTGACTTGCAGGTATAATGACATAGTAAGTCCCTTATAAGAACTTAGAATTAAGAGAAATACTGTGCTTGTCTTAGAATTCAAAACGTTTGTCACAACATAGTGTGTGTGGCATCACAATGCCCCTAGGCTGAAAGACGACTTGTCTATAAATGGTGAAGGGGGTGACATTAACATTTATGAAGGGAAAAATGTGTCCAGACATCAGCCCATGCTTCCCAGCAGAGAACAGTGCAGTCCCAGGCGTGCAGTGTGCTGTATGAAGGGCATCGTTATCTGAAACTGCCGAGCACTGAATCATACACGTGAATCCCCTGTTGAAACTCCACAGTGGCCCAGCCACATGCTCGTGATAATTCTGGGTCACGTGGGATCCCTTTTCAGGGAGAGCGCAGGGTTTTCACGGGCATTTCAGAACTAGGTTCAGTCTGGGTTCAACCCCCAGCACTGCCATTTAAAAGTAAGTAAATATATAAACCTAATAACCGCCCCCCCCCCCAAGACAGCTAACATGTCCATCACAGGACATTCTGAATGATGTCATTGCATATGGCTGGACACTGTTTTTTCCCTTTGATTCTGGACTCGTGCCGGCCATTTGGATCTGAGCAGGTCAGCGGGCTAAATTAAACTATTTTCACCTGAAATGTAAAAGGCTACGTGGTTGGCATGGTCCTGTTTTCTGAGCTTCCGCCGTTTAAGGGGAGGGGACGGGAACCTGTCCTGTATCCCCCCCCTCTTCTCGGCTCATCGAGGCCACTTTCACACCAGCTGCCGTGACTTCAAACGCCCGCCCCCCAGTCCTCCCAGTTCGCACTCACCCCGTCCGTAGTCTTCCTCCTCTTCTTTTTCGTCGGCACAAGTGACTTGCTGCTGACCATCCAGCTCCAGAACACCTTGTAGTGGTGCACCGGGATGTCCGGCTCCTCGGGCAGATCCCAGACGACCGTCACCGTCACGCTCCCGTCGCTGGTTATGCTGGAGTTGGCGAGCCGGAGGTTGGCCGGAGCCGGTGGTGCGGATGGGTCTGAAATCCCAGGAGAAAGACAGGCCACATGACTCAAGTACCAAGGATGACCACAAAGCCACCGTCTCTGCACGTGTAATGACAACACAGTCAGCCCAGGAAGGCTGCCCTTTAAATGCAGAACAGCTGGAAACACGCACTGAGTACAGCCCCCTTTTTAAACCTCAAACTGAAATACAGTGTCCAAGAGAAATGTGTTGGGGCCACATCTGTCATCCAAGTATTTGCACAGCACTGCAACCCAGCCCCATGTTCACTGTACCAAAACCGATCGATTTCTGTAAAACACGGTCAAATTCCATTTAGGTTGGTTGACATTAAATAAGTAAGCGAAGTCGAAATGCCTTTGAAAATTCTGAAAATGAAGACAGAAAGCTCGGGCCAGCTCACACGCCAGCTTTCATCAAAAGCCTGTAGCTTTCGGTCCTTGCATCAGAACACAGATGGCAGCAAACACAAACCACCTTTTGTATCCACATTACAAGCTGGATGACAGTTGGACATGTTTGTAATCCCACCATTTCTAGGTTGTCACATAAACCAAAACCTTCTCCACTGTCGAGAGAGATGAGGTTCTGGAATGATGACTCCACAAATCTCCATTTAACACAGAGATAAATGATGACTAAGTGTGTGTGAAGCTGAGGGTCTTTCCTTCATTTTTTTGGCCACAAAGTGAGCAAGTCTGGATGCCGCTCACCACAGATGGTTTACAGACGGCTTGTTTCAAGCTGCCTTCCCAGGAAAATGCTGTCAATAATTCTAATTGTGATACCATCTGCGTCGCAGGTACAAAGTTACATCTGACTCGATATAAATGAAGAAGGGTGAGAGAAGAACCCATGTTTTTCACTCTTGGGATCATTTGTGTTTCTGGAATGATGGAAACATGAAGTATTTTTAAAATCTGTTGCATGTCTGTATGATGTGTAAGTTCTGGAGGTTTGGTGGTTTGCTTAGTTAAAAAAAAAAACATTGCAGTTATTTTCCTAGAGCAATGGCTGATGCAAAGCGTGTTCCATGGTATTTTGGACCAAGTGGTTCTCAGTCAACATCAGGAACCCTCTGGGAGGGCCCGAGGCCGACACTGAGACATGCCGAGTCACTGAGTCTGGGTGGGGCTCACAGCGATGTTCACGTTAAATATATGTTACCTATATTAAGTGTTCATGTAACTACAAACATACACACGTTTCCTATGAGACATGTTTTTATGTAAAGCCCACACACAGTCGTGAAGTTGATGCTCCACAGGCCGGAAGTTGAGAACCGCGGCAGCCACCCAAGAGCCTCACTTGGTTCCGTATGAGGGCAAAGTGCTTGCTCCTGGCAAGCCCTACCCCGACCACCTACACGGTCACCGCGCTCGCCTTCAGTCACGTTCCCCACGTGCCTCCACACCCTACCAGACCTGCCTTTGGTCCCTTCTCCGCCACCCTCCCCCTGGCCCAGATCCTCCCCATCGCACCATCTCTATAGACGGGAGAGCGTCCAGCCTCGGCGCAGGGGGCCTCCTTCCATCTACACCCACTCTCTAGGGGTCTCAGCCAGTCACAACTTTATAAAAAAAAGTCTTTGTGCTGATGACTCTCAAAGGACGTCTTCCACGTAAAATTTGCCCCTGAACTTGGGTTCAGGTATAGAAGGGCATTTCCACCAGCTCCACGTGGAGGTCTCGGAGGCAACCTGAAAGTAACGTGTGCAACACCAGAGTCACGCCCCTCCCAGCCCCGCACCCCACCAGACACCGCTCTCGGGAAATGCAAACGCCTCCTTCCAGCTGCTCCCACCCCAGACCTTGAGGTCGTAGACTTCCTTGGTTCTCATGCTTCAAGCAAATCCTGTTGGCAGTACCTTTAAAATCTATCTGGAACTTCACTGTCTTCACTAGAACAACATCGTGGGCCGAGCTGCTGTCCTCTCCCTGATTGCTGCAAAGTCCTCCCACCCTGTCTCAGCACAGCCGTGGTGATTCTCTACCACACAAGCACATCCTGGGGCCCCGCAGCTTGGAAGCTCTCGGCGGCCCCCGTCTCACCTAGACTCAGAGGCCAGCAACCTCCCCAAAGTCCTGCACATTCTTTCTGCACATTGCCTCCCAAACCTCCCTCCCCGCCGCCACCGATCCTGCTGCTCTAGCCACACCGGTTCCCATGTTACTTCTTGGAGATGCAAACCAGGATGCTGCTGAGGATTTTCCACTGCCTTTGCCTAAATGTGTTCCCCCAGAGACTCCCGTGCTGGCTCTTTACCTACTGCTGGTCGACCAGACTTACTCAGAACGGCTCCATGTGCTTCCCTGCCTCACCCGCGAAATCTCACCGTGGTTTTCCCCTGCTCTGCTCTTTTCCAAGCCCCTTACAACCAAATGACTTACTGTATGCTTTATTTGCTGTCTGCCTCCACTCACGACACAGAGAGCTTCCCGGAGGGAGGCGTTTTTATCTATCTCGTTCACTTCTGTATTCCCAGGATTGAGACAAGTGCCCAGGACACAGCAGGTGCCCAGTCGCATTTGCTGAATGAACAACAGAGTTTGCCCAAATGTTGACTTCGTTTTGTAAGGTGATGCTTCAGTTTCAGGTTTAAGCCCTGTTAGTGGAAATGGATAAACCGTTCAAGACCCTAACGTGAAGTACAATCAAAGGAGTGCTATTCCCCGTTTGAAATAAGAGACTCAAAGCGTCCGTCGTGTGAGTCAGTCCTGAACCGACAACAGGTTGCTGCCGCCCTTTCTGAGAGGGAAGCCGGCTGGCACACTCAGCACCACCTCAAAGCAAGAGAAAAATGAAAATGTGTGAAGATCATCGCAGCCGTGTGCACCTTCAGTGACGCCCCTGGACGTGTCTGCTGAAGATTAGCTACGTGAATCTTCTAGATACTCTAGGTTCATGGGAAAAGCTCAAAATCATCTTTTCTAAAGAATTTCCAAGTCTGAGAAAGCAGCTTCTATTGCGTGTTTCATCATTTCCTTGATCCACCTCATTCATCGCATCGTTACTCACCGCCCAGAAAAGACGTCTCAAACTTAGATGTGCTGATGACAATCCAGAATAACACCATCCGGTTCACAGAACATCATAAAACACGAAACGACGTAATTCATGAAAACATTAGGAAACTGTTTTCCAAAAACTGAATTAGTATTTGCTAAACGCTTACTTGAAAGTAAAGCCCGTCTGACCGTTCACCATACCAAGGTGGCATACTCCTGTTACCGAGAGGAGACAACCCCAATCTCTTCCTCCCCAAGAATAACCACCTGTACATTACAAAGTCAAAAGGGAAGAGCAGAGATCATGTCTTTATCACCCCGATTACCCTCTGTAAGCCAGCTCGTCATTTGTCCCCTGTTCACGGCCAACTTCGGAGGAGAGAGCCAGTCTCACCGGAAGGGTCTCATTCAGTCCTAGTGAACGCCCATGCTGTAGCCATTCACTGCCTTGTGAAACGGGTCCCTACCTTATGGAAATAAAGTAGGCTCACTTTCTTGAATTATGCAAAATCTTTTCTTTCCGTTTACATACACTTTTAATTGTATTAAAATTTAGAAATGGGGTTGCAAGTTTGCATTTGGAAAAAATTACTTGTATATCCGGATTCCACATTTTGATAAAGCCTTACAGGATTCTGTAATTCATCTGGCCTCCTTTCTAACTGCTGAGGATGTCAAGGGTTGGACAGGTGCAGTGACCTGCCCGAGGTCATTCACATAACTGGGGGCAGAGCCGGGAGGACAGGGACTGGAGGCTCTCACGGTGCACACCAGCCACACCTCTCCATGCATCACGTGTCATCATCGTAACGATGGGCCACTGTCCCTCCCAAAGTAAACCGGTAAGGCCCTTGGCTGGGGAACATGCCCGTCCTAACAGTCTAGTGCAGGGACTGAGGGCCAGACGGTAAACATCAGGGCTTTGCAGGCCACACGGTGTGCGTCACAGCTTCTCCACTCCGCCCTGGCAGCCTGGCAGCCTGACAGCAGCCACAGACAGGAGGTAAACAAATGACCCCCGCTCTGTGCCAGTAAGACATTATATGCAGACACAGGCAGCAGGTCACTCAGGGACCACAGGCCACAGATTCCCCACCGCTGACCTAGTCTTTCCAAAGCAGTGACACCATCTAGCTTCCTGAAACCAGACATGACTACTGCTTACTCCTGATTTTATAAGATACAGTTCTACTTTGGTTTTTAAATGTTAGCAGTTTGTTCCCATTTTACAGATGGGGAGACTGAGGATCAAAGAGTTTAATTCACTAGTTAAGAGTGTAGGGCGAGAGGGTCAGAGTCACATCACAGGACCAGGGCTCCTCCGTCCCCTTCTCTGAGGCTTAAATGAGAGCATTTCTCCCCATCGCACTTCTCTCTGTTTCATCCTCTCCCCGCTTACAACCGTCCCAGGCATCTGCAGAGACACCTCAGAAAGCAGAAGGCAAGCACACTTTCAAACATGAGTGAAGTAGGAGGGCTGTACCAGCTCCTTTTACAATCTGTGATTTCCACGGCAAGATACACTCAGCGTTTAGCATGAATATCCACCTTCAGCCTTAGAAATAGTTCCTCTTATTAACGATCCTATGTGGCGCTTTTGGCAAAGGAAGGCGGAACATTTGGGTTTCAGAAAGATGGATTTAAGGTTTCGTCCCTGAACCTCTTGTGGTTAACAGTGCAAGTGGCAAAGTGACAGGCACTGTGGGCCTGCAGTGGGCAGGATGCCGAGCAGAGTCCCCTGTCAGCCCCAGACAAGTGCAGGCCTGTCGTGGCAGTGATGTGAAACCTCATGGGAAGGGAGCCCTTCCACCCACCCTGGGAGAGACCTTAACTTCACTTGTGATGACGCAGACCCCTCCAGGTTTCCAGACGATGCTGTTCGTTAAATACGGAGACCCACCCCCGAGTCAGATGAAAAATGGAGTGGCGTGCAAATGCCAGGAAAGAGAGAGACCTTTAGATGATCATACTGAGTGACGTAAGTCAGACAGAAAGACAAATACCATATGATACCACTTATATGTGGAATCTAAAAAATAATACAAATGAGCTTATTTACAAAACAGGAACAGACTCACAGAGATAGGAAATACACTTACGGTTACTGAAGGGGAAAAGTGGGGAGGGATAAATTAGGAGTTTGGGATTGGCACATACACACTATTGTATATAAATTAGAGAAACAAGGACCTACTGTACAGCACAGGGGACTCTATTCAACATCTTGTAATAAACTCTAATGGAAAAGAATCTGGAAAAGTATACACACACACACACATATAACTGAATCTCTATGCTGTACACCTGAAACACACACAACATTGTAAATCAACTATACCTCAATAAGAGACCTTTATCAATAAATAATCCTTAACACATGTATGTGTATACTATATATGTATGTATACACAGACCATTAACAAGTATATGTATGTATGTGTACATAGACGGGAACAAGATAATGCTTTAAGAAGACGAATGTTAACTTCATTACTTGTTTGATTTCCTCAAATGATGTCCATGGAACAAACTTCAGCTAAAATGCACCTCGTAGGTAGGCGCCAGTGACCAAGGGCAGGTATATTTCTAAAGCACTGATATACCCAGTCTCACATTTTCCAACTAATTAGTAGGTTGGTTCTGATATTTAAACTTCTTTTCTTTCTAAACACAGCAGTTGGGATAATTTTCCTTTCCCCACACGGAAGAAAAGAAAGACAAGGAAGGAAAGGAGAAAGGGAAGGAAGGAAGGAAATAAAGAAGGAAAGAAAGCAGGAAGCAAAGAAGGAAAGGAAAAGAAAGAAAGGAGGAAAGAAACGAGAGAAAGAGAGTCACCCCGCAGTATCAACAGAACAGCTTAGGGAAGGTGCAGACGGTGGGCGGCAGGCAAATTTCCAGCCATGAGCTAGTTTGGGGACAAGTGCTGGGCGTGGTCTTGGCCACTGGACAGGCACACACAGAGCAGCTGCCCAACAGTGTAACAAGTCGTGGGTCCCCCTGGAGCGACAGAGAATTTAGGTCTCCCACTGGTGTCTGTTCTTTTACTGACACTCTGTAACGTACACAGGGGGTGACAGTGAGTGTGATATTTGTACGCTGTGGAAACAGTGATGTCTGCCTTCTCCTTTTTAAGGGATCCTATACATATGGGGAAATAAGGGGGAGAAGATGCAGGGGAAACTTTGAATTCGGAAGGCAGTGACTCACAACTGGATTATGTACATTAGAGGATGTATTAGGTTAATAACAACGGGAGATGGATTTTTTTTCTTTATGAGATCCCTTAAAAGCATATAATTTCATAGTGTTAAATTGACACTGACTTATCTCAAATGTCCACACAAATGTGTGCCTGCTTTTGGCAACAGGCAAAAAAAAAAAAAAAAAAATGGATCCACCAAACTATCAGTGTTCACAGCAGCACTATTTATAATAGCCAAGACACGAAAACAACCTGAACGGCCATCAACAGATGACAAATGACAAATGCTGGAGAGGCTGTGGAGAAAGGGGAACCCTCCGACACTGCTGGTGGGAATGCAGTTTGGTGCAGCCACTATGGAAAACAGTATGGAGATTCCTCAAAAGACTAGGAATAGACTTACCATATGACCCAGGAATCCCACTCCTGGGCTTGTATCCAGAAGGAACCCTACTTCAGGATGACACCTGCACCCCAATGTTCATAGCAGCACTATTTACAGTAGCCAAAACATGAAAACAGCCTAAATGTCCATCAGCAGGTGACTGGATAAAGAAGAGGTGGTATATTTATATTTATTATATGAAATACTACTCAGCCATAAAAACTGACAACATAATGCCATTTGCAGCAACATGGATGCTCCTGGAGAATGTCATTCTAAGTGAAATAAGCCAGAAAGAGAAAGAAAAATACCATATGAGATCGCTCATATGTGGAATCTAAAAAGCAAAAACAAAAATAAACAAACAAAAACAAAGCATAAATACAGGACAGAAATAGACTCATAGACAGAGAATACAGACTTGTGGTTGCCAGGGGGGCGGAGGGCGGGAAGGGATAGAGTGGAATTTCAAAATCGTAGAATAGATAAACAAGATTATACTGTATAGCACAGGGAAATATATACAAAATGTTATGGTAGCTCACAGAGAAAAAATGTGACAGTGAGTGTATATATGTCCATGTATGCCTGAAAAATTGTGCTGAACACTGGAATTTGACACAACATTGTAAAATGATTATAAATCAATAAAAAATGTTAAAAAAAAAGAACATGTGGTATATTTATACAATGGAATACTACTCACCCATAAAAAGAATAAAATGCCATTTGTAGCAACATGGATGGACCTGGAAATCATCATTCTAAGCGAAGTTAAGACAGAATGAGAAAGAAAAAAAATCACATAATATCATACATATGTGGAATCTAAAAAAAGAAGTCACTAATGAAGTTATCTACAAAACAGAAACAGACTCACAGACATAGTAAACAAACTTAGGGTGACAGTGATGGGAAGGGATAAATTGAAAGTTCAAGATTTGCAGATACTAACTACTGTATATAAAATGGGTAAACAAGAAGTTTCTTCTGTAGAGCACAGGGAACTATATTCAATATCCTGTAGTAACCTATAATGAAAAAGGTTATGAAAAGGAAGATATGTATGTATATATATGTGTGATTGAAACCTGATGCTGTACACTGGAAACTGACACACTGTAAAGTGACCAGACTTCAAAGGAAAAAAAAAACTGTCAGTCTTCCTTCTTTTACTGACAGACACACAGAAATCGTGTCCATGGCACTTTATTTCCCAGATTCTGTAAACTTGTAAATAATGCCTCGTAGCAGGCAGTAGTCCTAGTAATACGTATTTCCAACACAAAACCTGCAACGTGTGCACATTTTTTTTTGCCCTGTCCCTAACTAGCAGCATGATGGAGAAAAGGTTACATGCCAGTTAATACCAGATTACGTTTTCCCTTGGCACAGCTGTCACTCCAAACTGATTCCAGGCGTGTCTGGGCCCTCTTATTTAATAATCAACGGTTTCTTACTCAGAGAAGTGGACAATAATGTGAAATGGATCTGATATTGGGCAGGGTGGTGGGACCGGAGGGGAAGTGAGCCTGGAAAGGCCTGTCTGTCTCCACCTGTTAAGTCTGTCCTACGGAGGACCAGGACCAGGACCATCCAGGAACACAGAGGCTCCTTTCATGATCTCACCAAATTCCGTCCATGAAACCATTGATCTACTTATTTTACAGAATTCAAAATACATTAGATACGTTCTGTAAGGGGAATCACGTAGATAACTGAATAAAACAAGATGGCTCTTGGTAACCCACGCATTCCCTTGACCTTTAAATGCCAGCCTCCCCGCCGCGAGCCTCTGGACCACGAGCAGGCCCCGCCCACAAGCCAGCCCCACCCACGAGCAGGCCCCGCCCACGAGCCAGCCATGCCCATGGACGTGCCCCGCCCACGAGCAGGCGCGCGTGCCCCCAGTAGCCTGCAGCCAGGACCGAGTCTCCCACAAGGAGGAAGGCTTGGCAACTAGCGGGAGAACGTGCCTTTTAGGTTCTGCCTGCTTTTCCTGGTCACACATCTCCTCTAACCCCTATTTCCTGCATCACCTCCTAAGTCAGCCGCTTTCACTGACAAAGGCTTTAACTTGCACGGGTGTCTGGAGGAGCTCCGTCTCTGACAGGTGGTCTCCACGTGTCAGAAGTCACATGTGCAAACGTCCTTATGAATACAGACGTTTCCACACCTGTGTCCTGAGGCTGAAACGGGAGAGACCCTAGGGTCTGGCGGGCTTGGTGGCCAGAAAAGCCGTTCACCCCAGTAGTAACCTAGGAAGGCCATTCACCATGTGGAAGGACCATCACTTCCATTTTCTCCATAAAGAGACAAAAAGCTGAGAAGGACTACATATAAAGGACAGTATACATTAGTCTGCTAAATTATTTGTAATGTTAATTTTTAAGGTTGAAGCCAGTTTTCCTTCTCAAGTCTCAGGGAAAAAGACAGTATAGAGAATTTAAATAAGTAAATAGAGAAATTACCCCAACCTCTATTACAGCCTTTCCACTACCAGCAGAAATTACTGATTTCACCCATTCTATAATCGTGGATTTCTTCTGGGGAGATGTAGGGGTTAGCAACAAAAACATCCCCCCCAAATGGTATTCCCTTGGAAAGGAAAAAGCATGCAACTGATTTACCAATCTATGAATAACTCAGAATTTTCTCTAAAAACAGGTATTTGGAGAGTTTGCATTGAGTTACAGGGAAATAAATGAGTTAAA
This sequence comes from Camelus bactrianus, assembly GCF_048773025.1. Taxonomy (NCBI): domain Eukaryota; kingdom Metazoa; phylum Chordata; class Mammalia; order Artiodactyla; family Camelidae; genus Camelus; species Camelus bactrianus. The sequence continues at coordinate 5,285,162 of NC_133575.1, forward strand.
GGGAAATTAACTGAGTAGCCCATCCACTCTGGCGAACCACACACTAATTCTGTATTTTAACGGGAGCACAAAGACAGACAAGAATGTCGGCTTTTCCATGAGAATCGGGAGTACAGCCTGTGAATACCCGGCAGCACATGTAAACTAAACGAAGCCCGTTTTATCACGTTTTTCTCCTGTCCTGTTCCATTTTACTTTTACTTTCAGGTGTCCCTGGAAGATGGAAAGGATCTGGCCCTTTCCCTTGACCCAGCCTGACATGATCCAGGCTGGTCATCTACAGAACTCAAATACACTACATCACTGCCCACCCTTGGCACAGATGATTATTTTGGAAGCAATATTTCTTTCTTAAAGTAATTTTAAACCAGAAGACTTACAACTGGTACAGCGTCCAACTGGTACAGTTGTGGAGCACAGCAGGAATAAGCGGGCTTTTTATAAAACAGAAATGCACCAGTTTTGGAAGCACAGCAGTGACATTAAAAAGTGGTAAGCCCCACACCCATCCCTCCATCTACCTCACTGCCAGCAGCCTTCCAGACTTTAGTTCCCGTGCTCTGGAAACCAAACACTGCACGAGGGTCACAATTGATGCTACTGTGGTTTCGGTGAAGAGGCATCATGAAATGAGGGGAGGGAACCAGATCCGCTCAACGTCTAAAGACGTTCACAGCAGGGTACACCATGTATCTCCCCACCTTACTCCATTTCAGGCACAAAGATACAGAAGTGCTTGCTGGACAAAAAAATTGAACAATCTTATTGAAATGAAATATAATTTATCTACCATACAGTTCACGCATCTAAGCATGCAGGCCAGTGAGTTTCAGTGTTTCCTACACTGTGCAATCATCAGTATCATCTGTTTTAGAATGATTCCATTACCCCAGTAAGATCCTTCCTGCCCTACTGGGGAGACTTTATGGTAGAAACCAATTTGTCTTTATGTCTTCAGCTTCTAGTTCTACCGCTTGTGTTTCTCGACTGCAACCCTGCGGGGTGTCCAGAGCCCTGCCCGTTGGTCCCTCCACCCCTCAGAAAAGCCTGTGTGCAGAAAAGGCCCTGGAGCTCGGCAGCCACACTGACTTGGAAAGGATGACTTTTCTTCTGGAAATATGTGTGTCCCCAAGGAAAGGAAAGAGTTTTCCCTTAAACCCTTGTCTCAGGCATCTCTGTTTTAGTCAGTGGCAGCACCATTCTGTCAGTGGTTGGTGACAAAAGAACCCTGAAGACACGCCCTCCGTACAAGCCACTGGCAAATTCCCGGATCCTGTCAGATTGCCCTTTCCACACGTACTCCCCCAACAGTTCACTTCTGCCTTTAACCACGTTACATCGTCTTTTGTTGTTATATCCACTAGCTGGTTGTGTTTTTTAGATTCCACGTATAAGTGATGCCATTCAGTATCTGTCTTTCTCTGTCTGACTGACTTCACTCGGCATAATGCCCTCCAACTCAGCATCATCTCACACCAGGAATACTGCCTTGGTCTCCCACTGGCATCTCTGCCTCAGCCCCCTCCACCTTTCATGTGTCCACAACACAGTGGCCTGAGTGGTCCTAACTCTACTGAAATCTAAGTGCCATCAGGTCAGCATCTCCCAGCCACTCCCCATCGAACTCAGGAAGAACCACGCTGTTACCAATGACAACGGAGGCCCACAAATCCACCTCCCTCCTTCCTGTCCATCTCCGTCTTCCTCTGCTCCACCCTCCAGCTCGTCTGCTGCTTTCTGAATCCTGCACACCCACTACTGCCCCAGGATCTTTGCACCTGCCACCTCCTGGAACGGGAAGACTCTTCCTTCAGATTGTGGCAGGGCCAGCCCTTCACTTTCTTTATACAAACACGTTTTCTTTGCCTGCCCTCCCCAAACTACAAAAATCAAAACCAACCTCCTCTCCACACATCTCCTGTATTCTGTTCCTTATTTTTCTTAGAGTCAGATATCACTGTTTACCCAACTATATGGGAGGATTTCATGCATTTTATGGATTGTTTACTGTGTCCTCTCGCTTCTAGTCAGGATCAATCTCTGTGTGTTCCACAGGAGCAGACATTTCTGTCTCTTCTTTCACTTACCCCCTTGGTGCCTAGAACAGTGCCTGACACATAGTTGGTGCTCAGCTGTAAACACTGTTTAATAAAAAAGGGAATGAATCATGAGTGATAAAACAAGATTCAATAATGCTTTGTTTCTGCCTTAAAGTTCTCCCAGGAAGGCAGGGGAGATTTTGTAGGATTTTAAAACTGCATGATGGTGATGGTCACATGACTTAGTAAATTCTAAAAATCATTGGCTTCCACACTTAAGTGACTTTCATGGTAGGTAAATTGTATCTCAGCAAGGTTGTGAAATTATTTTCTCAGCAGGACACATTTCTATATCTGAGGAACTGACTGGGGAAAGATGTGGTACCATCTTGTCCACGACTAGACACACCTTGGAAGAAACGCCTTCAGCTCTTTGTTGGAGCTACTATGGTCCCATCATTCTGTGAGGCTCCTTCACTGAAAACGGGAGAATCCACTATGAATTCTGGGCATATATTTTTGGTTTGCCCAAACTGCAAGAACTGAAGTCTGGAATGATGACTGTTGGGCATATTTGTAATAAGAGCCAGAAACAGGGCAATTTAATGGTGACTGCAAGACTTCCCCGAGATGGTGCACAGCCATTCACCAAAGCCCATGAAAGTGTGAGGGATGCAGCTCTAACTGTAGACGGCTGAGGTGCTCAGATTCGCCAGGAGTGGTGGGACAGCATGGCCCTGCTTCTTCCCCAGGATGGATGACTCTTTGGCAGCTGGCAGTCACAGGACTGACCCTGGGGACTGTCCCAGGACCTCTGCCCAGATGCCGCACAACTCTCACAGGTATTTAACCTCTGTCCCCAGAGGCCAGGGGCTGCATGTGTCTCACGTCTGCATGTGCAGCCTTGATCTGATTTTCAAAATGTTCTCCTATTCTAAAAAGCTAATCTGCAATTTAAAAATCAAATGGCAGTTGCCTTCTCATGTTTCTTTTTTCTAAGAAGACAGTGCCTCTGCTTTTCACTCTAAGGAGACTTATTTATGAATAAAGTGTGTTCTATCCAAAAAAAAAAAAAAGCACCAGACAAAATCCTGTGGGCAGCGGGACAGGTGGCAACACATTTGACCACAGCACACCTGCGTCGCGTTTGAACCATGAAACTCACGGTGGAAGTGCTTAAGCCCCGTCGCTCACCTCTGAACCCACCGTCAGTTATTCATTAAATCCTCAGACCAGGGGGAGGAAGCCTTCAGACGGGGAAGGACGGATACCCTTATGTTTCACTTCACCCTCCGGCTTACTCAGTGTCTCCACCCCAGTGGGGGTGGGGTAAGGACGCACTTTCCCTTTCTTAAAAGAACTCTTTAAAACAAAGACTTAAAAATCTACAACATACACTGCAATAGAACCCAAGTATTAAATTATTTTGGATGCAAGTTTTCCACCTGAGACCTATGATTATGCAGAGAAAGGGGTGACAATATTATCTAACGAGAAACGGACAGACTAGTGAAAACATACATTTCCCCCCAAATGGAACAGACATTGCAAGTCACAGCAGCCAGTTCAAACCCTCCTGTATTGAAAGATATGACTGACATTATACGTCTTACATAATTCATCAATATCACAGTGCATGTTTGAGATAAATTTAAATTCGCTTCCATGTAAGGGGATTATGCTGATTAGTGACTAACTCACTGCTTTACATCCACGGAACTGGACTGTGATGATGACCAAGTGGACATACTCATTCAGAACGCACACAGCCGTCTCAACGCAACTGGAGAAATAAACACGGAGCTGTTACAACGTCCAGTCAAATTATGCCCTTCAACTGTCGCCTGAGTGACTCCACATGTAACACGGTCAGTATTCATCAGAGCCCACAGAGGCTTCAGAACAGCAGTGAAATAGGCACCGAACAAAATGATGGCGATGATAAGGCGACTCGGGAGGGATTTAAATTCCGGAGGTTATGAAACAAAAGAGATTAATTCACACTCAATTTGGCAGCTGTTTCAAGAAACCCGTACAGTCTGATGCAGCAGAAACTAAACCTTTCCTCCAAAAATTAACTGAGTGGTGCCTGAAGCAGAATATCCTGAGAGACCCAGGGGAAGCTGTTCGTGGAAAACTGTCACTTCCACGTTGAGAAAACCCATCCTGTTACCTCCTGCAGTCTCTCAGAGGTAAAGGCCCGGCGACGGTCCTGACCATAAATAAATTCACACGGTACCTTCAAACACATCTGGTCCCCTCTGCGGAGACCGGCAAAGCCACCTGTTGGCCAGCTGTAAATCTGAACTTGGAGACGTGATGAATGTGTCCCCAGGTGTGCGTGGGAGGCAGGAGAGAGTCGGGGTGGGACTGACCTTTGGAGGAGCGGAAGTGTTTGCTGGGGGCCGTGAAGCCCCGGGTCCCGTGCACGTTGACGGCCGCCACTCGGAACTGGTACCACCTGCTGGGCCGTATGTCGGTCAGCTGGACCCGCTCATCCGTGGTCTGAGGGGACAGAGCACAGGGAACCCTTTTATCCGGACGTGCCCATCGGGTCTGTTTTAGAAACACTCTTAACTCATCCGCCGATGCAACACAGCCTTGACCTGTCCCACGTGCCTGGATACCTGCAGCCAATCCCACTAGTCATCAGAGAGTTGTCAGGAAGGTTTCAACTGCTAACTTCCATTCCTAGGCCTTTCATCCGAAAGAGTTAAAGATCTCTGGAAGGCAAAGTCTTCTGAGGATTGCTTGGGCTGTTTTTAAATCCAGCGACTAAAAACAGCATTGGAGGATTACATCAATCAGTGATACACAGAAATGAATAAATATATGAAGTAATCATGCCATTAGAGAGAACATGAAATCATGTCTACACCGTAGAAGGAAAGGCCTCTTACTGGCGTGCCAAATTTAATCCTGTAAGTAAGTAGGTGCGTGAACCCACACACTTCAGTTCTGGAAGCACACTGCCACCCAGACTTTTCTGTCTTTGAATTTGAGCAAATGACGTAAGATCTGCAAGGACCCAGCCATGTTCCTACAGGGTGAGGTCTCTTAATACCTCTTGGTCCAGTGAATGTGCAAAGAAGACAACTGGACTCTGGGAGTGGTCCACGGCTTTTGCTGTCTCTGCTGCTATGTCCCAAGATACCAGGTAACGTTAACGTTCTTCCCACTGCCTGACTTCATCCAGCTCAGGGCCCACACGCCCGGTGCCAACCACATCCTACGGGAGGTCGGGAGCCTTCGCCTCGACGCCGGGGATCAACGCGGGCACGCGGCCCCACCTGGCCTAGTGCCAAACTCCACCTGCTGCTCAGTGGGTGACACTGGGGACGAGTGAGCAGAAACCCTCCCAAACCTCAGTTCACTAGAGCTTGCTGAAGAGGGCTGTGCTGTGTACTTCAGCTTTCAGAGGAAGCTCAGCGTTTCCGAGATCAAAGGAAGAAGATGAACTCTCGGGTGTGGCTTTCTACCTCATTTGCCAGAATCTGAGACAACGTGGTCACCAACTGGTTCAGTCAGCTGGAGCCTTCAGTTTGAGAAGCTCACGTCAGCACAGCAGCCACAGCACTGAGCAGACAGAGCGAGGAAGCACCAGGTGGTGTCGCCTAGTGAAGGCAGTAATAGTAATAAAGTAACAACAGTCCAAGGCCTTCCCTCTCGCTCCTAAACGGAGGATATGAAGGAGGAGGTCTGCCCATCAGTTACTTTCGTACGTCTTTCCATTTAAACTTTGGACCTATTTGGAAATTCCATCGTTTGGGAAATTTACAAGTGATACTACCGTAGCCCCCTTGAAGGGAGCACACCATGGAAGTCAGGTCCAACTTGGGGTTGTATTCTGAACATCTTTATGTTTTACTCAAGCAAAAAATTTTAACAAAATAGTTACAGAATAGAATTACTAAATTTGACCGTTCTCCCCCCCCCCCCCCAATTTATGCTCTTTCTTTTTAACGTCAAATTTCTCATTTATTTTCAGGTCTTTATTGCTTATCTTTCTGAGATACTACCATTTGGAAGAAAGACTAAATTCCTCTTCCAAACATCTCAACGCTGAAATTTATTTTATATTTACTGAAAAAACAAAATCATGGGAATCTCATCCTTGGAGAAGGATGATCTGATCACCGAGAGGAGAGGATTTTTCCTCTACAGATACACGTGGAGAAGGCATTTTAGTTGTTGAAAAGCATGAAATAGTTCCATATTGAGAGTTTCTCCCTTTTCCCCATCCGTGGAGTTTTCTGGCAGCTGGCAGTCCATTGAACAGCTCTTAAAAAGAAAGTAAATATTTTGCTTTTCGAATCCACAAGACAGAAGAGGAAGGCGCCCTGGAAGATACACCACAGGGGGCTGCCATCCAGGTGGCCTGCCTGTTGGTAAGTTGACTCGGATGAAGAAGGAGGCACTTGGAGAAGACTTATGAGCCGCTGGCTCCTTCCCGGTAAGCCCCTCTGTGATACGGATGTTACCCCACGCCCCTGAAGCCCTGTGTGGAGCACAGGCTTAGATGTAGGAGAAATACCGGGGAAGTCGTTTAGGTGATCAGGTGTCACATGAACCAGCCCTCTGGGTGTTGCATTTCCCTTAGTCTGGATGGGTTTAAGTTTATCTCAAGGGCATGTGGTTCTGGGCGGAAATAAATGTGAACACTCAGATTAAAAAATTACCTCCCTTCTGCTTGCACTGTGGGTAAGTTAAGCCAATAGTCAAGTTCTAGTGGTACTGGGTTCTATGTACGGAGCTCACCCTGTCTTCCGCCGACGGCACAACGCCTCCACACCAGATTAAACTATTTTGGTGGTCACACTATGCTGACAGAGGCAGAGCGAGTTAATCTTCTCTCTGCAGGTGTGTGGGAGACACTACCGCAAGGGAACAAAAACGCCCACGAAGCACTGACCTGGGCTACCGTCTGCCAATGTGTGGCGTCGTCTTCGCTCGGATGGATCCCGTAATTCCACCGTCTCTGCACCACGTAGATCACAGGCTCGATGGAAATGTTGAACTTCGAGGACCACTTAATCTCCAGCTGTCCGGACCACAGCTCCGTAAATCGTAACTCCTTCCTGGGCTTCAGGGGGACACCTGAAACAGAACCACGCCAGTGAAAACCACCCACAAGGGGCTCAAAACGGAGGTGACAGTTGAGGGAGGAAAACCTACAGGAGAGGCAGGCAGATCCCGTCTAATGACAACTGATCCTGTTTCCTTTCAGAAAAGCGGCTTCTCCGTCTGAAGGCGTCACCTTTGAGATCTTCTGACACTGAGTTCCGTTTCACTTTCCCATTTTTTTAGAGGGTCTGAATTGAGTCCTGATTCTGGACTAGTTTTTGTCTCCCCAGTAAGCTTGACAACTCCTTCACGTGCAGTCTTCTGAATCAGTCATGTTACCGAGCCGCCCCATGTGAGGCTGACGGGAACTCCCACGAGCAAGTGTCACGGAGAGTTGCCAGTCCTTTTTCACACTTACAGGCTCCGTCCCTACCCATGGACCCCAGGGTCATTGTAACACCGTTCCTGAGTTTGCCATCCTTCCCATCTCGGGGAGTTTTCCTTTTAAGGCAAACATTATAAAGCCCAGCCCTCTCACAGGGTCAAGTCTCACAAGAACGATTTCCAAAGCCTGGGTCTTGTGGGTTCCCCAGTGACTGCCAGGGCCCTCCCGACAGACTTACCATTTAAAATTGGAAAATGATGAATTTATAATGTTTGGTTTTGGCACGCCTGAGTGCCTGGCTTCAAAAGTCCCTCACAGGTGTCTCATCCGAAAGTAGTTAATCATTTTGATTCCTTTTTCCCCTGACAGTGCGTGCAAGTTGCCTGGTGACTGCAAGATTTAAGAACCATGGTTCAAAATCACAGCCATTATGGAAAGGACACTTTGAAACAAATGTCTAATACTAACAGGACATATAAAACTAACCGAATTCGGTAGGGCCTGTGGCATCATGATGTTCAGTATCATCAGAACCAGGAGCCCCAGTGGCTGATGAAATCATTTTCTGCTGAGAATGAGCGTTTGCCTAAACCACTGACAACTCATTTGCAGTGGCTGCTTCAGAAGGCTGCGTTTCTTTCTCCAGTTCTTAAGTTTAAACCAAGGAAACGGGGACGCGTGCAAATACAGACTCTACCTAAGAGCTGACGCACATTAAGTGATGCGGCTGAATGTCAACTCGTTTCATTTTGAACTTCGTTCAGGCTCAGTCTTGTGAAATCTTAAAGTCGTTAAACACTGAGGGGTTGGATAATTTAACAATGGCATCTGTACATCTGCCCAAAAGCTCACTGACTTTTAAAACCACTTCTCCAGAGAACTACATCCCCCCGACCAGTAGCAGCCTCCACTTTGATTTGCCGACGGGCGATGTCTGTATATACGTCGCCTTTCCTTCACCATAAACTTGCCTCCCCTGGTCCTTCCTGTGCCTTCATGAAGCGGGTGAGGGGTTATGTATCTACATTTGGAACACCAGGGAATGGAGTCTGAGGAAGATCAAATAAATTGCTTGGAGCTATGACCCAATCTCCAGTTTCTCTCTGAATTTTATGTTTCTCTCCACATTTTAGAATTAGGAAAAGCCACTTAGGAAGGGAGAGAAAAGAAGTGGTTTTCATAGCTCCGAAAATCCCTGGGACGTCCCGGTTCTAATGTCTCTGCTGTTCCTGCTTGCCCTGGGACTTCCGTTTGTCTCTGATCCTGTTGCGTGAGGCCCTGCGTGAGTGTTCTCAAACTTGGGTTGCAAACTTTTCTTCTCGGTGCATAATCTTACAGTAACGCCTTCATGACTTGAATATTGCTGCTAAGCAAGGGTCTCTCAAATCTATCCCCAGTCCCTCTCTGGGCTGCTGCCCCACCGCCCCGTCCCCATCCACCTGCGCAAGTCCCATCTCAGGTGCCCCTCCCCAGCACGTGCCCCCTCCCCGGTGACGCATCTTCACGGCAACTCTAGGCTCTATGGAGAACCATGTCGTCTTGTTCCTGCACCTACCAACATCCACAGTGCACAGCATCCTTCCAGGAATCCCTAAGTCTTTCTGTCTCCATGGCGACCACCTGTTCTAGGCACTTTCCTCTCCTGTCTGAACCCATCTCCCTGCAAGTCCATCTCTTTTGTAATTCCCTCTGTACAATATTTGTGGTTATTTTCCTAAAGTAAAAGAGGAGGCTGTCCTTTACCTTCCCCGAACACTCAACTGCATCCCATTTTCTGTAGGGCAAAGGGGAACGTCTCTGTATCTCCCTCAAGGCATCCATCTTCATAATCTACTCCCCGTTACCTTTCGGTTGACCTCCTGGTACGTTGTACGTTTACTGCACACCCTACCCTTAGACCCACCCAGCTTTCCCAGAAACTCACTGCCAGTGACTTCCTACTGCCACGGCCTGTTTATGTGATTGCTTTTTTCACTCTGAAATGTCTTTCCCTCTATTTTCTGACTACAGACCCTTGAACACTTCCAGGCTCAGCCCAAAGGCCACCCTTAGGAGCCACTTTCCCTAAACCTGCCAACTGGAAATAAAGGCTCCATTCTTCCGTCCGGCTCTTCAACACTTAACCTGTAACTGTCAAAACGCACATTTCACCGCCTCCGGCCGCAACAGGCTGGTTTAAGGCTGTCTGTCTTCCCCACGAAGCTACAGACCCAGAGGTCAAGAAACGTGTCTCCTCCCTCCCCACACCTCACGGTGTCCCGGGAGAGAGCATTCTGCGAGAGCAAATGGTCTAGAAGTGTTGGCTGAAGGAACGGCCTAACCCTTCTCGGTCATCTCTCAAGAACGCAGCTGGAGAAGTAAGTGGTTATAGGGGAAGAGGGCGTGAGAAGGGATACATCTGGGAGTTTGCGATTTGCAAATGTTAGCCACTATATGTAAAAACAGACGTAAAACAAATTTCTCCTGTATAGCACAGGGAACTGTGTTCAATATCTTATAATAATCTTTAATGAAAAAGAATATGAAAACAAATATATGTATGTATATGCATGACTGGGACACTGCTGTACAACAGAGATTGACACATTGTAACTGACTGTACTTCAATTAAAAAAAAAAAAAAAGACACCAGAACACTGATGCGAGTCCTTGCAACAACAGTACACCCCTCTCTGCTCAAGGTTCTCCTAGGAAAGGAGAGGACTTTCACAGGTGTTCAGTGCCACCTTCTCCAGCACAGGTAGAGTCATATGACTCAGACGTACGTTTACTTACTTCTTAAAGAGGGGAAGACTGGTTAGTTCCTTAAACTCATAGAGCACTCTCTCTGAGACTTCCAAGCCCATCTTTTTCGGGGGCGGGGGGTAATTAGGTTTATTTATTTGTAGAGGAGGTGCCGGGGATTGAACCCAGGACCTCGTGCATGCTAAGCATGCGCTCTGCCGCTGAGCTATACCCTCCCCCTTCCAAACCCATCCTGGCTCTCCCGGGTATAATCCTCTAGTGTAAATGCAGCCACAGCCAATACTCCAGCCGCTGCAGTAACCTGGACTCACTGGAAGCAAACCCAAGCATCCGAGTCCCCTCCCACTAAGGCTTTAAACTTGAATGTCATTCAACTACCAAGAGCCTTAATCGGACATGATGAGCATCAGGGCACTGTCAGCTGAAACTCATCCGTTTAAAAATCTCTTTAATTATGATGTGCAGTAATCTTGTGATGCGCATGTTAAGGAACGGCCCGTCTGCTCTGCGTTAGGGTCAGCGGGCTCCGTTGTTCGGAAGAACTCCTGCACCGGCCATAATTGTGTGCAGGTGGCGCTCGGCCCCCAGGCCCCCAGCGACGGTCGGTCGGTCCGTCCATCATCCTTGCCGGCTCAACCAGCATCCCAACTGCATAACCAGACGGAGAGAGTGGAACTCTCCTCCGTGTGGTTTTTATTATGTCAATGACTAGGATTTTTCTTTTTTTAGTATTATTATTTTTGAAAAAATTAGTCATCTGAACTCTAAGCTAGTCTGTTAAAAAATTCAAAAATGCTCTCATATAACACCTGACAATATGTGACAATACAGGTGCATTTTTTCTTGAGGCCATAACAAGTATTTTGGTGAGATCAAAGGAACAGAACTTCTATGTGTCAAAAAATATTAAAGACAGACTGATGGAAAAATCAGCAGTTACTAATCACCTCAAGATCTAACTCTTGCTGTAAAAATACTTGTCACAAGTCTAAATGGTTTGAAAATGCACCAAAATACAGTGTTCCAGTGATTCAGTAATTAACCACCTCGTAATAGTTCTCAAACAGACAAGTGTACTCAAGGAATCTGGGCTTAGATCACATTAAGTCATTCGGTCACTGTATTCAAAATGTGATAAATGAATCTGTGAAAAGTGGCCCGTCTCGAAAATCCTAGGTTTATATATTTCAAATATTAAGAGATTCATGGAAATAGTAAACCAACTCCACAATCAGACCTTTTTGAAAGGAAACGAACTGATACACGATTAATTCCACGTTAGCACCTGGTGAAGGAAATGAGTGCTGTGCGCGTGGGCATCTCGATAACTGAAGGCCACAAGCTTCTCTGACTCTGTACATTTGGAAAATCATTTCAGCTTTTCTCCTTCCCTCCCTCAACCAATCGCCACAGTTGAGAGTCAAGAGAGACACTAAAATAATAAAGCATCACCTCTTGAGAGAGCCTAGTCCAACCAGCGGTAAACCAGACCTGCAACAGGGGAGAATCAAAGGGGGAATCAGGTCGCCACCGAACCACAGCTGTGTTTCACCTGCGGACGGCCCACCGTGTGAACTTCCCACAACCCTGTGAAGGCGTGCGTTTCAGAGAACCAGCACCTTGGCGCGTGGCTGACCCATGGCCGCGCTGTCAAGTCTTCCAGGATGCTAGCATGCTTTATTTGAAGGGGGAGGGGAAAGCTCACTGCTGTTGTCCGTTGGCTGATTCAGAACATAAGTAAAGTTAACTCAGAGGCATCAGCTAAGGACCGTTCTCGCAGCATAACCTAGATTAATAGGTTAATTAATAGGTTAATTAATCTCGCAGCATAACAGATGTAATGGGCATTCTGTTGATCATCTTTTCAAAACACACAATGGTTCTAAAAACTCAAGCTTCCAGCATATAAAGCTTTTGAAGCTAGAAAACCAGTCCAGCCCTCACGCCCTCTTCTCTTCCACAAACAAGGACCAAAGTGGATATGTGTTTCCATATATTTTGAAAATTTTTCATTAGCCCAAGAAGCCTGGAAAGGAGAAATAGGACGGGGGGTGGTACATCTCAGTTTATGGCAAAAGTTAAGAATGGGATTGGCCCATTTAAATGAGTGTGTGTGCACGGCCCCCTTGACGAGGAACTCCTGGACCTGGTGGAGGCTGGTGTCCTAGTGACTCTGCCCCGCAGCGCCCAGCACGGCGCACAGCCAGCTCTCCTCATGACCCCTCACAAAGAGTCCATAAATACTCACTGAGCTGAAATGCTCAGTAAACCCAGGTGACATCCGTCCATTTTAAATAGGGAAGACATTAAGGGCATGCTCTTTGGGATTTCCTATGAGATGACACTTCAATAAGTAAATCAGGAATGGATGAGGACAGGAGGAATTTACAGCTTTGTCCAACAGAATCTGGTTCTTTGTAGGGTGTGCTCTGAATCTTATTTAAATAATTCCACAAATTAGTAGAAAATTAAGATCAGAGAAAAAAAAATCTCCGTGTTATTCATTAGCCTAAAACAACTGCTAAATCAGTGATTATATTAGACTTAAACTATTTGATACTGATAGATCTTTTAATTGACCTATAATAATACAGTGGAGCCCAAAAAGAGGTTGAAGTTTAGGGTCCTATTATGGTAGCTGGATAGAGCACCAGAATCCTCTTTGGAGAGTGAGCAGGCAGCTTGGCTCCAGGTTGGGAGCGCCATCAGGGACTTCGAGTGGCCCATAAGGACCTGAGATTGTCCCTGCAGGGGTGCAGAAGGCTCTCCCGGAGCCCCTCTTGGGGCTCACTGAATACTGACAGATGCTCCGGGGACACGGACGCCAGCCCTCCTTCAGGAGCTGCTGCAGACGGCAAGGAAAGAATGTCTAAGACTTGACGAGACCGTGATCCTTATGCTTATTATGCAAAAGTCGCTGTCAGGCCAAAAGGGGTCTGTTGACTCTGTGGTTAGTGCTCCCTCCATGAACTGTCTCTCCACAAATGTCCAAGTCAAGGGTTACTTGGGCCAAAGGGAGTAGAGGGATTTGTAACTGACTGTACTTCAATAAAAACAATAAAATTTAAAACATTTTAAGAGTACAGTTTAGAGAAGACTGAATACACAAAAGAAAAAAAAAGAAACGGGGTTGAGGGATAAATTGGGAGTTCAGAATTTGCAGACACAAACTACTGTATGTAAAATAGATAAACAACAAGGTCCTACTGTAGAGCACAGGGAACTATATTCAATGCCTTGTAATGGCCTATAATGAAAAAATACAAAAAGGAATATATGTATGTGTAACTGAATCACTAGGCTGTACATCAGAAACTAACATTGTAAGCTGACTCTACTTCAATTAAAAAAAGAGCTACTTGCAGTAGAAAGGTGACTTTAGCAAAAATCCATCCTATTTAGTTAAGCGTGGGTTTAAACTGTAGGTATCTTTCAATAATTAATCATTTACGTTGGCCCTTTGTAGAATATTTCCCCTCTTCTCGGTGAACCAGAATATACTTGAAGTTTATACTGACTTCAGTGCTTCACATGAAAAGCCTATTTTATTTTATATTGCCTCTTTTAAATGCCCTACTTTTACAACAACAAAGGTTTCACAAATGGGTTTTCAACAATCATTCTAAAGCATCCTACTTTTATGGTAAATGCTAATATTTAAACAGCAAATGATCTATAACCACAGAAAAGGTTTCATAATAGTAGATTTTTAAGAACTTACATGGGAGTAGATTTCCGTGGAAGTGATTTTTATGTAGTTTACAATAAAAGGTACATAAACAATAAAACTTTGAATCCATTGAAAAAATGTTCAGTCTGTTAAGGAAAGCAGCCATGATTTTGAATTTGAGACAGTACTTGTGCCAGGTTTCCAAGCATACTACAGAAAAAAAAAAAATGGAAAACTGTATGGATTATACAGATTTCAGATGAGAGTATTTCCAAGTGGGAGCCAGAGGAAGATGGGGCAGGTACGTGAATTCCAGGAGATGTCAATTGTTATGAATGTAAGAATGGCCTTGTGAAACTAGTCAGCAAGCCTGGAATCAAACACCAGCATTGCAACAACGTACACTTGACGTGTGTGGGTGCAAGTGAGAGAGAGGAGGTGAGACACACTTTTTCTACTGGTCGTGAATGACGTCTCCTGATGTGTTCTACTTTCCTCTTCAAGTTAGACCCAAAAAGTAACAAACTCTTACATCTCTCACAGTGTACCTGGATGATACCCCAAACTATACAACAGCATCGGTCTGACATAAAAGAACTCAGCCACGTTTACAGAAACAGGCAAGAAACACTCAGCGTAAAGGCTTTACATGCTCTAGAAACTGCCTATGAGTGTACACTTACACCTGCTAACCTGTTTGGTAAGTTGCATTCCCCATCTTTTGGAAAACAGCAGTTCCTCCACCTAGAATCTTGAGACACTAATCCAAACATTTAAAGTCCCTGCAGACTCACTTCTGTTCTTGGATCACGACAACAGAAAAACCACGAGACCCGTGCATTTGTTATGTGTTTTTCAACTCTGCTCCATCCCCAGCCCTTTCTTGCAGGGATTTAAATCTGCTGACCCCACCAGGGTAGCCAGTGGAGCTTAGCTGATTCACTGGCACTGGAGAAAAACACAAGGTTCCCAAGCTGATGGTGGCCTTCCTAGGTGGTAAATTTGAAAGGATTCATAGGCGAGAGCTATTATTTTGTTATAACTTTCAATGGAGTATCACCTATAAAAATACTGAATCACGATGCAGTGCACTTGAAAACTAATAATACTGTGAATCAAACATACCTCAATTAAAAAATAAATTTAAAAAAAGGATTCAGATGAATGCTTTGCTCTGCCCCAATCTGGGTTCACTGCAGCTGAGTCCTGTGGTCCAGTGAATATTTTCAGATGATCGTAGCACAGAGTACAGTTTCTTAAAGCTCTGACTTTTCCTGCAACAGTCGCATCTTTGAGTGACACCCTCCCCCACGCGCACACGGACCGTGATGGCAAGGCCGCTGTGTGTCCCCTGCTCTGCCCCTCACCTTTGTACAGGGTCTTGGGCACCTGGCAGGTGTGTCCGCAGCCATTGGAACAGCACTTCTTCACCCCCGAGCACTCGCTGTCCACTTCACAGCTTTCAACGCAGGCAGCAGCGAAGCCGCTGGCTTTCTCTGGGGCTGGGCAGTCGCCCTGCTTCACCGACAGGATGTACTTGAGGAACTCACAGCTGGTCAGGCATTCATAGTTCTTCTTGGGGAACAGAGGCTGCGAGAGGAAGGGAAATCATTCTTCCGTTAAAGACACCTGACGTCTGATTGCCAAGACATCAGAAAATTCTCATTCCGTTGCATTTTCCCTTGAACGGTTTGCATGCTTTCTTTCCCTCGAAGAAATGATATTTTATGCTACTTTTCTGAAGGAATATGACCCATGAGTTGTAACTTTATATTACATGCAACAGACACACATCCATTACACACACACACATTCACAGATTACATTCCACCTGAGTTCGGATGTTGTACATTGAATGTACGTCAGCACCTCAATACACTGACAACTAAACACAGGGAAAGGGCTCATGCTCTTAATTACAAAAGGTGGAAACCTAGAAACACTAGCTAGAAAAAATACAATTCCTTAGAATTGCAGATGTCAATGAAATAGATTGTTAATAATTAATCTTATATAATATTTGAGAATAACATGAACTGACTGGATTAAAATAGTGTCTCAATTCAGGAACTTCCCAGGTGAAACAGAAGAAAGGCCAGGGTTTCAATATTGAAGTACCACAAATACGGAGCTAGTTAATTACAAAAACTTTATAAACATTTAGGCATCATCAGTTCTTAAGGGTTTTGTCTCATCTTCAATTTCACAGTTCATTTTTCTGTTTGCTGCTAGATGTGTTTTACTTCGTTGGTTTTGAAGTTCTCGATTCAGGCCCAAACCTAACTTAGAAATCAAAGAAGCACAGAAGAGTAACAGTTATGCAGTGCTGGCCACCTCTTCTCTTTCCACAAAATGTATATACTTTATGCCCCGAGAGAAAGTACTTAGTTCCCCAAATCACTGGCCCCTGCCACATGGGCTGAGATTTCCAAGGAGAAATACTTGTACTAAATCTGCCAAGTGTTTACTGCTTGCTAATTTGGAAATCACGGGGACCTCGTGTGCACAATCGTGTGATCAAATCAACTCAGCGGACACTCCATCGCACGTGAAAACGGGGTGTAATCTGAGAATCAGGTAAGAAAGTCAGGGCCCTCTGTTCATGTGATTCTCACATGCCAGCCACCACACCCTTGAACTGCGAAGGACAGGAAACCAGAGACGCTATCTCCTCATCTCACTAATTTACTCATGGAGCTAAGGGGGCAGAATTAAGAACAAACAAACAAAACCAGTGGCCGAGACAGATCTGCAACATTGGTTCCGACCGAGCATAAGAGCAGAAGGATCATAACTGGAACGCTCAATGACTGGCATCTTCCAGTTGATGTGGGAGTTGTTCCCCACGTCTGTTCAACATTTTTCCTTTTTGCTATGGATTACAAAATGTGTCTTTAAAAAAAAAAAATTCTGTTACTATTTTGTTGGCCATGGAAACCAAAAACGGTCATCTCTGCCCTGGCGCTTTCTAGACTGGTACCTGAGCTTGAAACGGTGCAGATTCTGTTCCGAGTATTATGAGGTTGTGCAGACTGAGAACTAAGCTCTGCTCCCAGAGGTGGCCACCCCAGGTGCTCAGCTGGGCTGGAGTCCCTGCTGTCTCTCTTGTTTTCCCTCTGCTACAGGGTTACGGCTTAACACTTCCAGATTCTTCTGTAATTCTGACAACAATGTTCTAAGAGCCGAAGGCAGCGAGTTGGCTCGGCTTCTACTACAGTGTGACCCACCATGAGTGTCCAACATGCTTCAGTTACATCAAGCACGGAAATCTGCAGGGAGGGAACAGAGCCCTGTTGGAATTTATAAGAAAGAACCAGTCTTTAGTTTGTGAACTTAAACAAAGATCGTCTTACAAATACATGGATTTGATACAGTACCCTTAAGGAGGTGGTCTACTTAACTGCTCTGTTGTTTCTACCTAGTGAATGCAAATTTTGATGTCCTCTATCAATTACGTTGGATAATCATCTTGGAGTAGGTTGAAAAATGTTAATGGTCTGAATATAAATTAGAGAACATATGGTCCCCATACACAAGGTCTCTCTCCATGTCTTTAATCACCGCTTAATGAAAATTTACGAGTTGAATGGAATCAGGACAAAAATGCTTACAGATCAGAGAAAATGATGTGCGAGAATACTAATACTCTACATATGAAGAAAATGTGTGAATTGGTCCCTTAATGGCCAGTTGGAAATCCTGTGAACAAAAGGTCTTCTGGGTGCAGGAAGAGAGACTTCTGACCATTAAGCATGTAATATTCCCTGTGATACTACAAGTTAATTACTCGTGGACTTGTCAAGAGGGATGTGAACATTTTAGAAAAGGTGCGAGTTACCCAAATCATTATGGGTGTAATGCCCATCAGCTTTATGGAAATGAAAACACACGTAGCAACAACAGATGCATATGCTAAATGCTGTATCTGTTTACACAATTATACCCAGTCTAGTAAGACCAATAATGAACTGTACAATTAACACCACTACAGTTCTTTTATAAAACTATTCATAGTAATAATTTCACCAATCACACAAATAACCATCTTTTGCCAGGTCACTGGCTCCAGTTGAAAATTTGGAGAAGACATGGTTGTTATGCTTGTTAATTTTTGTTTGTTGTTTGTTTGTTTTCTTCCCTGACCGTATGCAAAAATAAGAAAGGAATTGTCCTCAAAGGTCATGGCTTTTTCTAGGGTGGTTAGTGCCTAACGTATGTCATTAAGCATCCAGAGAACGGCTTAAAAAAGCAAAGTGGTGAAGGAAAATGTCCCTGGGTGCACTGGATTAAGAGAAAAATCCTTCATATTTTAATGAATAGTCTACATAATATTAATTCTTATAAATCTCTCTTACATCCCATCTCTTAGCTAAAAACTAAAATGTGTTTTTTAGTGCCTTACCTGGGCAATACGCTAAGCTCAACTTACCTGTGGCAAATTGTAAAAATACAATGATATACAACAGTAGGTGACAGTTCTTGGATACTTTTTTAAAAGACACTGTCTTTGTTTTGTTTGGTGTAAAATGCAAGGTATTATATAATAAAATAATCTGTGCAGCAATCATGGAATGATGGCCACAAACACATTAAATTCAGTGAAATATGTTACTATATTAGAAATCATATAAATATGAGGCCTCAAGATGTGGAGAAAATTGCGCATTTGGTATTTAGTTCAATTCGCCCAGAATCACTCCATGTGCCAGATTTCAAATACAAAGCTTTGCCAAGAGCCAGGCCCTGGTGGGCTCCCTTCCTGCTCCAGGCAATACACACAAGTGCAACCCTGAAATGAGTTCCGTGCCACCCTCATCACCACCGTCACCGTCACCAGTGATCAGATGATGGACCGGCAGTGGTTGTTAACTGCTAACAGGTACAGAAGGTTTGCAGCTTCCCTCATCCTCTGCCAGGTGCCCTGCCCTCCACCAGTGCCCCACCCCGACACATGTCCCGCCTGACACTGCCCCACCCCCTACCCCTGACACTGCCCCACCCCGTGACCAGTGCCCCACCGTCAACAGTGCCCCCACCCCACATACACCCGGCGCTCCCTGACACGTTCTCCTCCGCCCTGACACACACCCCACCCTCTGCTAGCTGCTTCACTAGCTCATCCCACTGATTCCTCCCCACACCCCACAGCCATGATTCTTTCCATTTTATAAATGGGGACACAGAAGCTCAGGGGGATTACAATTTAACCAAAATCACAGACAAACAGGAGTGTGGGCCACTGTTTTTCTAAGGGCTGCCTCCATCTCAGTGTAAAATCAGACGATGGCTAAGCCACTGGCTCTCAACTTGCTTCCCTATTAGGGCCACCTGGGGGCTTCTAACACTCCAGAAATATCAGGGGGTAGAGTGGAGGGGGAAATGCACATAGGTATGTGTAAATCATATGCATGTAAATCAGAAGGGCAGTTAAACTCCAGAGATATTGATAAGAACAAGCAACACGGAAACAGAGCCTGCAATAATGAACTTCAAGAATAAAAATGTAATTTTCCAGGCATCCAGGTAGAAAAGGCAAGTTGACTACGAGGGAGAAAATAAGGGTTCCCTGAGGTTAATGTCTATAAAATGTAATGTGTGAAGCCAAGATATGGTTTTATGATAATAAAGAATACATATGCATATATGTGTGTGTGTGTGTGTATAAAATCAATCAGCTAGGTGGTTATTCTAATACACATGTGACAGGAATATTCTCAAAGACATAAAGGCTCAGAGAATTTAGCACCCATGAGCCTTTCTTGCAAAACTATACAATGGTAAAATTCACCTGTTCCACAAATTAACAGAAAACAAGAAGAGATGGAGTCAGGCAGCACCCAAAGAAAGTAACGTGTATACTTATACATTACATGAGAAAACAAAGTTTGTGCAATCCAACTTGGACTTCAGGTGTCACAGAGGCAAAGTCTGTCATGAACAATCTCAAAGAAAATGATCCCCACGGACGCCTTTTCTGAAAGAAGCTAAGACACGATCCAATTTAGAAAGCCAAGAATAAAGAAATTAGCATAAAAGAACCACTAATCATTCAATCATCCACATAAATATAAAACTAAAATTGAGTAAAGTAGGAGTTATGGTTAAAAAGAGAGAATTTGATGCAATAAAACTAAAGGTAAAAGAATATATTTAAAACACTGGTAGGTAGAAGAAGTGTGAGAAATCTAGAACTTAATTTTAGGACATCCATAAATAATAAAATAAATATGGAATTTTCAAAAGTAATTATTTCAACCTCATAATATTTTTCATAATCTTTTTCCCCCAGAAATTTGGGAGGTTCCTTCTTCTTCTGTTATATTCATACTACAATACCACAAGACTACAATAATATTAAACTTTAAGCAGTATTAAAGCTACCTTGCACACTGAGATGCCTGGTGAGATGTCTGCCTGATATACTGGGGTTTCCATGAACACCCCCAGGTTTGATTATCCCCTAGGAAGACTCACGGGATGCAGCACATACTCATATTCAAGGCTATGATGTAATATAGCAAAAGGATGCAAAGCAAAATCAGCAGAAGGGAAAAGGTCTATGGGGAGAAATGTGGAGGAAAGCAGGTGCAGGGTTTCCCAACGGAGTCACACAGGATGCGCCGAATCCCTCCAGCCGTGAGTTGTAACAACACCCGCGAAATGCAGTCAACCAGACAAGTTCAGTGGAGACCTGAAGCCCAGAGTTTTTCTCGGAGGCTGGTCACACAGGCACATTCTGCCTCTCATGTACCCAAAATCCAGACTCCCAGAAGGAAACAGGTGTTTGCCATCAACCACACTGTTTGTACCAATACTTTAGGAACAGTGCACCCCTCTTATCAGCTAGGAATTGGTGAGAAATCTCCCCCAAATCTAAGTTTCCAGAAGCCAGCCAAAGGGCAACCTTTCAAGCAGAAATGTCTCAGGACAGGTTTGCTGTGGTAACTCTTCTGCACAGGTAACCACGGCTATTTCTGGATGGTAGAATTTGGAGTGAAGGTTAAGTTTTACTCTCTTGTGTGGTTTGTTATATTAATGTTTTAACGGGCATATATGATTTCTATAAAAATAAAGACATTATACTGTTAAAAAAAAAAACTGCCACTTGTATCTTTCAAAGAAGGCATCTAAATACAAGGGATGCACGAAAGAGGAAAAAGCATTCTCAATTCAAATTCAGTTCCAATGTTTCTAATTTGAATTTTCTAATGCTTGGAAATGCAATTATAATTTGCTTGGAAACCCAGTTACACATCCCAATTTATTAGGTGAGATTATAATTAATTTGGTTCCCAGGCAAACTAGACGTTAGCCATGAATACTATAAAATTAGGGGAAAAAAATCAGAAACATTTATTTTTAAGAAAGTCCCTTTCCTATAGGTACATGCTCCTTTGGCTAGAGTCATTTTTACTCATGTTTATCTCAGTTTCCTCTCGGTTGGCTTGCTTTTCTATTTATTTTGAAGGTCAATGTGACCCTCTGTATGGGGATGTCCATGTCAGATTCTCCCCTGGGAGCAGCACTCCAGAGTCACACTGGGAGACCTCTGGAAGATCGTCAGGCACCTGAATAATTCCCCAAATCCAAAAATTTCTAGAGAACCGGGGACGGCTAAGACACTTGAGTTAAACCATCGTTTCCTTCTCTCCCCTCCTTCCTGCATTTTGTCAGTAAGAGCTACCAGGCATGCCCGTGACATGAGAAGCCCACTGAAGCATTTACAGACTGACTCATACGCCAGATTGGCATTCTAGGTACTAGGTGTCTAATGATGAACAGACGGAAGGATCAAAATGATGCCACACTGTGCTTACAGTTTAGACTTTTACTAACAAACAAGGAAGATCATTAAGCAGTTTAATTTGTATTAAGTAAAGGTAGTCACAGGAAGTGACGGAAGCACATGTGACTTAGACGAGGAGAAAACTTTTTAAGATAAGCCATCAACACGTTAGGATGAGTGAGGTGGGTAAGGGTGATGTAGAAGACAGGAATATTCTAGAAGAAAAAAATAAGCATTACGAAGCGGCAGAAGCAAATACAGGGCACCCTACACGAGTCACGGCAAGTGCGTCAGCCACGTAGGAGCTGAATGATCTGGAGGCAAAGATAATTCCGCAAGTCTCCCTGTCTTCACAGAAAACAGGAGGACAGTAATTACCACTGTGTATCATCACCCTCAGCATGAGCTAAAGGATGTCGGACACTTAGCACAGGTTCAGCCACGCAGTAATGCTGTAATGAGTGCTAGCCCCGATTACAGGTATTAGAATTTTAATCCCCAGTTCTTACTGTATCACCGGTTTATTATAAAAGGTTTCAACGCAGGAACAGCCAAACGCAAGAGACACACAGAGCAAGATACGGGGAAATGGCAGAAGACACTCTCCCCAAATCTCCATGTGTTTACCAACCCGGAAGCTCTGTGAACCCAGTCGTCTGGGGTTTTATGGAGCTCTCACTGCAAGCGCAAGACTGGTTAAGTCACTGGTCAGTGAGGCCCGGACCCAGCCTCCAGCTCTTCTCTCCTTCTGTAAATCAGAGATGGGGACTGGAAGTCTGATCCTCGAATTACAGCAAAAGCCCCCTCATTATCATAACAAAAGACCTTATTTATTGCTCACATCACTTAGAAACTCCAAGAGTTTTTAGGAACTTTGTGCCAGGCAAGGGGTCAAGGGCCAAATCTACATTTCTTACCATAAATCATAATAGCACAGAAATCTTCCTTGAAATCTCTCATTCCTTCGTTTATACACAACTGTGTGGATATCATACCACTTTTAGACAGACCAGGTCACCACAGAGTGAGAGAAAAAGGAATGTGAACAGAACGTTATTTCCTCATTACGCACATGCAAGGGAAATGACAGATCCCACAGGTTAGGAAAATGGTTCTCAGCAGGAGTGCGCCTCCCCCCTCCCCCCGCTCCCCGGGGAACATCAGACAAGGCCTGGAGACATTTCTGGTCGTCACAACCGGGAAGGGGGACACCTGGCACCTACTGGGGAGAGTAGGGTTGCCCCACCACAAACAAGTGTTTAACTTACAAAACAACAATAGTGTCAGAGTGGAAAAACTCCAGATTAGAGCAATATATTGATTCCTTGGCCAGAAAAACACAAACGTGAAAGGGAGAGAAGACCACATCGGTCTCTAGAGGAAGTCTGTCACCTCCTGTAGGACACAGACGTTGCAACAGCCAAACCACAGTGTCATGAGCGCTGGGACAGACACGTGTACAAACCCAGTGAGAACCACTGTCAGCACATATTCAGAAAACACCTGGACAGTGTCCAGCAGTGTCCCAGGACAGGGGCACAGCTTCTGCTCCTGCCCCTACTGCCTTTCGGTGGAGAAGACGTCAGTCACCATCACAGCACAGCTAATAAACACAGGAGAGACACCAGCTCCAACGGAGGAGGAGGTCAAGAAGGTTCTCAGAGGCTGTGACAGCCATCTTTAATTAGGAGAAGGCACGGGAGAAGGGGGCCGTTCAAATACAGGGGTTTTTTTTCCAGCCATAAAGAATAGATGGTGCAAAACCAGAGTCATCAACAGCACAGACTGGAGAGCTCCAGCTAATTCGGGTTATTTGGCAAAACCCCTTTCATGCCTGTTGAGGAGTGTGGGAGCTGACTGCTGTGCACAACCATAAAACCGGACGCAAGATGTGCAACACCTTCATGTAGACGATGGCCGACAGGTGGCACAGGACTGGATGCCCTGAGAGGAGACGCCAGTGCGGTGAGCCCGATGTGTCCAAACAGGAATGGCCAGAGGGAGTTTCAAGTCCACGGTGCAAAGGGAGCCCTCAACTTTTATGGAGAAAGAGGTCAAAGTTTGAGGAGGCTGAAGTGAATAGATGCTGTGGGCAGAAAATGAGGAAGGACGAAACTATGCCAAGAGAGAAACCCGGAGAGTTGTGAGCAACCCCTGGAGTTTGGGGCTGAATCCTGCTTTCTGAACATGCATGCGGTGGAAGTGCACAAGATGGGGGCAGGGGGACAATCAGAAAGCACTGGAGCTGACAATTCCTACAGCTCTAATATGGCTAATGACTCACACTCCAGCCACCAAAGAGAGGACACATAATACACAGGGCATCGCATAGCGTCCTCAGAAAAATATCACCTTAGTAATGGGGGCAAATGAACCCCAAACTAAAGGCTGTTCTGAATCTCCTAAGAAAGTTTAAAAGCAAGTCTTTAAAAAAGCAAACTGATCTCAAGTAATGAACCGCATGCCAGAACAGCCTACTGCTTTTTAGAAAAACACAGCGAACTTTAGAACACAGAAGTCTTACCCAATCAAACATCATCAGGCATGCAACGAAGCAGGAAACTGACACACCACCAAAAGAGGGGAGAAAAGGAATCTAAAGAAATAGAGCCAGAATGATGCAGGGGACGTAATTAGCAGAAAAGGAAATTAAAAAAAATATCCTAAACATGCTGTGTGTGCCCAGGGTGTAGAAGAAAACATGGACACAGACAGGAGAGAAACAGAGGATACAAGAAAGACTGCATGGAACTTTCAGAAGCAAAAACGGAAAAACAAACAAACGGAAAATGCCAGATGGGATTAAAAGCGTGTCCGACATTATAGAAGAGAAGATCTCTTGATGTGAACTCAAAGATAGAGTGATAAGAACTATCAAAATGAAGCAGAGAGTGGGGGAAAAAATGAAGGAAAAACATCATCAGAGACTCACTGACCCAGGAGACCATATAAAGTCTATCATGGATAATTAGAATCCCAGAAGACAGGAGACGGAGGATGGGACGGGGGGAAAAAGGTCAATATGTTAAAAAGTTGATTAAAACTATAAGCCCACCATCAAAATTCCAATGACCCCAAGGAGAACTTGGAAGACACGCCGTCTAGGTGTACCATGACCATATGGCTTAAAACCAGATAGAAAGAAAAACTCAAAAGCAGGCGGAGAAATGAAAAGACACTTTATATACAGTTTTAAAAAAAGAACATCAGAGATTTTTTCAGAAAATATGCAAGACAAAAGAAAATGCAAAAATATTTTTAAACGACTAGTTAAAAAAAAAATCGTTACCCTGGAATTCTACACCCAATGAAATATCTTTTGTTTGGGGACAGAGACAAAACAACTATAATTATAATTCTGCATTTTGAATGATAAAAAGAGGGTTTTTTCCCCACTTTTAAAAACGATTTTCATCTGTTTATTTCCAATCATTATTATCAGCCCACTGCATATTTTGTCTGTATAGAATGCGACAGAAGAAACCACAAGGCTTCATCAAATTAGGGGGCAGCTCAGAGCAAGTGCTGACAGGGAAGCCGTGTCGCAGACCGGCAACCTCACCCCGGCCAGCGCTCACGCGTACTCAGCACCAGCACCGCCTGGGAAGCGCAGTCTCGCGCCCGCAGCCTACACCCGCTGGGTCAGCACGAGTCCCAGGTGCTGTGTGCGCGCACAGAAGCCTGGGAAGTGCTGTCCAGGACGCCCCGACCCTCGGGCAGAAGCTGGCTCTCTCCATCTCTGCCCGGAAACTTGATTTAATGCTGCCTTCTGACCCCAGAAGTCTGGGCTTTCCTCCCAGTGTATCTCCATGTCACATTCCCGGCGAGATTCACTTCCCCTCAGTTTATAAATATATTCAAGTCTTCCCACGATAAAAACACAAAAAAATCACTTCCACCAAATGAAAGCCCCTGACCTGAGTCTCTCCTCTTCCTCACGCAGGCAGTTTTCAAAGAAGGAAGGGAAACTTCCGGAAAGAGTTGTGTGCACGTGGTGGACCTGTTCCCTGTATGTGCTGTGTACTGACTGCTACCGGGGGGGACCTTTTGAGTCCATGTCCGACGGACCTATCATAGAGTTCCAAAGCGGTGACCTTGCCCTCCTCCTGAGTCATAAAAAGAGCTACTGTTAATCCAGCGTGGATGTTCAGACACTGGATAAGTGCTTTACATGCATCTCTGACTTTTTGCTTGAAAGAGATGCTTTTGCAACGCCCATGACATTTCCCCACCTCCTTCGTACATGGCTACCTGTCTAGTCCTTCTTTTCAGACATAATAGATCTTTAAATCACTCAGAATAGCCTTCAGTCTCAGCCTCTTATAAATTTTCAAAACTCATCAATTCTCAATAGAGTCCCACATAATTCTACACTCCCCAGCACCATATAAAAATTCAATGAAAACTGAGCCTCACTGTTTAAAAAAAGGAAAAGAAAAAAAAAAAAGGGCTACATTCCATGGAGACTATGTTCCACTTAGTCAATAATTTACTGAACAACCATAAAAAGTCATTCAATATTCTTGATATTCGCATTTTCCAGGACTGTAGAAGTTGATGTAATGAGGACAACTTCCTTTATGAGCTCGTGGTAAAGGAAATCTCCCAACACTTATAAAAATTCATCAGCATTCCTCAGAACATTTCAACCCCAGTAACCCCACGACCACTAAGTTAAAAGGACAACTTGGACCAAATCTGCACCACTGCCCAAGGATCACCATCAGAATATGTAACTAACACTTTTCTGTCCTATAAAAATATAAAAAGGCAATGTGTATCGTTTGTAAAAATACAACTTTATTCATTACAGCAATAAAAGCTAACACTTCTGAAAAACACTACGTGCTGGTCACCCCAGCCTCCACCACTCTCGGCCAGTCACCCTATTTCACCAAGAAAAGTGACGTGTTTGGAAGACCACCACCATGGCTCCCCCTTCACACCCACCACTGCACCTGAACCTGGGCCCACGTGCTCAGACCTCATCGTGTCCCAGGACCTGGAGGGACGGGCTTCGCTCCGACCTCAGACACTGGATGCACTGCTGCTTCCGGTCACCTGCTTCTGCAATTCTCCGCCCTCTCCTCCAGCATCAAATACCCTGCCTCTTCAGGATAATCCCCACCTGCGTATACTATGTGCTGATTTCCTCCCCCTAAAGGTAATTACGTGCGGGGGTGCCCTGCTCACCCCTCTACCCAGAACCTCGCCTGGCTCCTTCCTTTCACAGGAACCAGTGCCCCTGAAATGGTCCTCACACCCGCTCTCCGTCTCTCCCTACCTCTCCTCTCAAACACGTCAAGCACACTTCCTCTTCAGCCACCCGCCAGCCTGCTCTCGCTCAGGTGGACCATGACCTCTGCGTCACAGTATCCAGTGACCGACGTTCAGGCCTCCAACATGCATGCAGATGCCACCAACCGCCCACTGATTCCTTCCTGGAAGGCTTTCGCCATTCGCCCCTCAGAACTCCCCCTCGCGTGGACTCTCTCCCTTCTGAACGGCTCTCAGTGCACTTGCTGGTTCCCCGCTGCCTCCCCGTCCTTATCCTGCTGTGACTTGGGGCTCAACCCAGGAAGCTCTTCTCTTTCCTCCACCTCGTCCAGCTTCATGACTCTAAATATTGTCTATGAACAATGACGTCTGGATTTCCAGCCTCACCTCTCCCCTCGACTCCAGACTCAGGTATCTATGCCCAGGACACATCGCAAGTGGACACTAACGTGCATCTCAACACAGCAGGCTCGACACTGGACCTCCATCATCCTCTCCCCGCTCCCCATCCAGCCTTGCCTCACACAGTCTGCATCTGAGCATCAGCTCAGCGTCATCCCAGTCCCTTCCCCAAGCAGTTCATGACAAAGACAGGTTACCAGCTTGTGCTGCGTCCTGTGTGCTGACCCTTCCTCCCACAATGCGCACAGCTGGGGCATGCTGTGTCATTTTCCTCTGTGGTCTCATCAGGTTCCTTCAGGCCCTTTAACTCTTGGAGAGATGTTCCCAGACAGCTGTTGGCTCTGCTCAAATTCCTGAAGTGAGGCATTTGCTTAATACCCTCGATTTCAAGGCATAGCTACTGTCATGTAGCACTGTGGCAGGAGACCAGGTTCTGACGGCAAGAGAAGGGTGTGATAAATCTGAACAGCTTCGTTTCTGCGCTCTCCTTTCAGTAGTGTCAGAACATCCCATGGACAAAGACACCCGGAAACTGTAAGGAGCCTTCTTCTTTTCAACCCCTTGCAACACCTCTAGTTAACTATGATTTTGCATAATCCAAACTTCATTCTCACTGAAGAGTAAGGCTGCTCAAACACAAACGGTTGGGCCGACAGTTTAACATAAGAGACAGTCCCGTTCCTTATTTTCTGCCCTGAGAAGCAAATCTCACCCTCTCCTCAGTGCTCTGCTGCACGGAGCAGGGTTAGATGCAGGTGCCTGGGACGGAGAACAGCGGGAGAGACCTGACTCGCAGTCACACCACCTGGATTTTAGATCCCACTCCTCTACCTGTGAAGCATGAGATCTTGGGCAAATATGACCGTTTTCTCCCTGTGTGTCAGTTCCACTTAGCAAAATTCAGACCTCACTTCGTGTAAGAATCGCTGTGAAAATCAGATGGAGTAATATTGGAAAACATTGTGCAAATCAAGAAACACAAAGGGATGCATAAGCAGCTGTGGCAGAGTGAAGGCCTCTTTCTTGTCCGTCTTTTCACCCTGGCCAGGACTGGATCTGTCAGAATCCTGGCTGATCCAGTGACAAGTTTAGTATCAACAATGAATGCTTCCCTCGTGGAAAGAGGGTGGATCCCTGAAGCAGATGGGGCCGCAGCTCTCCACGACCCCCAATGCACATTTCACACAGCTAATGTTGACATCCTAGGGAGTTCCTATGAGGGTGGGGACATGATGGCGTCAGAAACATCAGAATTAAAGACGGGAGGGGCATCGTCCCAGCAAGAAGGCTCCCCATAAACTAGGATGTACCACATTTCATCCAGACTAAGTCAGCATCAGTTGTAACACACGATTATTTTATATACCATAAAAGGTAAGTAAAAGGTGCTTTTACTCATAATTTAAGAATCCAGCAATTGTAAGAAAGGAACATTTAAACACGGGAAGACACGCATTTGATGACTAGTAAGAGACATTCAAATAGTTTGTCATGGCTCTTAAGATTTTATAAAAGTGGAAGGAAGTGGGTAATAGTTAATAAACTAAAGCAGTAAACCACAATCTACGTATATATCTATCATGGAACATAACACGTTTCAAAAAAGGACACGTGAAAAATCATCCCTTATGATCCAGAGAATTCCAGAAAGATTCCTGTTCTAATACACGTAATTTCTCCATTTAAAAAATAAGATTGTTGGAGGAGAGGGTATAGCTCAAGTGGTAGACCGCATGCTTAGCATATACACAAGGTCCTGAGTTCAATCTTCGGTACTGCCTCCAAAAATAAATAAGTAAACCTAACTACCTCCACTGTGAAAAATAAAATAAATTAAAAAAAAAAAAAAAAAGATTGTTAACTCTGGCACCAGCCTGAAAAAGTGGCAGAAGTAGAACCCGGTATGGATAATCAAGCGAGAAGTTAAAGAGATCAGTGTCCGTTACTATTAACGCGCCCCTGAAAATCTTTCCCAAGTAGGACAGTTTATTTTATAACTAAAATTACCAAGAACAATGCTTTATGTTTACAAATGGGTGCTAGTCAGACACAGAAAACAAACTGTGGTTACTGAAGGGGAAACGCTGGGGGAGGGACAAATTAGGAGTTTTGGATTAACAGTTACATGCTACTGTATATAAAATAGATTTTAAAAATGCACCTACTGTACAGGACAGCAAACTATATTCAGTTTCTTGTAATAACATTTAATGGAAAAGAATCTGAGAAATAAATATGTGTGCATATGTATAACTAAATCGCTTTGCTGTACACCTGAAACTAGCATTGTAAATCAACTATACACTTCCATAAAAAACAATTAATAAGAAAAATAAAAGAAATGGGTGCTGGTGATACAGACTAAGAAGTAATGACAGTCTAAAAGGTTAGGCGGCCTTTGTGTCATCATCATGACTGTTGCTCATTTTCTGAGAGCAGGAGTCGGAACACATTTTCTGTAAAGGACAAGACTTTCTGCAAAGTTTCAGCTTCATGGACCATAAACTACCCAATTCTGCTGTTGTAACACAAAAGCAGCTACGGATGATATGCAAAAAAATACAGGTTTGGCTGTGTTCCAATAAAGCTTTACTCAAAGAAAAAAAGAGGCAGACCCGTTTTGCTCTGTGGGGTGTGGTTTTCAAATTCATGCCTTAGAAAACAGAGCTCAGAGCATCTTGCAAATAAACGCATAGGGCCAAACATATCTAACCGTCTAGGTGTTTCTGTAAGAGTAAGATCTAGGATCCTTCTGGGTCTGAACCCTGACAAAGGGAAAGGTTAGGTTCGTGACAGGATGGACCCTGTATGCCTCCTTAAATACATAATGTGATAGATAACCAAAAGGGTGGACAGGCTTGTATCAGGTCTGTCTCCATGAATGAGTAGCCTTGAAAACAGTGAAACAGGGGTTACCCTTCCAGGATTCAGTCTGTTTCAGCATAATAGTCATTTATGAACTGCTAAGTAAAACAGAAGCAAAACCACACACAGAGACGTAAGAAAAATCAAAGCAAGTAAAACTGAGTGTGGAAGCTTGAGCTACTGGGCCACGGGGCCGAGGTCTCCCCACAGAGTTCCTCACATGAACTGGCCTCTGTTTTCTGCACCGTTCAAGTTTCAATTAACCTTTCCTGCCACAGCAGATCACAGTTTGTACACACGAGTCCCATTTTAATAAAGCAGATGTGGTTCTGAAGCCCTTGCATTGATTTCAGACAGGGCGGCAATTACAGAAGCCCGCCCTCACATTTGGAATTTGCAGGGAGAAAGGTTTCCAGTGACCTTCAATTATATCTTCCTTCTCAGGTTCAGACACAAAACTACCCACCCAGAGTCGGTGATATGAAGGATAATGTGTTTGTCAAGCAAACAGCAGGGCACATCTTGTTCCTCAAGGTTTTCCAACAGCAAAGTTTAGTTCAGACAGACGTACCGTTTGTGTGCAGAACAGAATCCAAAATAAAAGTAGGAGGCACTTCACAGAACACGGAAGACACAGGGATGGCCCCTGCTTCTTGTCTTTGCGTTAATTCATCAGTTTTGTTTCGTGTTTG
The DNA here is from genome assembly GCF_048773025.1 of Camelus bactrianus. Classification (NCBI taxonomy): domain Eukaryota; kingdom Metazoa; phylum Chordata; class Mammalia; order Artiodactyla; family Camelidae; genus Camelus; species Camelus bactrianus. Next base: position 5,316,087 of record NC_133575.1, read on the forward strand.
TTTTCATTTCTGATGAATCGGTTCTGTTCTATGTCTCCAGGGGCCTGAGTCTGTTTTTCAATCTGCTTTCTGTAGTAGACAGAGCCTAGAGTGAGCCCCTTTGAGTCACGACCTGCCCCAGAGTGAACACCTCCCTGCCCATGGTGGGGGGGGGGGGCGGCGTTGCTTCTAACCCACAGAATACAGCAAAAGTGCAGAGATGTCACTCCTGAGATTATGTTGTGTTGTCAGAGCAGGCAGGTGGCTAGATATGAGCAGAGCAAGGGGGACATGGGCCAAATGGCAGGAAACTATACATCTTATGAACAAGGTGGGGTGGTCCTTGAGCAGACCGAGAAAAGCAAGAACCTCCGAACTGATGAGAAACTACATATTTTGGTTTGACAAGTGTCCTGGAGGCCAACAAAGAAAGGTGGGACAAGGCAGGAATCTCTACCACCCAAATGTAACCTTTTACTCATTATGACCTCATCCAAATGCAACTTTTCACCCATTATAACCTCATCCAACTTCCCCATCTTGACTAAATAAGGACCAAAAATCTCTCCTTCCCTCAGGAAGGTGGAGCTGGGATGAGGATCAGGAAAGAGGACCCCCAAACCCCTCCCTGTCAATGAATATTCCATGCATTCATTTTTACACCCATGTAACCAACTTGCCAGAGAAACTCGGGGCAGCTACCCACCTGGCTCTGCCTGCTCTCCCCCAGGAGAGTCCTGCCTGTCACTTAATAAATCCCTGCTTTGCTTTCTTGACCTCCGTGTCTCGTTTCTGAATTCTTCCTGTGATGAGACAAGAACCTGCTCTCAGATACCAGTGTTATATAAAATTCTGTCGCAGCAGGCTGGAGATCCGGATTCTTGCTGGCCTCGAAGAAGTAAACAGCCCTGCTGTGACCTGTCGATGAAGGGTCTACTGGGGAGAAACCACTGGCGACCTGTAGGAGCTGAGCACGGACTCCAGCCAGCAGCCATCAAGAACAGGACCGCAGTTTTCCCAACAACTGCAAGGAGCTCAGAAGTAGCTTCTCCTGCAGTTGAGCCCGCAGATGAGAATGCAGCCCAGCCAGCAGATTGATTACAACCTAGAAGCTTAAGCTGTGCACAGATTCCCAACCCACAGAAAGTGTGGGGTAAGAAATGTGTGCTGTGTTCAGCCATGAAGTTTGGGGATAATTTGCTGTACAGCTAGAGGTAAGAAATAGAAAGATACATTAAACTGAACCCCAGGTAAGCATGTTTGCTGGAAAAGTTTGGACTGGAGCCCTGAAGAAGCCCAAAGATATTTTGTAAAAACTGAAGGATAATATGTCAGCTCCCTTGGCGGAGCGGATACCATGATTTACATTCCCCTGTACCATCTCCAACATCCAGAAAAGGGCTGGATACGAAAAGACACAGGAGAGTTCTTCTATCTGATTTGACACTAAGTCATTAGCTTAGCCACAGGGGTCAACAGCAGAGCAACTGGCTACGTAACTTTGAACATCTGCCAGTGCTATATATCATTTGAAGCGTTTTAACGTTCACAATTACAAAATGCTTCCAAAGACTTCAGTGATGGTAATCCTCAAGCCCGAGGTGCTTCTGGCAACAGATGCTATTATATAAGAGTTTGCAAAAATCACCGAGATTCCAGACAGTCACAAAACGCTGAGTAGAAACTTTCAGAGCAAATTAAAATTGAGATTGAGGAAGATCATGTATTCATTGTGTGAGCAGGTGAGAAATGCTTCCATTCCACTTTTTTAAAACAACACTCAACACTTTTCTAAAATAACCCTGTAACATTACGACCCCGTGGAACTGTCCACGGGGAGTCCAGCCACAGCAGCACTTGGACACAGTGGGACCCATCGGAGGCGGGGTTTTAGACCTGGTCCTGCTACCTGGGTGGGACTGGACAACTTCCAACATCCCAGTCCCCTGCGGCTTCCACACACAACTCTGTGGACTTACTGCATGCCTTGATTAATCTCCATGCTTACTGGGAAGGTCAGAAGATGTCATAACTACAGACATATCGTATGCACCATGAAACTGGGGAAGTTATCATTGTCTCATTCCACCACTGTGCTCTCAGAATGGAAACTGTGCATCCTCCAAGGTGACCCCCAGGTGACGACCACACATGCACCTCCTGCACAGCACAGAGCTTAGACCAGACCTCCACGTCTGTCTGGAGAACCTCGGAAGTCCCCCACCAGCCCCAGTTCCATGTGAAGAAGCCCTGCAAGGTCGTTTCACTCTGATGCCACATGGGCATGTCCTCTGGTCCCTCCCCACCACACTCCACGGCGCTGCTTGGGCGGCCGTCGTGGGCTCTTCCAACCCTTGTTCTCACAGCCCTTGTGGACTTTCCGACCTTCCTGACCTTGAGAGGCCACCGCGCGGTCAGCTGGGTGCACATCCTCCCGGCCGCTTCACAGCAGCCCCCTGGGTCCCTGGTTTGCCCTGGAGCAGACAGTTCAGCAAAGCAGCTCTCCCGTCTGTCGCACAACTGATGATCTCAGACAGTGGTCGCCCAAGACAGTAACGCTCTGTTACCTACGTGACAGCACAGGGAACGTCACATGCTTCCACACAGGAAAAGGTGGGCCAGAGTCAGCCCAGGACACGGGAGGCCCGAGGGGTGAGAAGTCAGATGAAAATGTCTGAGAAACTGCACCACGAGTAACGGGTGTCCTCTGCCAAGAGGCGTGACGATGTCAACATGGCGCAGAGAACGACCACAGAAGCCAAGGCGCCAGGTCGGAGGAGGGCAGCCACTCGCACCTTTCTTTAAAGGTAATCAGAGTAGTTTTTCTGTCTGATTAATCAATAATGGAAGCATGAGTGGCTCGGTTTTAAGACGCCTCAATAATTTTTTTAATGTGAATTCACACACACGCCCACAGACATGCACCCCCAAGCTACAGACGAACACAGGTGCCCCTCGGCCCCTGGGCCCCGTGTCTTACCTCACAGAAGCTCTGGCACTGCTGCTTCCGCAGGTCCCAGGACGCCTTGCAGGGCTCCAGGCACTGGGAGAGAGGAACGAGGGAAATAAATTGGTAAACACGGTCAGGAAACAAAGCGGAAAAGGAAAGGACCCGCTTGGGCGCCATCCTCACTGTTCGGTGCCTACTTTCCTTGGTGATTTTAGGAAATCTACCTAATCAGAGGCTCACGTTAACCATGTGTCCCAGGGCTCTGAGCGAGAGCATCACTACAGAGCGGGGACAGCTGGACGTGTGTTTCAACACGGCTGAAAAGGAACAGCGGCACAGTCTGGCTGGAGGTGACATCTAGGAAAAGGTGTGACACTGCCTGGCAGGCACAGCGACTTGGACAGGAGATATTGTTTATTCAATAACAAATATCTTCTAAAGGCTGCTGTTACAGATCAATGTTTTCTTCTCATAAACGTCAATAATAACTTGCTTTTACTTTGGCTGTGGGGTGGGGGGTATAGCACGTGCTTGGCGGGCACGAGGTCCTGGGTTCAATCTCTAGTGCCTTCGTTTAGGGGGAAAATATATATATATATATATATGCTCTTCTGTAAGTGACTGAAGTATTAAATATATGTATATACATCTCACACATGTTAAGTTATGTCTTTATGTCAGTGAATCCAACATTTACCCAATTTAAGTTCTCTATTAAAATATATTGAATATGCTGAACACAAGATTCTGACATGCGAGTTTCAGAATAAAGTTTGAATATGTATATTTTTATATGTAAGAAATTTAGTATTACATATAATTTATACTTATACTCAATAATTTATATGTATTTTAATAAATCAAAGATAATACCCAGGATCCATTGTTCAGTCACAACTGTGACAATAAACAGTAACAGAACTGAATGAACAAAGTGCGTATGTCAAATAGTACTGAATAAACAATAGCACAGAATGATAAACAGTAACATTGAATAAACAATGTAAATACAGCTTATTAATACATACACAATGCATAATTATCACACAAAACATAGTAGCAGAGAGCACTATATATACTATCTGTATAATACATTGTAGGAAGAGGCCTCACGATGGAAATTGTTACATTCATATGAATGGACATCATATTCTCAAAATTACATTTCAACACAATTTTTAACTATTAAATTATTAATGATTAAAAGCTAATCATCATGTATCGTTAAATGTCGGTTGTCTAAATAACTGGCATACCCCTGGCTCCCAGAGGCTCGTGATTATTTTATCTGTATGACTCTTATTTCATTATTGATTAATTTTCCAATTGAGATCAAAATTCTCAATTAAATTTCTGACATGTATAATGTAGAATTCAGGATATACACCTGTGCTATTCTTTCACTCTACTTTCTAGTACCCTCCCTGTTTTAAAATAAAGATATAGTTTAAAAGATAAACTGGAAAACTCTATGGTGAAATTTAATTTTCAAATATCCATTGCTATTTTTTTCAGTCAAAAATGCACATATGAAAACAAACCACTGCCTGTGTATCAAGTGTCCATCTGTCACGGCCCTGCTCTCACAGTGTGATCAGTGACCAATAATATAAGCATCACGCTGTTGTTTATTAGAAACGCAAGCCTGTGAGTGGCCCCCAGACCTACAGAGTCATAGTTCTGCAATCGGGGCCCAAGAATCTCTTCCAGCAAGCTCTCCTGGAGATCCAGATGCTACACTGAGCTTTAAAAAGAACTACCTTATTGTGGAGAGCATTTCCCAAAATATATATGTATCGAATCATCACACTGTACACCTTAAACTTACACAATGTGCAATTAAAATTATACAATGCGTGTTATGTCAACTGTATCTCAGAAAGGCTGGGGAAAAAAACTGCTGTAGAATTTGATGGAAAACAGTCTATGATGTCACTTTCTTGTTTCATGCACGTTACATTAAGAATTGATCTATTTCTTATGAAAGTATTCTAGATGTCATATTCTTTACTGTTGCATATGAACAATTTGTCTTTAGTTATTTTAATTTTAAAACCCTGTGCTCTTCAGTGATTCTTTCCCAAGACCTCTATGAGCTTGTCCCAAGTTTATCTGTATTCACTTCTCCCAAGCATGCTCTAAAACAAGTGTACAATTTTTCACCCCTACAACAATTCTAAATTTTTTGAATAGCAAGGAAATAATCTTGAAACCTGTCTACCTTACGCATTCCCTAGAGTCAGTCTCGTTTCCTAAAGGTACACCCAATGCCTTACCCTCAGAGCTATCCTTATGCGTGTCAAGACGTTGGCTCCCAGCCAAAAAAAATTTAGTCGTCATTTAATAAATATGCTTAGATCTAATTCCTTCTCAAGAGCACTTAAAATGAATAAATGGCACTCTTTAAAACACCTTGCAACTTTGTTCATTTGGAGAAGCGTCGCACGATGGAGAAGAACCAACCACTCCACAAGATCTGGGTTTTTTCATGGACAGACGTTCAGCAACTTACAAGTTAAGTTCTCTGTCACTTCATTCAGGAAACATCCAACAAGCATTTGTTCCCAGATAAAAACTGTTCAGTGCAATGAGGCTAAAAACATCTCAAAATAATAATGCAATTCTTGCTTTCTGTCACTGCTGAAAATGTAAATTTGGAAAACACAGTATCACATGCATACGGTTACACTTTCACAACTACAGGGCATGAAAAAGTCAGTGCTTTGTGATAGCCACCATTCCAAGTCAACCTGGAGAACAAATACCTTATACGAAACAGGTGTTGTTTACAAACATGGGTATACTTTTAAAATGCTAACGGCAGCAACACATACTGCACCTCTCCTTATTAATCGAACCTGTTAGCATCGGGTATACACAACATATTTAAAGTTCTGTTTCAATTGCATGCTTTCCTGATTTCCAGTAACCACTAGTCAGTAGCATCTGAAGATATGTTTCAAAATGCTATTAATGACGGCCAACATTTTCTTTCAGTAATCCTCTGTGAAAACCGCCTGACCAGAACAGCCCAGATGGGGACACCTGAGTACATCTCTGTAGGATAAATCTGCGAAATCTCTATTTTTTTATGGGGCTGTTGTCCAGGTAAAATGCATTCAACAAAAGACAGAGAGGAAAAAAGTGACAGCCATTTGTCTCACACTTAAAGCAAGAAGAAAACACGTCCTTTTTCTCCGAGGAATCGTAAGAAAAGGTAACATTAAATAAATAAAACATAAAGTTTTGCCCCAAAAAAGGGTAGCCCTAAATCTCTCTTCCATGAGAGAAAAGAACAGGAGAGAAATAACACTACAAGCAGACAACTGCACATTTGAGGACCGTGATTATATATTGCCTCAAACTACAAAGAACAAAACAAAAAACAAACAAAAAAAAAACCAAACAATAATCAAAGAATATTTCAGCAAGTGTTTCAGGCTTTCAAGTTTAGGACGATCAGCTGTTTGAAGTCATTTCCTCCTAGGCTATTGCTTCAGGCTCAATGAAGAAAAACGTCAAATTTCAGAGAAATTTTTAAAAAAAGGTTGAGCCAGCTAATCCCACAGGTCATCATTTGGAATGTAGGTTATCAATTATTTTTTACTTAATCTAGGAAGACACACTCGCAATAGCACTTGCTCAGGTGACAATTCTACATTACATTTATGTTTTAAACAGTCCAGTAGTAAACATGTTCATTCAGTGTCCCACTGGGATGTAAGGTGCACGAGCACAGACTTTGTGACATTTACTAAAGTATTCTTTGCACATTGTAGCAGCTCAGAAAACACCTGTGAAATAAATTTATTGATAAATTTAAGTGTTTTTATAACCAGCACTTAAGGTTGAGACACCCAGATATTTCCAGGGACCAAGCAAATAATGACTACGAGTTATGGGGGTAAATATCGGATAACTGGGAGTGTGAGGAAGGATGGTACACTGGGGAGCTCACCTCAAACCCAGGAAACAACCGTTCCTCACTGCCTCCGCTTCTTGTCCAGAATCGCCTGGCACTCAAACTTTACAGAGAAGCCAATGACACAGAATGCCTGTAAACCCGCCCAATGTTTAAATGTACTGCCCTACACTGTACAGGTCTTTTTTAGTGTAATTTATTTACGTCATAAGATACGCAATAAATTATTTTAATTGCTCGAAGGAAGTGGTTCTGAAATGGGAGTGATTCTGTATTCCCAGGGGACATGTGGCAATGCCTGGAGATCACTTGTTTGTTTGTTACGACTGAGGGGAGAGGCACTGGCTTCTTGTAGGTAGAGCCTAGGAAGTCTACTTAAATTCTGCAACGTGCAGGAGAGCCCCCCTACCCAATAAAAAAAATTGTCTGGCTCCAGATGTTGACTGTGCCAAGGTCTAGAGTTTGTGAACAACATGCAACAGAAATGCAGTGTGTTAACCACAGTAACAGGGCTGATCCTGAGAAACGACTTCCCCAGGATGGAGGAGCAAATGCTACTTAGGACTACGAGCTCTCATCACGGAACAGTTCTATGTAATCTGGTCACACTCGCCCTTCTAAAATACAGTTTTGAAAATGTGAGGTCCCTGATACAAGTAGTCAATAATTATCAAGTGAAACCCAAAATGTATGGTTTTACATTTAAAACATCTGGTCAACCAGCAAATCATGTCTAACCATCTTCTTCAACCTCGTATAAATTGTTTCCAGTGAAGCTGGTTGCTTTTCTCTTCCCCAAACCCAGGATCCTTTCCAATTCCAGTTTATTACTACATTTTTTTCTTAAAGAGAAGCCATTCAGTCCTTCTTCACTCAGATCAGTAGCTGCTTCAAACCATCTAACTTTCACCATTGCTGTCCACACAGTGCACGCTGACTTCCTCTCTCTGCAACCATGGAGCATCTAGGGTTTCTGCCAAGAATCCTCACATTTCACTTTTGACTGATTTGTGGAGTCTATGACTTGTACTGAAGTGACACAACCTTCAGTTGCTCTTCAGGAGGGAGTGTGCCTGCTAACCCCCTTGCAATCCTTCACGAGGTGCATGGGACTGAGCAGGCAAATGAGGGGACGGAGTCTAGAACTACCCAAGAGCAGGACCACAGTGCAGCCAGCACAGAACAGGGCAATGGGAGCTCCGGTGTGAGCCCCAGCTCTGCCACGTGTCTACTCCACAGCTGACCAACATCACATCTACTCTTGAGCCTCGGTTTGCTAACTCAGATATGGGCACACAATCCCCCACGTTAACTCACGGAGCTATCACTGAACATGAAAGAGTGCCAGAACCTTTACAGATGTATGGAGCACGCTTAAAACCATCTGTTCCACGGTGCCTCACAACAAAGCCACGCGGGAACATAAAATTAGGTACTATTATCCTTACATTTTGCAGAGAGGGAACTGCAGTTTAGCGAGGTTGAGGAAACAAAGCATGTGACAATGGTTGAGACTGTGGGAATTAGAATTTGGACCCAGGCTTTGGCACATCCAAAGGAATGTTATTTCCACCATGAAGCACTGCTCTATGCATGCCACATGCTGCAAGGATTTAATGAGATGATACGTGTGAAAGGGATTTAGAAACTGAAAAGTACTTCGCAAATCCAAGAGATGACTAATTATTACCATCCCAAGGAGGACTCGGCTCCAGGAAGCTCTAGGTCCTACAAATTCCAAGGTGTTTATGTACACCACCAGCAGAGAGATCCAACTCTTATCAGCCAAAGTACTGACGAAGAGGGAAATGATTGATATTGCTTTGGTGAACTACCATCCGGACAGCTTGGCACAAAATCCCATACCTTATATTTAATTAAACACTCTCATAAAAGTACAGCAACAGAAATTATATCATCTGCACAGCAACCACCAAAAATTCTGAAGCAAAAAAGTTCCCTATAAGATACAAATGTCCACACATGCCCAATCGTCAAGGAAATAGAACCCATAATTACATTACGCTGAACAGACGGAACCTAACATTAAAACAAAGCAAGTAGAACTCCATACAGCTCAACCTGCTCAGACTAACATCTGCTAAATCAGCAAATACGGATTCATATTTCCTTTGTGCAAGGTGCTCATCTATTCAGTAAGGAGGGGAGAAATCTGGTCAAGATTCATTCTGCCCTAAAGTAGCCTATAATCTCCATGGGAGGGAAGCATGTGGATAAAGCAGGGGACAGCAATGAAGCACACAAGAAATGACCGAAGAATAACGTCCCATAAGAAACTGAAGAAGTGATACGTAGCTCCACGTGGGATAACTGGAGAGCATTTCACAGAACGGAGGGCTCCTGAATTAGCTTGGCAGGGTGAGGAGGACTTGAGCATTGTCAGTAGATTCGGGGCCAAGACAACACTGTAAGTAAGTGGGGGCACCAAACGTTCTCAACCCACTCAGAAATGACCTGACCATGCCAATAAGAGGGAGGGTGCAGGAGACACAAACACAGGGAGAGACGTGGAATTAAGTGTTTAACACGACGAGTCTGGGGTGTGTAGTGCATGTGCAGGAAGGGATGCCCGCCAAGCTGCTGGAACTGTGGACATGGTGTTCTGGAGAAAGGGGAAGCTAGTGATGCGCATGTGCAAGTCTCTTTTCTCTTCCTCCCTACATCATTCATTCCTTTCATAAATATGTACTTAATTTCATTACCACAGTGTCATGCTAAGTGGTGTGTCTGCTAGATTTATGAACTCTGCACACACACACACACACACACACACACACACACACACACACACACACACTATGAAGACTGGCGCGTCTAGACTGTGGGGGACTGGGATAGGCAAGAGCTAGAATGGTAACACGGGACGTCTCATGGTTCAGGAAAATGTTCTTGTTTGCTCCACTTCGCTCCCTCTTTTTGCATCTGTGCACGAGGAGACTGAAACGTGAGGAGACGCGAAAAAGAAGAGAGGGGGACACACTGGCTGGCAGAAAAGAAGGGTCAGGTGAACGGGGTCTGATTGAAGACGCAGGACAAACAAGAAATAATCAACATACAAGGTCCCAGGGAAAGCTGCAAGGCTTATGACGTGGGAACACAGAATTTCAGAAAGGCAAGGAATCTCTGATGGCATAGAATCCAACCCTGCATTTTCCAGATTTGGCAACTAAAACAGCTTCACAGCAGCAATGGCTGGGTTGCAGCATTTAGGTCCACGGCTCCAGCTGCGATTGGACACAGGCCATTCAATTTGCTGTTCGGCTTAGCGGATGTAAGAATTTGGATGCAGAGATACATGCCAGTGGTCATGAGTCACACATGCCAGCCAGTCACAGGTTTCCAACGTGGTGAGAAAGTGCTGACAATTAGATATGGGTCCTTCCAGGTACAATTCTGGGGCTGGGCCTGAGGGGTCTTGAGTGGATAGACCACACAGTGAAGGACACAGAAACTGATGATCCCAGTCAGGTCTGAGGTTTCTGATATATAAAAGAGTAACAGTTGCCCAAGAGGATTCTTTGGAAATAAACATTTTAATGACAACACTTTTAAATGTTTACATATAGTAGACGCTCCATGAATCTGGTCCCCTTCCATTTCCAGAGGACCATAAAGGAGAACTGATTTTCATTCTTTCACATTTCCCTGATATCTACCTTCTTCCTTTTAATTGAAGAAGACAAAGTTCTTTTAATTCTGGTCTCTCAAGCACTTTCCAATAATTGTTTTTAAAGTGCCATTTTGGGGCCCAAATTACGACAGTTGTGCACTGTTCTTGTCTGTGTGGGCAGAGGTGGATTCAGAAGGGAAAAAATCTAAGGCTACAGCCCTGCACGTTTTACAGAACATATGGTATGGTTTCACAAAAAAATTTTCTGTTGAATAATAAAAAGTCAAATAGTGATTTATAGTTAATTTTTGTCTGGATGGTTGCCTGGATGTACAGAATAAATTTGGAGTTTCACAGAAAATATTCACTTTTCTGTTCATACAGGTCTGTACTCACCACATATAATAATACTATCGACAGAAGTTTCCAAAGACCTCTTCTGTTTTCTGAATTAATAGCAGCACGTTTCTCTGGGAAACTGTAGATCTGTTTTTTAGATAGAAGTGGGTTTTCCCCCCAATATAGTTCCTAAAATATGTGCACCGTACTGTCTTTAGAATTATTCATGGACTTTCTCCAGTTCTCAATTGGTCTAGAAATTGTTACAATCCTGTGTGTGGAAAAGTGCACTGTGTCTTGCCAAAATAATGAAATCTTTTGGCGGACAGCCCATGAAAGTACAGTTGAACAATCATCAGAGCCTAAACCACAGAGGATTAGCAAGCCAACCCCGGAGAGCAATGTCACGCCTCAGATATCTCCAATCACAAGCCAACTTTCTCTGAAACATTCACAGGATAATTACTCTCCCTCATGATGTTTATCAAGAAACCTGGGCCTCGTTTCATCACAACCATCTCTCACAATAAAGGGAGTTCTAACATTAAGAGTTCTTTTTAGTTTCAGCAAAACGTGTTTAGAAACAAACAGTTAAAATGGAAAAAAAGAAATGAATCCAGGAAGTTATCATCGGAAGACCCTCCTCTCACTGTGTCCTCTCTCATGGGAACTGCACCATTATGCATTCCACGAAGTTTTTTGAAATAGATCCATCAGGGAATTCTGTTCCACTGAAGACGAAGCACATGTCCTCAGCATCTCGATTTTCCTCCTGACCTGCTATGGCATCTTGGCACAGTGCTCAAGTGTCAAATAATATCCCCATGGTTATTTCTCAAATGAAAAAGATATTATGCATACCTGTAACTTATATAATATTATACATCAACTATACTTCAATTTTAAAATTTTTTAATAAAAATTTTTTAAAATATAAAGGCTAAAAGGCCATTAATAATGAGGAGAAAGTGACAGCTTTACAGTGGGGAAACCTGGAGAAAACACCGTAACTGAGTGATAAAGGAAACACCTCCCGGGGAAAGCCACCTGGTGTGCCCCTGGTTTTAGCACAGCAGCATCACCACTGAGGCAGCGTCCCTGCGCAAAGAGCAGAACCTGACTCCAACCACAAGGAAATATCAGACAAGCCCAGAATGAGGTGCCTTCTACAAAGCAACAAGCCTCTGGTCTTCAAAGCACCAGTGGTGTGAGAGGCAAGGAGGGTCAAAGATTGCTCCCAGAAGAAAGGACACTAAAGTTGTGTGACAACTAAATGCAAGCATGCTGATGGGTCGGATCCTGAAGCAGAGAAAACAATGCTAGACAGGGCATTACTGGCACAATTAGTGAAATTTAAACGCAGACCAAATATGGGGTCACAGAAGTACATCAACGTGAAATTCCCTGTGTTCGAAAGTTCCACAGCAGTTGTGGAAGAGATATATGCTGAACAATTTAGGGGTAAAGGGTCATGGTGTCTGCAACTTTTTTTAAAAAATGGATGGAAAAAATAACAATTATAAGTACTCTGAAAAAAAGAAAGAGAATGCGGTAAAGCAAGTAGAAGTTAACAACTGATAAATCTAGGTTGGGGTCAACAACTCGAAAGCAGGACCCAAATGTGACACACCATCTGTTTTTGCAAATAAAATCTGGTGGAGGAGGTGGGTCTGAGGCGTGTCCTCTGGTCTCTCCTCGCACAGCTGCCTTGTGAATAAGCTTGCTTGGCCACAAACGTCGGCCTGCATCTCAGCAGTTGGCAGGCTGCGACGCAAGCAAATGGACCTGGTGGGACAGTCGTGCCCTGCTGTAATTTGACCCAGAGGACACATGTCTAGAAACATCACCCTGGCTGTACTGCATCAAAAAATCTGAAGAGGCTGCTTCGACTAAAACTTTCCCACTGCCGTGGTATCTTTCAAAAAGAAGCAGTTGTGCCTCTCAGTGCTGCGGAGATGCAATGGAGTGGAATGAATGAAACAGAGGAGTTGTGGAAAGTGTCAGAAACAGTATTCTCACCGTCACTGACGAGCTAAGACTTGTTCCTGAGGATGATTCTAACACTAAAGAAAGAAGTAGCAATTCCGTGCCTCGGAGGAGCATTATTTTCTAGTCTCATCTCCAATGGCAAAAGCTGGACAGCTTAAATCTGCATCTTGAAAGCATCTACCACACTGGTCTGCATTTTGGTCCCAGAGAACAGAAAGGAGAAAACATTGTCTGCCGGCAGCCAAGATGCCGGAGGAGAAGGAGTTCCTTTCACGAACACGCCAAAATCACAGCTAACTACAGAACAACCATCGACCACAAAGACTGGAATCTACCAGAAAAGGACACATTTCCTACCAGAAAAGGACACATTTCCTACCAGTAAAGGACACATTTTCCTTAAGTAAAGACATAAAGAAGGACCCACAGAGAGATGGGCAGGAGGGGCAGACTCGTGATATAATCAAACCCCACACCCCTGGGTGGGGGACCCACAAACTGGAGAACAATTATATCACAGAGGCTCTCCCAGGAGTGAGAGTTCTGAGCCCCACGTCAGGCTCCGCAGCCCAGGAGTCAGGCACCCCCAGAGCACTTGGCTTTGAAGGCCAGTGGGGATTAACTGCAGGAGCACGACAGGACTGGGGGAAATAGACTTCACTCTTAGAGAACGCACACAAGATGTCCGACTCATCAGCACCCAGGGCTAAAGCCGTCCTTCCACAGGAGCCTGGGCCAGACCTACCTACTGGTCTTGGAGAGCCCAGAAATAAACCCACCCACTTACAGTCAATTAATCTTCGACAAAGGAGGCAGGAATGGACAATGGACAAGAGACAGTCTCTTCAGTAAGTGGTGCTGGGAAAACTGGACAGCTGCCTGTAAAAGACTGAATTTAGAACATTCTCTAACATATATAAGAATAAACTCAAAATGATTAAAGACCTAAATGTAAGGCTGAATACTCTAAAACCCCCAGAGGAAAACAAAGGCAGAGCACTCTTTGGCATAAATCGCAGCAGTGTTTTCTTGAATTCGTCTCCTCAAGTAAAGGAAATAAAAGGAAAAATAAACAAATGGACCTAATTAAACTGAAAATCTTTTGCATAGAAAAAGAGACCATTAACAAAACAAAAAGAACCTATGGGATGGGAGAAATTATTTTCAAATGATGTGACTGACTGACAAGGGATTAATTTTCAAAATATACAAACAACAGCTGAAACCCAGCACCAACAACAAAAAACCCAAACAAACAAAAACAAATAACCCATCAAAAAATGGGCAGAAGACCTAGACATTTCTCCGAAGAAGACACGCAAATGGCCAACAGGCACATGAAAAGATGCTCAACATCACTAATTATTAGGGAAATGCAAATCAAAACTACAATGAGGTATCACCTTCCACCAGTCAGGATGGCCATCATTAAAAAGTCTACAAATAATAAACGAAAGAAACATTGCGTAGAAAAGGGAATCCTCCTGTACTGCTGGTGGGAATGTAAATTGGTGCAGCTACTATGGAAAACAGTATGGAGGTACCTTAAAAAACTGAAAATAGACTTACCATAAGACTCAGCAATCCCACTCCTGGGCATATATCCGAAGAAAACTCTAATTCAAAAAGGTAGACGCACCCCAATGTTCATAGCAGAACTACTTACAATAGCCACGACATGGAAGCAACCTAACTGCCCACTGACAGATGACTGCATAAAGAAGACGTAGTATATGTATACAATGAAGTATTATTACTCAAGCACAAAAAAGAATGCAGTAATGCCATTTGCAGCAACATGGATGGACTTAGAAATTAGATCATACTAAATAAAGTAAGTCAAAGACAAAGGTCATACGATATCAGTTATATGTGGAACCTAAAAAAAATGATACAAATGAACTTATTTACAAACTAGAAATAGACTCAGACATAGCAAACAAAGTATGGTTACCAAAGGGGAGAAGGGGAGGGGGAGAGATAAATTAGGGGTTTGGGATTAACATATACACACTACTATTACATAAAACAGATAAACAACAAGGACCTATGGCATAACAGTATCCAGTATCTTGTGATGACCTATAATGCAAAAGAATCTGAAAAAGAATATATATATGTATGTATATGTGTGTGTGTGTATATACATATATATATTTGTTGTGCATCTGAAACTAAGAAGATTGTATGTTTTGTCTTTTTTTGGGGGGGAAGCAATTGGATTTTATTTATTTTTTAATGGAGGTACTGGGGATTGAACCCAGGACCTCGTGCATGCTAAGCATCTGTTCTGTCACTGAGCTATACCCTCCCCCTAACACAACATTGTAAATCAACTATACTTCAATGAAAAAGGTTGTTTAAAATTTATTGGAACACAGCCACATGCACTCCTTTATGCACTTGTATATGTGGTTGCTTTTGTGCTACAAGAGCTGAGCTGAACAGCTGCAACAGTTTGCATGGCCAAGAAAGGCAACAACTAGTCCTTGTCAGCACGTTTTGCTGTACCCTGATTTAGAGGAAAGGTATATGAAAGTTCTTTGTACTATTCTCGTAACTTTTCTGAAGTGTTTAAAATCAAGTTACAAATTAAAAATCAGTACATCAAGTAATGTTAAAATTACTCAAAATCTCAAATTTTCTTCAACAGGCATCCTTGAGCTCTGTTATGGGCATATATCTACAGAGGAAAGGTGATTTTAAAAATAGCAAAGTGGCTATAAACAAGCTGTAAGAAGAAATGGAGACAAATGCATTAGAAACAAATGCTTGAGGTATGAAACCCCATCCTGACTAGATGGCATATCTTCCCACAATGTTTAACAAGCACCTTCTAGGCTTTGTAAAGTTGTATCTACCAGGTTCTATAAACAGGTGGTTAACCACAGCCTCAGGAACCCTAAGGGTCCTGAGGCCAGAGCAGCCCCAGGCGTCCTGGGGTCCCAGGGTAATTCCACGGAGGTTGTGTGAAGACCCCAATCATCCTGACTCTGTCTTGGTTTCTAATTATAAAGCACAGGAAACGAGTTCATTCAGCCATGTGGTCCAGTTCACCTCTGAGAATGTCCCTCCTTCCTCTGTCTTAAATAAACCCTTTTTGCAACATCAAAGCAAAGCATTTCTCACAGTGAAAATAGGAAATGAGTATAACCTACTTATTTTGCCATTGCAAACAATTCAATGACACATCCTGGGCATTGATTCGCCTTCAGGAGTATTTGCACTTGCTGCGTAAAGTCATACAGAAATTCTAAAATCAGCAGAATCAGCCCATCTCTATTACAAATCCCCCGAGGAAAAGCTGACGTTCGTGCCTGGCCAAGGCAGGGACGTAAAGGTTCTTCTCCCTCAGATGAGGAAACTTAGGTCCTAACTTGAACATTTTCCTAAAGACACTGGAGAAGTGACCCTCAGTGGGAAGTGTACCACAGAAGCAGATGGCTCAGTCAGATGACGTCCACAGACAGCCTCTCCTCCGGGAAAATTAAAAATGTGCATTTCACCCGTGTGCTCAAAAACTCAACGACGGCTAGAAAAAATATTTTCTCTGTGTCATTTCAAGACCAGAAAGTGTAACACGCACACACGTGTACACTTTTTGTTATAGTCTGATCACAGCATCTGTATCCTTTGCAGGTACCAAATCAACCACTCCCTTTCTCCCATGTGACCCCCAGGTAATCAGAATACCTCAGGGAAGCTGTCATTGCCGTTAGTCAGACATTCAGGCTGAATCAAGAGCCATCTCGTGCTTCCATTCGGTCCGATTCGGCACAGCTCCACGGGAGTCCCCTGTCACAGCGGGCTGTGTGGGCTTAAACAGCCAGGCGCCACCTCCCTGCTGAAAGGCAGAACTGAATCCGCACAGCAGGGTCCTGACATGGCTGAGGCCCAGGTTAAGGGGCTCCTCCCCGACATGCCCCAAGCTGAATGGAGATTAGGACTTCTCTCCCTTCATGCCACATTTAAAAGCTTAGGCCAGTCTAGCGTTGATCCTCATCTCCGTATATATTTTTCCTACACACTTTCTTAACATCACACAATTCTTAAGAAATCGTGTAATTGGTGATGTTGGAGAACCGTGTCAATCGTGTTCCCAAGCTGGGTGGCCTGCTGTCTTTTCCCCCTGAGTTCCTGGACTTACAAACTGTGGCGTACGTCATGGGAGTCACTCGGTTTTGCAAATGTGCCCCTATGTTAAGCCTCTCAGAGCTACTTAAAAAAAATTTTTTTTATTGTAGTCAGTTTACAATGTGTCAGTTTCTGGTGTACAGCATATTTCAGTATCTTATTTGTACTATGTGCTCTGGGTTAGTAAGATTGTTTCTATCAGCAATACGTAAGAAGGGCCTAGGTAGACAGACACTGTGGCCAATTAATTTCGAGAAATTGAATCTACTTGTCTGAGAGGTTAGTGATCGTGGCAGGTACTAAGCAAGAATGCAGGAAAGAAGCAAATCCTTACAGTCACGTTGTCCAGAGTGTCAGCAGTAACCTTTTTCACATAGATGCAGCCTGTTACACTGACAGCTTAATATGGATCTCTGGGGTTCGCCTGCCGACACTTCCAGCTCCAGGAAGACACGGCATGCTCCTGAGAGGACCAGCGAGCCAAAGCTTGTGAGGATGCCCGTCTCCTGTCTCCTGTCTCCTGTGCCAGATCAAAGCACCCCAGCTTTGTCGCCAGTAAAGGGCCTCTGGGACACGAGGGCATCTCTGAACAAACCCATTCACGCAGGCATAATGTGGGAGGTCCGCTCAAAATTAACGATTGAGGTGTAATTTTCGTTACTTTACAGAAGCTGAAAAGAAGACACTGGGGAGGAGGCTGTGGAGTAGTTGGGGTGGGGGACCCTATTTATATAGAACCTATTCGGTCTTTCAACCCATACTCAGAACTTGCACAATCTCACTTGGATATTTAGCTTTATTCTCCCTTCACCCCCAAAAGAGTGATATTGAGGTTCTTGTGTCCGATGGAATTCCTTTATAATGAAGTAACAATTAAAGTGACTTGTGTGCCCAGTCAAAACTAACAGCAAGTGCAAACTTAGCAGGTCTGGATCATCACGAAGGTTCGGTAATGATTCAGATTTTCCGCAAGGGCTAGGAAAGCCTTCCTTACACCGTGGGCAAGGCGGACACAGGTTTCTTAGCTGATTTCCTCTCATGACTCTTTTGACCTGAGACACAATTAAGAACCAACCAAAGAAGTTTCCTTTTGTTTTGCACATCACAACTCAGCAAATTCAACCCCGTTTGGTGAAGTCTAGGCTCACTTTTTCCACTCATTTATTCAATCATCAGTTGCTCTGCGGAACCAAAAAGTGCAGAAGACGAAGGCATTTTGCATCATCTTGAGTAGTGGTGCCCAACATAATGCATGAGTGGAAATGCTGTATGCGTGCACGGCCCAATATGGTAGCCATCAGTCAGAGATGAGAGACATACATGACCTATAATATGGTGAGGGCTTGAAATCTGCCCTGTGTAACCAAAATACTAAAGGTTTAATTTTACTGCATTTTAATTCATTTAAATTTACACAGCCATATGTGGCTAGTGACCACCAAATTGGAGAGGACAAGAGTGTTAAAAGAAAAGTACAAGAGTTTGCCTTCAGCATCCATTATACACTCCCTCTAGTGGGAAAGGGAATAAAGTACACTTCCCAGATGACCTTATCACTAAGATTCTGAATTTAATTTGGCTATGCTAATGAACGCACTGATGCAGCATTTGAAGGCAGAAGTGAAGCAGAAGGTGTTTTTCTTGCCTGTCCCGTGTTCACTGTCTCTGCTGTTCAGAACCACAGTGGAAGAGTGAAGATTTTCTGCCTGTAGTCCTCAAGTCCTCAGCTTCCTGGATGTCTCCTGGGGAGACTTCACTGGGGGGGGGGGGGGATGCTGGGCTCTGAGATAGTTGTTCCCGAGAGGCCTCAGAGCCAGCGAGAGGTCAGCTCTACAGTGCACTGGAGTCATTTCTGCAGGTCTGGATAGAGCCCCTTCCTTCAACACTTCCAGTCATTTCAGGAGCACCAAATTCCCTGTATTAAATTCCTTCCTGTTTATGTACCTAGAGCAGTTTGTTTCCTGCATCAACGCTGGCTGACACAAGGGACTAAAGATGAGAGATGTGCATTCAGATTTAACCCCTATGCTATCAAAAACGTGAAGAATATAGCCATGGCTTCTCTGATTGTCTGCTGTGTCACCCGCGTTAATTTATAAATGGCCTTCACTTTGTTACCTATCTACCTTCCCAGTATGCGTATTTGTTGAGCCACATCTATGCGTCTGACACTGTGAGAGACACGGGGAAAACAGACACGGGGAAAACATGGGCACGTAAGACAGTCTGCCTGCTTCAGCCTTAAGTGTGCTGGAGGGCAAAATTAATCAAGCCATTAGTACACGTGGGATTGATGCTATAGAAAAAGGAGAGAAGGACCAGTGGGGACCACCTCCCCCTGGCACGGAGTTGGCCAGAGCTCCCTGGGTGAAAGGGATGAAGGGATGACTAGACAGAAAATAGAACAATGAGTAGGAAGAGAATGAGGAACAAAAGCAGTGGGATGTTCTTGTCGGATTTGATCTTCAGAAGCATGAAAATAAAGCTGTAAATTTCAGCAACGTAGATCCACCCCAAAGGTTTCTGCTGGTTTGTGAGATGAAAGGTGTTTGTGATTTATAACACACAGGCTACTCAGAGTAAGCTGTAGCTTTTGAGCAAAGAGAATCTGGGATCTTAGCAATCCTCAGAGTAATTGCTGAATGTGTTTCCAGAAGCACCACAGGCATGATGTCAAAGTGTAAAACGAAGGAAAGAAAGTAACTCTGTTATCGAAGAAATTTATGTTCCCTTTATCAGAGACAAATGATCCAGCTTCCGTTTCTCCAAATATCCAGCGCCATTTCTAGAACCAGTCCTTTAATGACCTAATAAATACAGCCTGGGAGAGAGAGCTGCTTTATGAAACGGTAAAATTCCTAAGTAAGATTTCATGCACTTGGAAAGAACATAGAGTCAGACACTCCTATATTATTACAGACACATGTGGTATTTATGACCTAGTTGGTATATTAAAGCCTGCTTTCTTCCATTTTAGAGGAGCTCAAAAATAGTCTCCCTCACACATGAAACTATTTAGGAAATTTTAGATAAGATGTACAAAGCCCATAAATCTGAGCAGGCAGCTCAGGGTAATGGCAGATGACTCCACTGGGCGGTGTAACTGCTGTCTCTATAATAAAGCCAAGGGTATTTCTCCCACAGGTTTTACGATTTTCTGCCCAATTCAGTTTGTTGTCCACTTGTGAGTTCATGAGACTGACCTAAAGCACGTTGAATCTGCTGAATAATGTAGCAGTGAACTCAGCCAAGACTCTGCTCAGCGATGGTAATGCAACCACATCACGGAGGGCCAAGCACGTCTGACTGATTCCTGGTGGCACCTAATAAGTGCACTTTTACACAGTGGGCGACGCTTCTCCTCTGTTTCTTTCATATGCTCGCAGCATCTCTACGTGTTTCTGCAAAACAGTAGAAACTCGTACCCACTGTATGAACTGTGCGTAGGAAATGCAACTGACTCGTATACAGACCGTATTTCAGGAGGCACAGCAAAGAAAAACAGAAGGGTGCCTTCTACAGGAAATGCAGTCTGCTCATTCCTCCTAGAGAGTCAAGACTAGTCCAGCAGGGTAAGTCCTTCCCACGAAACGGTGACCTTCTCTCGCTTTTATTTTTGGGAAATGGAGTTGCTGCCATTTGCTAATGAGGCAGACCAGGGACCCTCGTGTGCAGAGATGGCTCCCAGTACCCCCTCCAGCCCATCCACATCCAGAGTAAACTGGGAAGACGAAATGAGCTTGTGCCTGGTGGACGAGGACGATTCCTCAGGAGTTGACAGACCACCTAGCAGTCAGAGAAGGGGGGCAGGCCCCTTGGTGCGCTGCCATTTTGTCCTTTTGTCCATCCTCCCGGCCCTGCTTCCCCGCCCTCCTGCAGCACCATCACCGCTGCCTGCATGGCTAGGCAGCCAGAGGCAGGGCTTTTCACTCCGAATTTCACGGCCTGATAAAATGCAGGGGCTGTTTCCCTGGGGACCTGAAAGCCCTCCTTTGTGAGCGGGCGGAGGGTCAGGTTAAGTCCTGCGTTTTGGCAGCAGGCATCTGTTTGTCTTCAGCGAGGTCTCCCAACAGGAGGGAGGGAGGCAGGGAGGCCGGTTCAGAAAGCCCTCTTGGCAGGGCAACCCCCCTTCTGCCTGCACTCGACAGACATCAGGCACTTGTAAATCGGCTGCCCACCGCACCGATAGCCCGACCGAATCAATTCGATTAAGCCGTGAGACACTCAGCCTTCTCTCTCTTGCAGACTCAGCTCTCACTTGTTGCTTTAAGGGGGTGGGGAGCAAAGCATAGCCTTTTGCTCAGACTTTTTAATTAGCAAAAGGAACCTGTAAAACATCAGATTGGAAACATTGAAGATATTACTTATGGGGCTTTTTTTTTCTGCTTGCAATAAAATCGTAGAGCTTTGAAATTAATGCTTCTCAATTCAGGAAACTTGTTGGGCTATTAAGAGACGTTTGCTATTCTAGGCCGATAAAGAGCTCATTCTATCAAAAGAAAGTCTGTATGAGAAAGCTTTTGCGGAACATGATTAATCTTGGTTATTTCTGTAAGTCAAAGCTACAATTTCTACTCCAGAAGGAGACGGTCCCTAAAAACTTAAATCAATGAATATGACCCAGATCAGTAGTTCAAAAACAGAGTTTTCTAATGTCATTATAATTGGCAGAGTGATGCTTTCCCACTGTAACAGGACTGTACTTTGTCCAACACTGTTCTTTAAGATGATACTTCAGTAGATCAGCTTATATGAAGAAAAATAAGCATTTGTAAATTGGGAGGAAATTACTGGAAATAAGCGGGTTAGTCAGACACAGGGAATCCCAAAGACAAAGGAATTCTACAGGCAAGAAAGCAATAAAAAATAATATATTTGATGAATCTGAAGTCATTCTAAACATAACCGAGTACAGATACACACACACACACACACACAGCAAAGAAGTAAAAGCAATACATTGCCAACTAAATGAGGGGATAGTAATCAGATGTGTGGGAAGAGGGAAAAAGAGGCTTCAGGAAAGTGTCTGGTGAAATAGAATAGTGGTCCTAACATTCATCTTCTCATTAGAATATTTTATTTCCTGTGATCCACTTTTTCTCCCTTTTCTGTAAGGTGGATGCAATTACTCCAGCGTTCTTTTTAAAAGAAAGGCAATATGCATTGGAAAATTAACCCCCTTAACAACTGTCATCCTTCCTCACTCCATTAGAATATCATAAAGACAAACATCATATGATATCACTTATATGTAGAATCTTAAAAAAAAAGATACAAATTTTATTTACAAACCAAAAATAGACTCACTCACGGACTTAGAAAACAAACCATGGTTACCAAAGGGGAAAGGGCGGGGAGGGATAAATTAGGGGTTAGGGTTTAAAAGACACACATGGCTATATATAAAATCGATGAACAAGGACCTACTACACAGCATGGTGAACTGTATTCAATACCTCGTAATAACCTATAATGGAAAAGAATCTGAGAAAATATATGTATGTATATGTATAATTGAATCACTCTGCTGTACACCTGAAACTAACACTGTACATCAACTGCATGTCAATAAATTTTTTTTTAAAAAAAGAATATTATAAAGACAAAGTGCAAGACGTGAAAATCAGAAGATGGAAAAGCTAACCACACACACGGACACATACAAACAAATACACATGCTTTTGACTGGAAACCTTGTGGATTTCTTAAACCCAGAGAGATGCCACCTCTAGTACTAAATACAGAACCCGGTTACGTTCATGTGCCCATGGAATGTCACCTGACAGAACGACATAAATGGTGTGGATGTGTGGGGGCAGCCGACTCGTCTTTCCTCAAAAGTATTAACCACATCGCCCCTCATGCTGATTTAAGGTTAGTGTTTAGTGTTCCAAAAAGGCACCACTTTGGTTTTGTACTGTTGTCGTAGTCTTCATGTCAGACACTTGAGTTTTATTACATCAGGAATTTGCAATGTGGACCAACGCCGAAACAGAGTTTATATTCATATTATAACAGACGGTTCTACAATAAATTTAATGCAAAATTTTAAGGATAAACTAAGTCCAAGAGGTTTATAATCCCATCCATACCACCCAACATTTGTACATAAATCTTGGTAACAGCACTATTCATAGTAGTCAAAAAGTGGAAACAAGCCTCATGCCCCTTAAGTCATGAATGAATAAATGAAATGAAAATGCACAGTGGAATATTATTTGGTGATGAAAAGGGGTGGAATACTGACGAGATACTTGCTACAGTACAGATGAGCCTTAAAAACATTATGCTTAGTGAGAGACGCCAAATACAGAAAACTATGTATATATGATTCCATTTAAACAGAATGTTCAGAAGGAGCCAATCTACCCAGGAAGGAGAACAGATGAGGGCTTATCCAGGACTGGGGAGATGAGAGGGAACTGGGAGTGACTACTCACGCCCACAGTGTTTCACTGGGGGTGGTGTTTAAAATCGCCTGTAATTGTGCTGATGGCTGACTACACAACTCTGCAAGCACACGGAAAACCACTGAATTGTTCAAATACGTAAACTGTATAGCACGTGAATTATATCTCAATATTGTTACTATCTTTTATGTTTATACATTTACCAATATATAATTATATTAAGAACAATTCAAAATGAAAGTCATGTAAGTTAAAAATGTAGCAATCTTTAACTGTCCCATTTTGAAGAGATCCACATTGTCAGATGTGTCTCTCCCACTTGGTAGGCTGAGCATGAGACCAGTCTCTTTCAGAGGGTGGGCTGGGCTCCTCCTCACCCCTCACCAAGACGGGGACTAAGTAAGTCTGAAGGAGCACCCAAGAGGACGTGTCCATGCGGGCTCCAGGTGATGCTCATGCAGGCTGAACTTGAGGACCACGGGCCAATGACAGCAATTACTTCAAATCACACCGAGTCCAGAAAAAGACACTGGCCGTGTAAAAATGTGAAATCTTTCTAAAGAACTTTAAATGTTTCTACTTTCATGTTAATTCTGGAATAACTATTTTCCAGGCAGCATATTTAAACCACCCACAAGCAATAAATCTAGAAGATGCATGAAAACAATGAGGTTATCTCCTGCTTGATAGGACAGTCGAAACACTTTTTTTTTCCTCTGTGTCTGTCACCTGGAAAAAAATGACCTCTTGAAAATGAAATGGCTTCTTGAAAAACAGATAAATTGTAGACATACCCATGCAAGAACTGGCACTCATTTATTCATTCCTAACAGTGCATATGTTATCCAGGAAAGGTCTTTACCATGAAAAAAAAAAAAAATTAGGAGGTGTGTCTGCAATTTGTAACCACCAGATTCTCTGCTAATCAGTCAATGTAGCAAAATGATGTATGACCCCGAGATACAGGTGAACACGATTTTAAGCTTAAATCCAACATTGCACGACTGAATCTGGCCCTCCCATTCTCATACCATAAGACGACTCACCTTCAAGTACAAGTCCCTCGACATGCAAGCCCAGGTTCCTTGTGGGAGAAGTGCACTGAGGCAGAAGAGTACCTGGGAGGTGTGTGCAACCTCACATCGATGGAGGGTGGTCAACATGTCCAGCTGCCCAGGGGTGGAAGGAATGCCCACGCCCGCCTGACCCAGAAGGGTGAGCCGAAAGGCTTTCGGCAGAGGTCAGCAGCAGAGCACAAACCGCCTGAGATTTCCAACTGCCAGCCTTCCTACAGGAAGACTTCTCATGAAGCCCCTCTGATTTTGGAAAACGATCGACTGTTTCAAAACTCCCCATAATTCACTTTTGCAAAAGAGGCAAGAGTATCTTTAGCCATACCTAGGCCTCTAGCCTTATGGGAACCCTTACCTGGGGAAGGAGGGCACTGTGATAAGTGACGTCTATCACAGACTCTACTTTCCAAGTTAGCAAAGAGCAGAGGAGCAGCTGCTGACTTTGGGGACAAGAGTCATAAGCGTGGGACAGTCGCGGGAGACACCTCTAGGCGTGTGAGACCTGAATTCTGTAGGTCTAGCGGTTAGGGAGACTGCTGCTAGTACATTCAAGGGCTGTGAGAGAGGCTACTTGAAATGACGTCACACTTCTCAGCATGAACATAAAGGTAAGCAGTAACAGCCATCCTTCCATCTTTACTTGACAGCAATAAAAGCTTTATATCTTCTGTACATTGCAATTATTAGTAAAGTAAAGGCTACCCCTGCCCCCCCCCAAAAGGGAAAGTCTTGAAAACAGAATCCTATCTGAAGAGAACATGTCACACGGCATTTGCATTACCCCTGAGATCAAGGTTGAGGGCTTCACACCGATGTGGCACAATGTATCGCATGCTGAGAAAATCCGTTCTACCCCTGAGAGCAACATGAGCAGACTTCTGGTAAGAGATGCACTGTTCATCCTGAGGACACAGGCAGGGTTTCTCAGCCTTGGCACTGTGGACATTTGGGGTTGGATGTATCCGTGCTGGGGGAGGCTGAGCTGTGTCATAGCATGTTAGCAACACCCTTGACCCCTACCCACTAAATACCAGCAGCACCCCCACCTCCATCTGTGAAAACCCAATGTCTCAAAATACGGCCCCTGGTTGGAACCAATGGGAGAGGGTAAGAGCATGTTAACAAATCAGCTTAAAAGCATCACCACTGAGGGGAAAAGCAGTCAGAGCACGTCCTACTGATCCTGAATCAGAACCCTCATCTCCGCAATACAGACTTCTCAATAATATAACCCAGACTGAAACTCTGACGTGAGGTTACTACGAATAGGTTAGAAGCGATTCATGGTAACAATTCAAAGGATGAAAGAAAACAATAATAATTATAAGTAACAGTTGAAAGTAACTTCCGGGGTTGAAAGTATGTTCACACATCAACATGGCTCTGTATAATGCTTCTGTGGTGCTTTTGGAATATTTATGTAAAGAAGTCAAATCGGTTAGCTTTTTAGGGAACAGACTGTTTCCAGCTAGAAGCTACTTTAGAGATACTTCCCCTCTTAGAAGCAATAAGTAAATTGAGCTACTATGTTCAACCTCCTTGAGAGAAGACCTGGGATCTCCACGAAGATGAAGAAAAGAGGGAAAAATGAAGTGTTACATTATTGAAATTCCTCATTATGTTCTTTTGAGCCAAAGGAGCCCCTTAAAAACACACATTTTGATTGTATCTCATTTCAGCACTCAGCTCTGTTCGGTTCAGCCTTCTACTGGAGGGCATCAAATATCATCAAAACTTCCCATTTCCACAGAGCATTTGAAACCCAGTGAAGTTCATTAAATTCCAGTGACGTTATCAATTGTGAGATGAGCCAATTAAATTAATGCTTCTCAGGTTAATCTTCATAGCGGAAAATAATTTATATGTTTCCTTTAAAGTGGACCGATGTGACATATTATAATAGAATAATTATACGAAGATAATTTTATTACAAAGGAAACAAAATGCATCAGCTCAAGCAAATGCTAAAAGTAAGCACCTAATAAACATCGAAGCTAAGTTACTACTGGCCATAATTCTGGAGTCGAAAATAAGCAAAATAATTCAAAAGTGGGTAAATTTTTTTTTATCATTTTGCTATACCAAAGCCAAACTGAAGAATAAAAATTCTTTAATATATGTTAACTTTATATTCTTTGTATTTTGATTATATATTATCACTTCATACAGTTAAAGAACTATAGAAATTTGTTACTCTACTAACATTAAGTAACAATATTATATTGAATACTCTTACGAATCTTTAAAAGGACCAGAGTTACTAAACAGTGAGTTACTAAATAGTATATATGCTTATTTGCTTATTAATCTACTTTTTAATTTCCAGATATGTCACTGAATAGCCAGTGTTAACACATGTGCTCATTTACTTTTTAACACCCAGTTTTAATACACGCTTACAGACACATGGACATGTGGTATTTTAAGGGCCACTATACACAACCAGCTGCACCCTAGATGTTTAGTCAATAAAAACTGAAGCCAGGACTGAATATCCCCTTAGACAGCCTCTCTTTAACATAAAGAACCAAGCAAGGAATGGCACTATCCCAAGCCAGCATCTCCCTTATCACCAGACTCTCCGTTAAAACGGTGACTCTCCGTTAAAATGGTCCCAATAAATAAGGTTTAAAGACGTGAAAATCTACTAGAAAAATCCTACACTACCCTAGTCTATGTCTCTCCCAGGAATGCCACCTGAATTCCTCTAGCACCCCGAATATTTAAAAGGGGCTCATCCTCACCTTCAAGACATCCCGTGAAATGCAAATTCAAAACTATCCCAGCATCTCTAGTAAGTCAGACGTGGATGGAATCGTTGGGACAGGGAGTGAGAAAGAGAAAACCAAATGTAAGGATTCATAAATCATAAGAGCGAGCCAGAAGAGTCTAAAGGATCCCGTTTGTCTGCTGAGGACTTCAGGGCCCAGGGAGGTGGCGTACATGACTAACTCCTCAACATGACAAGACCAGGACTTGAAGACACCTCATCAAGTCCCGCCAGGCCCCCAAGCACTCACATGCCAGTCACAGCATCTTCCTGAGCCTTGAGAATGGACCTCCCAGCGCATCCCTACCTCCCCTTTCGCTTTTTTAATTTTTTTTTTTTTTTTTTACCACTGCCCCATCACTCTCTTCTCTTGTACGCATGAGGACAAGATGTGTGTCTCTGTTCTTGGGGATGCTGTGCATAAGTAGGAGGTCCTCCCTTGAATGAAGACAGCAGTACAGACCCAGCACCCTCCATCTGCACAGGACCAAGTCCTACCATTTAAAGTTCCTCACAAATGGGAATGGTCACCTCAAGTTTCAACAGCACAAAATGGTGCACCCACAAGTACCAGCCATTTCTTTCTTCTTTTTTTTTAAATTGAAGTACAGTTGATTTACAATGTTGTGTTAGTTTCTGGTGTACAGCATAGTGGTTTAGCTACATATACATATATATATTCTTTCTCAGATTTTTTTCTTTATAAGCTATTACAAGATATTGAATATAGTTCCCTCTGCTATACAATAGGTCCTTGTTATTTATCTGTTTTATATATAGTAGCTTGTATCTGCTAATCCCAGACACCTCATTTATCCTTCCCTTACCCAATCTCCCCTTTGGTAACCAAAAGTTTGTTTTCTGTGTCTGTGAGTTGTCTCTGTTTGTAAACATGTTCATTTGTATCATATTTTAGATTCTACATATAAGTGATATCATCTGGTATTTTTCTTTCTCTGTCCATCTTACTTCACTTAGTATGATAATTTCTAGGTCCATCCATGTTGCTGTAAATGGTATTATTTTATGCTTCTTATGGCTGAGTAGTATTCCATGGTGTATGTATATACATACACACCACAACCTCTTTACCCAGTCATCTGTTGATGGACACAGGCTGCTTCCATGTTTCGGCTATTCTAAATAGTGCTGCTGTGAACATTGGGGTGCATGTGTCTTTTCAAATCACAGTTTTCTCTGGATAGGGATGGCTGGATCATAGGAAGTACCAGCCACTGCGAAATACACCTTCTGGGGGCAGCAAGTGGCTGAGCCCTTTCCCTTGGCCCTGAGCTGGATTTCCCAGGACGCTCACCAAGTTGAAAGCTCAGGGCTCCTCACTCCATATAAGTCCCCTCCAAGGCCCTGGAAGACGACATCTTTGCAATGGGTTCACATATAAAATTTGCAAAATTAACATATCTTCATTCATTTTTCTTAACCACATATGGTTCCATTCCACACACCTCCCTAGTATGATGACAGGCTTTATTTTTGGCAAAGGGTTGGTCAGGGTGAGTTTACTCTGCGGCCCATGACAGCTGCCCGGGGGACCCACCACTGCCCCCTCATGGAGACATGTGACGTCCTCCAGAGGACCCAGGGCTGCAGGGTGTCTCCTGGGTGCTAAATGGAGGCCTCAGCACGTGTTCATGACCTGTCTGCCGCCGCACTCTCCCTGCGCCCTTTATGAGAACATCCCCGAAGGCGTCTTGGACGATCAGGAAAAGGCCCGTGAGAATCACCCAGTGAAAAATCGTGTTCTGTTTGTAAAGAGAGAACAGCGTCGTCGGAACTGAGAGAGAACTAGAATTGGGGTGAAAAGAATCGCCATAGGAATTTCAAAAAGCAGACAGCCCACGAGAGAGGGTGGACGATCTCCCGCCATGACACACAGTCTGGCAAAGAGGCACAGGCTGCTGACGGCTGTCCCCCTCGGGAGGCTGTCCTTTCAACCACACTGCCCAGCCCAAGTAATAGGAGAGGTGTAGACGGAAGGGGGTGGGGGATCCAATTTGTAGTCACAGAGGGAGGACTGGGTGAAACCCATGTGAAAAGGAGTCAAGGCTTAACAGAACTGGTTTATCAATGAAAGACATTTCAAAGCCTTAAAAGGAAAATTACTAATGACCATTGCTAATGAATCATTCCACAGATTCTCATGCAAATGTCCTTTGGGTGGCTTTGATCCGCACTGACACCTGAAAGAAAGCATACAGTGTCTCCAGACTGGACAGATGATTGGGAAGAAATGGCCCGGCCAGGACGCAGAGCCCCCGGCCCAACACCCTGGGAACTCTGGGGCCGGCGGCACACGGCTCCCTCCCTGCCCACCCGAGGGACTCAGACACGCTCGGAGGTGGCCCTCCACCTCTCAAAACCGCAGAACACATACCCTGCTCCAAAGCACAGGGCCTTCTCATGCCCTCTGTCTTAAAACCAATGCAAATGCCTCCCAGAACCGTCCAGCACTACCCTGGGCATGAAAAGGACAACAGAGTATGTTCAGGCCTTGAAGAACTCGGCGGCGGGGGGATGTCACATAAAATTAGCCAGAGATTGGCCAAGGAACAGAACTGTGGGGTTGCGGGGGGGGGGGGGCGGGGAGGAGATAACTTGGAAGTTCAAGACAAATCCTTTTTCAGGACCACGTTCTCAGCTAACAGGTGGCCAAGTATCGTCAAATTCATCGTTTTTATCTGAGGGAGAGCAGTTGGTCTGAGGGATGGGCCTCTGATTTGTGGACCACTAAAGTGGGGGCACTGAAAACCATTTAAAATGATACGAAATCAGGAAACAATCTCCCAGATTGAGAATTCTGCACTGGCTTCCATAAGGTCACACGATAAAACCCTTCAGAGCGGAAAACGCCTTGCAGAAAACAAGGCAGACTGCGGCCGGCCAGATTTATCTATGGGAAATAAACTCCTGCCTAACTGAAATTCAGCCTTCGCTGAAATCTCAGTTACTTCCCAAAGGTTTCCGTCATAACTAGTGAGCAAAGGGGTCACAGGTCCGGTCCCAGGTTGTGGTTTCCCCGGGGGACACGCACTCCGGACAGCAGCCCAAGAGAATGCGGAGGCCACCAGCAACAGCGTGGTGTCCATTTCATCCTTGGTTTTTGTTTTTAGGAATCACTGAAAATGATACACATATTCATAAAAAAACAGAAAAATGACCTACACTGGAAGTTAGTGAGAAAAAATCAAGAGGAATTGAGGACGTGAAGTGGAACCAGTCAAGAGTCTGATGCCAAATCACACCCTTCAGAGGCCTGAAGACTCGCTGACCGGAGGCCACAACTATTGGTGCTGGCTTCTCACGACCCAGCGGGACGAGAAGGACCTGGTCAGTCCATGCGGTCCAGGCATGCACGGGTTAAAAGCGAGGAAGTGGGCTGGGGGGACTCCCAATACAAAGACTACGGAGAACGTTCTTCTGAAGGTCAGAAATACCACATTCTAATAACGGCACATTTTCCAGAGTATGTTCCTGGCTGCGAGGCGGAGGGGTTCAGACGGCCCTTTCTCATAACTTGTTTCACTTCAGGGAGCATCTCTGCGGAGCAAAGTCGCTGCCCTCAGTTCTGCAGGGTCCGGCCAGCTGTGTGAGCACAGCCCGTCCTCTGTCCGCTGCATTAAGCCGGTCTTGGTTCCATTTAATTCACGACACTCACACGGAGATCTGTTTCTTTCGTACTCAGTTTTGTCATGTGCTCACCTCTTCCCTGAACGTGTTTTAGATTTGGTGACTTTGAGGAGGGAGAGGGAAGACACCGAGCTCATCTTACAGCCCTGTGTGAGCAGGTCTACGAAACCCAATGTCACGTTGCAGGGATGCTCTCCCAGGTGGAAGAGAAGAGCCCAGATGGTGAACGCTGGGTCTCCACCCCAGGAGGTGCCATCATCTCTCCATCCTCAGAGTCATTCTTGACATCTTGCTTTCTCCCACTTCCCAATTTCAACCCATTAGCGGGTTTTGGTGGCTCCACCTTCAAAGTCCTTCCCACGTAGCTACATTCTCTCCCTCCCTTCCTCCAGATTGCTGCTCACATGTGCAGATACGGAAGGATTTTTGCAGGGATTTTCGCAAAATAAACACTCCTTCCCCAAATTGCATCTTCCCCTCTACTTGGCTTCAGTTTTTCCCTTGCTCTCTTCGCCAAGCACAGTATTTAAATTTACATCTTGTCACAGACACAGAAAACAAACTTGTGGTTACCAGGGGGTTACAAGGTGGGTGGAAGGATAAATTAGGAGTTTGAGATTTGCAGATATGAAGTACTATATATAAAATAGATAAAGAACAACTTTATACTGTACAGCACAGGGAGCTGTATCCACTATCTTGTAGTAACCTATAATGAAAAAGAATATGAAAAGGAATGTATGTGTGTCTATGTATGACTGACACATGATGCTGTACACCAGAAATTGACACAACACTGTAAACTGACTGTACTTCAATTAAAAAAATACAAAAAAAAGATAAACAAAGTCCTACTTTAGACCACAGGGAACTATATTCAATACCTTCTAATACTCTATAATGAAAAGGAATTTGAAAAGGAATTATATGTGTGCATAACTGAAACACTATATTGTACACGAGAAGTTAACACAACACTGTAAGCCAACTGTAATTCAATAAAATAAATAAACATCTTGTGTTTCTTGTTTGTCCTCTTCTGTGTCTTGTGTTTCTTGTTTGCCATCCGCCCTAGAAGGTCCTCTGTGAGGACTTCTCATCAGCACCCCAGAGTCCCTGACAGTCTGTGGCACGTAGCAGCATTCAGTTAACTTCAGAGCCCGAGTGAGGATGAGCCGCCATAACCCAGGGCTGCAGACCTGACGTGGCGTCTCTGCTTTCCAACTGAACTGCACTGAGCACCAAGCATGGGGCCAGTGCCGAGGATTCAGTGGGGACCAAAATAGACCTGCCTGTAGCTTCCAGGGGGTTGTTTCAGTCCGTTCCTTGGCAATGACCCTGACTGGGATGAAATTCACGCCTCAGCGTTTCAGCTTCAGCCTCAGACCCTGTCTCTGCCCCAGCTTTCAGGGCCAAGCCTCCCAGCCCCAGGGCCAGAGCTGACACCTCCTTTCCCAGCCCCTGCCCCTTTGAAGCTGGACCCAGTGTCCTGTCCCCATTGGTCTGCATAAGGAGGGCAGTCTGCTGAGACTGGACTTGAGTACTAGTGCTTGGATATTTACAAAAAGCATTCCAAAAAATGAAATACAAACCCCCTCCCCCCCAAACAGAAATCTGGGCTCTGCTAGTAGGAAATACAACACCTTTTAAGAAAAAATAAACTATAATCTTGGTGAAGGTCTATCTCTACTCACTCTACTTGCCCCAAAGCAACAAAATACATTTCTGATCTTTTGCTAAAAATTCACCATGATGGGGACTTAAAAAAAATACACAGTTTTCAGCAAAACAAGATTTTACATTCCTTGATTCTTGGCTTTTAATCTCCACTTAATTCACCAAGTGTAGGAACGGTTGCAAATTCTGAAGAATTAAACATTAAAAATTAACTTATGTCCAAGAGCAAAACGCAGCCCCGGCCTACTGTGTGGTCCCTCTCCCATGACTACAGCTCTGACTGCGTGGGCGGTGACGTGACTGACCTATCCGCTTACCCTTCTAGAATCACCCATAATAATCTCCTTAAAGCAGGGGCTGTGTCTCATCCAGGGTTTGGCAAGCTAAGGCCGTTGGAGGCCAGACCAGCCTGACACCTGTTTTTGGACAGCCCACAATCGAGCCACAATGTTTACCTTCCAAATGGTTGGGGGTAAAAAAAAAATCAAAAGAGGAGTGAGATATTCATAGCATGTGACAATCATATGAAAATCAAATGTCAGTGTCCAAAACCAAGGTTTCATTGGCACAAACGTCCATTCATTTACATACTGTCTACACTCGGTCCCATTCCCACAAAGTTCCAAATCCTTGTTATCTGGCCCTTTACGGAAAACTCGCCAACCCCTGTTCTAATTTATACCTCCTCCCCGCAATACAGCAGGGACCAGGAACACAGCGGCGTTCCTCAAATCTATATGAATGTGAACTATACTACTACATGTAAGACAGATAAACAAGTTTCCACTGTACAGCACAGGGAACTACATTCAGCGTCTTGCAGTGACCTACAATGCAAAAGAATATGAAAAGGAATCTATGTATGTGCATGTATGACTGAAACATGATGCTGACACATTGTAAACTGACTATACCTCAATAAAAAAATAAAATTTAAAAAAATTTAAAAACTTAGTGCTATCTGCAACAACGTAGATGGACCCAGAGATTGTCATTTTAAGTCAAGGAAGCCAGAAAGAGAAAGAAAAATACCGTATGAGATCACTCATATGTGGAATCTAAAAAGAGAAAAAAGAAGACATTAATGAACTCATCTACAAAACAGACTTGAAGGCATAGTAAACAATCTTACGGTTACTGAGGGAAGGGACTAGGAAAGGATAAATTTGGGAGTTTGTGATTTGCAAATATTAACTACTATATGTAAAAATAGATAAAAACAAATCTCTTCCGTGTAGCACAGGGGAGTATATTCAGTACCATACAATAACCTTTAATGAAAAAGAATATGAAAATGAATACATGTATGTATATGCATGACTGGGACACTGTGCTGTACACCAGAAATTGACACACTGTAACTGCCTATGCTTCAATAAAAATAAATACAAAAAAAAAAACCCTTACAGCTAAGTTAGTAATAATCAAAAACATAAAAACAAAAATAAAATGAACTGAAATTGTCAGCAGAATTCTGACCTCTGGAAAGAACCTGAGCCCTCAAAATTGTTTTCCTTTATCTCATAAAGGACTTCCACTAGCATCAGCAAAACAGGGCTCTGGCGGCTACAAGGCACGTTTATCTCCCATAGGAAGTCCACGGACACGGTGAAGCAGAGAGGGTGGCTTTATCTGATGGGATGTCACTCAGCCCAATCCCCCGACATCGGTGCAGCAAGCGGAACTGTGAAACAGCCCCTTTGATTCCCAGGATCTTAGAATCAACAACCAGCCCTGCTATCGGAGACGTCAGCACACACCTTGCCAAGAGCAGCACTTGGTAGATACCAGTTGAGGTGAGGAAAATACCAGTTGCGTCTCTGCAAAGGCGTCAAGTTGGGAGAAAATCCCTCCTTACATTCCAGCAAGGTTGGTCCTGTCCCCGGTCTATTCGGGGTCCAGCAGTGCTGGTCAAGAACACACGCTGAGCAGTAGTACGATGCCTTGCTGTGAAACGCCACAGGAACTCGGCAAGTCATGTAGCTGTTCCCTGCCTCAGTGTTCTCATCAACATAATGGGGACAAGACTACACTTTCAAGTCCTGCCCACTGACACTGACGGCACTCACTCTCCCTGGTTACCCTTCACAATGACTCTGCCACGCCCTGTTCACCCGGCTGCCAGAATTTCAGTGCCGTAGACCTTTGGAACAGCCTTCAGATCCCTCCATCTCCTGGACCGCTCCCCCACGCAGGCAGCTAAGCTTTCCTACCCAGGTTCCCGCGAGCACCCTCTGGGTACACCCCTCGGATGTACACCCCTCTTCTGCTCCTGTTGCTCAGGTAAAAGGCATGCACCAGAACGCTGCAGAAAACAATGAGATACAGATACCTTAACCCACACTGTATTAGTCCTGCTGAGGACACAAACTGTGCCTCGAGCTTCAGTTGCAGACGTGCCCCAGAAAAGGGGGGAAGTATCTCACAGTCAGTCAGTCCTCACTCTACATTTATCAAAAGAAAGAGAACTTCAGTGGCCCCGAGAGTGATCCACACCAGGAGAGGCCAGGAGGCTGAAGAGGAGGCAGAGGAGACAAGAGAAATACCGTAGTGCCTGTGAAAACAGTTTTAAATAGTACGCCGTAGGTTAGAGCAGTAGACACACGAGCCAGGTGAGAAGCTGTAAGATGTATCGGTTTGCTAGGGCTGTCCTAACTGCCTCCCACACACGGCGGGGGTGGGGGGGGTGTGCTAAACCACGGAAACCTATTGCCTCCCAGTCCTGGGGGCTGGAAGTTTGAGATCAGGGTGTCTACACAGCTGGTTTCTCCCAAGGTCTCTGTCCTTGTGTAGACAGCCGTCTCCTCCCTGTGTCCTCATGCGGTCGTCCCTCCTGCATGTCTGTGTCCTAATCTCTACCAAAAAGGACACCTATCCTGTTGGATTAGGGCCCACGCTACTCACTTCCTTTCACCTCAATTTCCTCTTTAAAAACCGCATTCCCGGATAAAGTCCCAAGGAGACATGATTCAGCCCAGAACAGGAGACTTTTTGGAATTCTATTGCTTGTTTGATTTTTATAAGGGATTGGCTCCAACCACAGTCCAAAATCCGGCACTAGCCAAGAGTGGCGGCCGCCTTAATCAAACAGTAAAAAGCCAGCACTGGTGTGCTGCCCGGGGGGTCCCATGTCCCTGATGGCGAGGGACTGCCCAGTGTCAGACACGACAGGCCATCCCCAACTCAGCTTCGCTGTCTCAGAGAGGAGATCAGAGAAACAGCACATCCAGCCCCCAACCTGCCCTTCTGCAACCGTCCGGCTCTGATTTTCCTTGACAAGGAAAGTACAAATTCATGAGTCCACACTGACAATACAAACACAAATTTGAAGATAAAGCTCTTCCCTAAAAAAAAAAAAAAAAAAAAAAAAGTGCAAATGAATAAATGCGGCAGGAAACAGGGAGCCGGTGGCTCCCACAGCTGGCTCTGGATGAGCTGTGCTGGCGATGTGAGCTGGTCCCTGACCCACGGCACCTCAACCACCAGAACAAGGTTCCACTGGTACCAGACGGCTTCCTACTCCCAGAAAAATCACGGGAAGCAAATGCCGCCCAATGTTCAGGTTTGAGTCGTGGAACCATGGGAGTCACTTTCCTCCTCATTTCCATTCTGTGTGTTTTTGAGGAGGTGTGTATTGCCTTCATCACAGAAGAGGAATTCTTTCAAGACTAAAATTTGTATTACAGTACCTGGAAAGCTCAGGTTACAGAACAAACCTAAGAGCCTGAGGCGGGGAGGACTGGAAGTCAGAACGAGGCATCAGGTCAGGGGTGTGGGGAGACGGTCCCCGCCCAGGAGGGGTCTTCACCCTTGGTTCCAAGTCTGTGGTGAGAGGCAGCAGTGCTTTCTGGTACTCTGCAGGCATTAACACAATTACTGAAGCCTAAAATGTCAATTTTTTTCCTTCTTAAAACTACTCAATAAGGATGTGGATATTTTAGGTGCTGAAATGTTGGGACCCACTTGAGGTAAACATTTTTAAAAATTCTCCTCTTGGGGAAGTTACTATATGGAAAAATAAAATGGCCATTTAATTTGACCTTCAAAATATTACAGCAGGTAATGGTGGCAACATTTACTGGGCTCATGCAGCAAAGTGAACGACTTTGATGATATTCTTTAAAACTGAAAATATTGACATTCTGTCAGTCCAACTCATAGAAAAGAAAAAGGTCACACCTTTCAAGTTTATTGTATAATCTCTGGTATGTAAGTACCAGCATGAGGAATTCCCTTGTTCATTTTTTCACAAATTTGCAAGACTGACAGGTACAGGACCCAGTGTTTATTTTTCACTATTAACAATTCAGGGATCCCCAAACCAGTATTAGGTTGTTTTTTCCTATATGGTAGATGTTGCAACAAAAACTTAAACAACGCTGCTACTGTGACGTGACGGAAAATTTACAGACACATGCACACAAAATGGAGTCCAAAAGTTTGCAAACTTGTGATGTTTTCCAGTTTTAACTTTTAACATGTTGATGTATCATGACAGTTGGTTACAGAGGGATTGGAGATTGAGGAATTTAGGAGGCATGATATGGTGTCTATGACACGGTGTGAACCTTGAGAGGAAAACGGTCTACACTCTGCAGGGCCCAAGAAGTACCAACAGACAAGCCGGTTTTGTACTGAGTGAAACAATGGCATCTCTCCAAGACGTGCAGATTCACATGGCTCCTGATAAGCGCCCTTGAACTCTGTGTTTCCTCTCAGTCTCCGGACTTCTTGATAACTCGAAAATTCGACTCTCACTGGCTCCGTTCACCTTATGAGCCCTGGGATGAGGGCCAGAGGTGCCCAACAGCTGACAGTATCACCCACGCCACAGTCCACCCTCCCGCTCCCCACCCCAAACAAGCAGCCGAGTGCCAACACTTGGTAAGAACCGCCTGGGAGAGAGATATCCTGCTCTAGGCCAGTCAGAAAGAACAGACAATAATTACTGTAAATGTCAATGGACTAAATGCACCAATCAAAAGACACAGAGTGGCAGATTGGACAATAAAGCAGAAGTCTACAATGTGTTGCCTATGAGAGACCCACTTTGGAGTAAAGGACACATATAGATTGAAAGTGAGAGGATGGAAAAATATTTCATGCAAATGGAAATGACAAGAAAGCAGAATTGGAAATACTCATATCAGACAAAATAGACTTTAAAACAAAGGCCATAAAGAGAGAGAAAGGAGGACACTATAAAATGATCAAAGGAGCAATACAGGATGAGAAAAGAACAGAAATCCCAGCCATCACCCGCGGCCTTGGGCTGGAAAGCACAGAATTCCAAGGAAATTATACACTCCGTCCAGTCTTTCACCCCGCCCTGCCCCCTCAGACGTGCAGTCACTGAAATTTTCCCTCAAACTTTAAGCATGTATCAAACAAAATTCACATCTGAACTGAAGAGAAAAAAACAGTTTGTGTTTGCTTTATAAAAGATTCAAGCCTTCCTGTCCTGCACAAGTGACATTCTCTCATTTCACACAAGTTTTAGAACTTCATCCTTAATCTCAGAGGAAGAACCCGGGAGAGCCTCTCATCACAACACTGTACTTCTCAAACAGCAAGTCTCAGGGAAGGGGACGGGTGACGGTGGGCCCAAGGGGACAGGCTTCCGGCTCTAGGAGGAATTGCTCCGTGGACCTAACACACAGCACAGCGGCTGCAGTTGACAGCGCTGTCCTGTGCCCTAGACAGTGGCTAAGAGAACAGATCTTAAATGTTCTCACCTCCACACTTAAAAGGTAAAAAGTATGTGAAGCAGTGGTCATGTTAAGTCACCTGACTGTGGTCGTCATTCCTCAACAGACACACTCCACAAGGGCAGACTCTGTATCTATATACAGAGCACCTGGCACAGGATTATGTGCCCAAATGAGCATTCTTCAATGAAGGCACGAATAAATGAATGAATGAACGAATCCTTTTAAAGTAAACATGAGAATACGTTAGATGTCAGAAATCATTCATTGACTTAAGTATTTACCACCCTCCACACATTGTGTCACAGGAAGGGGAAAAGTCCTTCCCATAATATTAAATATTTGTCATGCATCACATGATATCAAGGGAGATACGTTCTACCTATGAGAGAACGTCATTTCCAGAACAGAGAGGTTAAATACTCCATTCTGACTAGTATTTCTATTTTTTATCATTTGACGCATATAAGAAAAGGTCAAATAATTTACTTCAAGGAAAGATGCTTTCATCTCTAAGGTGGAAAATTGCTTAATTTAAATATTTGACATTCGAATATACTTCTTTCTAGAAAAGTGGGTCAAAGCATGTAAAAATCAGATAAGAGGGTATTTGTAGAAAGGTGCAAATTACATTTCCTTTCCACTTGTTACGGAGGGACACAGTGCTAAATTAATCTTCTTAATCGTAATCTCCTGCTGATTTCAAAAGACAGGAAAAAAGAACACGGCCATAAAGCCTCAGTGCTGGGCAGGGATGTAAACCTGACCAAATGCCCAGATCCGCTGTGAGTCATCCATGTTATTAGGACTTAGGAAATATTTTTGCACACTTATAAAAACCAACTTTATGTCAAATGAAGCAACATTTATATACATTTTATATTATGATGATACACATTATGCGTTTATATATCATGTGCATTTAAAAGGCCATTCGAAAAATCCAATGATGGGGGGGTGGGGAGGGTACAGCTCAGAGGTACAGCGCATGCTTATTATGCACGAGGTCCTCCATGAAAAAAGCGCATTTCAAAAAATGCAGTGACAGAAATTAATTTTCTTAAATTGCATTAAAAAAAAATCACTTCCTCAGAGAAATGAGACATAGACACACACACACAGAGAAAGAATTAAAAACTTGGACCCAGCCCATCACACCAAAGAGAGTTTGGAAACCTACTTGCACACCAGGGAACGCCAGGTTCTCAGTGGCCTGGGGGACATACATGGAATGCACCTGCTCCCCATGTCCTAAGATGTGCATACAAATTCCGAATCCCTCAGCCCAGGTCCCTGTGAGTGGTCTACTCAGGCTTGGCTTGAAGCAGTGGAAAGTCGGCCCACTCCAGAGCGTTCCCAGTCAAGGGACCGGAGGTCAGTTTTATGATCTCTGCCGGGGCCAGCGGTGCACTGCTCCCAGCGTGCGAGCCAGCCGTTCACTGCTAACAAGCTCTGCTGCACTGAGTCAGCCAGGCGCGCTGGGCAGAGGGGCTGACGCCTGTCCCCTGCACGAGAGCTGAGAGCCAGATGCCCTCTCCCGAAACCGGCCCGTGAAGGGGCCAACCCATCTGGTAATTCATCAACTGGGGTCTTCACCTTGAACACTAGTCACATCCTGACTGTGAGAGGAAAACTCATCACCTGAGGGTGGCTGACCTCACGGAGCAGGACAGCGTAACGGACCTCAGTAACATGCATATTCTTTCAAGAAGCAAAAGACAAGAGTGAAAACGCATTTTCTTAACTGCTCTAGGGTACCTGAAAATAAAATCTACTAAAATAACAGAACCAACAAAGAAGTCAGAACTGTATCTAGGTACGTATTAGGCATACAAGTAAATAAACATTACTTACTATGGGGTATCGATGCAATATTCAACTTCACTATACACATTATGGTACAAAACAGATACGTCCACCTGTTTCAAAACTGAAATTGTTTGTTACTTCAAATGTCTTTTAACATGAAAACACAAAGGTGATGTGACATGATTTTAACACAAAACCCCTATCTTCACATTGTTACTGTGAGACCCCCATCAATTCACCTTTTGGTATTAGTTTGTTAAATGCTACTTAATGCTTTGTGCACTAACTACCACTAATCTAATGTATTTTTTTTTTTTTACTGTTTTTTTTTTTTATGGAAGTAGAGCTGATTTGCAATGTTAGTTTCAGGTGTACAGCAAAGCTATTCAGTTGTACATATACATATTTCACATATGTTCAAAATATGTAAAATTTTGAATTTAGTTCCCTGTGCTGTACAGCAGGTCCTTGTGTATCTGCCTTTTCCACAGTGGTGTGTCTGTTAATCCCACACTCCTCATCTGTCCCTCTTGCTCTTTCCCCCCTGGTAACCACACTTTGTTCTTTAAGTCTGTGAGTCTG
Source organism: Camelus bactrianus (assembly GCF_048773025.1). Classification (NCBI taxonomy): domain Eukaryota; kingdom Metazoa; phylum Chordata; class Mammalia; order Artiodactyla; family Camelidae; genus Camelus; species Camelus bactrianus. The sequence continues at coordinate 5,356,711 of NC_133575.1, forward strand.
ATACATTTTTAAAACCGGCACGTGACACTGAATTTGGCTCTCTTCTCTGTTCACTGATGTTATCAAGAATGATGTTTCATTGTTCTTTTTCACAGACTGACAAGAGATTTCATATGCCATGACAGTGGTTCAAAAAGGCCGGGAACAATGCAACTTGGCGGTTTTACACGTTTCTGTTCAGCATTACTACAGTCTTCACGGAGAAGGAACGTCTCTGTCAGACAGGGCTGGAGGTCTTTCCAAATGCTGTCAGAAACAGAACCCTGGTTTGCACAAAGAGTCAGAGCAGCCGGCGGACACGTCACGTGGCCCTCTAGAGCCAGGACGACGTCGGCAGGGATGTCAGCTTGAAGGAGGCTCCGAGGGGCTCCCCGGCGGCACGAAGCCAAACTGCCCTCCTCCCCGGTTGTGGTTTTGAAGTTTTAAGAGATGGACAGTGAGTTCTGGTCTGCCTTGACATGTAAAATAAAGTTAACTCCCATTTTGAAATAATCGTGTTGGCCGAGTTTTCCAAATCTCTACAGAGATGATGCTTAATTCATTTTCCAGGTTGAGTGCAGTCGATGTTTAAGTAAGATGCAATGACCGAACGTGCAGGTCCTTGGAGACCCGAACAGCAGGGGCCGAGACAGGGTGGAGGCGGCCGGGTGAGCTTGACATCGCCAGCCAGGAGCCACCCCCACCCAGCCGACTGAGTTCCAGGTCTGCCCGGCGTCTCTGCCCAAGGTGTCAGCCAGCTTCGTCCACTCAGCCTGTCACCACGATCCAAACGCCAGCAGTGAAGGAGACCTCACAGGCTTCCCAGAAGGGCCCCAGAAACCAAACATAAGCACCTTTGGGCTTTTTTCTTTACAACGAGAAACTCAGGGTCTGGATTTCTTTTTCTTTTCCTTTTTTTCGACGTGGGAAGACCCCATGAAGCCCCTTCACTTTTCTGTGACAGAAAGGGGTGACTTAGAACCCATAAGCCTATCTGTGGCGGGAGTACAGAGGGCATTTCCTCAAAGTCCCAACCAATTTATAATGTGAAAATATTACTCCTGTTCATTCTTTCTAGAAATTAAAAAATGCCTACTTTGTTTTGTGGTTTGCATTGCATTTCTGTGATCCCGTTAGGTCAGACTTAGAAAGTCAACAAGTCTCGCAAATAAAATAAAAATGATCCCTAAAAAACGACAAATACTGCTAACGGAGGATGGGACTGCTTTATCTGCTTTTTAAGGTCTCAAAGACATAGCTGACTCGAACAATGAGCAGAAAACTCTAGGCCAGAGGAGTTCCTAATAAAATGCACATGCACCATTCATGTGAAATTCGTAATTCACACCCAGAAATCCCTGACTCGCCCCTAACACGTGAGGGAGCCCAGGAGCAATGGATGAATTCCAAACAGACTTTCTCTGGCAAACTGCAGCATCTCCACATCTGACCTCCCGACGCGGCCGTCTCTGTCCTGACTCCACACCATCAGCTCCGTGTAATACAAGAGCAAGTGCTCACTTCCTCGGCCCCTTTTTGACTGTAAGTCATCTTGCCAAATTCAACCTCAAAGGCGTGTGTGGGCCACGGAGGGAGTGGAGAAACTGAGTGTTGTGTGCGTGGACTGCCGGACATCCATTACAAGAAAGGAACTTTTCAGAATCCCAAGGCTATGAATTTGGTACCTGTCAACGAGCGGAGATCTCCTTTCCGGAGTTGGCACCCCTCAGCCAGCACACAAGTTAAGAGAGAGGAGCTCTCGAGTATTTGGTAATGAATTCCACATTTTCACAGGCATCATTTTCAGGCCAAAGCATGTCGTCACACATAAACACATAAATTGATCATACGCCGTCTGCAACTCTGGAAGCAGAGGAGCAGCATCCCCAAGGATCTCCTCAAACAAAGGCGTGGTAACCGTTTCACCGTAAATCACTTCCTTTCTAGGGCTGTTCAGGGACAGTCCCCCAAGGTGCCTAATAAAGTCTCGAGAAATTCATGACAATGACCATCTCTGTCTGAAAGTGAAGCTGGAAACAGCCATGGTTCTTAACCACGCGCAGAACACAAGCATCTAGACAGTTAAATATAAGAAGCCCATTTCTTTGTTCCCTAAAATGAAACATTTCTGTATCAACAATGCTGCTTAGAAATGGTTGCGAGGAGTTTCTCTGTGGGTGTCCTAAATTTATATTTCTTGCTGTTTTGACTGGTTTCTTTTTCATTGAACTCAAATGACAAACTAGCCAAAGTTGAATAATGGGTTCCCACGTAACTGGTTTAATATCGTATAATTTGATTTCCTCTCCAAAATTGCTCACTTGGTTGAAATGGCATAACTGTATAGGTTTAAAGGCATCCACAATTCTTCTTTTGAAAGAAACGAAGAAAGCTTCAGAAAACTAAAGAAAACGAAGGCGCATACATATGTTATCTGCATTTGCATAAACTACTCTGGGGGAAATGGACTTCCCAAATGTGAGGAAATAAAATGACTTGGTACTTTTTGTAAAGTGAGGCATCACTCGTCCATCGCTTCTACTGGAGTTGGGTTGGGGCAGGGGGATGTCTTCTCTTGTGAAATGAAATGTTCCAGTAACAATATTTATGCAAACATGATCTGTATATTTAGGAAGATTCATAATTGTCCCATAATTGTTTGATAAAGGGCAAAGAATCACATTTTTAAAATATCTTTCTTTTCCTTCCAAGAGTGACTACGGAAAACTGAGCTGTCAAGACTGCTGTACACCAGAAACTGACACATTGTAACTGACTATACCTCAATAATAATAATTTTTTAAAAAACTGTTGCCAGTTTTGACATTTGACTACTTCAATCTTTAAAAACTTTCTCAAGGGAGACAGTGTGACAGAGTGGAATGGGCACTAGCTCCGAAGCCAGAAGACCAGGGCATCCAACCCGTAACACGGGCCTGGCCAAACCAGTGTTCTATTCAAAAGATGTCAGTCCTCTCACATAAGAAGACAGCCACATAAGCCACTTACAGACTGTCTGTGGAAAAGGAATATGGAATCTGCAGTGATCCATGCAGAGAAATCTGTTTTAAAAGAATCTTACTTCCCTCCTCTCGCTCTTCCTCACCTCAAGTTTCCTCACATCTTCTCTCTCACCTTGGCTGGAGCTTACCGATGGAAACGTCCGCAGCGAGGGATGGCAATGTCCTCTGTCTGTGCTGGCCCATAATGCAGCCGCCAGCTCTGAGTGGACACTGAGCCCTTGAAATGCGGTGAGTGTGGGGGTTCTCAACCTCAGCACTGCTGACGTTTTGGGCCAAATGCTTCTTTGCAGTGGGGCTGTCCCGTGCACCTTAGGATATTTACAGCAGCCTCCCAGGCTGTACCCACGAGATGCCAGCAGCACCTCCTCCCCCGAGCTGTGACCACCAAAACTGTCTCCAGACATTGCCCAATGTCCCCTGGGGGCAGCAAAATTATCTCTGGTTGAGAACCACAGGCTAGTGCCATTGAGGAACTGAATGTTTAACTGCCTTCAATTTAAACATTTAAATAGCAGATCTGTTGGGCAGCTACTATTTTGGACAGTGTTGCCTCAAAACTTCTGAGATTATTATGAAAAGCTAGACTGACAGGCAACAAAGATGCTGGGAAGTGTAGAATTTTTTTTTCTGGAAGGGCTAAGGATGGGTTAAAACAACTTTATTTGCATAATAATTATTTATTTGCTGTCCCTCTAACTCAGAGCAGCTAGAGTGACCCAGCAATGTGTAAAAAGGTACAAAGTTAATAATAAAAGGAAATTGAGAAAAACCCACCACAGGGGTTTTCTGTCCATACCTGCCACCCAGGGAGGCAATAATGAGATAAACAGAGATCCGTCAGTAGCAGGGGCCAGAACCAAAGAAGGTTAACAGCCGTGACCACCCCAAGCTGTTCCTTCTAGGTCTGTCTGTCCTCTCCCTGCCGACCCCCCGGGCCACGCAGGACCAGGTGCGAATGCTCGGGGCAGCGCGAGTGACCTGAACAGCAAGCTCCCCACTAGCCCGTTGGGGTCACCCCCCCATTTACATCACTGGACCCTGGTCGCCCGGACCTTTAAATTGGGGTTACATGGGTTCATTCAATACATGGAAAGTGTAGTAAGGACGTATCTCTTTCATTTGAGGCGGGAGGACAATCCCCCAGTGATAGGAGATAACTGTGTTAGGTCAGAGAATCCCAGAAGCAACTGAGAGCCCCGGAAAGAGTCCAAGTTCAAAGGGAGTCATGCAGAAAGCAAGCTGCTCTCTGCAAGGTCAAAGGCAACTGAACCCCCACGAGCCTGGAGGCTGAGATGTCCCAATTCCCAGTTTTCTGTCGCAAGAAATATATGGGTACTGCTGGAAAGAAACAATATCCAGTGTGGTGAAATACACTAGCATTTTATATTTCCTCCCAAACGTTCCTGATGCCAGGAACAGTCAGTTGAAGTCACAAACAGAGAACACGGGCTGCAGAGACAAACAGTCCTGCCACTTGGCCCACAAATGGCCATGATTCCAGGAACCTCGGAAGAGTCCTTATTCCATCCCGTGTCCAGCTGTCTGAACTGTGAAATGTGAAAAACAACAGCCACTTCCTGGGGTAACTGCAGAAACTGGAAAGGGCGTCCCTCTATATGTGACGATTGTAGACTCCGCCCATTTCACGTGCTCTCACATGCAATTTCCCTTTACTGAGGCGACTCTGTGCTCTTGGGGCTGGAAGAGGCAGAAAAAAGGCTGCCCCACCCAACAATGAGCTCAGGAGCCCCAGAGGCTGTAAGCTCGGTCTCTCTGCTCCAGGAGACGCCCCTCTAGGGACACAGGCACACAAACACCGCACGAGATCAAAGAAGTCCAGGGTGGGAGCACACCACGTACTGTCGGAGCAACCAGGACGCCACGGCTCATATACTCCCGACAGGAAATGCCCCCTAAGTGAACAGCTACCAAAAGGGAGCAAAGTAAACAACTCTGTGAACAACAAGGGTCAGGCATCTGCTAGTTTCAAGGGCTCTTCCAAAGGACAAATGGTTCCCAAACCATTCATTCACAAGAGTGCGTATTCAACTCAAGAGCCCTAGAGGTTAAATGATGACACTGTCCCGTCAACCTTTTTTCCAACAATTTAGAGTAAAAAAATACCAGTAATGACCAACGAAATGAAAACCTGGCTTTAAAAGATGTGCGTCAGGCCAAGTGAAATGTGTTAGACACAGAACGACAAATATGGCATGACTCCTCTTATATGAGGTTCTTTGAGGAGCGAAGCTCGTAGAGTCACAAAGGGGAAGGGTGGGGGCCGGGGGCTGGGGAGGGAGAAACGGGGAGTGTTTGGTGAGTACAGAGTTCTGGTCTGGGAAGACGGAAAGTTCCGGGTATGGAAGGTGGTTGATGGCCACACAACGACGTGAATGTCCTTCATGCCAGTGAACCATGCACTTGTAAGTGAGGAAAATGGTAACGTTTTAATCGTGTGTGTTTTACCACAAAAAAAGGAAGAGATGGACAGCCTGGTTATGCAGCAGTCCCAGTCACACACACAGGGGCTCACACCTGCACACACACACTGCGCACCCACGGTCCCCTCTGCATCAAGTTGGGCGAGGACAGCGCAGGAACCTCTGGGCTTGCCTGCACAGCACACTGCCACACACAGAAAACAAGCAGCCCTGAAAGGATGCCCCGCTGGCAGGCTTCTCTGTTGCAGCTGCGCTGTAAAATCAGTGCTACAGAGGGACTATTAGACACGAGCTGATGTCTCCCGGGCTGTGATACGATGCTTCAAGTGCCCCCTCTCCTGCCTAGTGCCCACATTCTACTGGGTAACGTGATCCACTGTCTGTGGCCACATCACAGAAGCTTTCTGGTTGATGAGCAGACGGCTAACAATGAGACTCCCCACCCCCACCCCAATGCAACACTGCATAAAAAATTCATATTTTAGACCAATCTCTCCTTCTTTAAGTAATGACAATAAAAGTTCCTGGAACCCAGCCTGTCTGAATGAATTTTAGTTCGCGGTGCAATAATAAACTAATGGCTTGGGCACAGAAGCATTTCTATGAAGAGCAAAAAAAAAAAAAAAAAAAGAAGAAAAGAAAAGAAAAGAAAACCCAGTTATGCATAGTCAAATGGAAAATTCACTCAACCATGTGTCCTAACCTTTGCCGCTAACGGGCAACGCTATTCCAGATACGGTGCTACCCCCACGGGCTGCGGTGTTCCCGGTCTGATTGGTTAGACTCTCGCTATTCAAAGCGCGGTCCATGGACCTACAGCAGCAGGCTCCCCGGGGAACTTGCTGGAAATGCAAAAGCTTGAGCCCCACCCGGACCTGCTGAACCTGAATCTACATTTGAACGGTATCTCCAGCGGATGCACGTGAAAGTTGGAGGAATCTCGTCTAGAGAAGCAGGCCCCCAGACAGGGCATCTGGACACACTGGTGCATTGCACGGTGCTGTGACATGGCACCAGTAACCCGTGGTCTGTAAGGGCCAAAGACAGTTACAAATGTCATAGAAAGACATCTGGGCAGATCTCTGATTATTCATCCAAAATGAGATGCATCTCTCTAAGGTTCCCTGACTGGGAAACTGTGAGGGGAAGGGAGGAGATACAGCCAAAGCCACAGAGCTGCCTGGCTGCACCCTGGGATAATTAAGCATCACGAAGACATCAAGACATTGAGCAGAATAACGTAAAATAATTTAAAATCTTAGCTGGTAGAAAAATGATTTCCAGCACAGCCGTATGCATACAGTGTACATTAAGTAAGCACTGCCTGAAATCTCACCCATTAAAGAATGACACCATTTCACCCAGGTGAGTTGCACTAAGCAGTCGTACCTCAGAGGAGTTTCATGCCCGTGTCAATGCGAGAGCACCGCTCCGAACACAGCTCAGCAAGCAATGGCTTAGGTGTGATCACTTCAGGATAAGTGGGTTAAATTATCTCCTATCACTGCCATTATTTGCAGACCTGTATAAATGTCTAATGATTAAACCCAATGATTCATCATTCTAAGTGCTCTTCCTAGCGATGCAGACTGCACACTGATCCCACGTTTTCTGCCCTCCCTAGAAGAGGATGGTCTGTGACCATGACGACACACACTTCTCGGTCCCACTGATGTCATCCTGGGTGCTGTGACGTGCTTGGCCGAGAAGCTGTGAGGAGCAGTGGCAGGTACCACATCACAGCAGTTTTACGAGACGTCCCAGTGCTGTGCTATTTGTCTTCACCCTGCCTTGGTACTGGCCTAAATGCCAAGTTCTAGCCAATAGGCTGAGCGAGGGAACCCAACAGGGTCAGGGAGGATGTTTTCCTTCTACACTAGTCTAGTCACCCAGCACTTAGACACAGGGCAGTGAAAACCAGTATCAACATAGAGCAATGTGAGGAGGAATATGGATTTATATACCTTCAAGAGAAAACAGCTGAACCTGTCTGAGAGATTGTCCTGCCTCTTCAAACCCGGATTTCCCTTTTTCTCTTCGCCTTACGGCCAAACTACCAAAAGGAGAGGGTACCATACCTGAATCAAATCTCTCCCTTTCCAATTTCCCTCAACTCACATGCAGTCAGGCTCCTGGCTTCCAGGCTCTCCTACACCCTCTTTCAAAGTTACCAACGACACTGGGGTCCTTTCCACTGCCCTCACATCCTATTAGCCATGAGACACTGAGAAGGCTACTCATTACCTCGTGTCTCGCACACTGTCAAACAAAGTTAAAACTTTCCCTCCGCTTCTCAGAAAGATGCTTTGAAAGGCAAATGCTATTCATTTACGTGAAGACTCGTGCACACTGTCAATCTTAACCAAATGAAAGATATTCATATCAGGACTGAAGTCAAGCCACAGCTGCTATCTACACATTTTAGGACAAACCTTGATGTACTAAAAATGCCAGATTACCACCAATGTACGTCAAGGACATGAAAGACATATACTGATCAGAAGGCCCTTCTCAGAACGGAGACGTGAAGGATGCTGATACAGAAGACTAAAATTATATCCAGCCCACATCCCATCGCCTCATCCTCATTATCCGTCCACAGGCACTGGTCCAGGCACACGGGCACAACATAAGTAAAGCTGAACAAATGTAAGGGAGAGAAGGAAGATAAACAAACTATAATAAAGCTGGGGGTGGTGGTGAGGGTAACGAGGCTCCATGACTCTAGCATCTTGAGTTCTACATGCAAACACAAAGAAGCAAAAAACTCCAAGACAATAAATGTGAACACAGCATTGTGTCAGTGCACAGGAGGGGCTGATTAATCGGTCCTGGGACTGAGGAAAATATAAAGGTCAGGAAAGGCTGCACAGAAGGAAGGAATTCAATCTGGCCACGGGTGGAAAATGAGAGTTTCACAGCAAAAACGTTGGCACAGTCACCTCCAGTGTCTAGTTCCATAGGTAAGGAATCTGGATGTCACCAGTCCATCTTCACAACCAATAAAAAGGTGAACAGACTAAAAAGTTCACAACTCTGCCTGAAACCCGTAAGACACGGGAGGACACAGAACAAGCCAGAGCTCCCAAGACTGGAGAGACAGGTGAACACAAGAAGTTATGGCTTTCCAGAGCAGAAATCCCCAGGTGGAAAAAACCACCGCGGGAACCGGGGCCAGGGTAGGGAAACTGAATTGCAATTGACCAACTGCTGGAGACTCCCGGTGACAAGTCTGACAGTTAAAACTCCAGAGGGACTCCAAAAGGAACCATTCTGAAAGATGTCTTCTTGGGAGGGCCTGCTTCAGGGACACCAGTTAACCAGACCCTGACCTGCTGGGTATTACTATCAGAGCCTAACCGACCTGGGGACAGGAAACGTCCAACGTCAGCTAGCTTCCGCCATTCTGTCCCACCTAAGGGAAGAGAAAAAGGTTCAGAAACACTTAATACGTTCCTAGTTCAGAGGCACAGCCTCACTAAAAGACTGAAATCTAATCAGAAGACTAAGAATGTTTCCACTCCTTACACACCTTAACCACTGCTTAACTGAAGTTCTTTTTACAGCATTTTCGTCTATGGTAGACATATCCAGCTTTCAAGAGAAAATGACAAGGCATACCCAAAGGCAAAACAAGACAATTTGAAGAGAAAAAGTGATCATCAGAACCAGACAAGGCAGGAATGTGAGCATTATCACATCAGGAATTGAAAACAACTCAGACCAATATGCTAAGGACTCTAAAGGAAAAAGTAGACAGCATGCAAGAACAGGTGGGCAATGTAAGCAGCGAAGTGGAGATGCTAAGAACGAACGAAAAAAATGTCCCGGCGATCAAAAAGTGTAACAAATACAGAATGCCTTTCCTGCACTTATGAGTAGATAAGGACACAGCTGAGGAAAAAAATCGTATCAGACACAAAGCCACAGCTCCAGAAGCTCAATGAACAAGTGGAGTAACTGTCAGACATCGACACCTCAGCATCTCACCTTCAAGTTATAGAAGATCAAAGATAAAAAAGAAATCCTCAAGAAAGCCAGAGGGGGGAAATATATTTTACCTACAAAGAAACAAGGAATCACATTTAACGTTTCCTCAGAAATCAAGCAAGTAAGGAGAGTGGACAGAAATATTTAAAATGCTGGGGTGGGGGGGTGGGTGGATTCCACTAGCTAGAAGTTTTTACCTTGTAAAATCATCCTTCAAAAGTGAAGGTGAAATAAAGACTCAGACAAACCAAAACTGAGGGGATTTTTTGCCACTAGACCTGCCTGGCAACAAATGTTAAAAAGTTCTTTAGAGAGAAAAAATAATACAGGTCAGAAACTCAGATGTACATAAAGAAGGGAAAAAAGGATATCAAAGGAGGAATAAGAAAAGATAAAATTCCAAATTTTATTTTTCTTATTCTTAATTGATAACAGTTTGTTCAAAATAATAACAGCATCAAGTTATTTGATCATGTGTGCCTATGTATCTATTATACATAAATAAATATATATTTTATATACACATTTTTAGTTTATAATGTATATGCTTATATAGAAATATATAATTTTATACATATTCCTGTCTACTTATTTTTAAGTAAAATGAAAGAGAAAGGAATTAGGATTATTTTGTTATTATAAAGTACTCACACTAGCCAGTAAAATGGTATGGGATTATATGAAAGTGGACTTGAATTTATTGTAAATGTATATTGTAATCTCTAAGGCAATCACTAAATAGAGTTAAAAAAAAACAGTGTAATATGTTAAAAAAGGAAAGTGGAATCACAAAATGCTCAAAGCCACAAAAAATAGGAACAAAGAACAAAAGCAACAAACATTATCATATATGATAGATATGAATCCAACTATATCAATAATCACTTTGAATGTCAATGGTCTAAATGCACCAATTTAAAAGATGGTGACTGTTAGTGAATCAAAACACAAGACCCAAAAAACAAGAAGTCTGCCTTAAATAGACACACACAGATTAAAAGTAAATGGATGGAGAAAATACACCAGGCTAACACTCATCAAAAGAAAGCATGAGTAGCTCTAATAATTTTAAACAGAGCAGACTTCAAAACAAAGAAAGTTATCAGGGATAAAGAAGGGTACTTACATAATGGTAAAGAGGTCAATTCTCCAAGAAGACATAACAATTCTTCATAAACTCCGTGAGACAAAAACAAATAGAACAGCAAGTAGAAACCGAAGAAATAGATGCATTCACTATCATAGCTGGAGACTTCAACAGCCCTCTCTCAGAAACGGACAGACCCAGCTGGTAGAAAATCAGTGGAGACATAGCTGAACTCAACAGCACGAAGGATCAACTGTATGTAACTGACATCTATAGACTAATTGACCCAACAGCAGCAGCAAACACACCAAAACTGACCACATTCGGGGCCGTAAAACACATCATAACTTAAAAGAATATACATCATACAACGTCTGCTCTCAGGTCACAGTGGAATGAAAACTAGAAGTTAACAGAGGAAAGATCATTGCAAAACCCCAAAACATGTGGAGATTCAACAACACACGGGTTCTAAATAACACATGGGTCAAAGAACTCTCAGAAGGAATTTAAAATTATTTTGAAGTGAATAAAGACAAAAACACAACGTTTCAAAATGTAGCCTGTACTGAAAGCAGTGTTTAGAGAAAAATGTATAGCATTGAATGTTAATATTAGGAAAGAAAGATCTAAAGTCAGTAATCTAAATTTCCAGCTTAGAAAACTAGCAAAGAAAAGAACAAATTAAATCCTAAGTGAGGAGAAGAAAAGAAATAATAAGAGTTAGTGCAGAAACAAATGAAATTAAGAACAGGAACTCAATAAAGAAAAACCACAAAGTCAAAATCTGTTTCTTTTAAAAGATCAGTAGAATCATTAAGCCTCTAGGAGGGCTAACGAAGAAAAAGAGAAGACACAAATGACTAATATGAGAAATGAAAGAGGGGACATCACTACAGACCGCATGGAAATTTAAAGTATAATAAAGAAGTACTATGAAAAACTCTATGTCCACAAATTCAATAACGTAGATGAAATGGAACAATTCCTTAAAAAACAGAATCTGTCAAAACTCACAGAAGAAAGATGACCTGAGTAGGCTTGTATCTATTAAAGATACTGAATTAATACTTTCGTCTTCCAAAACAGAAAACACCAGGCCCATGTGGGTTCACTGGTGAATTCTGCCCAACAACTAAGAAAGGAATTAGACCAATTCTCTACCATCTGCTTCAAAGGATAGAAGCAGAGGGAACACTTCTTCACTCATTCTATGAGGTCAGCGTTACCCCAATAGCAAAACCAAAGACATCAGACGAAAGCTGTAAAAAATATCTGTTATGAATATAGATGCAAAAATCCTCAAGAAAATATTAGCAAACTGAATCCAAAGCTGTATGAAAAGAATTACACAAACATTTGACCAAGTGGGATTTGTCCCAGCGTTGACTCCAATGCTGGTTCAACATTCAAATACCAAGAGATGTAATCCATGACATCAATAGGCCAAAGAAAGAAAACTCTTACGATCATATCAATAGACGCAGAAAAAGCATTTAACGAAACCTGACACTCTCTCATGACAACGGCTTTCAGTAAAGTAGGCATCACGGGGAACTTTCTCAGCTTGGTAAGGAGTACCTGCAGACAGCCCCACGGCTATCGCCAGGCTTGATGGTGAGAGGCTTGAAACTACCCTGGGCCAGCAACAGGCCCCACTGCAGGTCTCCTAGAAATACAGACTCTCAAACCCCAGCCCAGACCCACTGAATTAGAACCTCTGGAGGTGGGACCCAGGAATCGGTATCTGAGCAAGCTTACCAGGAGACGTAAGCACAGTTATGTTTGAGAAGCACTGCTCTGAGAAGTTGGGAGTCTTAAAAGAGCAGAAATAGGGAGCAAGGTAGAGGCCATGGGGCTTGTCTATGCCAGGGACAACACATGCTGGAGTTACATACAGCAGGGAGGATGGCGAACTGGTTGGAGACCTGAGTCTGAAGAACTCTGCAGAAGGATGGTACCAAGGTAAAGGAGAGGACGGCACTAAGGAGGCTGGTGAGTTTTTAGGTTGAGTGGCTGAGTGAATATTTATGTTTTTAATTAATTGGAGACTCTAGGGAGAGGGACAAGTTTGGGGGTGACAAATAAGCAGCTTGGCCACAGAGCTCCTAAGTGACACCGTCAGCACTGGAGCCCAGAGACCAGACTCTCTCCACATGTCGCTCACTGTCTCTCATGCAACAGGGAGGAGAAACGTGTCCAAACCAGGATAAAGCAACTTAAAGGGATTCAACAGGACCATAAATCAGAAGTGATGAGTATGGACTTGAATCTGCATCTCAGGATGGAAACGTGGTCGTGGTTTGTGTATGTACAGACAGAGGAAGATAGGGAAAGGTGAGGCAGGTAAAAAAGGGACATTTCATTGACCAACAACGAAGTTCTCATTCTGCCTTTCAATTGTCAGAGAGCAATCACCATCGTCCCATTGCCGTTAGATTCTGGTGGTTCAGAAAGAGCCTTCAACTCTATACATTAAGTACCTTAAGACTTGATTAATGCTACTATAAAGGAAAATGCAAGCAAACTAGCTTTGCCTTCATCCTCAGCAAGACGGCACCCCTCAGCAGAATGACAGCTAATGAGGTAACACGGGGGATTTCAGCACAGCGGCACACAAAGGCCTGGAGATGTGACTCTCCCAAACTAGGTTATTTTTCCCTCCCAGATATTGTCCCAGGACCGAGCAGAAAACGATTCAGAAGTCACACAGCAAAGCCTCCCAGGGTGTGTAACTCAACATTCCACCAGCGTTCACTACCCCTTATAATATTCTCCATTACCAGTTGGAAAACAAAAGTTCTAAGGAGTTCCATTGTCTTTTTGTCTCCAAATGACAAAGAAACGAAAGAAACATACACAGGATGCAAAGGACAAAGGCGAGGGTGGGTGCCGAAGGGGCAGCATCGCGAGGCTTTAAAACACAGCAAACCCGTGTGTTTGCTGCGGATTTTCCCTGCCTCTTGAAACTGGAGTCCGTCTTCACACAGACAGAGTGACCAGTTTCTCGGGGATCGGAACACTTCTCGATGCGACTTCACGCCATACTTTCGGGATGGCCAAGATTTACAGCTGATTAGCCCGCATACTTCAGTCGCTTTCTCAAAAGATTCTAGGAAGGGATTATTTCTGTGCCCAAAGAGCCCTAGAGAATAGGCAGGGCGGCTCGCGGCCGTAATGTGAATTCCCCGGACTCGGTACACTGTGCTCATTGAAGCAGATAAAGCAAAGTTAAAGAAGCATTTAGTTCTTCAGAATGCCAGCCTTAATAAGTATCTTTTTGTGGAAGGATTTAGGAGGAGGGGAGGGTTACCCTTAGTGCAGGCATTATTTCCTCATACAAAAAGGGAAAATGTGCATACAGTTGGATGTAAAAAGCCAAAACGCACACGCCCCCCTCCCTCCCCAAGGAAAACTTGCTGAACACACACTCCCAAACGCCAGAGCATGAATCTTCACAGCTTAATAGTCCCGAAGCCATTGTGCACTTTCTCTTGGGAAAGGCGGCTCATTCATCTGCAACCGCCCAAGTTCAACCGTTCAGCTGTGAGAACGGGGAGCTGCGCGGCCCTCCAGACCCCACCTTCATCAGTAAGCAGGACCCAGTAGGAGGAGGAGGGGGGCAGCCCCCCCCCAGGATGCCCCCGTCGAGGAACATGAGAAAGTCTGCCACAGGCTCAACTGGCCACATCGGCGGGCGGCCGAACGCTTAAAGTGACCTCTGCTTGCACGGTGCAAGGTCCGCCTGGCCCCAGGAACTTCCACAGTTCGTGTCGTAAACACTGTCCCACGTGGAACAGGGTGCAGAATCAGTCACTCGTGATTACTTAAAGTGCGTGCCGTTTACTAAGGCAATGGCACGGGATCCCACTTCGCTAACCACCAGCAAATGTCTCCTGCTCGACCTGGCCTTCCCTGCAACCTGTCTTCTAACATGAATATGCACATGGAAGGCAACTGAGCTATGGGTACAACGAAAAGCACGTCGAGATGCCCATTGTGCCGCTGGAGTGGAGTTTCCGCTGTGATTACAGGAGGTGAAATGCCCACTTCACCCGCAGGTGCTTCTCTACGTCTAAAATTTTCCATACGGACTCCAGTAACCTAAGGCAGATTGGTAAGGTCCTTCACAGAGAGCAACGTCAACACTTAACTACTACTAATAAAAGGGAGGGAGAGAGGGAAGGTGGGAGAGAGAGAAAGGAAGAAAGAAAAGGGAGGAAGGAAGGAAGAGAGGGAGAGAAAGAAAGAAAGAAAGGAAAGGAAAGAAAGACAAATGAACTTTTTTACAAAACAGAAACAGACTCACAGACAGAAAATAAACTTACGGTAACCAGGAAGAAAGGACAGGGAGCAATAAGTTAGGAGGCTGGAGATTAACAGGTACAAATTACTATACATAAAAGAGATAACAAGGGCGTGCGGTATAGCGCAGGGAACTACACTCAACATCTTATAATAAACTATGATGCAGGGGGGAGGCTATAGTTCAGGGGTACAGCAGATGCTTACCATGCACGAGGTCCTGGGTTCAAGTCTATTAAGTAAATAAATAAACCTAATGCTTCCTCTCCCCCCCAAATTTTTTTAAGAAAAGAAACTATAATGGAAAAGAATAGAAAAAGAATACATGAATAACTGAATCACTTTGCTGTACACCTGAAACTAACACAACATTGTAAATTAACTACACTTCAATTTTTAAAATGGTAAAAAAAAAAAGAGAGAGAGAGAGAGAGAGCAAGCGAGCGAGACATAGAAGGAAAGACGTTCACAAAGTGCCCGCTTTGAGTCATCCCTTCCCCCACACAAATGGAAAATGAACTCACCCACATTGGTAGCTGTCCTCTGAAAAGACCCAGTTGAGAGAAGTTCTTTCTTTATTGTGTGGTTTTAAAGACTATCCTCTGACCTCTGCTATTTATGACTTAAGATCTGTGAAGACAGGGCCAAACCCCTTTGGCTCCAAAAGGCGACACAAACAAAAGCTTTTCACCTTTGTTCCACTTACCTCATTTCCCATCAGGACACGTCCCTCCTGCACCCCCTGGTTTCACCATTTAAGCTGCATTTTCTTGTTTCTTTTGCCCAGCCACAGCCATCACCTAGCTGACAAGTGGCCACTGTCACTCCTTTCCAAGGACAGAGTCCCCCGTCATCACGGCCCAGCGGAAGGAGCTTCGGTAGGAATACAGCCGCCTCGTCCCCTCACCTCAGCTCACCATGAAATTGTGTAATAAGTGGTTCAGGAAGCTCAACAACGCGCCAGGCAAGTCTCAGCCCCAGTACGGCGCTCCTCAAGTTACTTACTAGTTTATGGATTTATCTACAGCCTTTCTCGCCCTTAAAAGGATTCAACACGATTTACAGAGGCCCATAGGATACAGCCAGAAAGCAAATCTCACATGGTTGAGAAAAATGAGATAAAAGAAATAAAAACTGGAGTCAGGTACAAAGCTGGTTCCCAAAGTACATGGGATCAATTTCAGTAACCTTGTTAAAGCACGAAATTTTATTTATCTTCTAGCTTTGTAATGGCCAGTTCTAAGGGGAAGACAGTTTGGTTCCAGTGGCTCCAGGCTAAAACATCTACCAGTTGCTGAGGGAAGCATATTGAGTACTGAATAGATGCACACGATGAACGTCTTCCCACGTTTTCTCCTGAAGACGGCACAGAGTAACAGACCGATGTTCTCAGCAAGTTCCTCAGAGTGACTGGTTTCTGAGATGGTTTCTGAGAATATTACACGAGCTGCATTGCAGCAAATGGGGTTCAGTACATGCCAAGGACGACTGTGAGATGGTGAAGGGACACAGATCAGTCCTGTAATCAAGGCATGGCTCGAAGAGCTTCTGGAGACCATCCATCCACGAGGCATGTGTAACCCCTGCTTCCCTCTGGCACCTCTTGTACCACGAGGTTATGGGGTGTTGATATGAGTCCTTGGCAAGGACCAGGGGTACAGTGACTTGTCGACACATCACTGTCATTTCACAGCTACCAGAACTGCTGTCAGCTCTGACATCCACTGTGAGAACTGAAGCCCCTAACGAGGATGACTATTTGAATAAAAATTCCATCCCCTCTCTGCCTAGACATGTGTCAAGTAGCGTGAAGGGAGGACGTGACAAGGATCCTCCTCAGGAAAAGTCAATCTCTCTTCCTACCTAGGGGAACAGAAGCTACACATTCAATGCTCTATCCCATACAGCACAGCAATGGTAATTTTAGGTTGAAAAAGAGTTTAGAGCAAATGACTGGCTTAGCCACGAAACACTCTCACACACACTTTGCACTGTAACCCGGCAGCACGCTATGGGGCCTTCCAGGGACAGACTGCACCCCGTTACCCCGCAGCCCCATGCCCTCTGCCTGCCTCTTGTCTGTAGAAATATTTTAGCCTTCTAGGCCTTCCCTGAGTTTCAAAAAGCAAATTTAATTTCAGAAGTGAGAAAAGGCAGAAACAAAGGGGGACAGTCAAACAAGACAAAACAGTGATAGTTTAGCTGTTAAACAAAGTCAAGGACTCTGGTACATCCTCAAGGGCTATCGATCATATCCGGACCCACATCCTTCATCTGTTTTGCAGACAGTGAAACCCCACCAGGTGGGAGAAGTTAACTGATGCTGACCACAAGCCCATCCCCAGACCAGCTGGAACCAGAAGGTTGGTGATGTCGGCTCCCGACGGCCTCACCACCACCCAACCAGAAGAATGTCCACGAGCTGATCAGGGCTCCTTCCTCACCTTGTCTTTAAAGTCCTTTCCCTGAAAGGCCTCGGGGAGTCGAGTCTTTTGAGCATGAGCCACCCAGGCTCCTCTGTCACACCTTCAATAAAAGCCGCACTTTCCTTCACCACAGCCCAGGGTCGGGAGACTACTGCGTGGGTGCGCGGACCCAAGTTTGGCTCAGTCACAACATGACCCAAAGAACATCATGCTTTGAGCAATGAGTCTTACAAGAAAGTTCTCTTACCCCAAATAGTTGCAAAACAAACATACTAAGGTAGTTTAACATGTTTGTTTACAGGGTGAGGGAAGTTCTTCTACGTCAAAGAGAGGAAATTGAGAACTCATGTAAGAAAGGAAAATTAATTCTCCCAATAATTAGCCTGTATTCCTCCTTCAGGCAAACTAGGTAGCAAGCCTACCTCCCAGTTCCCCCAGTTAATAAAAAGCCAAGTTGAAATGCATACCTGGATTCCTGTTCCTATAGTAACTGCTCTCTTAAAAACAGAAATAATGTTTCTAAGACAGACTATGTCCCAACACAAATCAGGCTCCCAAGAGGAATTCCTGTGTGTGAGTAGGTAGGACAAGTTGACCCTCATGTCAAGGACTGCCAACACGATGGAGTCAAAATCACAGAGAGAGAAAAGCAAATGGTGACCCCGTCAATTCAAGGGAGCGTCTTCACTTCGGTCGAGACTATTTTGACAGGGACCATCCTTGGAGAAGGGAGGCAACCCAGCCCAGTGGCATATTCAGTGCCCACAAGTTCTCCCTCCCAGCTACTAAAATCCAATGTGGTCTCCTTTCTAGAACATAACCCTCCTGTTCCACAGTCAGCACTGGTGCTCTTTGCTGGTCGCCAGATCGAAGCCAGCGTCTTTCAACAGTCGGAGCGCCTCCGTGTGCCTTCTGATGAATGCACGACAATGTCAACACACCTGTCAGCCCACAATCGGCATGGAACACGTCCTGACGGACACGTTTTTCACATGTTGGAAACGGATTCCCTTTCTAACGCCGGCTTTCAGGAATCCTTCCTCTGTCGTGAACCACACTTAAGACATTCCGTTTGCATCTTCTTTCATGAGATGGGAGCAGAAATTACCAGGAAGAGGTGAGGCTAAGGACTTCCACAGAGGTGCTTTCTCTCCTCCACGTGGCTTTGCTTCGAAGTTTACAGCAGGTGGAAGACTTTCACACTCATAAAAATTGCTACAGAAAATCAAAAGCACGTGGGGCTGTTCACATGTCACGTGTTGGATTTAAATCCAAGTAAGCACCTGTTCTTTTCCTGAATTGCTGACTGTGCTGTGAGCCTGGCAGGAAGTTCTGTGTGTTATTTCAGCACACAGCCTAGTTTCTAGGCTAGAAAACCCTGCAGTGTTCCAGTGACTGCAGGCTAATGATCGCCCCAAAGCACGCTAATATGTCTGATAAAAGTTCCCAGCGTGAAGGCAGAAAACACTTACCATAAGAATGACAGAGCAGGGAAAGCAAATCGGTGACACCAGCTAGGGCTGCCTTCAGGCTGGAGGCTCCAATTAGAGCTGAGCCCCCGCGTCCCCCAGGCTGGGGCCGGAAGAAGGCGCTGCAGACCTCTCCTGGGTACAATCAATGGCTCGCCTTCCTCTGAATCCCAGCACTTACCACTGAAGGAAGGAAGTTCTGAAACAAGGTGTATACATAGCTGCCTCATGGACAGGTTCTTTCGGTTTTTCTGTTTCACATGCTCTCACTTGGTTCTTCCTTTTTTGCCACGTCTGCCTTTACCTGAGAGATGACATTTGCTTGAATGCTCCCTGACAGCGACACTGGATGGAGTCCTGAGAATGAAGCTGCACGTCCAGCCCTAACTCGAACTTGCAGATTATTCGATTTTTCAGCTGCACGGCGACTGGGAAATCCACGGGCTCAGGTGTGCCTGAGGAGAGACTCCATCTCTGGGTAAGCACTAAAGTGCCTAATGGTCCTTGGGGTAGTTACAGTAATGCTTTTCCTGGCATGTTACAGGACAGTCCAACAAATGTGCACTCAACAATACTCATCGTGCTGTCACAACGCTGCACGCACAGACGGCTTTTCCAAAAGAACATGAGCCAAACTCTTACACACCCAACCATTTCTTTTCATATGCATCCCATACAAACTGCAAGTCCACCACTGGCTTAAGGAAATAGAATATTCCTCTCTTCTCTTTCCAGATTATCACGTCCCACTTGCTTAGAAATAATGTCACGATCTTTACTTACAGAAATGGTAACACTGGCATCCAAAATAAAGGGAATTAATGATAACACGTGAGAAGTTCTGTACTCTTCTGGCAGTACAAACCTACACCTTCTCTTGACCATCACTGTCAGGGGCGCTCTGTCTATGAAATAACTGGTAATGTCGACTGAAAAAGAATGCACACCGTGAGACTTCTGAGTTAAGTTTTACTTGGGCAAAATGAGGACTAGAGCCCGGGAGACAGCACTCAGAGAGCTCTGAGGAACTGCTCCAGAGAGGTGGGTACAGGGGAATGTCACTGTTATTTATATATGGTTTCAGTGAAGGGGGTTACATGCAGTAAAGCACACACTGAGGCAGAGGCTTGTGGCCAGGCGCGAGGAGATGTCACCATTAATGATTTTAGTGCTTTTCTACATATGAGAAGATGCAGGAATTTGGGCTCATAAAATCTTCTTCTCAAAATATCTAACTATCTGAAGGCCTGTCCAGCCAGTTTTTCCCAGAGCACAGAGCTCCTCGTTCCTCATCTCCGCCCTGAACTCCTTTCAGGGGGTGTCTGAGGTCAGCAGCTGCAGCAGCTCGTGATTTAATCCTTGTAGAGGTAGATGGCAAGTGCCAATTTTTAGCTGGCAGTAACTCCCAAAAGATATCAATACGTTGGACAAGAGATTCTCATTATAGATCAACTTTGCCCTTGAAGATGATAATACAAAGTCAGGGAAAACTGTGAATATTAAATATTACAATAGAGATTTAATGCAGTAAGTATTACAATAGGCTTTGAGTGTTTTAAAGTATATAATACATCTGAAATTTCAATCTGTTGTTTATTATTATTGCAAAGAAATAAAGACCTCAACTTTGGGTTTTGGGCATTTAGACCTAGCGCATTTCCACGTGTGCCTGAGTTTTCCTTTTCTTCCTTAAGATCTGTTTTCTCAGGGCTCTGTGGATTTACAGTCATTACCACATAAATCACAGAGAGCATCTAATACAAAACAAAAACCTTCAACAGTCACATTCAGTTACGTTCCAGAGGTTTGACCTTTATCCAGTACATTTCACAGATGTCAAATGAAGCCGTCCAGATGTTCACGCAAACAAAACCAATCTTCCTCACCTCTAAATGTGGCTCTGAAAACAACTTGGAAAATGACTAAGAATTTGGAGTTACAGCCCTTACAAGAACCGCACTCCCACTGAGATCAAAGCAGCATGCCACTGCTCCAAGATTGAGCCCTGAATTACTGCTTTTCAACACAAATCCTTACAACTAATTGGGAAACAACAGTCAAGTGAGTCACAACATCCCAAAGGAGAAGGATGAGCACACGTGCTCCGCAGACACGGGTGGGTGTCACCAGGAGTGCCACTCTTAGGTGCAGGTGTAGAAAGGTAACTGAGCGCAAGGTCAAAGGAGACACATCTCTATACAGTAAATGCGTGACTCTCATGCAAATCTAGAATGAACAAGTGCCAAAGATTTGGTTTAACTTGTGAAATACTGCAAGAACCAGTAGTAAGTTACATTTGGTTCAGAGAGGAAACCCAAATACAAGTATGTCTGCACACGAGAAGGAATGCTAGAACGCAGTTACAAACAGATGCAAAACGGTCTATTCACGGGGTCTGCATCAACTGCATTCCATGGGACACAGTCATCTGCATTTCCGTGGACAAGAATCGTCTGAATTATCATCAGCCTTCTACCATTTACAGAGAAAGAGTACAGCTCAAAGATGACAGACAATGGAGGTGACCTGGCAGAGTGCCACAGAGAGTCCATCCAGTCATCTCTCACCTGCCCACTTGGAAGTCTTTTACAATTTTTACTGGCTTTAATAATCACATTTTAACACTGAACTTTCAAAAATTAATTGTGACGTGCTCGACATTTTCCTTCTATTGTTTACCATTCATTCATTCAACAAATCCTCACGTGCTGACCACCAACGTTCCGTACATGATCTTAGAAGCTGCCCATTTTTTAGTTTGAACACATCAAGATATACCTTTGTATTGAGAGACTGACACAATTTTACTGCTTTATTTTCGATTGGTTTTGCATATGTGAATGTAAGGCACAGAAGAGAGACTGGCAAACTATGGCAAATGGGCAAATACAGCCCAGCACCTGTTTCTGCATCGCCAGTGAGCGGAGAACTGTTCTTACATTTTTAACTGGTTGGGGAAAAGTAATGAAATGTCATGATGTGAAATTCTATGAAATTCAAATTTCAGTGCCCATGAATAAAGTTTTATTGGACCACAGGCACATTCCTTGGTTTACGTATTACCCATCACTGACTTCATGCTACAGTGGACGACTTGGGAGTTGCCACAGAGACTTAATGGGCTACAAAGATGAAAATATTTACTATCTGGTCTTTTACAGAAATTGTATATGATGAGAATTAGAATTCCTTACATATAAAGAGTTCCTTCAAAGGTGCTTGGTGCATACCACACGCTCAGTAAACTGTATGTTTGTTTTCCTTCATATAATAAAGCAAAACTACTGAGACTTAGAACTGTGTTCTTAAATTCTTTTCTAACTCTCAAAATGCACAGATCAGGTTTCTCAGCCTCCTTTGGCCCTGCTGAACTTGGAGCCAGAAAACTCTTCACCGTGAGGGTGTCCTGTGCATTGCAGTTTTTTGTCACCACCCCTGACCTCCACCTGTGAGATGCTAGTAGGTTCCCACCACTGACAGTGACAACCAAAAATGCCTCCTGCCGTTGCTCAGTGTCCCCCTTGGGAACAACATGGTCCCAGGTTAAGAAGCACTGGCCTAAAGGGTGCTGGGCAGGAAGTCGCTGCTCTCCGTCATCTAAGCCCCCGACTTCACAGTGCTGCCTTCACTACAGGGAAAAGGTGCTGATTTTCCTAATTCGTCATACATCATCGTGTTAAGAGGCACAGACACTAAATGGATCGCAACTTTCTTCCTGAAGGTACTAGAGTCATGATGTCCTTCGGGAGAAGAAAAAAATGTAATGAACAGGTTTCACTCATGGATTCATCTACAAACAGTTGTTGGCAACTACTCTGTGCCAAACAGCGTTCTACACTCTGAAGAGACTGCAATGAACAAGGAGTACGAAGTCGGTGCCCCCGGGAGCTCGCTTTCTGGTGAAGGAGGCAGACTCTCAGAGATAAAGGACTAACTCAGTAATGTTGTGCAGGGGGTCATGTGGACGATGAAGTGTGTAAGTGGGTGGGAGGGGGATCTGGGAAGGCAAGGCTGAGGTGACGACTGTGCTGAGACGTGAACGGGAGGGGAGGGAGTGGCGGTGAGCAGGACAACTCTGCAGAAGGAGCTTTCTGGATAGAGGAAAAAGCAGCCTTGACAGGGCAGAGACAAGGAGAAAAGTGGACATGGAACATAGGCGGACAAGACAGGACCGAGGCCTCAGACTGGGAAAGATGGGAAGATATTAAAAGGTGTGAGGAAGACCACAGCAGGAATCAGCTAATGTGTTCAAAGGGTCTTGCCAGCAGCCCCACGGGTACAGTTGAAGCTGAGAGACCCAAGAGGATGCTCCTGGATTCGTCCAGGCAAGAGATGATGGCAGACTGGACACGGGAGGCAGTCAGATGGGAAGAAGAGACCCTATTCTGGAGGATTCTGAAGGTGATTGGCTTTGCAAACTTTACCAAGACTAATTAAAAAGTCCTATAAAATACTGTGTAACATATATTCAGAAAACATGCACTTTAACATACATTTAGAAAATTGTATCATCAACATTGCTTCTTGATTTGATGGTTTGTTTTTTCACTTGACTGACGCAGTCTTCTAACTGATTTTTCAAGTTGTTGATCTCTCTACAACACAGCGTAGGGGGCGTCATTCTAAACTGGAGTTCACCTCCAGCAGTCTGCTGAGTGACTCCAGGACCAATGTCAAATGTGTATGTGCCTGAATTTCCCCATCTGTAAAATGGAGTTACCATCGCTCACCACTCACCCGATTAACGTAAAGATCAAGAGGAAAAGCCTGGAAAAAGCTTCACGAATCTCCAAACAAATACAAAATCGAATTATTTGCAAATATATCCAGTGCAGATAATATCCAAAGGAGATAAACTGTGATTAACATGTAAGATTCATTCCCGAAGACCCAGGCTAAAGACAACCTTTAAATTTATGTCAGCTTTGTAAAATATTCCAGAGTCTCTCTTGCAGTTAGCTGTGACTTATTGATTCACTTTTGCTTTCAGGCAAAAGGAATTGATTCCTTTTCTTGTGAAATTCAGTCTCTCATGTCAGCCTTGATCATTCAATTATAAAATATGGTTTAACAATCTGTATTCCCTAGAGCTGCAATTTCCTTTAATTAGGATATTCTATAAAAGCAGTTCCAATGAACCTCTTTCCATTCACATTTCAAGTGTGCAAAACAGACAAGTTAATTTCTTGCTGGGCCAGGACAAAGGGATGCTTATGAGAAGTAACACTGATACAACAAATTACCATCCATGTAACATCCAACTAACTAAACTGCACAGAAACACTACTCATGAAATTTAGTCAGCCTTATGGTCCTATCTACACATATATGTGTCCTTTCCTGCAATGGTGACCCAAACAAATTACCCAAACATCAGATGAATAATGTAACAGATACCAGAAAATGCCTTATCAGAGCAAACGCCTATGATATTTTATAAAAAGAGCAAAAGGATCTTAAACCAGACATTTCGTCTCTGCCCAGGATCTAAAGAGCCAGAACTGAGCAAAGCTTATTTTCGCCAAGTTATTTCACATTCACATAATAATTCTGTTCTGTTTTTAGTAACAGTCATGTGGATTAAATGACACAACACATGCATAAACGTCAGAATGTATCACTGCGATAAAGTTCTAGGTTGAAGAATGTTTTTTCTACAATCATCTACTTTGAGATAATGTGAAAGATCTTTCAAAATAAGGTCCTTCATACATATGCTATTTCATATATCGTGTATGAACACTCTGATGAAATTTTGGTTGTAAAACAAAGGAATGCTTCAATTTTCAGTTCAATAGTAATATCCATGAAGGGAATCTCATCAGACACTCTTAAGATCCCCAAGTGCTCCAATATTCATAGCAAGTTTAAACTTTATTCATTTACATAATCTGAATATTAAACCTACTTCGGACTAGAGCTACACACACACACACACACACACACACACACACACACTTTTTAAGGATTTTGGTGTTTGGGGACTGAGGTAAGAAATTTATGCTAGTAAGTATATGAACGAATATAATGATAACTTTAGAGAATGCATATGCAACAAGAAATATTCAAAAATGGAAAAGAAACTGCTTAAAGAATCAAATTACTTAACCAGCAATTCCTACACACAAACAAAATAAACACATACAAAATAACTCACGTGTAAGCAGACTGCACTAAACCTTCTAGTCTAACCAGAAGATGTTTTCTCCTTTAAAAATTTTTAATTAAAAAAATTACAGAATAAGGAGAGAAACAAGGTAGGGTATAGAAATAATGATACATGTAGCCTGACTGCAGTGCTGGTTACACTAACTGAATCTACACATGTGGTAAAACCTCACAGAACTATCTACATACATTATACCAACCTCAATCTTTGCTTTTGATACTGTTCTACAAATACATAAAGTGTAACCCCTGCTGGGAATGGGGTGAAGAGTGCATGCGACTTCTCTGTACTAACTTTGCAACTTCCTGTGACTCTATAGTTGCTCCGAAATTAAAAGATTTTTAAAATACTGACACAGTGGTAGGGAACATACCTTAGAACATTGCTTGTGATTCTGGCACCAAACCAGGGAACCATTGTTCTGCAAAAAGAAAAAGAAATATCGAGTCAATTTTCTAGTTGAAAACTACATATCCCCATGTGTATGAATATAATTTTAAAATATTTGCATTAAGGAAAGATCGATTTTGCCATCCTGATATGTCTTTGTTCCTAAAATAGAAAATGTGCTTCTAATGGAAGAGTTTGAGGCTGGAAGTCAGATCCCATGGTAAAGGCTTCTCTTTCCCTTTCCCTGGATGTGTGACTCTGGACAAGGGACTCAGCAGCCCTGTGCCTCAGTTCATCCATCTGTAAACATAATGACACTATCTGCTGCATGGGGTCAGTGGGAGAATATATGCAGACCATTTAGCACGGCTTGACATTTACTCAACATGTACCAAGTACGAGGGCTATGACTCATTAGCCAAGTACTGAATTTCTGCGTGAAACTGTCGTCCCATGACTGAAACTTTGGTGATGGGTGGGTTGTCATGTATTACATCAGACTGTGCAAGGCTGGGGTGGTTAGTCGAGATAGTAGAAACCGTCACCCCATAATTGAATGTTGTGGCCTCCTGTTTTTTGAAGTTTGAGGTTGGGTATGAGATAAAGTAGTCCGTTTCCCATGTTTGAACACCTACATTTTCTTTTTTTTTTTTTTTTTAATTGAAGTACAGTCAGTTACAATGTGTCAATTTCTGGGTATAGTACAATGCCCCAGTCTTGCATATACATACATATATTTGTTTTCATATTTTTTTTCCCATTAAAGGCGATTACAAGATTCTGAGCATAGTTCCCTGTGCTATATACAAGAAACTTTTTAAAATCTATTTTTATATATAGTGGCTAACATAAACTTTCAGTTTTAAGAATATCAGCAGCTTTGTTTGCAGTTAAGGAAAAAGAATGTTCAACCTACAATATATCTTTTTAAAAGTATTCCTATAAGAAGCTAATTGATACATAAATCACATACACAAAAGTCACAAGGGCCAGGTCCCGAAGAGCTTTTTCACCAAGGTCATGGTTAAGGACCTTGTGCCTCCTTGAGTCAGGTCAGAGGGGCCTGCTCCTTGCTCTGGGGCAGCTTCCACCTCTTCCCTTCCAGGTCTCTCTCTCCCTGGACGATGGCCAGGAGCTCTGGAGGCCCCCTACTGCTGCACTGCTCCTGAGAGATGCACTGTACCCCTTCCTCCCACAGGATACATATATTTTCTTTGATCTGAGTCTTAGGTCCTGAAATAGAGTGTGGTCCAGGTGACAGGCTTCCCCGCTTCCTTTTTGCTTCAAAGTTTCACACTAGCATCAGGACCAGCTCCTGGCTGTCACAGAGATGGCCTCCAGCAAAGGCCACGCCAGGGTGACTGGGGCAGCAAAAGCAGGCGTGGCACCTGCGGACTGTCCCACAAGAGTGGTCAACAAGAATACGACTAATGGGCTCGTATGCCTTTGACAAGATTATTACCAATCAACATCCAAAGGTTGTATGACTGACCACGTGTAGGTAGCAGGCACTTGCCGTGCTGTGTGACACACTCACCCCTCAGTCATCCCACATATGACACAAGCTTCGTGCACCCACTTTACACTAAGAAACTGGGAGTCAAAGAAGGCGATGGAAATGTGCACACCCCGGAGCTACTGGTTAACTCAGCCGTCAGCACCACAACGAGGGACAACAAGGGACACAATGGGCGAGAGTGACCGTGGGCTTCAAAGGCAGGTCCAGATTTATAATCGTGGAAGGAGAGCAGGAATTGGTCCAGACCACCCTGAACACTGTAAGCTCAGGAAACAGCACATCCGGAGCACGGGCTGGGGTGGGGACGAGGAGAGGAGACTGGCTAAACAGGTAGAAAGCAGCTTACAGTGGATTTTGACTTATCATTGGAAATCTTTTTTTTTTTTTTTTAATTTAGTAAATGTCAGGGAGTTAAAAAGAAAAACAGAGGATGGGAGATGTGAGCAGCTCTGTACAAGGCACACCTTGGGTAACTGCCTTTTGTTTCCTTGGTAGATAAAATGGCCAAACCTCAACAGCAAAAACAGCGAATGCAGCGAAGCCTGCCTTCGGTGACCCAGCAAGTGCAAACGCTCCTGTCCACCCCACCCTGAATCACAGAGCTCCCCGTCCTGCTCAGACACCCTCCCCACCATGGAGAAACCAATACCCACGAAGCCTGTCTGCTGTTTACATTTTACTGGGAATTAATACCACTGCATTTCCACAACCAAAGCAATTTCATTTAAAGCAAAATTTCCCATTAATCATAAAATGAAAAACTGTCCTTAGAAAGAAGTCTTTGGGACAACAGCAAGCAGGCTTGTGAGATGATTATGATTGTAATCATTTCTGCTTTTATTACTGAAGATAGTATGCCAGAGCTTGCTTGGGAAGATTAAAAAGATAATCCATGTAAAGTATTTAGGAAAATGTTTGGCACAGAGTTAGATGTGAAAAAAAAAAAAAAAAAAGGCCATTGTGGTTTTTGATGTTACTGCATTTGCCATTATTAATATTTTGAGGAGTAGAGGGGATTCCCGGACTGAAAATCTCCCAGCTCTTCTGTGTGGCACTCAACCGGCTCAATCTTATCAGTGCGGCTCAAAGGAGCGGTGGGGGTGGGGGTGGGGGTGAGGGTCATGCTTTTTCCCCCGGCTCGTGGCCGTCTTCTTGCGTTTGCCAGCGTGCTGAGGGGCAATGGTAGTATCTGCGCTGTAACCGTGTTTGATTGGCCACCTGTACTTCCTTCCCAGTGAACTGTCTATGCATTTTATCATCTCTATTTTGGATCGTTAACCCTTTTCTTAGCAATTGTAGCAGCTGTTAGCACCAATCAGGTTTCATAGTCATTTGGTCTGTAACTGGTGCTGTAAAATTTTTCCAGTGCATCATTTGTCTTTGAATTTACTCATGGAGTTTTCCCTATGCAGAAATTTCTACACACACACACACACACACACACACATGTTTTCCCAAATTTGTCTCTATTTCCTTTTTGAGGTCGGGGTTTCCTATTTTTTTTTTTAAAACAATCCCCCGAATGTCAAGGTTTTGTTCTTTCTCTGCTTTTGCTTTTGTCAATCAGCATCTCTCTGCAATCTGATTTATCTCTACAAAGGACTTCTAAGAACCCGGCCTGTTGGCCCCAAAGATGTCTGTAAACCCCCGATTAACTCCGGCCACTGTGTTTCGGCCAGGTGTGCATGCACATTGCACCAACCACCTATGTTGCTCACCTGGAATGCTCTTTGAGCAGGAGAGCCATGGAAAAATACAAGAATCCAGTACGTTTCAACATCTCGCCTGGGGGAAGTTTTTGGTCAGATGACAATAGCCTTCACCAGTTAAGTCACTTGACAACAAAAATAAAATACATAGTATGTGCAATAAAGTCTCGCTCTGGCTTAACGCCAGCAAAATAAAGAGACAAAGTACATTAGGCATGAAAGATGTTTGCCTCTTGAATCATCATTGTAACCTCCAGGTAGGCTCAGACAGCGGGACTTTTGTAATTATAGAAAGATTACATCCTGTATTTTATTGGTTTAACCAGATCAAACATGAATGCCAGTCAATCCAACTTTCAAAGAGTTTATATAAGTTCAATAACTGCACCCAGACACTATTTCAATGACGTTTTCAAAATCTCTCCATTTCTAGTCTTTTGATTTTTTTCCTTAAAGAAAAATAATTCTTCAAAAGCTTCAAGTAAAGAAAACACTTCACTCAAAGACAACCCACAAGGGAAGGATAAAGACAGATGAATATTAGTTATCTACATATAACCATCTGAAAAGCAAAAAAAAAAAAAGAATTAGAACAGATTTTACTGTTTTTTTTTTTTTTTTTAATGGAGGACCTGGGGATTGAACCCAGGATCTCATGCATGCTAAACACGTTCTCAACCACTGAACTATACCCTCCGCACTCCAAATTTACTTTAAAAAAAAAAAAAAAATAAGCAGGTGATGGTATGGAACAGCCACAAGGACTAACTAACCAGTCTGCAGTTTCGGAAACACAACGTTGAACAAGAATATGTTGTGTCCAACAGCAGGACAGAACATGTGACCTAAAACTGGTCCAGAAAACCCACAACAAACCTAAATTTTACAAATCAACCCTATGAAACCACAAATAATTAGCTGTGACTCTTAATCAATGATTGTTTTCATGTTACATGAAAGATTTTTAAAATGAAGGCATGGATTAAAGTTCAGGAGTTCATTTTAAACCAGAATATTTTCCTATTACTTTGGAATTGTGGAATAAAAGAGTTGATTTCAGTCATCACAACCATACATTCATCCAAATTATTTCTCAGGAAACTTAAGTGCATATTACTAAGGGGAAAAAGCCAAGGCTACATATTGTATGATTCCAACTCTATGGCATTCTAGAAAAGGCAAAACTATGGAGACAGTAGAAGGACCAGTGGTTGCGGGGAGGGAGAGGTGGACAGGCAGAGCACAGAGGATGTTTAAGGCAGTGAATCAACTCTGTCTGATACTGTCATAGTGGATATGTCATTACATACTTGTCCAAACCCAGAGGATGTATAAGAATGAAACCTGATGCAGACAATGGACATGGGGTGATTACCATGTGTCAGTGAAGGTTCATCAGTGCAGCCAGTGGACCACTAGGAAGGGATGCTGCAGCCAACGGACCATTAGGAAGGGATGCTGCAGATAGTGGACCACTAGGAAGGGATGCTGCAGATAGTGGACCACTAGGAAGGGATGCAGTAGCCAGTGGACCATTAGGAAAGGATGCTGCAGCCAATGGACCATTAGGAAGGGATACTGCAGCCAATGGACCATTAGGAAAGGATGCTGCAGACAGTGGACCACTAGGAAGGGACGCTGATAATGGGGGAGACTGTGCATGTGTGAGGGCAGAGGGTTATGGAAACTCTTTGTATTTTCTGCTCAATTTGGCTATGAACCTAAAACTGCTCTAAAACAAGTTCTATGTAAAAGGGGGGTGGAAAAGCTATATGTTTATATTTGCTGTTTATGAATAAGATTTCAAATGTGTGGTTCATCCTCAGAAAATAAACAGCCTTTTCATTAACCTCGCCCCTAAATCTTCCCTCTGGACTCTACAAATATCTGACGTCGAACTCAGTTCTACAGGGAAACGGTATATGGCCACACAAATCCACCTGTGCAGACACCCAGCCCTCCCGACCGGCCCTGCCACTGGAATGCAGGCTCTGGTCACATTCTCTGCTTCACTTCTTCACAGCTGGCAGCTTGCCCGGGAATGAGAACCTTTATAAGTGCTGTCCTTCCACCCACAACTGGTGCCCTCTGCAAGTCACCTCCCCTGCATTTTTCAGGTCACTGCAAATGCCTTCTTCCAGGAAGCCTTCCCTGAACCCCACAGCCTGCTGATAACAGCTCCCCTGCTGTGCACGCTCATGTGGCTCCCTGCACTTCTCTTCCAAAGCATTCTCGCACAGTCACCAGATATACATGTATTTGTGTTTTTATTTAATAATTATCACCCCGTCCCTATTCCCTGTCGCCTGTGACCTCCTTGAAGACAGAGTCTGTCTGTATCTCCCGCTCAGCACTGTGACCGTAATAAATATGACTGAATAAATAAGTGAATTGAATAGGGAGTCGTACAAAAGAATTTAAACTTTAATCATGAGACCATGAGGAGCTGAAAAGAACGAAAGAAACAGACAGAGCTGAACAAATGGTTCATCCTCGCTGGGTAGAGCTCGTAGGAAACAGCTTCATCACTGGGTTTCCTACAGAGTAAATGTCTGAGATATTCCACATGAGAATATTAAAAACTGAACAAAAACCTGTCTTCAGAATTGAGTACAAATTATTTACGAAGGAATCGTGCTAATTATCTTTTTATAGATGTAGATAAAGTCACTGAAAGAAAGTTTATAGAACAGCAAGCTCTAGACTATGCCATATGGGAAAACGTAACGTTTTATTAACACTTTACTATGAGTTTTAACAAGGAATATGCTTATGAATTCTGTACGTGGGACAGCCCTACATCAGGACAGAAGTCTTGCTACTTACTGTCCCAACGGAATGACGGGGCCCCCGAGAGAGCCACAGGTCCTGGCTTCTCCAAGCACATTTCAAGCTATAGTCTTCCAACTGTAATCTCCGCCAAGAGGATGTGCTCATCATGAATTCATTCTTGTCACAGCTATGATTTTGGATGTTTTCATTAAACCAGATCTGGTGTTAAAATTTATTTCGGGAGAAAACTCTGGTAAATTGTGCACTTTCCACAAAATCACATAAGGCCCTGGAAGACGTCAAGACTGAGTAAGTGACTTGCGCAGAAATACATTCAAACATAGGTAGGTTTAGAGGGAGCATTAAACGCAATAACTAAAAATTAGTAAATGACATGTATTACAGAATACAGGAAGCATGAGCAATAGAGGACATATGTCAGTTAAGCAACCACAGCATTGTTCCCGGGAAACACAAAAAAGAAAGAAACGTCTCTCCCTAGCTCCTCCTTCACGGCAGGGACAAGAAAAAGTGTTGGTGAAGACACGTTATAAAGACAGGCATGCTCAGACATCACTCTCAAGTTTTTACTTCGCTGGCGAATTGTGTGGATTCTCTCAATTCCCGGAACCTCTCACAAATCGCAATACATACTTGTCTGGAAGGTGAACAAAGGCTTATGGAATAAAGTGCCCAGGCTAGTAGGGCACAGGTACAGGGTTCACTGTGTAGGAATGACCATCTGCTTCAAAGGGCTGGAAAGGTGGTCTCCAGGTGGGTGACTGGAGTTGGCCACACATGTTTCTGTTTCCAACATTTTGTTTGGGTCTAAGGGGTGGTAGGAAAGACAAGACTGGGAAGAGAAGAGAAAGAGCCACAGGGGAGGAAGTGGATGGAATAAGGAACAAAGACAGAAAGGGTCCCGAAAGTCTGGGGTAAATGGCCTATTAGGTCCCTGCCCATAAACATGAGATGTTAAAAGGCCTTCAAAATTGAGCATAAAAAAGCACATTTTGTTTTCGTCATCAGAGGCAAAGGCAAATCTTCTGCACTACAATTATTATAACTGAACCACACAAGAGCCATTGGCATGAGGACTCTGGTCAGCTGCCGGGGGCTGCAGCTCAGTGGTCCCTTGGGTGGGTGTCCAAATGCAGAGGTGGCACTTTCTGACACAAGGATGCTGTGCTCCATTATGCAGCGTCAGCTCAGTCTCCATGGCAACTGCCCATACTGTCCAACCTTGGATACAGGGTCCCCAACTCAAGCCTGGGTATCCCAGCGACACCTGCAAACCACAGTAATTACAGACAAAGCAAAGGAAGCAAGGCTGGTGAACGTAAGAGGGGAGATGAGTTCTGGAGACAAGATTAATGACCAGGATCCACTTGTCTGGATCTAGAACATGGCTTCTCAACAATCTTAAACAAAGTCCTGAGGTATCACACCACGTGGAGACATGCCATCTGATTGTCTTGGAAGTCACAGTGGGTCTTACCCCGACTGTGATGAATGTGCCACGGTCACTGTTGGCCAAGTAGCGGCCGTGACACAGAGGTCAACACTTCATGCCTGTGAACGTGGTCATGGCTGTGCATGCTACCACCATCAGGTTCTAACAGCTGCCTGGATGTCAGGTCAGTGCTGGGTACCACCAGAGGAAACCTCACACCCCTATGGAATGGTGTGATGACAAACCTGTCATTCTCAGCCTTGGGTGAATGTCTGAACTATCCATCAGTCCCCAGCACTGACGCGACATCCAGGCAGCTATTAGAGGTTGATGGATTTAGTCAGAACTTTATAGCTAGAGAGTAGCCAAAGGGCAAGAAATTGAAACTTTTGGGGGAAAAAAGATTAAAATGATGCATCCTGGGCTCTAGACAGGACTTGGCAGGAAATT
Organism: Camelus bactrianus; assembly: GCF_048773025.1. Classification (NCBI taxonomy): domain Eukaryota; kingdom Metazoa; phylum Chordata; class Mammalia; order Artiodactyla; family Camelidae; genus Camelus; species Camelus bactrianus. Next base: position 5,389,893 of record NC_133575.1, read on the forward strand.
AAAAGAAGGGCCAATGTAACAGGACTTCCTAACCTCCTGGTTCAACAGCCAGCTGGGAAATCTGTTAGATGTGGATGTTTTCAGGGACCAACTCAAGGAGATCTAGACCTGACCCTGGAATCTGTAGACTAGGAGGTGCCCCAAATGTTTCTTACAGTGCGGCACACATGCTCAGCACTGGGCAACAGACTGTCTGAACTTCGAGGGGTTACGGAATGAAGCTCTTGTGGTGAAAGACACAAGAGCAGCTGCGGAAAGTAAATAAAGCACACAAACGGTAGGTATTTGTGCTCAGTGTGGAAAAGCAGCATTTAAAAAGTGTCAGAGACTGGAGTTCTGGTGGCTGACAGGTCCAAGGTGTGCCAATGGTTGGAAATGGATCAACCCCGAAGTCAGAGAACTTTGTTATACAAAATAAAAGGGTAATTGTAGTGAATACTGCCGTGTACCGCCCGATCCCCATCACTGAAATGCACACTGTCCCGGCTACTGAGAGTGTGAGAGCTGACGGTTCACATCCAAACTCCCTCTTCCTGCCCCCCGCCCCTAGAAGTTGTACTTGGTTGCAGAGAGCTAACCCAAGGCCACGTTTCTTTAGCAAGAAGCGTATATCCAATGACTGGCTGATGCTGGGGTACAAAGGTTCAACCCCCTGTCCCATTCAGGGTAACCTTCAAGGCATCCCAGCTCCCGAGTGTGCAGTGGGGTCCGCTGTGGCCGTGGTGGCTACCGCAGGGCAGCCCCACTCCTCCTCCTGCCCCACGCTATGCCCTTCACTCCCCCATGCTACGTCCTTCACCGCCCCCCGCCCCACCCTAGAGTGGACCAGGAGTGAGCCTTCTCAACTGAAAGGCTTTTGGAAGAAGCTAAGTTTCAATAATGGCAAGTGGTAGATAGGAGGCAGACTTCTCAAAACAGATGAGGGTGTTGAAGAAATTAAGCACATGGTGCAGGGTGGGAGAGCCACATGGAAGTGTGCCCTTCCCGGGTGGAAGTGACAGTGGACACACATGAAACAGTTGGCGAGCAGGTCGGTATTTCAGCCCAAGCACACAGCTCCTCGTTTCAAGTTCCAACAAGCCCTTTTTCAATCAAGTTCAGGATGCACTACAGTTTCACTTCAGGTTGATCCATTTTTCCTAAAACTAAGAGAATCGTCGTCTTTTGAGCATAATCACCAAAGAACGTATTATTGTTCCAGTATGTTTCAACTTGTTATTGTCGGCCATTTTCATCTGTGCTTTTGAAAGCAACTTTAGTGTGGGGCTGTGTACCGAACAACTGAAAGGAACAGTAGAACCTTTTTTTTATAAAACATGCCAAAGTTCCCATGAAGAATTAAAATCATGATCGAAGCAGAGAAAAATGCAAGAGCAACGCAGAAAAGCAATTTTAAAAAACATAACTTTACACAAGTCTTAATTGCAGCCTTTACTACGATTCTCTGGGAAGATGGGGTGCCATGTGCCACAAATGCACAACTCTCTGCAGTCCACTTTAAGCAACTTAAATGACTAGTGATGTTTAGCAGTCTTCCCAGGGTTTTCTTTCCTTAATTGTTGTTGTTCTTGCAGCTGTTGTATTTTTTATTGCAGGATATCTCATCCACAAACAAAACAGAAAATTATGAGAAATTTTAGCAGAAACTCAAAGGATGCAGCCAGCTACTGAAACAATGACCTCACAAGATGTCTGAGCTGCAACGGGATTCAATCTTGTCCTACCTGGGAAGGGTAGTGTACTAAAGCTCTTATTCATAATTGATTGAAAATGGATTTATTAGTAGTATATCAAGACTTATTGAGGGCTCTTAGAATTCTGACTCTCCACAATTAGTCACATGAGCCACGGAGGATTCCAGAGTTCTGAGATCTCCTGCAGCATTACTAATACAGTGGCCCTTTGTGCAAGCCATTTGCATCAGTGGACATTTCTGTCAATCCTTCTCTGTGGAAGTATAAGATCTATTTAACTAGGGCCAAGCCTGTTCTCTAAATACAACCAGGACAAGGGACTCAAAACATGATTCCAAATATCCACTCAAAGTGTTTGTAAACTGCAGAATCCTGACTCAGATGCTACCATATAATCATGCATCAGAGAAGACCTTTGAGGGGCATATAATCCATCCTCTTGCTGAGAACAAGACAAACATAACTGGTTAATGACATGTCACTGTCTTATAATACAAGGAACTTTCCAAAGGAAAGAAGTTACAGTGCCCCAGTAACACGTCACCCTGTCTCGTCAACTTTTCCATCCCCGAATTCCTACCCAAACCTCTCAAATCCATTAAAGATCAAAGGAGTGAGCAGTTACTAACTTTCAGACCTTCTGCCAGCTAAGATTTGATTCTCTAATTAACCAAAGCCTCTAATGACTCTCTCCAAAACATTCACAATGCCTGCAAAAAAGGTCGAAGCCAGATGAGAAAGACACGAGACAGGATGCACCCTGTATGAGTACTGAGAGGGAAGACCACATAGATGTTCTTCGACCTCGTGATACTCAAGGAGGGGACCAAGATAAGGACGCAAATAACCCACATCTTGGAAGTGAACATGAAAGGGGGAACTTTCTGAAAAACGCTCCCTCTCGTCTGAGAAAGGAAAGTGACAGACGGGTCAGGAGGGAAGATGTCAGCACCCAGGGAGAGCACCAGACCTCAGAACCACCATGCCTAGGACTTTCTGACCACGTCAGTCACTCATTACCATGGATCTGAATAACACGTGACAGCCATTGGCAATCCTGGCAACACCAGATGCTGAGGAAAATCCTAGATCATGAGAACTGTGACAGTTAATGGAGATTCACGTCCACATCCTGTCTTTATAGATGCAATGGAGCACAGGAAGCCTAGAAATATGCAACAAGTTGTTGATTCAAGTTAAAATATTTTAATAGATAGCACACCTCACATGGAATCAAAAGATCCTACTTCACAATCCCAGGCTATTTCTCCATCATAAATGGTGAGCTCTTAGAAAAATTAATTTCTTCTTTTCCAACATGCGAAGAAGAGTATTTTTACAAGATCATCACAGAGATGGTTACGAAGACCCCTGTTATCATCTGAAGTCAAGGCTGCTGTCTAGCTGGCAAGACGCAAAACCCATTAACAACAGTGCTCTGCACGCAAAGAGTGACTTAATAATTTAGAAGAAGTTAACAGAGAGCTCAGGAGTCCTGCGTGGCTCAAGTGAGTGATTAACCGTGGAGAAGGCAGAATTCTAAGAGCCCTCGTTAAGTTCTGATTTAATGGTAAAGAAAATGATCTTCAGTTGCTTGGGAGTAAGATCAGTCTTAGAAATAACTTATTCTTTCGAGTCTTTCAAAAGGCACCCTGTCTATGGAAAGCACAGGATCGCCACAGTGCTTTGCTGCAGGGCTGCACTAACTGAAAGCCATTACCCGTAACACCATTTTGGGGAACATGAAAATCCAGTAACACCAAATACTATTTCTTTGGAATTCCTGACCCAATTCCAACGTGTGTGTTGGTGGAGGCGGGGATGGCTTCCCCACACCATCAAGTGATTCTTGCACACTAACAGGGTGACTCAATTCTGACACCGTCTACCCCGAGGTAGCACCAAATCCCACAGGTTGAGGGCTCAGTCACACGAGCCTCCCCTGGCCTTCAGATGCCAATGGCAATCCCAGGTTACCACCTGTGCTTCTGACCAACAAACTACAGACTGGAGGTTCCAATGATCCCATCCTTGGACTTTAAAGACCACTTGCAAATCCCAGCTGTGACTTGTACTTCTGACCGACTGGCTACAAGTCAGAGATTCCCATGACCCTCCCTCGGATTCAATTAATTTGTTAAAGCAACTCACAGAATTCAGAGAAACATGTTTCTTGCTGGATCCCTGATTTACTATAAAAGGATGTGACTCAGGAACAGCCAAACGGAAGAGACGCAGAGGGCAGCGCGTGGGGAAAGGGCAGGCAGCTCCCGAGCTCCCTCCAAGCACAGCGGTCCACAGAGCCACCCAGCCAGAAGCTCTCTGGATCCCGACCTTGGGGTTTTTATAGACACTTCGTTACACAGGCGAAATTCATCACGGGTTGTTGGCGACTGCTCCAACCTGTGGCTCCCCTTCCCTCCCCTCCCAGGGGCATCTGCTGTGAGGTTGAAAGTTCTAACCCTCTAATCACGTGGTTGGTTTGACTAGCAACTAGCCCCCATCCATAGGTTATCCAGGGGCTCTCCAAAAGTCACCTCATTAATATCACAAAAGACACCTTTATCACTCCTATCACAGGAAATTGCACGCATTTTAAGAGCTGTGAGCCAGGAACTGTGGACAAAGAGAATATACACAGTACCACACTCTCCTTAATATTATTTAAAATTCAAAATGAAATACAGTGACAATAGGATTCCTAGTACTGCTGCAATACAGTACCACAAACTAGGTGGCTTAATCAACAGAAACTACTGTCCCACAGTCCTGGAGGCTAGAGATCTGAGATCAAAGTTTCAGCAGGGCCATACTCTCTCTGAAGGCTCTGCAGGGAATGTGGTCCAGGCCTTTCTCTTATTTTCCAGAAGTTCTTTGGCTTATGGTAAAACTGAGTCACCCTAAAGTCAAGTTCCTCTGCCAAGTTTAAGATTAACCTCTCTACCCAAAACTGTATTCCCTTTCCTGTCCCGCCCTGTACCTATCAAAATCACCCAGGACATATATCACAGAACTAGAACAAATCATAATAAAATTTATATGGAACCATCAAAGACCTAGAATTGCCAAAGCATTACCGAAGAGAAAGAAAGAGGCTGGAGGAATAACTCTCCCAGACTTCAGACAATACTATAGAGTACAGTCATCAAGACAGCGTGGTTTTGGTACAAAAACATATAGACCAATGGAACAGAATAGAGAGCCCAGAAATGAACCCACAAACTTTTGGTCAACTAATCTTCCACAAACGAGGCAACAATATACAATGGAATAAAGACAGTCTCTTCAGCAAATGGTGTTGGGAAAACTGGACAGCAGCATGTAAAGCAATGAAGCTAGAACACTCCCTTACACCATACACAAAAATCAACCCAAAATGGATCAAAGACTTAAACATAAGACAAGATACAATAAACATCCTAGAGGAAAACATAGGCAAAACATTATCTGACATGCATTTCAAAAATTTTCTCCTAGAAGAAATAAAAGCAAGAATGAACAAATGGGACCTAATGAAACTTACAAGCTTCTGCACAGCAAAGGAAACCATAAGTAAAACAAAACGACAACCTACGGAATGGGAGAAAATTTTTGCAAATGAAACCGACAAAGGCTTGATCTCCAGAATATACAAGCAGCTCATGCGACTCAATAAGAAAAAAAATAAACAATCCAATCCAAAAATGGGCAGAAAATCTAAACAAGCAATTCTCCAAGGAAGACATACAAATGATCAATAGGCACATGAAAAAATGCTCAATATCACTAATTATCAGAGAAATGCAAATCAAAACTACAATGAGGTATCACCTCACACCAGTCAGAATGGCCGTCATTCAAAAATCCACAAAAGACAAATGCTGGAGAGGCTGTGGAGAACGGGGAACCCTCCTACACTGCTGGTGGGAATGCAGTTTGGTGCAGCCACTGTGGAAAACAGTATGGAGATTCCTCAAAACACTCGGAATAGACTTACCATATGACCCAGGAATCCCACTCCTGGGCTTATATCGAGAAGGAACCGTACTTCAGGATGACACCTGCACCGCAATTTCATAGCAGCACTATTTACAATAGCCAAGACATGGAAACAGCCTAAATGTCCATCAACAGGTGACTGGATAAAGAAGAGGTGGTATATTTATGCAATGGAATACTATTCAGCCATAAAAACCGACAACATAATGCCATTTGCAGCAACATGGATGCTCCTGGAGAATGTCATTCTAAGTGAAGTAAGCCAGAAAGAGAAAGAAAAATACCATATGAGATCGCTCATATGTGGAATCTAAAAAACAAAAACAAAAACAAACAAAAAGCGTAAATACAAGACAGAAATAGAGTCATAGACATAGAATACAGACTTGCGGTTGCCAGGGGGGTGGAGGGTGGAAAGGGATAGACTGGGATTTCAAAATTGTAGAAGAGATAAACAAGATTATACTGTATAGCACAGGGAAATATACACAAAATCTTATGGTAGCTCAGAGAGAAAAAAATGTGAGAATGAGGGTGTATGACTGAAAAATTGTCCTGAACACTGGAATTTGACACAACATTGTAAAATGATTATAAATCAATAAAAAATGTTAAAAAATTGAGGGGTATCAAAGAAAAGGGGGGACAGAAACCAAGCAGGACCCTGTGGGGCCCTCCTGGGTACAAAAGCCCCTCTGTGTACCCCATTTCTTGTTTGTACAAAAAGGTTTCAGTCTCCTGGGCCTTCTCTGAGTTCTAAAGAGCGGACACAGGAGTTAACTAATTAAGGAAGTGAGGGAAGGCAGGAACAAAGGAAAAGCAGACAAGGAAGAAAAGTGCTGAAGCTTAAACAACCGTTCAGTGGTAAAGCAGAGTCCTAGTTCCTCCTCAAGGGATGTATCTAGCCATCGGACACTTGTTGATGGTTAAGATTCCAGAAACACCACCCAGCTGCCTCCCCACCATCAATCAGGAGCAAGTCATGCGCCCTGCAACCCTCACCCAACATGATGCCTTTACAAACCCTTCCCTGGAAGCCATCAGAAGTCCAGGTCTCTTTAGCATGAGGTGCCAGTTCCCCTTGGCTGGTGCCGAAGTGACAGACGGGTTGGGAGGGAAGATGCAGTAAACTAAACGCTATACTGTCCTTCATCCCAACCCAACATCAGTAGATCAGCTTTGCCGCAGGGCAGCGGTGAGGACCCAAGTTCAATTCAGGAACAACAGCAGCAAATCCAGTCTCCACATACCTTCCAGCTGTGTCCTCATCTATGTCTGTCTGTGTCCAAATTTCCCCTTTTTATAGGTATACCCATCGTATCGAGTTAGGGGCTTACCCCACTGAAGTATGACCTACTCTTAACTAATTATATCCCCAACAACTCTATTTCTGCATAAGGTCATTTTTCTGAGGTTCTGGGGGTTAGGAATCAACATATGGATTTGGGGGGACTTAATTCATCCTGTAACAGTGACTAAAAATATATCATATGCTATGTTGTTTCAACCATACCCCAACCTACAGCCCAACTAAGAAATCTCTGCCTCAATATATTCATGCATTTTTTTTCCCATTTGCTTTAAAAAATCACTATCAGTGTTTGCTCCTTAACTGTGGCCTCCGTGTCACCTCCCAGCATGTCAGAGCAACGGGTCTCACAACCCATCTGTCTCTCCATCTTGCCAGTGATGACTAGTCCCCTGTGTTTCACATAAAGTGCTTATATCTTGAGCATATGTTTCCATCATAAGGAGACAAGTGTTAACCATAATGTAGACTTGGTAAGATCAAGTAGTTCAGCTTTTGGTGGAAACAGGCTGCTTAAATAACCAGCACACAGGCACAATGAGATGACGTGGCCACGTCCAGAATCGGTGCCCCCCGCCCTCCCCCACCGCCGGGGGAACCAACCTGTTCTTAGACGGTGCTCTTTCTGCCCTGTGTCCAGACCCTCAACTTTACACTCTCCACCATTCCGTAACTGGACCTTGACTGCTAATGACCGCTGCTCTCTGAAGTGGCCATTACGGAGTCTTCCTCCTGAACTCCTAGGCTCAGAGGGAGCACTGATGGAATCTTTCCCCATCAACAAGCTGGAGCCCAAACCCATCTTTCAAAGAGACGGCGGCCGACCACAACTCCTGTCCTCTCCTTGACTAACGGCCATACTGAAACCGAGCGTGTCCTCAATGACATGCCCGCTGAGGAAGCCTACTTCACAAGCTAAATCTTCTTCTTTTTCCTCTCCTTTTTCAGTTTTATTAGGTAGGATTCACAAGCTAAATCTTAATAAATGTTACGTAACCCTGAACAAAGGAAGGTTGGTCAGAAGAACAACCCTGGGGCCAGGAGGCGGAGAATGTCAAGTTTTGGTGCTAAAACGTGGCCTGTGTCATCAAGCAGAGGAAGGCACTGGAGAGAAGCCCCAGATCCTAGATAACTCTAAAGCAGTGGTCCTCAAAGTGGGGCCCAGGGACCATCACCAGAAGCTTCTTAGACACACAAATCCCGGGTCTTACCCCAGACCTGCAGGGCACGGCGAGCTGTGTTTTAACAAGTCTTCCAAGTGACTCTGAGCCTCGCTGAAGCTGGGGAACCTCGACGCCAAGGGGGGACAATTCGTCTTTCTTCACTGCACGGGACTTTACGAAATCCCACTCCTGGTGTTGCTCCCTTCCCTCCACGTTACCACGTACGTACGCTCTGACTACCTAGCTGGCTCTGCAGGTACACAACAGGCCGCTTAAATAAGTCACCACACAGTCATACCGAACCTCCACACTGCTCGCCATGCGAGTACTCGTAGCACTGCAGTTATTGAGAAAGACAGCCCTCTTGATCAAGCAATAAGTCAATCTTTGGATGTCTGTGTGTGTGCATGTATAATTTCCCACCCAGTCAAGTGCATGTCTGCTCCTGAGCCTGGGAAGGGACTGCCCAAGACAACGGCACCCAACACCATCCAGGCCTAGCTGGCCTCCACTCTGCCTCGGCCTCACCTCTGTCTCCAGGCATCTTCCTAAAACACAACTGGAGTAAGATGTTACTTATTGTCTGGGATGACAGTGAGGAAACAAAAGCAAAACGGACTCTAAAGGCACTCAGAAATTCCCCTATTTCTCAAAACAGACGCCTGACAGGTGTGAAGCTTGAAGGGCGTGATCTGTGGTTCCTAGTAGGCAGTCCCCGTGAGGCACGTTACAGCCTGGTTTCTGACACACTGGCCAGCAGAGGTGAAAGATTTATTTTTAAATGATCAAGCTAATTACTCACAAGCATCAAGAGTAGCCGGAGAGAATATGTCGCCAGATAAGAGAAACTGAATTCTGTTGTTACTGTCACTACAACCATTTAAAAAAATGTCGACTTAGAAAACGACATACAATGCCCCATAAATGAAAACTACTATTTCTATTTGCATTCCTACAGAGTATGTTAGTGACACGTTTTGGAATACACCGAATAAACCCTAGAAGTACTTTTTCTAATATTAAAGCAAAGCCGACACACCTTGATACACACGTACAGGCTGGAAGCCTCAGGAGAAACTTTAGCTGAATGTCATCTGCAGTGCAGGAAATCTAAGCAGGAAAAAAGAATGACGAGAGATACGTGGTTTTCCCAGTCTGACTTTACTAAGTCCCATTTTTTGATCACGCGGTTTTCTTATGATATATGCATCTTGATTGTGCTAATTTATGTGTTATTCATTAGCGAGCACAGAATAATTAATCGCACTAAAATGGAGCACCCCATAGTCCATTATGCCCTGACTTATATGATATCCTAGCCCATTCATCATGATTCGGGGTTGTTTTAATATGAACTTCAAAAGACAGCATGTTCTAATGAGCGATCACTGGAGAAAACATAATGAATTAAATGGGATGCAAGAGAAAGAGCAATAACCCCAAGAAAAGACCTCAGTTTGCAAAAAAAAAAAATCAGTTCCAAGAAAAATGTTACCTGCAGAATTACAAGCAACCCTGCATCCGGCAAGTCAGGTATGTTTTCCTAACAGAATAGATACCCTAGAATTCAGCGGCCTTTTCTCCTTACACAGTATGTATCCAAGATTTCAAATTTCAGTTTTAAAATCTACTTAAACTGTTCCCACGCATCACAGGGGAACAGAAAATCTTTATGTGACAAGAGCATGTGAGACATGCGTTTCACCCTCTATATATAGAACAAGGTGCTTTCAGACAAATTTCAAAGGGTACATTTTTTAAATTAAAAAGTTGCATTAAAATTTTTTATTTACAAAAAAAAGATTTTACTTTTTGGAGGGGATTTAGGTTAACAACAAAATTAAAAGAAAGGTACAGAGGTTCCTATACACCCTCTGCCCCCCACAACACAGCCTCCCCCACCATCAACATCCCCACCGGTGCACAGGTGTCACAAGTAATGAGCCTACAATGAAACATTATTGTCAGACAGCGTCCATGGTTTACACTAGGATTCACTCTTGGTGTTGTACTTTCTGTGGGTTTGGACGAAGGGATAATGACATATACCCATAATTATAGTATCACACAAGGTATCTTCAGTATCCTAAAAAAATCTGTGCTCCACCTATTCATTCCTACCCCAGCCTCCACCCAAACCCCTAGCAACCACGGATTTCTTTACTGTCTCCATAGTTTTGGCTTTTTAAGAATGCCGTACAGTTGGGATCATACAGTATGTAGCCTTCTCAGATGGGTTCCTTTCACTTAGTGATATGCATTTGAGTTTCCTACATGTCTTTTTGTGGCTTGATACCTCATTTCTGTATAGTGCTGAATAATATTCCACTGTCTGAATGGACCTCAGTTTATTTATCCATCACCTAAGGAAGGACATCTTGGTTGCTTTCAAGTTTTGGCAAGTCTGAACAAAGCTGCTATGAATATCCATGTGCAAGTTTCAGCGTGGACAAATTCTTATCTCATTTGAGCAAATACCAAGGAGCACAACTGCCAGATCAAGGGCATGTTTTCTTTTGCAAGAAACTTCCAAGTGACTGTTCCATTTTGCATTCCCAGTAGCAACGGAAAAGAGTTCCTGTTGCTTCACATCCTTGCCAGCCATCTGGTGCTGTCAGTGTTCTGGTTTTTGGCCATTCTCATGGGTGTATAGTGGAATCTCACTGTTGTTTTAATCTGCATCTCCCCGATGACATATGATGTGGAGCAGCTTTCCATATGCTTGTTTGCCACTTGTATATTTTCTTTGGTGAGATGTCTGTTCAGGTCTTGGCCCATTTTTAAATCAGGTTGTTTAAATCACCTTTTATGACTTTCAGACCAGCCTTTGCAGGATCAAGGGGTGCCCACTACTCATCTTTGAGTCCCAAAATCTTCAGTACCAGGCACTCATTCTGTGCCTTCCTTGTCTCAAGAACCACAGCCAATGCTTCCATAGAGCTAAGTACACGTGAGGTTCTGCTCCACATCAACTGTGTGGCATCATAGCACAACCCAATGAAGTGGTGTTACCATGGCCACCACTTTGCAGGTGAGACAACTGAGGCAAAAAGCACTAAGTGGTCTGAAAGAAGGCCCAGAGCCCAAAGGTTTGTGTTTTGGGTTTGTTTTGTTTTTTTTTTTAACTTTTTAAACTGAGTTATAGTCATTTTACAATGTTGTGTCAAATTCCAGTGAAGAGCACAATTTTTCAGTTACACATGAACATATATATATTCATTGTCACATTTTTTTTGCTGTGAGCTACCACAAGATCTTGTATATATTTCCCTGTGCTATACAGTATAATCTTGTTTATCTATCCTACATTTTGAACTCTCAGTCTGTCCCTTCCCATCCCCCCACCCCCCTGACAACCACGTTTGTATTCTTTCTATGAGTCTGTTTCTCTTTTGTATTTATGTTTTGGTTTTTTTTAGATTCCACATATGAGCGATCTCATATGGTATTTTTCTTTCTCTTTCTGCCTTACTTCACTTAGAATGACATTCTCCGGGTCCATCCATGTTGTTGTAAATGGCATTATTTTATTCTTTTTTATGGCAGAGTAGTATTCCATTATACAAACATACCACACCTTCTTTATCCAGTCATCTGTTGATGGACATTTAGGCTGTTTCCATGTTTTGGCTATTGTAAATAGTGCTGCTATGAACATTAGGGTGCAGGTGTCTTTTTGAAGTAGGATTCCTTCTGGATATACACCCAGGAGTGGGATTCCTGGGTCATATGATAAGTCTATTCCTAGTCTTTTGAGGAATCTTCATACTGTTTTCCACAGTGGCTGTACCAAACTGCATTCCCACCAGCAGTGAAGGAGGGTTCCCTTTTCTCCACAGCCTCACCAGCATTTGTCATTTGTGGACTTTTGAATGATTCAGAGGCCAAAGGCTTTTTGAAGGGAAAAAATGTTTACTTGCAAATAAGTTCCAAGGGAATCAGACTTTAGGACCAGCTCACCAAATTTAAAACACACAACAGGCATTTAAAGGAAAAGCTGCAATACGGCCGACTTTACATTTGTCTGGTCATGGCTGGAAAACTCCAATTTTCTACATGGCTATCACAGCCACAGACGCAATGACATACCTTCAGAATCGTCACTGCCAAGACAGAGATACAGCTGTTTTCATTTAGAAGAATGTTTGCTATAGAACGGAAGCAAAGCATTTTTTTCTAACTGCATTTTATAGACCCAATTGCCTTATTCTTTCCTAGAATCTCAAACGGAGACATAGATGAGCACCTTTCCAAACTCCCACGTTATGAGTGAAGGAGAACACTGTGAACGCCACCAATTTACTGGCTCACGTATCTGAGCCTATTCTTTCAAAGAGGATACCTGAATACGTAATAAAAGAACCATACATGCACACATGTTTAGATAGGGATATACATATCTGAATACAGACAGTGACCTCCAGATAGCAGATCCAGAGAGACAGAAAGTAAAAGAGATAGTACTAGGCCAGCGGTTTTCAACAGGGGCGATTTTGTCCTATGGTGCACAATGGAATGTCTGGAGATCATTTTTTTGTCACGACTTGGGGTGGGAGGGATGCTACTGGAACCTACCGGGTAAGGACCAAGGATTCTGCTAAACATCCAATAATGCACAGGACAGCCCCACAGTAAACGATAACCTGGCCCCAAATGTCAATAGTGCCAAGGCCGAGAAACCTGAACTAGACACCCTTGGATAATACACAGACAAACATATATATGGAAATACACTTTGGCCCTAATTTCATTTGGTGGTTGAAAAAAGAACAAACTTTTTTTTTCAAAACTGTGAAGTAATAAATAGAATAAGAGTTTACAATATTGCCCTATTAAAAAATAGGTTAAAAACATTATTCAAGTCCATGAAGGGTCCCTGAAAAACAGAAAGCTCAAAATACACAAATGGATATCTGTTCTCACAGTCTCACCTCTAAACACATTTCTCTCTGGTGATACTTAAGTGAATATAGTCCATGCAGAAGTATTATTTTTTAAATTTCCTTGCAGCTGTGAGGACATTATCTCATAACTCTGGATTCAAAAATGTGGAAACAAGAACAAGAAAAGATGTTCCCTACTTTCTTTGCGATTCTGGCCAAATGGGAAAATAACTTCCCAGATGCAGGCCATTTCTGGAATGATCAGCAAATGGGTTTGGCAGTGCTGCCTTCACAATGGTACAGCCAAATGTCAAAACAAAGGAAGGAGAGGGAAGGGGAGGTAGAGGGGAAGGGGTGACAGAAAGGGAGGGAAAATACATTTCTAGTCAAAGACATGTCAGGGATATCCATCAAAACTCAGCTGAGAGCCCACCGTGTCTAAAGGAGGAAGAAAGGAGCTGGGGTACCTATTTTAGATTTAAAAGGCACAGTTCTAGATCTCAAGGGCTATAGTAGCCCAAAACATGGAAGAGAACACAAGAAACCAAGTGGGTGCCCACCTTCAACCAATGATGATCTTCATGATCTTTCACAGTGCACAGCGTCTTGGGTGATTTCTCTGCACTTCCTTGCCACTGAAGACATTTTTTAAAAATCTCAGTTACCAAAAACTTTTATAGCAACCAGCCTCCTATTTCCTTTTCATTCTTTCTGAAAGTAATCAGTAACTTCCACATAAAGCTGGCATTCTTGTTGTTAACAGGCTTCCACTCCAGAAAGCAAGCTCCGAGTTAATGCTACCCTGTGGCTTGTAACTTCACCTCCGTCTGAGTCATCCACACAGCAGGACTGCTGGGCAAGAATGGGCCAGCCTAGATGCCTGGCTGGCCTTCTGCTCCTTGTTTCATACGCAGTTACTCCTCTGTGGAGAGCAAAACCCTGTTCACTGGGGGAAAGAGTCATAGAGGAAGGGACAAGACATCAGTAAGCGGGGCAAAACTAAGCCGCTTGTCATGATGGACAGGCATGGAAACCTGAGTATCTCAAGAGAACTGTCTGCACAGAGATTTCTAAGGAAACAGTCTCACATTTCCAAATGTGGGGGTGATGAAGATGATGACTGTGGATGCTCATGGTGATGATGATGGTGGTGGTGATGGTGGCAGTGATGGTGATGATTATGACAGTGGTGACAATTACGATGGTGATGATGGTGATGATGATTTGGTGGTAGTGGCAGTGATGGTGATGATGGTGATATTATGACACTGGTGACAATTACGATGGTGATGATGGTGGTGAAGATTTGGTGGTAGTGGCAGTGATGGTGATGATGGTGATGATTATGACACTGGTGACAATTACGATGGTGATGATGGTGGTGATGATTTGGTGGTAGTGGCAGTGATGGTGATGATGGTGATGATTATGACACTGGTGACAATTACGATGGTGATGATGGTGGTGAAGATTTGGTGGTAGTGGCAGTGATGGTGATGATGGTGATGATTATGACACTGGTGACAATTACGATGGTGATGATGGTGGTGAAGATTTGGTGGTAGTGGCAGTGATGGTGATGATGGTGATGATTATGACACTGGTGACAATTACGATGGTGATGATGGTGGTGAAGATTTGGTGGTAGTGGCAGTGATGGTGATGATGGTGATGATTATGACACTGGTGACAATTACGATGGTGATGATGGTGATGATGATTTGGTGGTAGTGGCAGTGATGGTGATGATTATGACACTAGTGACAATTACGATGGTGATGATGGTGGTGATGATTTGGTGGTGGTGGCAGTGATGGTGATGATGGTGATGATTATTTACTGGTGACAATTATGATAGTGATGATGGTGATATGATGATGGTGACTGTGGGTGATCATGGTGATGATGTTGATGATGATGGCAGCAGTGATGGTGATGATGACTCCCCCATGATTGGAAATGGTCTTGGTATTTGCATCCCATAGGGGTCTGCTCATCAACTGGAAAGCAAACTGATGGCCCTGAAATACCAGGATCCTTAGCATATGCAGTTTGTTATAACAGCACTTGGAAATCTGGCCAGGGGGTGGGGTGACATCTCACTGTAAGGTGTGCATCGTCTTCAAAATCTCTCTTACTATTCTAGGTTGGTAAGTGTTTTGTCAACTTTCCTTCCAGTCCACAAAGTATAACGAACAGCATAAATTTCAAAAGAGTGCCATTCATTCCAGTAGTACAGGCAGTCAAAGGCAGGAGCCGAGACGTTTATTTAAGTCTAGAAAGGGCTGTCTCCCTCAATTACGTGTTATGAAACAAAAGTTGATGGACTTGCATCAGATGAACCATTTATACAAACCCTACAGGGACACAATAAATAAAAGGTGAAATCACCTTTAACCTGAAAGCTTTATTTTTGCTTGTATTTAGAATTTTTCAACTGTTCAGTCTTTCTTTTAGAGAAGCTGTCAGTAATCTCCCAAGAATGCCATCCATCTGGTTTGTCTTTAGGTAAGAATGCCATTTGCACTGGAGGGAGATAGGAACAACAAAAATACTGTGATGCATTTCAGATGTGTGAATTATTAATGCATTAGAATATTATAGTGGGTGAAAAAGGTATAAACTAAAAACAGAATATGGAGAAAACAACTCTAAATTGCTTAACTAAATGAATTCCCATCATTTCTCTTGTCCCCGGCACCAGTACAATTAACGACATTTTTGGAAGGTGATGGATTGCTTTAGAAAAGTAATGTTTCTGGTTTCATTAAAAGGACTCTGTTATATATTCATTTATAGACTTATAAAACTGTCACTTCTTTGGATATAATCAGAAATTAGCTATGAAATTTAAAAAGTCATCAGTGACAATGAGATACTAAACGGAGAGGAAACATGCATTTTCGTTCGCTGAAGGTTATTTGACATCCTGTGAGTACCAGCTGGGAACAAGCACTTCTCTAAAATGAAGATTGTGATCACCATACATTATATGACTTTCAAGTGGTGACAGCCTATCTGCCTTTTCTTTCAAAGAAAGAAGGTGATACGAAATACCAAGTTACACATTTGGAGGTCAGTCTAACACAGTATTATTTTCAAGTTGGCAGGACATTAATAACTTGGAGAGCAAAATCTTATTAAATGACAGAAGTTACCATTTAAAACAAAAGGGTAAGTAGAATGTGAATTAAGAGCTTTAATTAGCTTTTTTTCCCCTCTTGACGAGCCACTGTTTCTCAGATTCTCCTAAGGATAGACTTTTGCACTTCGGGGGATTCAAGGACTGCATTCATCACCATTTTCTTTTCATGTGCAGCCTTGAGAACTGCCTAATTTCTTTTCTCAGAATCCCTTATGGTCCAACTTTTTTTATCTTACAGAAATGCTGAGAAGAATCATAAAGGGTAAACACAAACACACACACTCCCTGAACCAAAATAAAAGGAAAGCAAGCATATAAAGCACCCTGAGTTCTTCGAAGTAGCTGTCACGTTAAGTACCAGCTATGCTGACCACTTGCAAATACTCCGAATGTGTCCTGCCACCACGCAAAACAGCCATGGCAGCCAGGAATGAAGGTCAAGGCTGAAGCCCTGAGACTTGTTATTCCCAGACAACAAATTCATCCTCTATGACATCAAGGGGTCCAGCTGTTCGTGAAGCATTTCTGCAAGGATCAAACTAACACTCTGCTATTTTGTTAGACAGAATTTTGGTGGACCCAAACAAAATCAATTTATAAGGGGAAGAAATAGTCTTCACCTAAGAAATTATGATAATGTGTTCAGTGATTATATATAAAAATTTAAAAGATGATTTATGATTATCCTTTCTTCACTTCAACAACTCTTGGTAATGATTTGCATAAATGTCTGTCTCTTTTTTAGGAGAGAAGAATTCTTTTGCGGGCAGGAAGCGCATGTCGGTCATGCTAGGTGCCCAGAATCTTAAGATACCTGCAGGATAATTGTGTGGGGCAGATTCCTATTGGCTGGAAGAAGAGCTGGGCTGGACAAATGCACAGGGGACGTCACTGATGGGCTGATAGTTTTCAAGGTTTTTTCTATCACCAAGCAAGCTTTCAGTTGTCCACAATTGTGCGGCTCCGTGATGCAGTGGTGCCCCCGGGCACCAACGCAGAGTGAGAAATGGAGGTCCCTTTCCTCTCAAAATGCCGGGATTCTCAATTGCATTACCAGTTGGTATTTCTCGTCTGCCTTGTCTCACTGTCAGCATGCTGAGAAGCAGGGTCATGTAGTATAAATATTTGGGAATATGATGATTAGGGCTTGAGCTTCTGCTATGAAGCCTTGGTTATCTCACTTCCCGAGACCTCACAACCTTCAGCTGTCTTATCTGTAAAGCCTCACAAGAGTTGCTGTGAAGGTCAAATAGATATTTATCTGACACTACTTTGTCAACACCAAGACTGTTATAAAATGCCAGGAACCTTCTAACCTGAGGCTCAGTAACCCAGGTGAGTTTCTTAGTTTGGGTCCAGCCCCACCCACATTCAGAACGGGGGTCCTCCTGTAGCCAAAGTATGATGGCAGGGAGATGAGGGTGGGGAGGGCAGACCCCTTCTCTCCTTCTTGTGCCCACGTGGGGCTCTTTCTTAGGGATGCTGGTGAGGATCCCCAAGGAGATCAACTGAATAGATGAGAGCTGCTGGTGGTGCAGACTGGCTTCACCCACATCAGCAAGAAGCAGGAAGACACCTGTAAGTGTGATAACCGGCTCCCAACCAGTCCTGCGGAGCAACGCTGTGTCACAGCTCCCCCAGCGGGCTCCCAATGCACGGCTGCTGGCTAGGGGGCTGATGCTGCATCCTGCCCATTGGGAGCCACTGAGAGTCCCCAACAGAGGGACCTAACTGCTGCGAGAGTCTGCATTTACTCACATAGGCTGTTCTGCGTGGGAAGAGCCCAGCTTTCGAGGCTCAGCTCAAGCGTCATCTCCCCTGGGACACGTTCCCTAAAGCGACAAGCCCCCTCCTCTGAGATCTCATACAAATAACTCTCCCTTGTGGACTGACGTGCTCTGTATATAAGTCTTTACCACTACTAGACTATACATCCCTCAAGAGTAGGGCTTTTACAGCCTCATCTTTGAAATTGCAGCAATCCATCGATATTAGCTGAAATAAATGGAAGTGATTAAAGGGGTACTTTTTAAAAGAGAGAGACAGATCTAGCATTCACAGTCTGTGATTTGCATTAAAATGAGCCATAAACACTGCTTCCATAAATCTTTCCTTGCTTACTGGCCGTCAGGGATAACTACTTCTATCCAACCTGCTCCACCATCAGGGAAAATGCCTCCACTCACCATTTTGAAACCATGTGTGAAATCTTTTAAGGCTATAGAGGGGACAATAGGTCCTGGGGGATGTGGTGCCTCTGGCTGCCTGCTGAGTAAATCCAAAGTTGGTTAATATCTGAATTGGTCCTCCCTGCTATCTCCTTAGACCCGTCGGGGGCGCTGTGGTTAACGATGTTCCCCACACCATCCGCTGTCCACCTACCACACAACCATTTCAAGGTTGCTGTACTAGTACAGCTGTCCCTTGAGATCCATGGGGGACCCCCGTTCCAGGACCCCCGTGGACACAAAAATCCACGGATGCTTGAGTCCCTTACATAAAACGGCAAAGTACAGCCAGCTCTCTGTATTTACAGGTCCCTCACTTACGGATTCAACCAACTGCAGGTAGACGGAACCAGCACATACAGAGCACCAGCTGCGTATGTTTTTCATGTGGGCAATGAAGAGCAGGATCTGCTTATATACTGGGCTCAGGAGCTGAAACTTCTGTGCTGGGATCATCAGGAGAGATAAAGTCAAATAACAAAATGTTCTGACTCTTAGCACTTCCTCATTTAGAAAGATCCTTTTTTATATTTGTACAAACTCTCAAGATTTTTGTAAAGGGACAGTGGGGAAAAGTCTGAGCTCAGAGTTGTGAAAGCTGGGATTTATTTTCACTTCTACAGTCTACTATCTGTATGTGCTTGAAAAAATCATTTCTGTAAGCATCAAGCTGTCTAACCTGAAAAACAGGTGTTGAATTAGGTAAGGTATCTCTCTGAAGGTAGGTGTCTGAGATGGGGTTTCGCAGAAGCAGAGGCTGAAGGGGGGATTTCTGTGTACGTGATGTACTGAGGGGAGCTCTCAGCAGAGGGGGAAGGAAGAACGGGGGGGAGCTCAGTAGGGTTGTGATCTCAGCTAGAGACCTGCATGAGCCTGGCCCCATGCAATGCTTTGGAGCATAAATTGCACGGAAGAGTTGATCCCAGCAGGAGGCTGGCCTCCTGCATGCCCAGCAGTGTGCCACCGGCCATGACTCGCCCTGTCAAGGGAAGAGGATACAGTGCCTTGCTGGCAAGATGGTAACCCATGGCGGAAAGTTAGTCTCTGAGGGGGAGCAGCTGTAAGCTATTAGCAGCCAATACAGGATGCAGGGGGCCAGCAGAGTGAGGGACAGAAGGTAACCAACAGCATCTACCGAGAAGGAATAGGTTCTATGATCTATCTTCAATAGGTCAGAGAATCCAAAAGAAATTACACATTGTCTAAGGATAGATGGCACAAAGATAACTAAAATGTTAAGAATATTAGTTTTATCAGTCTACTATGGTATTGTGGGAGACCTCATGCCGACCTGAAGCCCGAGTTACGGATATCTGATTAATGTAAAGAGGAAAAGCTAGGTCATACTTAATAAATGCCGTATGTTGACAGACAATATACTTTTTTACAACATGGAGTCCAGGGTGAGTGAAAAGGAAGAGCTGCGAGGTGGCCGACGTGAGAACTCCAAAGAACTGGGAGCTAAGACGAGTTATGCAGTCATCCGCACAAGGCACTGCAGCGGAGGGAGTGCCTGCACTTGCCCCTGCTACTGCTGTTCACACACAAGACGTCTCCTGACAACACAGGGATGCTTCAGTGGCCACCATCCCAAAGCCCCAACCCTCAAGACTGTTGAAGAGTCACGTTTCTGGAAAGCAATACCAAGTCACAGGTAGGAACTTCTCCATTTCTGAGTTAACACAAGCAGTGCCCACCAACACCTTCCTAAGCTTCTCTACCTAACCGTGAAGTTTTAGCCCGTTCGCTGAAGCATACCAACATAGATTCACCAGATTTCATTGCGTAACCTATTTCAAAGAAATATAATAACCTCCTAACTTATAATTAAGTTTCTAAAGTGAGAATGCTTACACCAACAGCATTAATTTTAAAGTGCAGATCTCCAAACACCCATACACATATGTACTGAAATGCATATAAATTTCACTATACACAATATACATAAATATAAACCTATTTCTTGTCTAAGAAAGGCACAAAGAAATGAACAAGTCAGTATTTTCCAATATGTTTGACAAATGTTCTAAAATAGTCACAATACGATAGATTTTTAAGTGACATTCAAGGAGAAACACTGTATTAAAGACAAAACTTTGCCATGAATAGCCTAGTGTTTAGTTTGGAGCAAATTCAGAAATTCTTGGAAACAGAGCCAAATGTAAAGGTCAAACCTGAGGATGGCCTCTCTTCCCAGGGACTTCCTGGCATCTAACTTAAATCTCACTGAGGGCCAAAGTGACACACCAGGGCGGAATATATTCCTCACAGAATCCCTGCTCCAAAACTCTGGGAGCCCCAGGGCTGATCTGTGGCTGCTAAAGATTTTTGATGTGCTAATTGTTTGTTTACTTTTTCTTCGAGGAGAGGCTGGTCCTCTAAGCAGAATGAGCTAATCACCAGCTTAGTTCCCTCTCTTGCCAAAACAAACAGCTTCCAATTACTGCGAGAAAAAGCTCCTGATCTCTAATCAGCTACCCAAAGGAGCCTATCAGGGGTAGTTCAGAGAGTGAATAATGTCCCATTAAGCAAGAATCTCTTAACACTAATAAAAGTCTAGAGCCCTAGGGCAGAGGCTGCCAGCAACCTGCTACTTATCTTAGACAAGATTCCGTGCCCCTTTCCCCAGTGGTCTGAGGTCTGGCGAAGAAACAGCAGCCCTCCTCCACTCGGGCCACTCCTCCTCCTCAGGCCTGTGCTACTGAGCCTCCCTTGAGCAAACACAGGCAGAGGAAGGGCAGGTTGCAGGACTGCTACCAGTTAGTGGGACGACCGTCTATGAGGCTCGGAGACTTGGTTCCACCACTGCCTGGAGGAGCAGGACCTGGGGAGACAAGCGGAGTCTCCACCACCAACGTCCCAACTAGCGTAAAAGAGGAAGTCCCTCTCCAGTTAAAGGAGGTTCACCTAAAAAGAGCCCTAACTTACGTCAGGCACATTCTCCCTCCTTTCCCTCTAATATTCTAGCAAAGTTGACAAAGTAAGTGCAGAACAAGCAGGTTACACCAAGGAGAGCATCGTAACCTTGAACGCCATGGACAGCCCTATGAAGAACCGCCACAGGCGGGCTTAACCCCCTGCGAGGGCCCAGCCCCCTTGACATACCAAACCCAAACCAGGGCTGGCTTCAGGGACCTGTGACCAGTGCACGTGGTGCGTGCCCAGAAAGGGTCTGGTGCCAGGGACTGACAGCTCCGAGATCGCTATACTAAAATCCTTAGTTATTTTATCTTTGAGTTTGCACTTTGTACGTGAAGTGTGATGGGATACTGGAGCGTGTTCTGGAGCATCATGCATGATGCTGTCTCCCCTGCCCCTCCCCAGGAAAGATTCTCAGCTGCCCAATCCCTGGCCCCCTGGCACCCCAGTCCTCACCCAACCTTTCCCTCCTCACCCTCAAGTCACTGTTACACTCTGCCCCCTGCAGGGACCTGGGAGTGGGCACAAGGAGGGTCAGAGTTGGGCATGTGTGTCTTGAATTAGAGGTGGTTTTCCCCATCCCACTCTGGGAGCACCATGCTGTGTTTAGTCCCCAAAGTCCAAGACTCCACAGTAACAAGCCTATGCCCACCCTTGATGCAGGTACCTAGCTGCACCCAGCCTTGAGGCCAGGCTCATGTGGACTCTCAGGGGTGAAGCTGCCAGGCCTCGGCTAGGAAGAGCCCAACCTATACACTCATGGTGTAGACAGAGACGGGTGCCCTGGGGGAGCAGGCCTGCAGGGGAGGCTGGGATCTAAACATCTCCGCCCCAGTGCCTCACACTTTCCAGTGCCTCCCAGCCCTGCAGCAACCCTGCTGGAAAAAGATGGTGCACACCTGGTGCCTCCACATCTGGGCCTGGGTTGGCTTCACCTGCCAATCATGGGGCTGTCAACCTTGCCTAAAAGCACCCACCTGGGGACTGGAGCAGCTGGATGGGGACACCCCTGGCTCACCTTCCTGAGGATTTGGCCAGAACAAAGTGCGACGCACTGGTCCAGCAGCTGGCAGAGCAGGGCAGGGGGCAAGTGTCACGCTTGCTCAGGCCCGGGTACCTGTGATGCTCCCCACGTGTCCTGCAAGATCTCTTCGTGCGGCACCCATTGGGCACACCCTACAGTGCACACGTTTGTGGGGGAGGTCCTCTCTTCCTCCTTTCCATCTTTCTGAGCCTGGTCCCACTCGTCCCTCCAGGGATGAGCCAGGACATCCACATTGTGTACCACTGGTGATTCCATGTATGGGTGAAATACTCTGATGTTTGCCTATAACTAACATGGGTGCTGCACAAGAGAAAGATGAACAATGAAATCCAGGCCAATGACTTACTGTTTAAATTATCCTTTACCGAGAACAGCCCTGGACAAAAAATTTAACACACCATGACAGGTCAAGAGGGAAGGGTCACAAAAGAAAGAAAAGGTTTTATATTTTAATTCCTTCAACAACACTTCTTTTCTTGCCCTTTGAATAATGGACAACCTGCACGTTTCCATATTGTCCTGGTTCCTGAAAATAAGATAGCCAGTTCTGAAATAAATTCACCAACCAAGAAAATCCTAAACATAAAACAAACAAACAAACAAAAAAAACTGGTAGCCGCTCTTGCTGGGAAGCCAGCTGCACCATCTATTAGCTTCTCCGCATCCCGGGTCCTTAGCAGTTACAGGAGATCAATGGCACCCTCCTCGTGGTGGTGGGATGAAATGAGAGGCTTGGAAGACACTGAGAACAGGGACTGGTACTTAGTGGTCTTTCAGCCCCTTTAATACCACTGCTTTCACTATCCCCAACAAGTTCTATGATCTTCACCTTGCTAGGCAGTTTTCCTACCAGACACATGAGGGGCTGAAATTTTAAGAAGGTGATCTGCCCATGCTCCCCATCTGCCAAGTGGCCAAGCCTGACGCAGAGCAGTCCTGCCTGGCTGCAAAGCCCACGCCCCTGCTCCTTACCCTACAGCTCGGACCTCTGCTGCATTCACTAATGAAAGTGTGTCCTTTCCAACCACCTCCATTGGCAGGATGTTAACCACATGTACACGTGATCCATGAGAAATTGAAGTGGCAAAGTGCTAAAGGCCCTGCACCTGGCATCAGGGAGCTAGGTACCAATAACCTGCGAGGTGCTACCTGGTGGGGCATCGCTTCATGAGGGCAGCACCAAGGAGTGAAAGAAACGACGTCATTCAGAATCCATCTCCCTTGCAGCATGAAATTCTAAGCTCTTACAGGTCGGGGACTGTGCCCGCATAATCTAGAATACAGATAATTTCAACCTTCACTGTCATCATTCCCACTTCCAGGCATCAGTATGGGGTCCCTGTGCTTTCAGGCAAGGTTAACAGCCCCATGATTGGCAGATGAAGCCAACCCAGGCCCAGATGTGGAGGCACCAGGTGTGCACCATCTATTTCCAGCATGGTTGCTGCAGGGCTGGGAGGCACTGGAAAGTGTGAGGCACTGGGGCGGAGATGTTTAGATCCCAGCCTCCCCTGCAGGCCTGCTCCCCCAGGGCACCCGTCTCTGTCTACACCATGAGTATATAGGTTGGGCTCTTCCTAGCCGAGGCCTGGCAGCTTCACCCCTGAGAATCCAGTTTGTTGGCCTCAAGGCTGGCCACCAGTCTTCTCCCAGCCTAAAGAAAGCAGTCTGAAACTGCAGAAACTGAGAATTGGCACCTGCTCCAGAAAAAAGCCTTCCGCTGGAGTGAATCTGCACAAGTGGGTGGGGTGCGGGCACCCTGATAGAAGGGCTCTTCACAGCCCTCCCCACCCATTAATAAACACCACGTGCAGGGTAATAAGTTGGCTGCAGCCTGCTCCCTCCCTGTCCTCCCAATTTATTGAAAAAGGGGGAGGGACAGGGAAGCCTGAGGGGTTTGTTTTTTTTTTTTTTGTAAGGAGTTTGTGCTGCTGTCTTTTCAAAACTTAAGAAAGCTTAATCCCTGCAATTTAGATAAATCAGAGAGGCATTACCAGGTGAGGGTTAAACCGCCAAGAATGGCTTTGCAATTGATTGCAGAAACAGCAGTTATTAAGTCCTAACTGAGTAATTTGCAGCTTATTTCGCCCCAGCTAATTAAAATGTAATCAGGATTGTCTGGCAATGTGTATTCTGTCAGCAGTTTTTCTTCCAAAGAGAAATCATGCCAAGAGACCACAAGGAAAGCCTTTCACGCGAACTGGCTTGATCTACACTGCTTCTTTAGCTGCTGCAACTGTAAAACAAATAAATTACAGCAACTGACAATTCAATTTTAAAAGAGAGAGGGAAAGGAAAGGAAGAAGAAAGGAAAGATACTCTTTCTGCCTGGGGATGGGCTGCCGCTTTGTTTTGTTTTCTATCCATGTTTAAACAGTGAAGCATCTTCTCAGGAGAGTGACTCTGAGCGCAGGGCAGGCGGTTTTGAAACCAGGTGGCTGGGGAGGAGCCCTCTCCAGGATGACAGGGTAATTTCAGCGCTGGAGACCACACTCCGCTTTCCCTTTCCCTGCAGACCCAGGAGGACCTCAGAGCCTGCCACGTTCCGAAACCCACGGGATGTCGCTTCTTTGGGAAGAAACAGAACCACGCTCTCAGGCACGTGCAAACTTCCCGAGCTGGTTCACCCTCTGAAAATCCCAACTTTTGGTTCTCCTCGTGCTTCCGCGCGAGCTTTCATTAGCTCTCACGCCAGGATGAACATCCCTGAAGGCTTCAGAGGATCAGTGATCGCCTCTTGTCGCAGTTTAGTTCCCAGGGCCCCTTGGAGGGCCCCCTTTACCCCGCCCAAGAGGAAGAAGCGCCCCAGTTTCTCTCTCAAGGGCGGAGGGCTCGGCTTAAAACCCCACCAAGGGGCCCCCGTCTCCTTCTGGCCTCCGCAGTTCTCCCTGCGGCGAGAAGTTGCGATCTTAGAACAGGTGAGCAGCTAAGAATAGAGATGAGAAGGCGAGGAAGAGAACCAGGACAGACAAGAGAAATAAAGTGTCTGCGTGAATAATTTCAGAAAGCGCGCTCGGATGGGCTGGGGAAGGCAGCTGCGATATGCTCCCGGGTCGGGGCCAGGATCGGCTCCCGTGCGCCCACCAGAAGCCAGGGTCCCTGAGCGAGTCCCGCGGGGGTCCTCGCCACTGTGGCTCCCTCCAAGGCGAGGACAAGGGTCCCGGCCATCCACAGGTGATAAGCGTGCTATTCCACGAACCTCCTCCACACCCACACCCGCTCCGCTACTCTCAAGAGAACAGAACCTCCGAGGGCTGGGGGAGATACTGGCCCCGAGAGTTCTGTCCGAACAGGGCGCCTCCGGGTCCCTTGCATCCCTTCACTTGCTCTCCACGTTATTTACGAGCGAGACCTAGAAGCTTTGGCGCTCCAAACTGGGGCGCACCCAGCTGCCATCAGCCCCTCCCCCGCCCCAACCAACATGCTGGAACACATGACTTCGTCCAAGTGCCCTGCCTGGAGCTCGAAGGGTGGACCGCCAGCTCTAGGCCCGCTGAGTGTGAAAGCACAGTTGAAGAGAGATAAAAGTGTAGGCCCGCGGGCACCTGCGGGGCCGGGGTTCGTTGAGCGGATCCCCGGGCGCAGCGGTGCGCGCCTCCCGGCCTCGCTCGCTGTGTAGGCGGCTTCGAGGGCCCGGAGCGCGGGAGAGTTTGAGGGTCTCGCTACCAGACTGCAGGTCCGCGCGCGGAAGTCTCGGGCAACTAACAAACCCACGCTCCCACCCTTGGAACCCACAAAACTGCTCTCCCTCACCAAAGAAACCGCCTTTCGTTTTCCCGTGGTTAGAAGGGAGTTAGAGAAAGATGCTGCAGGCTTCCTTTTCCTTTCGGGAGCAGAGAGGGAGCTGGAAAGGAGGGTTCTCAGACCCGACTGTAAAACTCACGCCGAGGGAAAGCCGAATCTGCCGGCTGAGCTGGGCGACAAGTTTGGGCGCCGAGGCTGGGAGGCGCGCGCCCGGTACGCGGCGCCAAGGAGGACCCGGGCGGGCGGCGGTTCTTACCTGGAAGTGCTGGAAGAAGGCGGAGATGCGCGTGATCTGCAGGCTGAGGCACCTGGAGGCGCAGCGAGCGCGCTGGACGCTCCCGGCCGACAGCGACTCGTCCAGCCGCCGGGCAGCCGCCGCGCTGGGACCGGCGGCCAGGCAGCCCCCGGAGGCCGCCAGCCAGAGGCAGAGGATCAGGGCCGCGCCGGGGGCCCCGGGCACCATGGCTGCGGGTCGGGGGCGCGGGCGCCGGGCGCTGGCCGAGCCTCCCAGCTCCGCGCCGGGGCCGCACTGCCGGGCACCTCGCGGCCGCCGCAACTCCGCTGGAAAGTTCAATCATTCAACTCCGGCCCCGCGCCCTCCCCGTCGCCGCCCAGCGCGCTCGGCCTCCAGGGGTGGGGTGAGGGTGACAGGCGGCCGCGCCATTGGCTGGGAGGAAAGTGAGTGACGGGGGGCCGGGCGGAGGGCGGTGGGCAGGTCCAAAGGGCGGCGAGCCCTGCGCTCAAAGGGAGGGGGACGCCGGCCGGGTGCCCAGCCGGTGGTCTACTCCCCAACTGCACGCTTTCGCTCCTGCCTGCCCCCACCTCCCCCCGCCAGCCAGGTAAACGTCAGGCGAGAACCAGCCCAGGCCGGGATGGGAGATGCTGTCTTGGAAAGCAGGGCTTGGGGACCCTCCCCACCCCAAGGGCGTCGGAACAGACTAAGGAAGGACTGCGCGCCCCTAAGATGTAGGCTTCCTCCCCGGTTCCTACTCTGGGTTCAGCTCCGCCCGGACTTTCGCACATTTGAATTTCCCCTTTCCCGAGCAGTGGAAGAGAGCCAAGGAACTGACCTGAGATGTATGTCAGAGCAGACCAACGCCCGGCAGGGATTTCGACTGACACGTTCCTGCTCCCTCCTTCCCTCCCTCCTTCCTTCGTATCACCTGGGCCACATTGGTTAATGAGACCCACGCACCTAGCTTCCTCAGGTGTCTGTTGTTCTAGGAAGCATGGCAGGCCCAGCGTGAGGGAGTTATTCAAAATAGAAAGCTTTCCTACACCCTACTTGTATTTGCCCAGGTGTCTTGATTTCGCCTTTTTAGCAGCAAAATCACCTCTTGTAATCTGCTCCAATGCTCTTCCCCCCCGCCACACACACACGTCCCCAGCCTGGGCCCCGCAGAGGAAAGAGAGGCCCGGCATCTATAACACAACACCCCTCACAAAGCTATGTGCTACCCTGAGCTCCACTGAAGTGATGGAGCCCAGCCCGCGCGCGCAGGTAGGAGACCCCACAGAGAGCCAAGCTCTGCAGAGGGCTGTACTGCACACGTGGGCGTATTTATATAACACGAGCCAGTCAAAAAGCCGCATGCACACTCACTCATTCAGATGCGGGGCAACGCACTGATATTCCTGTCAACTGACACCCCCACATTCTCTTACAGAATTGCACCAGTTCTGCAGCCTAGGATCTTGGTGAAGCGCACAACTGAGCACAGCTGGAGTGTCTCTCTGCCCTCCATGCGCTCAAAGGTACAGCACCAAGCTGCAGGCCCCTTTGCATAGAGCCCATGGCTTCCAACCTCAGATCCTCTCCCCCAAAAATTCCACACATTTTCTATTCTGAGATTCTGAGATCTTCCTGTTAAAGGGTAATTACAACCATCTGCAGTTGTCCTGGTATGCTGATGCTTCCTTTACCTCACCTTAAACATAGATTTCACATAGTTTAAATCAGCACAGCCAGAAGAATTTATTGCTTAGGGTTGTTTCCCAGTGAACTGAAATATCAGAGTTTTCCTCAAAAGGCTCTGTAGGCAGAGCCGGCCTCAAGGGTGTGGGCCTTAGAAGGATCCACCCTTGGTTTAATGTTCTTCTGTCACAAAAGTGAGTTAATTTTGAATAAGGTTCTCTGAATTTTCGTTTTGCCCCACCCAGCCCTGTATCTGTAGGTTTTAGCATGACAGTTCTGCACATGAGCCGGAAACATAACAAAGTTAGACGTGAGCTCACATGAACTCAAACAGAAATTTGAGATGCTCAGAATCATGAAAGGAAATCTATTTTAAGTAGGTTAAACATACTTCATGTTGACTAAGAGTGAAGAAGCTAAGCATGGTGACCCCAGCAGGAAGGTGTGTGGAGCCATTTGTCAATGAATGGAGAAGTGACAGCTGAGTAAAGGGACTCTCTTCTGAATGTTACCACTTTAACTGGGGAATTACTAAAACCATTTCCAAAAGCTGTAACAAATTCCTCCAACATGTTTGACTTTTAAAGGTAAACAAATACCTGGTCTCGATGAAGACAGGGCTATTATGCATGCCTACAGTTTCCTACGGTGTCTTTGATTTATAAGCCTGTGTGTTACATCATGAAATTTACATTCTACAGAGTGAAATCATAAAGACAAGCTTGCTGAACTTTTAAAAACAGCTTTTAAATGTTCAAAGGGATCACTGCTATTTGTTTAAAAATGCAATGTGGGTGCTACTTACATGGGTTCTATAGCATATTCATTTCCATGAATAAATGCATTTTATGATAAACCACAAAAGGGAACATCTAGTCAGGTGCACAGAAAGCTTAGGATTAAACACATAGGGCCGCTTTATCATGCATATGTTAAAATAATACTTGTGGTTATATTGCTTTCTTCTTTCAGACTATCACAGGCATCCTCTGTGATGATGCTGGCCTTTTCCACCTTATCGATTTTCATTGCAGTTTAAAAGAAAACCATTTTGGTAAAGTCCGAAGAACAGTCAAAATCTACTATTTTATCCTGCTCACATACGCCCAACTTAGCATGCAGCTCACCCTTTGAATTGGCACCGAAACTCTCTAATTTTTAGCATGCCTGGGTAAACCACACACTAAGTTCCAGGAGACCAACCACAGGAGAGGGGAGCCGCCAGTATGTACAGAAGGAATGACACGTAAATGGACAGGTGGGAATCGTCCAGATGCTTCAGGAAGAAAGTGCTTAGTACATCTTTCCTCAAAGCCAAGTTGAACACCACGGTCTGCATTTGTCTGGAGATGAACCTCATATAGACTTCAGGGGGACTTAAACAGACAAGACACTCATCTATTAGAAAGAGTAGAAAAGGGCCTTAATGGACTTTTATTTCTATCTATGAATGAAGATGGACCAGAATGGGTGGCCCGTCTCTGTCAGGTTATAGAGGAAAGAAAAAACAAGGCCCTCCCTCAATCCCAGCTTCCAAAAAGTGAGCTATGCTTTTCCTCGTAACTGACTTAGATGATCAATTTCTTCTCCTTTCTTTACTTTCTCCCCCCACCCCAGCGGAGAATCAGAAGCCCCTGGGAAGCCTGTTAAAGGTGTACTCCAGGACCCCACGTTCAGGGACTCTGAGCCAGCATATCTGGGGTAAAGAACAGGGATCTGAGCTCTGAAACACCTGCTGATCCTATCAAGTAAGCCGCGGACAGGTGTCAGAGATAACTGATTTAGAAAACACATGCCCTGTAAAAATGTAGCAGCTTTGATTTTAGTAGCACCTACGACTTCATTTTGTTTAAAGTGCCTTTTTAAGGTATGTCTGTTGATATAAATTGTACCTACTTATCAATTTCTTAATCACATAGATATATTTTTTCCAAAACATGTAGCCAAGATACCCTTAGAGTTGTTTTGGGGGGGGGCCAGTAGCTTGTCTCTTTAAAGGCTTTCCAGCTGCATTTGGTAAGGATAAACTGTGAAGGAAGCACAATCTTTCTCTGACATGCCCCTCTTGGAAAAGCAAATGGAGAAAGACCGATACTTTCATGTGATTGCATTTATGAGTCTTAGACCGAATGTAGTCCACAGTCATTGCTTATGGGTTAGAGGGGATGGTGAAGTAAGGGCACAGAACTCACATATGGTGCCCATTTTCCTTTTAATTGCTTTCACTTGGCGATGCAGTAACATGCATCTTCTCTGAGCAAGTGCAGTGAACACCCAGCAAAGTTAAAATTACATTTTAAAAGTTAAGAATGAGCATCTTAGAAAAACCAAGACTTGCGGCCTGCAGGAGCCGTGGCCCACACTCACCTCTGCATTTCCACACCGAGGTGTCAGAATTTCGTAGCCAGATTCAGATCTCTTCTTTAACTGTGCTTTCTTCCTCCTCCAGTCTTAATTCCCTTCTGCTCAGCTTTGAACTGCATGATCCAGGAAACACAGAGGGAGGTCTTTGGGAAAAAAAAAAGGAGGGGGGGGGAGGGTGAAATCCGGAGCTGGGATGCAACTGAATCAAATGGATAAATAACAAATTTGCATCCTTTGTAATGTGATTTCACAAGAATAGGTGACCCTCTGTGTACTGGTCCCTGATGGCAAATTTCCTCAATTTACAAATGAAAATTAGAGCTTTGTCCACTAGCTCACTGCATATACACTCCACTTTTTGGAACGGAACACCCTCATCCCTTTGCTTACTTTTGTCCCCTCGCAATGTAAGTAGCCTATCTGGAGATCATCTTCTTGTACAAGACGTTTTCCTCTTCAGCAAAATTGTAAAAATTCAGTTGCAGTATATACAGGGTTAAAGGTGTTATTTCCTCAATTTTTACTACGATGTTACTGAGAAGTACCAGAAATGTATTTGCTATTTTGTGTGCCAAAGAATATTTTAATGACATTTTTAAACTTTGGTTTTGCAAAATATACAAAGACCTGTCAAATAACATGATTTCAAGTTACTACTACTCTTTAAGAATGTCTCCTCGCCCCTCTTCTCTTCCCTCCCCCCGCCAAAGTCACCATAATCCATCCATCAATTAGTGTTTGTTTGGTACCTCTTCTGCAGCCATGCTAACAGCCTGTTCTAGATTAAGTCATCACCGAACTTTTATTCTATCTATGCACTAATTACTAAAATTTAAATAAATACTAAAAAATAAAATGTCCTGGAGTAGGCATTTTTATATTTCAGGGGTCAATTGTATGGTGATGGTGGTGTTCGACTGTGAATGTGTTTTTCACTCCTGTCCCCTCCCTCTGCTCCAGAAATTTTTAACTTTAGATTATTTGAAGGCTTTTGTTGATTTGTGTCTTACTGAGCATAACAGCTGCTGGACTATGCAGGGAACACTGGGGTTTTGAAACCCAATGGTTTCAAATAATATTCAGTGTCAGTAAAATTGAACACTTGTCCCAGTGACCAAGGCAATTAAGTGATTTTACCCAAGTTCTAATGTTAGCAACACTACCGTGAGCAAGCATAAAGTCAGGCTTCTCACATGTGATTTTTATAAATAAGCTGTAAATACTGAAAATCATACAGCCATAAAAGAAATGCTATATAATAGCCTAGTGCAGGAAACTAAAATATAAAGAGTAACTGGTGTATTTCTAGTTCTTGACATGACCAAAATAGTATTACTTTGCCCCCAAATGTGCATTTTAAGAGTCATAAGCAAATTAAAAGAAATAGAAATTATATAATTTTAGCCAATCTTAAATGATATAACTTTAACTAAAAACCTCATTTCTCACTTCTGAAGGGCCTTCTCTTCATGTGAAATGAATAATGAATTTTTCAGTAAAATTCATGTTTAAAATTCTGTGAAAGGAGTCCTTTTTAGCTCTTTAAAATGGAGCTCAAATAATCATACTTTCATTCTGATTTCCATTCCTAAACATGAAAAGAAACCTACAGGTGCTCTTCAGAAATACTGAAACTCTATTCTGTTGAAAGACTTAAGTGGGGTTTTTCTTCTTTGATGTTTTTAAGCCTACTGAAATTTACATTGAGCCGTGTAAATACCATAGATTTGTAGAGAAGTTTCTGAAAATGAAAAAGGCAGCTTTTAACAGGAAACAGCGCCACTCGCTGGCCACATAAATAAAATGCAAAAGCAGCAGAGAGAATACTCTGATAACCTAATTTGTGGACTAAATTGTCAACTTTAAAGCATAAATCTGGAATAATCATGCCAGGTTCTTAATACCAACTAGATTAACTCCATTGTGGACTTAAACACAGGAAAGCTTTACTGCGTAACTACAGTCACACTGAACTGAACTGGGGAAATGAGCATAGCAGTCTTCAAAGGAATTTTTCGCTAGCTTTGGAGCACTTCCCAGACTATTCACTACAAACTTAAGTGACCAAGGCATCCTGTGTGCGAATTATACTTGAAGTCGCTCCTGGTCAGAACACCTCTGCAGCTCACATACTGCTTGCTTGTTTAGGTTTCATAAAGTAGGAGAATATAGGAATACAATTCAACACCAGGCGAGACTAAAGTGAGGGAAGTTGACAGGCTTTATCTTCAGTGTTAACAAAAAGAAAGAGGACACAGAAACAGCCTTTCATCGCTCACTGGCCACTTCAGACAAGATAAACCCACAGTCAAGAGTTGAAGAGAAACACATGTAAGAACTTACGGGAAGCACACTGATACCTGAGGCCAAGTGAACGGACTGATAAATGTGACCAAGGAGCGAATTAACACTTCTTTCTTCTGAATCCGCAGAGGCATCAAAAAAAAAAAAAAAAAAAAAATCCCTTAGGACCGAAAAAAAAAAAACCAAAAACAAAAAGAAGTTTTGGTTTACTTGCAGGGTCCTCTGCAGTGGGTAACTGGAACCAGCTGGGGAATATTCTGCTCTCTGACTGAATGTGGGGTGCTTCCAAGAGTCAGAGGTCAAAGGTCATTCCCATCCCTTTCCTTCTCCGTGCAGTTGCTTCTGGACCTCCCCTTGCCCAGCCCTTCTTCACAGGCTCACACACCCTCCCACACAAAACGTTGCCTTTGAGGTCCAGGTCATGAATGAGGGCCAAGCCCACTTGGCTTGGTCCACTGTGTTTCCTTAGCAACCTGTGCTTCCCTGGGACCCAGAGAGACAAGAGTTGATCAAAGACGGTAAAGGGGTTTACGAGGGATTCCTAGTGGGAGTACTTTTCCTATGGTCCTTCTATTGCATCATGTAGACAAAGCCCTCAGCGACACTGGAACGACTTCTCAGCTCAAAAAGAACGTAAGTGAAGGAACGGACACGAATTCACCCCACTTCTTCTTCTTCGGACAATAATTAGGAGCTGGATGATTGTGGTCAGGCAGCAGTCGTCATCAAGGCACCTATTTTCAACATCTTATTCACATCACTCTTCATATAGGTGAGGACTGTGCTAGGAGGAGTGTTCACCTGAGAGCCATCACATGGGCACACGTGTACTGGCTCACAGATACACAACACGCCAGTTCAGAGGAGAGCGGATCCCTGGAGACCTGGCTGACTGACCCCGTCCCACTAGCAGGACCTCACTACGTGAATTACTGCTTCCTGGCCTTATGCTCAATGAAAGAAATGGAAGTGACCTAAGCCCCTTCTTGTTTTCAGAGAATTAGGTGCACATGTTCAATGTTAATTTAATACCAAATAATTTCTACTCTAGGTAGAGATTTTTCCCTCCCCGTCAAAAAGATTAACTGAAATTATAGCTATGTCTGCAAAAGTTTTAGAGTTATGACTTTATCATAATTGCCTATCCAGAGATTAAGGGATTCTGAACAATGATGTAGCCGAAAGACTAGAAGTAGTGAAGCGTATCAGTCTGGAATCAACCTGGTGTTGAAATCTCAGTAGTAGCAAATTCCTCCACGTCCTGGATCTCCGCATCTGCCCCTCATGAGAGACTGTAATAGAAACTACCTCCCAGAATTATTTCGAGACAATATTTCGTAAGGACTGGGTAGAGACCTTCAATGAATGAATGCCCCAACTAGGCAAGGCAAATAGAGCAGTCATAGTTTTAACCCATGCATTTATCAGGGACGTTTTATGTTTGTTTTTAGCGACTCTTTTAGTATAAATTTTATACCAGGGCTTCCCACTTCATCACTGCTGACATTTGGGGCTAATTTGCTGAGGGAAGCTGTCCTCTGCGGTTGGGAGCTCATCTGGTTTCCACCACTAGGTTTCAGTAGCATCTGCCCTGCCCTACACCTGCAACCATCAGCGCCAACAAAACCAGCTCCAGAAAGTACCAGGTGTCCCCTCTGGGACAAACTCGCTCCCAGCTGAGAACCACCCTGTTAGCCCAATGCATCTGGTAGTTTATAAGAGTCGACTCCCACCCACGGAAAGGTAATGTCAGCCAAGGGAGGCTGGAGACAGATCCAAGAAGGTGAGCTGCCCAACTGGAAGAAGGTGCGAGGAGCCGACATAGACCAAAACAGCAGCTTATTGCAGTACCAGTGGGTGGCGCGTGCGCTCAGGTGTACGCACTTGTCCTTTTATTATGTCCACGCATGCGTATTGTTCATAATGCTGACTCACGCTACTGGCGCACGCGTACATTTACTTCTTGCCTCATACTCATGCCAGTTATTGTGAACTTTGACCTGGGTTCCACGGCCTACTCACTTAAGACTGCTGACAGGTAAAAACAATTTTTAAGTGACTTTTGAGATGGACATTAGGTTCTGAACGTGAAAACCAAGTCTACTTTCCAAAATGATTCATCAAAACAGCTTACTTGACAAAAATGGTGTTGGTAATATAGAAACAATGACAGACTCATGGGAAAAGCAAATATCCCAGACAACCACTGTCTGCCTCTCCAGAGAATTCAAGATAAGCAGTCAAACCCAAGATACTATCCAAAAGGAACTCACCCAGAACGTGCAAACACCACAGCTGTTCTACACCCAGTCCAACACTCCACCTGATTTTAAACACCTGTCTTTAAGGGCTTGCTGCATAGAACTACATCATGGGGAGTTAATTTAATAATACTTTTTTTTTCTTATTTTATTTTTTACTTTTTAGCCGGCTTTATTGAGGTAACTTCACTAAAAACAGAATTAACCTCCATAAAAATAAAATTAGCCAATTTTAAATGAGCAATTTGATTGTTAGGACATAATAGGACCTACACCATCCAACCCAGAATTCTCAGGTCTTGGAACTCGGACCCTAACTGCACCACTGACTTGCCTGGTTTTCCAACTTGCATATGGCAGCGAGGCGGGAAGCCCCATAAAAAGACTGGCAGGACCCCTAGGCAGGGCCGCTCCACTCCTCCCAGCACTGTCCGGTTCCCTGGCCCAGAGGCTCTATCTCACTTTTTGCCTCTAAAGCGGCTAACTTACACCTAAAAGTCTATTGGTTCCCTGAGCTCACTTCTGATTGGTTATTTCCTTCACTCCTAATTGGTTATTACTCTCACTTCTGATTGGTTATTACTCTCACTCCTGATTGGTTATTACTCTCACTTCTGATTGGTCCAGTTCCCTAACTTCTGATTGGTCCATTTGTAGTACTTCATTTGCATGGTGCTCACTCCTGATTGGTCTGTTTCTACAAAGCTTGTTCCTAGTTGGTCAACTTCTGTTGTACTTTATTTACGTATGATGTTGCAAAGTGTAAAACTGGCAGCCTATAAAAGGCCTGTGTAAACCTACAGATGGGGTCCAGAGCTTGGAATGTTAACTCCTCTGAGCCTCCTGGAGTAATAAACCTGAGTTCTCTAACTGAGTGCTGCTTGGTCTCTCGCCTGGATGCAGGTTGCTGTCACAACCAAGTTGTAACACAGAGCTATAACACATGTTGCTATAACACGTTTCCACAACAGCAGGTGGTGGGACTTCTTGGCCTCCACAGCCATCAGACAATTCCTATAATAAACCTTCTCTTACCTACTTACCTGTCTGTCTATTTATCTATCCATCTGTCTGCTTATCTATCTATCTATCTATCTGTCCATCCATCCATCTTTCCACCCACCCAACCATCTATCTTCCTACCTACCTATCTATAGTATCATCTATCCATCCATTATCAGTACATCTAATCTATTAATCATGTCTATCTGTCTGTATCTGTCTTTCTGTCTGTCTTCCTACCTATTTATAGCATCATCCACCCATCCATTATCCATACATCTAATCTATTTATCATCTGTCTGTCTTGTCTACCCATCTACTTACCTATATATCTTCCATTGGTTCCGTTTCTCTAGAGAATCCTAATATGTAAACTTCTGCTTCTCTCTCTAACCTCATAACTAACTCTGGAAAAGTCTTGAGCCCAGAAGAGAAAAAAAAAAAAAAAATACTTGCACACTAACTTAGCTAAGACAAAAGGAAGTAAATAAACTAAATCCAACCCCAAACCATAATTATTTTTAAAGTTAAAGTTATCAATCCATAGGTATTTTATGTCTTAGAGAAATTATAATGGTCTTGTATGTAAACTTGCATGAATTAATAGCATGGAATACTCTATAAATTAAATTACTAATATATTTATTACTATTATTATTATTATTATTATTAATTTTATATCTCTGATAAGTCACTGAAATGTTCACCATAAAGAAACAGACTTACAAGTTACACATTGCTACCAACACGTCAAAACAAAGAAGTGAAAATTTTTAGTCTATTCCAGAACTATCTTTCCAAGACCAGAAACATTTTTTAATGCACATTTTTCAGTATCAAAGTGAAAGAAAATCTCTTTGCAAAATATAAGCAAGCACACAGGAAGCCATGGTGTAATTGTAGCTAATACACTCTCTTTAAGTTGGAGAGTTGTATCATTTTATTTGCAGATACTTTAAACCGATAAAGTAGTAGTGAAGCCTTGGGGCAGGGTCTTCATTCCTCCTCAACCATCCACTTTGGGTGGCTTTGATTTCCTCTGTTGCATCATTTAAACCAGGGCTGCTCAATGCTGGTGAGAATCAGCCATTAAAAAATGCAGATGCCCAGGTCCCAACTCGAGACACCTTCATTTAATGGGCCTGGGGTAGCTTAGGTATCAGTAATTTTTAAGGCATCCAGGTGATTTTTATGATGCCACAGTTGAGTTAGCAAGCGTTATTTATCCCTGAATTCAAATAATAGATTTAAGAAAACTTATGAGAATCTGATGACAATGGTAGGAAACTCATGATTTCTCAACATCGATACCAGTAACGTTTTGCACAGGATCACTCTTTGTTGTGGGGTCTGTCTTGTGCAACGCAGGCTGATGAGCAATATCTCTGGCCTCCACCGACTGGATGCCAGTAGCACTCTATCCCCAGTGGGACAACCAAAGATGTCTCCAGACACTGCTCAGTGTCCCCTGGGGGACCATATGGCTCCCCTCCCTGGGTTGAGAACCACCAATGTAGCTAATTCATGTGTCAGGGATATCCATGTAATAATTGTAGGAAAAACCAAACACACAAACACGTCCTTCAATTAAAACAGCAATATCTAACCATGTTGGGTAGAAAAAAAGGAGACAATATTTTTAAATGATGTTCTGGATGTTTTGGATTAAAAATAAACCAACATAAAAGTTTTCAATTTCTTGTGGGGTTTCGTCTGGATCCCTGCCCCACCCCGTCTCCTAGCCTCCGAGGAACTTCCTGTAGAGATAAAAACCTCTCCGTCACCTGCCCCCTCACCACTAGAAGGCTGTAAACAGCTCCCACTTCCACAACCTCATGACCAACTAAGACTCCACAGGTCCCTCCCAGCAAGCTGCAACTTCCTGACCCCCCACCTCCCAGATGTAGCCCCCCACCCCCGGAGGGAAGTACATGCATTCACTCAGTCTCCTTTTCTCGGCCTGTCAGGAGAGAAGTAATGTCCAGTA
This sequence comes from Camelus bactrianus, assembly GCF_048773025.1. Classification (NCBI taxonomy): domain Eukaryota; kingdom Metazoa; phylum Chordata; class Mammalia; order Artiodactyla; family Camelidae; genus Camelus; species Camelus bactrianus. Next base: position 5,427,834 of record NC_133575.1, read on the forward strand.
GGTTTCCTCGCTTCTTGTAGGCTCTCCTCCCTCCCTCCCGACTTCAGGATTTTCACTTGTGTCATTTTGTATTTTCCTCCTTCAGCCACAAGTTAAATAATATCCATTCATTCGGTGACTGAGCCTCTTGGTCTGTTTCCAGCACTGTCCCAGACACTGTGACGGGTAATAGAGTGAAGTCTCCACCCTGTGGAGTTACTCATTAATAGGTGGACATGCTTGCATTACTCTAGACAATAACACTCAGCCGTACAGTGTGCGTTTCCCAGGTGCACCAGCTCCTCTTTTAAACAAATGTTCCACCAGTGAACCTTTCTACCTCCAAAGAATGCGAAGAATGAGATTTTTTTTTTTAATGTTGAGCTTGCCTTCCCAGGTACCTGAAGGCAAGTGAACGCTGTAACTGGTCTGCTGGGATCGTTCTGTAACCAGCCATCCCATTGTGTTTGGTCTTGAGCTGTGGGACAGGCATGACTGATACGCTGAGCAAGTTCAAAGGAATGAATGCTCTGACTGCCAGCGGGGGAGGGCACCGCAGGAGCCCTGAGAGGGAGCCGCTGCTCTGACGTCATCCATGTCCAGGTCACTCTGGGGACCATCCAGCAGGGCGCAGCTTCACAGCCCCAGCCTCATCAGACAGCGGGAGAAACAGAGCAGGACCCTGGGGGCCTTCCCTGGTACAAATCCTTTCCATGTCTCCCATTTCTTGTTTGGAAGAGATGGGCTTCATTCAGCCTCCTGGACCTTCGCTGAGCTCCAAGGGGCAGAGTCAAACAGTTGCTAATCAGGGAAGGGAGGGGGTACAAAGACAAGGGAGGAGCAGTCAGGAAGCAGTAGTGCAGCCTTGGGACAGGGTCTTGGTTCCTCCTCAAGGAATATAAATAATGATACCTGACTTCTTCTGCGGGAACTAAAGATGGCAACTTCAGCACTGCCCTGTTATGTCACCACCAAGCAGTCAGAAGAAAGTCACACACACTGCAGCCCCCACCCCAAATTTTGCCTATAAAAACTTCTCCCCCCAAACCATCAGGGAGTTCAGGGCTTCTTAAGCACAGGCCACCTTCCCTCCTCACTCAGCCCTGCAATAAACCTCCCTCTGCTCCAAATTCCCAATGTTTCAGTTTGTTTGGCCTCCCTGTGCATCGGGCACATAAACTTTTGTTCAGTATTGGGTCCCTGGTTGGGGTCACCTGCATTGGGGAGCCACGTGATTTGATCACAGCTGTGAAGTTTGGAGTGGTCCAAATGCCACCCCCAGGATGAGACAAATAAAACAGGGTTCATCGAGGTGACCCTTGCCCTGAGCTGTGAGAATGGCCCTGAGTGCCGCCCACTTTTGGACTCGCCTCGCTGGTGACGACAGTGAACGGCCACTGTAGCCTAGTGGACACCGCTGGCACCGGGCACTTAGGGGAAACTGGGAACCCAGGGCCCCACTGAGCTAATGGCTTTGCTTCAGGTGATGAGGGTGTGACAGAAAGTTTCCCGCAAAGGGGTAGCCGCCACCACAGCAAGCTGAGGTGCCCTGGAGCTGCCTCCCTGAGCACCCCATTTCCACTGGACCAGCAAACCTGCCTGTTGGGCCCTTCTACCTCATCAGGCATGGAGTCAGAGCTGACCCGCCCTGAAGTGGGGTACCAGGTGGGAGACCACAAAGCCTCCACGGGTCCCGTGTTCAGCTTTGACAAGAGCCCAGCACTGTACTGACAGCAGCGCCTTAAAGAGGAGAGCTGGAGACTTCTGCTGTCAGGGCCGTCTGCTGGGTACATGGGACCAACAGACGTAGCACTGACAGTCCACAGAACCCCTCAGAAGTGAGCCATGGCCACGTTCCCATGAAGACGCCTGTGTCCTGCTGACAGTAGCAGTGAGACGCTGTGACTGTGCTGTGAGCCCCACTTAAATGTCAGAGCAGTTAATACGTGCAAAAATAAACAGATGTCTTAGAATTGGTGACCTAGGCAGCAGGGTCCAGCTCACCGCTTGGTTGTGAGGCTTTAGATGCACTCATCCTTATTCGGTGCACAGAGGCGGACACATGGTGAGTGGGCACTCGGGGTAGCTCGTTAAAACCAAGCACTGCCTGCCTGCTTTACTCCTCGGGCCAGCTTAATGCGTCTACACCCTGGTACCTTCCACGAAGACAGAAGAGAATATAAGAAAGGAACCCGTATTTGTCATATGATGTTAAAATCCTTATTAGGATGAAAAATGGAATGAGTTTCTCTGTAAAATAAAGAAAAGCTAGAAACATGAATTAAGAGACTAATTCTCTTCAAAAACCTTAAACCGAGGCCATGATTTCTAATATGGCGCTCAAATACACCTCAGCTCTGCTTGTAGTCAGTAGGACTATAAATGCCACCCTGGTGACAGCCCGGCTGAATTCTCTCTCTCTATTCTGCATCTTATATTCCCTAAGAATAACGTATTGGTTGAATATCTCCTGTAAATATACACTTATAGTTTATCTGCTTTATTTGCATAATGTTCATAAATAGTCTAATTAAAAGGTCACTGGAACTTTATGAAACCATTAGCAAACAGTAGACAATTCATTGGAAGTTTCACCAATCTTAGCATTTTCTTGTGCGTTCAGAACCTCCTGGTTTACTTGGTATGTGTTAAGAAAGAAATCCTAAGTTGTTGCAATGCCTGGCACTTTAGGATTATTATTTAATATTAATGAGTCTGCAAGGGAAACATCATTATCTGAGTCTTACAGATGAGAAAAGGAAGTTTCAGGGAAAGTAAGCCATTTGCCCAATGCACACAGTGGGTAAGTACAGAACTGTTACCCAAACCCAAGTCCAGCTACTCCAAAGTCAATGCATTTTGCAACAGTCCATCCTTCCAGACACCAAAAATGAACAGAAAGATTTAGTGGAAGGAAGAAAGAAATTGGGAGGCAGAATAAATTCACCCACACCTTCATCTGTAATAACCTGAAGTCAAAGGCTAGCATGAAAATCTTACACAGAAGCAAAAGATTTGTAAGTAAAAAGAAAACACTAAGAGCGATGATATTATTTCAGTGAACTACTCAAAAGGGTCAACCTAGTCAAGAAATTAAGTGACCCTACAGGTCAGAAGTCAGGGCAGGGGTATTGACCCGCTCAAAATGTCTAGAAGCATTGACCTCTGGTCACATGGACAGCCAGAGTACGTGGCCATAATCTCCTACTGAAGCAAAGGTCAGAACGTTGTACAGCTGGTCCAAGATTCTAAAACAAGGTCAGCTAATCATGGCCCAGAAGCCAAATCCTGCCTGCTCTCTGTTTCTGTAAATAAAGTTTTATTGTAACACAGCCACTCCCACTCATTTGCATACCATCTACTGCTGCATTGATGCAACACGCACAGAGTTGAGAGGTTATAACGGAAACCTGACAATCCACCAGGCTTAGAAGACTGATGAGCTGAGCTGGTGCTTTATGGAACAAGTTCACCAACCCCAAGTATGAAGCACAGACCAATGGCTCGGCAAACAGCATTCTGAATGCGATGGAACCACTCAGCTTGCCTCCTGCCTGTGCACCCCTACCATAGTCTCACCCGCCGTGTCGTGTTCCACCACCCCAACACACTCGCTGTGTATCTGACTGTCCATTAGCACCATCCCTGGCACTGCTCCTTTCTGCTCACAGCAGGTGTCTAGCGGGTTGTCTCCTGCACACCTGCCCTCCCAGTGTGGACCAGCGTCATTAGAGCGAGCTCTCAAAGCACAAGAGAGATGATGGCTCTCCCCCCGCCTGCCTGCCACCCGCCGTCCTTGTAGAATGAATCCAGTCCCTTCCCAGTCCTCCAGCCCTGTGGGATACACCCTGCTTCCCTCTCTGATCTTGTCCCCCCCTAGTTCTGCCCACGCTCCCCACAAGGCTATCTTGCTGCACTTCAAGTTCCCTCCTCCCTCAGAAGAAGAGTGCATGCCCTTCCCAGGGCCACAGACATTTTTACACCCATCAGCCCTGTGTCCTCCAGGCCCTGCTCAAGTGTCACCGTCACTTTCTTTGCCACGAGGAAACATTCCAGCAGAAGTACGCCTTGTCGGCATGAGTACTGCGTTCTGAATGTCATTAGACAGAAGTGGCTAATCTCCTCAAAATTCTCGATACAGAAAACAGGGTACGTAAGTAGACTTTTACTTCCCTATCATCATGATAACAAAAAAAAAGTTGTCAAGTGGATTGTAATAAACTGAGAAAAAGATCTTTTAGTCAAGTTCTGATTCCTCCATTTCTAGTCATATATACACTCTCAACCCCCAGTCACAAACTGGACCCTGCCTCATTTTTCTCTCTAACGCTGTATCTGCCTGAAATGGTGTTATTTATTTATGTATTTACTTACTTATTTTATTCACTTGTTTGCTCTTTGTCTCTAATTAGAATTTAATCTCAATGAAAGCAGAGTTTTTTTCCTATCAAATTTGCCACTCTTGACACATAACAAATAAGTTGTGGTATATTTATACAATGGAATACTACTCAGCCATAAAAGTAATAAACTAATGCCATCTGCAGCAACATGGATGTCCCTGGAGAATGTCATTCTAAGTAAAGAAAGCCAGAAAGAAATAAAAATACCATATGAGATTGCTTATATGTGGAATCTTAAAAAAAAAAAAAAAAGACAAATGAAGTTATTTACAAAACAGAAACAGACTCACAGACATAGAAAACAAAGATATGGTTACCAGGGAGGAAGGAGGTGGGAAGAAATAAATTGGGAATTTGAGATTTGCAAATACTAACTACTACATATAAAGCAGATAAACAACAAGTTTCTACAGTATAGCACAGGGAATTATATTCAACGCCGTATAGTAACCTTATAATGAAAAAGAATATGAAAATTAAAAGAGTCAGTAAGTATTGAGAAAATATTGGGTGGGCTACCCATGTTCACAGATAAAATACTATTTTATGATACACAGATCTTGCTGTTATGTTGACATAATTTACATCCTCTGGACCCAATCGAGGGTATGATTCTACAATTGCCCATACTTCTGACCTCATCTGAAACCGCCTCCTCTTTTGTCCACTTCTTAATGATTCTGGAACCTTCCTGTCCTGCTTTAGGATTTGGGTCCTGGCAGTTTCCCCTACCCGAAATTCACTGGGGGAATCATTTAACGTAAGTGCCGCTCACCTCTGTCCAAGCTTTGCTCAGATGCAAGCTCGTCACCAACCTCTAAAGCTGGGCACCACCCCCATCTGGTTCTCTGCACCCCCTTCCTCTGCTGTGCCTGTTTGCTGCTATGACACTCACTACCCTTTTAGAGTCTTAAAAAATGCAGCACAAAACTATCATCAGGTAAAGGACAATAATAATGTACAACACAGATATAAATAATACCAAATGCTTTTTGTTTATTATGTCTCCCTAAAAGGTCAGCTTCATGAAGACACAAGTCTTCATTTGCTCTGTTTTTTGCACCTGTCTGTCCAGCTGCTGTGCAAAGATACCACAGCCTGGGAGGCTTAAGCAAGACTTCATCTTTCACCGTCTGGGGACGGGACACCCAAGATCAAGTGCAGGCAGAGTCAGCTCCCCTCTTGGTTCACAGATGGCCGCCTTCTCAATATGACATCACGTGGAGGACGGGGTGAGGGAGCTCGGGGGGGGGGGTCTCCTTTATGAGGCACTAATCCACTCGTGAGGGCTCTACCCTCATGACCTCATCGCCTCCAAAGTCTCCACCTCCTAGCACCCTTACATTCAAAATATGCATCTGGGGGGATACAAACCTTCAGTCCATAATACACACCCAGTGTGTAGCACTGTCCTCCCTTCCTGTCCCTGGGGCGGGTCCCAAGGCCCCCAGTGAGCAGACTTCCAGCTGGGATTGGCCAGTGGGAGGTCCTGGCGGGTGCCGCCAGGTGGCTGTGTCTTTTATAAGATTCCAGCGCCTCTGTGGCTCCAGTTTCCACCAGGGGGTGCAGCCCCCAGGTTTGGAAATCCCTGCTTCCGTCCTGAATTCCTCCCGCTGGGCAGCTGGGGGTTCGAGCTTCTGGACGTGGCTCTCTGCTCTGCCTTCCCACCTCACCCTGGCTCTTCACCTGCCTGTCACCTTCCCGAATTACCGTTCCTCTGTCTTACGTACTCAGACCTGCTAGGTCTTGAAATACACACTTACATTTCTTCTGGTTTTTAATGCCCTCTTGGAAGTCAGGTCAGAGAAAGTGAAGCAAGGTATGAATAAAAAATATTGCTTGCCACATTGGTGAACAAAGGACGCTGCGGCCATCAGACATCAGCCACTACTGCCGCCCCCAACAGTGAGCAGGAGGGGAGGGGACTCAGAATAGAGCCAGGCAGCCTCTACAGCCACCCCCGACGGTGCACCTGGAGGGCACTTAGGATGGGGAAGAGCTTAGAGAGCTAAGATGCACATCAAAGGAATGACTTCAATAAGCCCAGACCTTTCCATCTTCCCATACATATAGAATCGTTAAATTCCTTAACTTGATATCTGGTTTTCTTTAATTAACAGTAATCTTTCGATGTTCTGACTCCCTGGTCTTTGCTGCAAAAACTCCTATAAATCCTAGCTCCTCCCCTACCTCTTCAGAGCAGTCCCCCGGAGCTACCCAAGACGCTGTTACCCCAGTCCTCAGAAACGTCCAAAACTAACTCTCAACTTTTAGACTGTGCATTTTTTACTAGTGGACAACAGTGACACGTTCATGACTCATCACAGACTAAAACCAAGTAACTCAGCAGCTCAGTAGGCTGAGCAGACAAGCTCTAGTTTAATAGGTTTCCTTCATTATCACGGGAGAGACGTGCTATAAATCACCATGTAGACAAGAGCTATCATCTGATGCACAGCAGAATCACAGTCATATATGGCAAAGTCATTCATCATGAGATTTTAATTATATGAAGGGACACATTGAATTTATCTCTGTGTCCTCATCATCCAGCCAAATGCCTGGAATGTAACAGTCACCTGGTAAATGCTCACTTAATGGTGCAATGAATGAACTGAAAATATTAAAAATTATGCACACTGCATTTTCCACACTACAGTAAGAGACAGCACAAGAATTCTGACAACCCAGGAGCGCATGAATGAAGAAAAATCCCTGAGTTTGCAGCACAAAAGTGCTGAGGACAAATGTTGGTGCTGATGTGTGTGCATCACAAGAGGAAGGACTGTCTGGTGGGATCTTAGGGCACCTAGCCGGTCAAACCACCAGTGACCACATCCCTGGTTACTGCCTTCTCCTCAGTCTCTGGACCTCTTGGAAAAGGTCACAGTGATGGATTGATATTAAGGGGGAAGAGAGAAATACTCAGAGTGCAGACCTGTACAGGAAAGGCCATCTCCATGGGGTTCCAGGAATGCTTCAGGGCACCGGTTGTAAAGACAAAACTGAAATAGATGTTAAGACATGGAATAGGTTTGGGGGTGGAATCAGAAGACAAAGGAACTATTTGATCTGATTATCCAGAATGTCATCTCCAAGCCCAAATGAACAGCCCAGAGATAAAGATTCAGTGAGTTCTGGTCCCAGTTCCATGAGCGCACACCTCTGTATAAACTTAAACACCCCAGCAGCCAAGATTGGCTCCAGAGGGTCCTCGGAGAGTTACTACAGCAAGAGCTTCTGATGGATTTGAGACGGGGACCCAGGCTGTGGAATGTGGTGGCAAAGCTTCCTTCCTCTAACCCTGATTAATTACTTGCAGGGAACACTGCACCATGCAGTCCTGGCACTTTGCATGTCCCCACGTGGTCACACATGCAAAGCTTGACGTCACTCTGACCGACATCTCGGTGGAATGTCCTGCCATCCCCCTAGGGGCCAGGGGAGATAAGCCTGGAGAGGAGCTGCTGCCAGGCATGTTCCCAGCCCCTCTGAGCATCACTTCTCCATCTCCCTGGTTTGGAGCATCCACAGCTCAAGAATTCTGTCACCTGGTGCTGGAACTCCTTGCTGTCCTGTGGAAGCAGAGTTGTGGGGCACTGATGGCACGCTGACCTTGCTTTGGTGTGAGTAGTACCCGTGTACACCCCCTGCGTTCCCTGTGTCCTCACTGACAGGTCCGTGGAGGACTGGCCAGCCCACCGGGCAGAGGCTGCATGCTGCCGCTTAGCCACGGCACGACCGTGAGGCGGGGTTTAATCTCCGCTTCCCCATCTCCCTCTGTTAATGCTACCGTGCCCCGGGCTGGGCCACTGAGTCTCTGGAGCGTGCCCCATCACGGTTTGGCACAGTCGTGTAGGCCCATGATGTGGCCCCCAGGACCCTTCCTGTTTTTAGATGGTCTACGAACTTGTCCCACAGATCTCCAGGTCAAGTCCCCCGTGCGCAGCCACAGAAGTCACAGGCAGCATCCGCAGGGAGCTCACATGGTAAAGTAGTTGATGCCCTTATCTTCACGTTGCTCCTCCTTGTCCTCAACTACAGCAAGTTCAAACACAGTTCCTTAAGAAAATACAAGTGAGTTTGTGAAATTTCCAGGCCAGTAGCACGCTGTGTTTTGTCACAAGGTGCATGGTGTACACACATCTGGGATAGGAAATTCTCCTAGACTCCAAATGCGTGTGAAGCTCTCCAAGTGGATGCAGGAGGGGAACGCCATTCAGGGAAGTATTCGGATCTCGCTGCAGAGTATTCTACTCTTACCACATAAGCCCTTTTCTTACGATAGCTTTAAAATAAATAAATACTAGAGCTAGCTGTTTCAGCTGTCACTGTCATGTGTTTGCAATCATGGCCCTTGCTGGTTTTGAATTCTCTAAGCACTCAAATACATTTTTAATTATAACATGACTATCCTCTGGCTAAGTACAACCCAGATGTGATATATGTGGAATAAAAATCAGATTTCTCCATTACAGCCTAAATACACTCTGATTGTAAAACATATCTGATCCCAAATGTCTCGGCTCCCCAGGCATTGGCTGCAGCCGACTTTGCACGCCCTGCCAGGCACAGGTGTGGGTGCCCCAGGTGGTCCTCGCAGAACAAGGGGGACCCGCCCGCGTCCTCCTCACGACTGTGCCGGGGGACCTCTTCTCCAACCAGGCTGCGTCAAGGAGGCTCAGTGCAAACGTAGGCTGATTTCCTGGCTCCTCTTGTCAGAGTCACAGGTTTTCAGAAGATGTTGAATATAGTTCCCTGTGCTATACAGTACGTCCTTGTTGGTTATCTATTTTATATATAGTACTGCATACATGTTAATGCCAAACTCCCAATTGATCCCTCCCCCACTTTCCCCTTTGGTAACCACAAGTTTGTTTTCTATGTCTGAGAGTCTCTTTCTGTTTTGTAAATAAGGTCATTTGTGTCATTTTTTAAGATTCCACATATAAGCATATCATATGATATTTGTCTTTCTCTGTCTGACTTACTTCATTCAGTATGATAATCCCCAGGTCCACCCATGTAGCTGCAAATGGCATTATTTTATTATTTTTTATGGCTGAGTAGTATTCTGTACATCACAGCTTCTTTATGCAGTCATCTGTTGATGGACATTTAGGTTGTTTCCATGACTTGGCTATTGAACACTGGGGTGCATGTATCTGTTCGAATTAGAGTTTTCTCCAGATATATGTCCAGAAGTGGGATTGTGGATCATGTGGTAATTTTATTTTTAGATTTTTTAAAATCTAAAATCCATATTGCCCTCCATAGTGGCTGCACGAACTACATTCCTACCAACAGTGTAGGAGGGTTCCTTTTTCTCCACACCCCCTCTAGCATTTATTTGTGGACTTCTGAATAATGGCCATTCTGACCAGTGTGAGTTGATACCTCACTGTAGCTTTGATTTGCATTCCTCTGATAATTAGTGATACTGAACACCTTCTCATGTGCCTGTTGGCCGTCTGGATGTCTTCTGTGTAGAAATGTCTGTTTAGGTCTTCTGCCCAGTTTTTTGATTGGGCTGTTTTTTAATTTTTTTTCTTTAATTGAGCTTTATGAGCTGTTCGTATATTTTGGAAATCAATCCCTTTCAGCAGCATAATTTGCAAATATTTCCTCTCATTCTGTAGATTTTCTTTTCATTTTGTTTATGGTTTCCTTTGCTGTGCAAAAGCTTATACATTTAATTATGTCCTATTTGTTTATTTTTGTTTTTATTTCCATTACTCCAGGAGCTGGATAAAAAAAAATATTTCTGTAATTTATATCCAAGAGTGCTCTGCCTACAGTTTCCTCTAGGAGTTTTAGAGTACCTGGTCTTACATTTAGGTCTTCAATCCATTTTGAGTTTACTTATGCATATGGTGTTAGAGAATGTTCCCCTTTCGTACTTTTACATGCAGCTGTCCAGTTTTCCCAGCACCATTTATTGAAGAGACTGTCTTTTCTCCATTGTATATTCTTGCCTCCTTTGTTGTAGATTAATTGGCCATAAGTGTGTGGGTTTATTTCTGGGCTCTCTATCCTGTTCCATTGATCTAGGTGTCTGTTTTTTTGTGCCAGTACCACACTGTTTTGATGACTGTAGGTTTGTAGTATAGTCTGAAGTCTGCACGCATGATTCCTCCAGCTCTCTTCTTTCTCAAGATTGCTTTGGCTATTTGGGGTCTTTCATGTTTCCATACAAATCAGAAATTTTTTTTTTCTGGTTCTGTGAAAAACGCCATTGGTAATTCGCTAGGGATTGCATTCAATCTATAGATAGCCTTGAGCAGTACTGTCATTTTAACAATACTGATTCTTCCAATCCAAGAACACTTTCCATCTATTTGTGTCATCTTCAGTTTCCTTCATCAGTGTCTTATAGTTTTCTGAGCACAGGTCTTTTGCCTTCTTAGGTAGGTTTATTCCTAGGTATTTTATTCTTTTTTGATTTGATGGTAAATGGGATTGTTTCCTTAATTTCTCTTTCTGATATTTCATTGTTAGTGTATAGAAATGCAACAGATTTCTGTGTGTTCGTTTTGTATCCTATAACTTTACCAGGTTCATTGATGAGCTCTAGTAGTTTTCTGGTAGTAGCTTTAGGATTTTCTTGTGTTTGTGACGTGGGACGTAGAAACAGAAATCCCTAAGTTCAAGGGGGCCTGAAATAACAACCAGTCCCCCATCCATAGAGACAGTAAGTAGGTCAGTGATTGCCAGTCTCTGAAACGAGGGGGAAATGAGGAGGAACTGCTAAGGGGTGTAGCATTTCTTTTTGAGGTGTTGAAAGTACTCTGGAACAGAGAGTGGTGATGGTTATAGACCTTCATGAATACACTAAAAGTGTTCAAACTGGACACTTTACAATGGTGGTTTTATGGTATGTTAATTATGTCTCAATTAAAACAAACAAGACTTAGCAGTATGCTAAGGTTCTTTTGCACGCACGCGCGTGCGCACACACACACACACACACACACACACACACAGTGCACAGGACATACTGACACCAAAAAAGAATTTGTTGTTATCTAGAATTCGCATTTAATTGGGTTGCCTGAATTTTGGGGTAGACTTTTCTTTTTAGAATTGTTTTAGGTTAGCAGTAGAAGTGAGGGGAAACTACATGGAGTTTCCACATGCATATGTCCCCTTCCCCAGCACACGCACAGCCTCCTGTCTGTTCCCACACCAGAAGATGCATTTGTTACCATCAATGAACCAGCACTGTCACATCATCATCACCCAAAGCCCATAGTTTACATTAGGGTTCCATCTTGGTTGCTTCCAAGTATGGGCAGTTATGAATAAAGCTGCTTAAACACTTGTGCGAAGGCTTTCATGTGGATACAACGTATCAGTTCACTGAGGTAAACATCAAGGAGCACAACTGCCGGATCGCATGGTAAGACGTGGGTTAGTTTTGCGAAATCTGGCAACCCCATGCTCAGTGACCGTGCACTTCTTGGGACAGGCACAGAAAAGGACAATGAGACTGTCAATGAGAAAGGCAATAAAGGACATCTCATCTTTATTCACTCATTATGTCTCTCATTCATTCATTACTTATTTAACAAAACTATGTGCCAGACCCTGGGGATGCAAATACCACATGTAATGGAAGGAACAGATGCTGCAAAACATAGCAAAGCACTGTAACAAAGGTGTCCATAATGGTTTCCAACGTGCAAGTTGCAGAACAAAGGGAAAAAGATGGAGAAATTTCCCCCAGGGAGGCTCAGAGAATGCTCTCCAGAAAAAGAAAGCCTTCCTCTTCAAGGATGGGAATAATACTTGCGGGGGCAGTGATGAGAGACAGGTGGAGGAATGGGTGCTTCAGACAGGGGTGCAAAGGTAGGAAGGAGCGATGACATGCATTTATCCAATAATACTGAACACTCCTCTAAGGCTTTCACAAAACAGGCAACCTTGACAAGTATTCTACAGGAGAACAATCAACACAGGTTAGTGCAACTCAGAACCAGCAGCCTTTCCCATGGTTAGGAAAAGAGGTGCCTTCAAAGAGTGTTCCTTTTTTTCCTCGGTATTTCTCCCCTTCCACTCTGAGGAATTCCCCTTTCTGCTCTAAAGAGTGAAATAACACATCAGTTTCCCCATCAGGTTTCCCTAATAATGAAAAGTAACAGAAATGTGTAAATAGCAGTTGCCATTTACCAGAATTTCAAGACTTGGTTTGGGGATTTTTTTCTCCCTGACTATTGACATTTCCTAACTCGAGTCAACCTTCCAAAAGTTAGTTACTATTATCCTTTGTGAGATTTTTGTCTCTTGTGCCCAAGGTGCTTGTTAGACAGTTCTTTATAGGCACTTCAAGATTTACAGGTGCACTTGATCAAATAGCTGGAAAGATTTGAGATGATTTTCATTGGGTAATTTATTCCATATGTACCCAACAGCCAAGCATTCAGCAAGGGACCAACAGATATGATTTAGAAAGCCCAAACAGCTCATGCAGGAAATAAGCAGCTGACAGATAAGGAAAAATGGCGACTTCATGCTTTAATGGCCACGTAAACTATCTAGAAGGGACATTTATCAGTTCAACAAGGATCGATTTTCTTCACTCTCAACCCCTGTAACAAATCTTCTCTTTCTAAAAGGCAGGAAGCGGTCGCCCTGGTAATTTATTTGTTTACGTATAGCTAGTCTGTCTTGAGAATCTCTGTAAGACATCTTTCTCTGGCACATATTTTATCTTGATCCTGGGTGGAAGATAATAAGAACCGAGTGACCTGCTGAATAAGGCATCCCTGGAGGCCAGGTAACTCTTAGTTAACATGCATTAATAGATGACCGTGCAAGTGTTACGTGAAGTACCAAGACAGGTAGGCAAACGGCTGGCGACCTTTGCTCCTGAAAGAGATGTGAACTATCCAAACTGCCTGATTTCGTCCCACTTGATACTGTAAAATGATATATGAAACGAGATGTAACTTGTTAATGAGTGAAAATCTAAACACAGAGGATTTCTACTTAATTCATAGGAAATGGGACGTTTGAATAAAATTCAAGACAATGTTTTAGGTAGGCCAAGTTAATTCTAGGATGTGTATCAACACAGAGGATGGAGAATTCCTGTTTATTCAACATTACTCAATTGATTCCCTCCATTGATCAATCATTCATTTAGAAGATGTTTACTGAACACATCCACATGCCTGTGAGTACACCAGCTTCCAGGAATAAACGCATGAATTCAATAAAACTTCCTCGCTAAGGGTAACAGTTAAGTACATCACAGCCGTAAGCTGTGCTTGGAAAGCTCTGGAAACACTCCAGAGAGAAGCAGCAGCACAATTCTGTTTGAGGACCGACAGACGATGCGTTCTAGAAAAGGTGAAGAGGAGAGGGATCTCTGACCCAAGTCTCAGGTGAATCACGGAGGAGAGAAAGTGGGGGTCTGGCCAGAGAACAGACCAGTCATGATGATTAAAGATCAATGATGTCCACGTTGACCAATTACTCACTATTCATTCTTAATCAAACTACTTAGCTCTGCAGCCTCGTTTTCACATCTGTAAAATGGAGGCACTAATAATGACCAATCTGCAGGCTATTCAAAGGGTCAGTTGAGATAATAAACCTTAAGCGCTTAGCTCAGGGCCATTAAAGACTGATCCTGCGGAACACCCCAGCTAGTTAGGTTCCTGACTCTTCATCCACCACGAATGGTGGACGAATGGTTTTCTGCTCTCTCATCCTCTCCCCCAGAAGAACACAAGAAACTGTGTAAACAACTTGGGCAGAAAACAAAAGTTCTGTTCTTCTTAGTTATGCGAAGCAATCCAAAGCTACGCGCAACGGCTCTGAGATCACACGTGTAATTTATATCTCCCGATTTTTCCCTGCTAGAATTTCTTATTATTTTGGTATTGCTTTTCACATCGTCTTTTACTGCCAAAGGGTTTCATGTGAGGTAGAACTGTGGTCAAATCCCATCCTTAAAACGCTGATTTATGCTTTGATTCGGACTTCTCTTGAGGTTTTTTTCCAAATTCCCAAGTAGCACATTTTCTGACCTTGTGGTCCTCTATGTATAATCTTATGGGATGATTAACAGAGGTGGACCACGTACAATCGCCAGGTTTTCGCAGTTTTCACCCTTGGCATCCATGCATGGCTCCACTGTTGGGTTCGTTCTTGGTTCAAGTGAAGCTGCAGAGAGGAAGTAAGGGGACATCCCTGATCACCTGCTTCGGGGACCCGGGAGGCGCGCACAGACGAGACGAAAGGTCCGCTGTGGTGCCCCGGCAGATGCCTCTGTAACGAAGAGCTTCTCTGTGTGCTGATTCATCCGCCGGTCCCCTGGGTCTGACAGACGGTGCAAACTTAGTAAGAGGCTTAAGTAAATGAATAAATGTTTATTCCTACTCTCTTGTAACGAGCATGCCTAATTTTATGACGTCATAATGAAAACAGAAACCAAAAATAAACGGATCTTTTAACAGATGTCATCATTTTTGGACATTTGATTTATTCTACGGGCGCTCTGTCTGCAGAGTCAAGGCATTCCAACTGCTCCCCGTCATTGGTGAAGTAGTTTGTTGCAATTTTACTTTATCCAATAGCGCAGCACCAAGAAAAGGGTATTTTAAGCACAAGTTGCAAGTTAAGAAAAAGTAGCACAAACACTGAAAACATATGAAAGTATGATTACATTTCTTTAAGTAGCATGAAACACTGAGACACTAGCTTTATGGTCTGACATCATCGGACTTAAAAAACCCGCAACTGGAAGTGCAGTTTTAACGGCGGCATGGCTGAAATTAATTCCTCTTCTTGACCAGTTGTTTTTAGCCCAAACACAAGCTACCAGATTGAGCAAGAGTGAAAAATGTAACAGCATCTTCGCTGAGTTGTAAGGGGAGAGAAAGATACCGAGCTTTATGCACAATCATCACACACAGTTCTCACTTTTATTGGTAATGGAGCAACAGGAGAAAGGGTGGGTTTCCAAACGCCCCCAGCATGTCTTTGCCTCATGCTATTTATGCATGTGTGAGAAAACCTGCAATATTTCAAAATATTGGAAGCAGAGTGAAGATCTCCATGCAGAAAGCTAATTACTTTACCAGGATCACTAACTGTATATTATTATGCATTATCAGCTATGACTGGGGACTCCTGACAATCAAAACACTAAATGCTGAATTAAAAGACTCTTCAAACAATCAGACAATTGTTGAATTAAGTAGGATTGACATTGGTTTCCAGTTCTCATTTCTCTTTAAAAGTTTCATTAGATCCTCTGTGTAAAATTCTTTTACGTGCTTCCCAGAGAATCTTGCAATTGACATTCTCTATTGTGCTTTTGTTTCTGTTTTATTTTTAAATTTTTCTCTTTGTTTCACTAGAAAGGAAAGGTGATGCTCAGTTTTAAACGTTAAAAGTGTACAAGTTGCTTTGTTACAATAAAACTAAATGTGTACACACACACACACACACACACACACACAATTTTTTTAATTGAGATACAACTCACATACCGTAAAATTCACCATTATAAACCATACAATTCAGGGAGTTTACTATATTCACAAGGTTGTGAAACCATCACTTCTACTGAATTCCAGAATACTGTCATCACTCCAGAAAGAAACCTCGTATCAATTAGCAGTCACTCTCGACTCCCCCCCTCCCAACCCCTGGCAACCAGAAAACTACTTTCTGTCTCTGTGGATCTGCCAGTAGTGGATATTTAATATAAACAGAGTGATACAACATGTGGCCTTTTATGTCTACTTCTTTCGCTGAGCATAATGTTTTCAAGGGTCATTCTTGTTGTATTGTGAATCAGTGTTCCATTCCTTTCTACAGCTGAATACTGTTCCATCACATAAGTAGACCACATTCTGGTTTGTTTGTTTTTTTTTCATCAGTTGATGGGCGTTTGGGTTGTTTCCACTTTTGGTCTATTATGAACATGCTGCTACTAACATTCATATTCAGGTTTTTTTTGTGAACATGTGCTTTCCTTCTCTTGGGTGGATATGGTTAGGAGTGGAATTGCTGAGTCACGTGGAAACTCTATGTTTAACTCTATGTTTAACTTTTTGAGAAAATGCCAGTGTTTTCCAAAGCAGCAGCTCCTTCCTACATTCCTACCAGCAGTGCTTGAGGATTCTAAATTCTTCACCCCATCACCAACACATGTTACTCTGTTATGCTCTGAAATTGAGCACTGAGGAGAAATTACAACTAGTCCATAAAGAGAGGAGTTACTATGACAAAAAATAATCTAATGTTTGATTTTCATATTACAAGGGGAGAAAAAAACACTAAAGAGTGTGGCAAAGCAGGAAGTGTAAATCTCCTTAATGAATCAGAAGCAAAAAATAACAGTATTTGTTAGCAGTAATTGGTTATTACATAACTACATTTCAATACATCCTTTTAAAAGAATGATCAGAGGAAAATGACTCAAATTTCAGGACAGGGTTCAGAATGAAATCTTAATGGCATCATCTATAAAATGAAGTGATAGTAAAATCTGTGTAAAAACATACCTATTTCAAAATATAACACAAAACATTCACGTTGGAAAACACGAACGTTCCAAACATGAACATTCAAGAACATCAGCCTTTTGTTAAGTCAGCCCACATCTGTGTGTCTACAGTGATTGGTAGTATTTTAGATTAGCTTATCAAGCTAATAACTCATCACCACTACATCACAGGCAGCAGAAAGAGTGACAACAGGTGAGAAAGAACACGGACGGTATTTTCAGGGAATGGAGGTGGTTCCTGTAGACAGATCATACGATTCAATGAGAGGCAGGATGGGAGACAGATTCGGAGGTCTGTATCAGCAGGGGCCACACACAAGAGACACGATGGTCATGCAGAAAGGCATAGCTGTGACGGCTCTCCGAGAAAATCCCACCTCCAAGGCCAGCCCTTGGCTGGCACCCGAGAACGTGGCGTTCAGAAGTGTTGCCACCATTCCTGACAAGAATGGCTCACTGCGCTAAATTGTGTGCACAAACAACATGCTTTAGGATGAAAGCCTGCTCTCCTGGGAGCCTGGAATTTCAGTGCAAGCTAGACATAGGGTGCCTATGTGACCAGCCCCCAGTTAAACCTCTGGATGATTCTTTAGTGAGCTTCCATGTAGGTAAAACTTTTCACACCTGTTGTCACAAACAAATAATGTGTTCTTTCATGCATGTGCACACACACACAGACACATACCAACACGTACACATCCTACACAAGCAAACCAACAAAACCCAACCCCTTTCATTTATGAATGACTGGGGAGGTGGCATGTTTGGAAGTGATGGACAATCATGACTTAATTTTGAATTAGTAAGAAGCTTAAAATATGGTTTAAATAGATGAGAAAAAACCAGTCTACCTGATGACAAGAAAGAAATTTTAAAACTACAGTACGGTCCAAAACCCTTCAACAATCAAAGTACTTAGTCCAAACAGCACTGAGGGGTTTTTTAAAATCTGAATTTCATTTCACATATAAATAGTATTTCCAAAAACCCTGATCATAAAGAAAGTGGCAACTTCAGCAGACAGCATATTAAAGTTAAGAAATGTTTTTAACCTAGTCTACCAGCTTTAGCATAAGCTGCTTACTTGATGCTAGAAATCTAGAACTCAGTTTGGTGTTAGAGAATGACTCCTTGTGACAACAAAAATCACAACCTTATTATTCACTGACATTAAAAAATAATGTTCTCTTGTTTACACCATTACTCTTCCAAACTGGGTGATAATATTTTAAGCAAGAGTCCTGGATCAATTGGCCCTTTATTTCATTTAATTAAATAGGAACATTAATGCTCTGTTGTCTTCTGGCCTAAGAGAAAAGAGGACCTTCACCAAATCTGGAAATGTCAACTTCTTGCAAGACCAAAGGTGTCCCTGGAAGCCTCTTCATTACTGCTAACATTAGACCATCAGAGACAATCCCTCTTATTGTAGGAGAAAAAAAAATTTTTTTTTAAGCTACGGGAATAAATCCATTTTCCACCCATACCCATTTTTCCATATTATTACCACACTGAATTTTTAAAAATTGTTTAAATCATTTTCCCATTTCTGTAGATAGGTAGTGGCCTTGCAAATGCTTCCTATATGAAGGAGAGAACATATTTTAAACTGTACTTTTTAAAAGATACGTGACAAAACAGGACCATGTCTTTAAAGCCAGTCGTTCTCTTCAACCTTCACGAGAGCACACAGTTCTTGATAAAAACCGAAAGTCTAGGCCAGTCAATTTGACATGTGCGTATGCATTACAAACTCAGGAGACAATGGTAGAATGTTAAAAAAAAAAAAAAAAAGAAAAGAAAAGAAAAAACCCACTTTGGCCTAACACATGAAACCAAAACGTATACGAAAAATCTCAAATGCAAATAAAACCAGGATGGCCTTTCCTAAAGTCCAGCCAGAAAAGCACAGGGGTGAGAAGTCAGTCAGGCCCTGGCATCAGTGCTGTGACAGTTCTCAACTTTCCACCCCTGGACATGGTGTCGTGAGCGGCTCCCACAGCGGTGTGGGTATCCTTTATTCCTGGGTGAGAAAAAGAAACATGGATCATAGCAAAAGCCCCAAGTAACCTACTGATCTGTTTCACATGTTTCAGAGTTGGAAGAAGGAAAAAGACTAGACTAGAAGACCCACCGGACTGCAGGTCAGACTGTCATCTGCAGTCTCAGAGCAGCACGGGGGCAGGGGGAGGGGGGCCAGCAGAAGAGCTCATACAGGGTAGAGCAGGCTGCGAGGAAAATGGGAGTGAGCTCATGGACACGCTAAGTCTTCATTAATCTTTGCGAGAATTATGACTATGAGTTTATAGGATTCGCCCAGAATCAGAAAATCCACAGAGACAGAAGGCAGATGAGAGGTTGCCAGCAGTTGGCTGGGGGACGGAGTGACAGGCTATGCTCACAAGGTTTCCTTTCAGGGCGTTGGAAATGTTCTGGAACTGGACAGCGGTCACAGTTGCCAAACACTGGGCACATACTAAATGCCACTGAATCGTACACTTCACCATGGTTAAACGCCATTGTCAAATGGTTAAAATGGTTATCTTATGCTGTGTGTCTGACCACATATCAAAAATCTGCCTACGAAAGGAACAAATAAGGAGATAGTCAGAGACAGACGGGAAGGCGTTTTTTCCCCCTAGTAAGGAGATAATTGTACCTTTGAATAGGTTTCCACGAGTTGAAGCAAAGGGGCCAGCATGAAGCTGAAGGTGGAGGAGAGAGAAGGCTCTCAGAGGGGATGCTGAGGACAGAGGGCTCTGAGCGTGGGAAGAGAGATGACCTTGACAGTGAGGAACAGAAGAGACTATATAAGCAGACACTTTCAGTTACTTCTGACTTGATTCTTTTTTTCCGCTAGGATGAAGAGGAAACTTGCTACCTGAGAACACAAGGAAGCAAGAATGGGAAAGGAAGCTTAAGTGAGCAGTAAAAACAGGGTGTAACCATCCTGCGCAGTGTCGGAGGATGCTGCGAAGGGGGAGAAGCATCTCTAAGTGGTACCATGGGCCCAGGAGGAGCTGCACCACAGCGCTGCCTTGGTTGACTGGCTTTTTCCCAGCAGGACATGGTTGTCTGACGCTGGATCGAAAAGAGCAGACGGTTGTTTCTACCCACTTTGGGCAGAACATGAAGACCATGTGAGACTGCAAATCTATGAAGGGAACCATGGAGGCAATCCTTTGACGGGTCTTACATGTCTCTGGTCAGATTTCAGAGACCCGAGATGTTATTTCTGATGATCTTTTTCAGTTTTATCAAGGCTTTTGTGGGAGAGAGTGTGCTGAGCTCCTCACACAAATGTTCTGGAAGTTCCTTTCCTCAGCCCAAGAGGTCTTGGCCACTTAATGCCACTGCATCCAGACATTAGTAAACATAACCCCAACCCTAAACGTCATTCGAAATAGGTTTCAGTAGACCTATCACTTTACGAAATGCTGAGTGACAAAAAATTAAGCATAGAATCACCCTATGATCCAGCTATCCCACTTCTGGGTATCTATTCAAAGAATATGAAACACTAATCCAAAAAGATACATGCATTCCTGTGTTCAGACGACATTACTTACAACAGCGGAGATACGGAAACAACCTAAGTGCCCATCAACGGATGAATGCACACAGAAGATGTGCTATATACACAATGGAATACTATTCAGCCATTAAAAATGAAATCTTGCCATTTGCAACAACATGAATGGACCTAGAGGCTACTATACTAAGTGCAGTAAGTCAGACAGAGAAAGACCAACACTGCATAATTTCACTCATGTGCGGAATATAAAACTAATAAAGGAAGGAACAAACAAAATGAACAAAGAAACCAAATGAAACAGAAACAAGTAGGTAGATACACAGAACAGAGTAGTGGTTATCAGAAGGGGGGGAGTAGGGGAGGGTGAAAGAGGTAAATGGGTCAAGTGTATGCATGTCAGCTAAATTTGGGGGAAGGAGTAGGCAGCAGGGTACACAAAAGTAGAAATGTAATGCGGTACACATGAAACTTATATAATGTTATAATTCAATTACCTCAAAAAATTGTTTTTAAAGAAAGAAATGCCTGGTGAAAAAAAAAATTAACAGATTTCTTCCCTTGTTGGATTTCAGGCTAATACGATGATGCTAGTATAAACCTGCGAGACAGGATGTGCTTGACCTGAGACTATGGGGATGTGTCTGACCTGAGACTGTGGGGATGTGCTGGGCCCTGGAAAAGTACCTGGCACCCCTTAGACCACACCCAGATATGTAGGCAGGTGGGGGTCAGTGGGATCTATGCACTGGCAGTCCTGGGTCAGGAACACCCTGAAGATGTGGGCAATGTTTCGTGTGTACTGGACATTTCCTACGGCCAAGGTCCCTAGCTCTCCTCAGATTCTCCCAGGACACTACAGTCCCAGACCACGGTGACTGCTACTGCAGGGGACAGGGTGACTGGGAGACGGGCAGGGACAGTGAGAGGAGGCTGGACGGCCAAGGACCTAGTGTCGCTTCTAGGGTTTAATCTAGAACAAAACTCCCTCCAAACTGCCAAAAGGCTGCTTTCCTAACATCTGTTACACAGCCCACAGGGGAGTAAGGGCTGATGCTGCAAAGGAAATCATCCCAGTTAACTCTGAGGAAGAGGCAAGATCCACACAAGTGAACCACTGGCCCTAACACAACTCCAGAGATGGATACGGTCAGATACCTCCAGCTCACTCCAGGTTCAGTGTGCCGCCCTCTCCTCCTGCTGGCCTCTGGAGGGCCTGGGGGTGAGAGAAATAGACTAAAAGAGGAGTGCTGTTTATCCTCCGCGTTTTTCTCGTCAACAAAACCTCCTCCTGGTCCTAAATTCAATACCATAATTTAACCAGCAGGTCATTTTTTAAAATGAATTCAAGCCCAGAAGTGTGACCATCTTCGTAACAAAACAGAGGATGATTCCATCTCAGTTGATGCTAAAGTAATTCTACGACTTTCTTCTCCCTTTGAGAGTGCGCTGTGTTGCCTTTCTCAGTAGATTTTCTTTTTACAGGAGACATTCTTCATATATGAAAAGGAATATATACATACATTTATGCATATATATGTGTAAATGAATCACTATGTTGTATACTAGAAATTAACACATGGTAAATTGACTATACTTCAACTTCTTAAAAAAATTTTTTAACATTTTTTATTGATTTATAATCATTTTACAATGTTGTGTCCAGTTCCAGTGTAGAGCACAATTTTTCAGTTATACATGAACATATATATATTCATTGTCACATTTTTTTCTCTGTGAGCTACCATAAGATCTTGTATATATTTCCCTGTGCTATACAGTATAATCTTGTTTATCTATTCTACATTTTGAAATCCCAATCTATCCCTTCCCACCCCCTGCCCCCTTGGCAACCACAAGTTTGTATTCTACGTCTATGAGTTTGTTTCTGTTTTGTATTTATGCTTTGGTTTTTTTGTTTGTTTGTTTTTAGATTCCACATATGAGTGATCTCATATGGTATTTTTCTTTCTCTTTCTGGCTTACTTCACTTAGAATGAGATTCTCCAGGAGCATCCACGTTGCTGCAAATGGCATTATGTTGTCAGTTTTTAGGGCTGAATAGTATTCCATTGTACAAATATACCACCTCTTCTTTATCCAGTCATCTGTTGATGGACATTTAGGCTGTTTCCATGTCTTGGCTATTGTAAATAGTGCTTCTGTGAACACTAGGGTGCAGGTGTCATTTTGAAGTAGGGTTCCTTCTGGATATATGCTCAGGAGCAGGATTCCTGGGTCATATGGTAAGTCTATTCCTAGTCTTTTGAGGAATCTCCATACTGTTTTCCACAGTGGCTTTACCAAACTGCATTCCCACCAGCAGTGAAAAAATTCTTGAATTAAAAAAAAAAAGGAAGACATTCTTCACTGGATCTAGCTTCCCGAGCTTTGTATCAGGTTAGGATCGCTGATCCCGGAGCCCTCCTAATGTTCAGCCCCTTAACTTGACTGGCCCACGTCAACGGGTTACACCTGCTGAAACTTCTGTCTGGAACCAAATGGTGTGCCTGGTTAACCAGCAGAGGCTGACCACACTAGCTTTTGGAACATCAAAAGAGCACTCAAAGGGAGTTTCTGTCACCTTTTTATGGTTTAAGAGACATCAGATACCATGTTCCTGCTTTTAATGGACTTCTCTAGACAGGAACGAGACTGTCATCTCTGTATGTCTTCAGTGCCTGCCACAGCTCTCAGCTAACGTGAATGAAAAAAGAAAAGGAATAAACAATTACATCTATCTGATCTGTCTGAAGGCTTTGGTTAAAACCAATCCTGATAATAAAGGTGACACCTACAAGCATCTCTGTCATGCCTGACAAGACAATTACAAAGAAAAGCAATACGTTTGTACTTCTTAATTCTTGCCTTATGTATATTCCCTGGCTCAAATACCTAAGGGCTGACATACATCCATTTTATGCCACCCGTAGAATTACCTCTACCATTCCAAAATAAAAGGAAAAGCTTTGCTTACTTATAATTTTTGGCCCGAAGTGTGTATGAACATTGTGGCTGAATTTAATTTTACCTTTGCACAGAGACATCTAGAGACAACTGTGACGCAAGGCTCATTTATTGCCATAACCCAGCCGTTGACATCCTGTCTAGGGGAATCGTGAATTTTGCCCACTCGGTCTATTTTCTCGGGGGTGAGGGACATTCAAGCAAAGACACACATGGGGTTCAACTAGGCACAGTCGGGTGACACCTGCATGGGGACTGGTGACGTATGAAACCCACTGAAGACTGAGATCTTCTTTTACGATCTTCAGTGTCATTAAGAGAGAAAAATGCTTAACAGCCACACACATTTATTGCCTCAGGAAATCTCCAAAGCAATGCTCTCGTCTTTATTTGGATGCATCAGGAACTGCAGTCTTCGGGGCAAAGCGAGAACTCCTTTCTCTGTGGATGCTCCAGTAACTTCTCTCTTATCAGAAACATCTGGAACTACCAGTCCTGCTGACTGCTCCCATGGCACCTGGGACGACTCAGAGTAAGAGTCAAGGAGATAAAGCAAATGCACCTAGAGTGAAAACCTCAAAAGGCAACTTGGGATATCTTCAGGAATCCAACCGTAACATTTTTAGGTAGATTCCTAAAAATCTTTGGAAATCTTCAAGTTAAAATGTAAATATTCTGGTATTACAGTAAAATCAACCAGGTGTAGAACAAAGAGACTAGTTTTGAGTCGGCTTCTAACTAGCTGGGCAACTTTGGGCAAGATGATAATGTTGTAGAGTTTCTATTAAAGGGAGGGGCCTGGACTGACTAATTTAACCTTAAGAGTCCCATGAAGTGATGAGGTCATAGACTATATTCTTCTGGTCTTTATTAGGGAACCATATATTATTTTGCAGGATTCCTTTACTAGGTCAAAGGATTTCTCCTTCCTCCACCATATATAATTTTTAAAGCTGTTCTCAAGACTTATCTCTATTTCTATTTTATATTTGAATGACATTTAATTCACCTAGATTTTTAAGAGACCATTGCTTAAACTCTCAGGAGATTAGGCTGGTATGCATCATTTATAAAATATTTAAAGCAATCTAGCAGAGAGCTCTGAATAATAAGTGGCTACTATTTAAATGATGATAGACTGTTTAACATTTTCAACTTTGCTTTTTCAGTAGATGTGAAGTATTCTCATTTGATTTGTGATCTTTAAAATAGCTCTAATCAAATATATAATTTAATAATCTTTATCATAATTTTAATCTTTGTTTTTGCTTTTTATTTCATAACAATAATAGGAAAGGATCTCCAACAAAAACAATTTTCTAGATTAAAGTTGGAAGCCCCTGTTTTTATATTTGAAAAGCCACAGTTAGTCTGAAATACATTACTAAATTGTCTGTAATGATATTTAAAAGCTGGAGGAGTTTAATTCCACAATAGCTGTTTCATTTTTAAATTCGACACATCTTCAGTTTATGTAACTTGCCTGGGATTGCACAGCTGTTTTTATTTATAGAATAACAGGGGAATTTCACTTGTCAAAGATGTTATGACAAATAAATGTCCCTGTGTGCACTGCATTCTGGCACGTGGTCCACTTACTAGCCAACAAAATGTCAAGAAATACCATTACAATCCTTCTAGCTGCAAAAAAAGACTTAATTATCATTCTTCTCAAGTTCTTACTCTTCCAGGGGCTATTATGAGAGACATTCACATGCAAAAGAGTCCATTAATTTACATAACATGCTATTTTTTTAAAATTAAGAAACGAAAGTCAAATTCAACTTTAGACCTTAATGTAGCAACATTTATCAGTAGTAACAGCAAGGTGAGTGTACTGCAATGGTGGAAGACTCCAATAAACTGGAAGGCAGTGTGAGGAGGTGTGTTTTGGGGGGTTCACTGAGGACTGATGGGTTTGCAGAGAATATGACATCCAGTCCTCTGCCTGCCTCGGTCTGATGTGCGTTTCTTACAGGGCTTCTATCAAAATGCTGCCCAGTACAAAGACTACACAAATTCTAGGGCCTGGCATTACCACTTGTTAATGGCCTAGCTCTCTTACAAAGTGCACACGAGATTTACTGTCCTACAGACAAGTACATGATCTATAGCTGTTTCCAAGCAACGATGACTGAAAGGTACCAAGTGGAAGACCTTTGCCACCTCTTCAAAAAACCTCAGCTGGTTCCCTGTTCGTCCTTCCCACTTAAGCTGAACATAGGAACCCCACGGTGACCTGGGTTTTCCTTCTTGTGGCCTTACAGTTGGTTTGCTGATGGTCAAGGGACACACCCAACTCAAGGTTATTTCAGGATCAAGTAGGCCCATCTGCCACCGTGTGATAGTCTTTCCAAGCAAAGCGATTTGATGAGGTAATAAAATACTCATGTACTTTCATTTATTTCTCCTTTGTGCTTGCTTGTTTTAAGATACAATTCTGCTCATAACTATTTTTTGTTACCGAGATTTATTGGAACATACGAGGAGTGTCACGTCACTGAAAGTCTTTCACATTTATATCTGTGGGAGCTCTGTCTCAGGGTTTTCAGGCATAAACTAAGACCAGTCTTTGATAGAAACAGTAAAAGCCCATGCAATATTCCATCAGTACTGCGAAGATTTTTTAATAATCGATTGCCTTTGACAACATAAACAATGGGTCTGTTATTCATATTACATAACAAAAATGTACTAAAGAGATAAGTCAGAAGCGACTTTGAGAAGAAAATTGTTTTGCTCCTTATTTTCCTAAGATTTGCAAAATATTTTTCTGTGCAAGATATTCAGATATTTTGAATTCAGCAAGGCAGTCAGATGTTTTATTATAAAAATATAAGTGTTCATATGTGGAGACTATCTGAATTTTTTCCAACCTTTTTCTTTAAATTAACACATTATTTTTTCATTTGTTTCTGAGAGTTGTGTTTTTATAATAAAGGCTCCCTTTTCTACAGATTTGGCCTTCTCTTCTTATGAAATTACTCAAAATTACTTTTCTAATTCTACAAAATCTAGACAGTCAACAACCTCACTTTAAATTTCAGATGAATTATTAATTTCTCCCCAACAGCATTACAGTTTTCCAGCAGCTGGGACACTGAGACAGTTGACAGGATTGCAGGCAACATCGATGCCCCTGTCAGACAGGTGCAGGGCTGACTAACAGACATCATGTGAAAACCCCTTCCCTCAGTTCATTCCAGAAAAAGCAGAACGCTCACCCCACCTGATCCCAGGTGTATGTCTCTTCCTGATTCTTTAGCAAAGAAGTTGTTGGGTCAGAGACCAAGTCTTTTCATTAAAAATTTCTAGCTTCCATATTCAAAGTTCCTCTAATAGAAGCAATGTCAGCATTTTTTTTCCTCTTTCTGATCTCAAATAAAAATAGCATTTTAGTCTGCAGTTTTAAAACAGAAGCTTTCCATCTCTGTTAGCAGATGGACTTGCCCACATTTAGTTGAAAATATATTTTGGTCTATTTTCAGAAGTCGCTTCATTGTGTGAATGCAGAAATCATCTCAGTGAGATGAGTTTTCATTTTAGTAATGACTGAAAGCTACCTAACACAGGCTCTTTTTATCAAAACACCCCATGATATTTTTGAAAAGATAATCTGAGTATTGAAAAAGAGAGCTCCACTGTCATCTTTGAGAGTCATAAAAAGGTGGTGAAGATTGGGTTGGCATAAGCCTGTGTAAGTACCAGCAGAAGACAAAATAAGTATTCTCGTTATTATGAAGCTTCTCATAAGGACTCAGTGGCATTGTTTAAGCTTTATCATTCAAAGAAATAGAAATGGTACAGATAAATATAAAGAAAATATGGAAGCTGAATCCTGGAACTAAGCTGTGAGACCCCAGTTTCACAAAAGTGAAGCCAAAAGGAATGGAGAAGACACTGCGAAGATCTCAGAAACTCCCAGCACAGTAACTTAACATGGAAGGATGTTTTGTTGGGTGCCAGCCAGAGCTCACTCTCCAGACTGTCCTTGGCCTCCACAGGATGGATCTACAGTTTCCAATTCCTGGATATTCTCATATATGACACACCCTGCCCACATTTCTTAGAGAGTAAAGGGTATGCAGACTTTCTTCAACCATCAGCAATGACACACAATTCTTCTCATTATTCAGTGCTTTGTCTGGAACCACAGGCCCTTTTCCTAACTGACTGATAGCTCTGGGATATAACTTCTGCACCCTGTACTGAATCTAAAGCACTGACTCCACCTGCACCCCAATGTTCACAGCAGCACTATACACAATAGCCTAGACATGGAAGCAACCTAATTGTCCAATGACAGATGAATGGATAAAGAAGTTGTGGTATATTTATACAATGGAATACTACTCAGCCATAAAAAAGAATAAAATAATGCCATTTGCAACAACATGGATGGACACAGAGATTGTCATTCTAAGTGAAGCAAGCCAGAAAAAGAGAAAGTAAAATGCCATATGATGTCACCCATATGTAGAATCTAAAGAAAAAGAAAATTAAAAAAGGACACTATGAACTCATCTACAAAACAGAAACAGATTCACAGGCATAGTAAACAATCTTATTGTTACTGGAGAAAGGGGGTGGGAAGGGATAAATTTGGGAGTTTGAGATTTGCAAATGTTAGCCACTATATATAAAAATAGATTTTAAAGTTTCTTCTGTATAGCACAGGGAACTATGTTTAATATCTTGTAATAACCTTTAATGAAAAAGAATATGAAAATTAATATATGTATGTATATGCATGACTGGGACATTCATGCTGTACACCAGAAATTGACACATTGTAACTGACTGTACTTCAATTAAAAAAAATTTTTTTTAAATAAAAATAAAGCACTGATTCCCACCGAGGGACTCTCGGAGAAGCAGAGCTGTAGATGGTACACACGTCTTTGTCCCTTTGCCCATAAGGTCTTGTTCACTGTCAGCGAGCAGCAAAGGATGGGGAAAACAATAGGAATATTTTAAAGCTGTGGTTTTTCAGGATGAAAACATACCGTACAACCTAATTATTTCCTTACTTTGTATGTATTGTGTATAACCCAAACTTCAGAGCTGTCAAAGCAAACCTCAGAAATGGGGAAGGCTGACAGGGAAAAAGCCAAACAAAACAAAAGCAGCCTATTTCTCAAGGACGGGGGCTTTCAGTTCAATTAGATTCCCCTGCTATCTAAATAATGGGGTGCAATGACCTGCAGAGCCAGCGTAGAAAATATGTCAGCATAACCTAATAGTGTCTGAAGAAATCAGTCATTTTCCTGTCTGCTTCACTTCAGTCATTCTGTTTGAATTTCTATTACTAGAATTTATGATTAAATATATTGACTTTCATGCAGTAAAACTAACAACCTCTTTAGAGAATACTCAGTTTCACGGGCAACAAGTAGCAAATCACTTTTTGAAAAACCCAGTGCCAACTGAGGTCCCCCACTTGCCATCATCTGTCCTTGGGTTAAACTCTTAAATCTTTGAAGGCTAGTGCACTCGGGGTCTCCCCAGAATGACATCTGAGGGGGAAATTCAGAATCCTCCATAAGATAGGTGCTGGCAACGTGGCCTTTTACTGCCTAAAGCAAGGACTGCGTTAACTCTCCTGAGTATAAAGTAGAGAAAGAAGATATTTTCAGAACTGTTTAAATAAATGTCATTCTGTTTATCAAAACAGAGAAGTCTGGCAGGCATTTCTAACCATATGGGGCTTTTGAAAATATATGAGAAACATGCGATTATGTGTTTAGCTGAATATTATTAAAACTGTATGCAAACCCTGGGGAGAGCTTTGGGCCTACGTTCCCTCTGGAGCATCCTATATGATATATCACCGTGTGCATAAAATTATTCTGATAGAAATACAGCAGTGTATCAATGAAACCCACACAGTCCTCCGTTATTGAGCTGATTCTATGATAACTGTAATATTTTGATTCCAACAATAATTTCATAAAGCCAAAACGTATAATTTGTGAAAGTAATAAGATCAGTATAAAAACGAGGGTCTCATGCTACTTACAGGAGGCAAATATATCCCACAAGCCAAAGAGCAGGTGCCTGGAGAAATTGGGAGCGTGGAAGGAGGGGGAAGAATCCATGGTCAGCTTCTGCTTCTCTGAGTCATCTAAGTACCACCAGGGCCTCAGTCACAACACCTGGTCTGCTACATAAAAACCAAAGTCTGCCCTCAAGAAATGCAACTTAAAAACCGGGGGCCATCTAAGGCTTGGGACATCAAGGTCACTCTTGTTTCCTTTGTACGGGCAAGTTTAACTAGACGTTTGTCAAATGAGCAGACTGAGAGGTAAAGGTCACTTCGAGTGGCTAATCAGAGCCCCCTGCAAACTATGTCAGATTTACAGAATATAAGAGTGTTTTTAAGAGTGGGACCTTACAGATGCTGCCGTTCAAGAATGAAATAAAATATACTAAAAAAGAACAACAGTCATTAACATCAAGTTGCAAACCAAAGTCTCAGCATATCACGTTCCAGGGACAGGTGAGCTTTCACGAGAGGACAGTGGTCCAGATGCTCATCTCAAAGCAGGGGTCCTCCCTGACGAGAAGCCAGCACCTCAGCCTTCACAAGGAACACGCAGCCCGTGTTGATGCCGCGTGCGTTAATTCATTCCCCCACTGTCTCTATTTCCTTAAACACCTTCCTGGTAAAATCTGATGGTTTTTCCCTTGAGTATTTCTTGGAGAGTGAGCTGATGAGAAACGGGTGTAGAACTCTCAGATTTGGGAAGGAGATTAAACACACACACACACACACACACACACAAACTCAGTGAGATAGACAACCAAGTAGTACCAGCAAAAGTGTGCATGAAATAGTTGTGGCAACCGTTTTCACTCTGTGGCAACTTTGGCACTCTCCTAAGTCTCTCATTTTTGCTTCCCTCCATACCTACCTACCATCCATAGACCTTCCAACAAATATTTATGGAGCGCTGGACTCTGTTAATTTCCTGCCTCCAGAGCATGGGTTCTTTCCTTGTTCTGTCTAACCCTGTGTAAATGTTTAGTCCATCTAGGTTAAGGCATCATTCCTTTCCAATAAGGAATCAAATACTGTTGGCATAAATCCATGTTCTTCAGTGGGTAGTGTCAACCAACTCAGTGGCACGTACTTGAGAAAGTGGAGTTTTCATTTCTTTATCTCAAGTTTGCTCGTCATCTTTGGGGTCTCTCCCCAGAGCTCTACCATCCTAGAAAATGTACATACTATAAAGTTAAATCACAAATAAGGTTGTTAAATTTGAATTATATTTTCATGGGACACACTTCTAAAATATGATCTTGTATTTACATAAAATTCAACTTTAACTAGGCATCCTGTATTTTTATTTGCTAAATCTGGTAAAGCTGGCCTTAAATGTAAATCATACACGTCCATAAGAGAGCAAGCATTAGAGGAGAATGAATTAATATTTGTTTTCATTCATGAATAATATAAATAACAAAATACAAGTAGGATATAAGTCAATAGTCCTGTTGGTTGTAACTCAAGGAAGACTTGGGTGGAAAATCCCTTGATCAAAGCAACCCTTTGATCAGCTGCAAAATGAAAGACTGACTCCCATATGCCAGACATATGTTAATGTGGATGGCGTGAATAAAGCATGGTAAATACGTCAGTCAGAAACATCCTCCGAAGCCGTAACTGTAGCATCTGAAATCGCCTACAAATAATTAATGCCGCTTGGCACAGACCAAGCCAACACCAGCAAGCAGGATAATACACACTACGCAGGAATCTGCAGTCTCTGCTGCAACCACCCAACTCCCATCACTGGAGCTCAGGTGCAGCCACAGATAGTGCAGAAAGGAATGGGGAAACTGTGTCCTAACAAAACTGTATCTACACAAACTGAGGGCTGAGTGGATTTGACCCGCTGGCTCATCCATCCCCTGGCCTAAGGCAAACCAAGAATTTATTACTAGCTCCTTACAGCGTTGGTAAGATTTTAACTCAGAGGAAGAAATAGCAACTGCAAGAATTATTAGACGCTGTCAGTCTGCTCTAATGGAAGGTCCAGCAAATTTCAAAAGGCTTGTCTTGGTGATATTATAAAAACGCAAACCCTCCATTACACTTAAGAGGAGTTAGTTATATTATTAACAAAATCAACTAGCTTATTAAATAAGATCTAAACTTTGAGGGTTGGAAAGATGAAAAGGTCTGCATATCCGTGGTGGATGAACTACACATATTATCTCTCCTTTTCAAAGCTCACAATAATGGCACTTAAATCTTTGTATTAATGCAGAATGACAATGGGGGATGAGCAAAGGAGATTTCAACAAATTCTGGAAACTGTGAAGTGAACCATGATGTTCATTGATTAGGAAAGTGAGTAAAATTACAATCTGGGCTCTGTTCGCATACTCTGTCGGCATTTTAGAAGAGAGGCAAGGCCTGAAATGAGGATTCTAGGCCCTTTTGGAGATGCTCTGAACTGTAGCCGTGTGACAGTGAAGTCAGTTGTCCCTAACCAGCCTCATCTCACCTTTCCCATTCTCTTAGGTTGTACTTCAAAAGAATCTGGGAACAAAGCAAAAAGCATTCTTTTAAAATGCCAAATGAGAAAAGTTATTTTTCCCATGTACCTCAATGCAAACAATTCAGAGTCTCCACACACAGTCCAATGGTGTGTCATGAGTTCGAAGCAGCTGAATCAGTACAGGTTAGCAATCTTGACTTTATTAAATGCAACTGACAGGTGTCAGGATCTGCCAGATTTTCATGTTACTTTGGATTTAAACCTTCAGAATAAAAAATCTTCTGTGATTTCTGAGGGGGGGAGGATGTATTTCAGTGGTAGAGCATGTGCTTATTAGCAGGCATGAGGTCCTGAGTTCAATCCCAAGTAACTCCATTAAAGAAATAAATAAAAACCTAATTGCCTCCCCCAGAAAAATAAAAATAAAATTTTTTTAAATCTCTGATTTCTTTCGGATTTGATGTGTTATCCAATAACAATGAAAACCTACTTTATCAAAATAAGCAATAGTGTATTTACTTCAGTTACAGCTAATCTCACCTTATTTCATCTTACAAAATGTTTAATATTTTCCTTTTCATTAATAAGAGATAAAACATATAGGCTGCTTGGATGATTGATTTTTAGTTTTTCATCTTTTTCATTACATAAAGAGGAAAAGTAATATCATGATGTCTCACAGAACTAATGGAGTTATATCTGAATTTTTATAGATGTTCTTAATTAATTATTCCCAAAAGCCTAACGCCAGCATACATACGTCATTTATCACACCCCTCGCTTTATAAGAACTTCCAGTTTTACACAACACATCACATTGCATTACTACAAGTCAAATAATGAGTAACAGGACATAGATTTACTCTTGTTACATATAACCTCCAATAAAAATGGATAAATTCATTATATTAGCTCTTTACTGCTCTTGGTAATTAGTCTTACAAGTGCCTACTGTAATTTATTCTCAGTAGGTATTATGATGCTCTTTGAAACACAAATTATCTCACTCACTTCACTTGAACTATTTCATCTGAATGTTTTGACAGAAAGGAAGTCTGATATGGTTGATTACTTTGAAAAAAAAAGGCGGATTCGCTAATTAGGTTACAAAGTAGAAATTTCTCATTTACTGAGAAAGCCTTATACATGGATCCAAGGTTTGGACAGAAGCATACATAGGGCACATTTTTATCAAAAAAAAAAAAAGGAGTGTTGGGGAAAGTTTACTGTAATTCAACAATATTTAGAATGTTCTCAACTCTGTTTATTGGGTTAAAAGAGTACCTCTAAGGGGAAAATATACAATGAATCATTATTTTATAGGTCTGGTTATAACTTTTTTTGGTTTAATTATGAGAATTTGAGAAAATGAACTTAGTGATGGTTAGTACATTCTTTTAAAGATCGGTATTTCCAAGTGTTTGTTTTCACAAAATTGAAGGATGACCAAATGGAACTGTCAACAGGGGTACTTGGGGGTGGGGGGTGCGTTTACTCCCCAGGACAGATTTGGCAGGGTCTGTAGGCATTTTTGGATGCCACAACTGGGTAGGTACTACTGACATCTAGTGGAAGAGGCCAGAGATGCGGCTAGAAATCCCACATGCAAAAAACTCCTTTCTCCCCAAGGAATTACTTGGCCGAAATGTCAAGAGTGTCCAAATTGAGAAACATTTCTACGTGGGTATATACATAAATTTAAAAGAAGGGAAGAACCTCCACTTATCTCACTGAATTACATACATTTCATTTAATAATCATAAATGTTAAAAAATAATAATCATGAATGTTTTAATTAAACAATGTCTATGTTGCTTTGATCAACTCTATGCTAATAATAAATGCAATGACAACACAAGCTGGAGGAAACTTTTTAAACTCTTCAGTCTTATGGTTCCAAGATAAATTTTAAAAAATAACACTTAAAATAATTTATATAGTTTTGTTTTAGGTAAGTGTCTTAGTCTGTTCAGGCTGCTATAATAAAATGCCAAAAACTGGGAGGCTTATAAACAACAGAAATTTCTCTCTCACAGTTCTGAAGTCTGGAAGTCCAAGATCAAAGCATGAGGAATGGTCAGGTGAGGGCCCTCTTCCTGGTTCACAGCTGAGTCCTCACAAGGTGGAGGGGTGGGTGTAGAATGAGGGTGTTCTCTGCAGTCTCATTTATAAGGGCACTAATCCCATTTTCATGAGGTTCCACCCTCATGATCTGATCATCACCCCAACGTCCCAACTCTAAATACCATAATACTAGAGGTTAGCCTTTCAACATATGAATTGAGGGGTAGGGGGAGGGTACAGTCATTCAGACCATGGCAGTAAGTAAGAATAAGTTATCAATAAAAGATTTTCAAGCATCATATAATATTACTTTAAGATAAAATTCTCTGCAGAAGTTGGAATGGAAACTAAAACTGAAGGAAGAAAACAAATGATGTAAAATTTCATCCTGTTAGGAAAGCACTTCTTCAGGGTTTTGGACTATTTATAATAGGTATCAAATTGCTATGGCATTTAGATTACACTGAACATTTTTAAAAGAGTGATATTACAGTTTTGTGCTAAGATATCTATATTTACAATATGCTGGAAATTTTCTTTTTCCAACTAGTTAAAATGCTGAGTAAAATTTTAGATGTCACTGAAGTGTGCTAGAAATTGCACAGGGTGGCAAGATCCCTTCAGAGAGTATTCCCTAAAACCGGAGGGGGCTCCGGACAGATGGGCAGAGAGAAATCCCCTCCCGGTCCAAGTCCTCATGGCTTTGCTACTCTTGTAGCCCAAAAGCATTTCGAAGAGCAACTTTCCAAACCCAAATATATAGGCATCCCTTGGAGATACTGCAGGTTTGATTCCAGACCACTGCAATAAAGCCAATACTGCAATAAAGCAAGTTATACACATTTTTTTGTTTCTCAGTGCTGACAAAAGTTACACTTAGATTATACGCTCGTCTATTAAGTGCACAAGAGCAGTATATCTACAATGTACATCCCTTAATTTTAAAGTGCTTTATTGCTAAAAAGTGCGAACCATCATCTGACAACCCAGGGCTGCCACAAGCTTTCAATTTGTAAAGACCAAAGTTTATCTGCGGAGAGCAATAAGGTGATACAAAGTGTAATAAAACGAGTTGGTACCAATCATTTATAACATGAACAGCTTTCAAATCATATAGGCAACTTTATTACCTAAATAAAGTTATTAAGATAACTAAATAATGTTTTGATGCAATGAGGTGAAGAAGAAACAAATAATCTGTGTTGCTAGACTTAAAGAGTGATTCTTCTGTGTGAAGAGAAGTGACCAAGCTTTGTTGGATTTTCAATTTAAATATTCATTAAGTGAATTTAAAACATATTTATAATCCTCGTCCTTGGACGAAGAAAAGAAGGCATTTATCTGAGATGAAGAGCTTTCCCTACTTAGTGAAACCCAAGTGCTGGAAATTTGGAGCTTTATTTCCATTTTTCTCTAAGTAGTTGAATGACATTTAAGAAATGCAACACACGGTGGCAGTAACACCATCCTTTCATTCCCAAATACACTCAAACAGAAAAACAGTGTTTCAATAGTGACAAAAGGGCGGTGGGGGGACTTTAAAAATCAGTATTGGCATTATGTCCAAATGTTTAAATCAAGGAATTCTCTTCACACTTTACATAAGTGATGAATTGTTCCCCTGGAGTTCACTTAAAAGGTATTTCACAATTATTAATCTTTTTCTTCGTTATTGAAGCAGCACCATATAGGTAGGTTACCCACATTAATACTGACAGAAGAGTAAAAAGGAAAAACAAAAAAATAGAAAGTGAAGTTGCCAAACTAGCAAATAATATCAGCAAATAATGGCTTGATGCAAAGGTTTGTTTTTTTTAATCCCTTTAAGTAACAAACCACATAACTTCCCCCTAGTCTAATATACTTACATAGATGACTGATATGTAGATGACTATTTTTAGTAATTTATGTATTACATGAAAATTACATACACACTGAAGAAAGGGCCACAATTTTGTTTTTATACATACTGCATAACTGATTGTAAAAAATATTGTATACACTCTTTTTGGTGTCACAATTCACCTGAAAAAGTTTCTGTGAAACCAGCCAGGACTCATAGCCTGCTCCTTCCAAGTTAATAAACTTCTTAATGTTAAAAAAAAAAAAAAATCTCAAGTTGCCTCAGCCAATTACTTCCTCTCTAAAAACAGGTATGGTTTCACCCACCTGGTTCTCAGGAGTGAGTGTCAGTGTGAAATTGCTGAATGGAGCACATATCACATAAGTAGGTGCTCATTAAAACAATCATCATCATTGATTAGTTATTGCTTGTTAACTAGGATCCTCTTTCAAATGGGCATGTGGTGTATGAATCCATCAAAACAAAAAACGCTGACCTGAGGGAAATTAGGGACCTTCTTGCTTCTGAGCCTCTTCTTTCTACACTTTGTTGCTCCATCAAAAACTACATCAAGCCAATGATGCCATTTTGGGGACAATTTTGTACCCATGATCTCTCCCCTCAAGCCCCTCCAGGGGCAGGAGGCCTGGGCAAGAGCAGGTCTGCAAACCCATGGTGGACGGGCACCCTGTGCTGACCCCCACGAAGCCCTGAAGCCGGCAGCCTGGGTGGCTCGCTCCTCCAGGGTTGCTCCTCCCAGGCACCTTTGCTCTTCTCACGTTCCCTTTACCAACGTAAGCCAAAAGGGTTTTTCAAAATCAGCACGATGTCAACTTATATCCAACAAGAAAGTGAAAATATCTGGGGCTGACTGTAATCTGACACATTTTACTTTACCTAACATTATCCAGGTGACCTGGCATCTGACTGCCTCTTTCAGGATGGACAATCTAAACACTTGTCAAACACTGACCTGACAGTTGTCAAAACGTTTGTCTAAAGCTTGTCAAATATTAGATTACGTGGCAGGAGTCTCCGTTTCCTTCACAAATTCTCCCTTGTGCCATTAAACTGCCATTTGAACTCAAAAGATCCAATTCAATGTCTCAAAAATACCTATTTGCTGTGTACCTCAGGTTCAGCAGTGCAGAATTAACTTGCAGCAGAGAGCACTCCTTGGAGAAAGATGCTACGTGAGCCTATCAGCCCTGTACTTCCAACAAGACCTCACACCAAGTCTCAGATACAACGTTCTCCGTAAATAAACTCTCCTGAGTTCGCTGTTGTCTAGCCAGGAAACAAATCCTTGCCGTGGTGTGTCCAGTGGGTTTGAATGCCCATGGTCCAGCTAGGAGGACATCTCTCCAGCTTCATGCATCTTTGCCAAAAGTTCAGTGGCCTTCAGCACATCCACAAATTCCCTGAGATTCCTTCTTATTTTGACTCCTTGATTCCCCGGATAATGATAAAACAGAGAAAAGGCACCCTTACAATTCAGACACACTACTAAAAGTGGAGATCTTTTTATTTTTTTTACTATCTTATTATTTTTTATTGTAACAAAAATCCTCAAACCGAGCCCCAAATGGACAGAATAGAGTCAAAAACCTCTCAGTGTCCATTGCCCAATTTCACCATCAACAGTTTTCGTAGGTGCTACCTATCTATTTTTCCTTTAATGGAGCATTTTAAAGCAAACCTCAGACAGGGTGACCCGCTGTCTATGTTTTCCTTGGACCATCCCAATCTTAGCACTGAAAGTCCCGTATCTCAGGAATCCACTCAGTCCCAGGCAGACCAGAATGGTCGGTTACCCTCTGAGTCCAAATACCATCATTTACCTGTAACCCCTTCACCATGTATCTCTAATTAATACGGGCTTTAAAAAACTTAACCACACTACCACAGCAAACACAGTTAACAAGTATCCCTTAGTACCATTTAAAATAAACCATATTCATTTTTTTCTTGACTTTCTGGAAAAAAAAAGATAAAGTTTCCGTAATTAATTCTGCAGTTAATCCTGACTCGAGTCAGGATTCGCATGAGTGATATGTCACCTAAACATCTTTCCGTCTACAACAGCTCCCCAGCACTCTTCTCCTATGCTATTTATATCTTTAAGAGTCTTGAGTCAGTTTCCCTAAAAGACTTCCCACATTCTAGGTGTTGCAGGTTGTGTTCTTCGGGCGATTTTGTACATGCTCCTTTGTCATGTGTATTTTTATATAAAGTGCTGCTTAGTTCTAAAACTTGATTAGATTTAGGGTTGATTGTTGGTGGGGAGGTGGGCAAGAATACTTCCTTGGTGGCGCTAGGTACTTCTTACTGCATCCCGGCAGGAGGCACTGCTCATGTGGGTAAGACTGCCCTGGGCTTCAGGAGGGGTCACCCTGAAAGCTCCCATCAACCTTTCACCTAAAGATTTTAGCAGCCACAGATGATCGCTGCCTTGATGTACGACGTCGTTAGGAGTAGCAAAGTGTGACATTCTAATTCTACTATCCCGCCTTCATTTATTAATATGATTCTCTACAAAGAATAGCTTTCCATCATTGACTGTCTGGTTACCTTGAAGTAAAATCCATTCATAAAAGGTAGAATAAATGTATGATAAATGTATGATACCTTCCTTCCATCTGTTAAACTGCAGAATAAACAGCTGGAGCCCTAAGGATGCTCAGTAAAGCTTTGGGCCGTGGGGTGGGGAGTAGAGTAGGAGAGAAGTAGCATTTTGAACGCTCTGGTCTTTGATGCATTTTCATAATTCCCTTAGCTGCCTTACACACCCACATGTACCGGATGCTCTACCGTAATTTCCTGAACAAGTGTGCACATGCAAATTTGTAAAAACCTACAACATACGGTAGCACCTTCCTTCTGTTGTCTTCGCCGGGAAACCTTCAGTCATTTCAGGGGCAGTGATGAGGATGACCATGGCGAGCACAAAGCAAAATCACTATGTCAGTCAAAGGCGCCTGCACACTTCTGTCTGTGGACCGTTACCGCTCCTCCTGACCCATGCGCACGAACTTCCCCGGTGGCTCATTTTATGTCCACTGCATCTAGCGTTGCAATCAGCTAGTCCCGTTGTGCTTCAAAAGTGTCCTTCCCGCTGCACACATCTCTCTCTTCCTTTACATTCCCATTTCACCATCCCCTGAGACCCGGCCTACAGGAGAAGCGCGATTTCATGAGCCAATCTGCACTGAGATCAGTGCCTGGCCACTCAGTGCCACTGGACTCCTTCTCATCCTACTCTCTTCAACTCTGGAACTCAGATTTTAAAAGATCTCAGTCCTTGAATCCAAGGGAACAAAGGTTTAATTGCACTTTTCCAAAATGCCTTGACTTATTCAGCCATAAAAAAGAAGGAAAATCTGCCACATGAGACAACATGGATGAATCTAGACTTACGCTAAGTGACACAAAGCCAGTCAGAGAAAGACAAATACTGCATCACCTCACTTACAGGTGGAGTCTGAAGGAAAGAAGTCGAACTCGAAGCAACAGTGTTGGGGTCCCAGGGGGGAATAGCGAGATGCTGGTAAAGATGTACAAACTTTCAGTTTTAAGATGAATAAGGTCTGAGAATCTAATGTACAATATGGTGACTAGAGTTGATAATACTGTATTATATCATTGAAGTTCTCTGTGAAAGCAGAACTTAATTGTTCTTCCCAAAAAAAGAAAGGAAGGCGGGAAGGAAGAAAGGAAAGAAGGAAGGAAGGATAGAAGGAAGGAAGAAAGGAAGGAAAGTAGAAGTGATGGATGTGATGGATGTGTTTAACTTGAGGGGGAATTCTTTCACAATGTGTGTGTGTGTGTGTGTGTGTGTGTGTGTATAATCATATTGTACACTTTTTAATATCTTAAAATTTTGTCAATTATACCTCAGTGGAGCAGAAAAAAAAAAGTCTTGAGTTTTTCTCTTTTGGGACACTTTTCAAAACTCCTAGAAGACCTACCCAACTTTGAACAATCCTTCCTTCCCTTCAAATCTGTCTAATTCTCCCCCTTTGTCATAACAGCCATCTGTCTTTGAGACTCACATGATTATTGTCAACAAATGCCTCGTGAAAATGCTCCTACTGTTGTCTTGAACTCTTATTTATTTCCTACAATGTCGTTTAGCTCTTTTATGAGCGTAAAGTAAGATTCCCCTACTAAATTGTATGCTTGCAGAAGACAGAAATGGTGTGATGTTTTAAAAATAATAGCCAGCAGGTTACAGGCACAGCATGACTATCTGTATCAACAGTAAAATGCTGTTAAAAATTTTAGATGAGAATGGGGGCACAGGAGACAGTTCCAGAACATTCTATGCACCACTAGTCTGATAAATATTTACAATGCCTATAGCTCAGCATATTTCTTTTTGAACCATCGTAGTATTTTTTAAACTTCTGTTTTCATCTCTACCACTGGAAAGTGATGCGTTTCTGTGTAAACAACCTGGCTGTTGTATTTTAGGACACATACAACTTCCAGTATAACCTATGCTAAACAAATTACCTGGTAACTTTTATTAGACCACCAGCAGAAGCTAAGGTGGAGAAACAGTGATTCACAGGTTCCGTCCACTGCTAAGATGAGACACAGACTGGTAAATCCTCCTATGGGCAGTGTGGAAATATTCACCAAACCTTAAGACTGATAGTACCCTTAGTCCCGGCAATTCCACCTCTGTGAAGAAACTGTAAGAAAATAACTAGAGATACATATCCACAAAGATGGGTGCACAGTGATTTATATCTTTTGTATTTAAAATAGTGAAAAATTAAAAGTGAGCTTTAAGTCCAAAAACAGGAAAATAAATCATGATAGATAGATATGTATCATGGAATGACTACTCAACCATCAAAAATATTTTCTAAAGAAGTAACTACACTGGGATTTCAAAATTGTAGAATAGATAAACAAGATTATACTGTATAGCGCAGGGAAATATACACAAAATGTTATGATAACTCACAGAGAAAAAAATGTCACAATGAGTGTGTATATGTCCATGAATGACTGAAAAATTGTGCTGAACACTGGAATTTGACACAACATTGTAAAATGATTATAAATCAATAAAAAATGTTAAAAAAAAAGTCACTATTAAGTAAACACAAGATGATTTAAAAGCAGTAAAGGAACTGTGCACATAAAAAATGATCTAGGGCGCCCTGAGACACTAAGAGTGGCTGTCTCAGGATGCCAGCAATATAGATGATTTTTGCTCTTTACTTTGTGAATTTATGAACTGTCCAAATTGTCTGCAATGAAGAATACTACTATCCAGGACATATTCCACAGAACTAGAACAAATCATAATAAAATTTATATGGAACCACAAAAGACCTAGAATTGCCAAAACATTACTGAAGAAAAAGAAAGAGGCTGAAGGAATAACTCTCCCAGACTTCAGACAATACTACAGAGCTACAGTCATCAAGACAGCATGGTTTTGGTACAAAAACAGACATATGGACCAATGGAACAGAATAGAGGGCCCAGAAATGAACCCACAAACTTTTGGTCAACTAATCTTCAACAAAGGAGGCAAGAATATACAATGGAATAAAGACAGTCTCTTCAGCAAATGGTGTTGGGAAAACTGGACAGCAGCATGTAAATCAATGAAGCTAGAACACTCCCTAACACCATACACAAAAATAAACTCAAAATGGATCAAAGACTTAAACATAAGACAAGATACATTAAACCTCCTAGAAGAAAATATAGGCAAAACATTATCTCACATACATCTCAAAAATGTTCTTCTAGGGCAGTCTACCCAAGCAATAGAAATAAAAACAAGAATAAACAAATGGGACCTAATTAAACTTACAAGCTTCTGCACAGCAAAGGAAACCATAAGTAAAACAAGAAGACAATCTACGGAATGGGAGACAATTTTTGCAAATGACACCGACAAAGGCTTGATCTCCAGAATATACAAGCAGCTCATATGACTTAATAAGAAAAAAACAAACAACCCAATCCAAAAATGGGCACAAGACCTAAACAAGCAATTCTCCAAGGAAGACATACAAATGATCAATAGGCACATAAAAAAATGCTCAATATCACTAATTATCAGAGAATTGCAAATCAAAACTACAATGAGGTATCACCTCACACCAGTCAGAATGGCCATCATTCAAAAGTCCACAAATGACAAATGCTGGAGAAGCTGTGGAGAAAAGGGAACCCCACTACACTGCTGGTGGGAATGCAGTTTGGTACAGCCACTGTGGAAAACAGTATGTAGGTTTCTCAAAAGACTAGGACTAGACTTACCATATGACCCAGGAATCCCGCTCCTGGGCATATATCCAGA
This sequence comes from Camelus bactrianus, assembly GCF_048773025.1. Taxonomy (NCBI): domain Eukaryota; kingdom Metazoa; phylum Chordata; class Mammalia; order Artiodactyla; family Camelidae; genus Camelus; species Camelus bactrianus. The sequence continues at coordinate 5,469,983 of NC_133575.1, forward strand.
AGGAACCGTACTTCATAAAGACACCGTCACCCCAATGTTCATAGCAGCACTATTTACAATAGCCAAGACATGGAAACAGCCTAAATGTCCATCAGCGGATGACTGGAAAAAGAAGAAGTGGTATATTTATACAATGGAATACTACTCAGCCATAAAAACCGACAACATAATGCCATTTGCAGCAACATGGATGCTCCTGGAGAATGTCATTCTAAGTGAAGTAAGCCAGAAAGAGAAAGAAAAATACCATATGAGATCGCTCATATGTGAAATCTAACACAAACAAACAAAACATAAATACAAAACAGAAACAGACTCATAGACATAGAATACAAACTTGTGGTTGCCAAGGGGGTCGGGGGTGGGAGGGGACAGACTGGGATTTCAAAATATAGAATAGATAAACAAGATTATACTGTATAGCACAGGGAAATATATACAAGATCTTATGGTAGCTCACAGAGAAAAAAATGTGACAATGAATATACATATGTTCATGTATAACTGAAAAATTGTGCTCTACACTGGAATTTGACACAACATTGTAAAATGACTATAACTCAATTTTAAAAAGTTAAAAAAAATCCAAACAGTGTTAGTCTATGAAATATCTAAGCTACACAGCTGTTTCATGATAGTTATTTTTAAATACATAGAGCTATGACCCAGAAATTGCATGCCTATGTACACACACAACAGAAGTGCATGCACACACCCACCAAAAACTCACACAAAGATATTCAGAGCATTTGCAGGTGTTGAAATATTTCAGAACTAGATAGAGGTGATGGCTGCACGCCATTGTGAATGTACAAAATGCCACTGAATTGGACACTTTAAATGGCTAATATGCTATGTGGATTTCACTTCATAAATAAATAAATAAATAGGTAGATAGATACTCAGAGCAGCAACATTTGTAATCGAGAAAAAAAAGTGGGAAATAACCCAAACATGTACTGATAGCAGAACGGCTAAATAAATGCTGGCAAAATTACAACAGACTGAGAGACAGTAATGAGTCAAGGAACCACTGGTCCATGCAGGTACATGAAAGAATCTGACAAACTTAGCACTGAATGAAAGAAGATGGACACAGAGAGAACATACTATATGATTCTGTGTCTGTTAAGTTCAAAGGAGACAAAAGTCACTGACAGTGTCAAGTCGATTTTGCAGTTACCAGTGGAGAGGGAGGCGGTCAGTGAGCATGCGGGAAGGGCCGCGTGGCTGGGGATATTCTGCTGCCTTATCTGAGTGGCAGTGTATGTGTAAGTTCACAGTAGTGAAAATGCACCAGTTCATACTGTAAACTTACAATATGTGCATTATCAAAAATACCCTGTTGCTCTCCGTTTTTTTTCTGATTCCCTGCAAATTGTCCAGCCCCTAGTGACCTTCCCTGCGACTAAATTTCTTCTTCAATGAACAACATAATTCTCTCTCATCAGGTATAAATTTGGACACTGTTTCTATAATTTTCAGTTTTAGACATTCACTTATAATTTAATGACAGCATAATTGAATCCTAGTACATTATGAACACAGGTCTAGGTGATAGGGAGACAGAGCCAGAAAGAAAAGATATACTGAATAAAGTCTTTATTGTCCATTTAGAGGTGGACCTTTCTCTAAAACACACACACAAAATTTGCATATAATTCAAAAGGGTCAAAACTCCCCCAAGACCCTTGTTCAGCCCAGACTAACAGCCCTGCTTTAACAGTGTTCCATAAGACTGAGGTGAAATTTCTCTCATGTTTTTGTTAATTAATAACTTTGCTTTTGCTTTTCTAAAAATTAAATTTTCACCTCATAAAGTGGTATTTTTAAGTCAATTTATGTGGCTATGGAGTTGTATGATTTTTGTCCCTCAATTTACATGACATTTTCAATCTTTTCGAAATTCAGTATTTCTTCTGAAAAGGTGTCCTATAAAAGTACCCCAAATCTCCTTAAGTGTATTAGTGAAGAAGCTCTAAAAACCACATTTTACTGCTTTTAACACAGTCATCGTAACTGCTTAAGATAAAACTTATACTGTAATTTAATTTCTCCAAGGTACCTTGGCATATAGGTTTTCCATTGGAATAATAATGATTCTTTTTTCCATAGCTCAATTATACAGTATATCAGACTTTCAAAGTCAATTTCTAAATCCTTAATAATGTGCAGTGAAATATTTCATTACATGGAAAACAGCCCCTGGTGCTCACATCCGGGTAACCCATGAAGCCCGTAAGAATAAAACTGATCACTAACGTGACGAAAAATACTGTGAATTCGCAGTGCTAATTAAACCACAGACATTTATACCAATTTCCCCAAGCATTTAAAGGGAAAGGAATATAAGGGAACACGTCACATGTGAATAAATAAAATTGGCATGCTCTTCTTTAATGTTACTTAAAATTCCAAAAAAAATCAAAGACATTACAACACTAGAATATGCACTTACAAATAAATACACGTAAATGTTTAGACACATAGATATCTGTGCGTGTGCATGCACCTCCCTTCTCAAGAAATCTGATGCTTCCTCAGGACACACCATCCACCCCCAACCCTCTATGATCTTGTCATAAGTCAACCATTTTCTAGATTTTACCAACTTAAGTGTTTCTTAAGTTTCTTATAGGTTGCTTGTGTCTCATGCGCGTCCTTCATGGTACTGAAAACTGGAACTTTGTGTTTGCTATCTTTTCTTCTGCTGCATGTGTACCACAGACTGCAGCCCATGACACATCTAGCCTTCCTGGCAAGGACCATCTCTAATCCTGTACTCTTGAGGACACCTGAGATCTCATTTCTTTTCAGAATGAAATAAATCACATGATATATGCTGCAGTAACAATATAACCATCTTCTAGAGGAAAAGGTGCCTCAGCTGTCAATAATTATCTAGGGCTTCTACAGTTAATTCTGGAATCAAAATGTGAACTCTTTTTTGCTCTGTTTTATGCACAATCCCCTCTCCACCCCATTAAAAATCTTCCAGTCATTCATGGGACATTATTGCATTGGGTTAAGATTTTGGCAAAACTATGAACAGTACTTTCTCAAAACACTCAGATCGGAAAAATAACCACTGGCTCTTGGTGACTCCAAATCCCTGGTCTTCTCACTGTAATTAACCGAGGCTCCTGGGGTGGTCAGATATAGAGGTGAATGAAGGGCAGAAGTATTCTGGAGTAAGAGAGAAACTTCTGTCAACTTGGACCCCTCCCTCTGCTCCACACCATCAATCACAGGTTGCGTGGTGTGGTTCATTCTATTTCCATCATGTTTATCCCTACAATGTCTTTGTCCCCCAAAGAGTCCCCACACTCAAGAAACCAATCACATCTTGTTTGAATGACATCCCCAGTCTCTAATGGGCTCACTAAATCTAGGCTCTCCCTTCATTCAGTATAACTGCTTTCTACTGAATAAAAAGGATGAAGCCCTAGGAGAATTAAATTCTGATTATACCCTACAATTGTGTTCCATATGGAGCCACTCCCTTTGGCAAATCTTAGGCGTGAGCCATGACAGACACCTCACTGTTCCCTGAGCAAGCCACGCACACTCAGGTTTCCACACATTTGCTCTTCCTGGAAAGCTGCCCCGTCCTCCCTTTTATCCCTGTTGAACTTCCTTCTATTCACCATTCAAACTCAGTCCTCAGTTGGCATCATGGACTGCCTCCATACCCCTCCAAAGGCAGAATTAATGCCTTCCTCCTCTCAACTTCTGCTGTTTGCCATTCATAAGCCATAACCTTTTACAGTACAGATACAATACTAGGCTATTATGAGGCTGGTCACCCCTCTACATTCCTCATTATGGGTATCCCACATACCACTCCTTGATAATAGCATTCATTTATTCGTTCTTGTGTTAGATACACAACAAGAACATGTTATTCACTCAACCAGCTGTTGGTGTCGCGATACCATGTACACACACATACACACCGTATGCGGAGAGAGCTGATGGCTACTCTGAAGCTTTATTAAGTTGCACAGTCTTATATAGCAAAGAGGAATGACAAGGGAAACGGTTAACAGGCAGTGTCTGGCTCAAGGTCAGAAGAGCCTTTATGTTGGTAAATCATGTTTGTGTTGGCACCAGCGAGACTTACAACTTATCAGGGCAGAACGTATGAGAAACGGCTGCTTCACAACATTCTTCCTGGACTCAGGCGGCTGTGCCTGCCTTAGGTTGCCCCCCTCTGGGGACCTTACCCGTCCTTGGCTAACCAGCCTTCTCACCTCTGAGTCTGCAGCTTTTTATAACTTGTTTACCATTCCGGCCCAAGGCTCATTCCTTTGTTCCCACAGTCGGGGGCCTACACCAGCCATTCCACAACAAGCCTATGAAACTGTGTTCCCTGATGCGAGGGGTACCAGAGGGTCAATGTAGACAAGACACAGTCCTTGCTTCTAAAGAGCTTCTGGTCCAGTGACTTAGCAGTCCACAAATGTTTACTGAATCATTTAACTAATGTTCATTTATATCCTGTTTGCCCAATGGCATCTAGACTAGTTTGAATGATTACTCCACTCAATTTTCATTTGGAACACGAGCATGGTTAAAACTGCTTGGACATTAATATACCAGGCATTAAACGTGGAGGAAGGGGGAGAGGGATAAATTAGGAGTTAGGGACATATAAAGTACTGTATATAAACAGATAAACAACAAGGACCTACTGCAGAGCACAGGGAACTATATTCAGTATCTTGTAATAACCTAGAATGAAAAATAATATGAAAAAGGATGTATATATATACACATATGCATGTGTGTATATGCATGTGTGTATATGTGTGTGTGTATACGTATATATGACTGAATCACTATGCTGTACACCAGAAACACAACATTGTAAATCAACTCTACATCAAAAAAACAAAATGGAGAAGGAGGGGTTGCTTATGTCAACGTGATGAGTGAAAACAAAACAAAAAGTGATAAGTGGCATCAGTTCCCATCTTTTCTCTTTATCCACCTTTGGTCAGAGATGAGAAAATTCCCGCCACCCACCCATCTTCCCTCAGGTAATGTAGGTGACACCGGGCATCCTATGATGCCCCCTCTTGGACAGCGACGGGACTGCAGGTGGGGTCTGGTTTTGTGACGTGTCACTCATTTGGTTGTCCTGAGTCGGTTAACTGCCCACCTTCAGTGCAGCTGACACTCGGTTCTGCTCTCAGTTCTCTCTGAGGTGGGCACGCTCCACCCAGCTCCCCTCCCCAGCTCCCACTGTGCTTTATACCAGTATGATTCCCTAAGAAGAGCCCAGGGAGAAACCCCTCGACTCAGGCTCCCTTCGGGCACTGCTGTCTGTCTGATGCTGTCAAGGACAGGGACCTTGGAAAACTCTTTCCTTCATGAAAGCGTTAAACTCTCATGGCTTCACAAACCCTATGTGACCAACTTTAATGACCCGTTCTTGCCTTCCTTTCTGAGTGAGCAAGGATGATTTTCATCATTGGTGATGCTGTTCTTCCCAGACCACGCTGGCTCCAGCTGGTACTGCCAACAAGGCATCCTTGCCTCCCTTCTGGTTCTCCACACAATGTTTCATTCTGGGAGAACAGCAGCAGGCAGCATCAAATGTCCATGGAAATGAATTCTCTCCTCTCTCCAAACACTTCCCTTCGCGGTACAGTTCCCTTCACGCAAACTTCAAGGCATTTCTAGAAACCAGTCCGTATTCTGAAGCATAAGGAGTACAGACTGTACAAGGTAATCATTGTGAAGATCCATCAAATGTATACTGATTGCCCATCCTGACTCACTCCGGTAACTGAAAGTTTCCCATCTGGGGCTTCTACGTCCCTGTGATGCAGTCACATCTTACTCATTCCCACAAACAGTAACCCTGCACACACTATCGAAAGTCCAAGAAATACTTAGTATGCTTTTTGTCCTTAAAAGAGAAGGCTATTCTTTGGCAAAGGGTGAAGAAACTCTTTCTGTCTCTAGCAGCCTGAATTTAATTCACATTCGACCGCTGTGATTAAATACTAAACCCTGAGAATTAGGTTCCCCATTTGAGGCAGCCCCCCAGGGCACTGAAGGGTAGAGGTGGGGGAAGAAGAATGACACTTAAACCCAAAGTCACTATTGAGGTTTGATACAATAATTAGTCCCGTTCAACTGCACTGGTACAAAGTTTTAAATCAGCCAAGAGACAAGGGTGTGAAAAGAGCTTTGGAATATTAGAAAGACCTTTTCCTATTCAAAGTTAACAGATAGTAAAATGTCGACAGCTGTCTAGTTTACACAAAAGAACGGATGTGATAAGAGTATGTAGGTAAAAAGATGAAAATGACAGTGATGACAACGAGAAAAAGAAATCACACGGCGTGTTTCTGAGAACATGGAGAAATCCACCCCCGTTACTGGCTTGCTGGAGATTAATGGCCTTGCTCCCTGGGGCAAGTCAGCACTGCCAAATCCTACCACTGTGAAACTGCAATAAAAACACGTAGTCAGGTACGAGAGGAACAAAGGGAAACCAAACGGCATCATTAATATGCAACACAAACTGTCTAAAGAACGAGATCCGGACAGCAGAGGGGGAGATTTGTTTCACTGAGGCTCCCTCCTTTGTCAGAAGCACACGGCCCTCAGTTTTGAATCTGACAGAACTCTCAGGTGAAAACAGCCAGATTATTGCACCTTTAAATACTGGAAATGGATTATGGACGTCTAAGAAGCGAGCATTAAAAAAAAAAAACTTATCTGGTTCTCTGTGAGATGCCATGCTATTTGTTAAGACAGGAGTCGCTGAAGATGACAGGGTGGCCCCAGCTCTCTTGCTTTGTAAAATGGGAATAATGAGGCCCTCTGGCTGCAAGCTTGCCACAGAACGGAAAACGCTGCTTCCTTAGAGCGGAGGACCCAGACTTGGTGGGTGTCTTATTGTCCATAATTATGTCAGAATGTGGCAAAGAAATGATTCTTCTACTAATGTATTTTTATATATGAATGAATCTGCTAGAAGACTTCTAAACCAGAGGTAATTCATTCTACCTTGCTTACCTGGAATTAATTGACAGCGCAGGGATATCCTACTGGTGGAATAAATACAGCCCTTTAAGATGAGAAAAGATGTCATTTTCTCTCCTGGAAATATTAGTGTTTTATGACACAGTAATTCAGTCATTTGTCCAAGTGTCTATGGTGACAGAAAAGGGAAGGATAAGACCTTAATTTTAACTCTTCAATAAAAGACATTAAAGTGACCCTTTACTTCCTAGAAAATAGCATTTCCCAAAAATCACATCAAGAATGACGCCTGCTCAGAAATTAACCCACAAACTTTTTGTCAACTAATCTTTGACAAAGGAGGCAAGAATATACAATGGAATAAAGACAGTCTCTTCAGCAAATGGTGTTGGGAAAACTGGACAGCAGCATGTAAATCAGTGAAGCTAGAACACTCCCTAACACCATACACAAAAATAAACTCAAAATGGATCAAAGACTTAAACATAAGACAAGATACAGTAAACCTCCTAGGAGAAAATATAGGCAAAACATTATCTCACATACATCTCAAAAATGTTCTCCTAGTCTACCCAAGCAATAGAAATAAAAACAAGAATAAACAAATGGGACCTAATCAAACTTACAAGCTTCTGCACAGCAAAGGAAACCATAAGTAAAACAAAACGACAACCTACGGAATGGGAGAAAATTTTTGCAAACGATGAAACCAACAAAGGCTTGATCTCCAGCATATATAAGCAGCTCATATGACTTAATAAGAAAAAAACAAACAACCCAATCCAAAAATGGGCACAAGACCTAAACAAGCAATTCTCCAAGGAAGACATACAAATGATCAATAGGCACATTAAAAAATGCTCAATATCACTAACTATCAGAGAATTGCAAATCAAAACTACCATGAGGTATCACCTCACACCAGTCAGAATGGCCATCATTCAAAAGTCCACAAATGACAAATGCTGGAGAGGCTGTGGAGAAAAGAGAACCCTCCTACACTGCTGGTGGGAATGCAGTTTGGTATAGCCACTGTGGAAAACAATATGGAGATTCCTCAAAAGACTAGGAATAGACTTACCATATCACCCAGTAATCCTGTCCTGGGCATATATCCAGAAGGAACCCTACTTCAAAACGACACCTGCACCCCAATGTTCACAGCAGCACTATTTACAATAGCCAAGACATGGAAACAGCCTAAATGTCCATCAACAGATGACAGGATAAAGAAGAGGTGGTATATTTATACAATGGAATACTATTCAGCCTTAAAAACCGACAACATAACGCCATTTGCAGCAACGTGGATGCTCCTGGAGAATGTCATTCTAAGTGAAGTAAGCCAGAAAGAGAAGGAAAAATACCACACGAGATCGCTCATATGTGGAATCTAAAATAAAAAAAAAAAGAACATAAATACAAAACAGAAACAGACTCATAGACATAGAATGCAAACTTGTGGTTGCCAAGGGGGAGGCGGGTGGGAAGGGACACACTGGGAGTTCAAAATTTGTAGACAATGACAGGCATATGCAGAATAGATAAACAAGATTATACTGTATAACACAGGGAAATATATACAAGATCTTGTGGTAGTCACAGCGAAAAAAACTGTGATAATGAATATATGTATGTTCATGTATAACTGAAAAATTGTGCTCTACACTGGAAACTGACATGTTGTAAAATGACTATAACTCAACAAAAAAATGTTTAAAAAAAAACAAAGAATGACGGCTGCTCTTCACAGAGACAGGAAGTAGATCAGAGGTCATCAGGGGCTGGGGAAGGGGGCGTGGGGAGTTCCTGCTTAAGGGCCTGAGTTTCTGGGTGGGGTAACAGAAACATTCTAGAGACAGTGGTGATGGTTGCACAACTGTGTGAATATAATGAATGCCCTTGATTTGTACACTTAAAAATGGCTAAAATGGCATATTTTATTTTATATATATTTTAGCACAGTGACTGAATGACTGTTACTATGACTGGCCATAACAAAGTGGACATTTATTCATGTGGGAAGAATAGCTGTTGATGCATATGCTTCTAGATGCTTCCTTTAATTTGACCAGTTTGTACATAAATTCTTAATGACCGAAATCCGACTAAGGAAAATTCTCAGTCCAGCACATGCCTGCTCGAGACAACAGGGTAAAGGGAATTACTTTTTTCTGGCACTTCCGCACGTGAGGGTCCCTAACTGAGCCCTGGATGCATCAGTCCTGCAAACTGTCCTGTGGGATGTATGCGTCCTTACATGTAGACAGATCTGGAAGTGATGCTGTCTCTCTGGTACTGGGTGTCCAGCCTGGTGCACGAGAGCCTGGTATCCTTCTCCTGCAGCTGGCGGACCCAGGGCAAGTACCCCCTTAGACAGTGCTCGCGGAGAAAGTGGAACCAACCACTCCAACGTTCAGGGCCATTCTGATCATTAGGGTTTATATACTTAAGTCACCGGGCCCACGATATCTAAATATTAACTACTTTCCAGATAACTTTCTGAGGCTTCAGCAAGGATGGTGTCTCAGTAGGTAGAAAGCCCCAAGGGGTAGTTCTCACATCACTGTCCTGTCTTCCCCGTGAGGGAGAACGTGGAGGCTTCAGAAAGAAGATTAACCACGACTGAGGTTTCTCTCCCTGGTGAGCTCAGCTGGGAAAAGAAACTAGTCTAGAGCTGGTTTTTGCCTGCGGGATGGTGGAATGTACATGTCAAATCTTTACCTTGTTCCCACTATGTTTTCTATTTTGAGGAATAACTTTCATTCACTAAAACAGAAATCTTAATTGTCTAAAGTGTCATGACTTTTTACATTTGTAAATAACCACATGTCACCACCCCAGTCAAAACGGAGAACACTTTGATCCTTTAGAAAGTTTACTCCCATCCCTCCCAGTTACTGCCCACCCCACCCCCCGACCCCCATGTCTCTTTTTGTAGACACGAACATGCCTGTCTTTTGGCTGTCTACCCCACAAATGGAATTTCTGAGTCACGTGGAAATGCACTAACTGTTAGACGCTAGAAGTTTTCCAAAGTCACTGTACCATTGAAAGTGTCCACCAGCCAGGAATGAGGGCAGACCTCATACGGGAACACGAAAGAGATGTTGTCCTTCTTAAGAAAAATTTCTATCTCCTACAACTAGAACGGTATCAAGCCTGCAGCTGATACTCAATAAATACTTGCTGAATAAGAAGTAAACAAGGAGATTGGATTTTATGAATTCTGTGAAAGCAACATGTTAAGAATGGGAACGTCCCGCGGCCAGACAGCACCTATTAAGATCTGTGGGTTCAGGAAGCTTTCTTTACTCTTATCTTGCTCTGTCTACTTAAACCCCAGGAAGAAATGTCTGCTTCTAAACTAAACTTTGCCCTTTCTCACGTTTATGGTGGAGGAGAGCAGATGATTAAGCAGAGCTTAAGCTGTGGAAGCGCACAAATTGATAGGAATTCACTTAATTTAACAATTCCTGCTCTCAACTGAGATCAAATCACAGCAAGAACTAAAACTTAAGATGGGGCTAATGTACATATACAATTGATAAGAATTATGACTCTGAACACTTCTTTTCAACCTGTGAAGGGCATAAGCTTCAGCTGTTGTATGTGAATTTCTGCATAACTGCTTAGGACAGAGTGTGAAGCCATCTGCCAAGTAGATGGTCTGATTCCTGATGCATTTGCTAAACAGCCTAAGATGCAATGTTTCACAGCTTTCTTAGAAAAATGAACACAGATTCAGTACAATTAATCCCACTGACAAAGATTATAGCTAAGTCCGCACAAGCCATGGTAACTTGACAGGTAATACTTCAATTAATTTGATCTATCATGTAGAATGGTTTTACCTTGCAAATCCGGAATAGAAAATCATCTTTTGACTTAAGATACGGCTCCATTATTCATGAAACACAGTACTGGAAAGGGGTGATCAATTCAGTTAACTGATCTGACAACCTTGTTTTGAGTAGAAGTGTTGAATGTTCTCTGACGGGAGGACAGGAGAAGGAAGTGATTATTTTCAGGGCAGATTTAGCCTCGAGTTCTCTGATGCTTGTTCCTGTTTTTGTGATCATAACAGATTCAGGATCATTCATTTCCAATAAGAAACTGTCATGCAGGAATGGTGACTCAGAAGCCGTTTGCGTAAATGGTTTTCTCTGTCGGGTGTGCTTGCTTTGGAATCGGGCTCTCCTGGCACTTCCTGCCTCTCCTCCCTCATGATAAAGGGTGCTTTGTCCAGGTGCAATGCCCCAGGAGTTTAATGCGAGAAGACACGTCGGGGTGTGGGTTAGGCTTCCGGAGATGGGTACAAGTTTTCATACCTGGAGAGGGAATGAGCCGGGAGGTCTGGGGAGCCACAGCAAGGCTCCTGGCTGGGCGCGCAGGGCAAAGTGTGACAGAGTGTTCCAACCCCGTGTGCTCGTGTGTGTGTGTGTGTGTGTGTGTGTGCGCGCGCACACGTGCATGCCCATGCACACGTGCATCTCTTTGTGTGGAGCTCTGGTCTACCCCTTCCCACGAGGCATCACAATGCACTTTCATTCTCTGTCTCCCCGAGAGCAAGGATGATGTTCGACTCATCTTGCATCCCCAGCTGGAGACCGGCTCAAGATGGGCACACCATGGGTATTTTTAGACTGAGTGAATGAAAGCAGAGACCCCCCCCAGGAGAGAACAATGCAGGCGTGCTTGAGTGGGGATGCAGAGCCTGCCCACGGCCTTCCACTCTCCCACCTTCCACAGCAGGGCCTCATTCCCACTAGCCGACCAGCCGCGGGTCCCTGCTCACCTGCCGCAGATGACACAGGCCTCCTGAGAAACACCAAAGCAGCCACCAGTGAGAGTCACTTTATCTTCTTGCCTCTAAGCTGATCTGCAGCTGGACACTCTGCTTTCATTCTCTTTATAAATAAGCTTATTCCCTGAAACCCTGCTCCCAAGATAGCTGCCCCTTCCGCATCCTGGCTGTGGTCATCAGCCGCTGTCTCTCCTGAGTTTCCCACCTCTCCTCCCTACTGGCCCCTCGTCATCCACACTTACATGCTGGTGGTGGGTTCTCTCCTGCCTTAAATAAATAAAAATTTCTCTTTCTTCTTCCAATTAAAAACCACCTTTGCTCTCTCCCTGATTAAAAAGTTCTCCATAGCCACTATTTTCTATTTTCATTTCCCTGTGCCTCTGAGCCCACCACGGGTAGGCTTCTGCCCTCCACCCTGCCCCCCAACTACACTGACACTTTTTGTTGCTACGGCCAAAGGGTAAGGTGTGGTCCTAATTAGACTTGATTTCTCAGGTTGGTGTCTACCCCCTTCCACCAGGGCTCTCCCCTTTTCCTCTGTGCTCATGGTTGCCATCCATCCCTTAAGTCCAAACTTGGATTCCATTACAGGTGAAACTGGTATGGGGCCTGGAAATCTCTGCATCTGAAATACGTCCCAGGAGGTTATTTCCTACTAAGCTTTCAGAAGCACTGTCACAAGTACTGACGTTCCCCACAGACCTGTCCCATGTCTTCCATTCACGATTTATAGCAGAGGATGGTTAACCACAGCCCAAGGGCCAACTCCAGCCCACCGCTTGATTTTTTTAAATAAAGTTTTATTGGCACATGGCCACACCCCTTGGTTGGCCCACTGCCTCTGGCTGTGTTTGAGCCACGGTGGCAGTGCTGAAGAGCTGCAGCAGAGGCTGTGCGGTCCACAAAGCTTAAAATATTTACTCTCTGGCCTTTTATAGACAAAGTGTGCCAAGCCCTGTCCTAGGGTCTCCCCAGCTGCCCACAGCATTCATGGCCTTTCCCTGTGACCTCTCTGCTAGGCTTCAGACTCCTAAAGCCAGCAGCTTACTGGAGAGCTGCAAGGAATATGCTGCAGACCTTCAAGCTGACCTCTCCACCTGCATTCCTGTCCTCTTCCTGTCGTGGTCCTCCCTCAGGATGTTACCACTCAGGGAGAAGCACCCCATCCACGCTGCACCCAGCACCCGAGCACCCTTTCTCCCAGTCCTCCATCTCTGGATACTTCAACCCTCTGCGAGCTTCACTTTACCATCCCTGGCCCCAGCCTTGTCAGCAAGCTCCTCACTAAGGTAAGTGTAAGTGATGGACTCTGGCTGACCTGTCTGGGTTGTGCAGTAAAACCAGGGCCTTCCCTGTGGTCCACAGTCGGGATGGCGGCGGGCAGCTCTGGCTGAAGGTCTTTCTCTGGGGAGAGAACTAGGGGTACACGTGGCAAAGCCACAGTGTAGGGGCCCATTCAAAATAACCACACTTGAAAGACGTCTCATGGGCCACAAACGTGGGACATCATTCAACACCGGTTACAAACCAACAAGAGTAAAGGACAGTGGACGCCAGGGCTCGAGCCCAGTCTGCTGTGAGGAAAGGAGGGTCCTGCCTGGGGGAAAAAGGGGAGGAGCGAAAAAGAGGACATAAACATCCCGAGAAACCAGGGCTCAAAAAGTCCTGAAAAGAAAGTGCATTTCCCGCCGTCGGCAGAGAGAAAGCAACCAGAGAGCTGAGACGCTGAAATTCAGAGAGACACGCATCACATATTCAGGCACAATAAAACCAGTGCCAGAGTTGATTCAGTGATCTGAAGACTTTTATCACTGAGCTTCTGTTGGGCACGCGACTCTATCACTGGATCAAAAGTCACGTTATCTATGGAAACACAATACTCTCTGCTTATAATTTCTTCAAGTGGGGAGAAAAAGGTTTATGGTTGCACATTTTAAGCTGCATAATGTAAATAATACCATTTTTGGTCCCATAAAATCCTTTTTTACTGACTCTCAAGATTGGGAAATTGTTGAAAACAGGATTTTCCTACTTTCGACCTCTTGTGCAATTTTACTTCAGCTGAACATCACAGTTTATCTTCTGAAACAGCCATCTGCACAACTGGAGACTTGGTGTTTAGTATTATTGAGCTTAAATGGTGAAAAAGTAGATTTAAACAAGTTTAAACAAGTAGAGGTTTTCTACAAGTGTTGTAACCACTCGTGTGAAACCTACTTAATATCTGAGTCACTCAGATTAAATACTGTATGCTGTTTGCAAGGTGGGTTACAGACATGCTTTCGTATTTCTAGTGCACAGGCATGTAGCTAGGTATGTGGAAATCCACAACCCGATTCTCCCTAGACAGGTCAATTCCTGCCCTGATGAAGAGGCATTTCATCTTCCATTTTCTGTGGTTCTGAGAGTCCTGGGACGGTCTTTAAATTCATTATGCTGCCCTACACAGTGCCATCCTCAGCATGAATATTGAAGGAACAAACTCTATGGCTCATTAAAAGAGGGATATTATCAATAAAATGGAAATACTGGTAGGGTCTCCAAGAGCAGCAGAGAGCATTCAATTTTAGAACTTTATTACGCTCCACTATCCTCAAGAAGAGCCACATTTTTAGGCCAAGTTTTTAGTGAAAAGGCAATAAAAGAATGTTCAGTTGTCTGGAAATATGGCCCAGTTTCCCCAAGAACGTTATTATTTTGTTGTTGTTCAACGAAGTGAGTGTTGGGAAGTGACCCGCCCAGGGCCTGGCTGGAGAGCCCGCCGGGCACATTCGTGGTAAAGCGGAGCCGACCCTGGCAGTGACCAGCAGGCGCCCCACAGATGCCAGCTGGAAGGCGCCCTGATTCGGTTCTCTGCATCTCTGGCACGCACTCCTTCAAGGCACAGAAAACTCTACAGAGAACACACACACGGTGTGTTCACCTGCTTCAGAGGCTCAGCGCTGTCCTCCACTGCAAGACTGAAGCCTCTCTCCAGCATCTGCTAGCGTGCGTGCTGGCCCTGTGGCCTGCCTTGGGGCTTTCAGAAGACTTCTCACACCAGACACATTAGGGTTTGTCACAGGCAAAATAATGGCCCCCAAAGAGGTCCACGTCCTAACCCCTGGAACCTGGGAATGCGTCACGTTCCATGGCCAAAGGGACCTCATGGATATGACCAGTAAAGGATGCTGAGAGGGGGAGGTTACCCTGGATTATCCAGTGGGCTCAAACGAATTATATGAGCCCTTAAAAGCAGAGAATCTTTCCCCGCTGAGCTCCGAGAGTTGAGGCAGCAGGACAAAGTCAAGAGAGATGAGGCATGGGAATGAGCGACCTGTCATTACTGGCTTGAAAGATGGAAGGGACTCTGAGCCAGGGAGTGAAGGGGGCCTGGAGGAGCTGAGAATCACCCCCACCCGACAGTCAACACGGGAATGAGGATCTCGGAACACAGTTCTGACAATAACTTGCAAGAGAATTGCCCCCCAGGGTATTCAGTTAAGACTTCAGCCCAGCCTTTTAGTGAGTCCCATGTCAGTCTCCTCCCCTACAGGACTGTGAGACAGTAAATGTCTGTTGTCTTAAGCTACCAAGGATGCAATAGCTTTTTATGGCAGCGATAGGCCACTGAGACAGAATCTCAACAGGGCTGACAAACTCCTGTACTCCTTCCATTCTAAGACACCATCAGCTGTAAATCATGGCAAAAGTCAAATATTGAAGATTTTCATGGAAGAGAAACACTGCTACATTAAACTGAAGGTAAGATGTATCACTTTCTGAAACAAAAAATATAGATGGGGAAAAAAGATAAAATGTTTCTTTATCTTCCAGTTAGGAAAATATGGTATCTATTTGGTGGTCTTATTCAGCAAGTATCCAACTTGATATAAGAACATCCGTTCTCCTGTTTCCTTTAAGACACGTTTTGACATCCATTCATATGCTGTTCCCCAGAGACGTCTCCCCTCTGAAACGCAGACGTAATTAAGGAGGTGAGGAATACCGGCCCCTTCCCGCGGTGGGCACAGTCGTTAAGCGTTCAGAGCCCAGTGAGGTTAATTACTGCGAAGCTCATTCCACAATAAATCCCTCACACACAGGAAGAACATGCATGACCTACAACAGAGTTAACACATTCTAAAAATGCTCAAGTTCACTGAAAGCAATGACCCTTCTGTGATCAGAAGTAGTTCTGCAAATTACAAATTATAATTATCTGAGTCTGGCACAACAGATTTTTGGGTTGTCACAAATACACTGGTTATGGTTCTGACATAAAATGTAGAATACAATTTATCTACTCATTTTAGCAAGAGCCGCCGAGAACCGTTTCTTCCTCAAAGTCGGATCTTCTACAACTAGAGTGTGAACTAGCAACTGTTACCATAAGCTGGTGAAGGTTTATTTCAGTTTGATTTCCTAAGGAACAAACAAACTCGACTTAGATCTACCCACATATGCCAAACAGGTACTAGGTCAGAATAAGCAAAAGGAAAGCAATTACTGCAACTTCTGAAGCAAGAAAAGTCCCCTGAAGATCAATGAACAACTGCTTTGTCGGAGATGAGCATGCAATAGTGGCTGAGTTATTAAATTTCGTACTCCAAACTCACATCAGATGATACAAAATCAATAAAGGATTTGGAGCGAGTCATTGCATGGATTCTGGCTTACAACGTGCACAGGCGTGTCTGTGGTATCTAGCTATTCAGTGTGTCTGCTTTGCAAGGATCTGTGAAAGTTCCAGGGTAGGAAATGTGAAGACAGTGAAGGAAGGGCTTTATCTTCTATTGCAAGTGAAGCCTGAAGTGAGTCGGGTTGTAGATCATGCCAGATGGTTTCAGGAAGGCATTCTCAAGGGCCCCTGTGAATAATGTAACTTCAGATGCTGCTTACGTATTACTTTTTTTTTTTTCCCAATAAATGAGAGAAACAAAGAGGAACAGCCTTTTCTGTCAGTTTCAGAGACCAGCCCAATCTGAAGTCACTTCATTTACATTATATAACTGAACGTGCGGAGCAGTGGAGATGACAGATTTCCAGAAAATGTTTGCCCCCACCAACTACAGGTCTGGACTCGCAGGCCTTCCTAGAAGAACACCAGGTGGTTTATTTTCCAAACACTCCAAGCTGTCTTCTTAGAGACCCCTTTTGTGACTCTTGAGGGTCCTTGCTCTGAAGACAAGCATCTGGACCCCTCCCCCAGTGTTCTGTGACCCCTCTCCCAGACCTTTCAGATTAAGACAGCTGAAGAAATCAGTCTCTAAGAGTGTCACTTGGGTCCTCTGTGTGGTATCTGCCACTCGGGCTCCCGCAGACGGGTGGGATGCCGTCCCCTCGCTCTGCTCCCTGAGCTGTAAGGCACCAGCAGAGGGTCATCTCTGGGTGGAGAAGAGGTGAATTCCTAGGCACCCCAGAGTCTCTAAGTGTTGGCGGCAAACTGGCGGTGGGGGAGTGAAGAACAGACTGTGATCCATGGCTGTCCCTTACAACTCTTCAGGACACGCCCCTGGGGATGGGAGAGAGACCCCAGGCCATAGTTCCAGCTCCAACTGCAGGCTCATCCTGATTGGCCCCAGAGCCCCTGCCCTAGAGTGCCAATGTCTGTGTCTTCACTGGGTTCAAAGCTTGGCTCTGCAGATTGTTAAATGGGTGGATTCACCTCTTTTCAAGGCAAGTTATTTTCCAAGTGGAAAATGGAATAAGGACAGTTGTCTTACAGGGTTAGGAGGATTAAATTTGATGCTTAAGTAACGTCTCTGCCTATAGGAAATACTCAATGAGAATTAAAGTCCTTCTGTCTCACTGGGGATCTTCAAGGTACTAAAAACTGCACATCTTCCTTTAGGAGTTTCCTTGAGGACCTTTACTGACACTCAAAGTAAGATGTCATTTCTTAGTGTTAGTAAGGTCTCTCCTGCCATGAGTTCATGTCCCCTCTCCCTTCTTCTACTAATTCTATTTTGCTTTTAATTCTAACCCTCCTTCAGCTTTTCCTTCCCCCCCTCCCCCCCCATTCCTTACACACATAGATTCTTCAACACCTGTAAGAGAAAGTCAGGCAGCCCCAGGCTTTCTACGCTGTGAAATCCCTTGAATGCAGGAAGGAGTGCCTCTCTCCTCGCTGCACCCAGCGCACCAAGCCGGCACCCGGGGGTGTCAAGCCCGGAACTGGAGAAAAGTGGATGGACGCGCATCCCAGCTTTGCCAGGCGTCAGCTTCTCTGACCCTCATGCACACTACTGAATGTCACCCTCCCTACCGGGGACACTTTAATGACAATGCCAACTTCACGGAGCTGTTGCAACGTAAGAAGGACATCACACGAGAAGTCGCTGGCCTACCAGATGACACTGATAAATAATGAGCCGTGGAAGACATGACAATTATGGCACCTATAGACACGGAGCACCTACACGTGCCAGGCCATTCGGTCAGTACTGGCCACGTCAAGGAGGCCATCTTCCCTGTGTGAGCCTCATGCTTCTCATTAAGGAAATGTTTTTAGTGTAGACACAAAATTCTCTGGAAGATTCCTTTTCTACCAGAGAGTGGATGAGATAACCCGACAGCCTTTGAAGCTTAACCTAGAGACACCAAAGAGAATCTTGACTTTCTCCTTCCTTTGGGGGACCCTGAAATCAAAGGGGCCATTATGTCATTTTCATTACTGTCATGTTGCGCCCCAGATCAGCCTATCTCCACACTCACTTTCTTCTCACACGTCTAGAACACACAAAAATTTTCTTATATTTTAGAACACATGGCTACCACCTCTGTCATTTTGTTCTTGCTTATGTTCTCAGAACACCTATGGTTGTCAGCTTATTTCCTTGTGCCATATTTCTGGACATTCCAAACTGATAGCCTCACGTTTCTTCTATGGCTCCTAGTGATCCAAGTCCTGCCGGCAAGTATGAAGCCATCATGAGATGCCCTGTGCTTCTATTTAAAAATATGTATTTTGTTTACCGAATTATATTTACTATAGAAAGTGCATCAGCACAAACATTTCAAAATCTGTGCTCATTCAATAGAATTAAGATAATTTCCTCTTGCTTCATTTATCCGATGACTCAAGCTCATCTCCTGAAAAATACTGTTTTAATGAGTTCCCTTTCAGTCTCATTTAAAGTATATTAACAATAATGATATGCAAAAATCAATATTCTTTATTACTCTAGCAAACTGAATTTCTCAAGCCACTTGACAGTTTAAAATTGCCACTGGGAAGAACTTGACTTTCAAGGAGAATTAAATGGCATTTATTGCAGTGACTGATTATCAGCATAAGAACCATGCATTTTTCCACTACAGTAGAGGAAATAATTTAATTAGTCTGTTATTGTAAATGTTCTGATTTGAATACATTAACTTGTGGCCCACGGCTGATAGAGAAGAAATTAACGCTGACTCTTTTTAACTGTGGAATGAATTGGACTTTCTAGGGCAAGAAAATTAATTATAAATGCTCTCTATTTAAGATTGCCAGATTTTTTTCATGATAAATGATGTAATTATTAGATGTCAAGTACACAAATAGCCCTGCATTGACATTTCAGCTTATTAATTCCAACATTCACCATTGTGTATAACATATTCATCACATTTAATTGCTCTGTGAAGGGGAGAGAGAAAAAAAAAACATTGTTGTCATGGCTCTCCCTGTTATTTTCAGACAGTAAATTTCTGAAGACATTGAATGCTAATGTACTAAATTTCTGATGACAGCCTCGCGTTTCATTTTGAGCCATGACCAAAACAAGCAGAAGGAACCAGTGCAAAGTAGGCTACGGCTACGGAGGTGGAGACCAATTTCTACAGGATTAGAAGTCAGGTGAAATTTGTCCAAGCAGCCTCCCATCCGTGTTTGCCCTTCTCTCTTCTACTCACTTTTGGGTGTGGGTGGGTGAGCACCCAGTGCCCTGATGCTCCGTGCTAGGATCCCAGGAGCATCTGCCTTCCCAAGAGAAGCGTTCTGTCATCAGTCAGAGCCCCATTCTTCACGGAGACGGTTGTACAGCTTCAAAAGATTTCAAGGACTCTTCCCTGTTACAACAGATTTGAGTCATGACTGGTGAAGTACATTATTTTTTACAATTTAGTGATGCTTTCAAATACATTTATATTTTATTCATCCCATCTGTAATGGTCAGTGTTACGTGTCAACTTAGCTAGGCTACAATTCCCAGTTATCCAACCAAACACTAATGGACGTATTGCAGTGAGCATATTCTGTAGATGTGATTAAAGTTCATAATCAGTTGACATTAGGTGAGGGTGATTTTCCTGGGTTATCTGAGTCAATGCAACATAACCACAAGGGTCCTTATAAGATGGAGGCAGGAGAACCAAAGTCAAAAGAGAAGGTGATGGCAGAGGCAGAGTTTGAAGGGATACACTCTGATGACGGAGGAAGGGGCCGGGGCCAAGGAACGGAGGTGGTCTCTAGAAGCTAGAAAAGGTTCTCCCCAGAAGGAACTAGCCCTGCTGACACCTTGGTTTTAGCCCAGTGAGGACCATTTTGGACTTCTGATCCCCAGGACTGGAAGGTAATACACTGATGTTGCTTTAAGCCACTAAATTTGTAGTAATTTGTTATAGCAGCCATAGAAGGTTAGTACGTTACCTTATACATTGAAAAGTTAGTATGCAAATTTAACATAAAACATTATTTATTCAGTTACACACTTTCAATGCATATATAGCTTCATCTCCTTCTTGCAGTAATCCTGTGGCACCTCTGGAGTGACAGTTCATGACTGACACCTGCTATGATCAACCACAAGAGGCAAGGTGGCCCTGAAAAATGACTCCCTTCAGTCCTGGTTGCCCTGTTTCCTATGACGCCTTGGTAGGGTCTCATAATCCTTCTCCAGGCAGCCACTTCTAGGCATCCAAGGTGAAAGCTTTGCCCTACCCCATCAGAGACCTGTGTCCTTTTCCCCTCTTATTTTCTGTCTGTGATGGGCAGAAGGACAAGAGGGACCCCAAGATTCCCACCCCTTGGTGTAGACACCCTGTGTCACCCCCTCCCCATGAGTATGGGCAGAACCAGTGACTAGGGAAGACGTCACTCCAACGACTGGTCCCTAATCAATTAACTGAGTTAATCTAAAGGGAGAGCATGTGTACAGGCCGACCGACTCAGATGACCCCTTAGAAGGGACAAGCAGCAGCAACAGGTACGGTCCTAATCAAAGAAGGAAGCAAAAGCCATGTCGTGATGTGCCCACAGGGGCCACACGACATGGAACGGCAGGCAGCTTCCTCAAGCTGGGAGTGGCCCCGGCAGATGGCCGGGAGGAGAGCAGCAACCCTTCAGCACACAGCTGCAAGGAGATCTAGTCGGCCAATAACCTTCGGAACTTACAAGAGGGCCCTGAGCATGAGAAGGGAATGTAGCCCAGCCAACACCTTGGTTTCTACCTGGTGGGCTCTGACCAGCGGACCCCAGACAAACCGTGCCTGGAATCCTGACTCAGGGACACTGGGACACAGTAATCTGTGCTGTTGTAAGCCCTACGTGTGTGGTCACTGGTTGGGCAGCAAGGGAAAAATAAGTCTACCACCTTGCAAAAAGCATTCTTCAGTTAGCTACGACTGAACAGGTAAAATTAATCTATGTTACAAATAGTTGATAACCTTAAGTATACTACAGAACAGGAGAAAAGCTTTCTGAATAAAAAGAATTTGTGGTCTGAGCAGAATGAGGGGTTGGCAGAGGACTTTTCTCCAGACTAAATGTCCCTTCCAGTCTCCCCACATGAGTGGACGCCTGCGTGTTCACTTGGAATGCAGACCATCCCAGGTAGCAAGGAGATATGCTGGAGGCTTTCTCAGCCACTGCTGCCCACTCTGGCTTCCCCATCCTGTCATTTCCCATGGCCTGGGTGGTCTCTGTCTCTCACTGGACCTTGTGCGCCATGATGGACTCATAGAATCATGTCCTTTGGGAAAGGTAGGTTCCATTGCCCCAAACGGATTTGGATTTGAAAATCTCTCCAGGCATGGTGTCAGGTCCAGATGGCAGGGCATAGAATCATAAGAGCTGGTTTACATCCTGATACACTATTTTATGTCTGCACTTTGCACGGAAAGTCTCATACTCTCTGTGCACCAAATACAATGGTAGTCATAATACCTGAGGATACTTGTGAAGATCGTATGATTCAGTTTATGTAAAAGTACGGGGCATGTGGCCTTTCACCTCTAGGTGTTCAATAAAAGTTTATGCATTAAATATGACAGTTCGATATGATGCAATTTATCCATACCCTAAAAATGCCATTTCCAGCACTTAGGTTATTGATCAGCCAAGAAGAGCATGAGCAAGCTATGCCTCTGGGAGCTCCCGGGGTCTAACAGATTAGACACCCCATATCCCACACAGGGAATTGAATCCAATGAAAAGCTGCCTCCACCATCTCCCTGAAGAGAAAAAGCACCGATTTCCCTTGTAGCAAAGGCTCTTTCTTTCCCGTAATTAGCAAACCCCACTGAGTAGGACTTTTGAGGGTGAGCATCGACGAATGAGAGGAATTTGGAGGCAGTAAAGAAGACTGCTCACGCAGCCTGCAAATACAGAGTGGGATTTCCACTTCACTGGAAGCCTGTCCCACTCCTCTGGCTGGAGAAGAGGCAAGCCTAGGAAGTGCTAATGAAGCCACGCCCATTCACATGTAAATGTCTGGATTCTCTTCCCACCACATTAAGTTCTTATAAGTGATTTAAAGAGTCATCTGGATAAACCCGCCTTAATAGACGTTTTCTAGGAAACGACACCAGTGAGAAGCCTGCCTAAAGGTAACGCCGCGTGTTCAGGCTGCGTCTGGGAGAGCGTGGGCAGAGGGAGCTCTTCCCTTCCTGTAAGAACGCGGTGCTTCTCTCCAGAAGACAGAGCCGGAAAGGGGACGAGAGACGTCACTAGGAGTTGGGAGTGGCGAAGACACAAAGGGTATTTTCGCCCCATCCCTCGAATCATAATCATATCATACATTTTCACAGTGTTCTTTTTTTTTTTCCCACTTCTCACTCCAAATAATATACCAGATGGTAAATCCTAGGAATCATCTCACAGATCTGACAAAAATTCTAAGAGGACACTGATTTTGAAAGCTATATTTGAAGCCAAATGTGGAACAAAGGACGTATAGACCCAGTGCCTGGGGCCGAGAGGAAAGAGTGGTGAATGAAGCAGAGAGAGAGCTTTTGAGTTCAAATGTGTTCTACACATTACTGTGTTCTGAATGTGTAGCCCAAAAGTCTTCAGGGTGGACGTGATTCACAGGAAACCAGAGTCTACTATGAGTGGGCCTAAGAGAATGTTTGATCGTTTAAAATCAGTTATGCCCGGGCCTGGACAGACTACAGCCCAGCACACTGAGAAGACTTGACACATGAGCACAGAAACTCCATCACTATATTTTGAGGAT
Source organism: Camelus bactrianus (assembly GCF_048773025.1). Taxonomy (NCBI): domain Eukaryota; kingdom Metazoa; phylum Chordata; class Mammalia; order Artiodactyla; family Camelidae; genus Camelus; species Camelus bactrianus. The sequence goes on from NC_133575.1 coordinate 5,493,212, forward strand.
GAGAGACAGCAGACTCCAGGTTTGCCAGACTCCAGGCAAACGCCCCAGTTTTCAAAAAGGGAATGATAAGTATATTCAAGAAACTACCCATTTTTTAGCACCACGCTAATTCCTGGTTAGATTTTAAGTAAATAATGCAAATGTACCACCATGTCCTTGATTACTGTGTGATTAGAGAAAAAGATCCCAGCGGAACTATCCATCTCCCAACCATCCATCTACTCCTTCAGCAGTTCCTTACACAGTGACCACCAAAGCCAGTTACGATGATACACATGGTGAAGGTGAGGAAAAGGACTTGTACGCAATACAGTCCTCCAGAGGGACGTTCTGGTCGGATTGTGCTACACTGGCTGAGGTCAGGGCTGTTCCAGAAAAGCACATGAGGTGTATACCCGACTCCAGGTGAGGACACTGCAGGAGGCTGTCATGAATATTAGATCTTCTTTCCCTTTAGGGTTCTCTAAAGGAGCTGATTTCCAAATAGGAGGCAAAAATGTATTCTCTTCTGTGGCCAAGCCAGTGTTCAGTAATCCCCGGAGCTCAAGCGTCTCTGGTAAAAGCTGGATTGGAGAAATGGCCCAGGACTGGCATCCCCAGTCCTCTCTCCTGAGCTGAGGACAAGTCGGACCACTGGGCATGGAAACCTGATCAGCTCAAGCAAGCATGGTGGAGACACGGAAAGAGAAGGCTTGTACAACCAACCCTGGGGTGCTCCTCCAAGACCCTGGGAGTCCTTCTGCTTGGGAGCAGCAATTAGAGGGAAGCTCAGCCTTCCTAGGGGACTGGGAAGAGGGGGGAAGGAGACGGGAAGGGAAGGTAAAGTACAGCAAGCTGCCCACTGGCACACGTGGGCCAGTGCTGAAGCAGGGGTCCCCTTCCTTCCCCGACCCCACCCGTACTGCACTGCTGGATGTCTGTCTGTGCTCCCGGGAGGCTGCAGCTCTGGGACAAGGAGAATCAAGACAACTCACACACACCTAGTGGCCCGGACTTCACTGACTGAAGGGGGAAAGAAGAGAAGGCCTTTGTCGGTGCCTGCTGGGAACCATACTGTCTCACATACTCCATCAACCCATGGAGTAGCTGGAACTCTCCAGAGAAACAGAACCAATAAGATACACATTTATAAAATTGTGGGGACTGGCAAATTAGAAACTTGTAGGGCAGGCTGACACACTGGACATTCAGACAGGTATCAGTGTTGCAGCCTATGAGTCTTGCGTCCCAAGGCTGGAAACCCAGGCAGAATTTCTATATTGCAGTCTGGAGGACTTTCTTTGAAAAATCCCAGCCTTTGCTATTAAGGAAGGCCTCCAACTGATCGGATGAGACCCACATGACATTATGGAGGGCAATCTGCTTTACTTAAAGTCTAGCGATCGCTAATGTTAATCACAACTAAAAAATACCTCCACAGCAATATCTAGACTAGGGTTTGACCAAACAACTGGTCACTGAATCCTAGTCAAGTTGACACCTAAAATTAACCAGCACAGTCCAGAACCACAAGGAGAAAGGCAGGCCATACCTTGAAACACTTCAGCAGACCCCACTTGACGAAGGCATGTTAGGTGAAGGAAACTGGATTAGGGGAAGAGTCATTCTACTCTCCTTCAGTTGCTCATAATAAAATAATGTTAGCAGGTCAATGAATGCTTCCCGAGCCAGGCATCATGCTGCGTTCTGTGGACACAGAAGTGAACCCAACAGAGATGGTCCTTCCCCTCTGAGCTGACAGTCTAGACCAGGGATCAGCACACTACAAGCCCATCTGGTCTGCCTCCTGCTTTTGTAAATAAAGTTTTATTGGAACGCCCCACGCCCACTTGTTGACATACTGTCTAAGGCTGCTTTTCCACAACAGCAGAGTTGACCATGTGGTCTACAAAGTCTACAGCATTTACTCTCTGGTTCCTTATTAAAAAAATGTGCTGACCTCTGGTGCACACCTTGGCAGAGTAGGGCAGGGAAACCTCAGGACCTCCATTCTTTGGTACTGTTGACAATCGCAAGGTTGGATGTGAATTGCTTCTCAAGGATCAGAAAAGAGCAGATGAACATGAAGCCTTCAACTATGGGAACTCCGAGTAGCAAGAATGTTTATTACAGGGAAGAAAAGATGTTGCCTCTAGTGCTGGAATCAAGAAGTCATGGTTTCTGTGAAACACAGGCAAGAAGGGCACCAGGAGAAAACACACGAAAACAAAAAGCATATGAGAATGAAATCCAAACACCTGCTGGGAGGGAAAGTAAGCTCAGAGATACAGGCTGCATGGCTTTCAAAGGAGCAGAATTACAAAGACAGAGTTAACCCCCACCCTGAAGAGCAAAAGATCAAAACTGAAATAGAGAAAAGCGTAAATCAATCAAGCAGAAAACAAACAAGGGGGAGGGTATAGCTCAGTGGTAGAGCACATGCTTAGCATGCACAAGGTCCTGGGTTCAACGCCCAGTATCTCCACCAAAAAACAAACAAATGAGATTATCTAAGAACTCAGAGGAAAAGAACAATGAAATTAGAAGTAAACGAAAATCACAGCGGGTAGGAGCAGAGATTGGTGTAAAGGACTTGATTTTCTCAAGGAAGCCAGTAGAATAACTGAACAAGAAGCAATTACAGCAACTTGTATCAAGTAACTATTACGTCCTCCATGCCTCAGTAGGCATTTTGCCTCTGTTACCACTTTTATTCTTATGACAACGACTTAGCACACAAACTAATTTATCTCTGTTTTTCAGATGAAAAATAGGTTATGGGAAGCATATAAACTACCCACAGTTAGCTAATAAATCAAATCAAGTCCTGGGCTGACTAAATTTCACACCTGGTATTCTATATCCCCGATCAAAGAAACAAGAAATGAAAATCTCACTGAAAAAAAAGATGATCCTACTTTTGATTAAAATAATTCAAAGTTTGTCGTGTTTCAAAGAACTGAAGAGTAACTGACATGTCCAGATATTTTGCCACTGTCATGCAGAACAAAGAACACGTGCACACGTTTGGGGCATGACTTCAATCACCCTGAAAGCCAGTAACGTGCCATGCACAGGCAGCAGAGGCACTTTCAGGCTGCACCTGCAGGAACGTCACGTTTGGCGGCAAGAAAGGTAATGGTAGTCTGCGTCTGAGGAGCACATGTACCATCCAGCTCTGGGAGCCATTTTTAAAGGATGAAACGAGCCCTGAAATGGAAGGCAACCCACCGAGCACAAGAGCACAAGGTGTTCCGAGAAGTTTGTAGGTAGGTGCTGACTCACCTAACAAAGGGAAACTCAAATGGTGGTCCTGGTAAGCAGGTGAATGCAAAGGTGCCCTCCAGCGTGGACATTCTGGGAACTGACTACCCACACTGATGTTGGCCCCAGGCTGCACATTTTCAAGCAAAATGTAACCCTCCCCATTTTATCCCACAGACTTTGTTCAAATGGCTTCCTGAGCAGCCAGTGTGAGTTTTGCTTGATCTATGAGAGGAAATGCCATTTCAATGTTTGGTTTTCGCTCATTCACAGTTCCATGGCTTATAAAATAACCTGGCCTATTTCTTGATCTCCAGACTATATAAGCAGCTCATATGACTCAGTAAGAAAAAAATAAAAAACCCAATCCAAAAATGGGCAGAAGACCTAAACAAGCAATTCTCCAAGGAAGACATACAAATCATCAATAGGCATATAAAAAAATGCTCAATATCACTAATTATCAGAGAAATGCAAATCAAAACTACAATGACGTATCACCTCACACCAGTCAGAATAGCCGTCATTCAAAAATCCACAAATGGCAAATGCTGAAGAGGCTGTGGAGAAAAGGGAACCCTCCTACAACTGCTGGTGGGAATGCAGTTTGGTGCAGCCACTGTGGAAAACAGTATGGAGATTCCTCAGAAGACTAGGAACAGACTTACCATATGACCCAGGAATCCCGCTCCTGGGCATATATCCAGAAGGAACCCTACTTCAGGATGACACCTGCACCCCAATGTTCATAGCAGCATTATTTACAATAGCAAAGACATGGAAACAGCCTAAATGCCCATCAACAGATGACTGGATAAAGAAGAGGTGGTATATTTACAGAATGGAATACTATTCAGCCATAAAAACCGACGACATAACGCCATTTGCAGCAACATGGATGCTCCTGGAGAATGTCATTATAAGTGAAGTAAGCCAGAAAGAGAAGGAAAAATACCACACGAGATCGCTCATATGTGGAATCTAAAATAAAAAAAAAAAAAAGAACATAAATACAAAACAGAAACAGACTCATAGACATAGAATACAAACTTGTGGTTGCCAAGGGGGAGGCAGGTGGGAAGGGACACACTGGGAGTTCAGAATTTGTAGACAATGACAGGCATATGCAGAATAGATAAACAAGATTATACTGTATAGCTCAGGGAAATATATACAAGATCTTACGGTAAGCTCACAGAGAAAGCAATGTGACAATGAATATATATGTATGTTCATGTATAAGTGAAAAATTGTGCTCTACACTGGAATTTGACACAACATTGTAAAATGATTATAAATCAATAAAAAATGTTAAAAAAAAATAACCTAGCCTATTACCATCATTATCGTCATTTGGGAATTATCATTTACAAACCTGGCAGGAAACGATGATCATAGTCTAAAAATAAAGCCACTTCGAATTGCTCCTGGAAACCCTGGAAGGGTTTTGGATGCTTACAACAGCTGAGTAAAAGCTCAACCCAATAAAAATGAGCTCTTAAGAGGGCAAGAGTAGCCAAAAGAAAGAAACACACAGGACACAGTGTCAGAATTTGTACTGCTCTTGAATTAGTGATACAGAGTAATCAAATGGAATACATGACAAATTTTCTTCTGAATATGCTGAAATAACTATTTTATGAATAGCCACCAATGTCCATTATTATTTGTTATTAATACCCCACCATCAAATTAAAACGACACACATGTGCTCTATGCTACTCCTGTTTCTTTCTCTCATCTTATTATAACACTCAGTTGCTTTATTAGTAATTAGTGATTTAACAGAACTTGGAAATAGAAATTGCAACCTAAATTTCACACGCTAAAGTTGATATAGGGTGACATTCTGTTTTGTTCTCAGGTTGTTTGTAAAATTCTGACTACTGGTAAAGATTTGATACTTTTTCTAAGATCCACTTTGAAGTTCCCAGTAGTCCTGCATGGTCATCTAATTCTTGTTATTCTTGTTATTCTAAATTTCACAAAAAGCACCCAACTCTACATAGCCTTCGGTTTCAAAGCTTTTGTGTATTTCAGTATATGACTCTAACGAGAAATGCTCTGAAGAGTTGCAGACATTCATGTCAGGGCAACCAACTGCATCATCTCTAAGAAGTCTGACTCAGGGAAAAGAGTGTGAACTCCTTATAAACTCAGTGTTTCCCCTTGAACAGGCAAAAGCTCCATGCATTCCTGTACCACATAGTTTACAAAGAGCTCTCATCCTCTCAAGCCTCACAAAAGTTCTTTGAAGTGGCTGTTTTTAATTTCCTCATTGCATATGAGAAAATTGAGGTTTGGACATTTCTTCAGTTTTCCAGAGTCTAAGAGCTTTGACGCTGCAGATCCAGGTGTTCAAAATACTGGCCAGGCTCACTCCACCTCCCCCTGCCACCGCTGTGACCCAAGAGAGGGACTGAAGACCAGACTCCACCCAGATATCACCTCCTTCTTCTCAAAGGTAAACAGGCAGGTAACTCTGAAGTTGATTATGGAATTAGAACGTCTTTAATGTGATTTTCATGGGAGGTCTAAATGATGCCAGTGGACCTGAGGAGAGCATTTGATAGATAGCGTTTTCAATGTGGGGAGTGTGTCTTAAATGCTCAGAAGCTGGCACAGTGCCTTGCGTGAAAACAAGCATCTGATAATATCTGTGGATGGAATTTGCAGTTAAAGCTGTATGAGCAACATGCGTTCATGACTGCTGACCACCCGCCTTTAGATTCTGGCTAGACAAGACTAAAGAAAAAAGAGAACACTTAAAGTTTAATCCATTTAGCTTAACAAGCGATCAGTGGAATGAAGAAGCATCAAGACTAATTGACTTTTTTACTAAGTTACCAAACTGACTTCTCATTTCACTTAACCTGCCAGTCCAACCCACCATTTGGCTCCAGGAAATGACACAGATGTGGGTCCCTGCTCTGAGGACGAGGACTTTATCCAACAGCCCAGCATAGGATTACTGCCTGGGGCAGGAAAAAAGACAATCTGTCCTCCTTCAGACGTGTGATACAGTAATAAAAAATGTTTAGTTTGAAACAATACGTTCATCCTCAAACCTTAAAATTGTCTCTGAATGTTAAGAAAAATCTAGTACTACAAAATTCGAGCCTATATTCACCAAACTGAAGGCACCAAACCTCATGGAATTATAAAGTCCACCCAATCAATGGAATTCAGAGCTAAGAACTCAGCCACAAAGTGGCATAATTGCTGTAATTAGTCAAATGGTGTAATTACAGTAAACACAAGATAAGCTACCACTGAAGCATGTAATTGCAGGGTATAATGGTGTTTTATGATTTCTGATGCTATGATATGATGTGGATATATAATAAATGCCCATAACAATATTAAGATATTTTTCATTAGTGAATTTTCTTAGTACTTAGTGTGGCTTTCTTAAAATTTCTAGATTTAAATCTCAGCCACATAGGAAATCACAGTATTTTCTCAATGACAGGAAAAGTCAGTATTATCCAACATGATACTTTGGTGAGAAGGTGGCTAGAAACATAAAGGATTCGAAGTTGAGTGTAAATTCAGTCATTAGAATAATCCTAAACAGAAATTAGTGGCTACAATGCAAGATAACTTTTATACAAATGTGGCTGTATTTCACATATATTCCATTTTTCAGGAATTTAAATTTTTACCTTTAATGCTAAAGTATCTATGAAAATGAGAACATAATGCTGTCAGCATTATGGTTTTTGACCTATGTTGTCAATCTTTGGTTTAGCAGTCCTAGAAGACAATGTTTTCAAGATAATTGCACATTGCCTATGTCTGTGTTCAAATTTTGTACTATGTAACAGTAGATTGATAATTATTGGCTGTCTTGAGTTCTCTTTGGATGTAGATTTTGAACAACTGAAAATATTTCTATATCATAGAATTTGAGAATTGGAAGAATTCTTTGAGGGTTAGGAGATGCACAGTTAGGGGGTTCATGAACTCATTTCAGTCAGTGGAGGTGTATTTTACTCAGAAAAGGGTTTTCAAAAGGGTCTTCAGTGGATTTGTGAAGCAGAAAAGTCTGCCTGGGAGATGACACCGTCCAGCTCACTTGGGCTAGCCTCTGCTCTACGAATGCCCACCAGAAGTTTTATTTCAATTTCGCTTCAACCTACATAGTAAGGAGGCTCTAACTGTCTTTGAAAGAGACTGTTCCATTATCCATGAAAGAGTCTGTTCGTTAGAAACTTACCCCCACATACTGGCTGTGATTCTTCCTCACCATAAATTCTACCCCGTGGTCTTACTCTCTTCTGGATGAAAGCCCTCTAAAGTATTTGAAGACGACCAGTGCCACAAAGCATTCCTCCTCTAGAATAAAGGTCTCTATTACAAATAAAGAAGAAGATCTCTATTGAGTCCATTACTAACAGAATAAGTATCTCTATCGATGATCCCTCATTGCTGCTCATTCTCTGGTGGGTCACCAATCCATCAAGATTCTGTTCTGAGTGGGACACAAGTATCCAGACCAGGGTTGGTAAACATTTTCTGAAAAGGGACAGACAGTAAGTACTTCTCTGGCTTTGCAAGCCACATGGTCTCTTATGACAACCACTCAACTCTGCCACTGCTTCCAAAAGCAGACACGCAATATGTAAATGAGTGAGGATGGCTGGGTTCTTCAAAAACAGGCATCGGTCTAGATTTGATGTGCATGCTTTGTTCAGCACTCATCTGGATGAGTCTGAAGAGGGAAAGAGCCCCGAGAAACCGTGACTACACTTCTCTGCATACTAAACTTCTGCTCATCCAGTTTAACTTTAACAAAACAGAAACAAAAATGAAGCCTAGTCCTGATTTGTACTGAAGGTACAGTTAACAAAGCTCCCTAGACTAGCACTGTTTACAGAACTTCTCGTGATACGGAAGACTCTCTGCCTGTGCCGTCCAATATGGTAACTACTAAGCACATGCAGTTACTGAGCACTTGAAATAAGCCTGATGCAGCTTAAAGACTGAACTTTTGGGGGGGAGGGTATAGCTCAGTGGTAGAGTGTGTGCTTGGCATGCATGAGGTCCTGGCTTCAATCCCCAGTACCTCCATTAAAAAATAATTAAATAAAATTAAACCTAACTACCCCCTTCCAAAGAAAACTGAAAAAAGAAAGACTTAATATTTAATTTACTTTAACTGATATTTAAATTTAAACAGCCTTCAAGTGGCTACCCTATTGGATAGCACAGCCCTAGATATTCCCTCCCGCACAGACCGCTCTTCAACACCACTCTATTCACTCGTGACACTATACGTGACGTTTTATCAAATTTACAAAGTACCTTATTATCATCCAGGCAAATATACAGCTTTAAGCATCATAGGAGCTCAATAAATATTAATGACGACCAGTAAACTGAATCATTACAGATAATGAAATAGCATGACAAAATACAAGAGATAATTGGAATCAGTCTTGCTTTTATTGGCAAGAATTTTCCATGGAACTGAGAGCCATGATCCTGTAATGGTAGAGGCTCTCATGATTTTAAAGTATTTTAATGGATTTCACACTTCTGATATTTATCTGAAGGTAATTCAGGCTTTTCCTATTTGACATCCCCTGCCATGAATATGGATGAGCTTTACTGTAGTGTGAATTGAAGATTCAGACTTTAGCATGCATTGGTTTTTGCTTAATTTCATTCAAACACTAGAGAAAGGAGGAAAGATCATTTCATCCTAATGTTTGTTGTGAGAAAGAAATGAACCAGAATACTAAATAACAAAAAAAAAAAAAAAAAAAATAAGAAACCCATCCGGCTATAAACAAGTTCACGAATTGAGAACCCAATTATTATTCAAAATGTACCAACTTTATTGCACCCCTTCACTTATGTATGCAACAAAACCTGCTTGAAACATTGCAGACTCAAGAGTGAAAGGAAACCCAAACGCAGGTTCTGCGTCAGAGAGCCGACATCCCACACAGGTGACAGACATGCTCATCAAAGAACCTTAAAAAACAAAGGACCATTTACAAGTTATGCTGTGGAAGAGTCCAAACCACACTGAGGACATATGACCAAGGGGCATGGCACTGCCCAGGAAGAACTGACATTTGGGGGGACATCTCAAGAATGAGAGCAGGGTATAGCTCAAGTGGTAGAGCACATGCTTAGCAGGCACAGGGTCCTGGGTTCAATCCCCAGTCCCTCCTTTAAAAATAAAACAAAAAAGAAAGAAAGAAAAAATGCATGAAAAAAATTCCACAATCCTGATTTTGTGCGTACCAGATAAAATAACATCACAATAACTAAACTGATTTTAAAAAAGTCAAAGGTAAATGAATGACAAAAGTTTATATACACATGCATATAAAAATCAAATATAAATAAATACACATCATTACATTTTCTCTGACAGATATTGGAATACTTAAGTGAATACAGCGAGATTTGTACAAGGGGTACCGGCCTGAGGGTTAGCACTGGGGTTCTGGTCCCCATCCCACGACAAATGGTGGTCAAAGGTAAGAGGGTTAAGGACACTGAAGAGGTGGGGGTGCAGCCCAATTCACACTGTATTTTGCTTGCAAGTTGGTTTAAAATCTTGTGTTAATTTCTGGTGTACAGCACAGTGATTCAGTTATATATATATATTCCTTTTCATATGCTTTTCCATTACAGGTTATTACAAGATATTGAATATAGTTCACTGTGTTATACAGTAGGTCCTTGTTGTTTATCTATTTTATATACAGTAGTTTATATTTGCTAATCCCAAACTCCCAGTTTATCCTTTCCCGTCTCCTTTCCCCCCTGGTAACCATAAATTTGTTTTCTATGTCTGTGAATCTGTTTCTATTTTGTAGTAAGTTCATGTATGTCTTTTTTTTTTTTTTTTTTTTGAGATTCCACATATGAGTGATATCATATGGTATTTTTCTTTCTCTTTCTGGTTTTCTTCACTTAGAGAGGATCTCCAGGTCCATCCATGTTACTGCAAATGGCATTATTTTATTTTTTTATGGCTGAGTAATTTATATACAACTTCTTTATCCAGTCACCTGTTGATGGACATTTAGGTTGTTTCCATGTCTTGGCTATTGTAAACAGTGCTGCTGTGAACACTGGTGTGCGTGTATCTTTTCCAATTAGAGTTTCTTCCCAGATATATGCCCAGGAGTGGGATTGCTGGATCATACGGTAAGTTTATTTTTAGATTTTTGAGGAATCTCCATACTGTTTTCCACAGTGGCTGCACCAAACTCCATTCCCACCAGCAGTGTAGGAGGGCTCCCCTATTTTCCACACCCTCTCCAGCACTTATCGTGTGTGGACTTGGACGGAGCTGCCAATCCTTGGCCTTCCCTGATGTGCCACTGTATCTCTCCAATCTCTGCCTCTGCTGTTACACGCATCCTCCCCGCCTTCCCGTGTGTCTCTGTGTCCGGATGTCCCTCTTCAGTTAACGCCTGACATTGGATTAGGGTCCACCCTAATGACCTCATCCTAACACAATTTTATCTGCAAAGACTTTGTTTTTAAATAAGACCACAGGCATAGGTACTGGGCGTTAGGACTTCAGCATACCTTTTTGGGAGACACAGTTCAACCCATAACACCATGCATTGCATTGTTCTAACTAAAGTGTCTGTGAATATTTCTTCTCTACTATCTTCTCCTGGAAGTCCTGTTATGAAAACAGGAAAAACAGGGACACACAGTCAGCCAAATACTGACTGTCTATAGCACTTTGCACATGATTTTATTAGTATCCATCTGATTGTAACAATTTGACTGTATCTGTTCCCACCTCTGACTTGGAAGTGAGATTTTTTCAAGACATACGTTAATAAATAAACATGTGTCATTTATTAGATAACACATATTAGAGATAAGTCTTATTCCAACTTCATGCTTAATGCCTGTCACATACACAGAGAGATCTCAGGAAGTGTCTGTTAAGTGAGAGAAAGACACAGAAGAGGAGAGGGGAAGGCAAGACGGGTGGAATGGAGTGATTCTGCGTTTTCGTGTTCAGTCTTTAGCTTTAACCAGATTAACCGCCTTCCCCCCTAACCTTTCCTAATGGCCTCCACTGATTCCTCTCTAGCCTCACAAAGACTGAAACTCATCATCAGACACTAAGACAAGAAGGGAGTGATAAAGACTAACGGTCTAGATATTAATCTAAGACAAGACAAGGACGCTGGGGGATTCTTCAGGCCCCATGATTCTGTGGAGTGCCAATAAAGATTGCTGCGGTGGGAGTTTTCTAGGCTTCTTCCGTGGTCAGGTATGCTCCTTCCTTGAGAACAGCATTAGGTGTTACCCCTAAAGTATTGTAGGTTAGTATCAATTACCCCAAATATCTTATCTCAAAACTGTCCTCACCTACAGTGAAGGGTTCTGTTTGGACGTCCTCTGTAACCAATCACGTGCTGTGTTAGTTTCTACTGCTGCCTAACAAGTGGTGCACTAATCAGCAGCCTACAACCACCTTTAGGACCTCACAGATTTCCCCTGAGGCTACAATCAGGGCGTCAACTCGGGCTGGGGATTCAGCCGAGGCTGCACTGGGGAAAGATCGCCTTCTAAGCTCCCATGGTCGTTGTTGGCAGAACTCAGTTCCCAAGACAGGGTCTGAGTCCCATGTAATGCAATCATGGAAGTGACTTCCCTTCAAACTTGCCATAGTCCATAGGTTAAATGCAAGTTATAGGTCTCACTCACTCTCACGGGGAGGGGATCCCACAAGGATGTCAGTGCCAGAAGCAGAGATCACCAGGGTTATCTCAACGATCTGTTCACTACACCTGCCAGCCAAGGCTAGATTCCTCATGAAAACTTGAAGGGCACAGGCTTTTAGGGGTAGAGAATTTCAAGGATAACACAGTGAATGCTGGTAAACATCTATACTGATCAATGGCTAGCTTAACTCAGACTGAAGTTACACTCGCTCCATGTGTCTGTTCATCAAATATTTATTAAGCACATCTGAGCAAAATAAAGAAAGTGAATCTGTACAACTTACACTAAAAAAAGGGACTTTCATTTCCAGAGAACATTCTTGGCACAAAACAGATATATATTCTGGATAAACACGTTTACCACCATGTATACAATAACAAATGCACAGGCACTAAAGTGAGGGAAACAGTTGGAGATCACATACGATAGGGATGCATGCCCCCGGCAGGGTGAGGAAAGCTGGAGGCAGGGGTCCCTGGGAGCCGTTGCTGCTTCCTGTTGACCTGGAGCCACATCCTCAGACCCAGGGAACTGGCCGAGCTGTGGGTGGGGGAATAGGTTCTGAGACTCCTACATAACCCTGAGTCTCTAAGGGCAGGAACCACAGGGAGCAAATGGGAGAGAAAAATGCTCTGAGGAGGGTGATAACCTGGCTTTAGATGGACTGCAGAAAAGCAGGAAACCGTTTCCAAAAATTCCTCAACCCGAAGTCCCCACTTACATGCTTCCAGACTTGTAGGCACGGAACAAGTGAAGCCTAGAAACCCCAAGCCAAGATTTTAATCAAAAGTACCCTGTGTTTCTGACTCTCTACTTGCATTACAGAAGTACATGTGGAAAATCCTGGCATACCGATCTCTGATAATTCTTAGGTGCATTGTGTCTGAGTACTAAATGACAAGCTTTGTTGCTGACGCAAAGAAATGGAGTTTCTGTATCTTGATCTTATGTTTGGCAACCTGCTGAAGTGTCTTATTCATTCTGAGACTTTCTTAGATTCTTTAGTGTTTTCTGCAGAATTAATCATATTTTCAAATACAGGGAGTTATTCTTTCTTTCCAATTTTTAGGTTTTATTTATTTTCCTTTTATTTTGTGCTCACTAGGGCTGCTAGTATAATGTGATACAGAAATGACAGCAGGCTGATTACGGAGAATTTTCTGGAGGATAATCTGGGCTGAGACCAAAATAATGACTTGATTCTAGGCATGTGAAATCAGAGGGACCAATGCACCATACAAAGGAAACAGCAAGTGCAAAGGCCCTGAGGTGGGGACATGCCTGGTGTGTTTGAGCAGTGGAAGAAAGATTACTGGGCTGGATGCAGAGGTCAGACAGGAGAGCTGTCAAAAATGAACTGTTGCTCATTAACTCTGAGAAACTATGTTGCATTTGCAATGCTGCAGGCAAGTGGGTACTTATTACATGGTTTCAGTTTGTTATGTTGCTCAAAATACCACTACTGCTGGGGACAACTGGTACTAGGCGACCCTGGGTTCTGCTGGCCCAAGGTCAACATGATGAGGTTAGCTAAGTTTGTCTTGATAACCCGTCTCTTCCACTTTCTGCTCCCTATTTCTCCCTGCATCACCCTGCAAAGCGCTCCATTCTTTTCATGCTGGGCTCCTCACTCGGGCCAGCCCCACTTACATAACAGCACCACCCAAAGATTAACCCACTCCTGTCCAAACAGAGCTCAGTGGCAAATCACTGCTTTGCATGGTGATCAGAAACATAGCACACCTGTGGGTGAAAATGACAACTTCCCTAGATACTTGTTCTTAAACGAGAACTATCAGATAGAAATGTCTCAGGTATATATAGCCAGCTCTCTGGATCCACAGGTTCTGCACTCAAGGATTCAACCAACTGTGGATCAAAAATGTTAAAAGAAAAATAAAAAATTCCAGAAAGTTCCAAAAAAGCAAAACTTGAATTTGCCATGTGCTAGTAACTATTTACATAGTATTTAAGTTGTATTTACTATTTACATGGTATTTGCATTAATTAGGTATTATAAGTAATCTAGAGATGATTAAAGCATGTGAAAAAGCGTATGAGAGGATTGTGTAGGTTAAATGCAAATCCTAAGCCATTTTATATTATGGATTTGAGCATCCTTGGATTTTGGTGTTGCCTGGGATCCTGAAACTAATCCTGTCCTTGGATACTGAGGGATGACTGTCACAGGTCTAGTTTTGATAGCGCCAACAGAGACAGGTTTTCTTCCCCCTGCTATGACTTAGATATCCTAGGTAAACAGAAATCCATGAAGCTGTTCACTGGTGCTAGTTAGGAAGAGGCAGAGAATTGTAGCTCAGGACAAGGAGCTCTGTTTCTCAGTAGCATTCATTATATTCTTTTGGACTTTGCATTAAGTGGTGATCAATCTACGTGTTTTCTCTGTAATTTTTCTCCGCTTCCTACACTAGATGTCACTGTGCAGCTCATTACTAAATAGCCTAAGGAAACTCTTCACAGAGAAATGGAAACTATAAACGACCCTGAAGGATGCCTAACATGGCAGCGCTCTGCTCAGCCGGATGGCAGTCAGCAAGGAGATGGCGCGTATCCTGTACGTGACTTACCATTAGTGAAACGCTGAGAAGACTTATCAACAACTTACACTTTTTTCCTGTCTTTTCCCCATTTGCATACCTGTCAACAAAGTGAGAACTGGGGAAATGCAAATCGCCTACTCATGAAATTTAATGATGGCACATACGCTATATTTTATAATGCTGCAAAAATACACCACTCCCCTGAAGTTTAAAGAAACGTTCCTCTGGAAGAGAGTGGAGCAGGAATATAGAAGGACCCAACTCCATGTCCTTTGCTTCCTGGCCTCCTGTTTCTGTTGTATCATAGACCTTAAATTCAGAAGTGTGTTGAATGTTTTCAAAACGTAGGGACCAACTGTCCTGGTTTGCCTGGGACTGAGGGGGTTTTAAAACCAAGATGAGTTGGTCAGTCTACTAACTCTGGACACCATGGAGATTCACTTCTTTCCATCATCATAAACGCACTGCCCCCATCTGAGGATTCCTCTGCACACACACACAGAACCTTGAGTTCTTACACTAAGGAACCAAGCACAAGACAAGCAACATAACTCAGAGTATATAGCTTTTTAAATTCCATCAGAATGATGAGTTTAAGCTGCTGGTTGGCATGCATAAGGGAAAAAAAAAAAAAAAAAAAGCTTTCCAGAAACAGAACTATTTGGCCATGCTTAAAGTTTTAACAAAAGTGACTACAGAAATGGAATGATTTGAACCATCTCTAAAGAGTGCACAGTAAGAAATTTCCAGGCTAAGGTAAATATGGTGCCATCCTGGCAAAAAGGATGTTCCTATGCTAGTTAAGAGGACTAAGTTTTTCTAAGGAAATATAAAGAACTAATGAGATGCATGGATCTAAGGTGACAATTCTACGGCGTACGATGCAATTAGAGACACTGATGCAAAGGCATAGTTTTAATGCAGATCTAAATTAGTATCTAAAATAAGATTAGATCATCTTCCTCCAATGAAGTGCAAGTCAACACACTGTTCTATTATTGTATCAGGAGATGCTGATAATGATGACGGCGACACATACCTCTAATTCCTCCTTTAATCTTCACAACTGCCTACAAGGAATATGTCCTTATCTGCATTTCATAGACAAGGAATCTTGAGCACATACCTACTCAACTCTGCACAGTCACAGTGATGGAATCAGATCCTGAATCTAGCTCTTCCTGATACAGGAAATAGGGCATTTCACCAGCTTTCTTTATTGTGTCTGGGTACCCACCAGGGCATCCTGCATCCAGAGCGAGGTCCTGCTCAGGATCCCCCTCCTGAGGAAGCCGTTTACCTGCATTCACTGTGAGTACCTGGAGGAACACTCCAGTTTAGGGAACACATCCTTCATTTTTCATCTGAAAGTTCTTTCATCTCAAGGGTTTGTTTAAAAAATTAGTTGACACGTGTAAATCAACGATGTGAGAATACTCCCTCACACCGTACACAAAAATAAATTGAAAATGGCTTGAAGATTTAAATATAAGACATGACACCATAAAACTCCTAGAAGAGAACAAGGCAAAACGTTCTCTGACATAAAGCACAACTATCTGTTCTTAGGTCAGTCTCTCAAGGCAAAAGAAGTCAGAGCAAAAATAAACAAACGGGACCTAATTAAATTTATAAGCTTTTGCACAGCTAAGGAAACCATAGACAAAACAAAAAGACAACCTACAGACTGGGGGAAAATATTTGCAAATCACACCAGTAACTGGTGTGTCCCCCAAACACGTCCATGCTGATGAAAGCAGATTCAGGAATTTTAGAAAGTCTTATACTTCTGAAAAATATGTTTTCAAAGGTTCTACGTTGCCCTGTGAACCCAGCTACATAATCTCCTCTGAAAGTGCTCTGTTGGCACCATGGAGGAAGGGAGCTTACATCATCCACGGACTCTAGTCTGGAGAGGGTAACTCTGAGGTTAGTGTTTTTCTTAAAGATGTTCTGAAGGTTCGCAGAAGCCATTTCCTTCAGAGTTACTTCCAGTCTCCCACTTTCCAACTGTCACATTGTTACAGCAGATGAGTTAAAAGCCGACTGCCCACTGGTCTGAGGAGCAGCACAGAGGAACACTTCCGCTCCCACTCACCGCTGTGCTGGGCCACTCAGAGCTGCAGAGTCGGCTGAGATGTCCTCCAACATCAGGCAGGTATGTTTCAGCTCCCGCACCAGGAGCCATACCTCCATAACAAAACACCTGTGATGCGTCCAAAATCAGCTCAGCTCTTAGCCAGTATTTTTAAGTCAACACACTACCAGTCACAATGAAAGCAGTTCTTTCTAAGTGGCGGGAGAGATCAGACTGAGAAGGTAACAGGTTTGAGAAGTAGAAATGGATAGACAAGTCTTGGAAGTTTTCCTTTGTCCAAGCAGGAGAGGTAGACCCCCTTCTTGGAGAAGATTGAGCTTTCCTGTGGGGCTATGAATATCTCAACAGGCCATTTGGATATGTAAAGAGAAAGCCCCATCGTATTCTCCAAAGGCAAAGCTCAGAGTTACAAGGAGTTAAGCAATCCTGTGTGTTAACACAGGCAGCTTTCAGCACTGGGAGCAGAGCTGAGGTTGCAGAGGTAATGTATCCTCCTCGACTTACAATGGGGCTGTGTCCCCTTCGCAACTGAACCCAGCCAACCTTAAATGTGCTCAGAACACTTAGTCTAGCCTGCAGTTGGGCAAAATCATCCAACACAAAGTCTGTATTACACTGAAGTGTTGAACATCTCATGTAATTTACTGGACACTGTGCTGAAAGTGAAAAACAGAACATCTGTGTGGGTGTGGGATAGATGTCCACCCTTGTGACCAGGCGGCTGCTGGGGCGGTGAGGGGGATGGGGCAGTGAGGAGGATGGGGAACGGCAGCTCATGACCACTGCCCAGCATCACCAGAGGGCACCATACCCCATATCACCAGCCCAGGAAAGCATCAGGATTCAAAATTCGAAGTACACACTCTACTGAATGTGTATAGCTTTCATGTCATCATAGGCCGAGACCATCCATCTTGTAAGACTGAGCAGGGGAATAAAGGATTTCCTGCCTTCTCTGGGGAAGACTTGAAAGGGATCCTGAACTCCTGGTGGGGGCAGAAATCTGGGCCCTGGAAATGGCAGCAGGCCGGGAAGTGGAGAGGGAGAAAGGAGAGGCAGCTGGATTTGGGGAGCCTGGATGCATGAACCATGATAAATGCACCAGTTGCCGGCACTGTACTTCCCTCCGGCCAGCCTGACACCTTCAGTGCTAGCTCATCCAGGACATGGATGAGGCTATGAGGATGTGAAGCCAGGTGCAGGTACTGGTGTAGGCACAGGTGCAGACGTGCAAGCAGATGCAGACGTACACACACATGTGGATGTCCGCGGTGTAGGTGAGGGCACAGATATATAGATAGAGAGGTAGATACGGAGCTGTACTTATAGATGTAGCTACGACTTTAGCTTTAGGTGTGGGGAAAGATGTAGATAGGGTTGAAAACTTACAGTCATAGCCATAGACACAGAAAAGAAAAAGACAGCTTGAGAAATAGACGTGGCTGTAGAAGCAGCTGGAGGTGGAGATGTACAAAGAAACAGGTAGGGCCGTAACTGAAGACATGGAGCATCGGGGCTCATACTCCTGGGTTCTTCCCACTGACAATCACCAACACACTGAAGTCGAACACCCAGAGCTGTCCCTGAACCTCTGGGGATACCTCAAGCACCATCATACCCGGCCCCTGACCCACATAAATTAGGCAGTGAGGAAGGCCAAGAGGAGCAACATGGTCTGCCCGGAACCTACCTGCTTCATCGGCGCACATGGTCTTGTTTTCATAGATATGAAATAAGTATTTACTGTAAAGCACAACACATGCCTCAAATTAGACTCTGTGGTCTCAGATCTACCAGCTCTAATTAGTCATGATCGTCATTAGGTGAGAAAAGTGTCTCTTGTAGGAACTTTCCAAGAATATTTAAATGTAAGTCATTTAAAAGCATGTTAAAAATCAGGTAGCCATGACAACCAGCTACCATACTGCAGTATCTTTGTTTATACAGTGCCTGGGCAAAGAGTTTTATCATTATCTTAGTGTATTAAATAATTTCATAATGAACTGTCACGTTCACTCTGCATTCGCTTCAAAAGCTAATTTAAAATTTTTTGAGTATATATATTTTAAATAATTGAGGCTACCATCACTTTATAAAATATAAACCATGGCTACATGTTTATTTTACACCTTCTGTTGTCAGAGTAAATAGAGTTAGAAAAATATTCAAGCTAGTGTCTATTTTAAATTCTAGAAAATCCAGATAATTCAAATTTCCAGTATATAGTGTAAAATCCTTTCTTAATGATTGTATGCTTAAAAATTGGTCATGTGGACACTTAAATATCATATATTCTACTGTACTGTCCTATGTTCTCCCAACTAATTCCAACAAAATTAAATGGGACACAATTTGTATTTTAAAAAGTAGGTACTCTATCAAAAGATTGAAATTCCTCCACCATTTTCTTTAATGGTCTGCAGACAAGCCTTCCTTCTCTTGAGGACACACCTGTACCCTCAGATTTGGGTCCTCCAGGGAAGGAAACAGTGAGAGTGCTGGATCTGAGCCCGGGGTCAAGGTGTAGCTGAGAGATGTCAATGACGGAGATGAAACGACAGTAATGGCACAGAACACCAGAGCAGTAAGGCTGAAGGCTCTCTACAGAAGTAAAACCCCAGACATGAGGTGGAGTCAGTGCAAAAGGGAGACCAGAGGTGGAATCTGGGTTGATTTATCAAGTGCAAAATGGAATGAGGACATGGATTTGGAACTGCAGATAAACTCCAGGTGCAGATGCCCAAGGGCACAACCAGCCTATAGAGCAGGACAAACAGGACAGACGCTTGTTTGGTGATGAAATAGTCACATAAGTAGTGCCCACGTCACAGGACTTCTCCAAAAGATCACAGCTTTGGAATATCAGAAATGGAGTTAAAGCTGTACTAACAGGTAGTAAATCTTCTTGAGGACTTATCTTTAAGGAAATACAGAAAAATCTTGAGCACAGAGATTCTGCTCAGAATATTATTTATAATGGTAAAAAATGAGAAACAACCTAAACATAGAAAATAAAGGTATGGCTAAGTAAAGTACGGTTCCACCGTTTGACAGGAAAGCATATAGAAAATAAATCAACAACAATAATAAAAGCTAAGAAAATAGGCGTGGTTCAGGGAAAACGCCTCAAACATTAAATAAAATGTCTTATATTAAGGTAATCTTTCAGATCTAGGCCCATCCTTTTGTTTACAGAGCCCAGATATCTTTAATAAGACAGGCTACCAGGGTACCAGTCCCTGGAGTTTTCGTAAAACTTTCTGGAAGATTTCTCAGGCTCTTCGCATCAGTGACACAGGATTTTCAACCTGGCCACACGAGTGAGCCCTGCAGTGCTTTTTTCCAACCATGGGCTTACTCTGAGTTTCAGTGCATTACCCTTAGATTCAAGACCAAATCTTCAGATGAACGCAGGCAAAAAAGGATGGAATAATGTTACTCAGAAACAGGGGTCTGGAAGTGGTTTCTACGTGTGTCTCATCCTCAGGCTCCATCCTTAAGACCTTGTTTCGAGCTGTTCCCGCCCCCTGCCGAGAATGCAGTCTACCTTGGTTTGCCACCTCCTTCTCATTAGCTTTCTCAGGACCTGTTTGGTCTTTGAGCCACAGCCTCCTGGGAGTCAGAAATACTGATTTCACTAAATTCATTCATTTATTTCTAAAATAAGTATCTATTGTGTTCTGCACCTCCAAGCATTACGTGAACCACACACACACACACACGTATGTCATCCAGGGCAGCTGCCACATCACCAGGGATACAGGCGTGGAACACACAAATGACTGCACAGTCACGACTAAGACAAGGGCCACTGAAGAAACAGACAGGGAGCTTGGAGACGATTTCAGAGCTGGCGCTGGTTAAGCAGAGCTCTCAGAGAAACAGATCCCAAGGCAAAGGTTCTGCCACAGGTGGTTTATTTGGAGGGACTGGGACTCTGGCTGGGGGGAGGACAGGTGGGACAGGGAAGGAAAGGCAGCCCACGAAAGAGATGCTATTAAGCTAGTTCTCACGGCTAGCGACTGGACCTTAACCCATCAGCAAAATGTGGAGAATGTGCAAGAAGCCACTTCTGGCATTATCTCACCCCAGGAGTGAGGAAGCTGGGGTATTATACTGCATAACAACTTGCACCTGTCATCTGGGGAAGATGCTTCCAGGGGAGTGTTAACTCCCCAGTGCCTTACGGCCCACGGCACACACAGGCAGGTCAGCCTTCCATGGTCCTGGAAGTTACAGGCACAGGGAGATGGCTAGGGTCCCTGAGATTTGAGTCATGTGTGGACAGCATCTGCTACTGGTCATAATCTTATTGCATGAGGACTGTACTGACAAAAGACAACTTAAGTTGGAGGAAAGTCTTAACAGAAATAGATTTGAGTACATATAACCAGGGCTGCTTCTTCAGAAGAACAGAGATGTCAGTGCAGCCAGAATACACAGCAGAGCAATTGGCACAAGTAATGTGCTTCAGGACCTCCAAATCCACATGGAGAGTGAGGATGGGGCAGGGGGTCTGGCCAGAGCACAGCTGTGGATGACAGCACTGAGCTCCCTTCATGTACACGAAGCTGAAGAAGTCCTGCCAGTTGGCCACTGCGGATACGTCTGACACAGCATCTTGCCCCAGCTAACAGCACTTCACTAATCCCAGGACTAAATAACACACGGCATGACCACACGGCGCAGTATGAGGCTGCCCACCTCCAGCACACACAGAGCCCTCATTTATTACCCTCAGGTTCCCTGGCAAGCTCGCCTCGGTCCACACACAACCCTGAACTCAGCACTGTGGAGCCACATCAGACACATGCTTCCAAGACGTCTCTGTCATTCGAGACCAAAGGTTTTGGCTCCAGCTGTAGGCTCTATTTTGTCTCATCAGGGATCCAAGACTGCAGTGGATTTCCAAGCATATTTTAAAATTTTCAGACACTCCCAAACTGCATTTATGAGAACAGTAAACGTTAAAACAATTCTAACTTTTAAAAGATTAGTATCAAAACAGAGACCAGTTACTCAGAAAATGTATGAAGCACTGATTCTCTGATCTATGTCACAAACATGCTTCCATATCCATACACAGTATCTGTGGATTTCAACACATTACGTGCCTACATCTCATTTTCTTCTTCTGTAAAGTTCCATCTAATAGGATTATAAAAGATTAAATGAGTTAATTGCTCAGCAACAGTACTTGGCAAAGAGAAAACAGCCTATAAATGTTAGCTGGTATTGCCATTGTTAATTTATAAAAGATGACTGTATAATTTTATGGTCCAGACCTGGAGCCTTTTACTAGCAAAAGTGGAAGCTGGTATTCATTACACCAGGACTGCAGGCATAAGGCTGGACCGTTCCAGGAAAGGCGGGATATGCGGTCTCCACAGACACAGTCAACATGCTGTGGGTGTAAGCAGTTCTCACCATCATCTCAGCTGAAATCAGCTACGCCTCATGGTCAGAAGGCTGACTCCCGATTTACACAGTTGTATCAGTGACCCTTGTGGGGCTGGCAGTAGCTAGAAAACAATGCAAAACAGTTGAGAACACTGTTCCGTAAGAACCCTAAACCTCTCCTCCAGTACCAGTTCCTTTATTGAAGATTCACGGTTGAGCAAAACAGAGTGTTTTGCAATTAAACATCTTTTCTGCAAAAATGCCTCCTCTCCACATAGACGAATACTGAAAGGCTATTACTTGTCCAACCACCAACTATTAAAAGTATCTCAATGGCATGAGTTTGTTGAACAGCAGAGGTATGGAGACTGACCAGGTTAGGGTGCAGTAGAGAAAGCCTGATAGCATTAATAAAATCATGCATTGACACAGGAAGCCCTATCTTACAGGTTTCCCCTTAAACGTATCAAAGACTCTGTGCTTTCATAACATGTTCTAACTCCTGACCCTTTTCTAAACGCCCTTGATGTTGAAGAAGAATTTCAAAGTCTTTGAATAGGTTTCCTGACCATCTGCTTCGAAAGCGTGCGTGTGATCTCTCGTCACTTCTGTGTCTGATATCTGTCCTCTGTGAGTCTTGACCCAACCTCCAAGCCGATCCTCTTGCCACACATTATCAGCAAACAACTGCAGGACATGAAAAATCCTGTAGTGGTGGTAAAAGCCAGATGCCGTGGGAGCAAAGATGTCGGGCTCTGGTCTGCTGTGAAATGCCACCCCTTCTCAGATACCCTTCCCCTGGCTGTGCCTTTGGGCACACATCAGCCTCTCTTGGGTGGATCCCAGGAGCAGAATTGCTGGGACGTGGAGCAGACACTCACCACTCCCCTAGCTGTCTGCAAACTGCTCACACACACTGGCCTTGCCCACACCACACTGTCAGGTTCAGAAATTTTCCCACTGTGAATGATGTAGAAATGTATCTCATTTTGATTTCAATTTGTATTTTCCCAAATACTATCTATCTTGAGCATCTTTTCAAGCTCTTATCACTATTCCACTTGATTGTTGTTATTGCTAATTTACGTACTTTGGTGAATTTTCCATTAAGGTCTTTAACCATTTTTCCTTTGATCTCTTTGTCATTTTTCCAGTTGACTTGCTGGCTTTTCATATCCTGACCAATAATCCCTGGGTGTGCTGTAGACACATGACAGAGATAATCAGACAGAGACAGAGGTAAGACAGAGAGGGAGGGAGTGTGGCGGGGTGGGGATGGATCCTGTGCAGACAGCAGACATCTTCATCTACTGTGCCCTGTACCTTTAATGTTAAAAATTTATGGTGACATGTTATGTAAACATTTTAGATTTTGATAGAAATATATTTATCTCTCTTTTGTTAGTGAGTCTGGTTTTTGCATGTGGCTTAAAAATTTTGCTTTCCACCCTAAAATTATAAAGATATCAAACACTTTCATTGAAATATTTTCAAAGCTTCACTTTTCATCTTTAGGTCTTAATCTGTCTCCATCTAAGCTGAGACAGAGACCTCATTTTCAAATTTTTTCCTAGGAGGAAAGCCAGTTGTCACCACAGTTTCCTGAATTCAAATATATGAAAGGGCATATATTTGTGGGTCAGTTTCTAGACCCCAAATCCATGATTTCAGCTCTCTGCAAAAATCTTGACTTTAAATTATGAAGGAACCCCTTATTTTGTCCTTATTTTTTTGAATTTTCACTATCATTTTGGTTATTCTGGGAAGACTGCTATTATTCATGCATTTATGTATACTTGCCAAATAACAACCAAACAAAACAAACTTACTGGGATTTTTATTGAATGTTCTTTGCACTTATGCACCTCTTTCTGGAGAATCAATATCAGTATTATAAAATCTATCCATTAAACAACTTACATTCATTCCGTTTATTGGGCCTCTCTACATTGTTTAGCACTCTTGTCATTTTTCTCTACGCAGAATTCATACCTCTTTTGTCTGGCAAATTCCGAGGTACGTTATAGGCCCTGTCATCACCGTGGATGAGATCGTTTTCCTCTCACATGTACTAATCTGGGTAGTTCTGGCGCAGCAGAACGCCAGTGCTTTCCCTCTGCAGGACTGAATAAAAGTACATAACTAAGAACTGTCAGGTAGAATTTTATTCAGCATGTTTAGCTGTGGGTTTTATTCAAGACCCTTCTTGGAGGCACTGAATTTTAAAAGGCCTGAGTCAACCCACAGACAGGTAAAATGACACACTACACGACGTATCTGAGAGGTTAAAACAAGCACACAGGTGCTGAGCCCAAGCAGAGTTGAGAAAAGGAACAAACTGGTTGATCTCGTTAGCAAAACCCACGTGGAACAGGTACTTCATGTCGGAATTTGAACTGAAATACGTAGTGAAGTTTGGGCATCCATTTAAGAAGCTCTGGAATAAGTAAATATTTAAAAATTTCCCCCTACTTTAAGGCCAATTATAACCTAACAATATATTTTTTCTAGACCTGGAAAATGGCCATTAACTTTCTGATTCTTACACATCATAGTCAACTCACTTTAAGTGACATGTGTACATGTCTTTGCATAAACCTATGAAACACACCATTTTGAATGCAACTATAGGGCTTGAAGCCTATTGCCTAGGACCTGAATTCTGGCTGTGCTTGGGTATGTGCACATGAGACTGTGCTCGAGGGAGGGTGTGCACACAAACCAAGAGAACGTTTCAGTGTCTAGTGTTTTCAGCCACAGCTCCCTGTGATCTGGTCCCTGGAGCCACAGCTCAGGAAGCCCCCAGTCTGGTGATGGGGATTTGTGGGAAATGGGCTCCTGGAGTGAGTCCCCACAGAGACAGGGGGAGGCCCAGACGCCTTTGCTGAGAAGCCTCCTGTCAAAGAGAGGTCAGCGGACCACGAGGTGGAGGAGAGAGAGGGGTGGAGGGCAGGCTACAGAGGGTGTAGACGAGGGGATGCTGCCCAGTCTGGTCCAGGGCACACCTGCTTGAGTGTTTGGTTCACTTAGTGACAGGAGGGACAGATTGTGACCTTGGCAGTTGTTTCATGGTTGAATGGGGAGTCAACAGGCAATGTTCACACTATTGGCCACAGTCTCAGCATTTAAGCTCTGTTCTGCCACTCAGTGTTGTTTTGTTTGTTTGTTTGTTTGTTTGTTTGTTTGTTTTAACTGCCTGAACTTCTACTTAGAAAATGTTCCTCAGTTTTCTTTCTGTGTACCTACAGCACTCTCCCTTAAATTAACAAATGCATCATAACCAACTGCAATTTCTTCAGTTTTATTTTTTGGTGATCTCCTCTTTAGCAACCTTCTAGTGTCGACTAATCCAGAATTCAATCATCAGCTCCCTTTTCTCTTTCTAAGTTCTCTTCCCACAAATTTACCTCCAATGGTTTAAATATCACCTAAATAATGCTACTCAAACGTGTGCCTCCAAATCTGGAATGTTGCCCTGATGTCTAGATTGATTATCCAACTGCCTATTTAACATCTTCGCTTGAAAGCCCAAAAATGTACACTTACTCTAGTTTTTCCCTGTTTCTATAAATATCATCATTATCCATCCTTCCAGTTGCTCAAGCAACTCACAAGCCTTCCTCGATGTAGCCTTTTCCCTCCCACCCCATCTGTCTGGGAGTCCTATACCTTCTACCTCTAATGAAGGATTTTCCACCTGCCATTCAGCATGTGAGCTTTTCCTTGGGTGTCCTCATACATAAACATACCCATATAAACACACAGGACATTATGTAGTATTTATGATTTCACATGTAGAAATGTGTGGGTTGTGTGTGCACTAGTCATCTACTGTTATATAAGAAATACCACAAAACTCAGGGATGAAGGCAACAAACACTGATTGCCTCACAGATTCTGTGCAAGGTTGTGACCACAGTGGGATCTGCTTCCAGCCTCCCTCAGGTGATGGTTTGCAGGGTTCAGCTCCTCCCTGGCTGTTGAGCCAAGGATGCCCCTATTTCCTTACTCCACAGGGCAGCCCACAATATGGCAACTTGCTTCACCAGAGCAAGCTAGCAAGGGGACCCAAAACCAAGAGAAAGAGCATGCACGCCAGACAGATGTCACAGTCCTTCACACCCTAATCGTGAAGTGACATTTGTCACTCCTGCTCTATCCTATTTGTTAGCAGTAAGTTCTGGCCACTAGATGTGGACAACACTCAAGGGGAAGGGGTTACAAGGGGACACAAATACTGATCTAAAAGACCATCATGTGCCCCTCAGCTTGATTAAATGGAGGCAGACTTCTTCCTGACTCTAGGCCCCTGACCTCCCTTTTCTTAGAGCAGTCCCTTTAGAAAACTGAAATTGCAAATTCCTTCTCTGGTCCTTAGAGATGTTCACTTTCTTCTAGCCTCTGGCCAGTTTCACAACCCAGGAAAGTCTTTCTGGAGTGCTTGGGAGCCTCCATATGAAATGGAATCCTCAGGGAAGACAGAGCCCCTATCTCCCAGTCTCTGTAGGAGGGCAGGAGCCTAACTGCTACCACTCAGCAAAGGCAGACAGCCTCATCACATCGAGCAAGCTCCCCCCAACATCCGCTAGTCCTTTTCAGCGAGCTCACTCCAGGGCTTAAAATCTCTCTCATGTTGTGTTTCAGCAGAGTTGAGTTCAGTCTCTCTCCCCTATTGCAATAGTCTTAAATAAGCTCTTTCCTGCCACCTAAAAAAAATGTCCGGTGCAATTTTTCCTTTAAAACAGGAGGAGATAGGGATCACCAGAGGGCAATTTTGAAGGTGCTTACCATTGCCTGTGTGTGCGTGTGTGTGTGTGTGTGTGTCTGTATCTTTAGAAACTGGATACGAAGCCTGCATGTAGATCACCCAAAATAGCATTTCAGTTCCTTGTAACTGATACAGTGGGGTATATCTACATATTAAAGAAACACATTTGGTGTTTGGAAGTGGGGGTGGCACATCCTAGTGGACACAAACACAGTCTTTATATCCTTCACAGGATCAATGCTGTTTTAATGACCCGGGTCTTGACGACCTATAGAATCATCAAGAAAAACCCCATTTGGTCCAACCAGGACAGCGTCTCTGAGCAATACCCACTCCCAAGGGGCAAGAGATTAATTTCCCACTGTAACTAGTAATCTGTGCCCCATTAGACCTAGGATTGTTCCTGGCCCCCATCATTAATGCTCACCAAATGAAAACAAACACAATTTAGGAAAAATGAACAAACCTCCACTGCCTTCATTGAGAACTCACTTTACTGCAGGCAGACTTGACATTAACATCTTAATAGCTCTGATAGAATCACTTAGGAGTCTGGCTTCGTGTAAATAGAAAAAATGTTAATGAGGAGAAAATGTGGGTGATTAATAAATGTGATTGAAATGAAATGACCTTTACTTATTCACTGAGTAATTAAAGTAATCAAGGGAGACCCAGCTGTGATGAAAAAGTCAGAGAATAGACCAAAATACCATTAATAAAAAAACACAACACTCAATATGGTTCGCAGAGGACAGAGGCCTTTTAAAAATTGCTTTTTAAGTGAAATAGAGTTTTTTCCTGACTGGAGAATGCTTTTATTCAGGAGAGCATCAGCAATGTAACAGCACAGGACTGGACACACGATCCCTATAAAATAAAAAAGGAACATGCAAAGATCTGTCCTGTGAGTCCTTAGGTATCCTTTGAATTTCAAGTAGGCATTTCCAGTGGCGTTTGATAGCGATCAGAAAACAGTGGTTCAAAGGCACCAGATGACTTCAAGTTCCTGTGTTGTTACTCTCAGGGAAAAAGAGGACGAGCAATGCATTATCCCTAAAAAGGCTGCGTCCTTTCTTTTGGCAGCAAAACAAGCAGCCCTGTCCAAGAAGCTTGGCAGGAAATAAATCCACATTTGTGGGTCAGTGATAAAACTGCCCTCTACTGGAAGTGGCCGGGGACATTTGGGCACTACTGCCTTGATCCACCACTAATACATGTAATGCAAACCACTGTCGTCACCAAACTTCCTTTGCCACTGCTTTCATCAAAAAACACCAACTGCCCAATCTCTAAGCTTTCTCCTCTGAGCTGCATGTTACCTGAGGGCAAAAACTGATTTCATTTCACAGCCATCTGCACCCAGGCACTCAATACACGCTTTACAAACGAACCCAATATATCACTGAAGCAGAGATCTTAAAAAAAAAAAAAAAAAAAAAAAAAAAAGTTATGACTTAGTGAGCTCATCACTTTTATCCAGCACACATTAATTCAGGTGACAGCACTGGAATCCTGCATCAGTATTTCTCCCCGGTGCTCCTGTGCTTATTGTGAAAGAGTTGTGAATGTATTAAGTTCGCAGCTACTACGGGACAGGCCGCCTGTCGCCCCAAAGTCCTCTTTAGCATGCTGAAATGAAGACAGGAGAGTCAGGCCAGCAGAAGTGTCGTGCGGAGGACTGACATGCTAGGTGCAGAGAAGGCTGCTTCCCCAGACTGTCTAGATGACCC
Organism: Camelus bactrianus; assembly: GCF_048773025.1. Classification (NCBI taxonomy): domain Eukaryota; kingdom Metazoa; phylum Chordata; class Mammalia; order Artiodactyla; family Camelidae; genus Camelus; species Camelus bactrianus. The sequence goes on from NC_133575.1 coordinate 5,521,733, forward strand.
TTCTGAAAAGAAACCACCATTCTAGTTTTACCTGTCTCACTTTGGCTTATCTTTCTCCTTTAAAAAAAAAAAATATCTTGTTCCTTTGGGGGTGCTTTCCCACTTGTATCTGCTCACATTTTGCTTCTCCTTTCTATTCAGATGTTAGCTGTTTTCTCTTTCCCAGTTTTCTTCAATTTGCTGGCTGGTTTTTCTGGATTTTTATCCTTCTTTTTATAGACCTCCCTCCTCCTGCTTCATTCTCTTCTTTCAAGTCCTCTTTTCCTTCCTATATCTAATATGTCGACTTGAATTTATCGCAGTTATTTAAATACTTGAGTGACGTCCACAGGGCAGTCGGCGGCGGCCAGCAGTGGAACTGGGAATCCATGAGCAGCAGCCTCAATCCTGAGTGACACCCTGCTGTGCCAAACACAAAGGAAGGCTCTGCTTATTTTTGTGAAGAAAGACTGAGCAGCTGCAGGCCAGATAGATGGTTAGGGCAAACTGGGCACAGGCTGGAAACGAAATAGTAGAAAAACATCACCCCACCAATGCCTGCAAAGTTCTAATTTGATGCACTGAGTACTCAAGTAATAAATTACAAGACATTCAAGTTGAATTGGAGCCTCTAATTCTAAGTCCTAAGAATCTTCCTTTCCTGGTGTGGACCTCCAGGCCAGCACTGGTCAGCGCTGAACGTGACGTCACTATTTTCCAAGTCGATTCTTGTGCACATCAAAAGCTTATCTACCTCCATCCTACAGAGGCCAGGCATGTATGTTTGTTTATGGATGGGTCACAGGTGGAAGACTGAATAGGACTGAGTTCAAAGGCGATTCAAAACCCTCAGTTTAAAATTGTGATGGTTAATTCTATGTGTCAACTTGACTAGGCCACAGAGTGCCCAGATATTTGGTCAGACATGATTCTGGGTGTATGTGAGGGTGTTTTGGGATGAAGTTAACACACTGGTAGACTGAGGAAAGCAGACTGTCCCCCACAATGTGGGTGGGTCTCAACCAGTCAGCCAAAGACCTGAGCAGAACAAAAAAGCTGACCCTCCCCCGAGTAAGAATTTTTGCAGCCTGACAGCTTCTGAATTAGGACATCAATTTTTCTCCTGCCTTCGGACTTGAATTGAAACATTGACTGTTCCTGGGCCTCGGGCTTTGGGACTCAGACTAGAAGTAAACTATCTGCGGCCCTGAGACCTCCCGCTTGCTGACACCCCGTGCAAATCTTGGGACTTGCCGCTTTCCACAACTGCACGAGCCGATTCCTTATAATCAATCTTTCTGAATGTATACACATTCTATGGGTTGTGTTTCTCTGGAGAACCCTGAGTAATATGAAGATCTTGCCACTGTAAGAAACCTTAGAGTCGTTTATCAGAGCATTGCATTCTCCCACGTAAGGCAAAGCAAGCCCAGAAAGACTAAGGAACTGATGAGAGGTAAACAACAAGTGAGAGCAGCTGGTTGGTAACTGTTTCTTCTCAGGCCTCACGCGGGCCCGAGGGCAGTCACAGGTTTGTTCTTCAGCTCTGGGACGTCAGAGGTGCGACAGCAGGTGGAACATCCAGAAGAAGAGGCCACGACTCTCCCCACATTAGGACGTTCGCTCCCCCCCAGCAAAGACGAGCCAGAAAGTTTCTCGGAGTACCCTCACTGCTAACTTAACTTCCCCAACCCTCAAGAGGCACACCTGTCTCTGGCTTGCTTTGTCAGTTTAATGATGCTGGAAGTGTCGTATTTGCAAGGGACACAGGAGGACACTGAGATGAAACCATCAGAAGCACTCTGCGGGTGTGATAGGCAAAGTGGCCCCCCAAACATGGCTGCTTCCTAATCCCCGGAATCTGTGAATATGTCACTCACGTGGCAAAGTGGACACGGAAGATGCGACTTAGGCGAGGGTCTGCGACTGGGAGAGCATCCTGGATTACCCTAGTGGGCCCTGTACAATCTGAAGTGTCCTTATGAGAGGGAGGCAGGGGGCTCAGAGTGGGAGAAGGAGGTGTGGGGATGGAAGCAGAGGTCTGAGAAGGAGAAACCTGGCGATGTTATACCACTGGCTTGGCCGATGGAGGAAAGGACCACAAACCAAGGAATGCAGGTGGCCTCTAACGCCTGGAAAAGGCAAGAAAAGACTCTCCCCAGAGCCTCCAGAACACATGCAGCCTCTCAAAACCTTGATTTCAGCCCAGGATGACCCACTCTGGACGCTGACCTCTAGAACCGTAAGATAATACATTTGTGACGTTTTAGGTTATGAAGTTTTAGTATCAGTTTGTCAAAGCAGCAACAGGAAACTACAATAGTGGAGCTTGTAAAAAATCAGTGCATGGGGCCAGTTCTCAAGGACTCTAATTCACATTTTCTTGCATCAGTCAAACTTCCTGTTCCATGAGTTTTGTCCATCGCTGGAGGTCCAGTCAAGCTGAGTCGCCTTATCCCGCCAAGGAGCCTACAGTCTGAAGGGGGGACAGTCTTTTCAACATGAAGCACATCTCCTTCCTGGTGAAGAAGCTTAACAACCATCCACTAAGAGTATTTTGACAGACTCTTGGTGACCCATAAACCTTTACTAAAAAGCCCCGAAACTCCGTGTATTTTGCTTACTCAGGTCAGCTTTCCTAAAGGAATATTTTGGTAGTGAATCCTTGAATTTTTCTTGCAGCCCTCCACAGTTCTTCCACACACCTGCTCCCCGAGAAGCGTGTTGTTATTTTGACTTCATCCACAGCCCCAAACCTAACAGCTGTGAGGTATGGGTTGGTGAGCCGTCCGGCAAGGCCAGCTGGTCGGCTGTATTCTGGGACATCACCCTGTCGCCCTGAAAGTTCGTGAGGATCAGCATTGAGGATGAAATACTGCAGAAGCCAGTGGGGATGCCTGCGGTCCAGCTAGGTGCAACTGAATTTCTAGATCTGCGGAGTGGTCCACAGTCTGACACCCTGTGTGGATGCCTTTGTATCTGTTGGCCTTTCCCCCATAGAGCAAGCAGCCGGCCTCCTATGTTTCTTCTGAAGCTCTGCCCTCTCCCCTGCTGTTCCAGAACGTGCTAACTGAGGAAGACAAGGCAGTGACCACCATGTTGATTAAACTCTGTTCCTGATTTTCTGCCTTTCTCGGCAACCCCATCCTTTGTCACATGACTGTAGTTTCTCCCATCACTGGTGAGTGCGTTTCCCTGCTGTACTGATGCTGAACTTGACAGACAGGAGCTGGAGACTTAAGATTAGGATGCCACTCATTCTTCACATGTAGGGACAACCCCAGCTTCCAATTTCCTCGTCAGTATTTCAGACCACTTGACAGCCACTGTGATCTGATTTGGGGCTGAGAATATAGAAGCATAGTACTTTGACGGCTTTTTACAGATTTTTAACCTTTTATTCTCTACCCTAAGAAGCAAACAAGTGAGCTGATTTTTTTAAATCTCTGTAAAATATTTTAAGGTGTTTTCCATGCAGAGACAAGTAAGCCAAGAAAGGGACTAACTCTAAAATATGCACATTTCTCTGAAAGTTGGATATAATTTTTACTTGCAAAAGGACACTCAAAATATAAATGGAAAGTATTCAATATAAAGATCTCAGCTTTTTCAGAATTGTGATTTTAATTGCTAAGATAAATGTTGAGGCTGATTTAGCATCAGAATCATAATTGACCATAAGTTTTCTCTTGTTTTTAAAACTGTTGCTGCAATACCAAATACAGCTTCAAGACTGAAGTGAAGTTTCCCCATAAGAGTTTGTTATGGGTTGAACTGTGTCTCTCCAAAAGATGTTGAAGCACTAAGCCCCAGTACCCACGAACGTGACCTGACTTGGAAACAGGGGTTTTCGTATGATTAAGACGAAGTCATTGGGGTGGGCCTTAATTCACTGTGACTGGTATCCTTACAAAGGGGAAATCTGGACGCAGAGACAGACGTGGAGACAAGGCAGACAAGGTGAAGACATAGGGAGAATGCCACCAGCAAGCCAAGGCAGAGCTGAGGCTCCCAGAAACTAGGAGAAACTGTCCCCAGCAGCCCTCAGAAGAAACCAACCCTGCCGACACCTTGATCTGGAACTTCCAGCCCCCAGAACCACATGTCAACAATCTTCTGTGGTGTCAGACACCCACTCTGTAGTATACTGTTAGAGCAGCCCTAGGAGACAGATACAGGTATCACATTTGCTTTGGTTTCTCTGATGTATTACAGATAAGAAGCTATCAGTTACAATATTCAGGTGAAAACCAGTCTAAGAATTACCCACAAAAATATTTCCAGACCCTATTCTTCCAAGCATTGTGTTACTAAATAAACACCAACCCCAGTGCCCTGCCTGGGGTTCCTGAGCCATCAAACCTACTGCAGTAAATAGTCTCCTTGTTTTTCACGTTAAATTCTTCATGGAGTATGATATGGGCTCCAAATGTTTCAAGACTCAATGTCCAGAAAAATCATCAGTATTGAAAAATAAGACAGCACTCAATACAAGCTATTTCTATTTTTTCTGGCTCTTAAAATGATTAATTTGTCAAAGATTCAAGACAGAACCTAAACCAAACAAATGGATCCTTTCAACATTACTAGAATATCAGCTTAGACAGCTTTATTTTCACTGACGGTGGAAATAATTTTAGGTCACTGGGCTCACTTTCTTCAGGAGCCAACACTTTATCTCCCGCTTTCCTGCATTTATTTTGCAACTTCAGGAAGCGTCTCTCTTTTTCATCGGTGTTTTCCCTTCCTACCTTGTCAAAGCCTGCCCTCAGGATTTCCCCTGTAATCCTTCACACTATACTGTGAATCAGCAGAAGGCAATGTGTTAAGTCACTCAGGACCAGCCTGCACCTGCTCTTATAAATGAAATTTGACTGTAACACAGCCAAAGTGCATTCACACAGGCTACTTTGATCTCCCTCCGCAATGCAATGTGGAGTAGTGACAACGGAGTCTATGTGACCCGCGAGGCTCAAAATATTTCCTATCTGGTCCTTTGCAGGAAAAGTTTGCCAATTCTTGTTTTAAGGCTTCTCTGTAAATAAAAGCAAGAACAAACAACACAATCCCCACATAATGTTTACATTATATCTGAAATCTTCAGAACACAGGAGAGCAAACAGCATCCATTGTGTGGGATGTAAACAGCCACAGATTTCACATCAAATAAACCACGAACCTACTATAACTTTGAGTCCAACAAAAGCAATGAGAAATGGGATTGGAGGCCGCATTTCAGGAACCAAGTGTGTATCTGGGGTGATTTAAATAACTGTGTGTTCACATGCAAGTATCTGTACAAGTTTCTTGGTGTTCATTTCTGTTCTCATAATCTGCCCTCTTGGTTTCAGGACATGCAGAATATTGACTTATTCCCAAATCTTAAAGTTGAAGAGATAGATTTTAGTAAATACGAACTAATGTTTCATTTTCAAAGTTAGTACTTGACTGGTTTGGTTGTATACCATGTGTCAGTTTCCTGAGTCATATCCCAAAATTGCTATTGTCTGCTAAGGAACAATCTGTTCGCTGGCACCCCTGAAGGCAAACCTACAAACGAAGGGTTATAAACAGCTGGATCAAGCCAGGTCTCCAATTAGTCTTCCTCTACCCTCAACTCCAACAGCTGTTCCCACCTTTTGGATGATGAAAATACAATGTCTATTACATAACCCAAACGAAATGCTATTACTGCTTTTCGCACGTCCATGATTGCCCTTGACAGTTCACCAGCTGATTATCGCTGATTATCCTCCTGAGTTATGCACCTGCCCCTCCTGCTCCTTACCTTTTTGTTGCTTTTTAGCACTGTGACTGCAAAGGGAAACAAAGTATGAAGGAAGTCAACCAACAGTATCTCTACTGTATTTCTGGAGAAGTCTTGGAGTCTCTGAGTAATCAAGGTTATAATTCCCAATCACTTTCTCAGAAACATGTGGGATTTGGGGCATACAACATTCTCAGTGGGGAGTGTAAAAATTTTTATAAGTGAGTGGGAAACAACTTGGCTTAGATCCTGGGACTCCTAGGTTTGCTTGGTCTCAGCAGCTCGACGTTTTAAAACACATGCACCAAACAAAATACAAAATGCCTAGACTAACACATATTTTCTCAGTTTGGAATGCAGCCAATTGCAATTTGTTCATTCATTCAACAAATATTGATTGTGTACCTATTATGTGCCCAGGACTGTTCCAAGTTCTCAGAGTACAGTTGCCAACAGCAAAGCAAAATATCACTGCCCAAGATAAACTTCCATTCTAATGAGCTAGTCTGTCTAATGTGGATAATCATGATAAAAGGGAAATCTTAATGATGAAGTCAGAAACATCAGATTACAGGTAGCTAAAGCTCTTTTTACAGATCTCATAGAACTGTTGGCCTGATAACTGCTACCAGTACATCTTTTTCTTGTCAGTCTCTTACCTTTTTTTTTTTTTTTTTTAAAAAAGCATTTACCAGTGTCTCTCCATTTTCTAAGCATTTGTTCAAATGCTTCAAATAATTCAAAGTCATCTTGCTGTCCTAATTCCAGACTTTTAAGAATATCAGTTTCCCTAGTCACTCACCCAAGAGATACATATTGAGCAGTGTTTCAGTGTTTTATTGCTGTGTAACAACCATCCCCAAACATCAAGTGGCTTAAAACAGCAATGTTCATTTATTTGGCTGGGTTAGGTAGTGATGAGTCATCTCCCTTCCCAGCAGTAGGGCAGCTCAGCAGCGCCTGGAGGATACTCTCGCTGGCAGACAAGCTGGTGCTGGCTATTTATTGGGAACTTACTAGGTGGGGCTGTGGGTTTGGGGCCTCAATTCATCTCCACGTGGGCCTTTCACTGAGGTTGCCTGGGCTTCCCCAGAACATGGTAGCTGCGTTCCAAAGAGAAGTATTTCAGAAGATAGGCTGTGGAAGCTGCCAGTCTCTTAAGGCTTGGGTGTGGAGGGTGCCACAGGCCACTGCTGCTATGTCGTATTGGTCAGAGCAGTCATGGATCTACCCAGAACCACTGGGAGGAGACCAAAAAACCAAACAAAAAACACCCTACTTCTCAAAGAGAGACATATCAAAGGATTTCAGTGTGCTTTTGTGTGCCACATATTACGGAAGGCAAATGAATAAGACACAGCCAGAGCTCCACAAGAAACTCAGAGTCCAGCAGAACCACTGAGCTAACAAACAGTTCTAACACAACAGGTTAACTTAGGGGGAAGGTGCTGTAGGTACACAGGGAGAAACTTGAACATTTTTAAAGTAGGAGTTCAGGCAGTTAAAACAAATTAAAACAAACAAAGAAAACAACACTGAGTGGCAGAACAGAGCGTAAATGCTGAGACTGTGGCCGATAGTGTGAACATTGCCTGTTGACTCCCCATTCAACCATGAAACAACTGCCAAGGTCACAATCTGTCCCTCCTGTCACTAAGTGAACCAAACACTCAAGCAGGTGTGCCCTGGACCAGACTGGGCAGCATCCCCTCGTCTGCACCCTCTGTAGCCTGCCCTCCACCCCTCTCTCTCCTCCACCTCGTGGTCCGCTGACCTCTCTTTGACAGGAGGCTTCTCAGCAAAGGCGTCTGGGCCTCCCCCTGTCTCTGTGGGGACTCACTCCAGGAGCCCACTTCCCACAAATCCCCATCACCAGACTGGGGGCTTCCTGAGCTGTGGCTCCAGGGACCAGATCACAGGGAGCTGTGGCTGAAAGCACTGGACACTGAAACGTTCTCTTAGTTTGTGTGCACACCCTCCCTCAAGCCTGTTCTCATATGCACATTTCCAAGCACAGACAGAATTCAGGTCCTAGGCAATAGGCTTCAAGCCCCATAGGTGCATTCAAAATGGTGTGTTTCATAGGTTTATGCAAAGACAGATCCATGTACACATGTCACTTAAAGTGAGTTGACTATGATGTGTAAGAATCAGAAAGTTAATGGCCATTTTCCAGGTCTAGAAAAAATATATTGTTAGGTTATAATTGGCCTTAAAGTAGGGGGAAATTTTAAAATATTTACTTATTCCAGAGCTTCTTAAATGGATGCCCAAACTTCACTACGTATTTCAGTTCAAGCTGTATATGATTCACCCGTTTCAGGTGGCTTTTCCTAACTAAGGTCACTCACTCTGTGCCTCTCTTCTACAGTTCTGCATGAATGCAGCACCCGTGCACTTGTTTTCACCTCCGGGGCATGTTGTGCAATGTGTCACTCTATGCATCGCTGGGTAGACTCAGCCCTCTTACAGTTCAGGACCAATGAAAGGGACTGGAATAAAACCAGCAGCTAAACATGCTTGAGGTTGACAAATGCCACCTAATGGTTCTTTGTTTGTACTTTTGTTCACTCACCCCACACTTGTTCGACTACTACAGACCAGACACTACATGAAAATATGTGAGGGTACACACACACACACACACACTTATGAATATGTGTGTGTGTGTGTGTCCATAAATGTTTATAAGGTAGATAGGGATAGAAAGTGTGTAGTCAGACAATAGACAAAAATGTGCCAACACAGAGACCGACCATGGAAGGCATTCTGGCCGACACGGAATTCAAGTTGTTCTTTAAATGGTTTTTAGAACATTAGAGGAAGACATTAGAGATGATAAAAAGCCTCTAGATATAAACCACTAATTGGGATTTGTACCATTATTTGATATCAAAACTTAATTCACTTAATTTGAGTTACGTATAGAATAAGAATTACGAAATTATGTAAAAGTGGCTTACTTAATATTTTTATTACAAGAAATATTTCTGACACAACAAACCCCACTCACATTTGCTCATCCTCTCATTGCGTTTCCATGTCAGGATGGATATAAAGCCTGGCCACGTACTGATTTAACTGTGAACAAACAGAAGTGGCAATACCAAGTTGAATTTACGTTGGAAAGTTACTCAGCACCCGACAGTACATCCAAGATCTACCAAAATGCAAAATAAGCAGCTCTCCATTCATCAGTGAGGGACCCTGAGTCTTTTTAATGGAGCCCTATCCACAAATACAGAGGCTCATTTAAGCCAGCAGATTGACATCCAGCTATTCTGCAATTCCTGCTCTCGAACCCGATGGGGTAGAGTGCTGACAGCCCTTGTGTTGGCTCACAACTTTAAAACAAACTGAGATGAAGGCCCTCGTGCTAAGTGCAATAACACACATAATCAGTCATGGGAAGCCACGGGTACCCGCTGAAAACGCAGTGTACACTGTATGCAAACAGCATAAAATAACAGCCTACGTGACCGTAACATTAAGGGCTTTATAAAATAAAGTCAGATTACAGCAAAGTAAAGGTATATGTTTTTCATATTTAAAGCTTACCTTTAGTTCCATGGACTTGAAGACTGTAATCTTTTTCACAATGTATCTATAGGATGAAGCCCTGCTAAGACCTGTGTAAATAAGGCTATTTCTTGCAGAATCTCAATCTAAACTCATTGAGATGCTTGATAACCATTGCTTTCAGCAGGCAGTGAAAATGGCACCCAAAATTAAAGGACAACTTTTCCATCTGCAGAATATCATACCCCATCACTTTGAATCAGGTCTACCATCAATTTAACACTCTGATAAAGCCTCGTGCCTCTGTGGTAATAAGAGGAAAGAGGTTTACAAATTTTTTAAAGTACATTTTACTCTATCACAATAGACCAATTACATGTTTTGATTCGCTAGCACTGCGTTTTCATTTCGTCCAGAACAAAAATGGACCACTCCATTATCGAGATAGGTAATCAATGTTTTAAAATACAATTTATCAGAAGCATTCTGACTTCCATTCATTCTCTTCATTCATTGTGCAGAACTGTGTAGTGGGCAAAAGTTGTAATTTGGAACGGAATGTTTCCCTCTGTCCCCCGAACAAGAGAAACTAGTAGAAGCAGGTCAGGGTTGTGCTTTGAAAGAAGAAAGGAAGAGACTTCCAGCTAAAGAGATCCAGTGAGACCATGTTCCAGCTCTCCCCTTCCTCAGAATCCCACCAAAATAGCAAAATATAAACAATCAGGAACTTGAAATACTCATCAATGACACTAGCACAAACCACAAAGGACACAGCAAACTTGGCAAGTATTGTGAAGCCTGTGCCAAGGCAGACAGCGTGACACTGGAGCTCCAAGACACCTTGGGTTTCCCCAGATTCGCTGCCAGTATCCTGAAAGGTCCAGCCTAAAGGTCTTTGATGAGAGGTCTGAGATCCCAGTTTGGTGGGGCACTGTGGGAGAGAAGGGAATGCTCCACTTGCAAGCAGTGATTCTCAGTGGGGGGCAATCCGCCACTCAGCCAACAGACACCCTGCGATAAGTGGAGACATTTTTGTGTTCGCACAACTGGGGAGGTGCTGCCAGCACCCAGTTAGTTAGCCGGATGAGGCCCGGGTGCTGCTAAACATCCTACAGCCCAGGCCACTTCCCGCCCCAACCAAGAACTATGGGCCCCAAATGTCTACAGTGCCGAGACTGAGAAATCCTGTTCCAGAGGCCTGAGTCAGCAGCCAGAAGTCGGGGGAGGAGGTGCCAGCCTGACAGGCACTTTGTGCGGTCAGCAACACAGCCTTCCAGACGTTTCTGGGAAACGCAGAGGAGGCAACAAGGGACCAGTGACAGTGTAAGGAACATGATTCCGAGGGCTTCGCTGGGAGCCCACCCAACCTCCCGAATTTTGCAAAGGGAGACACGCCCTCAGGGTGAAGAAATAACTGCTCTGTTAAGAGTGCGTTCAAGACCACGGATTCGGAGTGGAGGCTGCTCTATTACTCCTCCCCCTGAGGGCCTGCGGGTCCCGTTCAACACAGTAGAATGATGTGAAAGGAGTGCCCTTGGTTCTTCTGCACCGGGGAGTGGGGGGATGGTGGGCACAGGAGCAAGGGAGAGAGAGAAGAGATTACAAACAAGACAAGGACATGGATGACCAGAACGTCTATCCCCCCAAAACAGAGAAAACCACAAATTTCAGACAGATATTTCTCCAGAGTCTCAAGTAAACTAAAGAGAATAGAGATGAGATTATTATTAGATGACAAAACAACAAAAGGACATTTTTTAAAACCTAGCTAGTGGAGCCCAGGAAAGAAATGGGAAAGAAGCAACAGTAAAAAAAAACCAACCAGACTGAGTGAATATAACAGAGAAAATGCAGAAGCACTGACTCTAGAGTTGAGGCCATGCAACACAGCAAATTGGGAGAGAACAAGGGTATAAAAAGCCTGAAGACAGCTGGATGGGCACATGACGGGAGCCCAGTGCAGTGTAACTGCTATTCCTGCAGAAGACAAGAGAGCGATGCACTGAAAATCTACTCAGAGTTATAATGAACAACATTTTACTGTGGAATAAACACTTGATAATAAACACTTGAATAAATCCGTTGATAGGGAGGACACAAGTTCCAAGGAATCTGTTGCGGAATCATCAGCGTGAAGACCGTGGTGAAATTCACCACCTTCCAACACAAAGGATCCCATGGGGACGCCCGTGGGAAAAGGTCGAGTTACGGAAAAGGAGAAAGATTCAATTAATGTTACACTTTTGGACTGCCGCGCTGGGTGCCAGAAGGTCACAGGGCAGCGACTACAGAATCCTGAAGGTAAAGACAGTGTCCTCCCCGAAGTTCACGCCCAGCCACGCTGTCTTCCAATTACAATGCCACAGATGGACATTCTGCAGCATGGAAGTGCTGTAGGAATACAGCACCCACATTCCTGTCTTCAAAACATTCCTGAGTGGCAAACTCAGGCAATAAAAGACCAATCAGAATAACTTGGGAAAGGGGGAAAAGTGATCAGAAACCTGAGACTGAGAATCAAATAATTTTAGATGCAGGAATGAACTTATGATTACAAACAGAGAAAAAATATTAAAATAATACAAAAAACAAAAAAAAAATCAAAGGTCATTGGGAAAGATACAAAGAGGAAGTTGTGTTATAATAAAAAGCCTCATTTTCATAACAAGAAGGTAATGGGCAAAGTTGAAACATGTAGTTTTTTAAAAAGATTAAAAAAAAAAACTTTTAACATTTTATGCTCCTATATAACTCTTCTAGGAAATGAAGTAATTTTTGAAAAAGAAATATTCATCTAACATTTAATAATTTCTTCACTTTTATTTCCACTTACTGTTTTTGGTTAAATTTAAGTAAAACTTAATATAATCTTTGTTATTAAAAATGACATGTGTGAGTTTAATGCCATTTTTTAAAGTACTTTCCCCCTATCTTTTAGTAACAATTTAAGGGTCTTTTAATCTGAATGCTTCTGAAGAGAGACGTCTGTTAACAATCATCAAATGTTGACCAGAGCAATTTCTGGGTGGTGGGCTTTGGTGTGATTTTTTTTTTTTTAATTTGTACTTTCCTGCATTGGTCTATTGTTTTTGTAATACAATATATCTTTTTAGAGCAAAAAAATAAGTCATTATTACCTTAACAGAAATGGTAGGATTGAGTATATGTGACCAAGCCCAGGTGACCCACAAAGCCTAAAATATTCAGTGTCCGGCCCTTGACCGGGTAAGTCTGCCACTCGCTGCTCTAACTCCTTGCCTGCCGAAGGAAGATGCCAGCCCATCCGTGCACACACTAACCAGACGGAGAGCATGAACCTGTCCACTGTCATACGACACACCTGCTTTGTCTCGACTCACCTAAGCGATCAGTAGCAGCGTAGAGCCTTTGTTTTTATAAGTAGGGAGAGCTAACACACACCACCAGCCTCCCTCAAGGGTGACCAAGTAATGGTCATTGATGGCTACAGCTGTCACCAACAAATCTAATTCTCCTCAGCCACCAGACAGAAAGGTTTCAAGGGCAAAGACACAGCGTCGCAATTTCATACTAAAAAGAATGTGAGAGGGACTTACTAAGTTACAAATGCTGGAGATTCTGAGTAATAGTAGAAAAAAAAGTTCAAATGTCCTCTTCTTAGGACGCCTGATCATAGCGAGGCACCATTCCATTTCCTTTCTGAGCCACAAGCCCAGACAAGGTGTGTCCAGATGGAGAGGATACTGTTTTCAGAACATTTTTTTCCATCTCTTTGGGAAATAATCACCACTCTGAAGTATGGATGAGAAAGAAAATGACATAGCAGCCTGTGTAAAGACTTCAGACTTAAAAGGAAACACATTCATACTGGGGAGCCAGAAAATGCAGAATTATGGGGCATCTCTAACACTAATCCAGTAACAATTCTGTCCAAAAAAGACAGCAGAGAGGAGGAAAGTTTTCTCAAGACTGCTCTTACAAATCAAAGCTAATACTATTCAAAGAATCACTTTTCCAACCAGGGCCTCTCCCCACACCTTCTGACACCACAAAGGAAAGCTCTGGCCAGTGGAGCCTGCTTGCGCAGTTTACTGGAAAAGTCTTGATGTCTCTGAGGTTCCTTGGGAGCTACAGGACTCCCTACAGTCTGCACTGGAGACTGTCTGCCTCCCAAGTCCATCCTTCCATCCTTTCGTGAAGAAACACCCCCGTCACAAGAAGTACCTCCTCTCTCTGCTTTGGCTTAAAGGGTTAAACGTCGTGTAAGCAATGTACCCTCCGGTTCCTCATTCTCAAGGAGGGAACCTCTCTCATTACTGATGGCTAGCTTCCTGCTGATTCTGTGATGTGCTCACTTGAGCCTCGTAAAGCCAGTCTTTAAAATAAAGTAAGATTCTGGACGACTTTTAGCAACGGCATAGAAACCCAAAGCACGGTAGGAGAGGTGGGGATAAAACACTGAATGATTCAGGGCAGTGCCAAGGAGTGGAACATCTGCAATCCAGTGATAAACAGGCTTTAAATATCATGAGTCAAAATTCTCCCATAATTCAGCAAAGCCAATGACTGCAAGTACAAGTGCCTATCATGGCAGCCTTTCAGAACTGCTCTTCAGCTCATACGTGTTTTTGTCCTAAGAGTGAAAATGAATGCACAGGAAATAATTTGATCTAGCCTCTAAATTTAATGGAATAGATTTCCATTTCACCTGTGACACTGGCCGGTCTTCCTTTCTTTGTGGCCAGGACAATCATGAGAGTGTGCGGACGCTGACCAGAGAGATGACAAGAGAAACAATAACACATCAAACAATGAGCTGACAATCGGAGCTATTTTTCTTCCTTATGTAGAAAATAATTCTTTCCTTCCAAGAAGCAGCCTGTTAAAAATTTTTTTTTTCAATGGGCAGCAGTATTTATTTTATGTGAAATGTATCTTCAAGCAGAGTTCACTTGTCTTGTTAGGGTATTCTTAGGTTTTGTGAGAGGCTAACCAGGGAAGAGTTTCACTAAGAAACTGACACCAACTAGTGAAGAAGGTAGCAGATAAAATACACATTATCAGGAAACAACTGTCACAGGGAAGCCAAAAGCATTACGCATGGATTTGGGTTCCTCTTTACAAGGTTACGGCTCTAGTTTAGGTAGTTTATTTCCATAATGTGAACTTGGACGTGTGCGAAATGAAGGACACACTGTTGCCCTTCAGTTTCCATTATTTGGTCCATAAAACTATGAGATCCTTGAAAGGAAAAACACTCTCATTGGCTGAAGGGATGGCAACAGTGGGACAAGCTATCGCGAGAGGCTAGGTATTATTCTAAAGTACCTACGTGCCCCTACAGGGACCTAATCATCCCTGAAATTTACCCAAAAGACCATTCCTGAAAAGGACCCAAATCCATTCGTGACTCAATAAACCTGCTCCAGAAATGTCCAGAACCCGAAAAACATGGTGGGTGAGGACCCAGGTCAATGAGTCAGGCACATCCAGCTGTCATTTCCAGCTGTTCTTACTACCCAGGGCTAACTTCTCTGAACGTGAGCTTCCTCCTCTGTGATGTGGAAATAAGAACCGTCTACCCCCAAAGGTTGTTGTGCAAAAGGAAAAACAAAGAAAAAGACTTATCAAGGTCTAGAACGTGCTAAGCATCCACTACTATGGTGGCTATAATTACTACTGTGGTTGCTGGACTGAATCTTGTGGGGCCATAATCTAAGTAAGTGTGCCACAGTCCCTGCCAACCGAAAGCTTAGCAGGGAGCCAGAGACATAAACAAGGGAGAAATACAATGAATTTGTAAGCGCTTTATAATATTCACCAATGGGTGGGTGGGTTAAGATGAATTATGACAATGAATGGGGAACTGAGTGGTCAGCAAAATCTTCTCTGGGAGAATGACCCTGAATTTGGATTGAAAGCTCTTCCACATCTGTGTTACCTACCAGCTTCAAAGGTAGAGAAAACAGGAGGACGAAGCCGGTATCAGGAGAGAATGAGGCTTGTCACATGGCAACCGGGAATCTGAAAATGTTGCAGTCAGACGCCTCTGCCACTCAAAGTGTGCTTCACAGACTAAAAGCCTGGCACCACCTGGTAGCTGGGGACGAACGCAGAACCTCCAGCCCTATCTCAGGAGGCCCTCCCATACCTATAAAACATGTCTGGGTTTCAGTAAGATCCCCCAGGGGATCTACACACATTTAAGCATGACCTGAGCTACCCAAGCTATAAAACACAGGGTCTGTTTGTTTCCATGTCTGTGGGAACGAGGCTCCAAAGACAGTCCCCAGATATCTCTTCCTGGATGTACATCTGCTCCACACATCAGCAGGTGGACTTTATTTTCCTTGCCTTCATGCTGGGCTGGTCTTTGAACCACCTTTGGCAAAAAGAATGCAACAAAAAATGATGCTGTCTGTCAGAACCCACAGAATGTACACCACCTAAGAGGGAACCTAACGTAAACTACAGACTTTGAGTGATAATGACGTGTCAATGTAGGTTCACTGACTGTAACAAATGTCCCACTTTGGTGGGGGGTATAGATGGCGGGGAGTCGCAGCAGGGGCCCTGCGGGAACTCTCTGTGCTTTCCAATCAATTGTGCTGTGAACCTAAAACTGTTCTGAAAAATAAAGTTTATTAACTAATAATAATAATAAAACGATGCTCTGGGAATTCTCAGCCAAGGCCTAAAAGCTTCTTGTTCCTTGTATTCCAGCCACCATGCTATGAGAAGCCCAAGCTGCGTGGAAAGGCCTTGTGGAGGAGACTGGGGGCACTCCGATGACCGCCTCAGCTGAGGTCCTGGTCAACAGCACCGACTGGCAGCCATGCATGGGAGCCCCATCTTGGAACAGCACAGCATAGTCAAGACCCGAGAGGTGTGCAGCCCCAGCCAGCAGCATGGGAAGCAGAAGACCAGCCCTCTGAACCCAACCCAGGCACAGAATCACGAGAACAACTAAACTGCTGTGCTAAGTCACTAAGGTGGGGGGATGGTTTATTATGCAACAAAATATATAGAAACAGTCTGAGGGTGCATTACAGCACAGTTCCATCCCATTTATCTAGGGGACCGGTTAAAAGAAACTTACAATCTCGCTTTGAAGATAAGCCTTCACTAAAAAAATATTTGGTTTGTTGAGTATTAAGAAGGACAAATTCTGCACACATCACTATATTTAAAATAAACAACAAGGTCCTACTGTAAAGCACAGGGAACTGCATTCAGTATCTTGTAATAACCTATAATGGAAAAGAATATGAAAAGGAATATATGTATGTATAACTGAATCACTGCTGTACACCGGAAACTAACACAACACTATAAATCAACTATTCTTCAATTTACAAAAAAGGAGTACAAATTCATTGTTGATAAGGTTCTCATCCAAAACAAGTCCTGATGCTATGGTGCAAAGAAGTAAAAGGGATAGATAAAGCTAAAGGGAACAAAGGAAGTCTTAGAACATTCCATTTTTATGCATGCAGCTCTTTTCTTAAGAACATGGCATATCTATCTAAAACGTGGGTTAAATAGAGAAAAAGATGAAGAATGCTTTTCAGCAGGTGTCTCCATTCTCCCAACGAATCAGCCGAAGAAAATAACTGTTCTCTCAGGCTTTCGATGATGTTCTTTTACTAATTTAAAGTATCTATTTGCTTCTGAAATAAATGTCCAAAAGAGGAAACACATGTCATGCGTGTTCCTGGAAAATGTGCTATATGTGAATGTAAGTTTCTCATTTAAAAAAAGGCATGATGAGGCATTCTTATTTCAACCATGGAACTGTTGTTGCCTAATGTTTATAGAAATGACAATGGTCATATTGAATTGTCCTAAGTAGTGTAACTTCAAAGAATAAAGCTTCTTAGGACATTTATTAACTGTATGGCACATGGATTAACAATCAGAAATCATAATACATACTACAATGTGTTTATCCTACTATTTTATTTTATTTTTTAATTTAAAAATTTTTATTGAAGTATAGTCAGTTACAATGCATCAATTTCTGGTGTACAGCATAAAATCCCTGTCATGTATATACATACATACATTCATTTTTATATTCTTTTTCATTAAAGGTTATTACAAGATATTATAGTCCCCTGTGCTATAGAGAAGAAATTTGTTTTTTATCTATTTTTATATATAGTTGTTAATATTTGCAAATCTCGAAATTTATCCTTTCCCACCGCCTTTCTCCCGGTAACCGTAAGATTGCTTACTGTTTTATGGTAGTATCCTATTATTTTACAATCTGTCCTTTCTTTGCACCAACATAGATCACAAGACAAGGAAGACCTTTCACCAGAGCAGAGCATGGCTACAAGCTCCGAGCACGGAAGGGGGACACTGGGGTTCCCAGAAGGCAGGCAAGTGGGCTCCACACCTCCTTCCATCACGCGAAATGAGGATAAGTATTGTTAGTCCCCTCATGGCTGAGATTAGAGTGAAATAAAGGAACCTACATCAAGTCCCCACTAAGCGTCTGCCACATCCTAAGAGTTCCACACAGGTGGAGAAATGCAGGGATGGAGGAGAAATTTTAGATTCCTCACTGCCACTACTGGAGGCTCCTTACAGGCGTCACAAATGACACTGGTTGTTTTTCTGCCTTCAAAGTGCGTCTTCCTGCCTCCTGGAACCACCACTCCGGAACACGTGGACACAGGTACTCCGCCTTCCCCACGTGCTTCAGAGGGCTTGCAAGTGCAGGCGGGCACAAGGGAGATGAGTGAAACACGTTCTCTCCTCAAGAACACGTCTCCAAGCTCCTGCACTGAATCCAGCTGGGGGCCATGCTGTCTGCTCAGCCCCTTCCCACACTCTAGCTGGGCGGGGCTGTGTGTGGGAACAGCACCAAGGCCGCCTAGGGGAGCAGAGACGGACAGGGAAGCAGGGAAGTAACCGTCAGGGATGAGGTCAGACTGCACGAGTTCTTCGGGAAGTCCATTTGTGCTCTGACGAGGGTGTTAAGCAGAGGAACCACGCAGTCTGTGAGGAGCGGGATGCTGGTAGCTGCGGATCCGGGGCAGAAGCCAGTAGCCCAGTTAGGAGGCTTCTGCAATAACCCCGTCCGAGGAACGGGCAGGGCAGCGGGGGTTGGAGAGGCAGTTACTCCAGCATGATATATTTTAATGGTAGAGCCTACAGACTTGCATCACAGTTAGATGTGGAGTGTGAGAGAGACAGACAGACGTCCAGACTGACACGAAAGCACCTGGTCTGAGCAAACGGGCCTGATTTCCATCGGCAGAGACGCTTGCCAGCTAGCATAACGCAGCTCACCTGCGCGCCCCCCAGAGCCGCGCGCTCCGAAGTTGCAGCCAGCGCGGAATTTGCAAATACCAACCACGCTCCTGAGGGGAAACATCCATTCACCCTGGACTCATGGCCAACAGCACTGTAGCTGGGGCCTGAAGGAAGCTTGACTCACACACGGATTTTCTCCCTGGTGCACGCACATGGGAACACGAGACAGCACTTCAGTGCTGGGCTGGACGCCATTTTAAATGGCAAAATCACCAGGAGGGGAAAAAAAGGCAGCAGCAGCACAAAAACACAAAAAATGTGGCACTACAGAGACAACCGAAAGGACCCTTGTGTCCAGTCCGAGAGCTGACACAGGCAGGCAGAGGTCTTGCTGTTCAGCGTCCACTGGGAACGTCCCCCCACATCAGTGAACAACCCTGAAAGTGGTGGCTGTATTGATTTGGGGTTAAAAACACATTTTCGCAAGGAAGGAATTCATAAATACAGACTTCATGAGAAACGGGCATCGACAGGAGTCCTAAGTGCTCAGATGTCTATTGTTAACGACAAATGGGTGCACACGCGGAAGGAGAATGCAAGGGAGACCAGAGAGCAATCTACCAACTCACAGAGGGGGTGGCGCCCCTTGTGCCCTTGGAAAAGGACTGGCTTCCCAGACCCCCCAAAATGCCGACAGCACAAGTCACACTCCTGTATGTCAAGACAGCTGGCCATGTGCCTAGGGGAAAAGAAACAGCATGACCCAAGACAGAAGTAACTGACGCTCAGCCCTGGGGCCAGCGAGACAAGAAGCAGAGAAAGGAGGTGGTCAGGCCACACTGAAACACTCAGCTGCAGCAAATCATTCTTAGCCTGCTTAAAATTCCACTTTTTTTTTTTTTGAAAACAAAGGAAAAAGAAAAGAAAAAAAGTCAAATAATTTAATTTTTAAAAATTTACTGCTGGACTTTTTTTTTAATGCAGCTCCCTTGGGCATAGAATTCCTCACCAGTGGTAGAAATCGGCCTTATTTGCACTGTTTTTACTTTGATCTCTTACCATATTCATGTTTTAAGAGGTGAAAAGTCCCAGAGCTGGGTTTCAACAGTAACTAAACAAAAATGTGTAAGAATTCAAACCCCCAGAGTGATGTATTTGCACTCTGCCTGTGTGCCATAACCACAACTCTAATTCTACTTTTTTTTTTTTTTTGCCTAAGCATGACCATGGACTTCAAACATTATGCAGTGCATCAGAAAAACAGCTCGATGCAGCCAAAAAAAAAAAAAAAAAAAAAAAAAAAAAATTACCAAGTTTACACAAGCAAGTGCCTGTTTTTCTTTACCGGTGTTCCGTCCAGCGCCTCCACAGTTCCTCCGTTTGTGCTTGGAATCCTCATTCTTGGCAGTGGCTTCAGACGTGGTTGACCGTGACGGCGCGAGGGCAGCCAGCCTAGCTCCCCCGGAGGCCACGTAGCGAACTCCGGCCCTCGCACACGCGGAAGCGTGCTTTACCAAAGGGTGGGAGGAGCCACGGAGTAATAGGCGAGGGTCTGCCGGAAACATCAGACTTCTCCAAAATTTTGGGAAGGAAGATTTGAATCTGCGTTCTAGGAAAGACGTTTTGGCCAGAAAAAGTGCAGTGTCTGTCGCACGTGAGTGAGAGAACGGGTAGCTTCCATTACTGGGGTGTTCGCTCTGAGTCTACTTTAGGTCCATGAGAGCAAAGTGCACCCCTACAGTAGAATCCAGTTATTTCAGTGAGGGTCCAGTTGCAACATGTGATTCTGGGGGAAGTGTGAACAGAACCCTACCTCATTTTTACATAAAAGTATTTTTTACCTTGTGACTCAGTATTTTTCTAAGAGGCCTATTAGTGTTCGATTGCTGTGTAACAGGTTCCCATAGTCTTACCAACCTAACACAACCCCCTTTTACTAGCTCACGGTTTCCCTGAATCAGGACTTCAGGGCAAAGGGGCTATTTCCTCTGTGCTGGGTTTTACCAGGCTAAAATTAAGGTGTCAGCAGCTATATCTTCATCTAAAAGCTGGGGCTCCCCTCTCAAGCTTACTGGGTGTTGGAAGAATCCATTTCTTGTGTCTGTGCAGCTGAGGTCCTGATCTTCTTGCTGGCTGTAAGCGGGAAGTTACTCTCAGCTCCATAAGGCCACCCACAGGCCTTAGCTAGGGGGCCCCCAAGAATCCTTCTCATATTTCCAGTATCTCTGACTTCAAGAAAAGCTCGGGCCCCCTTAAGGTCTCACCTGATTAGGTCAGGCCCACAAGGAACATCACCCTTTCAATTTACGCAAGGTCAACAGACCAGCAACTTAATCACAGGAATGATCTCCCTTCACATTCCTAGGCCCTGCCCACCCTTTAAGGTGTGAAATCATATGAGGGATGAAAACATACACGAAGGGGCAGGAATCTGGGGACCACCTGAGGATCCTGCCTCCTAGCAGAGGAAGGTGTCATTACATCTGCACACCACATAAAGAATGAATTGTTCACATACATTATTTCAGAGTCCTGCTACAACTGTGATGATGAAATAACTGAGTAAAAAGAAAAAATTCCTTATGGAGAAATCTACATGAAACAATTATCAAAACTTTGGGGTTCTGTGATCAGTATCCTTGTCAAGGCACTATTTGGTAACATACCAAGTCAAGTTTTTATTTTCTACAGATTAAAATAAAAGGTTTAAACCACAAAGTTGAAATAAAACATCAAATCAAGAGGGAAAGTCACAACAGTCTGTAATCTAGAGAGATTCTGAGTGTCACGGACTTTGCCCGGGGTTCCCAGGAATAAGTCTTCTGTCCTAAAAAGAAAAGTAGGTAACAGCAGTTAGGCAGTAGTTGTCGATCCAGATGGCTGGCTGTCCTGAAATGCTCAGTAATGTGGGTCTGGGTGGGGAGATGGAAATGAGCGTACTGTTTCACTCAGAGAGCCCTGAGCGGTAGGTACATGAAGCTGTCACTGAGCCAATAAAACGTAAAACTGATCATGCAGGGACATTGCTCCAGGAAGGATAAAGAGCACAAGCACTTTAGAAAACTGTCTGACAACGTCTGTCAAAGCCGAAGGCGTCCACACCCCGCCAACCACGGATTCTACCCTAGGAGCATCTGCAGCAGCATTTGCCCTGTGAACACCAGCAGGCATCACATCAAAGCACAGTCACAGCACCAGTCTTCGTAATGGCCTCAGATGGGAAACAACTCATCAATAGATCAACCCAACTACTGCCCAACAGCAGTGCAACAGAGGAAAAGTAAATTATTTTATATTCACACAATGTAAAGCTATAAAACAACGAATATATATATAAACCGCTTCT
The DNA here is from genome assembly GCF_048773025.1 of Camelus bactrianus. Classification (NCBI taxonomy): domain Eukaryota; kingdom Metazoa; phylum Chordata; class Mammalia; order Artiodactyla; family Camelidae; genus Camelus; species Camelus bactrianus. The sequence continues at coordinate 5,543,587 of NC_133575.1, forward strand.
ACACAGAACAGCATGGCTGAATTCCACAGACGTAACTGTGAGCCAAAGAAGTCAGGGACCAAAGATCCATTCTATATCATCCCAATTATACAAAATTTTAAAAGAAGCTAAGTGACAGTATTTGAAGTCAGCAGCTGGCTGACCTTTGGGGAGAAGGGGTTAGTCATTGGAAGGGTCCCCCAGGGAGCTTCTGAAATACTGATTATTTGCTACTTTTTATATGAGTTACAGACGTGTTAATTCCAGGAAAATTTCAGTGTGCTGTATAATCATGATGTGTGCACTTTTCTGTATGTGTGTTTTACCTCAATAAAAAGTTTACTGAAAAATCATTCACATAGGAGTAGTTTTTTGGTAATGTCAGCAGAGTGAAGTGATTCTGTGCACTTGGTTAAGCTTTAAAATATACTCGAAAGCTCCCAAAAAGAGATGGAAAGTGGAGGGGAGTTTAACCTTGAACATTTGCAGCTGTAACAGTAAGAACTGATAGACTGTGTCGGCCTCAGATCCCCCACCCTGCACCCCCAGGGCTAGGACTGTGGACAACAGCGTGAGCACACCTACAGCCTTGCTGGGAAAGGGCTCTGAGGAAGGCACCGGAGCTCAAACGGGAACTCGTGGGAGCACGAGAGCCCTTGACGGATCCAAATTCAGAACATAACCTGCCTCAATCACTGGCATTCGGACAGCTCAGCCACAAAGGCACAGGGAAACGCTGGGGAAAGACCACAGCATCACGGAGCAAAAACATGCCAAGGCAGTGATTGTCTTAACTGAGTACACTCTCCAACCACGCACAGCCTGCGCAACAGAAAGCCTGAAGGGTCAGAGTCCCGAACCCAAAGCCAGATGAGCAGATGGAAAGTAATCGTTTGCCTAGATGCCAGGCAAGCAGAGAGAGCAAGTCCCACATCTTCCCAAATACTCGGCTAACTGTCAGCTCCCATGGGCCCAGGGAAGAGCCACAGGCCCAGGCCGAAAAAGTAGCAGTGGAAAAAAACAAGACAGGGCTGAGATCTCAGTGAACTGCATGACAGAGACACAGCACCTACTAGAAGAAAATGACCACCAAGACACAGCCAGTGCTGGGCCCATGCGGTTCAGAAATATTGAAATATTACGAAGGATGTTCTGTGTCCATAAGGGAACTAACTCAGAAATCAACACATACATACCAGATATCTGGGAATTAAATAACTCACTGGAAAACACAACATGTCGACAGACTTACACGAAGTACACAGGACAGTGCCTAGACAGACTCTACGGGCCTTAAAGGCTTATCTGTAAAAACAAAAAAGGTCACTAAGCAATGACGTAAGCCAGGGCTTGGCAAGCTTTTTCTTGAAAGGCCAGGTAGGAAATATTTTAGGCCTTGTGGGCCGTATCGCCTCGGCTGCAACCTCTCACCTCGGCTGCAACCTCTCACCTCGGCTACCGTAGCACAGAAACAACTACACACAATACAGAAGGAATGACCGTGACTGGATTCCAAAAAACTGCTGATAGGAACAAGTACTGGCCATAGTCTGCTGATCTCTGATCTAAGCTTGTACAATAGGAAACTAAGAAAAGAAAAATAAGCTCAAATTAACAGGAAAAAAGAACACAGATAATGGCAGAAATCAATAAAATATAAACCGGAAAACTAATAAAACCAGAAGCTTGCTCTTAGAAAATGATCAAAAACTTCTCCAATGTGACCTAAAAATACTACACAGCGTCCTCCAGGCATTTTAGGAAATTTGTACCTCTTTCCTGAGAGATGACCCTGACACGTGGTAAAGCATTAAACCAATGTCACCATTTGTGTATCCTATTTATATGGCATTTCTTTCTAGAAATATTGTGATGCTAAGACAGACAAGAGGAAGTGCCCTTACATTACATCTGATGTGCGTGTCACCCTCTTCATTTCAGCCAGTTTTCCAAAACCTATAAACTCAATGGAATCATATTTCAACCAGTAACTGGAGAGATCGGCAAGAAATTTCCTGGTGAAAATAACACAAAACATTCTTTTCAAGTAAAAATACCAAGACACAGAAGAGAAGGCAGGCATAAGGTTTTTAAATTGAAAGAAAACTTGCCGGAGGCCCACATTTTGAACACGTGGTTGATGAGATCAGGCTGTGTTCATCAGTGGGCACAGCAAGCCCCACCACTTCCCCCAAACCCGGGGGTTTCCTTCCATCTGCTGTTGCGGACACTGACGGAAAGACGAAGAAGCAATGCTTCGTGCCAAGTCATTTCATCTTGCCCAGAAAACTGCTTCAACCTCCTCTCCTTTTTCTTCCCTGCTCTATTTCCAGAAAAAGAGTGACTTTACAGGTAAGTCTTAAAGTAGGAGACCCTAGGAACAGGTCAGGTGAAAGGTAGGGGCAGAGCTATGGGTTCAGATGTCAGGAAAAGGAGGGGAATCCTGTGCAGAGGAGCTCCAGTAAATTCCAACCAGCTGTCTGCTGACTGTAAATATCTTCAGTTGTCAGGGTAAGTGTAATTGCTGGAGAGCTACAGTCAGACATCCCTGCAAGTCCTTTTGACATGAATCAAATCTGTATGTAAGCAAGGATGCATTTGAGAACCACTTACTTTAAACAGTAAAATGCTGTTAACCATACAGCCACGAACAATAATCTCCATCTTTATACTGCTTTACAGTGTCCAAAGCATATCACAGATGGAGGCAGTGTACAATTATCCACAGACTACCTACGAATTTGTGGATTTTCCATACCATTGACATTTCCCCATCTCTCTGCAATTACCTTACATCTCACTGCTTTTTCTAGCACATGGGGACAGAGAAGAGCCCAGGTAGTCGAGCTAATCAGTAGCCCTCACCATGGTGACACATGAGAAGGCTTAACTAATAACCTCAGTGGTGAGTCTGCATTTCTGGACCACTTTTCCCATTCATGCCTCCCTCTTACTATATGGGGAGGGGATCATTTCTAGTACGTTTTCCCTGTTGATATCAGAGACACGCCAAACATGAGTATGTCCCACAATCACAGAGTCTGCACAGTTCTAGGGAATGTCACTGAGGCAGTGAGACTATAACTAGTGACCCTCAGCTCTTTGATTCTGTCCCTTGTTTCTTGCAGTCAGGACTAGCTAGCCAGAGATTTATGACTTAGATAATGTTCCATTTGCAAGCAAGATTTGATGGCTGCTTGGAATCGTGTGTTCAAGACAAGTATCTCTGAAAATAGAAGACTGCCCCCTCTGCAGCACAGAGCCCCTTCCTCTTTTCCCTGTATAATCTCTGAGCCAAATCTGGGGAGGTGGGAGTTGGTTCTTTGGGACCTGGGTCCACCTTCTCCTGAGGACTTCCAGCTTCTTCAATAAAGCTGTCTCTCCTCTTGCCCAATACTTGTCTTTTAATATTGGATTCTTGAGTGATAAGCAGGCAAACCTGTAACAGCAAAAGTATATTTCTTAAAGATTCTGTGCTTTTACCTGCAAATATGTCCTCCCTTTTCTCCATTTTCCCCTTCAATAATGTTTGCTACCCAAGCCCCTCTTATAGAGGGGTTGTAGAATTTCACTCAGATGTTGGCAGTCATATCCACGGTAGGGAGGACTAGCCAGGCTTGAACTCGGGTCAACTTGGGACCAGAAATGGAAGGTCAGTGAGAGAAGTGATTTTTCATGTTGTCCACTACACCTCCCAGATAGTTGTGTTCCTACCAGGGAAAGAGTCTTTTTCCCCCTTCTGTGTGAGTGAGTATCAAGGAATAGTTAGTTGACTGGAACCATGTGGCAAAGCTTGACAGAAGAGAATGAAACTGTTGAAACAGCTCAATTCAGGTGGTTGCTTCAAATGTGCATTGACCTCTGATTGCTCTGAGCTCCCTATTTCACCTTTTACTAAATTGAATGCACTTTTTAAATCGTTTATAAAGATGGATCCTACACTACGGAGAGGTGAGGGACGCAGGGGTGAATGACAAAGCATGCAAACATCCCATCCATGCAGGGAGCAAGCTGCCGCGAGGTGAGGCGGGGTAGAGGAAGGAGCAGCCGCAGCCCTGGATCCGCAGAAGACAATCTGTTCTTACATGGCCTGCGACGTGGGCGTGTGTGGGCCAGAAGCCAGGCTTCAGGGAGAGTGCAGGAGAGGAGTGTTCTAGGCAAGCACCTCAAAGGCCTGGCAGCCCCACCCCGGCCCTCCTTCCCCTTTCCATGTAATATCTCCCCAGAGAACCAGCATGAAATAAGGAAATTCCCCATAGACATGAATAAGACAAAGACATCCACTTGGAAGCCACACAAACCTGTGGCAATAAAATAAAATAAATTAACACAGTAAATAGACTCAATTAAATCTGGATGGATTTCCTGAGGAAAGGGCCACAGAAGAAGAGCAAGGACTGCGAGAAAAGCCGGAACACAAGTGGAGATGAAAAATGGGCACTCGGAGGCTTGGAAAGAAGTGAACGAGAAATAAAAAAATCACTGCAGAAATAAACACCATACATGAGACAGTAGCTAGGTCGCACTAAGAAACAGTCAGGGCATGATGGGGAAGATTGTGAAAGTTTATCACTTTCTCTTATTTGACGGTAGACTCTGTTCTTTTTATTTTGTCTTTGCTCCCTTACCTGATCAGCGACAGCGCTGCCTGGCCTGGGAGTCCAGCACCACCGTGGGGGTCCCACTTGCAGGTCAGGGACGTGGGGGTAAGGCGGGTGTGGTCTATACATTCGCTGTGGTCAAATGGACTGTCATGGCTCCTCAGGGATACGAGTGACCAGCACCCAGGCCTCTCCCAGAGAAGCAGCCAAAGGCAGACTAAGAAAGGTCTAGAGGTTCCTGAGAGACTTGGCCCAAGGGAAACGTGCAGTGGCTAAACCTGCTCCTCCGAGGGGTCTTGTGTGGACTCATTAGTCCAACCTGCGTGCCCGCCTTGCTGGGCGGGGGGAGCTCTGAACAAGGAGGAAGGACCCGGCCCACGCTTAGACGAGGCACAGGGTCTCGGAGTTGTCTTCAGGGCAGACACTTGTGAAGAGACATTCCAGACGATGACAAAGACACAAATGCATGGCACTGAGAACTTCCACTTTAGAGAAGATTATCAACAGATGGTTAATTTTGGAAAAAAGTGGGAAAAACCAAGCAGTGAAACACCTCAGAAATACACCTTCCCTGGGAAAAATATTCCAGGAGTAGAGCAAATCTGGAATTAGCTTCCATTTAGAATGTGTTCCAGTTTGTATTGATATTTAATTACTATTTTATTATTATTATTAAACTATTATTATTACTACTATTATAACAATAACACTCACATAGAGTTTGTTATGTGCCAGCTACCTTTCTAAGCATTTTTTCATGTATCAGAGCTCCTGTAATCCCCAAAATTAACGCTATGAGTTGGGACTACTGTTATCTGCCATGCAAATGAGGAAAAGTGGGGGAGAGAGAGATTAGGAATTGTCCCCAAGATCACACATCTGTGATGGAGGGACAGGAGCTCCTGCTTTCTCCAGATCCAAATAATGGGAGAAACACGTTTTCAATGGACTGTCTGTGAAAAAGGCTCCATTTGCCAATCACACCGTCTAAGATACAGATAATCCACACTGGGAAAGACAAAAGAGACTTCGTTAATATTAACAACCATCCTTTACCACCCAGACCTGATTCAACATCAGAAATTTCATACTGGGAGAAAAAAACAGAACAAAACAAAAAAACGTGTTGAGATGAATGCCTTATGGACAGGACATAATTTTTTCCCACCACAAAAGAAGACTTTTCCTGGAGGCAAGACTTAGCATGCAATGCAAAGTAGCTCCTAAGGGTATTAGAGAAATAATAATGGAAAGAAAATGCAACAAATATGTTAGCAGGAAATAGCATTATGTTGTGAGTGTGTCAACAAATCTCCTTGGCTTTGAGGTTATTTCTCACTCGAGTCCAGCTACTCTGGAGGCCCTGTCATTCCTCAAACACAGGAAGCACAGCCCTGCTGGAGGGCGTGGCCCACCCATCCGCTCTCCCCCAAATCCTGCAGGTACCTGGGGTACAGGCTCCTCCAAGTCTGCTTAAGTGTCAACAAGGCCAATCAAGATTGACTCGTGGTTTTTGTTTGAACAATCGGAGAAAGAAATGTTCATTAACTGCGGTGATGGGAATAAAAGATCAGCATGCACTGGGAGAGGTGTTAAGGCCACTCTGTGTTTACAATACATGGGAGAACCAGAGAGAAGGAGAGAAACAGGGTGCAGCATGGCCTTTCAAAGCAGAAATCACAGAGGAGAGATGTTTGTGCTCCACTTTGCTCTCCTTCCCCTCAGCTTCATTTAGCTCACCCATCTTTATCACCCATAATCAGGCATCATGGGTTCAAAGGCTTATGGCAGCGCAGAGTGTAAAGAAACACCAGGGCAGAAATGCAGACTTCACTGCAGCGGGTCATTTGCTTAGTGTCAGCAAGGTGATACAGACTGCATATGCAAGACCAGTATGACCGGATTTTCCAGTTTTTCAATAAAAGCTGAAAAGTTTGGATTTTGTAACATGAAATAGTCTTACTTTTAAAGCTTGGAAAGCTATTCAAAAATTTTTTAACATTGCAATCTAAAGAAAAGATTGTCTTAAGGTTACATTCTTATATTTGAGTGAAGAACCAATTTAAAGTTTAGCTATATCATCGCCATCATGATTTGCTGAAATTTAAGACTTAAATAATGAACTTCATTCTAAAACAACAATTCATACTATATGAAAATGTGTCGTCTTGTTGGCATGTTTGTTTTTGTTTTTGTTTTTGTTTTTAAATGCTCCCCATGCTAGGTTGACAGGAGTAATGTCTTTGTTGCTAAGAGAGGTTTATTTGATTTGTGAGGGTCAGTCAGGATGGTTATGTTTTTGGTTTATTTTTAAGGTATCATCCTAACTTTAAAATTATTCTCCACTTGGTTAATCTATCTTTTTTGGTGAGGATGAGAGAGAAGGAAAAAAAAATGCTATGATTATCCAAGGACTCAATCCAACCACGTGTCTTCTCTAAAGAAAAGAAAGTCAAGCAAAAACCTGTAATGGAAGGAATGCAGACATGGTAACAGGAAGCAGAGGAACAGGTAAGACGCAGGGGTGCACAATTACACCAGCAAAGTTTACAACTCAAGTTAATGATTAATAGGGACACAGTTGGGAAGTATAATAAATGCTATTGAAGAGGTCTTAAAATACAAGAAGCATAATATGAAATTCCAAATGACTATGGTGGCACATGTGCAGTGACTTGCGGGGAGAATCAAAGACAGAGAAGATGTTTTCCTGTTTCTCTGGCAGGAAGGCAGAACAATGAGGTGACCCTGGACATTAACAGAAGAACACGGGGAGAGAGGCCGTAACAGTGGAAGGGAGGGTGGCAGCACGGGAAGGTACCAGTGTAAACCAGGCCGCACAGGATGGCTGACGTTGAAATACACAGGAATCTGAGCACAACAGTAGTTTTAATACTAATATTAACACTATTTAACTAATTCATTAAACTATTAACTTACTAATTAGTAATCAAAATTACTAATAGTACTATCTGCCCATTAACAAAAATTAATATTAATATTGCTGATAGTACTAGCCAAGAATAAACAGAAAGTGGTCATGCCAGACATTTCATCCAGGGGAAGGGAAAGAACAAACCTAATACATAGAGGAATAAACTTAAAGGTGAGCTGTGAGTTTATTCTATGAAACTCCACTTTTCAAATATGATGATTAAACTAAATAAATTGGGACACAATATAGCAAGATAAATTGTAAAAAATTTTTGTAACATCTGCATTAATGTGGATACAAAATTCGAATCAAGCTGGCACACATGTAAAACAAGGAAAAAAGCAAGCATACTTACTAACACAAGCAAAATACTAGCAGAAATCAGAAGCGATTTTATTAACTAAAGCATTATCCCCAAGAAAGCAGTAACTTAAGGAGAGCGACTGAGTCAGTAACCATTTTTTACAAAAGGTCATTTTTTTTTAATGGGGATTTGATAAGGCATTGGATGAAATTCAAGGTCTTTACCCCATGAAAACTCTCTTTAAAAGAGAAATATGTATGTTCATCTCTAAGATGTCAAAAATATGTATGTGTGTGTATCTCAAAACAAAAGTCAGTGCCCTGCTTAATGAGGAAACACGGAGAAAATACATGTTACACGCAAAAGAAGAGACTAGTTCCCTTAATATATAAAGATTCCAAATCAATTTTTAAAAAGTCAACAACTCAATTAAAAGAAATGACCAAAAGATATGAATAGGCAGATCACATAAAAGAAATTACAATGACTTATAATCATAAAATGATAGCCTAATTCTGATTTAGGAAACGTCCCTTAAAAAGAGAACTTTATTTTCCCAAGTCCAGACTGGCAAATGTTAACATGTACAGCTGAGCACACAGTAGGCTAGTTTTGTGAGACAGGAGGGGAGGGGAGCAAACGTCACCACGCTCCATGTCCTGTCACCACTGAGGGGACACGTGTCCCCCCGCCTGTTACACAACCGGGACACTCACATATGGAGGCTGTGCAAAGGAGGGTGGGCACAGCCCACCCCACCTGCACACACACACAGACAGTCCTGCCTGTCCATACAGTTGTGATTTCAGAAGGACCTTGTAAGGCTGCTAACAGCTTCTGGGGAGCGTGGCTCTAGATTTCCGTGGAATGCCTTGTTTTGCTATTTTACTGTTTTAAGCATGTATGTGTGTGTGTTTTCCATAAAACATGAAAAATAAAAATGAAGTTAAAAAACAGAAAATAAACATTTCTAAAGAGGAGGAGGGAAGGGGGAGCGGGAGTGTATCACGAGTCATTTCGTTCTGTTTCTGGTGTGGACCCCCCGAGAGGAGTTCACTGGAGTAACAAGCTCTTATAAAGACCTCAGAGTCTTTTCAATTCTACACCAACGCCACCTTCACCAGAACTGTCTGGTGCCACCTGAAGGGCTCCTGCTCAGTGCCCACCTCTGGGAAACACCACCTGACACCGGCGGACCCCCACTCACAGCACCGTCAACAGCCAGGATGGCAGACTCAGGCACACACACCCACCGCCACCCCACGGAAACATCCTGCTCCAGCTATGGACAAGGCCTTTTTCTGCCTTCTGATGGCCCCCGTAAAGGAGCCGACAACACTTTATGAGGTGAGTCTCTCGTTAAATGGGACACCCACCAATCTCAAGGACCACTCTCATGGAAAAAAGCCCCCACACTTCCGACGAATTGGGTTTTGCTCCGCATAGCAAATACTCTTGGTCAGAACAGACAAATCCTAAACAGAAAACTCATGCAAATCATCCAGTGAACCATGTACTCTCCAGGAATGTCTGTTTGCTTCTCTGCTCACTGCTGACGGAATGAGGAGAGATTGGGTAACACAACTTTGAAAACGGAAATGGGTGAAGGGTCTGCTCACAACCCACCCGTGTGGCTGTCATCACTGTCCCCACCAGCCTGTCCGAATTGGACCATCACATCTGGGTTACCCGAAGGCACTGTTTGGTTTGGTTTGGTCTGGTTTCTGAGTGATCACTTACGTTACTTCATTTACTATTGCCATTGTGCTAAATGCAGTTTGCTTTCACCTGAAAGATTTAAAGCAAAAGAGGGGAAAAAAAACAAGTTTCCCCTTGGTGTGACATGATGCCTTCCACCTGAGCCCTCTGGGGCTCAGCTTCCTTTCCCTGCCAAGTGAGGGGTTCGGGGAAGGGTTGCTACTCCCTTCCTGCGAGTTCCAGTCATCTGAGATGGGACGTGCTGTGGTTACACCTTGGGCTAAGGCTGCAGCAGCCTGTGAGGCAAAGCTGTGCAAAAGGGCCTGCCGCCTTGGGTGTGGGTCTTTCCCCTTACAGTGCGGAATCAGAGGACTCCAGACAGCATTATCTGATAACCCAGCTGGCTCCGGTCCTGCCATGACTAACGGATGTGTGTGGTGATGGTGCCAAGACACTGCATAGGTGAGGCATCCTTCAGACCAGGAAGTACATCAAAAGGGGAGTCTGTGGGATTCAACTGCCTGGTTTGGTTTTGTTTCATTTTGTTTTATTGTTTCTTTATTTTGCTAAAGTACAGTTGACTTAAAACGTTGTGTTAGTTTCAGGTGTACAGCATAGTGATTCAGTTATACATATAAATACATATTTTTAAATATTCTTTTCCATTATAGGCTATTACAAGATATGGAATACAGTTCCCTGTGCTATACAGTAGGTCCTCATTGTTGATCTATTTTATCTATAGTAGTGTGTATCTGCTAATCCCAGACTCCTGGTTTATCCCTCCCCCCAGTCTTTCCTCCCTGGTAATCATAAGTTTGTTTTCTACGTCTGTGAATCTCTTTCTGTTTTGTAAATAAGTTCATTTGTGTCATATTTTAGATTCCACATACAAGTGACATCATATGATATTTGTCTTTCTCTTTCTGCTTACTTCACTTATTATGATAATGTCTAAGTCCATCCATGTTGCTGTAAATGGTATTGCTTCACTCTTTTTATGGCTGAGTAGTATTCCATTATATATATATATATATGGTATATAAATATATACCACATCTTCCTCATCCAGTCATCTGTCAATGGACATTTAGGTTGCTTCCACGTCGTGGCTATTTTAAAAAAATGCTGCTGTGGACATTGGGGTGTACGTATCTTTTCAAATTAGAATTTTCTCCAAATATACGCCCAGGAGTGGGATTGCTGGATCATAGGGTAACTATTTTTGTCAACTACCTGTTGAAGGCAGTGTTTTAAATCACTTCCTTCTTCCCAAACAATGTAAATATCACCAGGTATAAAGTTAGCCCTAGAATTAAAGCCCCATTCAACAGCCCAGGGCAGGATTATGGGAAATCCACACCACTGTTCTTGGATTCTAAATGACTTCAGCATGAGTTACAATGACAATTTAGAAGCCCCAAATTCTACCTCCTACTACTTGACTTAAAGACAATGAGACATAACTACTTAATCTTTCCTTCCAAGGTGCCCTCCAACATATGAGATAGCACTTAGCATCAGAGCCTCTTCCTTGTCCAAATTATTCCCCATTAAGTGTCTGTTCCTCTTTCTAAACTTACAAGAGTGCCTTCTTCGTGTTATCAAAGCAGCTTGCCCTTACAGGGCGAGCTCTCCCAGCTAAGCAGCTGATCATTTCAGAGCAGTTCTAACTGTGAGTCTATGGAGTAATTGTCCTCATTGGAATAGAAACAAAAGGAGAGTCTGTCAGAACTTCTCCACTATGTTTTATTCTGCTTACATTTAGATAAAACCCAGTGTATAATGTGGGTAGCAAGATACTCAAATGATTTTGAACATTCCTGACATAAGGTTAAGACAAAATATTTCTACTGAAAATTCAAACACTGAATACCAATAGGTGGGAATGCTCATGTGCAAATCTGACCACTAAAAAGATCTTTGGTTCTGGACATCAGTGCTTATATTATATATAAGGTTTTTAATCAACCAAAACTCTCCAACCCTCCTGCTACAAGAAAGCATTTAAATAAATTGAAAACAATGTGTCTAAAATGTGACAGAAGTCTATTTCCTGCTACAAATAAATACATCTTTGAATTTATATACACTTCTTTTACTGGCTAACTCCCCTATGTTAATTGAAATTATTTTTCAAATCAGATATAAGTGTAAGTGGTATTGTTGTCCCTCCCTCAACTGGAAATATTTCATTTCATCTCCAAGGACACAAACAAAATAGCCAAGAGGTAAAATAAAGAAAGATTGCTGACTAGCTTCCATAAGGAAAAATCAACGTGTAAATCCATGTTACAAGGCAATGATTTGGCCCTAATTAATGTTAATGGTTATATAAGCAATCACATCATATTGTTAAGGACAGGATATTTCTTGCAGGCAAAGAATGAGCGGGCTTATAGAATGACTGGTGATTTTGCCATTTGGTCATCACCTTGGAGAACTGGAGAGAGCTGTCCTCAAATAAAATACAAGAGCACAGCAAGAACGTGGAGTCATCAGAAAACTCTGGCAAGATCTACTTATCTGTCATTTCATTGGGCTCAACCCTTTCTCCACAAGTGCCTAATAACAAGGGCCCCTTTACGAGTAGAGAGCATCGTATTTTCCAGCAGTGAGTGTGAGGGTGGGGGCGTGGATTGAGTGGTACCCATCCTGAGAGGTGGAATATTTTACCATTGACATCGTGTAGAAGTACATGGTGTTAATAAACAGAAGTCAGATGTTTAGTCTGTGTCATCACTGCATTTAGTGCTCTGGAACTCCTGCCCATGGCATTCAAGGATGTCTATAATCTACCCTGCTACAGACATTGCTTTGGCCTGGCACCTTGTAGGGACCACTCCCATTGCTAACCACCCCAGACACCATCATCCCACGGTCCTATGTCTTTGAGATGTGGTAGATGTCACTACTGGTATTTTTTTTTAAGGTGAGCACACTGAGCCTCAGAGCCACTAAATGACTTACTCAAGGATGCTAATGAGCTCATACTGGGACCGCAGGGCAGTGTGTTAAACCAGCATCTACCTGTAACCATGCCAGACACTCTAGATTCTGAAAAAGCAATCTGATTGTCTATGATTGCTGATGTATTAACAGCAGAATATTTTCGTTGCATGAAATAATATTCACAACTCCAGCATTCTTTTCTGATAAAACCAAAGCCCTTTTGCTCTGTGGCCTTGAGGGCCCAACTGAAGCCTTGAGAAGAGGGTCTCGGTTGGTTCCTGGGGAACGGGGGATCCAGAGACCATCCAGGGAATTCTGAGAGACCACACATCAGGACTGGGCAGTCAGTAAGTCCAAGGAGGGCTTAAGAGATACGGCAACCTAAGGGAGGCTGACCATGGTGGGCAGCATACCCAGTGCTGGCTTCATTTATAATTTTGACTCATTTCAGTCCTATCCTGGGAGGTAATTCTATTTCCAAAGACAATGGGTCTTTATTCTCTCAGTTGAGTACTCTCTTCTGGGCATCTCCAATGTCTCTTTGTAAAATGTGCTAACATTTCACTGCCTTTGATTTCTATGGCCAGAGTCGACCTCTCCATGCAAAGGGAAGGGAAAAATAACTTTCATGTCCAAGTTTAATGCTCATGTGTTTGATCTTATAATGACTGCCCCTTGAAAATACGAGTTTAACCTTAGGACACTGGCAAGGCCTCACATTATTAACACATGGGTTTCTCCCTAGGATTGTGAAGGAGTTCTGAGAAGCCGGAGAGAGCGTGGACTTTCTCCAGGCCTTGGCCTTTTTTTCATGTCTCCACCTTTTGTTGGGACAGTGCGGACAGAAGTGCTCTTTCTGCCCAGCTTTCTGTACTCCCTGCTGCAGCTGTCCCCGCCTAAGCTAAGACAGGAGGTGCTGTGCTTTGCAGTTGAGCCAGCTGTTCAAACCGGAAGTGCATTTTCCAGGAAAGAAAGGGAGGCCACGCTCTGGGTCAACATGCAGGATGCATTTCCCAGCCCAAGGAGATCTTTGCAAGTCGTTCCGTTCTCTGAGGAGGGGCACAGATGTGAAAAGGAATGAGGCTGGCTGTCCCTTCTGCTTCTCTGGAACTGCAGCTCTTTGGAGAGAGAAACAAATTCCCTGTAGGCACCGTTCTCGCTCTACGTGAAGCTGCCGACGCTCTCCCGGGAAGCCCCCCAGGACACGTCTGTGGAAGGTCAACCTCGCTGGGGCCTTGCAGCTCTGCCCAACTCCATGCTGCGGAGATGTTTCTCCTGTGTAGCCTGAACCCAGTTTCTGTCACCAGATTTTTCAAGTGAACTGAATGTTGAACAACCGAGATTCTTACCTTTTTGTTTTCGTTTCATTTTGGAACACTCAGACGTGGCGCACAATCATGATCTGCCTGGCTGAGGGAACTCACTCAGAGGCGAGGGGTTGGACACAAATACACGTGCGTGTTTACCCCCATGTACGTGCGCCCGTCCTCGCTTGTCCACAGTCCTCTCCCACCCCACAGAAGCACCTTCCGAGTCTACGTTAGCAGCACGTGAGCGTGTGAAGCACCTATCACCCGTGTCAGCTACAGATGTACGTCTACAGGGTGTATTTTGTATGTCTGGTGTCATTGTCCGGTGGGCACGGTTGTTTTCTGTGATAAATTGCACTTTGTTCCTCACCTGTTCTCACTCAACACTACTGTACGGGTCTCCCTGAGGTGCCACGGACACACACACAGCGTGGCTTCTGACCACCGGGGGACGCCCCTAAGTACGCACCTGCTACACCCAACATACAGCCCCACCTCCAAAGGCACCTGCAGCTCCGGGCCAGCCCACACACGAGGACAAACCCTAGTGTACGTGTCTCCCAGCAGCCCCGCTGTGAGAATTTATTTGCGTTGTTACTCAGAGTACAAATTTGGGTCTTTTGATACCTCTTGTGATTAAACACTACATATTTTTATATTGTTCCCATATGGGTCTTTCTGTGATATCCCACTTGTCTATGTTTTTGTCCTTCTATCAAAACTGCTTTGTTTTTGCCACAATAGCTTTTTCGTATTAAGCTCAGCTTAATATCGGGTAGGACGAGTCTTCCCTCTTTAGTATTTTTTGTCGTACTTTTGTCATTTTCGCAGAAATGTGTTCTTCAATACAAATTTTACATTAAGTTCATGTTTCTAAAGAAATCCAACTAAAATACTGAATTTACAGATTAATTTGAAATGATATCTCTGTAATTGCAAATATCTCTAAAATTGTATCATCTCAAGAAAAGAAGTGTCTCTTCACATTCAGATTACCTTCTGCGTCTTTCAAGAGAATTTCACATTTTTCTCCATAGCCTTTGTGCATAAAGGTACTTGATCGTTTTTATTGCTATTGTGAGTGGTTTCTTATGTTTGATTACATGCTCAAGCTGCTGGTGTACAGAACTGCTTCCATTTTTTCTAAGTTTATCTCATTTCCAGCAACCCTGTTGAACTCTAATTATAACGCTCTATTGTATTCTTTTCGTATGTAGATAATTGCTTCACCTGCAAATGATGTAATACACGAAGCCTTGTTCCATCCAACTGGGAAAGTAAAAGAGACCAGAAGTTTCAAGATAGGACTATTTTGGTCCATGCTCTGTGACTCTGCAAAAATAGTATCTATTGTTTGTTGGTGTAGAGTTCTATCTATAATATCTCGAGCTTACTGGTTATATCATTCAGAGCTTTATAATGGTGCTTTCTTTGCCGGTTTAATCAAGCCATTTCTTAGAAGAATCACAAACTACAACAGTTGGTAGATCTACTTCGCCCTAATATATGCCAGGAATGACTTAGTATTCTTAGAGCATTGTTCCTCATACAATGTAGTATACCTCTTTGTCCGTTATGATCCGTTTTGAAGCCTGTTTTGTCTTCTTTTAAGTTTGTTACCCCATCATTCATTGGTTCATGATGGACATTGTCTTACTTTCATGTTTTCTCTATCTTTTAAGCAGGACTCTTCGGAGCAACAAAAGATGCAGTCTGATTTTGTAGCCTCTGTCTTTTAACTGGTGAGAATAGAATTTCTAAATTTTTATGTTGATTTGTTTCTACAATCTTATGTCACATGTCCATTTGCCAAATTTTACCATAGTTTTTATTTTCCTTTTCTGCTTTCTGTTGATAGATAAATTACTTTTCCTCCTCTGGCTGATGTAAATGTAACACATTTTATTTTTCTTCTGCTCATGATCACTCTTTATTAAGATCCATATTCACCACTGAATTCTCAAACTTATTAATAGCTATGTCTTTCCCCAATAGGATACATGTTGAAGCAAGTTCTCCTATCTCTTTAATCTCCCCACTGTTACCCACTGTTTGGTATTGTCTGGAATTTTAGTCCCGGGTTAAGATATCGTTTGGCCTTTTCTTATCCTGGTCTTATTAGGCAACAATAAATGTACCTGACAGAGATCACCTCCCTTCTATATTTGTTACAGCCTTTTCCTGGAGTTGAACAATTCCTCCCAGACTATTTTCAAAGTGGATTTTTGTCCAGAAAATCTTTTGAAAATCAGCATGCCTGAAAATACTATCCCACTCTCACATTTACGCGACAATTTGGTTAGATACAGAGTTTTCAACGTTCAGAGTAATTCTAAAATATTACTCCGCCTGTATTCGTCTGTTCAAGGAGTCATAACGAAATATCACAGGCTGGGCGCCTTAAACAACAGAAACTGACTTTCCTGCAGCTCTGGAAGCTAGAAGTCCCAGATCAAGGCTGCAGCCAGCTTGGTTCCTGGTGAGAGCGCCCCTCCGGGCTTGTAGGCGGCTTCCTCTGGCTGTGTCCTCACTGGCCTGTCCTCAGTGGGGATGCTCAGAGACAGTGCAAGCTCTCTGCTGTCTCCTCCTCTACAGGCATTGATGTCATCACGAGGGCTCCACTCTCATGACTGATTCCCTCTCAGATACAACCCATGGAGGGTTGGGGCTTCAAGGTAAGAAACTGAGGGGGATATAAACTTTCAGTCCAGAACACTGACGTCCCAGAGTTAGTGTCGATGTTGAAAATTATGTTATCAGTTTGATTCTTGTGTTTTGGGAGTCTACTGGTTTCTCCTTGGATTTCTTGAATTCCCTTCCTTTTGCCATTAAAACTTTCACTCTAATATGCACGGGTGTGTGTTTCTCTTATTTGTCATGTTGGGAACTCCCTGAGCCATTTCCATCAAAGACCTCTGATCTTGTTTCTGTTTGTTTTTTTTTTTTTTTGTGAATTCTCCTGATTTTTATTTTGTGTGTGTGTGTTTGTTTTTAATAATGGAGAATTCTCTTCATTTTTTTCAAGAAGTGCTTCCTGTTTTTTTTTTCTTTCACTTTCTGGGTCCCCTCTATTTGTTGCTAGTTATACTTCTATCCAGCATGCTCCTGGCACTTCTAATTTTCTTTTTTGCCTCCTCTGACGTTTTATGGGAGAGTCTTGCAACTTATCTTGCAGCTCAACCATCTGTTTCTCAGCTGTATTCATTCTGCAACTCAGTCCAATGCCTGTACTCTTTATTTTAACTATAATATTTTCCACACCATGTATTTCTACCTGTGTGACTTATTATCATGTGCTTTGTATTGCTATATTCTTTCATGCTCTCACTGAGTACATTTATTATGTTTACACTCTTGGGCCATCTCTCTGTAACCTTGCTTCGTGAGTACACGGTTTTCCACTTGCTTTCTATTTAGAGGTTGTACTCTTTGGGTCTCTAGGTATTTCAGCGTCTGAGTGTATGTTAGTCCAGGACAGGGCTGTCACCTGTAGGCAGTGGTGCCTCCCAGGAGACACCTGGCAGTGTCAGGAGCTTTTCTGGATGCCACAACTGGGTGAGGGGGGACACTAGTGGCATCCAGTGGGTAGAGGACAGAGATGCTGCTAAGCAGTGCAAAGAACATCTCCGCCAACCCCCATGGCAAACAGTTACCCATCCCGAATATCACTACTGCTGAGGCTGAGAAGCCCTGAGCTCGGCGTCCCAGCTGCTCCATGTGCTCCTGAGGGTCTGGTCCCAGGGGAGAATGCTCTGGCAGCACAGGACCTCTGTGGCCACTTCTTTTCCCTCAACACCACCAGGCAATCCTCTGCCCAGGCTCTTCCCTAAGACTCTCGTCTAAAGCTTGTCTCCTGAGGTTGAGAGATTCACCAGTGCTAGGTGTTCAGGAAGGGCGTGGGCTGAGGAGGAGATGCCCAAGGAGGGCAGGTCAGACCTTAGGAGACCCCTTTCATCAATTCTTCACCACAGAGGGGATGCTGTGCTGCCCTGGTGCGGTCACCCACACCAGGAATAGCAGCGACCTGGCTACTGCAGTAGGTTCCTTGTGGCAAAGGGGGCAGGTAGAGACCACACACACACACACACACACACACATATAAAGCAACATCGGGGAGAGGTAAGAGGAGAAATTAATTCTCTCACTGCCCCTTGGGGAGCTTCGTTGCAACTTAATGGAGAAACTTTCTCCCTGTCACTCCCAAGAAAGACACAGTTCCATTTCCAACATCCTTCAGGCACCCCAGGGAGCTCTGCGGGTTTGCTATGGGGTGCTGTCCCCTCTCTTCCAGCCTTCCCTTCTGTCTCCACAGCTGTCTGTGGTTGCTCTCGACATTTCGTGAGGAACCCTCTCTACTTAAAAAAATCATTAATTGTAGCTGCTTTGTGAAAACCAAGACTCTGAAATAAATATTTCTATAAATCGCATTTTTCATTAATGGATGATGCAGTAGGTTCCTGTAAATATGCTTTAATGATGTGGGAGGGATTTCTGAGGTTTTATTTTCCCCTGTTTCAGATACAAAATTATTTCTCTCTGGACGCTGATACACATAAAAAACTAAATGTTCCTCCCCTGTCCCACTTTCTACTGAATGCTGTTTAACGTCATAGGCCCTTTTTTTTTAATCTCAGGGAACAGAATCTCATTCCTAGCCACATTAATCAAAGCAGTCTTCTCCAACATTTAAATAAATGAATTTTCCTTTACACACATAAGGACAATATAGA
Organism: Camelus bactrianus; assembly: GCF_048773025.1. Classification (NCBI taxonomy): domain Eukaryota; kingdom Metazoa; phylum Chordata; class Mammalia; order Artiodactyla; family Camelidae; genus Camelus; species Camelus bactrianus. Next base: position 5,562,096 of record NC_133575.1, read on the forward strand.
TGATCTGTAAAAACCTGGTGTTTATCACAGTGATACATCCCTGTTATCACACTGCCATTTCTTAGTCATTGAGGGAAGCAAACTGCTTAGGATATCAAGATGCTGTGACGAAAGGATAAAGGAAGAAAAAAGCCCCTCAAAAACCAAGGTTGGCTTTCAAGGCCTACTCCCTGTTTTACGGTTAGAAATGACAGTGTGGCTTATAATCATACTTAAAATTCAGACTTAACATTCATGACACTTTTTCAGGAGAAAGCAGTTTTCCACACATATGTGTAACGTACAAAGCAAATAAAGCGTTTCAGAAAAAAAATTTAAATAAGCTTTAGTAGTCTTTCTTGAAATTAGGTTTGTATGCATTCAAATGTCTAAGGGAAAAAACAATTTATTTTTTATCTACTTAAATATCTATTTATCTATCTATCAATCAAATTAATCATTTATTTTGGTGGTTCGGTACATAATCATTTATAATTTTTCCATAAACTGCCAGTTAAGATCAAGTGGTAAAGTATAGCCAATTATTTATCAAACTCTAGAAAAAACAATTGTGGATGCAAATATTTTTGAAATTCTACTAAACCACAAGTACTGCTGAGCAAAAAAAAAAAAATTTGGTGAAATATTGGTGACACATAGATAATCTCAGGGTAAATGCTAGAGTAACCTGGATAGCTGTTAAGGTTTTATACAACTAAATTTAATGTAGTTCTACAAGGTATATTTTAGGACAAAAACAAGAAAAAATGCAAAATTTCTGCATAGTCCAGACAACACAACCACTTAACAAGATAAAACAACTGTCTCCCAATTCAAGTTTTCCATTCTGGTACTCTGTTTTAGGCCGAGGGGACAGCCAACCACTACTCTCAGGCGAAAACTGGCCCAGCATCATTTTTGTAAATAAAGTTTTATTGGAACACTAACACACCCACTTGCTGATGAATTGTCTATGGCTGTTTTCACATGCGGTATCAGGACTGAGGCCACCTGACCCATAGACCTGAAACGCTTACTCTCTGGCCTTTTACAGAAAGAGTTTGCTTGCTGACCTGTCACAGGAAACAAATGTGCAAACACATACTGAAGTGGCTGCCAGGTTCTCCCCCGCACCTTGTCTAGTGGAAGCTGGAATGTTCTCTGTATCTCAGTCAGGCTGTCTTGGCGCCTCCCCCACATCTCAGACACAAAGCATCTTGTTATCAAGTACTCCCCTTTGCTCTGTGCTGGCAGGAACACTTTCCCCTGCCCACTGGAGCTGCTTACAGTCGCTTCCAAATGATCTTACACTTTCATTCTTGACTTACTCTAAAATTATCTGCACAAATATTCCCTTTGTGCTAAGCCTGGGCAAGCAGTGATTTATACGTTTGTTGGCAAAATGAGAACCTTGATTAGAATCAATATCGTCAAAGAGCTGCCATCAATTAAAAATGCTTCCAACAAAAAAGACTTTGTAGCAGAGTTGTGTAAATGGACACGGTCTTGATTTATTAGGGAATGGCGGGATGCATAGTGAGAGGTATTGATTGTTTTTTTTTTTTTTTTTCCCAAGAAACTGGTAGCACACGACTGATTTATAGTATCATTAGAGTTGTTACGGTACTAAGCATTTTTTAATTGCCACTGTTACTTCTCCTATAACCTATGAGTTATTCAGGAGGGCATTTAAAAATTCCCAAACGCACAAGGTCTTACTATCTTTTTATTACTAATTTCTCATGGGTTGCCTTGCAGTCATTCTCTGTATTTGGAGTACAAGTTTGTGAAGGTATGATATACCAGCTTCTCAATGTCATTACTGAAACCTTCTATCTACTTCCTAATATTCTGTCGTCTTGAGCTACCAATATCTGATAAAAAGCATGTTAAAAATCTTAAACTGCTGATAAATGTGTTCATTTCTCTTAGTATTTCTGTCACTCTTCTTTCTGGAGCTCAAGGTACATACAATTTCATATTGTGTACGTCTTTTTGGTAGACTTGCCCTTTTGTGTTTATTATATACCATCTTATTTTACTAAAGCAATTTGTACATTAAGTTCTATAATGTGGGATATTAGTTTCATTAAACTTTCTTTTTTATCAGTATTTTCCTTGATTTTGTTTAGTCGTGTCATTTTTATGTAGCTGGATTTCTAGTGGATAAATCCATTTTCACTGATGACAATTACTGATACATTGGGACTGATTCCCACCATTTTATTCTGTGTTTTCTATACTGCCATCCTTTCCCTTTCTTTTCTTTTTGCTCTCCTTCAACTTATTTTTTTAGTTTAACTGTTTATTTCCTTTTATTTCTCCTCACTTTTGTTTATTTATCATATTTTATATTTATAGTCGTTATTTTCATTACATATACTCTACGTTAATTTGTCTAATGAAATCTGAAGTTATTCAGTAATTGTATACTTTGTCAAAACACTGCCTTACTGTCTTGTTACTGTTGACAGAGTTTTTATTTTCAGTGTTTAATGCATAATGCTGTTTTTACATTTAGCATTTAATTAAAGGAGTTGGTATTATCTCATCCACTTCTGCACATGCTGTTTCTAGAACCCCGTCTCTTCTCTCTTGCCTTCTCACTCATCTTCTTAATGAAGAACATCCCTGAATAGCTCTTAAAGTGCTTGTTCTACAGTCTTTGCATATAAACTTTGTTTGTGGAAAAATGCCTGTATTTGATGCTTGGTCTGGAATGTTAAGATGGCAACTGCTTTCCTTCTAAACTGGACTACTGTCGATGAGAGGTCCTTGGTTAGCTGACTTACCCTTTCCTCACAGGTAATCTGATGTTTCACTGTGGTAGCTTAAGAATTTCTCTTCATTCTCAATGGCCTACAACTATCATATGCCATGGAATGGACCAATGTTTACTCAGCTTTTCAGTTCAGAGAGTGTACTTTTGATGTGAAGATTTCAATTCTGAGTAATTTTGGCTATTACTTCATTCAACCCCATCCAGTCTCCAGCCATTCATCTTTTATGAAACTCCTAATAAAATAACACTATAGCATCTCAACCTAGTCTCCAAATCTCAGTTACTCTTTTATATTTTTATTTTTATTTAAAAAAACATTTTATTGCTATTCTTTTTGTTCTAATGCTCTAACAACATCTAATTACCAATTTCTCTTTGAGTATGTGTAATAAGAGTTTATCCCCATAACAGGATTTCCTTAGTTTTATTTTTACTGATAATTGCTACATTTTTCTATGATTTCTAACTTTTATGTTTACTTCTGCCTATCTAAATAACTCTACTGTCCTGTGTCAGAAAGCATGTTTTTTATTTATTTAAGCATTAAATACATTAATTTTAAACTCTTAGAATATTCTAGAACACTCTTGTCATTACATATTAATTTTTTAAATGTTGATTTAATTGATCATAATGAATTTTTATAATGGGTTTCTACATAGGTTTTGGATTTTCAGATTGCGGCTCATTTGGAGGGTTGATTTCTATATTTTTTTCTTTCCTATTTCTTTCTCTTTCCCTCCCTTCCCTTTCCCTTCCAGTTTAGTCCTTGTGTGTAATGATTTCATGGCTGGTTGAACCCTCAGTCCCCCTATGATGGTTAGTTTTATGTGTCAACCTTACTGGACCCTGGTGTCCAGACATTTGGTCAAACATTTCTCTGCATGCTCTGTGAGGGTGTTCTGGGATGAAATTAACATTTATATTAGTGAACTTGGAATAAAGCAGACTGCCTTCCATAATCTGGGTGGGCCTCATCCAATCAGTTGAAGGCATGCATAGAACAAAAAGACTAGTCTCCCTTGAACAAGGAGGAATTCTGCCAGCAAACGAACTTTAGATTTAAAACCAACATTAGCTCTTCCCTAGATTTCCAGCCTGCTGGTCTGCCTGCAGATTTGGGACTTGCTAGCCTCCATAATCATGGAAGCCAATTTCTTACAATAAATCTCTCTCTCTCTTCACACACACACACACACACACACACACACACACAAATTTTGAAAAATGTATTTTGAAGAAAAGGAACTTCATCTACAAGACCCAAAAGAAGAACATTCTGATCATTTTTTTTGCTATGAAAGAAGTTCTATAATTGACTGAGCATCAATGGCCATCACGAAATTGTGGTTTCTACAAAAACAACCTGCCATATAGGCTGAGGTTAAAAGATGATGTAATAGGCTACACGGAATGGTGTTCTCTAGAGAACAGCCCTCTACCTGCCTCAATCTTGTCCCTCTTTCAGATCTCAGATTAAACATTTCTTTCCTTTTGCCTTGCTCAGACCTCACTCCTCCTCCCATCACAGCCACCAATAACTGGTTTAATTTCTCTCCCACTAGGTCCTAAGACACCCAGGGTTTACCCTATTGGCACATTCCACTGGGTATTTTTCTAATTTGTTTAATATCAGTGTCACTCAATCTTCTAAGGGCTGAAACCTCCTCTATCTTATGGATATTTGAGTTGGCTGTGCCTGGACCAGAGTTCAGTGCATAATTAGCCTCCAATCAATATTTTTTGGACGGCTAGCTGGCTTCTCTTCATTCTCAACAGCCTTCCTATTTCTGGGCATTTATGGTCTAAGTACAAAACTATTCCTATGAGACTTTATAGGTCCGCAGTATGTTTTATAATAAACATTTGATGGATTGAGATGTTCTCTTTTTTCGGTGCATGTAGACTCTTATGACCAGCAACAGCTGCTGTCTTTCTCTATAGACCCCTCAGCATCTCCTGGTGGAAGTGCCTCCACTCAGCCTTCCAGGCTTATCTAGCCCACCCTCTGAAGGCTGACCATTTATGATTTCCCCCCCCGTACTTTCCTACAGAGGGTGATGCGAATCCAAGACTTTCAGCTTAAAAAACGTCTTAGCCTTTTTGAATCTTATTTGGCTCTGGGACAAATGAGAAATTTTACCAGAACTTAAAAAAAAGAGGCAATTTCAGCTTGGTAGAACTTTGAAAACATGATTACAGAAAAGCAAATTTAAAATACAAACACTCTGTGAAAAGTTTTTTCGCACATCCTCGAATCAAAAAGTCAGGACAGGGCTCAGAGGAGTGAACAGTCTGATATGATTGCAGACAGGTTTGAACTGATGACAGCACTCCACCCTCCCCCATCAGCAGGAAGGGCCCAGACCGCCTCTGTAGGAAACAGAACCTCAGGGGGGCAAAGTCAGTGCTCTGACCTCAGATGCATTCCAAGGCCATTATACAAAAACTGATATGAGCTCTAGGATAAAGCACCCCCATCCCCTCAGGTCTTCACAAATTAACCTTTGAAAAACTCTTCAAAACTCAAACTGTCATTTAAAAAGGCATTAGGGAAGATGATGTAATGCAGAACAGACCTTACATAACTAGCACCTGAAGAGACGTGGGGCATAAAAAAAGGAAATGGAGACTCTCTTCCAGGCAAATGGAGACTCTCCCTCAGGCTCAAATGAATGGAGGTTATTTAATGTTTCAATGGGTGGGGAAGATCATATATACATCTGAATGTCTCAAGGAAAACAACTGATTCTCAAAATAAATTTTAATAGACTTTTTGCTACTAAATTTGCAATGATTTATCAAATAACTCACAGGGGGTACAGATTTGTGTCAAAGGACATACAAGCATTCTGAGCTCTAAGTGGTAGAAGGAAGCTGCTTTCAAGTATTTTAAGTTTTCCACCTGAAGGGGCAAAGACTAATTCAAACAATGGTAATATTATCAGGGAAGGGAGATTAGGGGTTGGCTAATCAGATAAGAAAATAGTAAATTCTTTAATGCAACATTGATTTGTATTTTCTCTGGCTGCAATTCTCATCAGCTTCCTCTAGGTGGAAACTGCAGATCTTTGTTTTAACAAATACAACTTAACTGAGCAAACCTAAGGCAAGTAGGACCCAGGGCCCTGGGAGGAGGGGATGCAGAGCTTCTCTCTTCCCCCATCTTCCTTGACAAACTCCAACCCTTCCAATTATCCCTGGTGTCTGAGCTGTTGGCTAATTTACTAAGACATCAATGAGTCCAGAATATCACAGAGATGACATCAAAGTCCTGTTCTAAGTTGAATGCATTTGTGAAAGCAGCTCTTTTGCCCCTTTCCTGTTCGCCCATTTCTGTCCCCCTCTGACCTTGAAAGAATCAAATTATAGGAATGAGATCACAAAGCAATTGAACTAACTCCTGATTTATGCTCTCCTGAGTGCACACCATGCCTTCCCCAACCTGCTGATTCTTTTCCTAGATTAAAAAAAAAAAAAAAAAAAAGTCAGAATGAAGAATTAAGAAAGAATGGCTAGCTCTCTACCTCCAAGAGCCCCCTTAGCGATCCTGCAGGCAGATCAGGGGTCAAGATGACCTCTGAAGAGTGAGTCAGCCAGTCTGCACGCGATGGAGATGATGCTGAACCCAGTGTCCTGCCTCGATGATTCACTGAGATCCTTCCCCCCAGCTGTCCCGTTAAAACTGTCACAGTTGAGCAGAATCTTCAGAGATGGTCTCTGGACACAAGCCCATCTTCTCCCCAGATTGCCAGCTTTTCTGATTAAAGCATCTTTCCTTTCTACTGACACTTGCCTCTCGAATCACTGGCTTTTGAGCAGCGAGCAGTCAGCCCTGAGTTGGGTAACATTTGGAACCTCTAACCAAATTGAGGGGGTTCTGTTGGCAGGAAAAGGATACCTCTTGAGCACGGGAGCATGTGGGCTGGTGTCCTTTGCTCCTAACAAGATCTCAGTGGTGACAGGGAAGAGGTGGTTCTGGCAAAGCCACTGGCCAAGCGCAGGAAGTCCCCTAACCTTGGAGACAATGACTGGACAAGTGGGTGGGGTAAAAGGCAATGGCTTGGTTTGGAATCTCTTCCCTAAGCACAGAAAGTGAACCATCGGCACAAACACACCCAGGTGCATGGGTGTCAGCAGCGACCCCATGTTGAAACAGCAGCAGCCCCCAAGCAGCAGGTTTCTGCAGCCTAGGCTCCGTGAGGCATTTGGAAACATGACTGACTTACACGGCTCTTCCCTGAAGCCTGCTTATCTGTGACTTCCTTGCCCAAAAGAGAAACAAACAGCATTCTCCGTGCTTATCTGAATACCATACAGTCCAGGAAATCCAGATCCCCATCTATTTATTCTGCCTTTTGTGGCTTCTCGTCACCCTCAACAAAAATAATAGCAGAAACAATGAGACACCAATGCCAAGCAGCATCTACGCTCGTGAATAGACAGAATCCCTTAGCATCTCCTTAATGTTTGTCTGCAAATATTAGCTATGCCTCCCCGGTTTAGGATGCTTGAGAAGGTTGAGCTGTGCTAACACAATTAATTTGCTCATTACATACATCTTCATCAGCAGGGGAAAGGTAAATTCCAGGCCAGCCGGGGATGGCATTAAAAATTCCAAGTGAGTGGGTTTTACAGCAATGATTATTGAATGTCTTTAAGAGGTTTTCTCTCTTCCGATGATGACCAATGACTATTTAATTCCTAGTCAATGTGCTATCCCATGTGCCCATGTCAACAATACTAACCTTTTAAAATCCCTCAACATAATCATACTATAGCTTTGGTTGAATATTTAGCCACTTCCAGCTAAGTTTCTGGCCATAGTTACAGGCTGTTAACATGCAAACCCAGTGATGCGTGAATGTTCCCTCGCCACAGAATCTTGTAAAGTTGGGGTCTCCCTACCCCTGGTTCTCCCCCACCCCCTTTAATCTCCCCTTAAATGTCTGTTGCTGTCTCTAGTCCAGAATTTGCACTTTGGGTCCTTGTGCAGAGGTCTGTGCTTCTCCCTGTGTGGGGAGGACACAGCTTCAGCATGTTAGGAGTATACCCACCCCCTTTCCCATCTCGAATGCTGTCTCCTCCAAGTAGGCTTCCTGGATATGCGAAATCCCAAGACCCTTTATATGTCTTCCCAATGCAATTTATCACCTTCTTCTTCTTTTTTTTTTTTTTTTTACTTTTTTTTAATTGAGTAATAGTCACTTTACAATGTTGTATCAAATTCCAGTGTAGAGCACAATTTCCCAGCTATATATGAACATATATATATTCACTGTCACTTTTTTTTTTCGCTATGAGCTACCACAAGATCTATCACCTTCTTCTTGATACATACTGATTTGTATTCAAACCCAATTCCTCCAGTTCTCTTTAAGAGAGGGGAATGAGACTTCTTTGTGAGTCTAAACTCATCTCTTCCCTGGGCTGTAACAGGCATTCAGTCACAAAGCACTGCATTCTCATTACTGAAGAGCCCTGCCAAGGCAGGGCCACCTCTAGGGAGTACGGTCTATTTACCTTCACAGGCAAAATCCGAGGTCTCCCCACACGGAAGCTGAATCTCCTCCTGCAGCACCACAAACCAGAAATTCCATGGAGAGAAAATTATTTTCCACCTAGCATCAGAGTCTCCAAATGGCAATCATTATGGGAAATAGAAGGCAGTAGTATCTGCACATTTTGTTTATCACATGGTGCTCCTGGGACAAAAAAGAGATGTGGAAGATCAAGTAAGGACTGGCTACTTATGGGGGAAGAGAGATCAAAAAGAAACAGGTCAGAAATAAAGATGGAAGGGTCCAAAGTGAAGTGACTGACGTCATACTTTTTTCCGCAGGGCTAGCTCTGCCAGTGACAGTAGCATCACTAGAAGATTACTGCCTCGAGGCCAGTCCGTGTTGCTTCTCAACAGCCCCTGCACACAAGTTCTTGTGAGAGGGAGCTCATGTGGGGCACCGATCACGGTACCACCTCTCTAGGCTGTGGTCCCTCTACTGGGTTGCTCATCTCTGCAAAAAAATCTGATATTCTTCAGCCTTTGGTTTGAATTCGTGAGACCTCCAGGAGTATATTTGATTTCAGTTACTAATTCCATCTTTCCATCCAAATTGAATTTCCAGACCCAATGTCACTAGGATGAGAATCCATTCCACATTAACTCTCCAAATGGTCATGAAGATAATTAGCAAATGAAACAATGGCATGTTTTAGGCACAGGGAGAAGATAACATGAATAAACAACCCAGACTCTACCTTGGCCTAAACTTCTCAAAGAGCCCAGTGGACTTGCTGTAACACGAGCGCATCAAAGACAGACAGACACGCACTGACGTGACAGAGAACAGGCAGAAGCAGGCATGAACTGGGTAACAGTATGTGCAAATGGCCAGCGAAACGCACAAGTATCCAATGAGTTTGCACAAATGAGGAGCAGATTATCTAAGCTACCTCAGGTTTTTCCTGCCGAGCAGATGCAAACGGCATCTTTAAACATTTTCCACTCTGTGTTTCTCCATCCATGGAAGGCTTTGATTTAAAAGCTGTAATGAGAAATGGAAGCTTCTCAAAGTTCAGTGACTCATTTCACTTTTGGACAAGTAGGGCAGAGACAAATAATTCTATTAAAATATTCTCAGCAGCCCGCATGGCAGAAGCTAACCCATCTTCAACAGTGAATAATAGACTCACCTTAGAGTAATTAAATGTTACAGAGAAGCAAAACATAAGTGCAGATTTAAAACCTTTTGCTATCTTTACGGCTTCTAACTCCAATGATGTGGAAAGAGCACAGGCGTGGGGCAGGGCAGGGCTCTCAGCGGGTCACAGGTGAGCGTTGTCTGGCAATGACCCCCCTTGCAAAGCAGGGGAATCAGAGCACTCTGCGGCTTGCTTCCACCAGTGAACCTCTTTGACCACAGAGGAACTACTCTGCATCATCTTTCTCTCATGTCTCAAATGGAAATAATAATACCAGTTACAAGGATGTTGTGGAGAAAACAATGAAAAGACAAGATAAATGAGAAGATCTTTGAAAAACTAACACTAGACAGAAAACACCTTACTTAAAGGCAAGTTGCTGTTTATCCACAATTTACTTTTGCACGTAATAGCTGCTCAATTAACATCACATGTTTCCGTTGGTGACCCCTGACCTCCTGGTTGCTAAATGCAGTGGATTCTTTACAGTCATCATCCAGCCCACCCCCCAGCTTTCTCAAGGCTTCTATCAGCCCTTTTCTGAAACACCTCTCTTGGTTCAACTTTTACTCTGTCACTTTCTTCCAATTCAAATCCAAATGGCAACTCCAGGCAAAGTCTTTCAGTGGCTTGTTGTCCGCTGGCTTTGGGCTGTCCCAGCTCTCCGGGAGTACTGTCCCTGGGTCATCTCCTCTGCTGCTATGTCTGTCCCTGCTCCCACACCTTGATCTCCATCGCCTCTAAACTCCAACTAGACATCAACAACTTTCTGGGTGTCTCCACCTGGGACCCCTTTCCTCATCACCTGCCTAAAATGGAACAATCATGTCTCCAGCCCCTGACCCTACAGGCATCACTGCTGGAGTCCACAGTCCCAATCGGTCCTTAGCTGCGAAGAACCGCAGTTTTCCACTCTTCTGTCACCCCCTGCTCTCATCAGCTGATTACAGGTCACCCAAGTTTGCCTTGGATGCATTTCCTGAATCATTCCAGCCACATACAAGGAAGATTCTTTTCATACCTTCACCAAATTACTGCAAATAAACCACTCTGCTGATTTCCATGACCTCCAGGCGTTTCTCCTTCTAATCCATCTTCCCCACCATTGCAAACTGATCTCTCTAAAGCTGAAATCTTGTCCTGCAGAATTTAACACTTCCCCTCACCCCAGTGGCTCTGCTTTGCCTCCAGGAGAAGCCAAACACTTTATGCACCTTGCCGGCCTCCCACCACAGTGGGTGGAACTGACCAACAGAGACCCCAGCTCTAGAATCCATCCTCTCATTTGCACCGAGGCCACGCCTCTCAGGGACTGCTCCCTGCCAGTGACTAAGCATGATGGAAACACTAACACAGGTACAATTCTGGGAGACATGGGACTCCTGTGTTGGCTCAAGGGCTCCCCAGTGGCTCAGCTGAGCCTTCCTGAGAGTTCATGGCCGCCTAGGATGCTTCCAGCCAACCTCTTCTCTCCTTCCTTCCCGCTCAGACTTTACTTTCAGGCTTCTCCAGCTCCTTCCTAATGTCCTTTCACACAGGCATTTTCCTTTATAAAATCCTTGAGGGTTTCATGCTGCCTTGAGGTCTGCTTCTCAGGACACTCAGACTAACACACATCACAAACACGTATGTTTTTGTTCTGCAAATTCCTACTTGTACCATTGATTGCTGTCATGCGTTCTTACATTTTTCTATTCTCTCTGTTGTCAGCATTGTTCTCTTTCTAGACCAGTTCTTGCTCGCAGGTGGGCATCCCTTTCTTTTAGCTAAATTAGGCCCCTCTCCTTGGTAATCATCCAGCAGACTATGTACTGTTCTCTACTCCCTGCTGTAACCGCAGACCTGCCATGTTTCCACTGTTAGGATGTGAGCTCTTCAAAGGCAACAGTCACATCCACAGTCCATCCCTAGAGTCCAGTACAACACGTTACTAGACATTCACTGGCTGCTCTGTTCTCATGTTTAGATTTCTTCTGCTTTGCTATTGCTGTGTTTCAAAACTTCCAAAATTAATGGCTGAAAACGGCAACTGCTATATCAGGTTCATGAGTCTGTGGTCAGGAATGAAAGCAGAGGTTAGACGGTATGTCCTGGCTCTGCTCTGTGGTTTCTGGGGCTTCAGCTCGGCAGCTCCAGCAGCTGGAGGTGGCATGACTCACATGAGTGGGGTCCAGGTTCTATCTATCAGGCTGTAATGGCTCCTTTACGTGCAGGTCTAATGCCTGGACTGGGATGGCTGAAATACCTGGGTGCTGACCAACATCTCTCTCTCCCTCCCTCCCTCTCCATGTGGCCACCTTGGGCTTCTTCACAGCATGATAGCCTCCGAATGGTTGGGCTTCCTATGTGAGTGCCTTACACAGGAAGGAAAACAGGAGCAACCGGTAGATGCCGCAAAGAATCTTCTGGCCAAGTCTCAGAAGCCCTAGAACACCCCTTCTGCTGGATTCTGTTGACCACAGTAGGCACAGGCCAGGGGCATGCAGAGGTAGAGGGGCACAGACACCTTCTGTTGATGGGGAAATGCATGCCCACACAGGGAGAGGAAGAACTGAAGGCGGTCCTCTTGCAGACAAGCTACCTCCAGAGTCCATCTTAAGTGACACTTGTCAGAGACACCTCCTTTCTCAGACATCCCACCTAAAGGACACAGTCCCCAATGGCTATTTTGTCACCGTGTTTATTCCCTTTGAAACACTCGTCCATCTGTGTGTCTAACTGCTTCCTGACCACCCCTGTGCTACAGTCTAAGCCCCATGGAGACAAGCTCACCGTTGTATCCCCACCCCTGACACAGGGCATGGGGAGGAATAGAGGCTAGTTTTTAAGTGCACACACAAGAAAGAGAGACTCTCTTGTTCAACAGAGCCTCCCAAACTAGACACGGTTTCTATATAACAAAGACTATGCCTTTTTGAACCCCAAAGACAACATAGGGTTCCCATAGCATCAATAACCCTTTGTTGAGCAATAATAACAATCTGGGTCCTCACCCAGAACGTTCCTGGAGGCATTTTGGTGGAAGCCACCTTCTGCAGGAAAGGCCACTGGAGAAGATCGCAGGTGCTGAAGCTCACACTGCCCCCTGCTGGTCCCTTCCGATTTGCCATGAAGGGCCGAGGGCCAGTGAGCTCCCCACTGTGGTGGTTCATCCCTGAAGGCTCAGGGGAAGGGTCGAAGAGTGGACAGATGAAGGACAGTCGTCCTGGCACAAGTCACCCACCTCCTCTGAGCCAACTGTCTCTTCTCTAAAAGGTGGCTGTGAACCCAGGGAGTTGTATTCACAGAGATAATAGCAAAGAACTTGTTGAGAAGTCTAGGATGAGGGAGGTGTTCAGTTCATGGTATTCTCCTCATCTCAAAGGCCTGCAGTTATAAAGGAGCACTATCTCTAATTCTTGACAACCACACTTTAAATATTTCACATGCTTTCTATCTAAGCGAATGAATAACTTTTGTCTTGTACTTTCAAACAAAGAGGCCATGAAAGGACCCGGGAAAGGACCACAAGAAACACAGTGCTCCAGCTCTGTCTGAGATAACAGAAGTGAAAAATGTTTCCACTGAGACTTGCACTGGCTTGGACATGATTCATAACTGGCCCTCAGAGACAGCACAGTCACACTCTATCAGTACATTAAGGCCATCAGAACCAAGCAAGGCTGACCTCTGTTAATTTTCTAAACTGCACTGACAAATAAAGGTTACAGAGGAAGAACTGGTGTTTGTAAGCAAGCTGGTAAATCATAAACACTTGTGATATTTTAACTCTAGACACCATAGGAACAAAAAAAGTAACTACCAAGACGTAAGGCAAGTAAATAATGCTGTTCTCACTGGCCTGTCAGAAGGATATTAAGAAAGATATTTCAAATGCACGAAGAAAAATATATATTGCTCAAGCAACAATCAACTCTAGTTCCATCTGCTGAAGGAAGATTATCTGGTTTACAAATCACACGTGTCACTAGCTATTTTTCCCCTTCCACTATCAAGCTTTTGACCCATCCACAGAATAATGAAAAGTTGTGCCAAACAGGCACTAGATGCGACGAGAATTACAAAATGGAAATAGTTCCTTTTTGCACATAAGATTCTCTGGCCAGTTTGTGGATATGAGAAGAGAGTTGAAATATGTTGAGATTATGTTTAGTTTACGAGTTGTGCTTTCTCTCCCCTGTTTGTAGTGATAGCTGCAAATTACATTGCAAATAAAATATGTGGTATGAAAAAGCAGAATCCATTTAAAAGGAAATTCTATAGAGAAAAGGAGAGAAGGGACACATAATTTGGGGGAGAGCAGAGTCTACAAGGCATGGAACTTGGTGTAAAATGATACTATTGTTTTAAAACATTCCTTTAGTTAGAGAATTCAAGTGTATCATTTTTGACTTTATTGAAACCAGGCAAAGACCTATTATTCTTCGGTTTAGGTAATAGTATAGACTTAGAAAACTTTTTTCTCTTACGGGCTAAACAGTAAATATTTTCCTATCCTGTTGTAGCATAAAAGCAGCCATAGGTGCTACGTAAATAAATGAGTGCAGCTATATTCTAATAAAACTTTATTTACGAAAACAGATGGTGGGCCAAATACGGCCCATTTGTGGTTACCTGCTGACCTGTGCAATAGAACATCATAAAGCTATGCTTCCCAAAACAGAGACAGCTCTAGAAGTAGGGGGAAAAACCCCCAAAAATCCATGTGCACAGCCTGAGGAAGGTAAGAAAAAGTCACTCAAAATAAAGTTTAGGTTTAGCCGCCCTTTTTAGTAGGCACGGAGGACAGACAGCTCTGTCCTGCTGTCCCCTCACAGTCACCCCCCATCCCTAACCCTGGCACCCACTGATCTGTTCTCCATCACGACAGTTTGTCTTCTCGAGAATGTCAAGTAAGTGGACTCATATAGGATGTAATTCTTTGAAACTGGCTTTCTCCCTCATGTAGGGTTCTGTCTTTAAAGTTCATCTAAGTTGTTGCATGTATCAATAGTTTGTTTCATTTTATTGCTGAGTAATAAACAATTGTATCCAAGTAGTTTTTTTTTTAATCCATGTACCTATTAAAGGATGTTTGAGTTGTTTCTAGAATTTTGACCATCACAAATAAAGCTGCTATGAACATTTGGGTACAGATTTTTGTGCAAGTGTAAGTTTTGGTTTCTCTGGGATGGATACCAAGGACTGGTATTGCTGTGCTGTATACTAAATGTGTATTTCATTTTATACAAAACTGCTGATCCTGTTTCCACTAGAGAGGTTTTCTAATCATTGCATTATTATTTTTCCGTATTAGGCAATAACCTCCACCTGGTAAAGCTCCCACGTGCACTGGCTGAGGGACCCTCTTGAGCAAATTCTTCAGGTTCTAACAACCATCACCTCCTTTTGAAAATGGGGGTGACCATGGTTCTTATCTCACATGGTTCAGGTGAGTCAAGGAGAGGATGGTGCCGGAGCACTCAGGCCAGTGTCCACACTAGTGGCTCTCAACCAGGGCCATTCCAACCCCAGGGACTGTGGCAACGCCTGGAGACATTTTCAGCTGTCACAACGGAGGGAGGTCCTCTGGGTATCTGGTGGGTGGAGACCAAGGATGCTGCTCAACATCCTACAATGCACAGGAGGCACCTCCAACTGAGAATTACCCCGGCCCAGTGTTGAGAAACCCTGGTCCACGCAGAAAACACTCAACAAATACCTCTATCATCATCACCATCATCCTTATTAATAGAAAGGATGTTTATTCAAACTCAGCACATTACTCAACTTACTCAAGAATTCTAGGCACGTGAACCTCTCAAGAAGAATACTGACTTTAAAGGAAAAGAAGCAATTCCCTATTATCCTGAAACCAAGAAAGTGAATATGTAAGTAAAATTAATCATCACTGGTTTTAAAAATCTTAAGGAAATGATTAAAATCTCTTAAGGAAATGTTAATGTCCAAAGATTTTTCTGAAACTCCCCTGAGAACCCTGCATATGCCTAGAGTCCTAATATGACTACCAGCGGTGCTAAAAATAATAATAAAGAACAAATATTTCCACATTTTTCACCATAAAAAAAACTGTTTCAAATCTTAAAATACACTATAAAAGAAACATTGAGATGTTGCTAGGCATCCATTCAAATCAGCTCAGTTCAGATGGACTTCACTTACGAGTGTGAGAGGACTGCTGCAGATCTGACCTAAGGTGAAGCTGGGATAACACAAGGAAAGGACCAAAATAGTTCTGTCACTGTGAATTAAAAAATGTCTGTTCACCTCAGATTCTTCTCCCCAGCTTATTCTCTTGGTACAAGTAAACAAGTAAACTATGTGACTCCATTTAGCTTGACCAGCATATAGCCTGATTCAGCTGCATGACTCTGGGCCTCCTACGCCCGTGGTCTCTTCATCTGCAAATAGACCCAAAGCACCATCCAGGCCCCTTCCAGGTCAGATGTGCTTTGGGGAGGTTCCATCACCAGTTGCTTGTAGGACAGCCCTTGGGAAGAGGCTGGGGAGAGGCTTCCAGCTCCTTCCACTTCTCCTCCAAGTCCCAGAGTAGCCTAGAGTACAAACCATCTCAGGGTTTAGCCAACCTGAGCTTCCCACGTAAATCAGGAGAGTGACTGGCAGAGCCGCGAGTGTGCGAGGAAGAACAGACATTGAATTTGTTTATTCAATGTTTTAACACGTTTAGAATTTATTCAAAGTGCATTGAGCAGCCCTTGAAAGAATGTTAACGTGATCTGATTTGCATTTATTGGTTTGCTTTGTTTTATTTTCTCCTGCTTTGTTGTCTGTGACAGCCTTATTAAGATATAATTCACATATCCATACAATTCACCCACTGAAAGTGTATAATTCGGTGGCTTTTAGCATATTCACAGAGCTGTGCAGCCCTTACCACAATCAATTTTAAAGCATTTCATCACAAAAAGAAATACTGTACCCCTCCCTAGTCGGCTCACACCCCCTCACATCAAGTTTAGCTCTGGGGATAACCGACCAAAGTAAATTTCACAAATCCTTCCAGAGCTGTTCTCTAAGTCTGTTTTTCCTTTTTAATATGATTGACCATTTTTGTCTTCTGGTTTCTGACGGGCAACATTTACTTCAAGGTTAGGATTAGGTGAGGAAGGTACCTGGCCTCCAAAACAAAATCTAAGGCAGCGCTGAAGCACTCACTCATCAAGAAAATTAACACTACAATACCATATTTAAAACTCAAAATGAATGTAAAAGCTCCAGAATTTTAAGCTAGAATCCCCTAATCCTTTCGGTGATAAAATGTTAGGTATTAAAGCAGGTGCCAATCTATAAACCATAGTTTACCAACTTGATCTTTGAAAATCTTTGAAAAAATTTGAAAAAATTCTCTGGCAGAACTCAAGGGCAGAAGTGACACCAAACACACAGACTTGCTGCAGCGAAGGTTTTAAAAAGATCTTCGGGACAAGGTGAGTGGAGGGTTCGTAGAAGTTGCTGATACTAATTTATTAAGTTAGTAAAAATTATGAAGGAACATAAAAAGCAGAGTAATCTTAATAGGGCTCTACAACTGAGCCAGCTGATAAAACGAAGCCCAGAAGGGAAACATTTCAGGAATAAAACCCAGAGGTACTCAGGAAAAACAGCCAATGATAAACGACCCTGAGAAACCATTAGTTTGGCAAGATGCAAAGGAAAAAGGTGTTTGGCTACATTAATGAAAGGATATGGAAAACTTTAAAGATACTAGATCGTGCATGAACTTCCGCCTCACATGGTAACGCCCTTGCCCCAACCTCCCCCAACAGTGGGTGCTTTTCTAAAAACTCTGGTCCATTTGATTAAGAAGCCCAAGATGAGGGACACATGTCCTGAACACAGCCGCATATATTTTTTTAAAAAGGTTCAACTAGGTCAATACAGCTCAAAAATAAGTAGCTTTGAGAGACATATATACATGAAACGTCAAATCTGGGTCTTGACACTCATCCGGAGGCCCTCCCACCACGTCCACCCCGCCCGGTCTTAGTCCACAGGGGCCACTGGGAAGGAGGAAGCGCTTCACCCACCTTATGCAACCATTCCTGTTGGGTTTTTCTGTTTGTGCCAGATTGTGCTCCCCACTCTTTTCTACCCTGTTTACTCTCTGAGAGTCTGACCTCCCTGGGCTGCATCTGTGGGTTCCTGCGCCTCCTGTTTCTCATTTGGTAACAGGCAGCCCCTGGGGACAGCAGAGGGGGAGCTCCTCTGAGGCTTCTCGGTGACCGTTCACAGCACCATGGAGAGTCCCCAAATGACTGGGAGACCACCTAAGATCTGGGCCACACCCCAAGCAGGCCCTGAGGCTTCTGCCTTCCAGGCTTTGGCATTTCAGCAGCCAGACCTTGTAGCTTTAGTGCATGCCGAGACTGGCAGCATTGGGGTTATGCCTGTCATTTCCCCACGGAGGCAGTGTAAATATGGCCATTTTACAGAGAAGGGTCCTGTGATAAAGTACAGCCCTTTCACGACAAGCCATGGATGCTTCCTCCCTTTAAGGGTTTTGGTGTTGTTGCTTATTGTGGTAAAATACATACAACACAAAATATGCCATGTTAACCATTTTTAAGTGTATGATTCAGTGACATTATTAATTCACAATGTTGTGCAACCATCACCACTGCATGTCTCCAAAACTTTTTCATAACTTCAATCTTTAACCTCTTTTCTAAACAATTTTTCTGGTAAAATACACAAAACTTGCCATCTTAACCACTTCTAAGTGTAGAATTCAGTGGCGTTCAGTACATTCCTACTGAGCAACCATCACCACCATCCATCTCCAGAACGTTTTCGTGTTCCCAAATGAAAACTCTGTGCCCATGAAACACTCTCTCCCCAACTCCCTCCCCCAGCCCCTGCTAGCCATCCTTCCACTTTCTGTCTCTGTGACTTCAACGATTACAGGTACCTCCTATGTGAAATCACACAGTCTTTGTCGTTTGGTGTGTGCCTCATTCACTGAACATAATGTCCTTCATGTTGTAGCCTGTACCAGACCTTCACGCCTGTCTAAGACTGAATATATCCCATTATATGTGTAAATCACGTTGTCATCCACTCACCTATTGGTGGACATTTGGGTTAAGTCCACCCTTTGGTTATCCTGAATAACGTTGCCATGAACATTAATATACATTATCGGATTCCCAGTGTTCCACTCTTAGGAATACAAACCTGGAATAGCTGGCGCATATGGTAACTCCATGCTGAGGTTTTTGAGGAACTCCATGTGAGGTTCATTCTTTTATTCAACAACAAAAAAGAAAGGTTAAAACCCTTGACCTACATGTCCATTCTTATGCAATTTTAATAAATAGATACTAAACCTACGAGAACTTCCAGTGAAACCATCTACAGAACTTAAAGAGGGAAGGTCATAGCTCAAGCGGTAGAGCACATACTTAGGATGCGTGAGGTCCTGGGTTCAATCCCCACTACCTCCTCTAAGAATAAATAAATACTAATGAAACCTAATTACCTCCCCCCATCAAAAAATAAATAGAAAAATAAACTTAAAAAAAAAAACCAAAACAAACAAACAAAAACATACATAGCACCTATGGAGGGTAACAATCCAATTCCTGGTACTTGGCTGGTTAATCCACGGCCTGGTGCTTGCCTTACGCCACTGTAAATGCAGCAACGTGAGAGCAATGATACATCATTGTTCCTCTGAAATTAAAGTTGTATCAGAAACATCTTCCTAAACTTTGCTGTCAGTGAAGTAGTCAGCTTTCATTACTATTTTTAGGGATATAATTATATGGGAAAAAGTCCTTATTTTGAAAATGAAAGCCCTGCCACGCCTACGCACAGACACAAGACGGGAGAGAGACGAAGCTCCGTTGTCCCTGCAATCTTTTAATCCACACCTGCACCAAAATAACCTCCGTCGCATCCCAACCCGGAGCGTCTCTGTAGCCTCCCCCTCTATGAAATCTAATAAAATACCAGGGGTAAGTGTGCATCTGCCTCACCACTAAGAAGGGAGTCACTTGTCACCGGAGAGACGGCTGCGGAATCTTCCAGGCGGTGACTCCTGCGCAAAGCGGAGCTCAGAACAAAGCGTCATCCCCGCATCCCTGTCCAATAACCGCATCAGTGGGGAGGCGCAGTTCGGAAAGCGATCATGACACCCGCAGCACAGAGCCTGTCTGCCCCCAGTAAACAGTGATGTGTCAGTTCCAGCAAACTCGACGCTGCTCCTGCAAACATCCTCCCTCCAGTTTACCTGGCGTTTGGACCCCGTGATGGCAGGGGCCTGGGGTAGGCCGACACCCTTCTCTGAATGTGGCTAGAAGCAGGGTTTATGGAACCAACACCAGGAGCATCTAATGTGGAAGTCCCATCGGACACACTGCCCGGGTCCCAGCTTGTAACCAGATGCCTTCCAAGACAAAAAGAAATGGCAGCTCTTTGCACAAAACTGTCAAATCCACTGCACCGAAACTCACTCTGACTCAAACATCAGATGAAAATTTTATCCTTTCTTTTCTTCTTTATAATTTTAGGGGGGAAATTGTAGATCATTTCTAGAGAGATATTTTAGAATTTTTTTTTCCTTAAGAAGTAGAAGGTGATTTGTAATGCACAGGCAAGCAGCCCTGAGGCACACTTAGTCAACAGTTCTCAGATTTTAAGGTGTCAAAAGTCACCCCTGCCATGCGCTGGTTGAAAGTGCAGGCTCTCAGGCTCCACGTCCAGAAGGTTATGCTCCTTTAGGTCAGCATGCTAGGAATCTGCAATTCTAATTCTGATGGAGGTGGGGTGTTGGTTTACCATACCGGTATCACAGATCTGCAAATGGACGGCTTAAATCATGAATTTATCCTCTGACAGTTCTGGAGGTCTGAGGTCTGACAGGAGCCTCCTGGGGCTGAAATCAAGGTGTGGGCAGGACTGTGTTCCTTCTGGTGGCTCTGGGCAGGGATCTGTTTGTCTGCTTTTCCAATGAGATTCTAGAGGCTTCTGGAGTTCCTTAGCTGGTAGACCTCCCCCCCGCCCCAATCTCCAAAGTAAGCCACATTGCATCTCTCTGACCTTGTTTCCATACATTTGTTTAAACACACACACACACACACACACACACACACACACACTCCACACCACAACCACACCTGCATCACTCTGATGCTCCTTTCCTGTAGTCAAATCTCTCTCCTGTCTTCCTCCCATGAGGACCCTTGTGATGACACTGGATCCACCCTAGATGATCCAGGACCGTCTCCTCACCTCAAGGTCCCTAAGCTGAATCACATCTGCAAAGTCCCTTGTGCCCTGTAAAGCCATGTATCTACAGCTTCCTTGGACTAGGGCGTGGACATCTATTCTGGGCAGAGAACAGGACTTACTCGGCCCACCGCAGCTGGTCTACAGTGTACCAGACGTAGAAGAAAAAACCGCAAGGAGCAGTATTTTCTCCATTTTTCTAGTGACCCACGAGACCCGCAGGCCAGCGCTTCTCCACCAGGGAAGAAGGTGAGGGGGACATTTGGCAATGTCTGGAAAGAGCTGTGCATTAGCATGTGGGTGGGGACAAGAGAGAACGAGAGCCCATGGGTAGGAAAGCAAGATGGTGACCCAAGGGTCTAAAAAGGTAAGAGCAAGGGTGTGGTTTTCCACAAGTCCCCTCCTCCCTGGGCAGTTCTAAAGGAAAGGACATGCATTGCGGGGTCAGCTGAACCCAGGTCTGTGTCCCAGCTCTGCTGCTCCTCTGGCCATGACGTGGAGGTTGTTTCATGGGACTCTGAGCCCCAGTTTCCTCGTCTGTAAAGTGAGGAGAGTCAGATGCCCTTTGGAGAGGTGAGGTTAGCCTTCGGATATGATGCCGCTAACACGCCCTTCGCCAGGTTAGTTCCCCTACTACCAACTAACGTGCACCCATTTCAGTCTCGCTCAGGTGGCTTCTCCTAGAAGGTAGGGACTTTGTGTTACTTACCATTGCCCTAGAAACTGCCCAGACCTAGCTAGATGCTTACATCTAACCAATAGTGGTCAGATCAAAAGGAAAATAAGTGAAGAAGCAGCTCTCACTAGTACATAAGCCTATATGTTGGTCAAATGTGAGACTTCAACTACAACACTAGGGGAGGGGATTATGAAAAGTCACTGAATTCTATAGAAATGCACACATTACGATCCAGTCCCCAAAGCACTGCGTACAAAGCATGAACATCAATGGCAGGTGTCTAACTAAAGACCGATGGGAAAGGAATCGCATTGTAAGAGATAAACAAGGGATGGAGGAAGGGGACATGAGTCTGCACACTCTCCAGCTGGAGAGGAGACCCAGCAGGAGTGACCCGGAGCCCTGCTGGCGGGGTTACACATGGTAAGGGTGGACTCGCCGAGCAGAAGGGGCCCAGGCGCAATCCTCAGCTACTAAAGTCTTGGGACAAAACAATTTCCGGCTGAGGCTCTGTGTGTACCCAGCGAGGTCCTGCTTGTGGAAAGGGCACACACAGGTGAGCACCCCCATTGGAACCCCGCCTGGCGTGGGAGGCCCTGCTACAGAGGCCAGCTGCACAGCTCATGCCCGGCACCACAGGGCGCAGCAGGACACACCACCAGCACCCTCATCCCTGGAGCGGGCGAGAACAAAGTGCTGGCTTCCGTGAAGTGAGGGAGGCCCCGGAAATGCTTCATCCTTGACAGGTCAGCTCCCGGCGCCAATACCAGAGGCACTGACTGTGACCTGCGTCTAACAGTTCATCAAGTTACGAGGGGAGCATCTTGCCTTTTCCTGGTCAGAAACCACCCTGGGTGTGGCTTCCTCTCCATCTTTGCCACACTGAGGAAAAAGCTTTATAAAAAAAACACATTGGACCCTTATTCATCTGGGATTTGCCTGCAAGACACGACGAGATTTAACCTAAAAGCCAAAGATGAGCGGGTTTCCCAAGTGAGAAGGCAATCCTTCGATAGCATAGCTATCGAAGTTGTGTCAGACCAACTTCTAGTGTACAGCTCCCCACTGTCTAGGAATCACGTCAAGGAGTCACAGCGCTGCAAAGTGGAGCACAAGACCCCTTCCTCCAGGTCACTGCAAATCTCTATCACATGCTTTTGTGACGTGTTTAAGTTTTTAACTCTGTTATGACTGACAGACAAGTGGGTCCGTTTATCTAAAACAGGGTCCCTTTGCATCCCTTTGTAGCAGAGACAGCAACAATGAAGAGCAGAATTTGTTAGCCTGGCTTTAAAATTAGCAAAGTGATTCAATTTTTATGACTTGTGGTCAAGAAGCCTGGCTTGTCCGTGAATGTGTTTCGTGGCTTTGCAGGGAAGAGTGAAGAAAAGATTAAGGGGGAGAAATGTCCGGCTTAGATGTATATAAATATCTATATGTTGTAAAAATCTAAGAAAGATCATTTAAAGGGCACTGACCGGCTCTGGGAAGGAGGCAGGGAGGGAAGCTGCAATGACTACAGAACCAGATCTGTAATCTGGTTCCTTTTAGAATGCTCTGAAGAAAAAGGCCAAAATGTAAAAACTGCACTGTATCTTTCTGTTGGGTACACTTAAGATACCATTTCATAAATGAGATTCTGGACCATTCAAGGTCCTGTCAGCAAAAATAATTCAACTCAGAAGTGGAAGGATGTGGGGGAATCTGGAGACCTCACTGTTGCTCACTAGTTGGGAACTCTGGTTGCTAAAAAAATAAATGCAACATCACCTGGACTGCCGAAGGAGCAGCAGAAGTCTCCCTCATTAACAACATTCACCTGTTATTAAGAATTTCTTGTTCCTGAAGAATTGTGACCTCAAGCTTTCCTCTAGTAATCTCATGTTTTTCTTTTAAAAAAATGACTTCTCTAGTAAGCTACAAATGCATTTCCTACTGTTTTATCTGAAACCATATTAACAAAAGTGGTTCTGTATTATTTATGAGAAGGAACAGAAATATTTCTTGAACAGAAATGTGGGTTGCAGCTGCTAAAAAAGAGAAAAATACTACGGGAAAAAAATGCAAAAACAGACCTGGATAAGTTAGTAAGGAATTTGTTTACTGTTGTCTAAAGAGTATTATGTAATGGGATTGGTAAGTCTGAGTAAGCTCTTATCACAGATGGTAAGAAAATCTCTCTCTTCCGTTGCCCCAAATGACCCTGAAAGTGTAAATAGGGTAATATTGCATTTCAAAGTTGGTAAAATAAAACTGAAGTGTGCTGTAACAATGGGAAATAAGGAGGGAGCATCTATAGTTATTATTTACATTTTCCAACATCTTATTAGCAGGGGAGACACTTCTAATAACAAGATTTCTATTTACATGCAGTGGGATAATAAGTTAAAATATTCACTGCTAGTTCTGTAATTATTTTAAATTTTGCAGGGTGCCTGTACTGATGTCATTTTGGGGATGGTCTGCAATCATTCCATTAACTAAATCAACCTAAATGGTGGGGAAAGTCAGTCATTAAGCATTTTACATCTGTAGCTTCTGCCTTTCTCTTGCTTCCTGTCTTCAGAACACTCCCGCAGTCCATCCATGGTGGATGATGTAGCACTTTGGTGTATCATCACCCTTCTCCAAAGATTTGTTTCATAAATAAAAAGAAAGAAGGAAAAGAAACTGGTTCTTCAAAGCAAAAATAAAAGCAAGTTCCTCCAGGTCACCCAAACTCATCCCGAGGAGAGGTGGCCATTGGCCTCACTGTCCAGAGACCAGAAGGATTGGAAGGAAAAAAACAGGAATTTAGATAAGCATATGAAAATATATTGCTTAAAAGTGCCCCTACTCACTTTTTTTTGTTTAAATAGGCGTGCCCTAGGGAGAATTTCCATTGTTCTACTGGGTAATAAACACTGAAAGAGACTCACTGCTGCTTAATCCCACAACAGGCATTCCTCTCCTTGGGATGCCAGGCTTACAGAGTGAGGAAAACAAGTTAACCCTTTGAGGACCCAAGTGCCACTTGTAAGTGTGCCTCCAAATTCCTTAACCTCATAGCAGGTTCATCCTCTGAGATGTTTGTGCACGGAAATACCTGATTAGAGAACTGCTCTATTTAGCATTTTAGGAAATCTTCAAATTTTTAACTAACTGATATAATATTATGATATTTAAAACCCAGTGAATGTCTGCAGCCATTGTGGAAAACAGTATGGAGACTCCTCAAAAAACTAAAAATAGACTTACCATATGATCCAGCAATCCCACTCCTGGGCGTACATCTGGAGGGAACTCTAATTTGAAAAGACACGTACACCCCAATGTTCACAGCAGCACTATATACAATAGCCAAGACATGGAAGCAGCCTAAAGGTCCATTACAAATGACTGGATAAAGAAGATGTAGTATATTTATACAATGGAATATTACTCAGCCATAAAAAAGAATAAAATAATGCCATTTGCAGCAACATGGATGGACCTAGAGATTGTTATTCTAAGTGAAGTAAGCCAGAAAAAGAGAAAGAAAAATACCATATGATATCACTCATATATGGAATCTAAAAAAGAGAAAAAGGACACTATGAACTAACATACAGAACAGAAACAGACTTGCAGACATAGTAAACAATCCTATGGTTCCTGGGGAAAGGGGGTGGGAAGGGATAAATTTGGGAGTTTTGAGATTTACAAATGTTACCCACTATATACAAAAATAGATTTTAAAAAAGTTTCTTCTGTATAGCATAGGGAACTATGTTCAATATCTTGTAATAGCCTTTAATGAAAAAAAATGAAAATGAATATATGTATGTATATGCATGACTGGGACATTGTGCTGTACACCAGAAATTGACACATTGTAATTGACTGTACTTCAGTTAAAAAAAAAAAGTGAATGTCATATGTAGCTTACTATAATTCGAAACTTTGGCATGAAGAATTGGAAGTTTGGTTAAAAGGGAGTTCTACACTGGTTTCCTAGTTTGCAACTGGAACATTTGTTTTTTGAACACCACCAGAGCAGAAAATGCCACATTTTCCCAATACACATGTAGAACTGAATAGAGATTGCTAGCAATCCACTTTCCTTCATTTATTCATTCATTTGACTGTACATGTTTGAGCACGTCCTATGTGGATGGACCAGCAGCAGAGGTTGGGAATTATGCAGATAATGGAATCTGAGATGCCATTATCAAAAAGCATGGATGTCTGTGCAGAAAACGCAATGGCTCGGGGAAAGGAAGACAGAGTGCCGACTGAGGGTGAGGTTTTATACAGATTGAGGAGGCAGTGCAGAGAACTGAGGAGAACTCATTTCTGAGTTTTGCCAATTTACTATTGTGAAAGATGTTAACAATAGGGGAAGCTGGGCAAAGGAAATACAGGAACTCTCTAGTATCTGCAATTTTTCTAAATTCAAAAATCTTTTTAAAGAAAAAAGGGGTAAAAAAAAGAGAGAGATGCTGAGGCCGTTTCACAGAGACAGTATGACAGGAAGAGGACTACACAAATGTGAGCAGTGATGAAGCTGACGGGGGCAGAAGTGGAGGAGAGGACGAGTGGGATGGTCTTGGATACATCTTGAAGGAAGAACCCACGGAATTTGCTGATGGGCTGGATGGTGGTAATGAGAGGAGAAGGGAGTCAGGGATGATTCAGAGTTCGGGGCCCTGGGCACCAGGAAGCATGGAGGTGCCCGTGAGTGAGACGGGCTAGGACTCAAGAGTTCATTTTGGATGTGTGAAGTCAGAGATGCCTGTTCACAGGCTGAGCAGAGAGGCAAAGTCAATATATTGGAATGGATTAGTCTAGAGCTCAGAAGAGATCAGGGTTTGAGGTACAACTGAGACACCATCAACGTCAGGCACATAACCCACCATGTACGTGGGAGAGCTCACAGGGACTGCGTGGGGGTGCTTGGGCGGGAGGGCGGGGGGTCAGGAGCACAGGGCAGGGAGGGAGGGAGGCAGGTCCGCAGCAGCCCTGTCTGTTACCAGGTAAAACCCCTGCAACCCAGCTAAGCCTGTCACAAATCAAAAGGATTTCCGATGGAGCCTTTGTAGCCAGGATGTTGAAGAGGCGGGGCAACTGAGGTGGGAGTTTGTCATGGAATCGTCTAAGTGTGCATGTGTGTGTATTTCAATCTGCACTCTGTCTTTCCTTAAAAATAGGTCCCTTTTGAACCGTTGTACACTGTTGGTGGGAATGTAAATTGGTGCAGCCACTGTAGAAAACAGTACAGAAGTTTCTCAAAAAACTAAAAATACAATTACCATATGATCCAGCAATTCCATTCCTAGGTATATACCCAAAATAACAAAAACAATAATTCAAAAACACTCAATGTTCATAACAGCATTATTTACAATTGCCAAGATGTGGAAGCAAGCTAAGTGTCCATCAATAGATAAATAGAAAAAGAAGGTGTGATACACAGATAAATAGATATACACACACAGCAGAGTACTACTTAGCCATAAAAAAGAATGAAATTTCATCATATGCAACAACATGGATGGACCTGGAGGGTATTATGCCAAGTGAAATAAGTCAGAAAGAGAAAGTCAAAAACTGGATGATATCACTTATACTTGGAATCTAAAAATTACATCTAATTTGTGAATATAACAAAAAAGAAGCAGACTCACAGATCCAGAGAACAAACTGGTGGTTACCAGTGGGGAAAGGGAAGTAGGGAGGGGTAATATGGGGGTAGGGGATTAAGAGGTACAAACTACTATATATAAAATACATAAGCCACGAGGATATATTGTACAACATGGGGAATACAGCCAGTACTTTATAATAACTATAAATGGGAGTATAACTTTAAAAATTGTGAATCACTATATTGTAAACCTGTAATATATATTATACATCAACTATACTTCAATTAAAAAAATAGGTTCCTTTCCAAGATCCTCGGGGACTTCTGAGATTTTGTGTCAGTAGTTGTGTCCATTCATTTACAACCTATTTGCATAGCAAAACCCAGGTGATTCTGTATGCCAAAGGGCTTAATCTGGACATTCTACCACTGACAGGGGTAATGACAGGGGTCAGATATTCAGGAAAACCTCTTTTGGCTTAAGAAAGCAATAAACTCAATAAATAAAATCTACCCCCAAAGGCAAGGATTTATAGTACAGTCAATGAGAACTTTTTCCCCTTTCCATTCTAGCTCTAACACAGCATTCTTAAGTCCTGCAGAGAGAATTCTGCATAATAGTTGAGGAGACTGGACAGCCCCAAGTCACAGCCTCAAAGCCCAAGGGATTCCCTTATTGGGAGACCTGACTGCAAAGAAATCGAGGGTACACGATGCACGTTATTCTTTTAAGTGGGTGTTTTTCAAACTGTTAGATCATACAGAAACATGGGAGTACGTTATTCCACTTACAGTTTTATTTGCTTCCTCTGCTTAATTATTTTATACAGTCCTTCTCAGAGCTATTTCCCTAGGCTTTCAGAACTGATTTGAACAGGAACTTCCTGCTGGTGAGAGCACATCACATTTGCCTCAGGAGGGTTCGTTACCTCTCCTTCCTGTCGGGTACCACTTCCCTCTTCACTGAGGCATGAATCCAAGAAGGAGTTGCAAATAGTCATTCAGGAATTTTTAAAGGGTACTGTCAAATAAACCAATGTGGACTTAGTAAGGAGAGACTTTCTTTGAAAGGATTATTGCAAGAGAGGGAGGAGAGAGACCGATGCAATCGGGGAGAGTGACTATTGCAAGAAGGGAAACACTCTGACCATAAGGACTGCAGCATCTCCAAGGTTAGGCAGAAAGAGGCTTTCTAGTATAAGGAGCAGTAAACATGGCTAGGAAGAACCAGGGGTGGGGAAGCAGGAGGAAAGGGTGGCCTGATCGGAAGGGAGATCGGAGAATGGTTTACCCCTAGGCCAGCCTGGCCTCAGGAGGGGGGCTGCCTGCTGGCACAGGCTTTGGGTGGATCCAAGTTTATGGCCTCTGGGAAAGGAGAGAAGCTGAACCAAACGCTGGTTAACAAATGTCTTAGTCTGTTCTGGCAGCTGTAACAAAAAGGCACCTTAATCATTTTGCAATCTGTGTCTGTATCATATCAGCACCTTAAACTCACACAAGGTTACATGTCAATCATATCTCAGTAAAACTGGGAAAAACTACCGCAGATCAGGTAGCACATAAACAACAGAAATTTCTCTCTCACAGCTCTGGAGGCTGAAAGTCTGAGATCAAGGTGCCAGCACGGTCAGGTGAGAGCCCCTTCCTGGCTCACAGCTGGCACCTTCTTGCTGTGTCCTCAGATGATGGGAGGGGAGAGGACGCCCTCTGGGGTCCCTATTATAAGGACACTAATCTCACACATGGGGGCTCCACCTTCATGACCTCACCACTTCCCAAAGACCCCGCTTCCTAACACCATCACCTTTGGGGGTTAGGATTTCAATACATGAATTTGCAGGTACACCAACATTCAGACCATAGCAATGAGCATTTTGTTCTAATTGACCCGTGGGAACAAGTAGTTTGGCTAATCATTTGAGATACAAAGAAAGGGAATTTGGAGGGCCTTGTCCTAGGTAAACAAGGGAAGTAGGGGAGGCCTCTGTGAGTTCTCGGTGAACAAAGGGGACGCTGTGACTCCTATGTAAGCACTTTGGGGATTGGTTCTTTGCATCAGCAGTTTTCCAGAACACTGGGGGTGGGGAGATTTCTTAATCATCACTATTTTCCAGGATCTTAAGGCTTGGGGAAAGTTTGATATTGTCAGCACAAATGAAAGAAAATTAAAAAGTATATAATCAAAGGACAAAGGCAGGGCCTTTAGACAGGACAAAGTAAGGAGCTAAGTAACCAAGAAAGCTCGCTCTTAAGTCACCCCTAGAAAAACACACAAATAAGATGAACCCATTTTTGTAATTTCTTGAAGTCAAGTAATTAGTGTTCTCTTATGTCCTGACAATGAAAAATCCCGTGGCTGGAAATTTCACTAACTGTTTAAGGTACTATGAAAAGGCGAAGCCCCCACCACTGAGAGCTTCCTGGAGACTAAAGTGTGCAGGAATATCAAATACTTGAGCCACGTAGCCTTGTGACGATCGTGGAGACCAGGCTGAGGAGAAGGCCACATACTCATTCTGCTCCCTTTCGTGATGAGTGGACAGAGGGGCTTTTAGTTTTGATTTTATGTGAAGGACCGTCCCCTTTCCAAAGCTTGCCTGCAGTTTTTAGTAAAGAAATTATAAAGGCTCCTAAAGAAAAAGATGGTGAACAGGTGTTCACAAGCAATCAAGATAAAAACTTTTCATAAATCAGAAGCAGTAAGTCAAATGCCATTTGTGCCAGTTTTATGCATACTTGCAACAGAGATTCAAGGAAGATGGTGGGAGAGGTGGTGTGAAGAAACCACTACTTGAGAATTACTTACAACGGATTCTCCCAGCTGAAGTCTACAAGTGGGATTCCCTGGAGCTGGAGCTACTTAACATTTATTTACATTAGACAAAATTCACAGAGGTTGGGAGAGTCACAAGTATTACTGTAGCGAAAACACTATCAGACTATTTTTTATCTAAGGGTTTATTTGAGATTTTTTAAGAAATGAAAACATTAGATTTTAATGCACATTATAAATATAGGGCATGTCGTCTCCTTAGATGAAAAACATTATATCCAGTTAATTCTCCATTAACCTCAAGCAGATTATCTGTAATTCAATTCAACACAATTACTGACTATCATAAGGCACCACGCTAACTGCTGCAGATAAAAGAATTAAACAGCATCCCTGCCGTCTCAGTATTCACCGTCTACTAGAAAGAAAAATAGATGAGCAACCAATTAAAATGAAATATGATAAATGCTACTCATAGGAGAATAAGAAAACAAGTCTGCTGTTGTGGTTTCGCCAGAGGCTAAGGAAGGTATCAGAAAGTTAAAGGCAAAGTGACAGCTGAGCTGAGCATATAGTTTTTGGGGTTAAAAAAAAAAACAAGTGGGGATGGATATTCCAGGCTGAAAGAGGAGAATAATCAAGACACAAAGGCATGGGAGTTGAGGATGTGTCCTGGGACCCGTGAGGAACCCAATGCAGGCGGAACCCATGGAAGTGAGTATCTGGGAGGAAACGGCAAGGCAAGGGTGGGCCAAGGAGGTGAAGACCCGTCAGAAGTTGATACTGGCTGGAGTGGTCTGCCGGGAACTGTGTTTTAAGACCCAGAGCTTCGTGTGGAGGGTGATTAGAAGGGGGAGATGCTGACAGTACAGAGACCCCTCGGCAGCCAAGTGACGATGAGAAAGTCCAGGCAAGAGCAGTGCGGAGGACAGGGCAGGAAGATCGGAGAGATGCTCAAGACTGAACTGAGGGCGTCTGATGACCAAATGAAGGCATGGATTCAGGAAAGGGGGAGTCAAAAGACTACAGCTCCTCATTAGGCAGTT
The DNA here is from genome assembly GCF_048773025.1 of Camelus bactrianus. Lineage (NCBI taxonomy): Eukaryota > Metazoa > Chordata > Mammalia > Artiodactyla > Camelidae > Camelus > Camelus bactrianus. The sequence goes on from NC_133575.1 coordinate 5,592,912, forward strand.
GGAGAGTGTCACTACTAACGGAGCCAGGAAGTCCTGGGGGAGATGCATATGGGAGGGGATTTGATGGGGACAGAGTGTATTAGCTTTGGGGCACAAGGGATATTCAGGTAGACATGTATGATCAGAAGGCAATTAGGAAGAACTGAGAACATGGAAAAACAGACTCAAACAGCATCTTCACATGGAATTTGATAAAGATCCAGAAGTGCTTTAAACATACATTCCCCCGGAAGAAGGACAATTCGAGAAGCCTCAGGCAAGATGAGAACCCAGTCTGGAAAATATCCACCTCCTTCTCTCCTTCCTATGGTCTCCACATCCCAGTTACCACCTCTCTCTGCCAGTGCAAATATTTGCATTTCCGTGTTTAGATGCTGGCATTTCTTTGTGATTCCAGTACTCTATTCAAAGCTGCCTCTCAGCTCATGAACCAAACCTCTTCCCAAGACAGACAATCACAGACCTTCCTAGTTCTCATCTGCACCACTTGGTCTGGACTTTGTATTTCATGGGGTGTAACCTGCACAGCAACTTCCAAGAGGAACATGTGACAGTGGTAAGAGGAGAGTGCAGAAGGTAGGACACAGGGAAACAACATTCAATCAAGAGAAGAGAAACAGGAGAAGGGGGGCAGAGAGAGAGGCTCTGAGGAAAGAGGTGAGACAGTAAGAATCTGTGGCCAAAGAACACTTCTAAGATTTTGGTGCTGGCTGCTCGAAGTCAGGTGAACTCTGCAATGCCATTTTGCAATACGAGCCATCTCTTCATGGCTGTTTGAAGCTCCAGTATCCACTACTTATCTTGCAAATACCCATTTGTCTTTTTTCCTTACTGACAGAATCCCACATTTACACAGACCAGCAATATTTTGCACTAACACTACTCATTATCACAACCTCCCTTGCAGCTGAAGGAGGTAGGGTGGGAGGTGGGATGAGTTCTGGACAATGAGATACAGGGAGAAGTCCCTGAGTCAGGAATCCATAAATGACTCAAAAGATGAAGCTTCACAGAATCTTGGCTTTCTCCTCCTCATGCTTAAGTGTGAACATGATGTTTGCAGGAACGGAGTCTGTGTTCTAACCATGGGACTGAAATCAACATGCCAAAAATGGCTGAGCAAAAAGTTACAAGGATCATGGGTCCCTGATGGCATCTTTAAGCCTCTGCCTCCGCTTTAAATATCCTATTTTTAGACTGACTGCTTTGTGAGGAAATGAAAACTTCCTGTGTTTATGCTAATTGCTAGTCGCCCTTTTTGTTGTTGTTGTTACTAGCAGGCATATGCAGTCTCGGTTCATGAACAAAGTGCAAGGCCATGGCAACGGGAATTGGAGAGTAAGTCAGAGGCACTGGTACTCAGGCAGTCAGAGGTGGGGGGGTTAGACCTCTGCAAAAGTGTCATCGTGTGAAGTCTGTACCCCAGGAAAATAGAGAGAGGTGAACAAACAGGACCACTGGGGTCCCACAACTCCAGATCAACTCTATGAACACTGCGTTATGTAAATGGGAGCCATGGGATCATATACTTAGAAAAGGCTCTCCAAGCAATGTAATGGATTTTTACTCTGGAAGCTGCCTCAGTTATCCAAAGCTGAATTACAATGGAGATTTCAGCAGTCTTTCACTAAAGCATTAGGTGAGCATCACCAGCAATATTAGTGGGGCTTTTGATTCTGTCTGCGTAAGCAGATTCCAACGTGTTATCCAAGGCTGAAAACAAATCTTTCAAATTTAGGGCTTTTGAGAGTGACCCATTTGCAGTCTCTCTCTCTCTCTCTCAACCCCAACTTCTCTCTATAACCCCAATCCTCCCAGTCTTCTTCTCCTGAGCACGATTCAGCCTTCAGCCCTTCTAGAGAACCACTAGCTCTCTTCCATAAAAGGGAACTCTCAGCTCTGGCTCAATTTTGTGTCTTAAGCTTCACTTTAGTTGATGCCTGCAAGGTTTCTCTTCACTCAGGCTCTGCAAGGCTACGCTCTGGCATTGAATGTGGCCAGAGGAGAAGGTATGGCTTCTCGTCCAACAACCCGCTGGGCTGGCTTTTTCCTGATCTATAGTGACAGCAAGCTCACCTCCTACAACTTATTAACTTTGTATCCACAACATGGCTTGTTCTCTTATCTAAGGCATATTCATCCCAGGAATATAACTCAGGATCAGGAGAATTGTCAAAGTTATCTCCTCTAACACAAAGGGAGGAAGGTCTTAGTTCATCTCACCACGTATGTGAGTGCCAGGAACGTAGGGAGCATTCATTGCATGCGGAATTGTCTTCAATGCCCACCCTGAATTCACCATTTACTGTTGTGGACAGTTTACCCATACTGGTTCATACGATACTAAATACAGGTCAAGTTAATAGTATGGTAGCATTTTACTTGATTAAAATACTAAACCTTATTTATGTAATTTAGTGAATATTAATTCACCTGATGTCAAACCATAATTTCACCTAGAGGGTATCTACTTAAGTAAATATTCCTTAATTTCTTTCTAAAAAAAAATGCAGTGTTTGCTTTGATCTCTAATTTTGGAAATTATGTGTAATTACCACTTTGAAGATTCACAGCTCTGGTGATTTGAAGTGGCAGTGGGGTTAAGGACAAAGATAAGTTAGGAGAGAGGCATGCTCATGAGAAGTGGTGGAGCCCCATCTACATCCTGGCAGGAAACCAGCAGAAAGGTGGATGGACTGCCTGGGGAACATTATCACCACAATAAAACAGAAACGTGACGTCCCCACCTTCTCTTTATTACACCAAAAGTGCCTCTAAGTTTGTGCCTCTTTATAACACCAAAAGTGCCTCTTACTTGTTACTATTATTTTCTGAGTATCAAACTCACGTAATTTTTAAAAGTATGCTTATTAGATTTTTCCCAAATGACAAAATTATGTTCATTGAAAAAACATGATCATTAACAACAACAAAAAAGGAAAGCCAACATTTTCCTCTCTCCCTGCCTAGTTTTACAGTAATTTTGTGACACTCCCTGCTAACAGTTTCATATGCATTCTGCCATGTATCTTTCAATGTGTATATTGCATACGAACATAATGATATTCCTTTCAATAAAAGCAATTTATACACCGTACACCAAAATGCATTTTAATTTTTATAACACTGGAAACCTTATAAATACTTTTTGATTCTTGAGTTTTCGAAAATCAATTTTTGGTTTGAGAAATATAGATTGCATAGTTACATGGGAGCAAGAAAAGTAACATCAATGTTTGAACTATCCGTGATAGTTGTATTAAACATTAAAACACAATTAGCAGTGCTTTTCCAAGAGATTTCCATTGTCTTACACCACACAAATACCCAGGAGAGTATTTATAATGACCCTAAATAGCCAAACACCTTAGATCCTTCCAGAAGAGTGCAGATACCCAAATATGCTCATTAATCAAGGCTCAACTAACAGGTGAAAGAAATTCTATTGGATGGTTGGTTGACTGAAAAATATCTGAACTGGATAATTTAAATATATTTGAATGTTTCTACTTACCATCTTTCAAATATCATTGACATATTCTGAAATTCAGACAACTGCCTGGTTTTCATGCTCTACACAAAGCCTGCACTGAATTATTTCCCATTGTATACAGCATTTGAATTTTTTAAAAAATCCTCTTCTCCTTCAGCATTTTCTTCAACAGTGAAGAGAAGTATCCTCAACCAGACCAGGAGTCTTGAGGGGGCAGGTCATGTTGATTTTACTCTGGGTTCCCTTCGTTCATAGTCTTAAATGTAATTGGTTGGCCCTAATGAGCAAGTTCAGTAATATTAGTATCCTTATAATTTTTTTTTTACTAGATCCTTCAACATAATAAACCAGGAAAAAAGCCCTTTAATTTCCTGTTTTTCTTTTTTGGTGGAAAAGTTACAAAGGCTAGAACAGGAGCGATTTAATAACTGATCACTCTAACAGATCACCAAAAATGAGATTTTAGGATATCAAAAGATTTTTGCAAAGGAAAAGAAATACAGAACTTGCTTTTTATGACTCATGGCTTTCTTCTACATAAAAGGAATGTATTCCTACTGAGATTCATTTTTTCAAGATCCCACTCCTTCAAGCGTATATCTGGCCAAAAATAACTCAGAAGCAGTAAACTTTAATCTCTTGGAGCTCTGAGCCACATTTCAGATATTACTATGAATGTCAGGGCTGCTGGGGCCTCATAAGCAATGCTGACTTCCAGCAAGACAGAGCCTTTTCAAAGAAGAATAGAGAAGCTGTGCGTCAGAAGTGGGTATCTCCCAACACCACTGAGTCCGTTAGCTACAGCTGCATAACAAATGTCTCCAATCTCAGTGTCTTAAAGCAACTCTGGGGGGTGACTGAGTACTTCACTGGTCTTGCCCAAGCTCACTGCCCAAGCTGCAGTTATGAGCTAGAGGTTCTAAGAGGGCCTTGCTCAAGCGTCTGAAGCCTCAGTGAAGAGGCCAGTATGGTGGGGATGGATGGCCTCCCTCTCCACCTGGGTTTCTTGCACCTGTTTCCCTCAGAAAGGGTAGTCGCAGGATTCTATGAGTATGAGAGTGGAAGCTGCAAAGCCTCTGGAGGTCTTGGCTGGAAGGTTCACATTGTCTCATTCTACTAGGCAAAGGCAAACCATCTCAGCCTCGAAGGGATGGAGAAAGAGATGCTACCTCTTAATAAAGACATTGCACAGAATCGTAGGCCATTTCAATTCACTTCAGAAAATCAAAGCTCTCTCACACCTCTTCCACCCAGCCCTGTCCCATCCAAGCCTGGAAACAATGATGATGGGTAAGAGCCACCATCACCTTCCAGGTCTTCAATATGACCACCTGAGAGTGGGATTTTCTACAGCACACATCTCCAGGTGAAGTGGAGAAGGAAGTGCAAGGTGATGCAACACGATACACCACAATTGTAAAAGATGAAGGAAAAGTTTAAAAGGCGTGTTTAATTGCAGTAGGAACCACAGTCAAACAAGATCACTCTACAGAGCTTTAAATTTAGAGCAATCATGTACAATTTACAGAAATCATGTACAAAGTTTGATGATTCTTCATGTGATATCTACCAGTTTTAAAAAACAACTGTTTATACATGCAGGAGATAACATCTTTAATGAGTCATTTCATATCATTAATTCCCAATTAATAAGTGACAAGCTACAGATAGTTGACTTATAAGAAAAGTTGATAATGACTCATTACTGTCTCCCATTAATAAATGGAGTCGAGATCACCCACCTCATAGGAACTGCTTGATAATTAGATATGTCCCCATGTGCCAATTTCACCAAATGGTGTCTGGAACATAATAAATTATCTATAACATTTAGTGTAATGATAACTATGATTAATGTCACTAAAAGAGTTTATCTTTTCAGTAGTAGTAAATTTTGTATTTAATTTCAGAAGTCAGGAAGACAATGTTTGCTCTTCTGTAAGATAAAATAACAAAGGCTGATGTACTTAGGGTGTAATACACACACACACACACACAATTTGAGCTGTGTCAACTAAAACTCTCGGAGTGGAGGAGATAGAGCCTGCCTTTGGAGTCACTTAATTTAATAAACATATATACAAGGTTTGCCTTATGCCAGGGGCAATTCTAGAGAACTTTAGGCATTAATTTATTTGGGCCCCAGAACAAACTTATAAAGTCGGTACTTTCATTACTTACATTTTAAAGACAAAGAAGTCAAGGCATGGAAAGGTCCACACCAGTAACGAAACAGCTGTGACTCCAATACAGATGGTTCTGCCTTTAGAATCCACGTTCTGGCCTCCACCCTGTCTCCCTGTCCACATCCAGGCTGACAAATTCCTCATTCAAAGCCCCACATGGCTATGTAGCTAGCAAGGTATGCCCTCTGTTCAATTAAAATTCCACAAGAACTAATGAACTAGAGAATGCTATGTATGGCACTGGCCTAAATTTCAAGGATTCAAGGATGAGACAGTTATAAACAACTGTGAGGCTTTGTTCTGGATGTTCAATTGCTGTGTTGTAAAACACGTATCATAAAGCCTGAGGGGTGGGGATACAGTTGGAGGACGCTGGGGTTCAGGATCGTAACTTCAAATTCATCCGTCCTCAGACTTGAATTTGGCCAAGAGGGACAACGGGTTATGCAGTCATACAACTGTGCACTTCTTGCTTCTGAACTCAAACTATGTGGTGACAAGAGGCGGGTCTCTAAGGATTGGTTTCTTTCCATGTGAAAAAAAGAACAAAGAGAGAATGGAGTACAATTCCTCATTTACTCTGAAAACAGGACATGCTTCCTAAGTGCTTGTTAACGTTCCCCTGCAAATCACTGGGAAATACACAAGGATGGAAACTTTGCTTTGGTTTAAATTAAAATTGAGCACAATCACAGAAGCAATGGTTGGCAAGGTCTCCTCTTCTGGGCCCGTGCATTTATTCCTCGGTCCCCTGCAGCTACAAAAAACTCTGCAGCAAACAGCATTCATTCTCCCATGAAGCCAAAAAGTGCTGGGGGTCTTGGCGGCAGGTGGCTGACTTCCAGGAGAAACAAACTCTTCACAAGAGGCACTGTCTGGTGTTAAGAATTCAGCTCACAATGATCAATTCAGACAACATTCAGAAAAGTAAAGAGAGTGCCTTTCTCTTTCACATTGTCATGAAATTCAGAAGTAGAGTTAATTTGGGAATCTGGCTGAGCTGCCGGTGACCTCCACCCACATCTCCACAGAATGATAAAAGGCATACTCTTGCTAAAATGAGTTTATGCTTTCAGGTCATTTTAATCCCAGTGGTCTATTCCAAAGAGCAGAACATTCTTTAAAAGCTTTATATTGTGATTAGATGATTAGGGCTTTAGGGTGTAAGTGATATTTTTCCTTCAGCAGAGATCTGCAAAAATTGAATAACTTTTCAACAAATATTTGCCTGAAAAGAAAAAGCCTTCATTTTTCTTACTGTGATCCCAACCTTGACCGTGTCATCATTGGACCTGTCTGCTTTCAGACAGCTTGGCTTACCCAAGGCAAGCAAATGCCTTGAAAATGCCTTTATCCAAAAGTACACATTTTCTGTCTAAGGCAAGTTTTGAGCACAAACTAATTTCACCAATTCATTTAGGGATAATCAGCTACACTAGAGATGAGATTATTCAGAGCACCTCCTAGTATAAAAGCATACTTTTGGGACCTTGAATATCCCTAGGGAGACAGCCTAGGCTCCTGGCTCACAGCTTCGTGTCAGGACAGCCTAGAAGGTTGTGGAGTGCAGCTGGTGGTTTTTCCAACAATACAGGTAAGTCCTAATTTCTCTGACAGTATAGAAAGTAAATTTGAGATGCCATCACAGCAGAGTATGCCAAAGTGCTGCATGAAAGATAAACTGCGTTCTTTTAAATGTTTAGTTTTCCTGCAACAACAACAGTAAGGAAACCCCCAGGGGTCCAAAATGACAAGGATATTGAAAACAAAGTTGTGGGTAAGAGTGTGTGCATGTATGCAGAGCCAGGACAGACACCTGCATCCTCGGAGATGGATGTGAGGATGCAGACGCTGTCGACAGCTTGGGCCCATCAGAAACACTCACCCTCTGGCTCCCGGGGGCTCTGGTGCAGAAAAGGTTTACATGAGTATTAATAAATGAAGGTCTCGTATAAATGAAAAATTGTGCTCTACACTGGAATTTGACACAACATTGTAAAATGATTATAAATCAATAAAAAATGTTAAAAAAATAAATATGTGAAGGTCTCTCCTTGTAAGGAATTAAAATTCAAATCACAATGCCCCGTGTGATCTGGGCACACCTAAGCTAAGGGTTTTTTTTCCAAAAGGTCCTGTGATGCCAAGTTTGCCACGAATGAAATCGTTTTTTCAAGTCTTTGCTCCAAAGTCACCTTCTCAGTGAGGCCTTCAGGGGTGGTCATAGGATGAAATTTGCCCTCATCCCAATTCCCTTGTCTAGGAGCACTCACTGCCTTCTAGTTTCACGCTGTGGACATTACTCAATTATCGGATCGTTTGCCGTCCCCAGCAACAAGACTGGAATTTCTAGGAGGACAGGAGCTCCATACCTGCATACAGGAGCCTCCCGAATGGTCTCTGTTACAACTGGCATCCACGTGGACTGGACAGTCACAGGAGGCCTTTGAGTGCTGCATGCCTGTCTGGACCACCGGGTTAGATACGGACACTTTCCTAAACACACTGAGACTTTCCGGCTTAGTGCTGGGTTGAGTGAGTGGACTTGAATCTGGTGATTGCAAAGTGAAATGAAGAAACTGCGTGCCTGTGTGAGTGAACAAACAACTGGTGGGGGTGGGAGGGAGCAGGAGGGTCCCGAGGAGTGAGGGAACGGTCGGCATGGATAGGTTCAGGAACCACAGACAGAAAACCTCAACACGCCTGGCCCAGGCCCAGCACAGAAGCAGAGTCATAAAGGAGCCTGATGTCTCTGAAAGGAGGCGATCCCACAGTGGGCGTGAGATGGACGCAAGGTTTCAACGATCCTTCCGAGGAAGTCAGATACTGATAGAGAGCGCCCCCGAGTAACGCAAAATTCCAGCAGCGCCTGGCAAGGTGCGTTATCTTCCCCTAATTGAAATGAAAATGTCAGCTGTTCGTCAGCCAAGTTTATAATCTGTCTTCCACCAGTGCCCCAGAGAGCAGCTAAGAAGATGTAACAGCAAACCCCATCAGGGTCCCCAGCAGATTTCAATCCTTCTGCTCGTAAGACAGCACTCCATCCATGAGGCCATGATCAAGGGTATTCTGAGTTTTCCGGAAACTGCAGAAAAAAGTGACGGACTGGCAACCCAAACAGCCTCCCATTTCATCCTAGGCATTCTTCCTCATCCACATGCCCTCTCTTCTTCCTGGGTAAGGCCCGCTTTCCCCTTCTGCTGCTTCGCGATATGCTAGCCGCAGCTTCCCACAGCTGTCTGTTAACTGATCTCTTCCCAGGGCTGTCTTGGGAGGCTTGTATTTTACACACAGGAAAGACATTCCCTGTCTAATGCCATCCCTCTGAAGCTTTTCTGAGAGAATCAAAGCAAAGATTTGACACTTCTCTTGCTTGCTGTTTTCGTTTTTGCATTTTATTTTGAACACTCCATTTACCTCAACTAACCACACACACAAAAACTTGCCTTTCCCCATTGCTTCTCATCTCTTTCTTATCTTTAATGCCATGCAGTACCATGACCAGAACATCTCCAATTTTAATTTTTAAATAGCTTCCAAGGAAGGCTGTTCCAAGATAAATACATATCTAGAATTCCTAAGTAGACGCTGGAGTCGCTCTCTTACCGTTTTATGAATTAATACATAAATAAGTCCCTTTGTAAAAACATTTATCAAATTTAGTACCACAAAATATGAGACGCAATATTTAGCAAAGCACCTCAGTGCCTGTAATCAAGAGGCACTGTTTTGTGCTTCAAGACAGAATCTATTTTCCTATATTGTGTAACATGACATAGCTCTTTTCAACTCAAACTTGATACGTACGCCATTTAACATACGTAGATTCTGCCTGAAACGGGCTGTGATTCATTCTCAACAAACTCCGTGCATACAAGTGACCAGGACCTGCTTTGTGACAACCAGGGTTAGCGACATCATCTTTCTGGGGTGGTGGAGTGGGGGGACCAAGAGCAGTGGCTCATTTAGGAAATAAAGAAAGCCCTCAGAGGACATCACCTCATGTGGAATGCAGAGCTAGAGCTGGCCAAGACACAAATACCTCGAGGTTTCGCTTTGTTTTGTTTACTCCACGGTGGAAAGCTGTATTCTATTCAGGGCTCAGAGGAGGTTTCTGTGGCAGGCTGAATAGGGGACCCTCACGAGATTTGCATGTCCTCGTCTCCAGATTCCGTGAATATGTTATGTGACCCAGCAAAAGGAGCTTTGCAGCTGTGATTCAGAATCTGGAGGAGGGGAGGTGATCGGGGGTCACCTAAGTGGGAGTGTAATCACAGGAGGGAGGCAGAAGGGAGATGTGAGTCCAGAGAATGCGACTCAGAGTGATGCAGCATGAGGAAGACCCAGCCAGCCAGCGCTGGCTTTGAAGGTGCAGGAAGGGGCCACAAGCCAAGGAGAACAGGCGGCCTCTGGATGCTGGAAAAGGCAAGAACACAGATTCTCCAAAGAGAATGATCCAAGAAGGAACACAGCCCTGACGATGCCCTGATTTTAGCCTAGTGTTTTAGTCGGGGTTCTCCAGCGCAACAGGACCAGTAAGAGATTCAGAATGAGGCACACTGGCTGACGCGATTCTGGAGGCTGAGAAGTCCTACCACCTGCCGTCTGCAAACTGGAGACCCAGGAAAGCCAGTGGTATAACTCAGTCCAAGTCCAAAGGCCTGAGAACCAGGGGAGTCGATGTGTAAACCTCAGCTGGAGGGCAGGCAGAGATGAGATGAGATGCCCCTGCCCACACAGTGAGGCAGGAGGAAAAGGGATGAATTCATCCCGCATACACTTTCTGTTCTATGCAGGCCCTGGACGGATAAGATGGTGTCCACCCTGGGGAAGGCCATTGCTAGACTGAGTTCACCGACTTAAATGCCCATCATGTTAGGAAACACCCTCCCAGACACATCCACAAGTAATGCTACATAACGCGGACACCCCACTATCAGTGAGGCTGACACAAAAAATCAGCCATCACACCCAGTGAGACTGATTCTGGACTTCCGACTCCAGAATAGAAGATAATAGATTTTTGCAGTTTTATCCACTAAGTTGGCAGTAGTTGGTTACAGCAGCGATCAAAGTGGTGTCTAGGAGTCAGGACAGCCTGGCTGTTAGGAGACAGGAAGGAATCAGGCTGCCCGCATTTGGACTTGTTCTGCCACTTAGCTTTCGGCCTTAGGCAAGCTTCCCAAACTATCATCCTGAAAGACGATACTAAGGGTATATACCTGTCTAGTCTGGAGTGCCTCAGAAGCTGACCCTAAAACGAAGATTCAAATGCAAGAGTTATTCGGAAGGTCCAGAGGACATCCGTGGGGGTGGAAGGAGATGCAGGGAAGGAAGAAATATACATGAGCTGTGTCACTAAGCCAGCCAGCCATACAGTGGGCACCTGGCACTTCATTCCTTGGGTAACAGTCCCACAGTCTCCCTCAGAATGGCCCCAGTCTCCCCCACGCCTACCACCCTCTTGCCAACCTCCCTGTCCTGTTCTCAGGAGGGACAGCTGAGGTATTTGCTGCAAATCCCTGAAAATAAGTGGTTGATGGCTGCTCCTTGAGGTGTTCATTCCCGTCGCTTCCCACCTGGGGTTTGGCCAGAATGGCCTTTAGCATATGTGGTTCCAAAAAGAAAAGAGAGAGAAAGAGCAAAGACACACAGATGGTGGCAGCTGGCAGCAGGAGGAGAGGGCTGGAGGGATGAGGGTGGGGGCGGAGAGACTGCTGCAGTCCTTTGTAGGGGGTTTGGAGGATTCATGCCGCGTCTCCATCTTTCCCTCACGCAGGGCCCAGCACACAGAAAGTGCTCAATAAAGGTTAGTTATCACAACCACTAGGGCCCTCTCCTCTGTTCCCAAAGCTCCCCAACTGTCATCCTTAGCAACCTGCGCTGTGACCACCTGGTAACCTCATATTGCCCTGATTCACCTGTAAGAGCTGCAGGGCAGCAGCTGGGACTTCTTGATTTGTGTGCAAATGCCACGGCGGCACATGGCGGGGCCTCGTAAATGTCTGCTGAGTGGCTGCTGCATGAATCATGCATGACAACCCAAAGCACTTGGCAGTAGGAAGAAAGGACATTTAGGAGTGAAGAAGAGGCAACAAAGAGTGACCACGTGACCCAGCAACTCCACTCCTCGGTGTATACCCAAAAGTGTTGAAAACAGTGACTCCACATACTTATATACAAATGTTCATAGCTGCGTTATCATCAAGACAACCGAAACAACCGAAAGATTTATCAATAGATGAGTGGATAGAGAAAATGTGGTCCATCCATACCATAGAAGACTACATGGCCATAAAAAGGAATGAAGCACCGATACCCTCTACAGCATGAGTGAAGCTCGAGAGCATACGGTAAGTGAAGGGAGCCAGTCACAAGGCCAGATACTGGAGCATTCCAGTATATGAAAGAACCATGACAGCGGTATCTGTTGAGTCAGAAAGTGGCTACCAGGGGCTGGGGTTGGGGTGGGGAGTGTGGGCTAATCCGGGTTTCCCTGTTAAGTGATGAAAATGCTCTAGAATTAGGGGTGATGGTTGCACAACCTAATGAAGGTACTAAAGGGAACTGTTCACTTTATAATGATTAAAATGATGAGTTTTTAATTTATGCGTATTCCACCTCATTTTAAAAAAAAGAAAAGCGCAAGAAAGAAAAACAACTCCCTTGATGTCAGGAAATCAGGCTAGTGTGGGAGCAGAGGACCACACTTTCCCATTTCTGGAGCAGAACGCTGTGAAAATCTCAAAGTTTCAAAATAAGCAAACTGAGTTTGAATCCTAACTCCACTCACGACTAGACAGGTGAGCGGCAGTTGAGGGTCATTTTTAGCAAAGTGGAGGTGAATGCATTCCAGGACTGTCCGGAGGCATAAAGGGAGAAACGGACAAATGCTCCTAGCATGTAGTAGGCTCTTTAATGAACATGAGCAGACAGCCATCCGGACTTTGGTGGCTCCATCCTACACAGCAGTGTGCGCAGTCCTTCTGCCAGGCCAGAAGAAGCGTCATTACAGCTAACATTTTGCAGAACGTGTTTAAGATCTGCTGCAGTCTTTGTTCCCACCTTTTCCTGGGTGAAGGACTCATGCGTCAGACACCCTCCTTCATTTCTGGAAAGCAAGGAAGCCGAGTCTCACTGAAGGACCACCAATGCAGCAGGGGTACTACCCAGGCTGTATTTTCAGACCATGCAACCGGCAGTGAGAACTCGGCCTCGCCTTAACCCACAGGGCTGAGTTCACAATGCCAGTCTCACAGAGAATGCCAAAGCGAAACAATGGATGCCCTGAGTTTCATCCGTCACCTTCCACAACTGTCACCCCTCCTACGTACTTATGAGTTTACGGTCTTGGCAAAGGTCTAGCTCCAGTTAGACTTAGTGTCTCCCCTTTAAACCAACCGGCAAAACCAGTGGGTTGAGACTGCCAACCTTCAGAGTCACTTCGCCAGCTCTCCCAGGAATGCTGTAAACTGCAGAATCTTTGCAGCCCAGTGAGCAGGAAAGGCCCTCCCGGATTCCTGAGCCCGGCCTTTGCTTGCTCTTTAAAATGCACCACAGTTGCTGAAAGATGCCTGTTTTGTTTTTAAAAACTTTTCTAATGGGCTCACAGAGGTCAGCCCTCAGCTGCTGTACACAGCGCCCATTAAATTTAGATTATTGAAGGCTTTCCCTGTCACTGTCAATTTGCCAGGCTTACTGGGAACAAGCAACATTCCTATTAAATTTAATAAGCATTTAAGAAATATCAACAGGGGGTCTAGATCCATTTATAGTAGTGGTTCTCAACCTGGGGCCATTTTGCAGCCCCCCGGGGACCTTAGCCACTGTCTGGAAACATTTTTGGTTCTCAGGACTGGAGATGGGCATTGCTACCGGCATCCAGTGGGTGGAGTTCCGGGATGCTGGTAAACATCCTACCACCTCCAGCAAAAATAACATGGGCCCCAAATGTCACTTATTCCAAGGTTGAGAAAACTTAACTTCAAGGGGCAGCTCAATAATTCAAACATTCATCTCACTGGCCCCCAAAGGGAAAACCATAATGCAATTGATTTTTCAAGCACCTGTTCATTCCTCATTTATTTGTTCATTCATGGATTTGTTTCTGTACTGAATCTAACTGAGATTTCCCCCATCAGGGTGCCATAGAGCCTCTCTAAGCATTTCTTCGCCTTTTTTCCTCCAAGAGGTTCCTAGGAGGTGAGAGAAGTCAGCTCCTTATCCAGAGGATAATCAACAGCTTAGTCAGGCAGGGTTCCAGCAGTGCGGTTGGGCTATTTCCTCTTTTTTTTTTTTTTTTTTAAGAGAGAGAACAGATTCACGCAATAAAGTATCTCAGCAGGGTTTCTGCTTTATTTGGGTCACTCTTCAATTTCAGGAGAACCGTGACCACATGACATCACCTGAACGAAAGGGAACTGAACGTAAGATCCTTAACTAGTACTGGACTTGCTCCCCACTCACGGGCTGAGTCCTCCAAGGGGATGGGTCCCAGCGTCACAGGGCAGAGTCCGTTCCAGACGCACAAAGTAGGCAGCAGAGCAGCGTCTTGCAGACAGGGCGCACACCAGGGCCACCGGGAGAGCCTGTTACCATGCGGACCCCCAGGCCCCCTCGGGGTGCCCAGGCAGTGAGCACATGTGGAAGAGGCAGGTCTACACTGACCCCAGTGTCAACAACCCCAGTCATCCACAGAAGCTTCTCAGCATCCCAACCAGCTTCTTTCAAGGGTGCCCTCCAGGCTCTGAACTGCTTCTTCCCAATTCCCCTCCTGGGTTTTGCTGCACACCATGTGGCCTGAAACAGAAATTCTGCGGTGGGGCGAGGTGGAGGGCACACTTGAGACAAGAAACACAAAGCAGGACGGGTGAAGAATGGAGCCAGTGGAGCACATTTGTTTGTGGAGACTTAACTCTAGTGTGATGGCTGTTGGTCACTCCTTCCATAAGGCATCTCCTTGGGCACATATGTCTTGATTTTTAGGTCTTCAGGCCCACATTTTCATAAAACTGTGCAGCAGATGTTGTCGAAGCCTCTGTAAAGCACAACGCTGAAGAGACAAAATCAGTCTGCATTTACACAGAAATTATCTGTCCACCTCCAGGTAAACAGAATCAGCCCGTGTGCTTATCACATTTGGAGCAGGAGGCTGTGAAGTCAGTGGTGTGTCCTGGAGGTAACTGCATCGGCAATTATTCTCTGCAGGCAGGACCGGTCCATTTTATGTGCGATGGTGCCTCGTAAATCAGTGACTAAAGCGATGACGGACATACCACAGCAGACAACCTTACAGCAAGTAGCCCTTGGACCAGGGTTGTCTGTGGTAGCTCAGCAAAATATCTTATCTCAATCTGAGCCCCAAACTTCTAGGGTTTATTACGTCTGCTACCTTAAGCTGTCAAGGGGCAGATCTACCTATTAGAACAAGTACATACCTGGGAGTTTTACTGAGTAACAGAACATTCCATACTTCTCAGTTCGACATTTACTAATCCAGCCTTACAAAGACAATATGAAAAGCAATTAATTTAACATCTGTGGACCGTGGAAGAGCTAAAGATGCACCACAGACAGATGTGGAATGGGCTTCCAATGCCCTCACTTGGTCAACTCAGTTACCAAAGTTCACAGTAACAACTGGCTGGGCTTGAGAGAGCTCATATTTTCAGTTTCCCTCCTTCAATGACTTTGTTATTGAAACATCTACCGTATCTCCATTGTCCATCCTAAATGAGAGATGCAATGGCCCATGGTTTCTTCAGGGAAGGTCAAATAACCAACCAACCTTATCATGTACTGAGTAATTCCTTTAGCCTCTAACTTCTCAGAGAGCCGACAAACGCTCTTTGTCCCTGGCTTGTGAGAGGAATGGTTTCAAACCTGGAGTGTCACCCCGGATGCATCCTCTCTGATGACCTGGCAGGTGGAAGGCCACAGGGACATCAACCCATGGAAGTACCGTGTGAAGAACACAAGCCACTGATTTACTCAGCAGTGTGAACTCTGAGTGGGGACGCTGGATGGGGAAGGAAGCAGGAAGACACCTCAGGGGTAGCTGGACAACTCAGTCTTCCATCCATCCAGTCCCACCCACTCCCAACCACTCTCCCACGTCCAGTGAGAAATAATAGGCCAAGTTCTTTACGTTTTTAGATGGCTATTCCTGTGCCTTGACTTTGGCTGGGTCAAGACAAAAATCAGCCTGGATCAGAGAAAGAAAGAATCACTTAGGGTGATGGGAAATACTATCTAGCATTGCACAATAAATGGAATGAAAGCAAAATGAATGGTAACAAATGAAGATGTTTCTGAAATATCCAGACAAGGAGGTTCCTCTTTGCTTAATGTAAGCGGCATACTTCTTTAAAGCCTTTACCTCCTGTGAACCCTGTAACAAGTCGGTGAGATGAAAGATTTCCTCAAGGGCACACAACCATCAACCGGGACTAGAGGGAGGAACACAAACCACAGCCCTCTGAACTCCAGGCCCCCATTCATTTCCCACTGATCCACGGGATATTCTCAATCTATCCGTCCATCTGTCTATCTTTCTACCTGTCTACCTATCTATCCATTCACCTATCTATGTTAGCCAGTATTGGATATCACTACCGGGAATAGGCAGAGATGTAAAAAATCACACTTCTTAGGATGGACGTATCATAAACCAAGCATGCACAGTTAGAATCTAGAATGGACCAAAGTTAGTACTTCCTGTCTTCTCTTTATATTTGTTCTATAAATTGAGGGAGATGTCCAGCCTGGGCTTAAAAAGAACTCTGACCTTAGACATCAGGTAATATATGAGGACGAAAAAAAAATCAAGACTTTTTAAAATGATTCTTGACTAGTATTTGGTACAATTGAATTCATTTCCAATTTGGCCAAAAACTAGCTTCAAGATTTTGGCCAAGTTACATAAAGTCTCTGGACCCCAACTTCTTCACAAAACAAGGGTGTCATGCTAGGTTAGTCCTAAACATCTTGTTCTAAAATACTTGGAAGCTTTACAGAAATGTAATTTCTATAGCTCTATATTAGCGTCACTGGACCCTCTCTTTGGCAAAGGTTTAATGATCTTGACCACCCTCCTGACACTATTAAAGCTAACAGAATTTGCAAAATAACCCAGAAGTTTCAAAAAGAAAGAAAGAAAGAAAGAAAAAGTGGTCATTAGGACCACTATTATATAACCATAGTTAAAAAATGAAACCACACAGTGAGAATTTTCTTCGGGACATAATGACACATAATTTCATAAAATTATACAAATACATCAATTGGCACACAATAAAAAATCAAACAATACTTATATAATTTTCTAATAGTGCCCCTTTTGCTAAAAAATTTTTTTCATTTATAATATTTCTTCAAAAAAGCATCTCCAAAATTTATTCTTATAACCACTTACCAAGAAATTATGAAAAAAGATAAGTCACTTTGATTCATTTGAATAACCCCAATTCTTACGGCAGTTTCTTTAAAAAACTGTATATTCACACTTGCTCCAGAAATTATTTACGATGTCTTGCTGAGGTCACTGCATTTAGAGGCAAAGCCTATCCACTGCAGCAGTCTTAAATGGAGTTTCAAAAGACATCGTCACACGTCTAGGTGTGAAAAAATGCCTTGGGTCTATTAAGGAGCCCTGAACGCCACGCAGCACTTTCTCAAGGCTTACAAATCGAGCACTCAAAACGTGTGTCCCCTGACTAATACCAATTCCCATCTCCTGCTCTGTCTCCCTTTTACGTTTAACATGGTGCCTGACCTTCAGACACTTAGACTCTAATGTAGGAAACAAAACGCATACACATGAAATAATCAGAGCACAATTAAGAGATCAAGGTCACATGGCTGTAAGTACAAAGGTCTGCAAAGAAGGGAGAGGGTGCTGAATGCTTAAACAGCTAAAGAGAGGACTGAGTCCCTGAGGGAGGTGAGACAAAGCAGCCCAAAGCCATGACTCAAGAATGAACGCAGCTTGCAAGAACGACAGTGCAGAGCCTGAAGACGAGACTGAATGTGGAAATGGTGGGATACAGGATTGCAGAAGATGGTGAAGGTGGGGGGCAAGTCATACTGGACCTTAACGACTGACCTATATTTTTAGAGGTAGACATTGCATTTTTATCTTCACCTTCCAAAAAGGGTAGGATACTGTATTTCCCATGGCACAAACCTTGTCCAGTAGGAAATGGAAGATGAACTGCTCCTCCTTTGCCCACTCCACGGACTATTCAAGGTGAAGTTCCTGCTTGCAGACCTGTCACGTAAGTCCCGCATGCCTCGGGAACACATTCACAGAGACTCGGCGTGCTTTTTTTTGTGGCTTATCATGAAACAGCAGTTAGCATGACTAAATGGCATACCCTACTGGTTCACAACTTTTCTTTCTTCACTTTTTTCTCCTCATCCTCAGGCCCCAGGCTTACATCTTCCCCAACCATCATCCTCCAATCGGTGCTTTAATATTTACCATTAACACAGTTTTTTTCCACCTCTACTCCACCTTAATAGGGTGGGAAGTCATCTTAGAGATGAGAGTGAATAGATATCATCTAAAGTTGATAAATCATTATGTGGAGGTTTATTATGTTATTTAAACTACACCAGGGAGGTGGGAAGGGACATACTGGGATTTCAAAATGTAGAACAGATAAACAAGATTGTACTCTGTAGCACAGGGAAATATATACAGGATCTTGTGGTGGCTCACAGAGAAAGAGAATGTGACAGTGAACGTATGTATGTGCATGTATAACTGAAAAATTGTGCTCTACACTGGAATTTGACACAACACTGTAAAATGACTATAACTCAATAAAAAATGTTATAAAAAAATAAACTATACCAACAGTTATCAGAACTAATACATAGCCTTAAAAGTCTATATAATCATAAAGAGCATACATAAAGCATGCACATTATATGTCAAAAATAAAGACAAAATTATGAAAAGCAATCATAACATACCATAAAGTAACAGAACTGAGATCACTATTGGTGAACTGGTTTATCAGTAAATAAAAATGGAATAACTCACATACTAAAAGGAATGGACTTCCAACTTGGACCAAAATAAAAAACCTGAGTACAAGCTGTATGTAAGAATGCAAGTAAAGAAAAATTATATTCATACAAAGACATGTCAGAAAATGCAAAGAAAAAAAGTATGGATATGTATATTTATATCTCACAAATTTAAAATAAATGCTAAAGAAAATAAACCACTGACAAAGCACATTAAATAACAGAAGGCACAATCACTGCAACAATCTGACATGAATCACTTTGTGCTTCACATAGCAACAACATGCTCAAATGAAAGCCTGCAGGAAACAAAAAAAATCAAGTGAAAGTCAACAGTGATATGAGACTTTGATCCTTGTCTGTCCTGGAGAGACCAAACACTGGTATATTTCCTTTAGTGCCATCTGTACAGCAGTGGCATCTTAAATTGCTCTTTTGGCATTGCAGTAGAGTGAACATTTTCTTTCACTTCGCATCAATGAACTCTTACCACCCTCTATAGACATACTCACTCAGTCATCACTATATTCTATGCCAGTTGTGGTTTCCCAAAAGGACGAGAAAGTTGGGGAGAAGTCTACATACATGGCCACAAGTGAATGTACGTATGTCATGTTTGCTGACTATGTTTTCTTTCGGAGGGAAATTAGCACTAAATAGTCTTTAAAAGAACCTTCATAACGTGAGAGAAATTTTCACATGCTGTTTCTCCCTCAGTATTAATAAAGCATAGAAGGCAGTGTTCCACTGTGATGCGTTTGAAGCATAATAGCGTTGTGTTGGAGAAGAGACCAAGAAAATGCTGCACAAGGGAGCCACAGAAAAGCCACATTAGAGAAGTCCCACACCATTTTGAACCCCTGCTCTAGAAGCTGCAGGAAGAGTTCAGTCCTAGTATGTGATACTGCACTGAACACCTGGCTACCTTTCCTCCGGACCTCCAACCATACACTTCTCTTACTTTTCTCCACAGTCCTTAGAATTAAACTTTTTAACAACTTCTCACTGAAAACTTTAGGAGTGCTTCAAAATTATTATATGTGTGTGTGTGTGTGTGTGTGTGTGTGTGTGTGTGTGTGTGTGTATTTATAAAATTTACATCAAAACCTAAAGCTGGACACAGAATTAGAAGGAATATCACTAGCCTAGTTCAAAAACCTACAGAGAATCTATATATTCCTTATATTTTCTATGTTTTATATAATTCATTAGTAAATTCTGAAATGAACACTTTTCTAATAAGAATAGGTACATAATGCTTCATCATTTACTTGATTTTTATGTACAAACCAGCACTTGTTTTCTTAAACCAATCTAATTGGAAATTTATTAAAGAATTAAAGGGGAAATTAAATTAAAACATAATTAAAGGGAAATTATTATGTCCAGATATAGAAAATCAGAGGCACAAGGATATAGTGACCAGACCTATTAGTGGGGAGTGAGAGGGGTCTCTGAAAATAATGTCCCAGACCAATGGCTTAGTTCCTTTTTAATACACAAACTTCCTAGATTGCAAGCAATTCTCCAAGGAAGAAATACAAATGATCAATAGGCACATGAAAAAATGCTCAATATCACTAATTATCAGAGAAATGCAAATCAAAACTACCATGAGGTATCACCTCACACTAGTCAGAATGGCCATCATTTAAAAGGCCACAAATGACAAATGCTGGAGAGGCTGTGGAGAAAAGGGAACCCTCCTACACTGCTGGTGGGAAGGCAGTTTGGTGCAGCCACTGTAGAAAACAGTATGGAGATTCCTCAAAAGACTAAGAATAGACTTACCGTATGACCCAGGAATCCCA
Source organism: Camelus bactrianus (assembly GCF_048773025.1). Taxonomy (NCBI): domain Eukaryota; kingdom Metazoa; phylum Chordata; class Mammalia; order Artiodactyla; family Camelidae; genus Camelus; species Camelus bactrianus. Next base: position 5,613,437 of record NC_133575.1, read on the forward strand.
CTCCTGGGCATATATCCAGAAGGAACCCTACTTCAAAAAGACACCTGCACCCCAGTGTTCATAGCAGCACTATTTACAATAGCTGAGACATGGAAATAGCCTCAATGTCCATTGACAGATGACTGGATAAAGAAGAGGTGGTACATTTATACAACAGAATACTATTCAGCCATAAAAAACAATAACATAACGCCACTGTAGCAACATGGATGCCCCTGGAGAATGTCATTCTAAGTAAGCCAGAAAGAGAAAGAAAAATACTATATGAGATCGTTCATATGTGGAATCTTAAAAAAAAAATAAATAAATAACAGAACTACAAAACAGAAACAGACTCATAGACATAGAATACAAACTTGTGGTTGCCAAGGGGGAGGAGGGTGCAAAGGGACAGACTGGGAGTTCGAAATTTGTAGATACCGACAGGCATATGTAGACTAGACAAACAAGATTATACTGTACAGCACAGGGAAATATATACAAGATCTTGTGGTAGCTCACAGCGAAAAAGAATGCAACAATAAATGTATGTATGTTCATGTATAATGGAAAAATTGTGCTCTACACTGGAAATTGACACAACATTATAAAATGACTATAACTCAAAAAACAAAACAAAACAAAACAAAAACTCAGATCTTCTCAGGAAAAAAAAAAGAAGAAGAAAGGAAGACCAACATTTTCCAAATGCCAAACCGCAAGACTTCCACATTATGACTTCAAACAACATTTCAGTTTGTCACATGGTTCCCCTTTTACTTGACTGATCTCCAGGAAAACCAGACTTTTCCTTCATATGTCCCTGATATCATTAATATTTCATCCCAGGCTGACAAAATTCCACCCAAATTTCAAACTCACCTTAAATGTTTCCTCTCAGTGCACTGTTCCCCCGATGCTTTTAAATGTATGAGACACTTTTCCTCATTCAAACCCACTGAGAGCTTTTGTCTGTCATGGGAAATCTGCCTTATATTCTGGTTGTTTGGAAAGTCATCTTCCCCATGAATCTATACCTTAAGGTTAGGGACAGATTCACACACATCTGTATGACATGGAGGACTCACTGTACACTGACTACATTAAATCAAGCAAAACCGAAAGAAATGGAGCTTTTTATCTTAAAGTAACTCTTCAAAATTGAAGAAAATATCATGAAAAGGCCCCAAATCACATAGTACTTGAACTTGAGTAGTTCTGCTAAGTGGCATTTTTATGAGTCCTAAATGCTGTGCTCTACCCTTATGAAAGACAAGACTGCAAATAACTGCCATGCCTCCCAGAGAGACATCGGTAGGTGATTCTGACCCGTTAGGGTTTTGCTGTTGTTGTTGTTGTCTCAGAACATAGAAATAAGTTCACAGTTTGCATAATAAGGCCAGCTCCTTTCTAAATTTTCTGTAGACGACACTGGCATGCCCATTTTACGTTAGTTAACATCCTTATTTCATCTCTATATGTATCCACAATTCTTTCTTAACTCTGATGGGTTTCTGGGGTGCTCTTCTCCCTGCACAGCTGCAGGTCACTACAGAGAGTAGAATTCGGAAATCAAAAAAAGGTCTTTGTCAAGAGAAACTACAAAGTGCTAGAAATTATATGAAATAATATAAATAAATGGCAACTCAACCACCATGAGTGGCACTGCTCTATTCGACATGATTTCTCAAAATGGTGATACTCTTTGTAAACTCACAAATAAAACAATGTAAGGTCTACCCTCAAATTACATAAGAATTGCAATCTGGAAAAATCCAAAGTATATTAAAATTGTGTGGAAAAAATTTCCTTTACACACAAAATTGTGTAATTCTAGCTTCGGGCAATTATATATTGTGGGGGTTTTGTTTGTTTTTTTTCTTGTTTGTTTGCTTTTCTTAACTTATTTGGATGTCAAAATGAAATCTGGAGTATCATGCTGTATTGTTCAAGGTATTTGCTGGGCTCACGTCACCCACCATCAGATGCAGTATAACCGTCCAATTATCACAATGGTACACCACTACTCTATAAATAGCCAAAACTTTCCTGGGGGCGAACCACCAAGCTCAATTACAATTCACTGCCATGTAAGGTGTTAAATATTTCAGTTTGGTATAAAAACCTTTTCTGCCTGGAAGAAACTCTTCAATGACCTGACTCATATATAAAGGTTAAACAGCAGGAGAATGGTGGTTATTTATTTCCAAAGCATTAAACACACTGGGCTCTGATAAACATGCTTGGTGCGTCACAGTCAATTAGAAAGCCATCCACTGTGAACAAGTTTCTGACTTTGAGAAATGCCTCTGGCATCTGAGAAACAGACAGCAGAGACTGGCGTCCTGAGCAGTACAGCTGTCCGTGAGCTACATTCTCCTTCAGATACCAAATGCAATTCCAACTGCCTGCAAAGGGTACAGTTCAAAGGAGCTGCCCATTCTTTGGCATTAAAAATGTATTCTATTTTCCTCATGCAGCAGGATTTCTTGTGACCCCAGCACAACCTTGTGTAGCTCAAAGGTAAGGAACAGCCCACCACATGTCACAGATCTCACCATGAACTGTCTGTATGGATGGGACAGTAGGCACATTTGCATAAGAAGGAACAGATCGAACTAAAAGTTGCTTCTTTAGCATGTTGTCAGACTTTAGCTTGACCTATGCTTAGGGAAAGCATCTCTGCTATAAAGAACCTACTTGCTACTGTGACAGAAAACTAGTGCGTGGAAAGGGAAGATGTCAAGGTATGCGTTGTAAAGTTATACAGTAGGGAGTTTTGAATTCCAAGCTATTTGGAATATTTCTAACATTGTAGCAGGGAACGGTAACTCTATGCAATCGAACAAGAAGGAAAGAGGACTTCTGAAAGTATCTAGCGAAATTCAAAATTCAACTAAAACAGTTTGTTACTTTGAGATGATAGAGGCAAAATTATGGATTGGTATGTATTCCAGCAGTATTCAATCAGCATTAAGAATACACGTCTAATTAACGTTGCTGATCTTAACTGCCTCCTACAATAGAAAAGTAGTAAAATTTGTTATGTCAGAGTATTGAAAATTGTGTCATTTCTCACATGGTCCAGGAGCAGCTTGTTAATAGAGTGTATGGTATTTCCCTATGTGAAGTACAGAATATATTTTTATGTAAATATTGTCCTTTTTTCCTGGTTGATAATATAGGTATCTATGTACCAGTATTAGGTATCCTTAGAACAGCTGTTTTCAACTATAAAGTAGAGAATCATTATCTCACCATAATTTAACATGAAAAGTAAATTAGAAGTTTAATTAATTTGTGGTCAGTTGAGATAATCTAAAACAAATATCCTTATTTCTTACCTCATTAATGAAAGTTGGACTGGGTTTGGCTTTATTGAATGAAACAGTGCTTTTTGTTTGTCTGGAAAATCATCTAATTATCCTTACTCATCACATGACATTACCTTTGAGGATTACCTAAACATTCTACATTTTTTTCTCCATTAAGATGAAACACTGAACATTACTAACCCAGTTGACTGAATGGACACATATAGAAGACACATACACAAATGACATCTGAATAAGACACATTTTTTTCCAAGGGCATTTGGAACATTCACTAGGATAGACCATAAGACAAGTCAAAAGCAATTGGAATCATACAGACGATGTTCTCAAAACAGAATGAAATTAAAATAGAAGTCAGTCAAAAAACAAGATAAATATATTTCCAAACGTTTTTAAATCCAGCAACACACATTTAAAAGAAACCCAAATGCAAAAAGACGAAATGACAACTAACATTATAAACTATTTTGAAGGGAATATTAGTGAAAATAAAACGTATCGATTTTGTGGGATTCAGCCCAAACAGTGCTCAGAGGGAACAAATACATAGCATCATTGAATGAAAGTTCCCTGTCAATTTTCTCCACCAAGGCAACACTGCATCCTCACTCTCTGTCTTTTAGGGAGAATACTATTCTCCCTTGAATGCAATTAACATAAAAGCACGTAATTTTATCTCCCTTATGCATAATATTATGCCCTTCATACAGACTTCTAATGTGCATCTTGTGGCTATGGAATTGTCTAGCTGTGTTTTGCTATTGTTCATGTATCTTTAGATCTTTACTGTCATTTTATCATCCTTCATTCTACCAAAAGCTGGGTTTTGTTTCTCTTTCTTCCTCCACTTGATTGATTGCTTAAGGAACAAAATCTGACGTATAATCTGATTAAAATGCCAACACTCACATATCCCATCTTCTTCAGATGTGCTGAGAAAACATCTCTTATATTAACAAGTCATTCATTGTGCACCCTTGTGTATAACCCACCCCACAGCATAGAAAATAAGACTCTTAGGGAGACCAAAAGGACAGTCATCTCTGAATTCCCACCCCATCAGAGCCTCAGATAATGGATGGAATTTATGCAATCCTTCTCCCGAAGAATTGTAAGTAGGATAATAAAAGCCTTGGTTGGTTCACACCATTTCCTACATTTTTGGTGACAGGACTAGCCCAATGTTTGAGGTGAGTCGAGATCTTCAACTTTCACCCATCCGGCATAAAACAAAACTCACTAGTTTCCATTCCAGGGGCCCTAACCTAACTGGTTAGTCTCTGTGCAAGGAGATCAAACATCCACGTATGAAGCAACAGCAAATGCCAAGCTGTCACTGCTGCGTGAGACCCTGGAGAAGTGTGAGTTCACTGAGCTTCACCCTGCACTCTGAAAGCCCCCAGGATTTCTGAGGAGCTTCTCAGGGGTGCTGCAGGAGACTGGAGCACAAGAGAATGAGCACCACCACCACCACCACCACCACCACCTGTGCCCAATCATCCAGCTTCATGCAGAGCTAGCCTTGGTTTCCACACAGAGCTTTGGAGTAAGACTGTGCCTGAGAACAAGTATTCTACACCCAGCCAGACACCGTGGAGCAGAGAGTCCACTGATGTGCCCAAGGTCACCCAGTTGGTTAAAGACCAATCCAGAGCAAGTGTCCACATTTCCCAATATAGCAAGCTGACTTTCTGTACCAACACAGGATTTAAGAAATGCTCTGCTCTGAGGCTTCCTTCTCCACAAACTCTCACCATCACCACTCATTTCCCACCAAATAGTTGAAGTTTAGGGGGTGGGGGCAGGCAGCGAGGGTTAAGATACAGTCTTAAGAAAGAACCTGTCAAAATGCAGATATATTACCAGCAATGGGCTCTGAACTCAGTGATACAGACAAACTGCAGATATGTTACCAGTTTGCAAACCTGGTCCTTGATGTCGATGAGGCACAGCAATGGAGGTAGTGAGGAAGAACCACCCTCCCCACCTCCTAGGCATCCAGAGGAATTCTCCTTCAGATGCTGAACACCCAGGCAAGGCCCTGAGATCTTGGGAAGTGGAGAACTCCTCATTCCCCTCCTGACACGCTTCCCTCAAAGAACACCACAGTGATAGAGAACTGAAAGACCCACATTTTAAATTACCCGCTGCTCACTTCCACTCACAGTATGTAAGGTGTCTGTGGCAGAGCATGAGTGGAAGTGAGCATGTGGGGGCGCACGTGTGCTTGTGTGTGTGTGTAAAGTCCCAGCCGTGTACACGTTACATGCCTCCCCTCTGCCACTCTTTTCTTTGACACCCAGATAAATGCGCAGCCTATTTCTGCGGGAACTTCACGTTGCTATCGAATATTTCTTCAGATTCTGGGGCTGAGGCTGAAAATCTCTGGGCTGTCCACTAGCACCTCCTACTCTGAGCTCCTGCCCGCCTGCTTTGACAGTATCTGGACCCTCCTCCTACCTGCTGTCCTTGCTGCCCTCTTCACCCAGAGCCCACTCCTCCTTTTCCTAAAGCACCTAGCCCAATCCTACCATACTAGCACACTTGGCCAAGGACCTGGATAAAAGGGGGATGGCGGCACAGAATAAAAAATTACTGAAAACTGAGTATCAGGTTCCATATCAAAAGTCCACTCAGCCTTTCTTGCACAGAGAATTCCTTATTAATTTCCCATATTTCTGGAGCCTGCCTTTCCTTACTCTATAAAAAATCGTTCATTCACCCAACAATTAGTTGTCAAAACCTTACTTATTTACCAGGCATGGGGCTCGGTACAAGAGATTCAGCAGTAAAGAAAATAAACTCTGCCATTATGAAATTACTTCCTCTGTATCCATCCCTTCTTTTTTGAGCCCTGGATTCTGAAAGCCCATGGATCAAAAGAGACAATGGAAAATTCATGTTGCCCTACTATGCTGTATTTTAACCTCCCATTGTCTTAACCTCCTTCTTTCAACCTTTATAACCAAAAGAACAATTATGGTGTTTTCCTAAACAGAAGAACACCTTTCATCTTCATATGAATTCTGCCTCCTCTCTAGAATGAAGAAATGGTTCTAGTCTAATTTTTAAAACAATGTTTCCTTCTCTCTACCTTTGCCATTTCAAAATTCCACTTAATTGAAACCATTCCTCTGTTATAATATCACCAATGTATAATGATAATAGTATAAAATCTGCCTCTTGATGTTATGAGAACTAGATGTCCCACAAAACATTTAAATACAAGCACTTAACAATATTTCTGGGAAAAACTAGCTGAAATTTGTATGTATTTGAATCTAGACTACACAAATTCAGAAGTGTAACTTAGATTATTGACCAAGCGTATGTTTAAATGGTTATTTCATGCTCACAGTCAATAAAAAACATTATAACAAGCCAGCAAAGGGAATAGAAATAATACATGTCTTACTCCAACACTCCCATGTTGAATACTTGCTATCCGTATGATACTGTTACGTATTTTAGAGAAACAAGAGGGAAAAGTGCCCTAGACTCCTTTATTTATATTCCCATTTCACCCCTCCTCAGAGACAAACTTCTTGAAAGAACAGTCATTGTTAAGTTCATTTCTTCATCTCCCATTTCTTCTTGATCTGTCTCCATCTGGCTTTAACCTCAACCACACCGCTGAAAGTACTTTTCTCAAGACCATGGCTGGCTTTTTGTTCCCTGTTTTACTTGACCATTCCATAATACTTGACATTGTTGGCCATTTCCATCTCTGAAACTGTTTACTCCCTTGGTTGTCAAAGAAACATACATTTTAGCTTTAGTTCCTTTCATGGGCTCGGACTTCTCTGCCTGCCACTTAAAGGTCGGGTTCCATCCTCAACTCTCATTTCTTACTCTCACCCTTTCTGACAGACCTCACTCACATCTGTCCTTTCCATTACCCTAGAATGTCTACAATGGTCAGTTACCTGTCTCTAGTACATCTCTTTTCTAAGCCTACAGAATCAAATTTTTAAGTACCTACTGGACTTTCTCCATCTGAATGCTACATTAATGTGTCAACTCCACCATGGTCTAAACTTGATGCATCATATTTCCTTCCTCATTTTTCCTTCCTTCCTACTGTCACCGCCCTCAAGATGCAATCCCCACTCAGGGCACCGCTATACCCCATCATCCTTGGCCAAAGATTTCAGAGTCATTCATGCAATCTTTCTTCTCCATCACCTTTCCACTCACTAGCTCCTGAAAATCTGATCATCTTAACACTACACGGCCATCTCCTCCTTGCCATGTACATCGCTACTATTTTTGCTCAGATCTTCAAACTTACCACCCATAAAATAATACAAGTGTTTCCTAATTGGTCTCCCTAAGAACAGACTTGTCATTCTAATCTATTTTTCATTATGTTATGACATTGATCTCTCTAAAGCACAAACAAGTCCCTCCTCATTTAAAAGATTACTCGCTATTCCCATTTTGTAATCATAAAATTCCAAACTGATCAGCATTACACACAACCTCCTGCATGACCTGCCTCCTACCTATCTTTCCAATCTCACCTCCCATCCTTTGTCCATGCCTCCGCCATACTGAAAAGCTTACGGTACCCTTGAGCATATGATATCATCATATTTCTTCACACATTTACACACACTGTTCTCCCTTCCAGATATGCCTTTATGATACCTTTGCCTACATAGTAGCCCTACTTGTCCCTTCAAGTGTAACTCAAGGATCTCTTCTCTTTGAAGCATTTCAAGAACCTCCAGAAAAAAGTCAACCCATGCTCTTGTGGGCTTTGAGAAATGCATGGGAAATAGACTCAATAAGACCTGACTTAGCTGATGTGAGGAGAGAGAACACCAAGCAAACAATTCTAGGGCTTTGAGCCTAGAAGTCAAGAATCATGGCAAGCCACTATTAGAGAAAAAGAAGGCTGAGGTTTTACCAGAAGGGTGGAGATCTATGAGGTTATTTTTTTTTTAAAGCAAACTCCTTATTGACATAGAACATATGTACAGTAAAGTGTAGAAGTGTCCGGCTTACACACACCAGAATGGCTAATATTCAAGAGACAGACAACATCAACACCTGCTGTTGGCGAGGACTTGTAGCAACACTCATGTGCATCTGGAACATAAATCCTTGCACCATTTTGGAAAACAGTGGGGCAATATCAAAAAAAGGTAAACATATGCACACCCTAAAACCCAGCGATTCCTTTCCCAGGAATACATCCAACAGATATGCTGACATAAGTTCATCAAAAACATGTACAGGATGTTCAGAGCAGCTTAACTCATTATGACAAAAAGTAGAAATGATCCAAATGTTCATTAATCCTTGAATGGATGAATGAATTGCATTTTATTTACACATGGAAAACTATGTGACAATGAGAATGGGTGATATACCACATGTAAAAGTATGGATAAATCTCAAACATAATACTGAGGGAAAGAAGGCGACACAAAAGAGAACACACTATATGCTACGCAAAGTACAGATAAGGAACACGGCTACTCTACGCTTCTGGAGGGCAGGATGGAAATCAGTGACCGGAGAGGAGTGAAACAGGTGATTCTGGCGTGTCAGCAGGCTCTACTTCATTCCGTTGCTCATTACACAGTTGTGTTCCATCTGTGAAAGTCCAGCAAACTGCTCACCCAGGGTAAGTGCATTTTCTGTGTACTGAACCACAATGAAAATGTTTTAAGTGCACAGCTTACTGAATTTTCACTGAGTGAACATTCCCATGGAACTAACATTCAGCCAAGACACAGAACACTGCCAGCACCTCAGAACCCCTCATACTCCCACCCCATCAATCCCCACAAAACCAGCTCTATTTTGACTTCTATCCTGGTGGCAAAGACCTCACTTGTACCATTCAGTGCTATTTCCTCCATATCTAAAACATATATTGGCATGCTATAGATATTTTATAGATACATGTTGAAATAATTAACTACAGGCAAAACTGGGAAGTCAACCAAGACATCTGAAACCTTGACCCTGGCCAAGCCCATGAAATTAAAAGGATAAACTGAGGTAAAGAAGCTAAGAAGGAAACTGCAGTTCCTTGGAGAATGTCTATATTGAGAAGTAGGAAAAGCAATTCTGAAGAGTTGTCTGAAAATCAGTCGAACTATGTTTTCATTTCATAAAACTAATTTACTAGTTTCTTATCACCGTGTTGAACAGGTCTGTTTTGTATGATTAAGCAAATTATTGGTCAATCAAAAATATTTTATTCATGAAATCTTTTTGGTGACTATATTATAAGCGTCTTTGTATTCACAAACAAGGCTCTGAAATGTATGACTTAGGATCTGCATTGTCAACTTGAAAATAGAAAGAATTTCATCTTCCTTGCACCCTTTGGATTTGAGCTGTCAGCAACTGTGCAAAGAGCATCAAATCCATTAAAAATTTATAACATTTGAAACGCCCAACAGCCACAAAACTGATTTTTCTTTAACTCTGTGATTCATCCAATCTGATACTGAGCGTTCACCGTGTAGAAAGGAAGAAGCACCAGGACCCACTATGGGAGGTTGGCTTGCCTGTCCATCTGCATCTGCACAAACATTACCTCTCCCCACTGAGCCCCAGGACAGGAACGGCAGATGTCCAGGAAATAAACTGTTGTAAGTTATTACAAAATAAAAGCATACACAGGGGAGTGGACTTCTGCCTGCCCTAAGTTTCTCTGGCTGCATGTCTGGAGTGTCTTGAATGACGGCAGTACCCACATTCCCACAGGCAGCTCTTTCTTCTATAACTCCATTTACATTCTGTCCGAATGTCACTTCCAGCATTATTACAGTCCTTACTCTGGAGTTGCACCGTGTCCAGAGTTTGAAATAAGCTGTAAGATTCATTGTGTGATTGATGCTATGCTATGCAATTTATATTAATCTGTCAGCACAATTAGATTAAGTTCTTTGACTGGAGGGTAAGGCTCTGACATACAATTTGAATCACAAAAAGATAGTGTGGGACAAAGAAAGAGTGTAAATACTTAAATAGTTGTTTAATCAGGTTATTTTTACATTTAGAAATATTGCAAAATACCCCCAAATCTTGGATTTCCATGATGATAACTAAACTTAAGAGTAGTTCAGAAAAAGCTCATAGTTTAGGAAAGATCATGATTAGCCATCCAGATGGATGGGAAATGCACACCATCCACAGACAGTGCTGACTGAAAAGGAGGATGGCGGCTTCGTCTCATTAATCAGCAGAGACAGGGCAAGGACGCCCCTGCATGGCAAAGCCTCAGTGCACACCTCAATGCCAAGGCCTCCCTGTTACCTGCATCTTGTCAAGACAGAAAGACAAAGCCAGGCCCCCCTTAACAGGCCACGTGGCCAGAAGTCCAGGGCTGCTCCTCAACTGAGTATGCTCAGGTTATTTCCCGGGTGCCCATTTCTCATCTTCAACTGACTATGCTATTTTTAAATTTTTTTAAAGTAGCACAAGTGACAGAAATTGGGAAATTTTCAAAAAGTAGAAAAACAGAGATCATAAACATTCACCCTGTTACTGTTTGGATGTAGTTGATCTTTGCTGTGGATATTTTTACATATGATGATTATATGGAATCTTTAAAGTTACTTAAGCTTTATAAATCAATAGGTATAATGCTATAAATAATACACATTTATTGTTCATTTTTTAATTTAAAAAAATCTTAAAGACAAAAATGATTTAAATCCATATAGACAGAGTTTTCTCTGTTGTTTTGCTGTCTGCTGACTCTTTCTGAATGCATCAGAATTAAATTCCAACGTTTTGACGTCTAATAGATAAGCCCCTTATTACCTAGTTTAGAGGGCTGACTGTGGACAGAGATATAAATCAAGCACAGAACATTCCACCAGTGTAAATCCTCCATCCTTGGTTTAAACAACTTTGACTGGCGTCCCAGGCTCCAGATATCACAAGGATGACCACTTCAGACCTTCTCAGAGCAGGCTGTGGGCACGGCAGGTAACCCAAGTCTTCTCGGAGTAGGCGGAGGGCAGCAAGTCAACCAGATCTGTAAACCAGCCCAAGTTCTGTGGTTTGAATAAATGGGCATAAACTGGACGAAGACATCAAGCATCTGTTCAGGAAAAAATCGTAGGTGCAGTGTTTTCCGGATCCCTCTACTGTCTAATCATGGTCTTCCCCAGAATCTGCACTTGGGGAAGTCAACATACTTTGTTATAATGTTCTCCTTTTTTCCAATAAGTATTTTACTTATTTATTTATTTACTTTTTTTTTTTTTGGATTAGTGGAGGTACTGGGGATTGAACCCAGGACCTCATGCCTGCAAAGCATGCCTTCTACCACTGAGCTATACCCTTACCCGACAATGTTCTTAAATTATAACACTTTTCTTCCTGAAAACCTGTAAGTGCTTCTCCACTATCTTCTGATGCCTCATTTTTCAGAGGAAAGATAGAGTTTATGAGCTTATTTCAGTGACAGGCAAGAAAAACTCAATATATTTAATATAACCAAAAAAGAAGTGTGGACTCATATACTGAAAGAGTCCAGCTGCCCCCAGGGGCACCCATGTCACTGAGATTGTGTTGTTTCACACTCTCCCCATTTCTACCCTCTTTATTATTAGCTTTATTCCCAAGCAAGCTTTCCATGTAGAAATAAAGATGGCTGTCTACAACGCCAGACACAAAGTGTGGTCACACAGAGATTTCTTTTTCCTGATATCTTGACAGAAGTCCAGCTAAGAATGTCATTGGTCTGGCTTGGGTTATGCGTTCAGCCTTGTTCAGAGGATAGGTATCCTAATTAACTAGCTTGAATTCCAAGGTCAGTTTTGTACTGGGTGATACAGTGTCATCTGATTGGCAACCCCAGGCAGGAGAGCTCCCAAAATAAATGAAGGGCTATGTCACCTAAAAAAGGATGGAGAGATAGCGGGCTGCAGATACAGGTGGAAATTTCACTTAATTTGCATGTCTTGTAGATAAGCTTCTTTTCTCCTTAAAGTGCATAGATTGACAACCCATTTTCTTAGGAATCTTTTTTTTAACTAAAGCAATTTTTCAATTACGTCTCTTTTTATCCTATTTTTTTTTAACCTCAAAGCAATCCTAACTGCCTCTGATGCCCATTTCAACTCCACTATCACATTTTTTATTTCCTTGCATCCTCTCTTACCTCACCTGTCTTGTTTCCTCATGTTATCTTTTGGTTTTTCATCTTTCCTTCTTTCTAATTCCCCCTCAGGACTTCATTCTCTGGCTTGCTGTCCATCTTATTTTGAATTCCTAACAGTTTTCTAAATTTCTCTTCTATTTCCTGATTTGCTTAATATTAGAAATTCAGTCTCCTTCTGGGCTTTCAGGGTAATACTGCTTTTAATTCTGCAGCTTTTCCCATAGGCGCTGTTGGTCTTGCTTTGGTTCTTATTTGCTTGTCACGTGTAAAGGAGACTCATCCATTTGTGGCTGCTGTCCCCAAGTAGGCTGCATGGATTACACTCATCTTCACTCTGCATCCATCTGGAGTATTTTTCTAATTCCATTCTTCTACTTATATTAAGATCAACTGACTGCTCTACACAGCCCTGGGTCTGCATCTCAATGTATAGCAAATATTCACCTGTCACTTGCACGCTGTAGTGAAATGAGAACTACCTGGGTCTCCACTCCTAGGGGATGCACACCCTGCTCCAAAGGGGTCTGTGCACAAATGCATATTCCAGGTGCATTCCCGTTTTACTTCTAGGGACCATCCCTTTGCACAGGGTTCTGCACACAACCACCTGCTCCCAGCCAACCCTCTAACTGCCAAGTATTTCTGAGGTCTGGTGTCCAGACAAAAATACAGGGGTTTACGACAGCGGCCTAGAAAAGATAACTCAGTCTTTGCTTTGGAGTCTCTGCCTAGCCTCAGAGACAGGAAGGGCAGAAGGAAGATCTTTGCCCCTACTTTCATGTGAACCAGCAGGCCTATGGTGTTGTAGGTAGCTCTATCAGGTGAAACTGGTCGAAATTCTTCAAAACTTACGGCAGTAGGTTAGCTGTTGGTTTTCAGAGGTACTAGGGTGAGAAGCAGGAAGGAATCATTACAGGAATTGAGGGTGGAAGTAATTTTCAAGTGGAAGGGCTTCCCACTGATTGAAGCTGAAATCCATTCCTAAACCATATGGCAAGAAGCCTATGTTACCATTAAACAAATATTTTAATTCTGAAGTTATCCTTAGAAGGCCATTTGTTAAGGCCTTTTCTTTATTTTCTGAAAGTACTGCAGCTCCGCTGTTCAGGGCAAATGATGCTTTTTCCTAAGTTTGAATGGTCCAAAGAAATGTAATTTCACGAGCACCCACAACAAAGCTCTTGCAAAGTTCCTGATTATGTCCACTGGGAAATTCTTCTTCACATTACACCCCAACCCCTCCTCATGTTATGTTTCAAACCTGCCTTTTTCTTTTGAACCCCATTAATAGAGCAGCTTAGCCAGGACACTGGAAAAACAGAGCCACTCACTGGGTTTGTTACAGCGGCCCAACCAAGGGCCATGATGTCCATGCTGGGGGGTGGCAGCATTTAGACAAAGAACACCGTTCTCACTTACCATATGCTGTAAGCTTCATTTTAACCATCTAAGATCAATGTAATTATTTATTAAAATGTCATTATTTTGTGAAATTAGCCTTCCTTCTTTGCATAATAATTTTATCATTAGCCACTGTTAGAAAAAGAAAAAAAGAAAAGAAAATCTGATGATTGCTCTGTGGGACTTCCTCAGTTCTCACCAGGGAGATACACCCTGAGATGGAGACAGGCAGGGAGTTGAGGCAGCAGCATTTTTAAAATCAAGACCTTTGGGAAAGTGAAGGAAAAAGAAAAGGTGAACTGTGAGTTGGTGACACCAAGGTTTCTGCTGATCCAGTGGGACACTCTGGAGCTGGACGGTCCTTTGAAGTTGTCCTAAATTGAAGTAAGGGGACTGTAATAATAGAAAATAAAGAAAGAAAGAAACTGCCAGTAATTGAGTGTGAGTAGTTCTCAGGGAGAAGACATAAGCAAGGTTTCTCCCCTCACCAAGTGCATCTCCCAGACAGAGACGCAGCTGTCAACACCCCCCCGCAGGTATAGAAATGAGTGCCTCAGTCCCGAGACAGTATCTGAGCAGCACAGCACAGAGTCCTCTCCAAGGACACAGCTTCCATAGGATGGTGTGTCAGGTTGGCGAGGCGCAGCTGTATGTCCCAAAAATCCTGAAATTCTGATGACTTAGTAAAACAGTATATTATTTACTCATGCTCCCTGACCAACACATAATGAGTTCTCACTCATGTCACTTGAGGACCCAGGTTTATGAAGACTCCAAAACAGCGGGTATTTTTATGATCATTAAGGTAGAAGAACAGAAACATAATGAATCATGCACTACCCTGAAGAGACCGAGAAGTTAAGTCATGTCTCTTCCAATCATTTTTGTTGCCAAGTTATGTCACATGGCCTAAAATCCACTGGAAAAGCGTCCAGTAAAAGGGGAGAATCAGAATCTCTATGACCTGATGACCACCACAAAGAAACACTCATTTCTACACCTGCCCGGGGTCTATAGATATTAACTGACTATTGAAATATTGACATACCTTTTGTTAATCTTTGCACATATATTCTTTAATTGCAACTAAAGGATAATCCAAAGGAAAAGTACATTTGAGATCTATAAACTCAATTACAAAACTGAAGAGCTAAATATTTCCATAAAGCACTCTAATGAAGGAATTGCAAGAAAATACAAAGAAAGCAAAAGCGGATGACACTTAAGAAGAGACTGGAAACTCGGTACATTCTCTAATGCTTTTTAAGTCCCTGAAGTTATGAGCATAAAAATCCTCGAAACAAAAGCCTCTCTGTGTTTTGGAAAGAGTGGCAAAGCGAAGGTATGAGACATGTTGACTTCCTCATGCCATTGTACAACAAAGCAGGAGGAGGAAGAATCCTCAAATGGAAGGAATGATAGTAGCTACAAAAAAATAGAAGGGGAAAATGTGATCTTCTGCAAGGAAGAAAGAAAGTCCCTGGCTTTGGAACTAATACTGTGAAGCTGTTACAGCAGCTACAAGTACATAGTACACGTTGCCTTGAGAGTGTGTACTTGTGATGTGTGTATGTGCCCATGCATGTGTGTGTGTGTCTGCACATGGCTTCCCAGCATTCCACTCAGACAGCGACAGCATCATCCGGCCAGCCCAAGGATAAGCTAAGAGCCTGGCTGTTGTAATTACTTCCTCATATCTACTTTGAAAACATGAGGGACCTTTTCCACAAACGGTGATGGGAAAACCAGACATTCACATGTAAATGAATGAAATCAGACCCTAATCTTACACCACTCACAAAAATTAACTTGAAATGGATTAAGACCTGAAACTATGAAACCCCTGGAAGAAAACATAGGGAAAACGCTTCATAATATTACTCTAGGCAATGGTTTCTTGGACATGACACCAAAAACACAAGCAACAAAAGCACTGACAAACAGAACTACCTAAAACTAAAAAGCTTCTCCAAGCAAAGGAAAAAACCAACAAACTAAAAAGGCAACTTGCTGAATGGAAGAAAATATTTGCAAACCATATATATGATAAGAGGTTAATATCTAAAATATATAAGAAACTTATGCAACTCAATAGCAATAAATAGATAAATAACCTGATTTTTAAATGAGCAAAGAACTTGAAAAGACATTTTCCCAAAAAGACATAGAAACGGCTAACAGATACATGAAAAGGTACTCAACATTATCAGTTATCAGGAAAAAGCAAATCAAAACAACAATGAGGTATCAACTCACACCTGCTAGAATGGCCATCAGGAAAAAGACAGGAAGTCAGTGTTGGCGAGGACATGGAGAAAAGGGAACCCTGTACACTGCTGGTGGGAATGCAAACTGGTACAGCCACAATGCAAAACAGTCTGGAAGTTACTCAGAAAATTCAAAATAGAACTACCAGATGATCCAGCAATCCCACTTCTGGGTATTTATCCTCAAGAACTGAAATCAGGATCTCAAAGAGACATCTGCACTCCCATGTTCACTGCAGCATTATTCACAATAGCCAAGATGTGCAAACAACCTAAGTGTCCACTGACACAGGAATATCCGGTACACAAAATGTGATATATACATACATAAAACACTATTCAGCCTAAAGAAAGAAATCCTGGCACTTGCAACAACATGGATGAAACTGAAACACATTAAGCTCAATGAAATAAGCCAGTCACAAAAGTACAAACAATTTCACGATTCCACTTAAACGAGGAAATGCACAGAGAAGCAGAGAATCAACTTTTATTACTTTGGAACTGAACTATCAGGAAAGTTTACACTGCTCTAAGTGGCAGGGGCTGGGGGAGGGGAGATGGGAGCTGCTGTTGAGTCAGGAGGGGAGGTGGGGGCTGCTGTTGAGTGGGGAGGGGAGATGGGAGCTGCTGCTGAGTGGGGACAGAGTTTCAGTTATATAAGATGAGTAGGTGCTAGAGATCTGCTGTCCAACATTGAGACTACAGTTAACAATTCTGTATTGTGCACGTAAGATTTTGTAAAAAGTGTAAATCTCATGTCAAGTTGTTAAGTGTTCTTATGACAATTCTTAAGAGAAAGAGTTTTTTCTGTTGTCAGTAATAAAAACAGAATACATATTTGAAAAACCCAAACAGAAATCCACTAAGAAAAACTATTTCAGGTTTGCAAAGTAATTAACGGTACACACTGGAACAAGACATGTGATCCGGGTCTTACTGAAGCATGACTTGATGGGGGTCAGAGTCCTGACGTGGCTTTAGGTATCTGCAGTCCTCGCCACTGCTTTCCCATCCTTCTGGTAGACCTGGCCCCCGCCAGAGACCACAGCAGGGAATGTCAGTTTGCATTTGCTCAGTCCTCTTATGACCGAAAGTTCTTGGCTAGACTTCCTAATGTTGCTGCTGAGGGCCTCAATTTTCTACCAACTGTTTTCTCTGCCTGGGTACTTTTACCGTCTGTGATCCACTCCTATTCTTGAACAATTTAATTTCCTCACGTTGACGATTATCACGTACTTCTTCTAGGTGTACTGGATATTATGCAAAAGAAGCACTCTCTGTAGGTCACTTAGAGCAGCGTATAATTTCCTGATAGTCCCATTCCAAAATAAAATATAGACGCAAATAAGTCTACATACACACACTGCGGCAATTGCTTTTTTCCCAAAGCATATCCTCTGATTCCTCAATTTCTTCCCACTTGAGGGAGTCAGTAAATGTGGGAGGGTGGAAGACAGATATTTCTTTTCTGCTAAACTTCATCACAAATTTACTTTTTTCTTGCTCTTTTATAGGAAAGGCTAATGAGAATCATTAATCATCGTGTTAACATTTGCATCAAAGGAAGAGTTTAAAGTAATGAGCAGTAAAAACATAAATGAATATTTTATTTCTAAGTGAGTTTTCCCCTTGAGTTTCCTGAATTGTTCATTTTCAGGGTCAAATGCCAGGCTGTGTTTCCCACTCTACAGCAATGAGAAACGGCAGATAGGAAGAGGACTGGCACACACTGCAAATGACTAACATGCATCATAAGACTATGTTGAAGATTGAAAGTTAAATATTACAGGTTTCAGGTGGTTTTATGTTTACTGTGTAAACTCTAGTTCTATAATCTGAGAACAAGTAACTATTCATTTTGAACTTTTTTTTTATAGATTCCATCTCAAATATAGTTCCCCCCAAATTTGCTGTATTCAGATTGTCTTAACACTGTCTGTGAATTGTGTTCCCTTGACAAAAGCACGTGAGAAGTTTAAAGGATAATGATTTTCTAAAAATACCAATAATTTGCACTTTCTTTTCCATCTCAAAGCAATTGGATTTATTACATATTTTTATCCACTTGTCAGGCATGGAGAATGTGGTTACCAAGAACTCTCAAATCCTTTTGTGCTTTCAAAATGAAATGATCAAACCAAAATTAAATCGATAATTTAAACGACACTGCGTGTGTCCTCAGTGAGACAATGGCATCAAGCATGCGTTCTTCCTTGAAACCAGAGGATCACTTTATATTCTCTAACTTGACTCATCCGACTGTATTTCAGGCTTTCAGTAAACGGGATTGTGGCCAACACCTTTGCCCAGTTTCTTCAGAGAAGAGAACATAGTCCATGAGTCTGAATATATGGATTAACTGTCCATCATTATTAGGGCAGTTCCTCACCTGACATTTGATCAATAGCACAGAGTCTTGCTCACTTGTCTTGTCACAAATCTCATTAAATAGCTTCTAAACGTAACCACACACAACAAAGAGAAAATACATATCTATTTTTTCCCAGTCAGTAGTCTGAGTTGCAGTCATGTAAAATACAAAACTACCTCAGTCTTTAAATGCTGGGAAAAGGGGCTAAGTCCTTTATGCAATACGGCTCTCAGAAATGTCTAAGTGAAGCACCCCTGTTAACCAAATCTAAAAGGTCAGTCTAAATAGTTTAGCCATTTTTGAAAAGATAACATTCTGGAAGAGTCTTTCCTACCAATTTGGAGTCTCCTTTAGATTCTGTAAGAGAGGGATAATAATAATTCTTTCCAGGTGTGATATTCAAACTATCTAGCTGCTGATATGATGTGGGTTCCAACCAATGAGAAAAGGCAGTGACAACTCACACTAGCCTTAGACCAGTGAGCCCCACCCAGGGGCATCAAGCAGCCTTGCCTCGTCCACAGGACTGGTGGGATTAGGAGATTAAAAAGCAGGGCCCTGAGCAGAGTCTGACACACTGGATATTCTGAAAATGTCAGCATTTTCCAAATGAGGTCTCCTGCCACAGTAGGGCTTTAATGCAACTATATGCATAGTTCTGGAGAGCTTCCTCTAAATATTAAATGCACTAAAGATTAAATAGTGACACAAAGTTATCTGGAAAATGGCTGTGAATACGTCAGTAACTAAGTCTTCATTTATGATCCAAGGTAGGAATGGACAGAAAGTTCCATGCCAGGCACAAACCAGAGTCAGAGATGCAGGGAGGAGCATCGACACCAATGGACATGAAGGCTTCAACAGCTACAGGTCACTCACAACCAGCAGGGAAAGAGGGTGGGGAACTCTGCCTTCACGACTACAGGGCCCGTCTTTAAACACGAAGGAGTCAGCAGAAGGGAACTGGATAAAAATTCACAGCTGTACCTCACTCATGGTCAATGCGGCTTTCACTAAAAATAAATTCTTGGAAGAATGGAAATACCCAATTTACTAAATGATTCTTCATCGAGTGTCTCCCAAAACCAAGTCCTCCTGATACACTGAAATTTCACTTGATTTTCAGAGATTTAGAGAGAATATTTTCAGCAACACACATATCTAATAGACAATGCACACATCCACAATCTTATTTTCCAGAAGGAAATGCCAGGACCTGTGGCTGTCCCAGTTGCTATGGAGACCACAAAGCCCTTGGATGAAGTCCACCGTCCAGAGCTTTGAGGAGAACGAAGCCAGCGGCTGCAGGATTCAGAACCTGACTGCCATATGGGTTCTGCAGCTGCCAGACCAGAGATCCTAGAGAAGGCCCGGAGAGGAGGGCAGGGTGGGAAGAGAATTCTACTTCTTTTGAAAAGAGAGGAAAAGAAAAACAAACAATGGGGGAATGGTTGATCTAAATGCAATTACACTACTTAATGAATCCACCAGAGCCCACGATATTTTAAACCATCTCAAATGATTAGGAAATTAATTCTAGCATGACTTTAGTCAAAGAACATTATGTGATGAATTCACACAATCTGAATAATTGCAGCTATCAGCTGAAATAACAGCAGGAAGATGAGTAAATAGGTCAGCTATTCTAGGAGATAAATGTGTATCCCCTGATGTCTTCCGCACAACTTTTTGTAAAAAGCAGACAGTAGCATTTTCCTAATTGTTTTTAAACCTTTCTGCAGAGGTTATATGTCGGAAATTCAAGAGCTGGCTGATAATAATCTCCCGTGACCGATTACTTTTCACCACAAAAGGAGCAAATTACATTTCAGAGATTTCTTTTCTTAGCTATTATTGAACATTATGGAGAACAGGTGTGTGGGCAGAAGAGGCATCTTTAACACAGCTTAGGATGAGGGCAGACTCTCTGTAAACACTAAGAGAAATTTTTAAAGATCAATTGTGAAACGGCTTATTAAATCACTCTCTAGATATTTAGTGTTTAGCACTGAGCATCTAGGAATTGAAAGCACAGGGTGTGTACCAGAAAGCTTTGCTTTGTTATTGGTTATTTTTTAGGTTTTTTCTTTTTTTGGACTGGAGAAATTATGAACTGATGGGGAGACATGCTGTCATATGCACTGGACACTTTTTTTTTAATCTTCAGTTGAAGAAATCAAAGCCAAGCAAATGCCCTTCCAAGTGTGAGGTCATAGTTGAGTATTTGTTGGCCAACAGCCACGCCGTTAAGTCATTCCTGGGAACCGTGCTGTTTCAAGGCACTGCTTGTGGATAGAATGGACGGTACAGCATTGCCCCTACCACCCATCCCGCCTGAAGTCAGATAAGGAGTCTATGCACGCAAGGCAGTGAGATCCAATGCTATGGACCTACGTCAGCATCTCCCCTTCTAGTTAGCGCTGAAGTGTCTACTTCGGTCTCTTCAACATTTTGTCCTTATTACTAAGCACCCATAAATTCCTAGCACTAAAATAGATGTTAGGAAAGAGGGAATAAACAATAAGCCACCCCCTTTGTCTCAGAGAGCCAAGAGTAAAATTGGGTTTGGGTTGTTAAAAGGGGTATTTGTGGAAGAAAATCCAACTTCTCTAATTCTCACCATGGAAATGCCTTGGAATTGCAGAACGTTAGAGCTGAGAAAAGATCTCAGAGGCCAAAAGCACCAAACCTTCTTGCTTCACTGATGACAAAATTAAAACTCAGGGAATGTAAGCAATTTTCTCCACAAATGCTGTTGTCTAGACAGCAGTGCAAGCTACCCTGTACACTGGAGGAAGGACCTGGTCTTCACGGGCTCACAGCCAAGTGCCTACCCATGAAGGATGCACATTCCATCAGGAACTCTCTCTGCCCTGCTTTGGAGCAAGAGCTCTGCTCCTCAGTACTCAGCCAAAGCTGAGCACGGAATGGGAACCTAAGTAACAAAGTCTGCTATTGTGACTGGCAAGCAAAAACCTATTGGAAAGACGACTGATTACTGGTTCACATGAATCTGAAATAACAGACAGTTATGGTTATTTATGATCTCCTACCTTATGTTCCACAAGACTTTATTAGCACAAATTAAAAAGTGCCTCCAATCTAATTTTTAATTTAACGGCTTCCCTGCAATTGAACTAAAGTTCAATAGTTGGTTAAACTAAATCAAGAATTTTCATCACTCACCCAGTAGTACAATACATTGCATTCCACTCACGTGATCTTATTATAATACAATTTCCCACTTGCTGAGAAAGTATTCTGTGCAATGCACTGTGTGAGTAGCTTTATTTACATTATTTCTTATTCTTACAGCTATTCCAAAAGGTAGGAATTATTATCCCCATTTTTTAGATGCATGACTTTATTTTCAGAGGGATGAAGCAATTGGGCCAAAATCAGTGTGTGGGCAGAGTTACAAAGTTAACCTCAGAGCCCTCATGCTCCAAAGCCAGATTCTCAACCAGGCATCATAGCTTCCATACCCTGCCCATTCTTCCACAGTCAAAGAAAATTAATTATTCACTTATTTTAAAAAGATTACCTATGTCAGCATACTGGAAAGATAATTAAAGATCATGCTGGAAATTCCACAAATGTCGATGAATAATTAAGTCTTTCTAAGACAACTAGAAATTGGAAGCTGACCTCCTGTGCAGCATGAATACAGTTCCAGGTTATCTAGTTGAAAAGGAAAATTGGCAGTTGGTGATCACAGAATGTTTGGAGTAATTTCAAATCAGCCCACACAGAGGAATAAGAGATGAAACCCTCTGTAAATAGGCAAATATTGATTAAATATATTCCAGGGCAAGACCCAGGACTATGAAATTAACAGAACACAGAGGCAGGGCAAACTTGAGACCTTTCCCTCATACAGACTGATCAGTGCTTTTCAAAAGACACAGCCAGAGTGATGATGTGAAATTTTAACATCAACTCAGCAGGGTCCCTCCTTTCAAACACCAGATGTCCTCTTTATTTCATCTTCTGCTCAACCCCGATTGTTTACTCCTGGGAAGACTGCATAGGCAGTTACAAAGCCATTCCCTTTGGCGTCTGCCTAATTCCCTCACCAGAAAACACATTAAAAAACAGTACTGGCGATGAGCAATATGACCAACACATGCACCCTGACGGATGAACAACTGCGTGCAGGGTCACAGGGCTCTGTCATCATAGGGCACTGAGGGAACTGTGATGTGTCTACGTTTGACATCTCCCTCGTTGCCTCCCTTTTAGATTATCACAGCCAAAAACAAAGAGCTATGATATGCTTTCATCTACCTCCTTCTCCCTGGGTGGGGTGAGGTAGGGAAGACGTCACAGATTCAGGCAGGGGTGGGCACACCGTGGCCCCTGGGCCAAATCCAGCCCAACACCTGTTTTTGTAAAGAAGTTTTATTGGCCCAAGGCCACACTCATTCGTTCACATAATGCACATGTGGCTGCCTTCCTGTTACAAAGGCAGAGTGGTATCATCGAGACAGAGACTACAAGGCCCGCAAAGTTGAAAATACGTACTACCCGGCCTTTTACAGAAAAAATAATGTGCCAGTCCCTGTTAGGAGCTGGAAAGAAAAGACCCTGGCCCAGAGAAAACACGTGTGAATAACCAAGACAAAATGAGAAACCTAAACTCATAAACACAGAGAAGAAAACAGGAGGGAATGATGTGGGCAAGATGGCAGAACAGGAGTTTTCTCCTACCTTCCCCAGATGGAACACTGATTCTGACCATCACTCACGAAGACAGCACCTCTGTGATGTCCAGGAGTCCAGTGGAGAAGCTCCAGCACAGCGCTGGAGGGGAAAAAAAAAAATCTGAGGTTAGACACAATGAAGAGGGAAGAGGAACAGTTTGATTTTACCCCGTCATCCCTTCCCCAAGGCAGTGCGGCTCAGCCCCAAGATTTTTCCTGGGGCAGAGAGAGCCTGTCAGTGAGCACCTGGCCTCCCCAGATGCGCAGGGCACTGCTAAAGAGACCCCGCTCCTTCCTGCCTGACCCAGAACACGGAGAGGAGGTGGGTGACTTGGGGAAGGGGTGGCTGAGAGATCGGCGGTCGGGGTTCTCAGAGGAGGACAGTGGGGCACAGACCTCACCACCTGCTTCATGACTCCATCAGGAAGCTGACACAGGAGGTCCTTGTGGGCGCCTAGCCTAGGGATGCCCCCACCCGGCCCCTGGGCACCTCCCCAGGCTCTGTGTGCCTCACCCGCACACCCTCACACTGTGGCTGGCTTCCCCCGGCTGGCTCTGCGGCACTGGGAGAAACACAAACGTGAGCACTCAGCACCTCCCCGGAGAAAGAAATGGGAGGCTGTCAGCCGTCAACCTGGCTTTGCAGGATCAAGAGAAGGCAGGTAGTCTTAAGAGTTCCTGCCCCTCTCCCGCAAGAGGGCCTGAGAAAGCCTCAGAATCCCCAGCAGGGCTGACAGAAGATATTTCTCTTCCAAAGCCAGTCAGTAAAGACTGGAGGAGGTGACTGCTTCTTCAAAAGTGAAGACAGCAACACAAGACTTCAAGGCACATGAGTGATCAAGGAAACATGGCCATGAGGAACACATTAATTTTCCTGTAACCAACTCTAAGGAAATGGAGATCTGCGATTTGCCCAGTAAGGAACTGAAAATAGTCATTTTAAGGAAGCTCAGTGAGCTACAAAACACAGAAAGACAATTCAGCAAAATCAGGAAAACAATACAAATAAAAAGAGGAATTTAACAGAGGGATAGAAATCATTAAAAGGAACCAAAGGGAAATTCTGAAGCTTAAGAATACAAGGAATGAAATGAGAAATGCAATGGAGAGCTATTTCATGAAAAGGCAGTGAAACACCAAGAAGGAATAGTCTGTTTTGAAGGCACTGCCTTTCACAGGAAGGCAGCTTTCCACACCCACTACACCCACCGCTGGGCTTACATCAGCATAGCTACTCCAGGGAAACAGAGATAGTAATCACGTAACGCAGAGCAACGAAGAACGGAAATACCAACCAAATTCCTGACTAATGCCTGTGCTGTAATTGCCCTCTTAGGTACAAAGTGAAATGGTTTGTACCCACATCCAATTCAGATTCATGTATTCATAATGTAACTTGTCTGTGTGTGTATGTATACTTAAAACCTTTACATATTTAAACTACTTTTGTGTATGTATATATGCATATATATTTCAATAAAGACAAGATGTATTTGTACAGAAAGTGAATTTATAAGAATACGGATTTAGCTTATTTGGAAAGAATGATTTAGTTGTGCCATTCCTAAATACCGCTGATTTGTTCAACAAGCACATTCAACAAATACTCCATGTTAGGCATGATTACAGGGTCCAAGATGCACTGGTGGAAAAAACAAAACCGACAAAAATGTCTCTATTTTTTTTTTAACTAGTTTACATTCTAGTAGGGACGGAGAATAAACTGACAGTAAGCAAAATTAAACTGTCTACTGTCATGTAATATTACACAAATTTAGTGGCCTAAAATCACACACATTTATAAGTTCACAGTGTGTGGGGGGAGGAGGCTGAGCATGACTGAACTGCACCCTCTGATGCAGTCCCACGGGCTGCGACTTCATCTGAGAGCCCACTCAAAGGCTGCACTGGGGAAGAATCTGCTCATGTGGCTGTGGGTAGAATTTAGTTGCCTGAGGGATCCTGGATCTCGGGCCTCGGTTACTTGCTGCTACGGATGGAAGGTCTCCCTCAGTCCCTGGTCACAGAGGCCTCTCCCACAAGGCAGGCGGCTTCATCAAAGCCAGCAGTGAAGATCTAACAAGCCAGAGGAACAGTCTTTTGTAACCTGAGCAGAGAAGTGACATCCCATCCCTTTTGCTGAATTTTTCTTTTAAGAAGTGAGTCACAGTCTACACTCAAAAGGATGAGATCACAGAGGCTATGATGATCAGGAGGCAGGGACCATCAGGGGCCCCCTTTAAAGCCTGCTTACCACAGCAGGGCATAACGTGCAGGGCCTGGTGGGCCATTGGGAGGAACTGGATTTTACTAGGATGCAACGACAATTTATGAGAGGCAGCTCAGGATTTACTGAGTTGTGATGTATACTGACCAAGTGTCTACTTCACCACCATCCACACTGCTCCCACGAGACCCCACAACTTCCTTGTCTCACGGACAAGGACAGTGGTATTAATCTTTCCGCATCCTGTGCTGTTCTCACACCCACTGCGACGGGTCCTGATTACACAGGCTCTTCCCCAGTCACCGATAATCTCTCCCTGTATTTCTCCTTCACATAAGTTTTCCCCCCAACTATCTCTTTCCTGCTGAGATCCATTGATCATGGTCCTCTCCCTCTCGTAGCCAACAACATCACTACCAGACCGTTCATACCATTATTTAGCATCTTGGGAAGTGAATCTTTCATCCAGTTCAAAATAGGGAACACAGAGTTACCACAACTAAACTAAATGGAAAGGTTATTCTCTGACTTTTTTTGCATGTGCTAAAAATAGCTGGAGCAGAAAGTCAGTGACCCTGAGTACGATTTAACCTGTCAGCTACACTCGGTCAAATCCCTGTTTTGCTGTGGGCCTTCCCAGTTCCTCACAGAGCCCAGACACCGTCCTTCTACCCTGCTTTTCTTTCCACACCCCCTTTACACTCACATTCATGCCTCACTTTCTCTATTACTGATCACTCCATCTCCCCAGAAAGCTGGGTCCACTGGCTAACAACACGGACGTTTACAATCAGTTTCCTCCATGAACAGATGCTTTTCCCACCCAGCCGGCCTTTCGAATGCCCTCCCAGGGATCCCTTGCTCCCCAACCTCCACATCTGGACGTTTCCTTTTTTGCTGGCATATGAATAAATAATACTTGGAGCAGTATTTTGGAGGAGTCCTCCATTTCTGTGCTGAGACCACATGAGAGTGATCAAGGATAACATCATAATGATACAAATTTTAAAATATGGCTGGGTTGGAAAGGAGCATCTTGAAATATTTACGCAAATTTAAGAGGTGACATCTTCATTCCTTAAAGTCCTTTCAAGCCATCTGACCACATCGGCCAGCCACAAGGCGTTTTTGGAAGCTGAAGAAAAGAGTTGTTAGGATGCTCTTTCCTTAACAGGAGGTTTTGTTGTTGATATTTTAGGGGGAAACATGATTTCAGAAATTGCTAAAAACGCTTTTCTAAGATTTATTCCTCTCCTCATGATCAAAATAAGCGCGGCAATGTCTGTATTTGCCAGAAAAAGGGACAATATTTTCCCTCAGGTTTTGAAACCCCTTGAAAACCTCTATAACCTGCTGCTGTTTTTATAGTAATCGAAGCTAAATTGGGGCTGAGAGAAAAATGAAGCATGCGGTACAACTGAAGGAATTCCATCGCAAGACTGCACAGATTTTCCAAATGCTCAGCTTTTCCCCCTGGTGTAAATACAGCCTTTTTCATGAAAATTGAACAAACATTTTTCTAAATTTGTCTCTCAGGAGCAAGCCTACTCTGCACATCACAGAACATTTTATCCTCCAAAGATAGGCTGAAAGCTCTAAATTACTCATTATATGGCTTAACAAAAGAAGCTCATTGTTAGTTAATTGGAGATAATATGGCCTTGTTCCCTGATGCAGATATATTAAAGTTGCTGGATATTTCTGGAGTTAATCTCTTCTGGAAAAAACTCTCAGTCATAAAATGTATTTTCTTCTGATAAGACATGAGGTAGCATGAAATAAATATACGACTTGGAGCTGAGAGGATTAGAATACTGAAGAGGAGAGGACGCTGTCTCTGAACAACTTGCCAAATCAGTTCTCCCGAATGGTATGCAACCTGGTCACCCCAAAGAAAAATATCCCAATTAGCTGGACCTCACGGGGGCAGTGCTAGGGTGAGGCAAGTGCCTCGGGTGCAAAATTTCAAGGGGTGCCTCACTCGCCTCGCCCTAGTCCTGGACCCAGCTGGACATCTGAGCTAAACTGAGCTAAACATCTGACTCCCTAAAACTGCCTCTTCTCTAGAATGAGTCATTTAACTGCTCCCTTGTTTTTGGACTTCTCTCCTATTTATTTTGTTCCCTGGATCTTTTACAACTAAATCCATTACAACTAAAATACAGATAGTGGATTCCTACAGATAATGGACTGCCTCTGGGCATAAATAATGCCCAGAAAGCCATGGCTACTGCTGTAAGAGGCTTTTACTTTTACTCCTAAAGGGAAGAGAAAACATGCATTCCTTCCTCCTCAGAAAATCCTTGCTTGCACTCTCCTTTGCCCTTCAAACTAGGGTCACGATTCCTCATGCCAAATGTCACCACGTCACCTGCTGTTCACTTTCCAGCTCATGACAAGCACTCTTCTTCACACATCACTGGAATGAAAGCCCTGAAACCATGTGAGACCTCCTAATTCATCGTAAACCCAGGACTTGAAGGATCGTTGAATGTCATTGGCCTGAGGCTCTTTGATGACTGAACACCCCTCCTTTCTCGGGCCTGTGTCCTCACAGTCACCATGGCTTCTTCCAGTATTTCCGATCCCTCCTCCTTCGACTTACATGGCATCACCTTTTTTTTTTTTTTTTTAATCTATGAACTTCTTCCTAATGTTGACACAGTTTGGAATCAGAACTCTCTTCTCTTGTTGCTGTAAAGAATCTCCCCAGTCAATCCCAGCTGCTTACAAAAGCCTACTTCCTTGGCAAACACAACTGACTTCACAATCTTCATCCATGGCCAAACTTTTTCCACTGGGAACTCCGTTGTCCTCCCTCTTTAGATACATTTATTAAATTACTAAGTTCCTAGGCATTGTGAGTGCACAGACGACCCAGGCGACCTCAGACCTCAGACTGCAACCTGGCGGAGAATGCTGATGAGTCTGGAGGAAGTTACAACACAATGTGTGTTATAATGAAAGCATAAATCGGATGCTCTAGGGCGATGCTGCTCATACTTCGGTGTGTAAACAAAACACCTGGGCCTCTTGGTAAAAGAAAGATCATGATTCAGAAGGACTAGGGTCTTCAGAAGGTCTGAAGATTCTGCATGTCAACCAGCCTCCCACGTGGGGATTTGCTGGTGGTCCATGGAGCACACTTGGAGTAGCCAAGTTTGGGGAGACTCCCCCAATCCTACCTTCATCTGTGAAGTCAGTCAGGAAGTGATGCCTGAGGTCAAGTCTTGAGGACAGCCTGAGTGTGCCAGGGGAACAAATGGGGAAAGCCAATCTGGGGGGAGGAAGGAGCATGGTCAAAAGGGCAGGCGCATGAAAGCATGGCGACTTGGGAGAACTGTGCCTGGAGCCCGTGCAGCAGGGGTGGGAAAGCCATGTGGGTGGAGTGGGTTGTGGAGGAGGTGGAAATAGAAGGAAGTAGAAACTGGGTGATGAAGGGACCTGTGAAATATCCTAGGGGGGACACACCCAGAATGAAAAGCAGGGCATAGTCAGAGAGAGGAGCACTGACAACCAGCCAACATCTGTGCTGAGCACCCTGAGGGTCCAGGGCACTTGTCTCCCGGGTCCGGGCCCCCTTCCAAAGGCAGCAGTGGCTGTGCTGGGTTCCCTTATGCCACTAAAGCACAGCTACCGTGCCTGGGGCTCCTTTTGGTTGACACTGTGAAGAGTTTTCTTAAACCTCTGACTTGCTCAAGACAACTGCTTCAGTGATTAAAGATTATTGTGATATGTCCTCAAAGAGTGTGGACTGAAAACAAATCACCAAAACATACAAATTCACCCCAGAACAAGTCACGTAACCTCTGCTGGTGAATGAATGAACAGAACAGGAAGGTACTTTGGGTACGAACTAAGCAGAAAACAATCAGTACTGTTTAGCATTCTCCAAAAGAAACAGAATGTGAGCGACATGTGATTTTAAGTTTTCTAGTAACCATGTTTAGACGCCAAGAGAAACACGTGAGATGTATTTTAATAATACACTTTATTTAACCCAATGTATCCAACATATTATCATTTCTACACATAATCAGCATAACACTACTGCCAAGATGGGTCACACTTCCTGTGCACGAGGTCTTGGAAACCCATTAATGTATTGCGTACTAGGTCACGTCTCAATTCAGACTCACCCCTTTCCAAGTGCTCAGGAGCCCCGATAACTGGTGGGTGGCTATCATGCTAGGCAGCACAGGTTTAAAGGGTGTGCAGTTGACTCAATCTGCATCCACTCCTTAATCTAATCTACACTCACTGTGCGGGCGTAGTCAGGTCACTCCACCTTCCTGATACCAGCCTGCTTCATCTCACACTGACACAGCTGGCCCAGGTCCACATTCCCCAAGTGGTAAAGCTCAGCTCCGGAAGGCAGGGCATGGTGGCCAGAGGCACAAGCGCTTCACGGGATGGGAGCGGGGGATGAACACATCCTGGATGGTCCCATCTGAAAGTAGCTCCCCGCAGTCTACGAGAACGGGAAGCACCACACTTTCAGATTGCTAAGTCACCCAGACTAACACTGAGCTGCTACTCCTGGGGGCTTGTGGGCACAGTTTTGGATTTGGAGGATTTGGGGCTTTGGGGTGTTTTTTTAGGATTCCGCAAATAATGCGGAAATAAAGCAATGACTTGTGTGTTATTCACTTGATTGAAACAGGCATGCTCACTGCACTCAGATGGTACCGAAACAAGTCTGTAACCCAAGAGCTGCCTCTGCACTGTTTAAAGTTAACTGAGCAACAATCATGTCTTTAAGCACAGAGGAACACATGCGGTGACACACCGAACACTGCTTTAAACTAAGGTCAGCTCCACCGCTAGAGAGAATGACAAAAAGAGTTCACATTTCCTTTCTTCTCTTCTTCAAATGATCAGCAAAATACACTTGATTACTCAGTTTCTTAAAGAAAGTCTTTTTCATTTGTCTTGTTGGTTTTTCATGTTCCATTACAGGGTTGTCTTCTAAATGCCAAACAAAGCGATAAACAAGCTGGAGGCCAGGGTTCCATATCGGCTCTGGAAGCCCAGTGTTTGGCGGGACACGCAGCACACAGTTGGCACTCAGCGTATGCTCATCGAGGACATGAGACAGCACCACCGTAGGCTCCCTTACATTGACCACACGTGCCCACAGTAACACACACATGCTCCCGAGAGGAGGGGCTGTACACTGAGGTCTTCTCTGCCATCACCAGGTACGGATGAAGAGCAGCCAGAAGGGAGAAGGCAGCTGAGCAGAGTTCCAAAGGAGGCTCACGGACAGCCCCCGTCCACGGCCACCACCCGGAAGGCAATGAGACAGAAGGCAGCCTGTTCGTCTTTCTCCCTAAGACCTGGGCCAATCACTGCAGCACTTTCTACCTTAACAAACGCCTTTCCTGTCGATTTATTTTACTTTACTCTAAAATCTTTTTAAACATATACACACATAATTTTACACAATGCCCAAAGGTGATTATCTCATACATGTTAGCTGACTGTTGTAGCAGTACTCTGTGTACTCTGTGTACGTGTGTGTGTGTGTGTGGTTTCGCTTGTCTTCCCCTTCCACTCATACCATTCCTTTTCTTTTTTTTTTTCAGTTTTTTACATTTATTTTTTTTAACATTTTTTATTGATTTATAATCATTTTACAATGTTGTGTCAAATTCCAGTGTTTAGCACAATTTTTCAGTTATTCATGGACACATACACACTCATTGTCACATTTTTTTCTCTGTGAGTTATCATAACATTTTGTGTATATTTCCCTGTGCTATACAGTGTAGTCTATTCTACAATTTTGAAATCCCAGTCTATCCCTTCCCACCCTCCACCCCCCTGGTAACCACAAGTCTGTATTCTCTGTCTGTGAGTCTCTTTCTGTCCTTTATTTACGCTTTGTTTTTGTTTGTTTTTGTTTTTGTTTTTTAGATTCCACATATGAGCGATCTCATATGGTATTTTTCTTTCTCTTTCTGGCTTACTTCACTACAGAACTAGAAAAAATCATAATAAAATTCATATGGAACCATCAAAGACCTAGAATTGCCAAAGCATTACTGAAGAGAAAGAAAGAGGCTGGAGGAATAACTCTCCCAGACTTCAGACAATACTATAGAGCTACAGTCATCAAGACAGCATGGTATTGGTACCAAAACAGACATATAGACCAATGGAACAGAATAGAGAGCCCAGAAATGAACCCACAAACTTTTGGTCAACTCATCTTTGACAAAGGAGGCAAGAATATACATTGGAATAAAGACAGTCTCTTCAGCAAATGGTGTTGGGAAAACTGGACAGCAGCATGTAAAACAATGAAGCTAGAACACTCCCTTACACCATATACAAAAGTCAACTCAAAATGGATTAAAGATTTAAACATAAGACAAGATACGATAAACCTCCTAGAGGAAAACATAGGCAAAACATTATCTGACATACATTGAAAAAATTTTCTCCTAGAAGAAATAAAAGCATACCGTTCCTTTTTACCGCCGACTCTGATGCCACCGCCCTCCCTGGTAACCCAGGCGAAGAATCTAGACGGTATCGTTCACTTTTTCCTTCATAATTATACAGACACACAGAATTTTGTCCTTGTCTTAAAAAATGGAATATTACAGAGTATTACACATACCTCTCTGTTTTTCTCTTTCCCCGCTCAACAGTGTGTCATAGAATTTCCTGTACACCACCTGATATATTCGAATCCATCCTTCTGAACGGCTGCATGACATGATATGCCATGTTAATCAATTCTAATTTACTCGATGATTCCTCTGTTGAAGGGCATTTCCTTTGTTTCCGGTTTCTTGTCAGCTTGAACAATGGTCAGTATATATCCGGGAACACTGATCCTCACTTACTGAGCTTCATTTCTAGCAGATGGAGCTCCAAGGTGGGATGGCTGGGTCAAAGAGTATGTGCCTTTAACATTTTAACAGTTATCGACATACTAATATCAAAAGGGCTATAGACATTCACATTATCATCAGCAATACATGAAAGTACCCATTTTCCACACATCTTCAGTGTGTTATTGCTTTAACATTATTTTATAATGTTTCCATACTGAAGGAAATGTCAGGTGAGCAACACCACCCACAGGACGCCCTCTTTTAGAGGATACAGGGAAGTCCTGCTTTGACTCAGGAGGAACAACCCTGGAGGGCACTCGGCAGACCTAGTTTTGGGTTCACACATGCACTCTGACCTGAGACCTTGAATGAATCCTTTATCCTTACTGAGCCTCTTTCTATGTTTGTTGAAAGGAAGCAAATACACATATACTTACACATATGCATTTTAACATTAAAGGGTTGACAAGATTATGTGAGTTTATCAAGCCAAAATCAAAGTGTAGCCAAGAATCAATAAAGGATAGCAGAAAGCTAAAGCCATTTTTCCCTGAGGGCATCTGGCCAACGTGGTGAATGTTAGTTTTAGTATTTAATTCCTCAGAAGGTGCAGGAGACAGAAGAGAAAACCCGGGGCTCACCCAGGGTGGAAAGTTCAATAAAGAATACTTCTGCCTCAGATATGGGACTTCAAAAGTGCTATACTCTCAGTGTAAATTCGAAGCAAAATAGACTCACACCAAACTGTACCATTAAAGGGTGACAAGGACACTTTCCTGGGTCCTGAGAAAAGCAGTAAAGGAATAAATACCGAGAAGTTGTTAAAAAAAAATTTGTAAACCTAGCACTCATATGAATTTGCAACCCAAAGTCATATCACATGAGAAGTCCAAAGAATGTTAAGCTATCAGTTTAGCTCAAGAACCTCTAAAATTATTTGTGGTGGCGAGCTGGGCTGTTTGTTTCATTTCCAATCCATGGGAACTTTAGTAAAATGTAATAAAAATAAATTGCACAGAAAATGATATGGAAAAAAGGACAAACACAGCATGTTGATGCTGCCTGTAGCAATGTCAAGTTATTATAAAAATTTCCAAATGTCACTCTTTTTTCCCATACTTGGTCTGCAAAAGGTTACAAGCATTTGGTGTAGCAAGACCTGGTCCCAAGTACCCAGCAGAACAAGTACAATTTGTCTCTGTGGAACAGACTCTCCTCTTACGCCTTAGAGAATTCTCAAAATAATTTTCCAAGGAAAAAGCACACATTTCACAAGTAAAGGAAAATCAGCAAACACACAAGTTCACTCAGCACCACAAGGAGGAATTAAAATAAAGAGACAGAAAAAAACCAGACTTGCAAAAGCTTCAGATACTGAAATTATCAGACACTGAATCTACAACAAACTTGCTGATTATGTTTAAAGGAATGAAATATAGGCGACTATACTGGAATAAACGAATGAAATATGAGACTACTATAAAAAGTGACCTAGCAGAGCTGAAAAGAATCAACCAGAGATGGAAAGCAAAAGGAAAGAAAATTAAAATTCCATAAATGAGGACAGCAGCAGACTAAACATGGCTGAAGAGACAAGTAGGTAACAGAAGGATGGGGCAGATATCATCCAGAACACAGCCCAGCAAAACAAATCGATGCAAAAGAAGAAAGAGACGTTTGGAAACAGAGGACGGAGAAGATATAAAATGTCTTCTCAGAGTCCCAGAATACATGAAAGCTAACAGCACAGAGGAAATAATATGATAAAAGACTTTCTTTCCAGAATGGGTAAAAGACTGAAATCTACAAACTCAAGATTTCCCAGAAATCCTAAGGAAAATTCATGAATAAAAATGCGCAGCTGAACAAGTCACAATAAAATTTAAAACCATCAAAGAACATCTTAAAAAGAGAGGGAAAAAAGGAAGATCGACCTCGAAGGAGTGACAGGCTAACAGCTGATTTTCAACAACAAAGACTGAAGCCAGGAAAATAGGAACTGAACCTCATTGCCAGCCACATGAACGGCATGGACGCGGAGCCTCCTCCAGGTGGGCCTGGAGATTCCACAGTCCAGCACTCGGATTGTAGCCTTTGAGAGGCTAATGTTAAGCAATATATATAAAAACAGACAAAAACACATTTCTTCTGTATTGCACAGGGAACAATATTCAATATCTTGTAATAATCTAATATGTAATGCATGACTGGGACATTATGCTGTACACCAGAAACTGACACATTGTAACTGACTATACTTCAATTTAAACAAACAAAGAAACCAGAGGGCCCAGCTGAGAGGCAGACACATTCCCAGCCCATGGCAATGGTAAAACAGGAAATGCATAATAACTGATATTAATGAGATTACACATGATCATCAATGATTGTTGTTTTGAACGGCTGAGCTTTGTGGTAATTTCCTGTACAGCAATAGATCACTAGTGCATTTAACATCCATCTCATCTCCCTGCTGTCAAAGAGAGCCACTACTCAGCAACGACAAAAACAAGATGCGACCCGGGCTGGGGCAGGAAGAGGCATGGATAACCCACAATCTAGCCGACTGTCAGTGTAGAAGGGAGAACTTGCCAGGATGTCTTAGTTTACCAGGGCCACCATAACAAAGCACCGGAGACTGGGAATGCAAACAACAGAAATCTATTGTGTCACAGTTCCAGAGGCTGGGCTTGGGTCCTCCTTGGGGCCTCGAGGGAAGGCTTGTTCCAGGCCATTCTCTTCTCCTTGTGGACAGCAATACTCTCTCTGTGTTACTTCGCCTGGTATTCCCTCTATGTGGGACTGTTTCTGTGAAAATTTCTCCTTTTCACAAGGATACTAGTCATGTTGGATGGAGGCCCACCAAAGGACCAAAGGACCTTGTTTTAACTAGATCTCCAACATAAAGATCCAGTCTCCAAAAATGGTCACATTCTGAGGGACTTGAGGGTTATGACCTCAACACATGAATTTGGGGCAGGAGGACACAAACACATAACACAGTGAGGGACATTTAGATACAGACTGAGTATTGTTGAGATACAGACTTGGAATCACAAGTTTATCCCAGCCCAAAATAATTCCTGCATATTGTTTTACTTGGTTCAAAGGGAGGCGATGACTATAACATTCATTTGTCTTGCCTGTCATTTATGCAGCTATGAGCTCTGATACGATCTGGAGGGTTTTTTTTTTTTTTAAACACTTTTGCTCTTTTGTTATCAGTCTAAAGAAAATGTAATAAAAGCTGAAGCACTACAAAGATGTCCACTTGGTACTAGATATAGCCAGTTTAACGTGGCACTCCGCTAAGTTCAATCACAGCTTTGTTTATGGATGAACTTTTTAGTTCATCCTCATAAATCATGTCTAAGCTAATTAAAATCCCAAATCTCACTTGTCCTGTAGCCCAGTTCTCCACTGAAGCTATCCACAATGAAATATGAAGATAATAAAATTATTCTAGGGGTCACAGTCTAGGAGACACTTTCAAAACTCATAAACAGTCATAGAAATGAAGCAAAGGAAGCCGGGGGCTGTGCAAGATGTTCTTACTGAGTTAAGACTTCATCTCCCTGGGTGGCGGGTAGTATAACCACAGAAAGGCAGGGATCAAGCTCATATTCCAGAAATATCTCAGTTTTCTTTAAATGAGGGACCTACACTTGCTCTAACATTGTTCAGGTGTGTGTCTGTGTGGGCCTCATTCCACACAGCCCTGTTTCCCCTTAATGAGAACAAAGCCCTTTAAACCAAAGACTTTGGGTTAAGGCTGCCCTGGAGGACATCTGGTAAACCAGGCAAAAGTGGGGCAACATTGTGATGTCTTTGCTGCTGAAGGCAAGGGTTACATCAAGGCTGTCCAATTTCCACTGGACTGGACTTTCTGGAACAGAGCACAACAATGTAATTGCCTCAGCAGAAAACTGAGGATAAGCACGGAAAGAAAGAGAGAAAATAGATGGAAACCAATTTGTGAAACAGCACTGCATTCTAAGTTCACTGAATTAATAATAAAAATTGCAACACTGTTTGAAGGCTATTAAAGATCCATATTGAGGGAGAAAAAAAAACAATAAAAGAAGAATAGCATTAATTCCAGGCGAGGCAACATACTGAAGCAATGAATGTTCAAAGTGGGATATATGTCACAATAAATAAAGCTATATTTAAATCAAAGGTTCTCAGCTAATGCCTGCCAAACTCCAGTGGAGGGCCAGTAAAATAAACGATGAGAGAGAGCAAAACAAAGATAGGGGGTGCCTTGGTTGGCAAAGAACATTGTTCCTCAAAGGAACTGCCTGAGGTTTTGTTCTGTTTAACTGTGGACTCTACTTTCTTGGTTCTGATTTGACAGCATTCAAAGAGAGCTGGTTTTACAAAACACCCAGGAAGGGCTCCTGAACAAGAAATTACCAGCACGCTTGCAAACTGCTCCAGCAAAGGAAATGTTTTAGATTGACCAGGGCTTCAAATAAAAAGGTGTCCTCTCTACAAAGTCATCAACAAGACTCATAACGGACGTGGGCCAGTGGGAGAAAAGCCCACAGCTAAACTTCTCTTAGCAAAATGGACACAGGTGTAACAGATAAAAAAATATGTTTAAATAAGATTACTCCAAAGTTTCTTTTTGTTCTTGAAGACTGTGTCATTGTCCACTGTCCTCAGCAGGCTGTGTTTGTCCTTCAGTGGGCAGTTGAGAAGCACATTCAAGGGCAGATTCTCATTTGCTAGTAATGATCTCAAGAATATATCTTGCAACCTGCAGCCTGCTGAGCTACAGGGACAGGAATCCTTTTCAGGACCAGCTGGACAGAATCTGAGGGTATCTCGCTAACACACCTGTACCAACACAAACTCCATTGACAGAATATTCTATAAAGGCTGCTGGCAGCTTTCCACCATAAACTCCATGTACCAGATTCTTAAATGAAATAGTCGGGTAAGGGGCTACCCAGTTGAGACATTTGCCTAAGAAAATGAAGGAGTCCTCTACCTCTCCGTTTTACAAAAATATCAGAATGATTAACTGAGAACATCTAACTCAACACACAGAAGGTAAAATACAAATATAATTTCCCAGAGAGTGTATTTGAGTATTACGGACAACCAAACATGATATTCAATTTTGTCATTAATTTCCAGCGCCTCTTCCTAAGAAGCTGATTAACAAAGCAAACAAAAATTCACCTTGGAATGCCAGAAGAGAATACTTTCTCTCTGAAGTACTCGCCTTTCTTGTATGGTCCAAGCTTCTCAGTTCTGCCAGTTCACTTGCTCACATCCCCCACGGTTCTGCTTCCATGATGCTCTGCCCTGAGTGCTGCTGTCCCTGATGAGAGTCTTTCTTACTTTCTGTAGGAACTCATGTTAATGCTTACGTGCTTTTTCCAGGCTCTGAGCACTCTGCCCCGTGTCTGAGAGTGTGCTACTGCAGTACAGAAATGCAAGAGATTTTCAGACTCCTTTTCCTGGAGAGGTCCTTGCCCACCTGGAGCTGAAAATGGATATTCCTATTGTAGACACAAACCCTCGACAGGCACAAGCATAGAAGCGTGTCCTGGTCCTGGGTAAGGCCATTAAATAATCCCAACTGACTATAGTTGCTTCTCCACTTTCAGGTGGTAATACCGGATTCTCAGTTCAGAAAAGTAGGAGGAAATACTGGACTAAAGTGTACATTAGGGAATAAGAGATGAGGATTCAGTGGAATAAGAGGTGTAGCCTTGAGACTTAATGAAGTGACAGGACAGAATTAAAACCTAGTGGATTTGTCTGTCCATTAAAGATCGACGAGAAAAACTTCCTAGGAGAGAATTATCCTATAACCATCTTCCCAGACTTTGGAGTTGGGGAGAAATTACTCCTATAAGAAATCATAGTCAAAATGTGGATTAACTGTGTGGTGCAAGAATACCAAAACAAAAAAGTTCATCCCTCACAGCAGAAGCAAATGCAAAGTGGTTCTATAAAGCTCCTCCTGAACCTGACATGGAATACTAAAAGGAAGAACTATCCCTACGGAAGGTGAGCTGATAATGAATGCAAAGGTCCACAACAAAAGGCTCCACTGTGAAAGAGATCGTTGGCGCCCTAAAAACTAAGGTAATTACTTAAAGATTATTCAAGTTCCCTTTATTATGTTTAACACATATTTTTTCTTTAAGGAATAGAAACCCCGACAAAAGAATAGGACACTACGTGAAAAGAACAAGGTTATTTGAAAATTAGTCAAGTCAATTTCTAGAAATGAGAAAACATAGTCAATGACAATCTACGAACGGAAGGAAGGTTGCCAGACCACGTTTACGAAATAGGTAGCAATGATGCTGTCTTTGGAACTGGTGCCCTTCTTCATTATACTGCATGATACACCTAAGACAATAACTTGCTTTCCCCTGTGCCTTCCTCCAGCACCAGAACAGGACAACACGAACAGCTGAGAAGCCAAAAAGCAGAGTGGACTCTTCTTCCAATTGTCACTTTAAAGCATACTTTCCCTATGTTCTTTCCAGGTCTTCATGCATATTCTGTAATAGAGAGAGCTGCATTCAAGGTTATGGAAGCATCTAGTTCGTCTCCTTGGAGTAGCTCTGAGAATCCGAGAGGAGGTGAAGAAATCCAAGTCCCAGGGCTCCTGCAGCTTTCAGGAACTCGGGTAGTTTATCTGTACAGACAGCAGCCCTGACTCTGTCCTGAGATCACATAAATGCAATAACTTGTTAAGTGAGGTACACTGAAGCCATTGCCTATCTGTTCCAAATAAAATTTATATTTCTCTTACAATATAGAAATTAAACACTGACCTTTTCTGTTGTGTATGCCCTCCATACAAGAAAGGGTATTTGTAAACTGGGAAATTAGATAGCTTGGATGACTCACCAAAACAAGACCGAAGATAAACAGCTGCAGGGACAGCAATAAAATTAAAAATATCTCTTGAACACTGGGACATATTCTGAGGATTAGAACTTAATTAGCAATAAATATTTTGGTAAGCCACTAATAACTGAGTAGCATTTTATCTAAGCAAGAGGAAGTATTAACTGGACATACCAAACTTTCTCCATAATTAAAAATAGTACTTCCAAACATTAGGCTATGGTTCTCCCCTATTGAGCTCAAATGTAACTCAACTTTCTGAAAATATACCCTAGACACTGGGAGTGTAGAAATGGTCTCTTTCCCCTCTATACCTTCATCCAGTTTAACTTCACGTGAGCATAGGGAGTTAGAGGATGACCTGTGGTTCAGAAGATGTCACTGCTGCCATATTTACAAGTATGAATATAAATCTGTGGTAGAAGGAACCTCCTGATGGGATTAATCATCCAGATCCCCATCGGAAAAGCTTTCTGGTCAAAGCAGGACAAGACTAGCAGGGAAGGTCCCCTAAGGACTCAGCTGCCACTTCTAATGAAATGTCCTTACATGC
This sequence comes from Camelus bactrianus, assembly GCF_048773025.1. Classification (NCBI taxonomy): domain Eukaryota; kingdom Metazoa; phylum Chordata; class Mammalia; order Artiodactyla; family Camelidae; genus Camelus; species Camelus bactrianus. The sequence continues at coordinate 5,653,145 of NC_133575.1, forward strand.
AGAAGATGCTTCAGACAAAACCAGTAGAGTTGGGGGAGGGTATAGCTCAGTGGTTGAGTGTGTGCTTAGCATGCACGAGGTCCTGGGTTCAATCTCCAGTACTTCCAATCAATCAAGAAACTTAATTATCTCCCCCACAAAAAAAAATAAACAAAAAAAGAAAAAAACCTGGCAGAGTTAACTGTGCTTATATTTCTGTTTAAAAGTAGTGGGAAAACAAGTCCCTGTATTCTAAACACAGAAACTAACCAATCGGTAAAATCAGAAAGTTAATATGAACTATAGATGATAAAAGCTAGGTAAAAATAAAATTAAAGTGTTCCTTTCAGATAAGTTTGCCATCTTGAAACTACAAAATCAAGAGAAAATAAATCTTCTCACCTGCCACTTCATATCTAGTGTGTACACATTTTTAGGAAAGGGACTCATGACCCAAGTATAGAGACAAAAGAAACTTCCTGCCCTTCCACCTTTCTCTACGAAAGGACACAAGTATCCATACTAGAGAAACTTTCCTCTCTCTGCCTCTTCCCGGCCCCATGCTTGGCCAAGGACAGAGCACAGAATGTCAGTGGGAGGTTTAACTAACAGAGCCTCTTAAATCTTTCCTTCAAGTGTCTCCAGCAGCACCAGAGCCAGAGGAATGTTCCTTGGGAATGAGAGAGGCCATAGGCAGTTCTACCAGTGTGGAATTTCTTTCAAAGCAATTGTATTTTTTATAAATTGTGATTTATCTCAAGAAATTAATGCAAATGTTGCCTTTGACAACTTATCCAAGTCATTAGAAAGCCAGGTTTTAATGTGGTAAATTTTAAGTTTTAACATGGTCAGCATGTTTTAAACTACTTGTTATCATGTGAAGCATAGACATAGGTCTGTAGAGAGATAAGCGGGTCATCCTGTACTTTTCAGATCCCTGGCACACCTCCTCACACCCCTGAGGATAACCCACATGTAAGGCTGAGATAGGAGGTCAATGGATTTCAAAGTCTTTTGGCCCACTGGGACAACTCACAGCACTGAAACTCACTATTGATAACTCATTCAAGTATAGAACTCAAAAAAAAAAAAAAAAAAGAAATTCAAACATTTTGCTAAAAATAGTAAAGAGAGAGGAAAGTGCATGAGCAAGCGACATCAGACTTTCCTTTTGTGATCACTGCCTCCTTCACAAATCCTGGGCTGACATCACACCTGATCTACACCACACGTTGCTCTAAGGATCTACGTTTTATCTTTCAACTGTGATTGATAAACTCATGAAAGGCAGGGACTGTGCCTTATGATTTCTGTGCCTTATGATTTTTTGAAAGCCCTACCACATTTAGCAAACTAGATCATCAAGGATATGTGATTCGTAGGACAAAGGAGGTACAAAGCAAGGAGAGAAACCCTCCCTGATGCGCAGGCGTACAAGGAAGGCCTAAAACTGCCAGTGAACAGGAACACTGAGAAAAATCTTCCAGCAACCCAGTCTCAGTTCTGACGAAAAGATAATGCAGAGGAATCGGAAGCTCCTTGTGTATGGAAGGTACACCATAACAACAACAAGAGGAAAAAAATCCAGCCCCCCTCCTGATAGACTCAGCATTAGAAGAGGTATGTCAGTTCCAGACAGAAATATTATTTATCTCAGTCCCTACTATGTACATATTATGTCCAGCATCCAATTCTTTTAAAAATGAGGCACACAAAAAAGCAAGGAAAAAACCCACACTCAAGAGGAAAAAGCCATCAACATAACCAGACTAAGAGATAGTCATGTGTTGAAATTATCAGACAGGGAATAGCTATGAATAATATGCTAAAAGTACCAGTGGACTATGTGGAAAACATGCATGAAGAGATGGAGAATTTGGGTGGAGACATGGAAACTCTTAGACACATATGGAAGTTTTAGAATTTGTTTTTAAAGGCGTGCTAACAGACATGAAGAATGCCTTCAACTGGCAGATCAGCAGACTCAGCCAAGAAAGAATTAGTGAATCTGAATGCAGGTCAATAAAAATTACCCAATAAAACACTGAGATAAAGAGGAATGGAGAAAAACAAAACAGAACAGACCATCCAAGAGTTGTGCGACAATATCAAACAGAGCGTCCAAAGAGGTGTGGGACAAAATCTAAAAAGGGTGACTGGGTTCCTAGAACAAGACAGAAGCAAAACATGGCAAAATATTTATTTGAAAAGATAATGGCTATCAACTTTTTTAAATAATAAAAGATATAAAACCATCATTCCAGTAAGTTCCATAGGCAGGTGAACAATGCACAGACAGAAATCTGTTGCAATTCTATATGTAATAATGAAATATCAGAAAGAGAAAGTTTTAAAAAATCCCATTTAAAATGACATCAAAAAGAATAAAATACCTAGAAATAAACTTAACCGAGGAGGTGAAAGACCTGTACTCTGAAAACTATAAAACACTGATAGAGGAAATTGATGATGATATAGAGAAATGGAAAGATATCCCATGCTCTTGGATTGGAAGAATTAATATTGTTAAAATGGCCATAACTACTCAAAGCAATCTACAGATTAATGCAATCCTATCAAAATATCCATGACATTCTTCACAGAAGTGGAAAAAATAATCCTAAAATTCATATGGAACCAAAAAAAAAAACCCAAATTGCCAAAGCAATCTTGAAAAAAAAAGAACAAAGCTGGAGGAATAACCCTCCCAGATTCAGACAGTAATCAAAATGTTACCCCAAAAGGTAAAGAGGAAAGACCCCAGTTTTTGTCACACCTGAAAGATAAGATTCTTGACAGGAGACAGAGAGAGCTGTGTAGTGAAAGATTTTACAGGATTTATTTAGGAAGAGAAAAGTATACCCCCAAGAATGGGAGGCGGGCTGATCCACGGGGGAAAGGCAGTGGTCTCTGTCTGTCCTTTCTCTTACACCCTTGCTTAGAGGTGGTCTTTTCATTGATTGACAGCCCTTGCCCCTAGAATGCATAGTCATGTTTGGCCCCCTTGCCCATGTCCTTCTCCATGATGCACACAGAAAACCCCATGGAGGTGAGGCCTAAACTGCAATGTTAATTATATTACCATAAGCATTGGGTCACGGCGGTTAAGTCCTTTTGACTACTGAGCAGTTGTGACTGTCAGGTTCTAACCAGCTTCTTGCTGGCATCATTTAGAGGAAGTCAAGCCTCTTTATGCTGGAGGCAGGCATAACGCCATCTTCCAGACCATTCTCTCTCTCCTCCACCTATCTGTCAGGTGCCCCAGCTTTCTAACTACCTAATAAAAACAGTATGGCACCAGCACAAAAACAGACACACATAGATTAATGGAACAGAATAGAGAGCCCAGAAATAACACATCTATGGTCAATTAATCTTGACAAAGGAAGCAAGGATATACAATGAAGAAAAGACAGTCTCTTCAACAAGTGGTGCTGGGAAAACTGGACAGCAACACGTAAACAATGAGATGGGAACATTCCCTCCTACCATATACAAAAATAAACTCAAAATGGACTAACGATCTAAATGTAAGACCTGAAACCATAAAACTCCTAGAAGAGAACATACATAGAACACTATCTCCCAAGGCAAAAGACATCAAAGCAAAAATAAACACATGGGACCTAATCAAACTTAAAAGGTTTTTCACAGCAAAAGAAACCATGACAAAATGAAAAGACAGCCTACTGAATGGGAGAAAATATTTGCAAATGATGTGAGTGAGAAGGGGTTAATACCCAAAATATATAAACAGCTCATACAACTAATATCAAAAAAACAAACCACCCAATCAAAAAATGGCCAGAAGACCTAAACAGACATTTTTCCAAAGAAGACATACAAGAGGCACATGAAAATATGCTCAAATCACTAACTACTAGAGAAATGCAAATCAAAACAATGAGATATCATCTCACACCTGTCAGAATGGCTGTCATCAAAAAGTCTACAAATAAGAAATGCTGGAGACAATGTGGAGAAAAGGGAACCCTCCTACACTGTTGGTAGGAATGTAAATTGGTGCAGCCACCATGGAAAACAGTGTGGAGGTTCCTCAAAAAATTAAAAATAGAACAATCATACAATCTAGCAATTCCACTCCTGGGTATACATCCAGAAAAGATGAAAACACTAATTAAAACAGATACATGCACCCCAATGTTCATAGCAGCACTGTTTGATAGCCAAGACATGGAAGCAACCCAAGTGCCCATCAAGAGACAAACAGAGAAAGAAGATGTGGTCTATGTGTATATATAATGGAATACTACTCAGCCATAAAAAGGAATGTGGAAATTCTGCCATTTGCAGCAATGTGGATGGACCTAGAGAACATTATCCTTAGTGAAATAAGTCAGACAGAGAAAGAGAAAATACTGTAACTTATATGTGAAATCTAAAAACAAAAAGCAAATAAACAAATAAATGTATATGCAAAACAGAAACAGATCACAGATATAGAAAACTAGTGTTTACCAAAGGGGAGAAGGAAGGAAGGAGGGACAAATTTTAGGGGGTTTGAGATCAACAGATATAAACCACTATGTATGCTATAAATAAACAATAACAATATACTGTACAGCACAGGAAATTATAGCCATTATCTTGTAATAACTTACAATGGAGTATAATCTGCAAAAATACTGAATCACTATGTCATACATCTGAAACTAATAAAACACTGTAAATCAACTATACTTCAATTAAAAAAATAAAAATAAAAAAACAACAGGCACACATACACTGTTAAACTCAATGTAATCAAACTGTAAAAACCAAAGATAAAGGAGTAATCTTAAAGGCAGCAGCCTGGGGTGGGGTGGGGATAGGGGCTGCATTATGTAAAAAGATAACCATTACAGCAGACTTCACATCAGAAACTGAAAACCAGAAGATGGGGGTGGGGGGTGACATCTATAAAGTGCTGAAAGAAAAAAAAAAGAAAAACTGTCAATCCAGATTCTACACCAAGAGAAAACAGCTTTCAAAATGACAGAGAAATTAACACTCTTTCAGACAAATAAAAACAGAAAACTCATTACCAGGAGACTTAGGGTACAAGAAACATTAAAAGATGTTTTTCAAATAAAAGAAGTATGATAACAGAAACTTCATTCTGAACAAAGAAATGAAGATTTCCAGAATTGGAGAAAAATTAAAAATAAATTAGAAAACATGTTTTTCTTATTTTTAATTACTCTAAAAGGATACTGATTTTCTAAAGCAAAAATAGAAGCAATGTAGTGTATGAATATAGCATATGTAAAAGTAAAATGTACTCTAAAAATAGCGTAAAGGGTCGGGGGGAAGGGAGTATATTGCTGTAAAGTCTTTATGCTACTTGAAGTGGTATAATATTATTTGCAGGAAGATTGTAACTAATAAAAGAAGTATATTTTAAACCATAGGACAACCACTTTAAACGGTATCAGTAATAAGGTAATGGTAGAGATAAAATTGAATCATAAAAAATAATTTATCAAGCAACAAGTTCATACTGTACAGCACAGGGAACTAGATTCAATATCTTGTAGTACTTATCGTGAAAAAGAATATAAAAACGAATATGTATATGTTCATGTATGACTGTACACCAGAAGTTGACACAACATTGTAAACTGACTATACTTCAATTAAAATATATATAAAATAATAATAACTTATCAAGACCCACTTAATAATTGATACACCAAGAATTAAGGAGAAACCAGGGCCTCCTAAACGCTTAAAACTATACATATATACTTAAATATATAGAAGTAAGCTTGGAAACTAGGGATCCAGTCTAGGTCCTAAGAATCTTCAGCAACAGTCATCAATAAAATGCAAAGAGTAAACATTTGTCTTTTACTATTAGACCAAACACTAATTACACAGACATGATTGAAGATCTGAAAGAATAGGCTGTGACACAGACGATGCCTGTTTAAAGAACAAGCTACGTAATCAACAAGGTCACCTTACCCATCCAGCAACTTCAGCTATTGATTCAAATTCAGTTTCACACCGAATCACTCATTCCTGACCTGCATGTTTAGTACTTTACTCTCATTGACCTTTCCTTACTGATACACAAAAGGGAAAGCTTCTCTAGAAATGCTTAGTGAAAGAAATTTTATTTCATTTCATTTTGGTCTTTGAGCATGAGTCAAATACATCAGCACAAAACAAAGTGATCAGCCTGGTTCATCAGCATGACATGAACGTTTCCCTTGAGAGAAAAATCAGTCCTAAAAAAAATCTCTGAAAAATACCTGCAGTACCTCAATCCTCATTATAGAAACAAATTTAAAGTTATAGAATATAAATATACAATGTACCTATAAGTTTATAGAATAAGACATAGTCATGATTCTATTTCTGATAAAAAGAATGCACTGTTACCATCTTTCTCCACCTTTTGATTCTCCCAGTAATTGGTAAACACATAACATCATATCAAAATGCTGACATCAGAAGACTTCTTGGTCTCCAGAGATATTTACAGATATATGTATGTAAGGATGGTTATAAATTAAATATTCTAAAATTATTTCCATTTATAGTCATGATAAATCGAAGCAGCAAAGTAAAAGGTCACAATAAATTTCAAGGAAGAACAAAAGAATCATTAAATTTCCAAAGTATATTTCAGTGTACTGATTTAGGGCATAGCAATAAAAAGGTCAACCACAAACCTTCACTTGGTACTCAGTTTTTTTTTTTTCCAGTAGGCACTTTCTTAAACTTGATAGCTCATAGAAAAAGTATTTAATTTGAAGGTTTCTGAGTTTTCTGTTAACCCACAAGAACATACTTATGTGGTGACTGCATCCATGCAAACACCTGAGGTTGAGAAGACGTGGTAGAGGCGACAGGATGTGCAATACAGCTCACATCACATTGCCCTCTTGGTTCGATCCGCAGCCATTTAGGTTGAACAGTATGTGAAACTGCCAACTGGACTTGCTTTGACCTACAAAATGGCAATTTCATAAAGTTCAATTGAATAGCGTAAAGACCTCGACAAGCAGCATAACATCTTTCCTCTTGTTTCTTCATCTCTGAAACTAAATTGGTGACTTAGTAGATCATCACTGAGATTTCTTCAGGTCATAAAAACGTACACATGTGAGGATGAAAATCACAGGAGGTGAAGACAGCAACTCAAGGGATGGACAGTCCACTCCGAGGAGGTAAGACAGAAACAAATAAAACCTCCAAATACCATTGATCTGTTCAGAAAGTAAAGTGCCCCAAAGCGATTTTTTTTTCTTTTAAGATTTCTTATAGCATTTGTGGTCAGAATTTTTGGGGAGACAACTAGATGAGAAAAGTGTTTAAATTTACCTCACTCTATAAGGCACTTTCTGTTAAGACAAATGAAGTCACATCACAGTCATCCCTATTTCAGTCACCTGCTTTGAGTCAAAGCTAGGCTATCTCGTTACCACGTGCCTGTGAAAACAGTTGAGATGGCTGGTAACATAACAAAGAGGTAACACATAACAAAGAGTTATAAGCCTTGGCTATAAATCTCCTGTCTTCTTGATACCAGTAACACCACAAAATAGACTGTTTCCAGATCTGCCTGTGCAACCTGTTTTCCTAATAAATCCAAAACTGTAGAATATACTTACTTGCCTAAGACTTGTTTATGGTTCCGTCATCTGTCCGAAATACTAAATACTAATAGGACTTTACTCTACCAGAACAACTGCCTCACCCCCACCCCATTTCTGTGTTCATTTTCCTTTTCTTGTGACCAACCCAAGATGTCTTAACATCTTGAGTTTCTGCTAATTGCTAAAGTCTTACAGCAAGCTTCTGAGGCCTCTAAGAGGAGCTAACCATTTCTATCTGCTGGCCTTTCATTTCCTAAAAAGACTCAACAGTTTCCCTACTAAGATAAAAAAAAAAAAAAAAGGAGATAAATGATCTGCTAATGGGCTTGTCGTCAAGGGAGAGGGGGTGAGGAACACGACTTCCGTGGTAATTAACAGAGAAATGAGTACCAGAAGTAACATGCTTGAGAAGCTCATAGGAGAGAGCTATTTAAATATTCAGGTCTTCCTTCTTTCCTCCTTTTTTTTTTTTTTTTTGCATTTCCAAGTTTAGGAAAGTTTATCGCTGATAAAATTCTACAAGAACAAATCCGCCTAGGATACCTGGCCCTAGTGATACGTAACCTCACCTATTGACTCCAGTGCCTCCCACTGCTCTGGTGATTTTGTATATAAGCCATGACATGAAAAACTGAAGAACATACTGAAGCATTCTGAGGGTGGTGAGCTGTATCAGCCATGAGGGAGTTTACATTAAAAGCTGTTCAGTGGCAAACAGGGCAGTGAATATACACAGGGGTCTTAGTTAACTTTAATTCATACACTAGAGGTAGTTATTTAGCATAAGCAGGAATTCACACTTCAGAAGTAGCTTTCAGGCACTTCCAATACTATTGGACACGGGAAGGCATATTAATTAAAGACATGAATGCTGCTCGATAAAGGTGTTTGCATAAGGAGGTAGAAGAATCAGCAAGCTGGGCAGCAGCATTGCTTCAGAGAAGGGTTCAAGATGTGAATGTCATTCCATTCCATCACTTGACATAAGAAACCTGCAGCACTCTGCCTCAAATATCAAGTAGCCTGGTTCTGCCTTCAGAATATCATTGTGTAAAGTCATATGCCATGTAATGCAGAAAGCATGGAAGTATAATCACTCAGGAAAATACAAACGGCAACCCAAAAAAATTACATTATTGGCTGAAATCAGATGGTAGAAGAAGGAACGAGGAAGGAAGAGAAACTTGCTATTTTTTCATTACTTAGAGTAGAAAAATAATAAATGATGTATAAAGAAACAAAAGCTTAAATGTATTATGTAAAGACCACCCTTAAAACAAACATATACACTTTCTAAGACAGAAGTACGCACCAATTCATAGCAGCACTACTGATATGGAAGCAACTTAAATGTCCACCCACAGATGACTGGATAAAGAAGATGTGGTGTGTGTGTGTGTGTGTGTGTGTGTGTGTGTGTGTGTGTGTGTGTATAATGGAATATTACTCAGTTATTTTAAAAAAATGAAATAATGCCATTTCATTATGAGGAAGTGTTGAGTCTGTTTTCAGCAAATGAAAGTTCAGTAGACAGAAATGGCTGCAACATAAATGGACCTAGAGATTATCATACTGAGTAAGTCAGAGAAAGACAAATACCATATGATATCACTTATATGTGAAATCTAAAATATGACACAAATGAACTTATTTATGAAACAGAAACAGACTCACACACATAGAAAACAAACTTATCGTTACCAGGGGGGAATAGGGAAGACAGATAAACTAGGAGTATGGGATTAGCTGATACTAACTACTATATATAAAATAGATAAACAAGGTCTTACTATATAGCACAGGGAACTATATTCAATAGCTTATAATAATCTATAATGAAAAATATATATATATGTATGTATGTATAACTGAATCACTATGCTGAACACTAGAAACTAACACAACATTGTAAATAAACTATACTTCAAATTTTTAAAAAGTGTGCACCAAAGGCAAAGCACATAGACCACATACTGAAAGCACGTATTTTTAAAAAGCTGTTAAAATAGAAAACATAAAATTGCTTGGGAGAATACTAATAGTCATTAATAAGTGAATATGGAGTTAACACTTACTAAACACATACTTCAAACAAAACCATCTAAAACGCACACTGATTCAGTAATCTATTGATGTGTGATCACAACTTCAAACATGTGGCTTAATGCCATACTTCATTTTTTTACAGCTCTGTAGGTACACCAGGCTCCACTGGGAGGTTTGTGGGGTCCTTCACGTAGTTGTAGTCAAACTGTGGCTGGAGCTGAAGTCACGTGGAGGCTCAGGTGGGGAAGGTTTCTCCCTGTTATGACTTGTTTCTCATCTGGAAGGGTGGAACACTAGGGGCTGGTCAGGCATTTCTCTCTCCAAGGAGCCCGTCCATAGCTTAGCTGGGGAATCCTCACAGCAGGGCAGTCTCAGGACAGTCTTCTCCTGTGGCTGCTGGCTTTCCCGGAGCACTGCTGTAAGGGACCCAGGTGAAAACTGTCGGCTTCTTTGGACCCAGCATGGGAAGTCATACAGCACCACTTCCACCACATCCTACCAGACAAAAACAAGCCCGAGGAACAGCCCAGAACCCTCAAGAATCAAGGGGAAGGGACAACATAAGGAGGTGCGTATCAAGAGACATGGCTCACTGACAGGCAGGATCATGTTTCATGTGGACCCCAGCTACTAACAATCACACTCATAACTCAATGTGCTTCAAAAAGGTGGAATATAAAAGAATCTGGTCAAAACACCAGATATACACCAACAAAAAGAAAGCTGAACTTGCCATCTGAATAGTATATTGTGTACAATTTGACAAAATGACATAAACAAAACAAGGCAAGACACTTCAAAATACTAAAAATTGTGATTCTTAGGAAATACATAGTAACATATCAAATAAGTAACTTTCATAAAATAGAAATTACAGGAAAAAAAACACACTAGGAGTCAGGAATAACAATTCATCTCTCCCAGTTCATGAAAGAGCATCTAAATATTTTTTCAAATTTTGCTTCCTGTTTTATTATTTTGTTTTTCTTTTTTCTTAAACTGAAGTACAGCCAGTTACAATGTGTCATTTTCTGGTGTACAGCACAATGCATATATATGTATACACACACACACTATATATATTTTTGAAGGCCTCATTAATACAATTAAAGAAGTAGATCTGATTGAAAGACATCAATCAACCTTGGTAACCTAAAAATGGAAAACAGTCATCTTTTCAATTGCCTGTGGGGTGTCACAAAAAATGACCACATATTATGCCATAAATAAGGCCTTACCTTATTTTAAAACATAGAAATAGTTCAGGAAACATTCTATAATGAAATTGTCAATAAAATCAGAATAAAAAATAAATGGATTTAGAGATAAAAATTTTAAAACAACTTTTGACTCTTTAGTCACAAAGGAAATTCAAAATGGAAATGAAGAATTTCTAGAAAACAATGATAATAAAAGCCACTATTTATAAGACCCTACAGCATGCACTTAAAGGGATGTTAGAAGAAAATGTGTAGTCTTAAATATTTACCCTTAAGAAAGATTGAAAACAAATAATTTAAACATGATGTTCAGACACTTAGAAAGAAAATAATGAAAGAAACCAAAGGAAGTCAGAAGGTATTCATAAAGAGAAAAAGTAAATTAGTTGCAAACACAAAACAATACATCTAATAAATCAATTTGAGAGCTTTTAAAAATATATATATCATAAAAGACAAACTACTCACCTCATTTTAAAAGGAAAATACATAAAACTAGCAAAAATAATAATGATGATCAGAGATTTAGAGGAAATGAAAAGAATCGCAACAGTATTTCTTAACTCTTAGGTAAACAAACTTTAAAACCTGGAGAAAATGAAAAATTTCTAGGAAAATATAGAATGTCAAAATTGACAAGAAAAGATAGAAAAGCAGATCACTGAAGTAGAAGTAATATAGAAAACAGAGCTATTCACCAAATAATAGTATTAATAACAACAACCACAACAGGCAGAGAGCCTCACAGACAAATTCTGCCAAACCTTAAAGAAAACATAAATCCAAAGTTACATGAATTGTTCTTGGGCAGAGAAGAAGAAGGAAAACTTCAAAGTTCTTCTTAGAAAGTGTAATATAACATTTATCCCAAAATATAAGATTCTGATATTGTAATGGTAAATATTATAAATTGTAAGTATTGTAATTATAAATACTATAAATTGTAAATAACTTACAATTGTAAATATTAATGCCAAAATTTCAATAAAGTATTAGCACCAGAACCCAACAGCAGGTTAATGAAAAAATACAACATGATCGAGCATATTTTCTCCCAGAAATAGAAGGATAGTTAAACATTAGGCATCACATAGAAAAATTAAATGATCATCTCTACAGACAATGAAAAGGGCATATTCCAAAAGTCCATCATCATTCTTGATCAAAAGAACTCAACTAGAAATAGAGGGATATCCTCTAACTTGATAAAATATAATAAAATTTGTCTAAATATTAATGGCAATGAAAAAGAAACATCTGCCCCTGACACTTCTACTATATATTTTACTGGAGGTATTAACCAATCCAATTATATAAGAGAAAAACGCTAAATATAAAGTTTAAGAGCAAAGGTAACTCATCCTTATTTGCACATATGACTGTACACTAGGAAAAGGTATGGAAACAAACCAACAAACTATGACAAACTAAAGAGAACTTGGTAACATAACAGATCACAAAATTAATAGTCAAAAATCAAAAGCTTTAATCTATATTTTTTAAAGAGCTTAGAAAAACATTGACTGAAATGATTATATAATAGCAGTGAAAGGTAAAACATCTAGGAACACACAGAAACGTGATCACCTATTGGAAGGAAACTTTACAATTCCGTGGAGAGACATAAAAGAGGTTTGAATAGATGGAAATACACATCATGCTCTTGGCAAGGAAGGCTCATTATTATAAAGATGTCAGTCCACCCTATGTTGTTTACAAATTTAACATCCCATTAAAAATACCAACTTTGGTTGGGGCAGGAGGACACAGTGGTGAGAGTAATTAGACAAGATGATTCTGATGGCTCTGTGCAAAATCAACATAACACCCAGGAAAACTTTAATCCAAAAAAACAAAGAGTGCCCAGGACCTATCAGGTATTAAAATATATCATGTAGCCACAGACGGCTTCTGGCTTATGAAGAGACTGATTCATGACTAAACACAAAGTCCAGGCATAGACTGAATACGTAAGGGGATTTAGTACATGATAAAGGTGGCGTCTCAGATTAATAGGGAAAAAAGAAGTCTTTGATAAATAATGTTGAGACATGGGTTTACCATGAGAGATCGGATCTATACTTCACACCACACAATTGGATGGATTCCAAATGGATCAAAAATGTAAGCCTGAAATTATTAAACCATCAAAGTGCTAGAGGAAAACACCACTAAATATCTTCATAAACTGGGAAGAGAGGAAGTCTTTTTACTTGTATATAAAATCAGGAAGACATAAAAGAAAATAAAACATTGTTAACTTTACCTATGTAAAAGTAAAAATCCTGTTTATGACACACACACCCCCGCTTTTTTCTCTGTAGTTGCTTATAAGGCTAAAATCCAAATACACGGATTTCTGGCGAGCGCAACTTTCTAACCACTCTGTGAAAGGACCAGACAATGGGGGACGTCTCATTGCCTTTGCCCTTTCTTTTTACGTGAAGTTGTTACGGCATTAGTGAGGCTATCTACTTAATAACTGCTTTTTTAGTTTCCTTTTGGAAGGGCTTCATGAAATCCCCAAATTGTTTTTTCTCTATTGATTTCTGCTTCCCAGAGTCACTATTTCCAAACAGATCTTCTGTTTCATTTCTACCTCTTCTCTCAAACCTCCAAAACTGTGAAAAGATGAGTAATGTAATTTCTCTGTCTTTTGTTCTACCATTGGGACCTTTCACAGGACTATCCACTCATGAGGCGGAGAGCAGCCTCTTCCATGAAGACTCGTTTGTGGTTATGAAGGCACGACATTTGCCTTTTCTATTCCCTGTGTAATCCTCCCCGACTAGTCTCTATAGGCAGGTCTCTCTATTCTGTTAGGCAACTGGACACCGCCTGGTCCTGTTAGGCACCTGGACACCACCTGGTCCTGTTAGGCACCTGGACTCCGCCTGGTCCTGTTAGGCACCTGGACACCGCCTGGTCCTGTTAGGCACCTGGACTCCGCCTGGTCCTGTTAGGCACCTGGACTCCGCCTGGTCCTGTTAGGCACCTGGACACCGCCTGGTCCTGTTAGGCACATGGACACCGCCTGGTCCTGTTAGGCACCTGGACACCGCCTGGTCCTGTTAGGCACCTGGACACCGCCTGGTCCTGTTAGGCACCTGGACTCCGCCTGGTCCTGTTAGGCACCTGGACACCGCCTGGTCCTGTTAGGCACATGGACACCGCCTGGTCCTGTTAGGCACCTGGACACCGCTTGGTCCTGTTAGGCACATGGACGCTGCTTGGAGTCGTGGACACTGCTGGGGTTGATGCTCATCTCGTCAATGTACAGTCACGCCTCCAGGGCCTCTCTCCTGATGCCACACTGCTTTTCCAGTTAGGAAAACTTGGCCCATACCTACACACTGAACTGAATTTAATCAGACCTCTGCATTACTAGATGCCCCATTCATACAGTTGTAACAGCCATTCCATTGGTTCTGCATTTCACACAGTCATTGTTTTTCTAAGGTTGTATCATTTGCCTAAAGCCTCTAGAATGTGAACTGAAATCCCACAAGGTGCAATTAATCAATCCTTTCCAACTTGGAAGACACCATCCACCTACTTTGAGATGCAAATTACCCTGCTGACTGACACTTCAAAAGTGGATTCAGGTAAGATCCGTGCACCAAAGGCCCACTGCTGTACAGCCATTTGTAACTAATCTAGATTCCAGATAAAACTCCTTTTTCCCCAGGCTACTTTTTAAATGGTGTGAATGGCACCCACCCCCATATTAAGAACAGGTATCTATAGGACAAATAACCCTACAAGAACTGCTTCTGTTTACCTTTGGGGGAAAGGTGGGGATCTAATCATTTAACCATTTTTTTCGTTAATTCCTTTAACAATCTGCATTGCCTCAGAGATCCAAATTATATCTAATACACATCAATCAATTATGGGTTTCTTTTACTTTCTTCTGTGTAAGATTTCATCTCCTAATATTTTAGACCCTGAAAAGTATGAGCCAAATTTGTTTCAACTTCCCATAAATTTCTTTTAATGAGGGTATCATCAATACAATGGAGTATGTAAAATTTCTAAGGGGGACCTCCATTTACACTGTATCTTATCCACCTGATTTATGTGCAATTCTTATCTCTTGGCTAATCCTGACCCAGGTGAGTGAAGGTATATTGTGCCCACTTGTGAAAATGAAGGCACTCTGACTCCGAGACATCTTATTGTTTAGATTGTGTTGCTGCTATGTATACATCAGTGAAGTTACTCATTCAGCAATGTTAACCATGTCAGAGAATTTTCCCTTTATACTTTATTTAATAACAGATAATCTATTATAAATCTCCATGATCCTCTGGCTTTTCCAACTGCGAACTGCATGATTGGAGAGTCTTATAAATGACTTCTGTCTCTTCCAAACCTTCAATGGTTTCCAGATTTGCAAACCTCTATTCCTAGCTCTAGCTATGTACTAAGCATTGGATAGTTTGATAGACTGTCCCTTAGACTTATTCATGATAATAAGCATAAAGAATTTGTTTTCACCCATTTCCAAAGGGAAAAAAAGAGCCATTTGGAGCTTGTATTTAAATATAATGGGCCACAAAAACTACCAGAGCTGATAAATAAATCCAGCTAAGTAGCAGGATATAAGATTAACATATAGAAAATCTATTGCATTTCTTTACATTTATAATGAAATATCAGAAAAGGAAAGCAAAAAAAAAAAATCTAAAATCTTATCAAAAAAATAAAATACTTAGGAATAAACCTGACCAAGGAGGTGAAATACTTACATACAGAGAACTATGAAATACTGATTAAGGAAATTAAAGATAATTTAAAGAAATAGAAAGATATGCCATGCTCTTGGATTAGAAGAATTAATATTGTCACAAATGGCCATATTACCCAAAGCAATCTACAGATTTAATGTGATCCCTATCAAATTACCCAGAACATTTTTCACACAATTAGAACAAATAATCCTAAAATTTGTATGGAATCACAAAAGACCCAGAATTGCCAAAGCAATACTGAAGAAAAAGGAAGAAGCCGGAGGAATAACCCTTCCAGACTTCAGACAATGCTACAGAGCTACAGTAATCAAAACAGCATGGTATTGGCACAAAAACAAACAGATCAATGGAACAGAATAGAGAGCCCAAAAATAAACCTACATACCTATGGTCAATTAATCTTTAACAAAGGAGGCAAGAAGAAGACACAATGGAGAAAAGACAGCATTTTCAACAAGTGGTATTGCGAAAGCTGGACAGCCATATGTAAATCAATGAAGTTAGAACACTCCCTCCCACCATACACAAAAATAAACTCAAAATGGCTTAAAGACTTTTTTTTTTGACTATGTATCATTTTTTTTATCAGCTATGGTTTTCTTTTTTTAACCATTTTTAATTGAGTTACAGTCATTTTATAATGTTATGTCAAATTCCAGTGTAGAGCACAATTTTTCAGTTACACATGAACATACATATATTCATTGTCACTTTTTTTTTTTTGCTGTGAGCTACCACAAGATCTTGTATCTATTTCCCTGTGCTATATAGTATAATCTTGTTTATCTATTCTACATATGCCTGTCAGTATCTACAAATTTTGAACTCCCAGTCTATCCCTTCCCACTCCCCTCCCTTAAAGACTTAAACATAAGACATGGCATTATAAACCTCCTAGAAGAGAACAAAGGCAAAACATCCTCTGATATAAACCCAAGCAATGTTCTCCTAGAGCAGTCTACCCAGGCAATAGAAATAAAAGCAAAAATAAACAAATGAGACCTAATTAAACTCATATACTTTTGCACAGCAAAGGAAACCATAAATAAAATGAAAAGACAACATACAGAAAGAGAGAAAATATTTGCAAATGATGAGACCAACAGACTGATAAGGGATTAATTTCCAGACTATACAAACAGCTCAAACAACTCATTAACAACAACAAAAAACAAACCAAACAACCCAATCAAAAAAATGGGCAGAAAACCTAAACAGACATTTCTTCAATAAAGACATACAAATGGCCAATAGGCATGTGAAAAAATGCTCAATATCGCTAATTATCAGAGAAATGCAAATCAAAACTACAATAAAGTATCACCTCACACCGGTCAGAATGGCCATTATTAAGTCCACAAACAAAATGCTGGAGAGGGTGTGAAAAAAAGGGAACCCTCCTACCCTGTTGGTGGGAATGTAGTTTGGTACAGCTGTTATGAAAAACAGTATGGAGATTCCTGAAAAAACTGAAAATAGACTTACCCTGTGATCCAGCAATCCCATTCCTGGGCATATATCCCAAAGAAACTCTAATTCAAAAAGATACATGCCTCCCAATGTTCATAGCACCACTATTTACAATAGCCAAAACATGGAAACAACCTAAATGTCCATCAACAGATGACTGAATAAAGGAGTTGTGATGTATATATACAATGGAATGTTACTCAGCCATAAAAAAGAATGAAATAATGCCATTTGCAGCAACAAGGATAGACCTAGAGATCATCATACTAAGTGAAGTAAGCCAAAAAGAGAAAGACAAATACTATATGATATCACTTATATGTGGAATCTAAAAAACGACACAAAGGAACTTACTTACAAAACAGAGACAGACTCAAAGAAAACACAGAAAACAAACTTGGGGGAGAGGGTATATCCCTGTGGTAGAATACATGCTTAGCATGCACAAGGTCCTGGGTTCAATCCTCAGTACCTCCACTGAGGAAAGAAGAAAAAGAAAAAGAAAAAAAATATATATATATACACCTAATTATACTTCCCCAAAATAAAGTCAACAGTGTCATATTAAAAAAAATTGAAAATAAAACTTTATGGTTACCAGGGGACAGGGGATAAGGAGAAATAAATTAGGAGTTCAGAATTTGCAGATACATACTACTATATATAAAACAGACAAACAACAAGGTCCTTCCGTATAGCACAGAGAACTCTATTCAATACCTTATATTAGCCTGTAACGAAAAAGAATATGAAAAGGAATATATATGTGTATAACTGATGAATCACTATCCTGTACACCAGAAATTAACACAACATTGTAAATCAACTATCTCTCAATAAAAAAAAGGAAAAAAGACCAACTCCATAATAGAACCTTTAACAAAATAAATATAAATAAACAAATAAATATAGTGGGTCAGAATGTTGTAAAACAGACCTATGCTGTCAGTGTCTTAACTAAGATAAAAGTTGACCTTTCCCCTGCATAACTCCAGTCTGTCATGGTGGCCTGGCTGCATAAAGCCAGCAGGGACTGAGGTTCCTTCTGTTGTGTTTCTCTGCTGTGATGTAAAAGGTGGGTGGGAAACTGAGGCTGCAGCTTTTCCATGTCAAGATCTTGGCTTTCACGTTCAGAAACCATACATGCTCTGTGCAGCCAAGGAGTCAAGAGAAGCTGGGGATGTGGGGAGCTGCTGAGTCTTCAGAGGAGATGCAAATGCCCTTCCAGTTATAGATCTTGTCCCACATCATGTTAAAAACCTAACCAGACTATTGATACATGCAACAACTTGGAAGGCTCTCAAGCGAACCATCTGATTGGACTATACTGAGTCGGGGGAAGAAAGGCCAGTCTCAGAAGGTCATGTACTCTGATACCATCTGTATGACATTCTAGACATGACAAAATTGCAGAGATGGAAAACGGACTAGTGGTCGCCAGGGTTTAAGGATGGCGTGGTGTGGCTATAAAAGGACAGCATGACGGAGCCTTGTGGTGATGGAACTGTTCTGCACCTTGATTGTGGTGGTAAAAAGAATCTACACATGTGACAAAACACACACACACGCAGAAGTGCATGAGAAACTGGAGAAATCTGCATAAGCTCTGTGGATTGTACCAACGTCAATTTCTGGCTTTGACACTGTCCTATAGTTATTGTAGAAGCTGTTACCATTGGGGAAACTAGGTGAAGCTTACATGGGACTTCCCTGTAAATTTTATTTTTTGTTATTTCCTTGACTCTATAATCACTTTTAAACTAAAAAGATTTTAAAGTCTAAGTAAACATTAGATTAAGGCATATTCCCTCTTACGTGCCAATGCAGGAGGAGGATTCCTTTCTTTTAAAGCCATTATGTCCACTTCTGGTCCAGTGACCAGAGCTTAGCCAGATGACCTCCACAAGCTGCAAGTGTGAGTGGGGAATGTAGTCCTCATTCTGAGAAGCCATCTGCCGAGTTAAAAATCAGGAGTTTTATTACTAAGAAAAAAAATATTTCTTAGTAATCTTAGGGATAAATTAGTAATCACTACTGCATTAAGTATCTAAATGTTGCCATTTCAACTTCCCTGCAAACCCAGCTATTTGCAATTTTTGGAAGCTACATCATCAAAATCCCTGCTATCTAACTTATCAGCCTCTTTAAGCATTTCTGAATTTCCCAGATTAGAAACATGTTGGTTTCCTCTGTGGAAATTCTGATTTCTCCAGGAGCTTATGTGTGATTTGTTTTTATGTTACATATCACTCTGCTCAGGGCACCAAATATTGCAAACTGACATTTGTCAATCTGGGCAGGCAAAAATGGTGAGGACCTGTCAGTAAATACAGGTAGGCTCTGGGGCTTTGAGGTTTACTTTTATTTCTCCTACCTCCTGGCTAATGCTTAACGGAAGCCTCACCCTTGCGTGCCCTCTCGGAGGTAAGTTTTCCTGGCTGAGCCTGTGCACTCATGCTGAAAAGGAAGATAAAGGAATTTAGCAATTTCTCTTCCACAAAACCAAGCTTTGAGCCTCTTATCAGGTTTTTCTTTTACCCTGGGGCAACACACTACACCATTCTTAAGTGTGTTTGAGATTGGATAGTGGAGAGAGACTAAAAAGGAAAATGATATGTGAGGGGAAATATTTGTAAAAAGAAAACAGTGGTCCCCTTACAAAAGTAAGATGAGATTGTGAACCTAGAATGGTTCAAGTCAGCGGTTAAACCCTCAATGGTCTAGAACTCAGAGAGGTAGTTCAACCTGGAAACCTTCGTGGGACTCCTGGTGGTGTACCTACAGGTTCAGCCAGACTCAGGATTTTTGACAAAATTTGTAGTTTTGTCTATAACTTAAGACAGTTGATATTAGTAACAGTATAATGTGTACAAAGTGTTCAGTTATATAATCTTTGTTAATACATGTAAATAAATACATAAGTATGTAATGGTGGGCTATTCAATGTGTGTGTAATACATGTATATGATAAAAATGTTTTCATGGTCAATTAAGTTTGCAACAAGTGAGGGGTCAAAACGTTCAGCAAGTGTACTGGGGATTTTAATATGCTAATATGCAATGGAAATGCTCAATGGAAAGGGAGGGGAAAAATACAGAAAGAAACATTTTCCTAAAAATACTTCACAACAGAACCCATTTGGGCAGTTACATTTTGTTCTGTTTCTGTGAGGTAAACACACTTTGGGAAGAGCTGAGATTCTTATAACTATGAATACATCACATTATTTTTTAAATTATTAGATAGACTCTTTAATCTTGGGGAAACTAAAATCCAAAGTATGTGAGACTCTGTTAAATGAGAAGCAATGGAAGGAAAGAATACATAAAAGCTGCACTGAAATACTGGCAGGTCTGTGGTGTCAAAGACAACGGAGAGGGTTGAGAACATTTGCCCACAGGCAGTCATTTAGAGAAATGTCTTGTGTTTTCGTCTCCCCAGCTCATCTCTGCACCAGTGTGTTCAGACATGGAGTAGGAGTGCAGATCCTGTCCTCACCGCCACACCCTCTGGGCCACCGAAACCCCAAGTCCAGCCAGCTCAGGAGTTGGGGAAGAGGTTAGAATTTTCACTTGAGTAAGAAATCCAAGTTCAAGATGGACAAAACTAACTCTTAATTACCAAGTAAGAGTCTTTCCATAATGGAAATTGAATAAGATAACACAAAAGACACCCCCAAGAGATTTCAGCACTTATCGGGAAAGAGGGCTCCACAGATCCCCACAATAGCTGTTATTAGAGAAAATAAAAGTGGTTTCATGCTTGTTTCTCAGCAAACTGAGAATCCCCAGTGCTGCCCACGCCCCTTCCTAAACCAATGCAGAGTGAGTCATAATGGCAGGAGCTCTCACTGCTCCTGCTCAGAGACAAAGCCCAGAGCAAAAGATGTGAAATCCCAAGGGTGAAAAAAATATCCCTAATGACCAGGGCTGCCAAACAGCACTGACCCATGAAAGACGGGAACACTGGGGCGTCGGGACACTGAGCCAAGGCTGGAGGCCAGCAGTGACCATGGAAGAGAATTTTTCCATTGGGTGGGAGACCAGGTCGAGAATCTCTGAAGTCCTTTCCAACTCAAAGTCTATGAATTCCTCATTCCTCCTCTCTAAACAAAATACTTCAAAGTGCTTTCCTTGCTCTAAGTTAAACTTGCCAACAAAAGCAAACAGTGATGTGAATGGTCCGGGAATTCTCCACGATTTGATTTCTACTGTCAAGCCATTTTCTTGCTGTGGAATCCTAGCATTCATGTTTACTTTTCCCTTCAAGGACAGTCTCCGTTACACTGGGCCTTAGTTACTGAAGGCAGAGGAGGAGGACTCGGCTTCCCCAGGAGGGGTCGTCTGTGACTGAAACAACGTATAGCGGCAAACACCCAAACTGTAACTCCCAGGGGAAGCAGCAGAACTAGGCAACAATTGGGGCTAGTGGGAAGAAACAGTTTGCTTTCCTTCTGTTCCCTCTTAGCGTCCTTTAATGTCGCATGGCTGATCCCTGAGGAGCCTCTCTCTTCCAAGACTCATCCTTTTTTAAAATCTGGCACAAGTAAGAGGGTGCTAGTTTTGCCTGTGTGCTTTGATACCCCATTTGGAATTGCAAGTGAGCCTGCCCCATCCTCCAGCCTGACCATCGATACAAAGTACACACGGGTGACTGTTCTTCCCCAGCAACGGGATTTCTCCAAGTGCAAGGATCTCCTTCACTGTTTTTTTGTTTGTTTGTTTGTTTTTTCCTTGTAGAGACTGGTTTCCTGCAGAAATGTTATATTGATAGCTTTTTTTGGTCAAAGCCCTGCAACCATCATCCTGAGGTTTCTAGACCTTACTGCTACTTACGTAACTTTTCATTGCCTGTGTTCACCCTTGCCTACATTTACCCAAACTTGTTGTCAGTGCATATGTGAAAGTACTTCTCACCCTGCCACTTTAGCTCCTAGCTTCCTGAGTGACAATTCACCTTCATCCCTCTCTGCATGTATCTCTGGTACGCCTTCATTTTTACCAAAACCTTGTATCCCAAGTGGTTAACATAGAGTCCCTCAAACCTGTCACTGTTGGCATTAGGAGCCAGGTAATTCTCTGTAGTCAGGCCTGTCCTGTGCATTCTAGGAGACTTGGCAGCACCCCTGGTCTCCACCTACTAGAGGCCAGGAGTCACCTCGCGGCTGTCTCTCCTGACGCTGTCAAACTCCCCTTAGGGAGAGAGGACAAAATCACACAGAGTCCCCACTGAAACTATCTGCCATGTAAACAAGGGGGAAAGGGTTCCTCTGGTCCCTCCAGTGAACTTTTTAGGGAACAGGGTCACCCAGGCTGATGAACAAAGTGCTTCCTCAGACAGGAGCATGGCGCTGCCAGAAGGCGTGACTAGAGGTGAACAATGCCTGGAGAACACTGCCCCTCTTCCCTAGAGTCACCGTCACCCAGGCGTCCCTCTGAGCAGAAAGAAAGGACATTTGGAGCTGATGGTACAGGGTTGAGAGGAGGGGATGGAGTCTGCATTCCAGGCAGGCCAGGAGAGGAGACTGAGGAGGACCGGGCTAACACAGAAGGGACCAGTCAGCTGCAGGGTTCTAAGTGTGACACAGAGCCGCCTTCCAGGGAGCCCACTGAGTCAGAAAGGTGTGGTGACATGATCCAGGCTCAAGTGGGTTGGATCCACAGTCTTCACATCCAAGAATCACAGAGCATGAAGCTAACCCACAGAAAGCACTGGACGACACCCAGGTCCCAAGCCAAGGCTAGGTGTCCTCAGAGCCTTTTTGATGCTGTTATGGAATGCGGCCTAGGGCCAAAGATGAGTCAAAGATGACATTGAAGGAAACATGTGTTTGGGTGCTGGGCAGACGAGAGGGGCCTCACCTCACCTCACCTCCTTGCCTATCCCCTGGATGGCTGCCTCAAACTCTGTCCTCACTCGCTTCCTCCGGGAAGTCTGTTATTTGTCCACATGTCTAGACTGCAGCACACCACACCATGCACTGACCTACTGGAGTCCATTATCCTTCCATCAAGAGACCCCAGGAAACTCAAAGCAGAGGAAACAGAATATTATGGAGTCAGGGAGTCACTGGGACGTCTATTTCCACAACCAAACACGTACAACTGACTTGTAGGGCAACTCTGCTTTCACATCTAAGCTCAGTAGAATCAATTTGTTTTCTGGCTAGTTCCCTCTCCGAGATAAAAACGTAAGGTGCTTTCTAGTGATAAAGAATGAGCTGGTGATGCCCACATCCACTTGGGGGATGCCACGACATCACATGGAGGCGAGAAGCAGAGTGAGGTCACTCCCTGCTTCCACTCGCATGACATTTCAAGCAAGTGCAACCCTCACGGACGGTGAGAGGAATCAGAAGACACAGAGACTGGAGCAGACACAGAGACTGGCAGGAGCAGGAAGGAGACGGAGGAGGGCAGCTGGACAAGAGCTAATCTGGATGTTGGTACTGGTTACACAGGTGCAGACAGCTGTAAAGCACATCACACTGTACACGTATGATGAGGACACTGCATGCCCTTCACTGTTCATAAGTTATCACTTAAATAATTCAAGCTGCTCTCAAAACAATGTAAGATACAGACAAGAAAAACAGGAAGCAAGCTGCTTTAAAGAAATCTTTTCTGACCTTAGAAACTGGCACAATACACTCGTTCTACATGTATCAGGAAGCAATACTAATCTTCTCAAGAGAATACCCACATATATTTCCCACTCTATGAGGCTGACATTCTGCCTGGGCAAAAAGACTCTTGTAGCCTTGTGCACAGACTGGGCTCATAAAAGGTGAAAGGAGGCAGAGAAAACAGCAGCAGCAGCACAAGAACAAAGCGCCAGGGGCGGCTGCACATGGAAACCACATCCTGCATGACAAACATCCTCTGGGTGTCAGGGGTGCTGGTCCCTGGGGACCAATGGACACCTGTCTCAAAAGCTCACCAGTGGAGCGCCTCCAGTGCGGCAAGCAGCGCGGCAGAGACTGGCTTCAGCGCCCTGAACAGAGACTTGCCATGATGGGACCCACAAAGACAGTGGCATTTCCCCAGCCATATGCGACACAGTCAAGGAACCCAACTGGCACGTGTGGATCCACCGTCTCAAAATGCCTCAGCCAGAACTGGAGAGAAGGCACCTGCAGCTCGTGAACACCACCAAGGGTGGTTCATTTGTTCGTTTTCAGGTGAACGTGGATTTCAGAAAACTGAGGGCAGGTGGGGTCACTGCTTTAGATTGACTGGGGATCTGAACTTATGTGCAGAAGAGAGAGAGAAGTCTGCTACTGGTGCCAGTCTCTCCCAGGCCGGGCCCTGGGTGCCCCTGAGGGTCCTCAGCGAGAAGTCACACCTGAGTTTCTGCAGCATAACTGAATCAGTGTTGCACAAATGAGGGTGGGCCCTGGGTGCCTCACAGATCCTGGCATCTTCTTAGAAAGCTCCTCTCAACACCAGCAGGCAACCTGGGATCTGACCTGTCAGGCTGCTGGTCCTCGGACCTCGGGGAGCATCCGCGTTACCTGGTGAGCTTGTTCAAACCAGACCCTGGGCTCTATCTCAGAGCTCCTGGTATCATCAGTGGCTTTGGAATCAAGCTAAAGAATCTGCAGCTCCAGTACACTCCCAGGTGGTGGTGATGCTGGCCATCCTAGGGGCATGCCAGAGTAGCTCAAGGTAGGGCTGGTCCGTCAGAACCGGATGTGTCCCTCTGAGAATTCACTCAGAGAGGCTACGACACCAGCCACCTTCGTTCAAAGGACCTGTACCTGGAGAACACTGGTGGTCAGCACCGCCAAACGGGCTTCTTTTCCTGGGGCCTGTACAACGTCTAGCACTAGTCCTGTTGGCATAGGCAGGAATGAGTAAGCTGCATCCAGGCAATGAGGTTGTTAAGTGACACTAAAGTCTGATATCTGTCTGAAAAACAGACGGCCTGGACAACAAGATGCGTCTTTATGTCAATGCTTTGGAGTCTCCTGTTCTAACGTCTTTGTAATTTCATCTCTTTTTTTAAAGCTGAATATCTAGATTTAGGAATACCAACATCCTCACTGTTGTGTTGTACATAGTTTCAGGGATAATAATGTCTCCAAGTTGGAAGTGAAACATGAATTGCATGGGATATTATCAGAAAACAACTTTCTCTACTGAGGTCTTGCAGGCCACATGGTCTCCTCCCTGTTGGCTGGCAAAGATAAAGGTGAGCAAGCCAGAGAAGCAATACAAGTATAAAATAGGCGTGGTAAGAAAACAAGGAAGTTGTTTACCACAAATATTGTCTGCTTGGCGCAAGCCTGGTGCTACATTCTAAAATCAGCCAGTACTGACAGGAGAAAATTCTAAATGTCAAGCAAATTCAAAGGAGGACAAGAAAATGGTTTTCAGAAAAGTATCACAGCATGTACTGGAAAGGCATGAGGATAAAAATGAGAATTTCCTGCAAATTCAGCTGGCAACCCTACACCAACCCTGTAACCCACTGCCTCTTCCAAAGCTTCTTAGCTCATTCAGCCTGACCATGCATTTCCAGGGTCCTTCTCTGTTTATTTCCAGCTGGCCACAAACATGGACTTCGGAGTCAAAATGTCCCAGGTTTGACTCTCATCTGTGCCACTGATTCAGCTGTGTGACCCTGAGCAAATCACTATCCTCTCTGAACTCTGTTTCTCTATTAAATGGCAATAGTAAGACCTACGTCCTAGGAGTCTAGATTAAACCAAGTATTCAAATGCATAGTATGCACTAAGGCTCAAATACAGTTTTATTTTATCTCATTTTATGATAGTAAGAACACTTAACATGAAAGCTACCCTCTCGAAAAACTGACCATACAGTATGGTCAACTGTACTAGGTACCTTGTTGTAGAGCAAATCTCTAGAATTTATTCATCTTGCTTAACTGAAACTTTATGCCTATTGATTAAATCCAGCAATCCCACGACTGGGTTTTTATCCAAATGAACTGAAATCGGATCTCAAAGAGACATTAGCATTCCCACGTGCACCGCATTACTAGCACAGTAGCCAAGATGTAAAAATAACCTAAATGCCCATCAACAGAAGAATGGATCAAGAAAAGGTGGTATATTCGTACAACTACTGTAGGTGAATATTATTCCACCTTAAAAAGCAGTAAGTTCTGCCATAGGTGACAACATGGATGAATCTTCAGGACATGATGCTAAGTGAAGTAAGCCAGTTACAAATATTGCATGACTCAAATATGTTCACACCCTGGTCCCCCATTCTGCCTCTGTATACTCTCAGTGCTAAAATGATGCGATCTAAATTCCACAGTAGAGAATAAAGCAAACATGCCGCTCTACAAAAAAATCACTCCTTTGCCAAAACTGCTTGTGATTACTATCCCTAACTGTTCCTACGTGCAATTTTCCTTTGCTTTTCTCCTAACCCCCATTTCTGCCTGACTGTCCTCCTTGCCTCAGAAATCCCCAGGCATGAAGTCCCATTTCTCTCACTGACCCCACTGACACCAACTACGATACAAGCCCATCAGAGCCATCAGGCAACGTCACCTGCCTCTTCTAGCCAGCCTGTCCTTGGCTGCTGTGAGCATGTGCCTTGTCTGTGACAAGTCATGGAGCTACTGGAGTCTGAGTGGAGCTCCTCCAGGTCTAAGAAAGATGTCCACATTCATAGGTGTTCTTACCATCAGCTTTTGATGACTGATAGAAGCAACAGCCACGATCTGGAAGAGCTATGGATACTGTCACCACTGACCCGTCCGCCATGCATCCCCTGAGCTATGAAGTCATGCCTGGACACTGGTAAGAAGAAGAAACTCAGAGAACTACTGCTCCCACCTACATTCTGCCTCATCCGCATCTCCTAACCTGGCCATCCACACTGACCCTTTCTGTCCTACTACCAGTAACCTTGAAAAGGGAGATCCTAACTCCAAGCTTTCTGTTAACAAATTTTTCAAGCTCTAAATCTGCACTGTCTAATTCTGGATCAATAAATGTTGAATAAGGACATAAATCTTGGGGGAAAATCATGGTGCTGTAATAACAGTGCAAGCATTAAAGATTCATAAATAAGAAAAAATCCATTTGCTACTCTCAAAAAGAGTTCTTGATACACACTGAAACTTTCATTTGAATCAGCCTCATTGAATGCCAAATTATATTGGAAGATCAGAAATACATGAATGCCCTTCACAATAACGATACATCTTTACCTCATTTACCAACAGGGCACATCATCAAAGCCTGGACACTACTGTTTTCAGTTGGGCACACCAACTTCTGCCACCAGGTTGCCTACTCCTTCTCAATTTTACACCATAAGAGTTTAATATAAAAATTATTAGTGAATAAAATAGTCCAAAAGCGGGAACCACGCTGAAGAGGCTGGCTTTGCCTGTTCTCTGAGGCTCCCACATCCCTACATTGCCATCTCTTACCCACTGGCTATGTTCCTGGCATGGGAGCCTGCTGCAACCCACGTGCAGTCAGGCAGAGCTGCTGACTCACTGTTACATATTCTAAATCAGGTGCCACCTAGTATTCCCATTACTTGCCATAAGGTAACCATCTAGGTTCCTCAGTGTAAGGAAATAAGCGGGAATACAGCGGCTATCAATTTTTGGTAAACACTCCCAAGGATAAGTGTCCCTGAGAGTGGGGTTTATTTCTTAGCATGTTAAACTTTGGAATGTAAATTCCTTAGCATGCTAACCTTCAGAAAATCAGGGCACTCAATTGAGTTTAAAGAAAGATAAAACCGAACACATCATTTTAAAAGACAGAAATTAAATATTTGGTCTTGATTCCTAAATTAAATATTTGGTCTTGACTCCTAAATTATCAAAACATGCTGAAGAGTATAAAAATAGTTTCAAAAGAAGGCTTTTAGTGAGCATGCTCAGTGCTTCTAAAGGTACAATCCTATTTACAATTTATGGATGATGGATGATAAGCTGGGACTCAAATCCCAGTCTTCTGACTTTAAGGCTAGTAAATCATTCTTATAGTAAAAACCATCTGTATCACAGCAGAACTCACATCCTGGGTTGCAACCCATCAAGTTTCCTTCAGCACCATAAAGAATGCGGACAAGTGCACTCTGATGGGCACCTAGTGGGCAGTGCATGAATGCTTGTCTCTTGTGCGTCTCAAGAGCCCTACTAAGTGTAAGACCCCTAAAGGAGACCAGTGGAATTCCATAGCAAAGAAGGGGCTCACCCCATTCAAGAGAAGGAAAGGTGGGGCTCCTGAGACCCACAGGGTGCAGTTGAAGGAGGCTGTATGGGACTGGTCTACAGAGCACACTCACAAATCGTCATTTCCTTTAAAGTGTGTGTGTGTGTGTGTGTGTGTGTGTGTGTCTTACACACAGAGCAGGGCTTGGCCTTTCCAGGTTTTCTGTCTGTCTCCTGCAGAAATGCTCTTCTCAAATTCCATGTGTTCACAGTTTAACTTAAAATTGCCCTATCTTCTGCATGGAGCCTTTCTTGTTGAATGGTACCAGCATCTACACAGCCGGGTATCTTCTTAGACTCCAGTTTGTTCTCCTTGTGAAGGAGAATATTCCAATCCATCCTCCAAGGTCAAGGTGACATAACCAGCATTGCATGAATCCTCCCCTGGTTCCCCTACTAGTGGGGAGTTCTCCATTCTCTGGGATTCCATAGCAGCATGCAAACTTAATACAGGGCATCTTGTGCTATGAGTACCTGCATTCCTGTCATCTCCCCTTCTGAAGAGCAGTCTCCTTTAGATAACTTTCAGTAGAAGAGCATGAGGATGTAAAAAGAGCAAAGGCTTTGGAAGCAGGCAAACCTGGGTTCAAACTGGACTCCCCACACCTGTTATCTGACTTTTGCTACGTATGTAAATTTCCTGGGCTGTGGTTCCTTTGTTTGTGGTGTAAGGACAGTCTGGTCAGCATTCAGGACGGTGCTCCACTTCCCCACATGCAGACACCTTGCACTCAGTAAACAGTAACACAATAATAAAGAAATAAGTAGGCATGTATTTTAGTTTTTCTCCCTAACTCATCAAAGGGAACACAAGCACTTGATTCCAAAACCGAAGAAGAGCTCAGTGACTAGCAGATGGAAAGAGAATGGTGGAGGTCCCTGAAGAGTGGAGGCGACAGTCCGACAGAGAACAGGGGAAGACATCTGAGCATCAAAATCCACCTCCATCCAGCTCTGGATTCCAAGGAACAAAACCAGAGAGTTAACAGCTGGTGGAAAGTGGTAAACAGGAACAGAGTATCCACACATGGCTGAAGCTGTACAAGGTTATGATCAGTGAAAGGAGCGAGCCCCAGAAGTCCACATGTTGTGTGATCCCACTTACAGGAATGTCCAAAATAGGAGAGTCCACGGGGTAGGAAGTTGACTAGTGGTTTCCTAGGGCTGAGGCAGGGGGACACAGGTTAACTGTCCACTGGCAAGAGCAGTAGTATTAGGGTGATGGGCATATTTTCAACAGAACTGTAGCAATGGCTGCACAACTCAGCAAATTGACTGAAACATCATTGAATGACACACCAAATTTGGGTAAATGTAAATGGTGTGCAAATTATACCTGAAAAAAAAAAGTTGTTAAAGAACACAAACACGAAAAAAGAAGTCTTGCGAACCATCTCACCACTCCTAAGATACGTACGGGTTTGCGCCATATGTATACCTGCTCACTTAGCCCCAGGAAGTTTTCAGCAATGAAAGTGGGTGACAACATGGTAAGGTGACACTTTGAATTTGCAACAAAAAACAAACTCACTTTACATCAGAGCTAACAATCCTCACACCAACTTCCACCCCCAGCATCCCAATGCCAGCCTTGCTGGCAAGGTCCGTTTTGGTTATGTGTCCTTCCTCCTCTTTCAAGTTCTGTTCTCGCTCCTGTCATGAAATCCCGGCTCCACAGACCTTCTCCTTCCTCCCTGGCACTCCTCTTTTGTCTCCTGCATGCACTCTTCATCCTTCCCCAATCCCTTCAGTGCCGGTAATTTTCAGCATCCCGTCTCTACCCTCTTTTCTTGTCCTTCTGGGTACTTTCCATAAGGGTTCTCATCCATTCTATGTGCTGGTAGCTCTCAGATACATAGCCCATCCAAGTCTCTTATGGAGCCACAGGGCCAGAAATCACAACCATACCATCAGTGTGTTCACGTCAAATTTATTATACCCAAAAACAAACTCAAAACACAGGTGTTAAAACGACATCACCATCCACACTGGGTCTGCAGTCAAGCTACTGTTCATCCCTCATTCCTCATTCAGTTACTCAGCAAATCACCCTCATTCACCCATTCACCTCCGGGCACACTGTGCCTGGTACCAAGAAAATCCCCCCTTCCACCTAGGATCTCACATTTTAGTCTAGGTACCCTACAATCCACATTTAGATGAGTGATCTATCCAAAACATCAATCCGATCATGCAGTTCCCCAGCTCCAAATATTTAATGACTTACCATCATTTGCCAGTTCCTTCATTAATTTCCACTTTGCTTTTCCCGAGGTACGTCCTGCTATCTACGCACAAGCACCCTTCTTCAGCCTTTCTGGGCTATTTGCAATTTCCCTAAGGCACCAGGTCCCTGAGTGCGTTTGCATGAGTTATTTGAGATGCCCTGACAACCTTACGCCATTGCCAGGCTAATTCCTCCTACTCCACGAGGACCCACTCAGCACCACTTCTCCCTGTGTCTTCTCTGACACCCCAAAGCTGGATTCAATTCCTCGTGCGCCTGCAGCCTCCAGCACCTTGTGCATTCCTCCTGGCTCTGTTTTTATTGCCTATTCGTTTCTCTGACTCATTCACCAGGTTGTGAGTGACACCTTCGAGGCAAGTACTGAGTCTGTCTTCTCTGTACCTTTGGTGCTTAAAGCAATGCCTTCCCACACTAGGCACTCAGTAAATATTTATTAAAGAAATGAATGCCCAGAAGCACCAAAACCAAATAAAGTGCTATTTGCTTTTTATTTCTGTCTCTCTCAAGTGTTGCCTTTCACATAATTACAGATTATGGTATCATACTGAGTTACAGCTCCACCAAAACACACTGGCTGTATCTTTTTGCTCTTCCATCATGTCAGCCCTTGAATGTATTTCCTTATTTCTATCTCTTTCCTATGAACGCTCTCCAAATTGTCTTTCAGCTACTAAAGGGTCTAAAACATTCATCATGATATCTCTTTTAATCTCACTGATTTCTTTCTACAAGGTATAGTAGCCTTGAAGCAGACCACTAAAGCATCCCAGCATATAACATTTTGGTTATTTTTCACTGACATAACTGAAAATAATAGTAACCCAAACTGATTGTAATTCTCAAAATTTAGGAGCACAGACAACTTTATTTACCCCTTTGTGATTATCCTGACAAGAATCTGTATAACTAATTGGATACCATTTACATAGAATAAAAATATAAATAGAAGTAACATGTTTTAACCTAGCACAACAAATAACTAGGGGTTTAATCAGAAATCAGATACCAGAGCTGAGTTAGAAAAAGAAAACTAATTTCAATGCTCATTTTTTTTAAGAAATAAGGTAAGAGCCCCTTAAAATTACATTTCTTAGAGAGCAGTACATATTCTGATTGTCTTGCCTTGATAAATGCTGAATCTCCGCGGACTTTTTTGTTGCTGTTCTTCATTGTTTCTAGAGAATTAACAACCACCAACCTTCTTCCCTCAGTAGGAGAAAGTACAGGTTTCTCACAGCCTCAGGGTCTGTGTTTGGATGGGAACATGCTGTGATGAGAAAGCAGCTTGAACAGGAAGGGTTTATCTCTCTCACAAAACCAGACGTCAGGAGGTGGGCGGCCAAGACCTGGAGCATCCGCTCACTGTGGCCTTCAGGGACCTGTGCTCTCTCGGTATCTGGCCCTCTGCCCTCAGCATTCAGCTCTGTCTCTCAAGGCTGTGGCCTTCTGGTCACAATGGCTGATGCCCATCCAGGCATCCGTGCGTGAGGAAGGGGGAAGGACGCTCCGTGAACTTGTTCTTTCTCACAGCACAGTCCAGGCTTTCCAGGACCCCAGCTGGCAGACAGCCACTCTCATGGGCAGAACTATCATATCACAACCCAACTTTTGATTGATTCATAATCAACTGATGGGAAACCTAATCATGGTAGTGATGGCCCATCACATTCAAACGCCCTGCCCAAGGTCAAGGCAGGGCATTACACAAAGTAACCATATACCCAGGGGTGGGCATCTCGGGACCAGCTTACAATCCTGCTCAGCAAGTCTCCACTTTCTTCTAACCACCACAACATACAAAGAGGAAACACAGAAGTTTGGCTCCAAGCCCTTCAGTGTTCTAAGCAGAAATTTGAAGTTACTAGCGACACATTACAGATCCCTCCAGGTAACGTCACCCGGGTCCACAGGAATCAGCAGAAGTGGGGCACTACGGCAGGTGAAGAAGCTCTGGCGGAGTCTGTTCCAGCCCTTCCCAGCAGCATTTCACAGAACACTGAATCCTACAGAGGACTGTCAGTTGTCACACTGATAAGAGAGAGAATAAAGGAAGAAAAGAAGGAAAGAAGGGGGATGAAGGAATGACTGAAAATAAAATTTAAAAATCCTTCCTAAACAGTAACATCTCCTCTCTCTATTTATTAAACACATGTTTAAGGACAAGCTATTGGGCCAAGAACTGGGTCAGGTGCTGGGGTTATGAGCTGGACAAGTGAGACCTACGACATGCCCTTGTGGAGGTGATTTTATAATGAGAAACATGCCCACCTCCAAGAAAAGTAAACCAGTAAATTAAATGCCTACAAATTGAAATATGCTCTATAAAAGAAACAATGTTCAGAAACTGCTACAAAAGAAAACTCGTTCATCTTTTCCTTTGACGTGCCATGTACTTGAGTTAACAGGCACCATGTCTTAGCCTTATCTGGAGGCATTTATGTTTTGCAGAAGGCAGCTTCTGATACTCCTCTATGTTACGTCAAACCTGGATTAAGATCACCAGTTCCTAACTGTACATGGGCGGTCCGAGACATTCAGCAAGGATCTTAAACCAAGCCATCTTTTCCTTTAGCAGCTGGTAACAAGTCTGCAAGTGTCTGGGCACACACCCTGTCAGACAAGGTTGACTTTTTAGCAGATACCAATGCGTCCCTGTGGGGGGAGCTCAGATGTATTTTTATGTCCCCCTGATAGGAAGTTCCGTCTCGCTGAACTTCGCTTCTGAGCAATGGCCGTCTACTCACCATCATCCATGCATGAGTCCAGATAGGTCTTTTTTATTTTCTGTTCTTCCCTCTTAAATCAAGTACTCCTTCCTGGGTATGGAAACCACATTCTTAGGAGCAAGAACCCGATTTCTGTTCTCCTCTAGCATGGAGACAGTTGCACGTGCAGCACGCAGATCTCACACCCATCATAGTGAGAAAGTGAGCGTCACACAAGCACATGTGACACACATCTTGATGGCTGACATTTCCCCGGCAGAAGGCCCATTGACCTTCAGTATCCAAACTTCAAGGAATGTCCTCATTTACCAAGGCTACATTTTCGTTACATTTCAGGCTCCCTGTTGGCATTTTCACACAGATCTTTGATTTTGCAAGAGCAGAACACTGGTGCTCAGTGGCAGGCTGCTCCAAGTGTCTCCGCCCCACTTAACCCACAGGTGAAGGGTCCCACAGCCCTTGTGAGTACCCTTTGAAGACGGCCCTGTAATGCACCCGGAGAAGCTCCCTGCCCACCGCCTGACTCTGTGCAGTGTGTGGGTGTGCTGGGAGGCGGCACACGCTCAGAGCAGTCTACCCAGGTGGGCGCTTCTCTTCCGAGCATCCTCTGCTCCTCTGCTAATCTTTAGCAGCTACTAAAAAACCGCAGCAAATAGAAAAACTCCAGGGAACACTGCAGAAGCTAATGTAGGGAGGAAAGACAGGCATGCAGGCAGCCTTTAGGGAGCCTTCCAACAGTCGTACAGCAAACAGTCTTAATGAACAGAGAGGGGACACCCCCGCAGCGGCTGCGGAGATAACTCTTTAACCAGTTCCGATTTTAAAGGAACATGAAGAAAAGCTGGGAGGAGGAGTGTGGGGGTTGAACCGAGGAGAGGAAAGCCCCAAGGAGCTAAGGCTTATCAAGTGAACCCAAGGCAACCTCGGAAGCTTTGCTAAGTGTGGGCAGAGGAGAATCACGACCAGTAGGAACAGATGCCTCGCGTGGTGAGACGCTAAGAGAGGAAGCAAGGAAGTGTTTGGTATTCGCAAGAACATTTCTAAGCTGTTATGTGAGTTATCTATTGCTCTGTGACAAACTGCCACAAACTTGGTGTCTTAGAACCACATGCATTTATGAGCTCAGTTTCAGTGCATCGGGAGTCCAGGTACAGCTTAATGGGGTCCAGTGCCCAGACTTCCTCAAGCTTTTGCATCAAGGAGTCAGCGGTGTGGTCGTGTGGAGCCAGATGTCCTCTTCCAAGCTCTTGTGATTGTTGCCAGAATTCAGTTCCTGGGAACTGTAGGACTGAGGTACCCATTTTCTCACTGGCTGTCAGGCAGGGGTGGGGGTCGCCGTTGGCTCCTAGACTCTGTCTGCAGGCACTAGTCACTCGACTCTCTCATAACCGGAAACTATCTCTTCAGTGGTGGCAGGAGTATTGTCCTTTGGTCTGCTCCAATGGAGTCTTACAGAACATATGCACGGGGTGACATCCCTCACCTACGCCCTGTGAGGTACCCCAATCAAGGGAATGGCATTCCTCACATTCACAGGTCCTACCCACACCCAAAGGGAGGGGAGCATACAGGGCTTGTACTACGGGCTGTGGCAATCTCAGGATTTCGCCTAGAACAGCTAGAAAGGAAGATACAACATTGTTACAGTGGCACCAAAACCAAGGATAGTAAGAGAAACAATCTAATTTAAACTTAGCTCAATATTCTAGACTCAGGTGAATATTCTAGGTCCATTAGACTTTACTGAGAGACTGTACCAAAAAACTATAAAGAACCACTCTGTTGAATGTAAACTGATGCAGCTGCTACAGAAAACAGTACGGAGGTTCCTTAAAAAGCCAAAAATAGAGCTACTATATGATCCAGTAATCCCACTCTGGGGCATATATACAGAGAAAATCATAGTTCAAAAAGATACATGCACCCCAATATTCAGAGCAGCACTATTTACAATAGCCAAGACATGGAAGCAACTTAAATATCCATCCACAGATATTGGATAAATAAAATGTCATATATATATATACACACACACATATATGTATATATGTATGTGTGTGGGGTGTGTGTGTGTGTACATACATATACATATACAATGGAATGCTATTCAAGGATAAAAATAATAAAATGTCATTTGTAGCAACATGGATGGACCTAGAGATTGTCACACTAAGTGAAATAAGAGAGAAAGACAAATACCACATGGTAGAATCTAAAATATGACAGAAATGAACTTATTTATAAAACATAAACAGACTCACAGACATAGGAAACAGACTTATGGTTACCAAAGGGAAAGGAGGTGGGGAGGGATAAATCAGGAGTTTGGGATTAGCAGATACAAACTGCTACATATAAAACAGATAAACAAGAAGATCCTACTGTATAGCACAGGGAACTATATTCAATATCCTGTAATAAACCATAATGGAAAAGAAGATGAAAAAAGAAATATATATATATAACTGAATCACTTTGATGTACACCAGAAGCTAATGCAGCACTGTAAATCAACTACACTTCAATAATTAAAAATAGAACCATCCCATGTAATCCTGGAGTATAGGCAAGTTTCCAAAAGTCTAGAGTTGCCCAACTCTAAAAAAGGAAAGCAAGTAGACTCAAAACCAAAGACACGTGAGTTAATTATTAATTTCCCCCCCCCCCAAATCTAAAGTACATTAGACAGACTTTGTAAGCACCTAGAAAATGTTGTAGGGATTACCAGTAGTTAGCATTGGTTCAATGAAACCATTCCCTTCAGTCCAACCCATTCCTTTGACAGCTGTTTGGAGACAATGCTGAAATTATGATCGTCTTTGTCTGTAAGCTAGTTCACAGAGGTACTCCTTATGGGGTAAAGGAAGAAATATTATCTGAAGTAATCTGCTCAGCAGTTCTATTTTCTTAACTGCTGTACCCAAAAGCAGGTCAACCAAAGTGAGATGGATATTCATCTGAAAAGTGACATTGGGCAGTTAGACAGAGCACTCAGCCCTGGCCTGCTCAGTGTTACAGCTAATAGTTTGAAATGTTTGTGGATTGGCTACTTTGGAAACACCGGTGCATGAAGTAAGACACAGACTGAAGATTAAACATCTTCCCTATATGCCTAACCAATGGGCAACAGTTGATAAAACTGAGCATCAGTATAGTATCAGATGCTGACTTGAGTATGGTTGATCTTTAACCCCATAATATTTCACAGAGCAATGTAAACTCCTCCACAAGGGCTCAAAACCCCACCTGGAAAAATGCAACAAGAGAAATCCCTGCTTCACATCCTCCTGGTGACAGACTCCATCAGTTCTAGCTGTCTCAACGCCCAGGATTAACCAAAGCCAGAAAGTTACAGAGAGTTAACAACAGCCCTTTTTTAACCCCTCTAAGACCATCCTGTGTATCACCTGAGCCCTGCAATGGTGACAGAAAGCAAAGAGGGGGGAAGTGTTTCCTGGTCAAATATGTGTGGGAAAGACACAGCCCAGTGAAGTGGAGCCAGTTTCTTCACTCTGGGCCTCCAATATGTCAGTGTGTATTGGGAACATCAAAGGGTGGACGGTCGCTTCACAGAGACACTCATGCAACCAGATTCTGGAAAGTCTCGGGGGAAAACTAAATCACCCCAGCCTCAAGCTGTCCTAAATAACGTGCAGTGTCTATATTTAAAAAGCTAACTATCAAAAAGTGGTCTTCCCTGGACTAGTGTTCTGGACCGCTGAATTCAGTTCTGGGGGCCTGCAAGTTCGGAGTTACTCCGGCCAACGGAGCACACCCAGAAAGGAGAAGTGACATGAGGTGGGAGAGAACTGCAGAAGAATCTTGCCCCTTCCTGTGTCCTGCCCCATCTGCTTTCAAGCTGCCTTGCTCACAGGACACTCCTATGAGCACAGAGGATCCTTTCATCCTTGTAGTGAGACCTCATGACTCATTTTTAAGGAATGGATTATGGCAACAGTGATGGGATGTTGGTTTCATCAAAGAAACCCCATACTTTTTAGCCATCATCCCTCACCTCCCCCAGTCTTCCAGCCCATAGTCTACTTTTGGTCTCTATATATTAGTCACAGACTTTTATAACCTAGTTTCAGAAGTGACATCACCATCTGCTCACTCTGGTGAAGCAAGCTGTTGGGTGCTAGGCTGCCCTGGGGAGAAGCCCGCATCATGAGGAACTGGAAGTCACCTCCAACAGCAGCCAGTAAGGCACTGAGGCCCTCAATTCTGTAAGCCTGCAAGAAAATGAATCCTTCAACAGCCACGTGATAGAGCCGTGAGCTGACCCTTCTGCAGCCAAGCGTGGAGATGACAAGGCACGCTCATCACCTGTGAAAGAGCCTGAAACAGAGGACCAGTAAAGTCATGACCAG
This sequence comes from Camelus bactrianus, assembly GCF_048773025.1. Classification (NCBI taxonomy): domain Eukaryota; kingdom Metazoa; phylum Chordata; class Mammalia; order Artiodactyla; family Camelidae; genus Camelus; species Camelus bactrianus. The sequence goes on from NC_133575.1 coordinate 5,690,783, forward strand.
CTTTCTGACACACAGAAACCTGACACAAAGCCCCTACATTCAAGGGAAGTTTGTTACACAGCAGTGGATAACAGATGCACTTTGAAAGAGTCCCTGTGTCCTCTACTTTCTGCTCTTTACCAGATTCCTCTCCAGCTTCAGAGAAGAGCCTTGGAGAAACTTCACATTGGATTATTCAGACCTTCCCTGTACCCAGCTCTTGCCTCTCACCACTTTCCTCACCTGTAATGCCCCTCCCCTGTCTTCAACAGCCCTATGATGTTTCTACCTTTTTCAAGCCCCTGAAATTTCTATAAAGCACAAAGCCCATCTTCCAGCCACACCCTGTCTCTGCCCCAAAGTGATTCTTCCTGACTGGAAACTTCAGGGGCACAAGAGGACTCACTGGGCATCAGTATCTTATATCATTTATGCATAATTGACCTATTAGAAAGATTTCTTTTGAATCACTTTTCAGGAAAAAAAAAAGATGTTTATTTACTCTCCACATTCATATTTCAGTTAAAATGTTTTACAGATTTGCATTTATTTTATTCATCCGATGCTTTCTCTAAATTTTGATTTGCCCTTCTTCAGTATACATTTTCTTAGGTAGGTGAGGAATTTCCATTTTTGCCCTTTTTGGAGTTTTATTCCATTGCATTGTATTTTCTCACATGTTTAAGCTGAACCTTACCCAGATTACATTAATTTAGATTCCCAGTTACCTGCTGTGTTGTAATATTGCATTTCCTCTCAGTTATTCACCCCAATATGTACATTCTTAGTTCCCCAAACACCATGTGGGTTCAGCCACTGTAGCTACTTCATCAGCCATCTTTTGACCTTCAAGTATGCCTGGCCCAGTACCTTTAATCTGATTTTCACTAGATTTACTACCTTTCTTGACCTGAGAAAGTTATTACAGTTTTTAAAGTCCTGAACTTATTACCAGACATTTGGTAGCAAAGGAAAATTGGTTCCACTTTTCGGAGGCTCTAACTCACATGAACTTCATTTCATCCAAGGTTCCTCTTTATCATCCTTGGCGGAAATAAAATTTATGTGAAAATGTTCTTATAGATAAATAAAGGCTGCTATAATAGAAAATGAACGGTGATAGACTACACTAAGAAGTTAATCACAAGGGGAAAACATCAAGAAATCTTCCCTAGGCTAACATATTTGAACGCTGGCCAAGGTCATGGTTAACTAGTTTTGATTTCTCTGTCCGTCGTTCAAGGGAAATGGTTTAAATTCCACTCCCATCTACCCACATGCTCATGCGGTCTACAATCTGACTGACGCTCTATAAGCTCAGATACATCGTAAAAGAGCTTATCTGATGTGGCCGTAACACAGAATATAGTTTTAGAAAGCAGTTAATCAAATTTAAGAAAGCCTAATTTCAAAGACGGTTATATTCACTTATTTTTCATAGCTGATGTTCTCAAGGGCTTTTTGGCTTATAAAACCATCCCCACAATTACATCCAGATTTAGATAGGTAGACAGATAGAGATATATACATAGATATATAATATATACCGTTTTTGTTCATATCTAGTGTTTGCTTGTAAAATAGAAAATCTGGCTTTTTCGACCCACACGTGCACACATGCACATACACACACTCAAGTACTGACTTTTCCCTCAGAAAATCTTCTCAGGGTTAAGAACACAGCCTCTCCTGACTCATCGGCTTGAGCGTCACACTCTCAGTGACCCTAAACCAAGGGCGTCATGGTAGGGAATGACCCTTCCACAAAGACAAGACTTGTGGGCGCTGAGAAGCTGCACTACACTCAACGACCGCAGAAAATCCGTGCAGGACTTTGTGCTGTTTTCTTTCCTACGTCGCTTCCTTTGGTGCAGATGTCAAATCACACCAGAAAAGTAAAGAAAAAGAATTCAAGGTTCTCCCGACAGCCAACGTCTCCCTCCACCAGGGTGAAGCGAGCAAAGTCACTGTTAATGAACTGGGCATCCTAGGAAGGTTGTATCCCTCCTGTGGAAATTCACAAGACCAGCCTGGTCACCTCTGTGGCCCTCCTGCCCCTCCATTCATCCAAAGCTCAGCACCTGCAAGTCCCGCATTCCCCTGACAGAGGCCACAAATGCCATTCTCTAAGACCGGCCCCAAGCAGGAACAGGAAGGGAATGGAGAACTTGTTAAACCTCGAGTTCTCCTGGTTCGTATTTTTAGGTTTTAGTGTACAGACATCACCTACTCCAGTAAAGCGGTACTGGGGGAAACGAGGTCTCCGTGGGACTCAGATTCTGAGAAGCAAAGCAGAAGGAATGTGGCCATTCTCCCCAAGCGAAGACCCAGTAGGTCAACAAAAAAAAATCTTCACCCTGGTTAAACTCTACAAGCTTTTATTTTTATAAGTTCAAGTTCCTGCTCGACTTCCAAAGACACTGTATAAAGCAGACTGAGGAATGCACCAGAGATGATAAACTTATTTTTTATGCAAATTCCTCCTTTTCTTGTTGTCATCCTTAAACTGCCATTCTGCCCTACCATTTCCTAACGTCTTTTCTTATTAAAGAAATACACTCAATTAATACTTGACATTTTCTTCTGAGAAGTTTAATCTTGCTCAACGTGCGCACTGACACACCCTAACAAAGAAAAGCAGTTTAACATCCCTGCTCTACTGCTTACTAGCTGTGTGATCCTGGGCAAGCAACACAGCCTCTCTGGTCTTCTGCTCCCCTGAAAGGGGCACAGCAGTGTCTATTTTCTCATGGGGATTCAAGGACGTAAAACACGTAAACCACTTACAACAGTGCCTGACACTGGAGAGGCTACAACAGGCTGGGGCTTGGTGTTTTTAGACACCTACTCTGATCACCCACATCACCTCTTTACCGGAGCTGCCAAAGCCCCCAGCATCTGTCTCTCTTATCCAGGGTTCTGAGACCACACCTCCCTGGATTCCTTCTTACCTTCATAAACAGTCCTCCTCCACTGTGATAACTAGTTCTACTCCTCTGCTCCACGTCAAAGGCAGGTGACATCATTTAAAGGCATCGTGATGTCATGTAGCACAAACCAGACTGAAGGGGCCGGGGGCGGGGGGAGTTCTAGTCAGGGACAGAGATGGCACTTGAAGGGGTAACTGTGGAGGCTGTAATGGATGAAGGGAGTTTGTGCAGAGGTGTGGGCAGGCCTCAGGGAACCGCCGGAGGGGAAGCTCTCAGGGACTCACAGGAGCCTTTGTGCAGCTCTCCCAGTGTCACCAGGTTGCCCCTTCCCTCCCGAGATGTCAGCAGCCTCCTCCCTGTCCACTGAGGGCAGAGGGTCTGAAGCTGTGCTCATGTGTAAACCAAGTCCTGTGGTTGTGACATGCTGGGAATTAGGTGGCGACAGTCCCCTGCCTCCAGCTGCAATCTTGTGAAGACGTTGCATACAAAGTGCTGGCAAGGATGGGAGAAGTGGATTTTTTTTCTAATAGATTATTTTAGAGCAGTTTTAGATTAAGAGAAAAATTTCAGAAGGCAAAGAGAATTTCCCTGGACTAAATCAATTCCACAATTAACATCCTGCATTAGCGTGGTACTCTTGTTACAACTGTTGAAACAAATAATAATACATTATTGCTAAATGAATTTCATAGTTTGCGTTAGAGTTCATTCTATGTGCTGTACATTTAATGAGTTTTGACAAATGTATAATGTCACGAATCTACCATCACAGTATTGTACAGACTAGTGTCACTGCCCTGAAAAGCCCTTGTCTCCACTGATTCATCCTGCCCTCCCCCCGAGTCCCTGGCAACCACTGATCTTTTACTGTCTCTATAGTTCTGCCTTCTCCAGGATGTCACAGAGTTGGGGTCATACAGTCTTTTCAGATGGGCTTCTTTCACTTAGCAACATGCACGTAAGCTGCCTCCATGTCTGTTCGCAGCTTCGTGGCTCATGTCTGTATGTTGCTCAGTAATACTCCTCCATGTGGATCAACCAGTTTTATTTATCTGCTCACCTACTGAAGGGCAACATGGTTGCTGTGAATTTGTGGCAACTATGAGCAACGGACTTTCCATACAGCACTGGCAGGAAGACCACATGCTACAACTGCCTTGGAGGAAAGCTGGCGACATCTAATGGAGGTGTGCACACACAGAGCTCAGAATGTCCACTCCTGGGTGGACATCACAGACTCTTGTGAGGAAGCACACACCAAAAATGCTCATTAAATGCTCTCCGTAACAAAGAAAACTGCAGACAAAGTAAAACTGTGCCAGTAAGAAACTGGAATGGGGGACAAATGTCTGGGGGTCTCCTTCAAATTTCTGCATGCCCTGCCAGCAGACACCCTGATGGCTTCTGTTCTGGTCTGTCTTCTCCAGGCTGTCCGTACAGTGAACGGCCTTAGAAGACAGAGGTCGTGTCTCCCTCTGGAACAACATTTGGGCAGAATTCTTCCTGTCCATGCTAAAAGATATGGGTTTCCTAAGGCCCGGGCCCCTCAGCTTTGACACAGACCCACTGCACGTGCAGCATCCACTCAGACCCCTCTGGGTCGCCCCCAAGGAGCTCAAGGGGTGAGGAGAGCTGGTGCAGATGCAAAGCTCGTGGTGCCTGTGAAGCCTCTGTCTCTGACCCGGGAGTCTCGTGTTCCCATCAGCACCTGTGAACCTGAGGCAGCTAAACTGTTAGCATGAAAGTAGGGTCAAACCTTCAGACCTTCCTCAGTTTCTACCAAGTAGTATAAATAAAATTTTCAAGTACTTATGCAACAGCATGCTGTGTGATAGTCAGTATAAATAAGTTAAAATGACAGGTGTCCATGTGGATCGACCTCAATCTATTTTTAGATGACATAAGTAAATCACAAAAATATCTCTAGCATTTCTGTAAAATAGATACTGTTTTGGTTTACACACATAAGGTGTCAAACACACATGGGAATTCATACATAATCCTTAGGGTGACTCAGGGGAAGCAAGATGGGGAATTGAACCAGAAAGGTTTTTAATCTTATGCAAATATGTCAGAATGTTGACATCTGTTCATTCTTTCAGCTGGGTATAGGGGTTTACTATACAGTTCCACAGTACCTGCAATTCTGAAAAGTCTGTTCTTAATTTTCGCACCAAAACTTACATGGTGGAAAAAAAATAAAAATAAAACTTACATGGTGGCAAAAACCTAAAATGAAATGAGGGAAGCTATGATAGTCTTTATTGGCTGTGTTGATGTGAGTATTTGTACACTTCATTGCAGAGCCCTGAATGTGTTTAGTACTGGTGTGCTCCCCCAGGCCGTGCTGCTGGTGTGGGATTCCCAATGGCTTATGCCCGTATTTCACCTTTCTAAAATCTGGGTTCTAAAAGCCCCTAGCCCCCGGGGTTTGGGGTAAGGGCTTTAGTCTTGAAATAGTCTCTTGCAATTTTACATGTGTATTTATTTCATAATTTAAAAATATTAAAATGAGGGGGGGACAAATGCTCTAGCACTTTTTAACATGTAAAACTGAATGTGCGGGGGGAAGGGTATAGCTCAGTGGTAGAGTATGTGCTTAGCACACATGAGGTTTTGGGTTCAATCCCCAGTACCTCCATTAAAAAAAAAAAGCAAAAGCAATATTAACTATTACATATACAACAGATAAAAAAAGCAGATTTGTTCTGTATAGCACAGGGAACTATATTCCATATCTTGTAGTAACCTATAATGAAAAAGAATATGAAAACAAATATATGTATGTGTATGTATGACAGAAACATTATGCTGTACACCAGAAACTGACACATCATAACTGACTATACGTCAATTAAATAAATAAACAAACAAACCTAATTACCCACCTCCCTTAAAAAAAAAAGGAAAAAAATTTTTTTTGATTTTCCACAAAACAGAGCACAAGCCTATGTGTGGGTCCCTCAGTAGGACCACATCAGCCTAGTGTCCACTCCTAATCTCACAGTGACAGGGAGAATCTGTCCCTTATGCACAGCATGGAGAGGACCATTCTGGAAATACTAACACCTGGTTTTTATAATTACTAGAGCACGTACTAGAAAACAAAGATATCAATTATTCTTAAACGCAGCAAGATAGGGTCATACAAGGCTTTTCCTGTAACCGTGAAAGAACTAATACTTATTGTTGGCTGCAATGTTGCCCTTAAGATTCCTGCTTGATTATTAAAATCATGCCTGATCCGAGAGCCTCAGCTCCCCAGGTGGCCCATACACTTGAGCCCTTGTGTCCTGGGACAGGATGCCTCTTATGCCCGATTTCAGATGCTCTTGGCCTTGCCAATCTCCCAGGCCAGCCACAGCTGCAACAGCCAGCTCTGCACAGGCTCTGACCGGCTCCATGCAGCTCCTCCCCACCCTCCCTCTGCCCCATGTGGTGTCGTCCCCCCAACTCCACCACCTGCCATCTCTCTAAGGGCTTCTCTGTTGAGGCCAAGGTACGAGACAGTTTGGGAATCAGCTCACAGCCCACACAGCATGACCCAGAGATGCAGGAAAGAGGTCGCCCTATGAGGGCAAGTGTTTGACAGTGGATTTGGAGCCATTACAAATGCTTTTCTGGCCCCGGCCAGACAGTCCTGGAAAACATCCCCTATGACTTCACAGACAGTCTCAGTGAAGGAAGCAACTTGTTCCCAGCGGCGCTGGCCAACGTGATACACCATTCTTGCATCAGCATCCCTCCCTCGGTTCCTGCCTGACCCAGCTTGACCCTGGCTTCTGCCCATGGGAGTCACTCTCCCCAGTAAAGCATCTACGTAAGCCTTTATCTCAGGCTCACCCTCCAAGAAATGTAAGCCACACAGTCTTCATACCACCCTTACATTACTAGGCCTACGTATCTGGGGAAAGGGAGAGGCTTCTTTCAGAACTAAAAAAATTAAAATCACAGGTAATCTCAGAAAATGGGGAAATCAAGGTGCTCCATTGCTCTGTATTTTTCTGTGCCCTTTTCTACTGACAGTAGTGAAGGTATTCCCCCTGAAGACATCGTCTTCTTCCAAAGCACTCACTGCCTTTGACTTACAAACCTGCCAAGGTTTTACACATATGATTTCATATATTCCTATAATAATCCTTTTTAAAATCTCCAACCCCTACCTGCCTCTCCCCCTTCCCTCTCCCCACTGGTAACCACTAGTTTGTTCTCTAGATCTCTCAGTCTCCTTCTTTTTTGTTTTATTCACTAGTTTGTTATATCTTTTAGATTCCACATATAAGTGATATACAGTATTTGTCTTTCCCTGCCTGACTTTTTTCACTGAGCATAATGTCCTCCAAGTCCATCTATGTTGTTGCAATTGGTAAAAATTCATTCTTTTTATGGCTGAGTAATATTCCATTGTATATATACACTACTTCTTCTTTATTCATTCATCTGCTGATGGATACTTAGGTTGCTTCCATATCTTGGTTATTATAAATAATGCTTCTATGAATACTAGCGTGCATGTATCTTTTCAAATTAATGTTTTTGTTTCTTTCAGATATATAACAAGGAGTGGAATTGCTGGGTCATATGGTAGGTAGTTCTATTTTTAGTTTTTCTGAGGAAACTCTGTACTGTTTTCCACAGTGGCTGCACCAATTTACATTCCCACCAACAGTCTACTAGGATTCCCTATAAGAGAGAAAATCTTAAACATTCTCACCACCAAAAAGAAGTGGTCAGTATGTGACATGATGGAGGTGTCAGCTAACCCACAATGACAGTCACACCACCTGCAATACACGTGTATCCAGTCAATTTAAGTTTGTACATCTTAGACTCACACAATATTATGTCAATTACATCTCAATACAGCTGGAAAAAATAATTTATGCCTGTCAGTAGTGGGACTTTTTATCAGAGTGAACACCTGCTTTGCACCCCTGCTCTAGGGATGAGTTCGTGTGGAGGCATCCGACAACTGTCACAAGACAAGATTTCTCCGACAACTGACACTAGAGCCAACAGACTGGGGCCTCAGCTCCACTCCTCTGACTGAGAAGCAGAAATAAAGTAATTGACCTGCTGGAGGAACACACCCTCTAGCCTGGATGCCTTCCCCTGTGTTCAAATGCCTTCCTGCACACGGCACCAAATTCAGACAGCGGTAACTAAACCACTCTCGCAGACCCCTCTGACCTTCCTTGTCAGCATCAATTTTAACTTTTCTTCTTGCCTTCAGCCATGTTCTGTGAAGCAATAAATAGAACTGAGTGTCTCTTTAGGACATTTTTATTGCAGCATATTTTTCCTGCCTCCTGCCATCTTATTATGTTATCTCGCCAAATGCCAGAGAAACATGAAACAGATGTTCCAAACAGGAGACACCAGGGAGGGAATTTCCCTCTCAGCAACTACAACAAGGAAGCGCTCAGAACTCCACTTTGCCGTCATTCGTAAAGTCTGGAGCCCTGAACGTACAGGGCAGTGACAGGCTGGTGTACAAATGCAGGGCTATATTTACCTCTGTGCAGGATGTGGAATGAAAAAAAAATTGCCTTGGCAGTTAAATTAAAAAAAGGAAACTGGAGGTCAAATGTCTCTAATTATAAATGCCTTGAGGTAATATCCCAATGTCTTTGTAAAAATGGAGAAAAAAAGATTTGCAAAAAGTTATTTGGAATTAAGTATACATTTTTACAAATAAATATTTTTTTCTTGGATGTTATGGCTGGGATGCATTTCAATGGAGTCTTCTGTGTGACATACTGAGCTCTGCATTTTCCATAGTGATATACACAAAAAGTCCCACCTTACAATATGTGACGAAAAAAATGGGAATGAGGATAAAAATTAGGAGCAGAAAATAGGAATTTACAAAATCCTGTCTGGTTCACTAAATATATTTAAAGACAGAGCTATTAAATGATTTGTAATCTCAGGGAACTTGATGCCTGTTCGTAGAAATATAAACAGGAATAATTAACAATATAGCTCTCAGGCTTCCATTTCAAGAAAGGAGACTTAGCACATATTTTTTATTGTCTCTCTCTTATAGCCTTTTAAATTGACGGTAAATGAGTGATTGAAATAACAAATCCACAAACAAAAACTTCAAGGTATGAAGCTATTAATGGATGTGCAATTTCAACAAGATTGTAGATCAGGACTACTGACATGTGGGGCTGGATACCTGTGTGGTGGGGTGTCCTGTGCACTGCAGGGGGTCTAGCAGCATCCCTGCCCTCTACCCACTAGATGCTAGGAGCATCTTCCCCTCACCCGCAATTACAATAATCGAAACATCTCTCCAGACATTGTCAGGTATCCCCTGGGGGCACCATCGCCCTGCTTTAGAACCACTGGTCTAAAGACAGAGAGCAAATGGAGGAATATTCAACCACACAGCTGAGCAAACTGCAGCCCAGAAGATCTGTAGATGCACGATGACACAGGAGACAGATCAGCCGTGTGTCACAGCATGGAAGAGAGTTCCAACAAGGATGCTACAGAACAAGGAAAGAACCAAGGAGGAAAGGAGGGAATGGCAGCAAACCCCAGGACGGAGTGCAGGTCTGCAGACACAACAGGGGAGTAAGCACACACACATGTGCACGTACACACACGTTGCCTCACACACACCCTGAAGTATGCATGCACACACATTCATGTACACACTCACTCTGTCACACAAACACACACACACACACACACATTACAAGTAGAAAAGCATGCAGCAAACATATCCTTTCCTGAGGGGAGAGTATGCTTTCCGCAAAACTGAATAAAGAACTCTATCAGCTACACTCAGTATCAAAATTCCAGCGCTGGAACACCCGCCAACCCACACTGAAGCCTGCCAGCCAACGAGTCCCTTCCACGTGCAGGGGGCCCTCGGACTCCTCTCTATTGTGTAATAGGTTGAGCAAGAATCAGGAGGCATTTGAGGAAAGCCTGGATTATAAAAGAAAAAGACTAAGATAAAGAGAAAAACTGAACACAACAGAAATGAAGATAAATGAGGAGGGAGGAATAAAGAGAAAAATAATACACTTAACATGCTCAGACACATTTAAGAAGACATTTCACTCAAAACAAAAATCAGAATCCTGCCAATAAGAAAGAAAATTTGTAAAATCAGAAAACAACACGACACTGGGAAATTAAGAACATGAGAGCCAAAATGATAAGATGAGTCCAGAAGATGAAGCTAATAGGAGTTCCTAGCCAATAAAAGGAAACAGAAAAGGATATTTTCAAAGAAATATATTTTTTTAAGTTTCCCAGAACTGAAGGAGCAAGTGCATCCAAAGGGGCTCATGAGGCACTGAAGAGACACATAAATGATCTCCACCCAGCACATCTCTGAGAAATGCCAGAAGTGATGATCTAATATGGCATGTTAAGTACAAGGAGCAGTATCTTCAAAGTTCTGATTTAGGGGAAAAAAATTCCATGCAGTCAAATCGGTAATGAGGTGTGAAAACAGAATAAAGAAATGCTCAGGTGTATAAGAACACACCATACGTCCCATGCAACCCTAGTTAGGAAGGGATGTGTCAGTAAACCAAGGAGGAAAAAGAAGAAGGATCCAGGAAACAGAGCACCTACTCATAAGAGCCCAGAAAGGATGTCCCAGGTGGGCCACTGGGACATTTGTCTTAAGGAGCAAAGAGGCTGAGGCAGGAGGATAAAGTGAGATCTTAGAGGACAAAACATGGACACGGCACCCTCGAGAGAACAGCCTAGGGATGTGACGAGGTCCAAGAAGGCAAGGACAGACGCTGCGTGGGAAGTAAAGGTGGGACAACATAACAGGGGACCCTCCCCAACGGCTGGCTCCCTCCCCACTGCCGGGGCTGAGCCTGCGGGGCTGGAGAGGACATGTTCACTTGGGTGAGAGACAGCAATTTTGCTGCCAGATGCTAACACCTGATTTATGTCTGCTCAGTGCAAGAGCTGTGGGGTGACCAGGAGTGGGTGAGAAATTCAGGGCAGGAACCAGAGAGAAATAAAGTTGGATTCTAACTGCATCATGCTGAAATCAACTCATCCAACGAAGCGACTACATTTACAAACCTTAAAAACTGCTCTTCTCATTCGCCTATGTACATCCCTCTGTGGCCTCCTCTTTATGATGAGGCCCTGCTATTCGAATTAGAGCATCTTCTGGGAACTTGGTGTAAAAGTATATTTTCTGGCCCCAGCCCAGAACTACTAAAAAAGAAACTACATAGTGTAGTGTCAAAATTGGATTCGGGTCTGCCAGGAGGAATCCTTAATAAATGCGAGCTTCTTAAAGGGCTGCGTCTTTGGTAACTTGTTATGCAGCACTACATAACTAACAAAACTAACAAAACAAGCTGATAAATATGTACGGGAAAGACGAACAAGAAGCAGTGAGCAGGACAAGAAGTAAAGTATATTATCGACCCTCAGAGCGAGAAGCCAGCGGACAGTGTCTACCAGCAATATCTAGAATAAGGACTCTAAAAATACTGTTTTAGATACGGAGTAATCACTAAGTAGCAAAAGCTTCTGAACAGGGAAGGAGGGCACGTGGACTGTGTCGTTTCATCATAAACACTTCATTACTCTTTGAGATTTCGACTATATCATAAAAATTCTACATGTTAATTTAGCATTGACAGATCAACTGAATCTTAAAATTGAGAGATATCTTAAAGGTTTTCTGGCCCAACAGCCCAGTCAAAACAGGAATCTATACTCCTTCTTTTCTTGCGTTTGGCTAGCCACCTGGGTGGTCATTCCAATCCACAGCACAGTCCATTCTACTGGGAGATGCAGCTTGTTGTTAGGAAGTGCCCTGAGGCTGAATCCAAAGACCGTGTCCACGAAGGTTTCAAGCAGAACTCCCAGTTGCGCCTTCTGAAGCAGAAGGAATCCATCTCCTCTTACTGCCAAACGCCAACTTTCAAATCTTGGACAATATCTGTCACGCCTCCTGCTAAATATTCTTCAGGCTAAAAGCCCTAGTACATTCAGCTGTCCTCCAGAGGACACGATGCCCAGTTTCCTTCCAGCAATATCCGTTACCCCTAACATTTCTTAGCTGGGTAGTGTGTGACTTTGAAGTTGACTCCACAACCCTCCAGGAATGGCTTGATAAGATGAGGGGGTGACCTGTGGATCTGCCCACATGAAAGCCTGTCATAGTCAGTGTCCGGCCACAATTAAACTCCTCAGGGCCTTTTCTCATGAACTTCTCTGTTCAATGAACACTCCCTAAACATGCTCTATTTTTAAACACAATAGCAAACCTGGCATTTTCCCCCAATACATTTCATCTGGCTTCTTCTAATTACTTGAGGATTTTTAAAAATTTAACAAATACTTACAGAGAGCTTCTTAGCTGCCAGACTCCGAGCCTTTCACAAATATTAAATCACTTGATCTTCATAACAACCCCATGCAGTAGGTGCTAATATTATCAACATTTTACAGACAAATGAGATGTTAAGTAATGTGCCAAGATCCCTCAGCAGCCAGGACTGAAATTTCAACCTCAGCAGGCATGCTCTAGACCAGATTCAGTCTCTTTTTTTTTTTTTTTAACTATAGTTGACTGACAATGTTCTGTTAGCTTCTGGAGTACAGCATAGTGATTCAGTTATATATATAATATATATATTCTTTTTCATTATAGGTTATTATAAGATATTGAATATAGTTCCATGTGCACTACAGTAGGGCCTTGTTGTTTATCTATTTTATATATAGTCGTTTGTATCTGCTAATCCCAAACTCCTAGTTTATCCCTCTCCACCTCCCTACACCTTTGGTAACCATAAGTGATACCATATAATATTTGTCTTTCTTTGTCTGACTTACTTCACTTAGTATGATAATCTCTAGGTCCATTCATGTTGCTACAAATGGTATTATTTCATCCTTTTGTATGGCTGAATAGTATTCCATTGTGTGTGTGTGTGTGTGTGTGTGTGTGTGTACCACATCTTCTTTATCCAGTCATCTGTTGATGGACATTTAGGTTGCTTCCATGTCTTGGGTATTGTAAATAGTGCTTCTGTGAACACTGGGGTGCTCATATCTTTTAGAATTAGAGTTTTCTCTGGATATACGTCCAGAAGTGAGATTGCTGGATCATAAGGTAACTCTATTTTTAGTTTGTTTTTATTGAGTTATAGTCAGTTTACAATGTTGTGTCAATTTCCAGTGTAGAACACAATTTTTCAGTTATACATGAACATACATACATTGTCACATTCTTTTTCACTGTGAGCTACCACAAGATCTTGTACATATTTCCCTGTGCTATATGGTATAATCTTGTTTATCTATTCTATGTATGCCTGTCAGTATCTACAAATTCCAAACTCCCAGTCTGTCCCTTCCTACCCCATTCCCCTATTAGTTTTTTAAGGAACCTCCATACTGTTTTCCATAATGGCTACATCAGTTTACATTCCTACCAACAATGTAGGAGGGTTCCCTTCTTTCCACACTCTCTCCAGCCCTTACCATTTGTGGAATTTTTAATGATGGCCATTCTGACTGGTGGCCTAAGAAAATGCTGCTACGATTTATGTCAGAAAATGTCTTGTCTGTGATCTCTTCTAGGAGGTTTATGGTGTCACATCTCACGTTTAAGTCTTAAAGCCATTTTGAGTTTTTTTGTGTGTGTATGGTGTGAAGGAGTGTTCTAGCTTCATTGATTTACATGCAGCTGTCCAACTTTCCCAGCACCACTTGCTGAAGAGACTGTCTTTACTCCATTGTCTATTCTTGCCTCCTTTGTTGAAGATTAATTGATCGTAGGTGTGTGAGTTTATTTCTGGGCCCTCTACTCTGTTCCATTGATCTATATGTCTGTTTCTGTGCCAGTACCACACTGTTTTGATTACTGTAGCTCTGTAGTATTGTCTGAAGTCTGGGAGGGTTATGTCTCCAGCTTTGTTCTTTTTCCCCAAGATTGCTTTGAAAGTTCTGGATCTTTTTTTGGTTCCATATAAATTTTAGGATTATTTGTTCTGGTTGTGTGAAAATGTCCTGGGTAATTTGATAGGGATCACATTAAATCTGTAGATTGCTTTGGGTAGTATGGCCATTTTAACAATATTAATTCTTCTAATCCAAGAGCATAGGATATCTTTCCATTTCTTTGTATCGTTTTCAGTTTCCTTTATCAATGTTTTATAGTTCTCAGCATATAAGTCTTTCACGTCCCTGTAGACCATATTCTCTTAATGACAGCGCCCAGCCTCAGAGAGCTCTCTGAACCCTGATTCTGCCACCCTGTGTAGATGCCACCCTTCCCACCTTGGTGTTTCCTACACATCTGACAAGCAGGTCTTCCATGCTTGCCTCCAAAATGGAAAGAAACATTGAGAAGGATGATATCAGGGAAGACTCCTTTATGAGAACAAACCTAATGCAAAGCTATGAAGACCCAACTAACACCCCACCAGGGAGAATTTTCTCGTCTTCTGCAAGCTTACAGGGTCCCTGAAGTCCTAGGGAATGTAACTGCACTGAGTTACGAGATGTAGGGATAGTCTAGACCAGCTTGGAGGTGATTCCCTTCTCTCCTCCAGGAGACATTTGGCAAAGTCTGAAGACAATTCTGCTTGTCACAGCTAGGGTGGGGTATGAGAGGAGTGCTACTGTCCTCCAGAGAGTAGAGACCAGGGACTCTACGAAACATCCTACAACACACAGGACAGCACCCTACGCAACAAATGACCAGCCCAAAATGTCAGCAGTGCCAAGGTTGAGAAACCCTGGTCTAGATGACCTACTCATAAAGTCAAAACCAATCATGAGTTTTGACATAGTGGACTAACTGAGGAAAAGGTCCATGTGAATTAGTGAAATACATCTTTCACTGAAATTTCTACATGCTGGCATGGTGGAATGATCAACATATTGGAATCAGGTGTCTCGTCTACCAGACTTCCCCAAGCTTCAGTTTATAATCTGCAACAATAAGGTGTTCTTGGGTTGCTTTCCATTCTAAAATGTCATCAACTGCAGCTTCATTACTTTTCAAATACATAGAGTCAGCAGAGTATTTTTAACACAAGCAGTTGCTCCAAAATGCTCAGCATTAACGACTAATTAAGAGCACTATACAATTATCATTTTGAAGCGTCAGCCTAATTCCTCAGGTTTGCTTGTTTGCATTTTTCTTACAATGTTTTCATGTAAACTAACTTCTGATTTATTCTCCTTAACAGATAAACTTCAAATGGTATTTCACTATGTGTTTTCTTAGTATGTCTATACTTTCATAAACAGCACAAAGATGATTTATTTGTTTGCAAACTAAGCACCTAGCAGAATGTCACCAAGTAATTACTACTCTTTAATTATGTTTGATTTTTTTTTCATAACGTTCATAAGAAATTGAAGCGTGTTTCTTAGATATCTAATTTCTACCACTATTTATTGGCTAAAATATTGTAAATACTGAAGAGGTAGGGAAAGAATCCATAAATCTTTTACTTCCCTACAACCACCTTAAATACATTCGAGATGACTCAGAAATCCCCAAATCCTCTACTCCACCCAAGTTACAATTACAAACCAGTGGCCAGTGACCTTCATTTTTTCTAATTCTTAGTGGCCAGAGGACATTGCCTTAAGAATCACTCTGTCACATGGTGACTGAAAAAGGAACTCTGTATTTTATTTTCCCAACATCCTCTAAGAAAGTATTATGGAGACTCACAGAATCATGATAATATAAATGTCTTCCAGTCAAAGGCCAGTCAGGAAAACAATTGCAACTGACTAGAATTGGATTTACTGATTCATTGCAACCAGGGAGATGACATATCTTGGGGACTCCTGGACATCTCAGTGAGGTGTTAGAAAGACATTACAGAATGTGGGCTTGCATTAAGTGATCTGAGAGAGGATTCAAGAAAGTGGGACTTTTGACTGGATGGTGTCAGAAAACAGAGTTAATTATATCACTGGGCATCTTGATGAAGCTGTCTAGAAAACAGGAAGTGATACTGAAGCTGTAATTAGTAAAGCAGCAGCAGTCATTCATATTAACCAGGAAAGTGGGATGTTTGGTCATTTTGTGGTTTGGAGAATGTTTGTGTTTCTGTCCACGTTCCGACATGATTATGGAGCAATCTTGTTTTTCCCTTGACCGTTGTGGTTTTAGAGTGGACTTATCTGCCATCAGTAATTCTGTGAAATTGTTTCTGTTCAGCAACAGAACACCAAGACCCAGCTCCCAGCTGCGAGTGGCCGCTCTTCTCATTCTCAGTGGGAACATGAGCCCCAGTCGCACCTAAGGGGAGACTTGGTCTCCTGCCATGTAAATCCAGAAAGAGCGTGCTTCCTCTGGCTGGCACGGAGCCACCCTCCATGGAGGTTCCAAGGAGAAAAGTCATTTGGAGACCTAAGTCATTCAAAGATTTACACTCTATCCTTAAGTTGATTCTTTCCTCCTGAAAGCTGAATTTCTCATCTGGCTCCATTTCCTGCAGTGAGTAGGGACTCCCGTGGAGAGAGGCATCAGATTCAAACCTCTAACGGAGGCACCATCCCATTAAGGGGAATGCAAGTCAGGTCTTGGAGGTTCCCTGCTCTGCCCAACTCTAGTCCTTCAGAGGTTGGGTTTTAGGGAGTCTGAGGTACCCAGAGAAGAGCGGGGCTATGGGAGGGCACGCGAGAGTTGGGAGCAGCAGTTATTACCAACTCATGCACGGATGTGTCAACAATTCAACAATGTGTTCTGGCACATACCTCTGAGCATCACATCAGCTTCTCTTGGAGGTCAATAAAACCTTCACCTTTAAGACCTTCTGGCATAGAGAATGACAAGAAAGGTTTTATTTATCTCTACTTTGTAAAAGAATGGGCCCACTCAAGCAGACAAGCCTTTGCATTGTGTTTGCTCCTTATGTAAGTTCCTTCCCAACAGTCAGTTTAAATGTTTTAAAGAATGAGAACAAGAAAGAAATTACTTGTAGATGTGTTTGAGATTGTAAAGTTCTCTTTCACCCACAAGGATATATTTAATTTTTTTCTAAGAAATAATGTTTCCAGTCATGACTAAATGCACAGAAAATGCAGTTTTATTTGCTAACTTAGAGACCAGTAAATTGGTTAATAGTTACTTAATTTAGTCAAATAGCTACCTAGACATCAACCAACCTACCATAAAGCTTTTCTCCTTTTGGCAAAATACACAATTGATTTTTTAAAAATTAATATTAGGCTATTAATTACTTTAATGGCTTGACTTTTTTAATTTAAAATTAGTATTGTCATTGGATAAATCTAAACAAAATATTTCCTTTTTTCCTTTTTTTTAATTATTTAAATTGAAGTACAGTCAATTTATAGCACTGTGTTAGTTTCTGGTGTAGAAAACAAAGTATTTCTTAAATGTGGATCACTCTGAACAACTAGCTACAGTTAAGCAATTATTTACTAGGTTAAGAAAGCTAATTTCTAAGTTCATATTTATCAATGAATTCATACCAGCAGAATTAAAGATCATCCTACTTACACATCAGACTGTGGGGATAAAGGATTTCTTAGGAATTTATGCTGCCATAACCTTTTGAAATATTAAGAATTTCTGCTAGAGACTTAACTTTTTATTCTGAAGGAGTGTAAAATTCACAAAAGAATCACAAGGAGCCTAAAAAGCACTCCATGTACCGTCAGCAAATTCACCAACTGAAAACATTTCACTCCATTTGCTTGTTATTTGAGGGAGTGTTTTCTGAACCATCCATTTGAAAGTGAAGTGTGGACATCACACCCTTTAACCCTAAATCCTGCAGCACACGCTTCCTAAGAACATGCTCATCAAACTGATGAATTTAAGGCTGATGTATTATTATCGTCACATTCAGCTCTCACCCATTTTCCCAATCACATTTTTATGGAAAGCTTTTCCCCGATCCACGTTGCATTCAGCTTTCACGTCTCATTTCTTTGTCTTTAACGACACTAGCACTTTCCATAAGTACAGGCCAGGTGTTTTGAAGAATGCGCTCAGATTGCGCTGGCCTGATGCTTTCTCCTGATTAGATTCAGGTGATGCATTTGGGAGGCAGAAATGCCAGATGTAAGCTGTGTCCATGCCATTTTGTCCTACCGTTGGTGGCGATAACAAGTAAGAATTTTCTTTTAAGCAGGTTCCTTCATGTTTCCTCTGGCCTGCTCTGTGAATTCAGACCCTTGTTGACTTCACAAACAAAAGAGTGCCTTGCATGCTTTGTGGCGACTCCATCTTTAAGATCTATGCCTGCCTCTGTTACATTTCTCTTCCACTCTCCTGGAACAAGTCAGTTCTGCCCATTTATTTTCATTTCCCTTGAATAAAATGGGAACGGATAAACAGATTGACGCAGATGGTTGTCAGTGTGGTGATGATTACAACTGAGAACAGGTCTACAAAAATATCCAGCTCGCTAAATTTTCCATAGGAAAGCCTGCCTGTGCCCAACATGCCAAAAGCAATTGGGTTTAGAGGATATTTTTAGAAATTGATTATCTTAGCTTATTTCTCAGAGCAGACTAGCTGCCACAATGGAATACACATTAAACAATGCTTTAACGACCTCAAATTTAGAGCCAACTGAACTAAAAATGGAAACCAAAACTCTGCCCATAGATAGTCATTATACAAAGACCAATGAGAGAAATGGGACCGTGGAGTTGTTTGGCTCTCTGCTCTCCAACCCCTTGTGGAATGACTGAACTTGAAATTTCTCCCCAGGAATTTTTTTATGCCCTTGCCTAAATATCTCCCACCAGAAAGGAATCTTCACATTTCCACTGGAAATTGCTTCTAGAGTCTTAGGACACCTCTAGGCATGAGCATTTAATTGCAGGGAGGGCACCTGAAATCTCTCCCTTTGTATTTTTTCTAGTCCCAACCTGTGAAGAAGGAAGAATAATCGGCCATTCCTAAAACTCAGTTGTGGGTGGGAGCATGTGGTGGGGGAGGAAGGCAGAGGTCGGAGGGTGAGTTTTTATTTAGAGGAATTTTCTTTAATCTCTACATAACTCTCCTACAAACCTCTGGATCCTCTACTGTAATCTTCATGAGGATTGTCTTCCTAGATCCTAACAGAGTTGGACACATTGTACTTTTATCAATACACACGGTTAAATGAATGTACAAATGAATAAATGCCTTATTTTGAATTCTAACAGTATTCTTTGTGGTCAAATTACAACCTTGTTATCATATGGCATTAAAATACTCATTTTTCCCTTTTGTCAATACATTATTTATTCTACAATCAATCTGGGCAATACACAGATGATATTAAACATATGATCTGCCCAGTGACTGGCTGAATTACAGATCAGTGTTCTAGTATTTCAGTGTATTGGTTAGCCCCTGCTGTATAACAAGCATCCACAGATTTTCAGCAGCATACAATAATAAACATTTCTTAGTTCACAGGTCTGTGTGCTACCTAAGAGTTGGTTGATCTAGGGTGGATTCAGGGAGGGGTTCTGCTGAATTTGGCTGGACACGTTCACAAGTCCAGGAGTCAGCTGGCCCAAGCTTGTTCCTTCAAGCCTCACTACATCATGTCCACTAATACCCCACTGGACAGAGCAAGTCACATGGCCAATCCAACACCAACAGGATGGGCAAGTATGTTCTCCCGACGAAAGCAAAGGGAGTGACTATATGTGGAAAATAACCTAAACTATAACACCCTCACGACACACAAACTAGTTCCCAGTTTTTTTTCCCGCTTGTGAGTGACAAAAATAAACTTTGATTTTCCCAAAATATCATACCTTCTCTAACCTCTGGGCCTTACACATGCCATCCCTCTGCCTAGAATAATCTCCCACACCTTCCTCCTCTCTTATGCCATAAATTCATCTCTATCACTTGCCAGGCTAACTCCTGATCATTCTTCTAGACTACTAAATTCTAGAAGCACGTCTAGATCCCAGAATCCGAGACAACTGGCAACACAAGATTCTTCCATTTGTCCCACTATGCCCCATTGTACCTATTAAATGTTTGAAAAAATAATAATAAATAAATAAATAAATGTTTGAAAGTCGCTCATCTCTCTCTCTTCTCACACGATAATCTCTGTGGCTACAGACTGCAACCTTCTTACTAAACTTTGTGCCCTCAGCCCCTAGATTAGTGTCTGGTATACAGCTAATACTCAGAAAAAATGTTTGTTGCATAAATAATTTGGATACAATTACCTATTTGTTGTGAAACATGAACACACTACATAACAAACATAAGCATATCCTACCTACTGACATTTTCTCTTTCCCCACTTTTTTCTTATCATAGTTTAAAAATTAAAATAATTTAAAGCTCTGCTTTTGGAGAGCTATAAATTCAAATTAAATACATAAGCTTGGACTCAATCTGAGCAATGTGCCCCATTCACCTAGAGATAATCTGATGTTCACCAAAATTTTCACAGCACAAAAAATGAAATATTTGGACCAAAAATTAACTAGAAGTTGTAGTTCGAACTGTCAGTCAGGATATATTTTTGATATCTTAAAAATATTCTCGTTACATGGGGACACTGACCACTCCAAACTAGAATTCTCGGGTTTATTCACGCTAGTAACTTACCTCTTTCTCCAGCTCATCCCTAACAAAACCTCTAGAACAAAATGTCCCCAATGACTGAATGCTCGTTCTTAGGAAATAACTGCTTGCAACAAATCAACACCTAATCTAAATACAGCCTTCATTTGTCTTTCACAGTTCTTTGTAAAAATATGGGCTTCTCACACTGATTTACAGGCTTCTAGATGACATTTGAAGGACTTGTCTATTTAACATCATCACTGAAAATAAGCACTTCATCATAAATCCATTCATCAAAACTAAACCACTGATCCTGCTCCTCTTCAATACAATGCATCCATTTTCCCAGTGCACAGCAATAAGTTAAGCAAACATTAAATTTACAGTGACAGTGATTCTCAGAAAGAGAACTGAGCAGCACATTCTCTAAAGTATTTCCTTGGGCTTACAATATGATGACCCAGAACACTTTGAACGGGGCTGGTAAGAGGATTTCAACAGTCCACTGTGCCCTCCAATCAATAACTAATCCATTGCTATCAAATAGCTTCTTTGGAGTACAGAGCCACTAAAGAATTGATGGAATGGAATGTCTATTACAACGTCTCCATATACTCACTTAGATCTTTAGGAAACTGCAAGAGCCTGGGAGAAGTCATCAATGACTTTTAATAAAGCAAAACTAAAAACGTATCAGATGTCTGTGACTATTTCTTATAGCCATGGTCTGATTTTTTTTATTGAAGTATATATGATTTACAATGTTGTGTTAGTTTCTGGTGTACAGCATAGTGATTCAGTTATATATATATATATATATATACATATATATGTATATATGTACATATATATATTCTTTTTCATTATAGGTTTTTATAAGATACTGAGTATAGTTCCCTATGCTATAGAATACGTCCTTGCTGTTTATCTATTTTATATATAGCAGTTTGTACCCGCTAATCCCAAACTCCTAATTTATCTCTCCCACCTCCCCCTTTTCTCTTTGGTAACCATAAGTTTGTTCTCTGTCTGTGAATCTGTTCCTGTTTTGTAAGTAAGCTCATTTGTATTATATTTTAGATTCCACATATAAACGATATTATATGGTACTTATCTTTCTCTGTCTGACTTGCTTCACTTAGTATGGTAATCTCCAGGTCCATCAATGTTGCTGCAAATGGCATTATTTCAATCTTTTCATGGCTGAGTAGTATCCCCTTGTGTACATATAGCCATGGTCTCATCTGGTGATGTCTAGAGACACTTTAGGTTGTCGTATCCCGGAAGGGCAGTGCTACTGGCATCTAGTGGGCGGGGACCAGGGATGCTGCTAAACACCCTACCGTGCACAAGACAGCTCTTCCTCCTGCCACATAATAACAAAGATTATCCACTTCATAGCATCAGTGGTGCTGAGAATGAGAAACGCCGCCTCAGAGAACGTTAATAGATGTAATTTCTATAGCTGTGATATGGCAGCCACTAACCACATGTGGCTACTGAGCTTTTAAAATGTGGCAAGTCCAAACTGAGAGGCACTGTAAGTGAAAAATACTCTATAGGTTTCAAAGACTTAGTGTGAAAAAAAAGTATAATATCTTAATATTTTTATGATTAGATATTGAAATGATAGTATTTTGGATATAGTGGCCTAAGTAAAATATATTATTTGAATTAACTGAATCTATTTTTACTTTTTAAAATATATCTACTAGAAAATGCAAAATTACATGTGTGGCTCACAGTCTATCTCTTTGGACAGCACTGGGCTAGGAGCTCCTTTTGTTTCCTTGATGACCAACTGTCTGTACCCATGAACCTGCATTTGAATATGTGATTCTCTCAAAGAAAATTTAATCAAAAAGCACCCAGTCTGTGTCCATAGAAGGTGAATATAAGTGCCAAGCTATTTAATCAGGTCAGAGATGCATGAGCTGCAAGATGAAGTTTCTCTGTATATTTAGATTTACAAAACCTGGCTTAGGTTAAAAAAATCAGAGTCATGGAAGTCTATTTTTCCTTATGCTCAAAAAGTTAGGAATTAAATCATTAGCAAAGTGTCCCACGGATCAATAGACTGAAAGACTAGAAGAAGGTGAACAAGCAAGGGGGTTTCAGCAGCAGGCAAATACTTCAAGAGGCCAGCACAGTGTCCAGCTCACTAAAAAGAATGACCCTGAGAAGAGTAGAAAACCAGACAAATCCATAAAAGTGGTCACTCATCAGACTCAAAGCCTCTCTACACATAGTACCACAGGGACCATGCTGGAGAGCAGAGCACAGGCCATGGCTCCCTTCCTAGGGTTTCATATGAAAAGACAGGATAAACAGATGGAAACACTAAATAACAAGTCACGATAATGCCTGGTGATGTTCCAAGTGAGAGTTCGGAGTGACAAGCAGAATCACGAGGCATGGAACTTGGACACGGAAATAAGGGCAGAACAGACCAATAAAGGAGGTACTGTGGACAGGACTGCAGGCAGTGGGAGCACAGTGAGCTGATACTCAGAGCTCAAACAGGTCTGAGGTTCGTGACTGAGACAATGAGGGCTGACTGACCGAGGCTTCGCATGCATTTTGGGAAGAGTTTAACGATAAGGCAAACTTCTTTGTCTTAACGACCAGGATGAGAATTTGAAACTTCATTCTGTAGACAATGGGAGCCGGGGAATGCTATGCAAAGAGAGAGGGGGGCATAAGGAGAACAATGCTATAGGAATGCATGTGACACAGCCTAGAGAGGGAAGAAGTTTAATCAGCCCAGAATGTTCAGTGAGGAAGCACCAGGGCAGTGGTAGCGTGTCTAGCGGGGAGGAGGCTTCAGGAACAGAGAAGAAAGATGACTGATTTTGAGTCTGAGTATCTGGGAGAAGGAATCTGCATAGATATATAACAATGAATGTATTTTAGCAAAACACTAAGCACAAAGACCAATATTCAATACTTGTAATAACCTATAATGAAAAAGAATATATATGTATAACTGAATCACTATGCTGTATACCAAAAACTAACACAATACTGTAAGTCAAGTCTACATAACTTCAATTAAAACAGAAGAAAAGAAAATTAAAATGTTATCACACACACACAAAGCAAAGGAAAACTCAGCATTTTCAACTGAAGTGTGCTGGCAATGAGAATACCACAATGCCTAAGAATTATTAAGCACCAAAATGAAAACTGATAATGGCATTTAAATATTTGTTACAAAACATCCTATCCCCTAATCTCCAACAACGTTGAGGCCAACAGTGAAGCCAATCTAACTAGGATGCAGTAGGAATTGCATCTTCCTTGAGAAAAGAATAACCGATCAAAAATAGAGATAATCAAAAAAAACCCCAACTTTTTTCCAAATACTGTTAATCACTTCCTAACAATCCAATATGCTTAGTGTAGGACCTAAATTTTCACATGACATGGAAATTCAGTATTTCTACCATTTTCTTCATGGAAATACAAAAGGATAAAGGAAAAGAAAAACAAGTATTTTAAAAAAATGTTTTTGGTAAAACAAGAAGAAAGTTAAAACCCAGGCCTCCAAGCATCAAAATGACTATCAGCGCAATGGAAGACTGACCAGGGTGTGTTGAGGAGAAGGCAGAAGCAAACAAAACCACTGAGACCATGCAGCAGCTAGAGCTCTGGTACCAGACTTGTTAAACACAAGGGCACAACTGGAGGCACAGAACTTGGGTGACTTGTTTGCAAGAAGAGAAGTAAGGGCTAAGAGCTGGCAGCAGGGGCTTTCTGTACCAAACCCACTTCCAGAAGGAGAGGAAGGAAAATTAAATGAAGAATCACATGGACAAGTTTTATCTGAAGGCACTGTTCTGCCTCTATGACAGCAAGAAAAAGAGAAATTTAAATTGTTAAAGAAAAAATTTTAATCAGTCTTTTTCATTGGCTGAGAAGTAAAGGCTAAATATATTTATATGGAAAACCCTGGGTTAACGGAAGAGGCCAGCTATCTTGGTATTGCTTCCTTCCCACAGAAAACATCCAGAAATTTAAAAAAATATATATATGTATGTATATATGCAGAAATAAATAGGTTTCTTATATCTAAACAACACAAATTAGAAGATATAATTGAAGACAAGGCACCATTTAAAATAGCAATAATAAAGATAAAAAGGTTAAAAATAAAATTTAAAAATATGTAAGGAATTTAGGAAGAATAATTTTTAAATTCTTCTTAAGTGGGTGAGAAGAAAATTTAAATACATGAAAGGCATTCCAAATTGTTGAGTATGAAGACTCAACATCATAACATGACTGTCCCTAAATCTATCTAAAATAGAACCCAAAGGATTTATTTTAGGAATTAGGTATGCTGGTTCTAAATTTCATAGGAACCATAGATAACTAAGAATAGCCAACAAAAAACTGAAGTAACTCAGTTATAAAAGGAAAACCATTCAATAAAAAGGGCAAAGATTTTAACAGACAATTCATAAAGGAAAGATATTCATAAGCAGATGTACAATATTAAACCTCATCATTTAGCCATCAAAATGCAAAAAAACCACAGTGTGATCCCACCAAATATCCACCCAGGATGAGGAAAATTAAAAAGACTGACAATATCAAATGATATTGAGGAATGGAGGTGTGAGTGCAAAATGGTACAGCCACTTTGGAGAAAGACTAGCGGTTTCTTTAAAAGCTATAAAACTACCCTAAGACCCAGCAATTTCCCTCATATGTATCTATGCCCTCCCCATCCAAAAAAGGAAAAGGAAACAAATGGGCCACAAGATAAACTATGCAAGAACATTCATAGTAGCTTCATTCATAGTAGCCAAAAACTACAAGCAGCCCAGCTGTTGCTTAATAGGAGAATAAATAAACCAAATGTGGTACATTCATAAACGGAGTATCACTCATCAATAAAAAGAAACAAACTACAGACACATGCAACTACATGGTTAAGTCCCAAAAACTTGATGCTAGGTGGAAGAAGCCTTACACAGAGGCATGCACACCATGTGAAGCCAGGGTAGTAGCCTCTGTGGGAGTGTGTGTCTGGGATTGCTGGCAAGACGCATGAGGAAATTTTCTGGGGTGACGGTATCATTCCGAATCTTGGTAAGAGTTTGGGTGACACAAGCATATGCATTTGAGGAAACCCAGTGAATAGGCACCTAAGATTTGTACATTTCATTATGTGTAAGCTTTAGCTCAAAATTTTGAAAATACTATAAACAAGTACTAAACTCCAGTGCCTGCTAAACTACCCAGGTGGAAGTGTACAGATGTCTCCATATTGAAACATACCAAAAGAACTAAGATGGATCAGTGTAGGACAGATATGTGTCAAAGCAAGGTTAGTAAAGTGTTAATAGTAGAATCTATGTGGTCGGGAAATGTGTATTCACTGCAAAGTTCTTTCAACATTTCCATATGCCTGAAATTTGTTTAAATAAAATGTTGGAAACAAGTCTGAAGAAACTAATGTAGTAATGAAGATTAGCCCTATACAATGCTAAAACTTACTTATGTTAGATATTAGATTCAACATAAATAGGAAAAAAAGTCAATGGAATAGAGTAGAAAATTCAGAAACAGAACCTCCAAGATATGGAAACTGAGTGCTGTCAATGAGTACAAAATTTCAGTTATATAAGTTCTAGAGCTCTGTTGTACAACATGGTGTCCAAAGCTAACAACACTGTACTGCGCACTTAAAAATTCGAGGCCAGGTCTCACGTTAAGTGTTTCTACCACAATAAAATAATACAGAAATAGATTATATTTTATAGGTGGCAACTACAACGAGAAGGGAAAAGATAGATTATTTAATAATGTTGAGACAAATGGGCTGCCTTCTGGAGTCAGATACTTCGATCTATGTCTCACAGCTTATGCTGGGATAACTCCCAAATAGATCAAAAATTTAAATAAATATAAAGTGTAGAAGGTACTAATAAACTGAAGAAACCATAGGATAATTCTTCTTTTAGCACTAGAGGGGAAAAGTCCTTTCCAACTATGACCAAATGCCAGAAGTAATAAAAATACTGATGAAATCACAAAAAAGTCAGAACTCTTGAGGGCAAAACTACAATAAGCAAACTCAAAGACAGATGACAAACTGCAGGAGTGGAGGGGCCTGTAATATATCACAAATTTAATTACTCTAATAAATAAGTAACTCACAGATACAATGTCAGCAACTCAATAGAAAAAAAAAACAAGAATTTTATGAACAGAGAATTTACAGAAAAAGACAAATGGTTTTTAGTCCCATGATAATATCCTCAATCTCAAACATATCATTGAAAAAATATATCTCTGTATGGTTTTAATTTGCATTTCTAGTGAAAAAAAGAAAACTGCAGAGTCAATAATTCACCTTAAATAGGAGAGAAAGAAAACACACACACACATACAGCACACATAAAAAATGTGTTTGTACCTATTTTTTAAAGCTCTAGAAAGGAACCCAAGAAATAATAAAATGGCTTGTTCTGAGTGACAGGTAGCTTTCTTTCACAGTCTATCCTTTTATATTTTTGAATTTTTAATCCTGTAAATGTACTACCTAGTAAAAAAAAATTAGATTTTATAAAGTAAAAAGAATTCTGCTGCAAACAGTGGCTGCAGAGAGTGAGAGGCAGCCCTAGTCTTAGCCCAGCTCTGCTACTAATTAACTACGTGAACTTGGGCCAGTCTTAGGATCACTAACTATTCTGGCTGCAAAGAATCTCAGGAATATTCTCATCCCTTACGCCTGCTCTATAGACTAGGACACAAAACACAGACTAAATTCAGCGCCTTAGCCAAAGTCACCGGCAGATAGTTTACGGCAGAGGCAACAAAAGCTGTCAATGTGCTCGTTTCTTCTTATTTAAGATGGCAGCACTGTCATTACAAGATGAAAAGACAAGCCATGGAGACTGGGAGGAAATATTTGTAAACCACAGAAGTGACAGAGAACTTGGATCCAGAATGTATAAAGAATTCTCAAAACTCAACAATAAGAAAGAAAACAAATTAGCACCTGAAAAGATGTTCAACATCATTAGCCATCAGGGAAATGCAGATTAAAACCACAGTGAGATACCACTGTACATCTATTAGAATGGTTAAAACTTTTTTAAATTACACTACTAAATGGTGGAAGGACTACGCAGCAATTAGAATTCTCATACATCACTTGTATTACACAAAATGTACAGGGGTACAAAAACACTTTAGAAAATAGTTTGGTGGTTTCTTACAAAATTAAACATATACTTACTATGTAAGTCCAAAACCTGCACACAAATGTTCATAGTAGTTTTACTCATAATCACCAAAAAGCTACAGAAACAAATGAAATGTCCTTCAGCTCCTGTACATCCATACAATGGAATACTACACAGCGATAAAAAGGAACAAACTATGGATACACGCAACAACCTGGCTAGAACACAAAGGCATAATGTTGAGTGAAATCAGCCAATCTCAAAAGGCTACCTACTGCATGACCCGATTTATATGACATTCTGGAAAAGGCAAAATTGGTGAACAGACAACAGATCAGTAGTTGCCAGAAGTTCAGGTAGCAGGAGAGGTTGACTAAAAGGGGAAGCATAAGGAAATCTGGGGGGCATTGGGACTGCTCTGTCTCATGATTGTGGTGCTAGCTACACAATTCTGTTCATTTGTCAAAACTCATAGAATTGGGTACTACAGAGAGTAGATTTTACTGTGTGTGAATTGAAAAATAATTTTTAAATGGAGTTTTTTTAATTGCACTACAGTCGATTTATAATGTGTCAATTTCTGGAGTACAGCATAGTGATTCATATATATATGTGTGTATATATATCTTTTCATATTCTTTTTCATTATAGACCATTACAAAGTACTTAATATAGTTTCCTGTGCTATATAGGACCTTCTTGTTTATCTATCTTATACATAGTTGTTAGTATCTACAAATCCTGAACTACCGATTTATCCCTCCCCATGCCCTCTCCCCCCTGTAACAATAAGTTTGTTTTCTGTCTGTGAGTCTGTCTCTGTTTAAATGGAGTCTTAAATCAAAGGATGTCTAAGGACCTTTTCATCTCTAGAAATATGAAGATTCTTTTACTTCTTAAAGGGATAACAAATCACTGTCAAGGACTAGCAGGGATTTGTATTATACCTAGGAAATTTTTTTCTTATTTTTCTTTTGGAAAAGAAAAACAGAAAACGTGAATAACTATGAAATTCACGATGAAATGACAATATGGAGAAACAGGAAGCCCTAAAAAAAGTGTGAAATAATGGCTCAGAATTTCATCTCATTTGGAAGTGCTAAACACATTTTTCTTAATGGAGCCAGTCCCAAATTTCACTGTTTCAAGTTTGCTATCATACTTCAAAATTTCTTTTTTATTTAAAGGTGGGGTCACTGGTTGGGCAGAGTCTGGATCTCCCCCTACACATTCTTTCCTTTCCCTCAGAGCATATTCATGTGTCATCTGGACTCTAAAGAGCCACCATCCTTCAAATCACTTGTTTAGCTTTGGTCTCTTTTGTTCCATAAAGTTAATGTGAAGTACCTCTTAACATAGTTTCTTACCTTTTTAGGGTTATGTATCCCTTTGAGAATCTGATGTAAGCTAAGACCCTACCTGCAAGGATTAAAAAAATCAAGTTCATGACTATCCCTACATACACAATTCTGGTTATGGTGATAGAGGCCCAAAGATATCCTCAGTCCAGTAGATTCTAAGATTCCAGGATTCCAGGTGTGCAGAGGAGAGGCTCCTGAGAGGAACCCTAGCTTCAAATCCTGGCCCTGCCACTGAACAGATGTGTGAGCCTGGGCAAGTATCTACCCTCTCTCTGCCTCAGTGTGCTCATCTGTAAAGAGCAAATAAACAGTGCTGCCAGGATTCCACCGCACCTTGCCCCTGGAAGGCCTCTACAAACACGTGCTAAGAGGAGGAGGAGGAAGAGTTGAGGGTGCTGCAACCACTGATGTCAAGGAAGCTCCTCCTGGTGGGAGGTGCAGAAATGCCACGTCATGAAAGCCAACGATGTGTAACCTCACAGTCTGTCATTTTCCCATGTGAGACTAAGGGCTACAACTAGTAACTGACCACGTGAATTATTAAGAGTTACCACACTAAAAGTTTCCCCAAGACTCTAACTCAGGTTTCTACTCAGACGTCTGCTGCCAGACAACCGTCAGCAACACTGCGGTTTCTACTGGACTCTCACACTGGCTTCCCCGGACCAGAGGAAGGATGCTTCCTGTGGCTGCTGCTCCCTCAGCATTACTGTGGCTTGGGGACAGTTTGAATGGTTGTCATTCTTCATCTGGATAATTTACATATTGCAAATATACACATAATGGCTTCATCATTGTCAATTTTGTTTACTGAAGTTCATTTGATGGAATCAAGAGCAACAATGCAATCAACCTATAGTTTGCCTACGTTTTTCCAACAATTGGGTTTTAAGACACGTATATACTGTGACTCAAGTGGGAATCCTCTATACTCTGATGACTGTAGTGCACATACACATAACACCCAAAGGCATGCCTGGCGGGGGACAATTTACTATTAAAACCCAGTATTTGTTTTTTTTTGTGGGTGGGATAGACTTTTTGTTTAGTCTGTTGACCACTGGAAACTAGGAGTTGGTAGTACAGACGGGGGAATGAATACAGTCTTTTTCTCTGCCTAAGTGGACCACAGGAAAATACACACACACAAACACACAAACCCAAGAACCACTAGACAGCCATATCTGAATTCAGGCATCATCGCTTTTCAGTTCTAAGAACCTGAACAAGTGAACAAAGTTCTCTGAACTTTTTCCCTATGTATAAAATCCAAACATTTACTTGGCTTCCCATAGACCGAGGTCATCAAACTTTTCTGTAAAGAGTCACATGGTAAACATTTCTGGTTTTGGGGGGGCCATAGAGTATCTGTCGCCACTGCTCAGCTCTGCTGCGGTAGCGTGAAAGGAGCCATAGACCACACGTAAGCAGGTGGGCATGGCTGCGTCCCAGTGAAATTTTATTTACAGAAGCAGGTGAGGGCTTGGCCAGCTGCAGTTTGCTGACCCTTGCCACATATCGCTGTGAGAGTCACATGACAAAACACAATGGTGAGAATACCATTATTACTACCATCATCATCATCATTGGCACCATTTACTTTATTTTTAAAATAATTTTATTTATTTACTATATTATTATATTATTTATTTTGACAGTGGGGGAGGTAATCAGGTTTGTTTATTTTCAGAGGAGGTACTGGGGATTGAACCCAGGACCTCGTGCATGCTACGCATAAGCTCTACTACTTAAGCTATACCCTCCCCCCGCCATTTACTTTGAAAAGCACTCTCATCCACAAGGTCCTGATGAGCCTCTTGGCAAACAGGAGGTAGAGCAAATACTACACAGCTCACTGTGTAACTGAGGAAGGCAAGTTCCCAATAGGCTAACAGGTTGTGTGGCTGTGGGGCGGAGGTGCAGCAAGTAGCCTTCAGCTCCCTTGACTGTTAGTCTTTCTTCTCCATCACTCAGAGAGCTCTGGAAACCTCAGCCCACTGAACAAACGCAAGGGATCATTTTCATGTCATTACACTATGTCCCCAGCGACAAGCCAAACCTTTTTATTGCTGAGATATAAAAAGAAAAAATGCTTGGGGAAAAAATAGAAAGGCATTTATTTCTATTACTGTAAGCTTTTAAAAATGATTTCCCCTGAATAGGCTATTTTCCTCTTTTCTGTCCAGCTATTACCATTTTTATCTCCTGGTTGTAAAATATATATTTGCCATTTGTCTGAAGAACAGGGAAGCCCTCTCCAATCCATCACACAGCCCTGCTCTTACCAACCCTCACAACTCATCAGGAAAACGACTGCCTGATTAGACAGGCACGCTCAGGCACAGCCTGCTCGGCATGTGCGGGGAGCCCTCCGCCCCCAGCGTGTCTCCCTCCAACAGCGCCCAGCATCGCCGGGTACACAGTGCAGAGGGAGATGAAAGGTGAGTGTGCAAAGGAGGAGAATCACCTGGTTCATAACCAGCAGCCTTTGTTAAAGCTATTTTCCAAGCAATTTAGTCAACTAACTTCTGAATGGTGATTTGATTCTTTCAGCCTGATGAGTTAGTGAAATGAAAACCTTGAGAGAGAGAGAGAGAGAAAAAATCTACAGGGATTCTTTCTCCTGATTACAATTCAGCCTACGTCATCTCTCAGGATTCCAGGGAAGGGGCTATTGTGTGTGAA
Organism: Camelus bactrianus; assembly: GCF_048773025.1. NCBI lineage: Eukaryota > Metazoa > Chordata > Mammalia > Artiodactyla > Camelidae > Camelus > Camelus bactrianus. The sequence continues at coordinate 5,722,482 of NC_133575.1, forward strand.
GGTCATACTTGAAAACATTCACAGTCAGATGAGCAAAACTGCAGTCCACAGCTCCTGCAAGTCCTGTGACCCAGGGCTTCAGCACTGAGAACTGAGGCTGAGTTGAATCCTGCCTCTGCGAGAGAGGTAACATCCACAGCCTACACCCTGTGACTTGAGGTGCTAGTCACTAATCTCAGACTCAGCTTCCTCATCTCAAAAATGGGAAAAATAGAGACACTGCCTTACACGGCACACACATACACACAGTTACATACTTACCTATGTGCATGAACACACATATGTATGTAAACTTTAAAAAAAAAAACCTTTTTCTTAGTCATACCATGACTGCTTGGGCTTGATCTAACTGCTGTTCCTGCTGGCAGTGCTTATGGGATTTTAGGAGTTATACCGGGCAGCTTTTAGGAGCCTCAGAACTGCCAACACCCACTGCAGGTATTCTGCCTTGATTACGCCCACCCCCCACTCCGCTAAGCTAGGTCTAGCAGCTCCCGGTGCACAGCTGGGTCTCCACCCCAACGGGGCTCAGAAGTCTGGTAACTGGCCCAAGGTCCGTCAGCTCTGGAGTTGCTGAGGGGGATTCAGACTGGAAGCAGAGCCCACATTCCTTCTACCTGCTCCACTTCCCCACTGTGGTGAACACTAAACAGGAAACTCCCACAGATTCATCCAAGGGAAGGTTTAAACCGCCCAGAGCCCTAAGACAGGCAGCTGTTCCAATTATGTTGCCTGACCGGGCCCGGGAAAGAGCTAACTTACCAGCATGCGGGCCCGGCACACCAGCCAAGCAGAGTGGGCACACTCTCAAGTACCACCAGAGACTCCACACACACTTGAAAAAGCCCACACTCTGGAATGAACCTCACAAAGCCTGCCCGGTGAGCTCAGCCAGGTGACAGACTTCCCTCCACCACAAACAGCCAGAACATAGGGTCGGGGTGTTAAGCATTAGTGCCAGACCCAAAATTTCACGCTGCCAATCCTCCCAATGGTCCATCCACTTCCTCCTAGAACCCCTCCAATCTTATGTCACCAAATCCACTTCCAAGGAAACATCTCAACACTCATTTTGTTCAGTGGCAGTCATACTTTTTGTCAATAACTGGTTTTTCTCTCTCTTGTCTCAGCTTTTGTTACCCTGTTAACATGACTGTCTGGCTTTCTCTTTCTGCCTCTCTAAACTCTAGGACAATGGTGTCTAAAAATAGTTCATAGTTATGTCGTTGGAGGAACTGCCCTGCCTCAGGACCACTCAACTCTTCCATGGGCTCCCAAGTTTGTGCCTCAACTCGTTCATTATCTCTAGAGCATTACATCCACGTATCTCAACTATCTCATCACCTCACACTCAGCATTTCAAGGCCAAACTTTCCACAGGCCTCCAAAAGAGTTTCTCTTCACAATTCTCCCGCTTGTTAACAGAGAAGTTCTCTCAGTCTCAGAATTTTTAAATTATCATCTTCTTTGCCCCTCATATTCAATCAGCTATGTGTTTCATCAGTTCCTTTTTTGACATGTTTTTCCCTTGTTCTCTCTCTTCTCTCTTTCTGGAACTCTAAATAAATTTATGATATAACCGTCATAATTTACCTTCCTTGTCTTTTAACATTGCATCCATATTTTCCATTTATTTAACTCTCCAAGCTGCCCACTCAGTGATTTCTTAAAGCCCTGCCTTCCAGCTCACTCAGTCTCCCTTCAGCTGTGTCTAATCTTCTACTTACTTTACATTTGATGTTTTCATTTTAAGTTGTTTTCTTTCATATCTCGAATATATATTTGGTTATTTTTCATATTTGCCTCTCCTTCCTTATTGATTCCTTTTTATATTTATTCAATTAATCTCTTCTTCCTTATTGATTCTTTTTTACGTTTATTCAACTCACTAAACTTAACAGTCTGATTATGCCCATACCTGAAAACTTCACATGTCTGACTTTGCTGTTTCTGACTTTGGCCAGCTCTCACTCACGGCAGTTTATTATGGGTGTTTTGTGGGTTTTCTCTGTGAGTCCACCTTCCTTGGAACTTCACGGGCAGCCTTTGAAGTTGGGTCTAAAGTGCATACCTCTAAAGCTGATTTGCATTTGGCTTCCGCCAGGTGCCTAGAGGTGCTAATGATTCAGGCTGACTTTGAACCAAACTCTTGGCTTTAGTTTTCTTCAGACCACAAAACAAAGTTGCAAATTCTGGCCCCCCACTGAGGGCTGCCTTCTTATTACAATTTCTGGGAATATTGCTTTCCCTCCACTAAGAAGGAAGGCTAGTTCTTAAAGTGTCCCTTTGTGGGATGAGGGTTTTGGTTGGTTGGTTGGCTTTAGCTCATCCTTCCACTGAGGGTCTCTATTTTCAGGGGTCCTGGCTTTATGCTGTGGTCTCCAGTCCACCTCTGACCTTGATGACGCTAGGCTTTGCTGCATGGCCCCAAGCAGCTCATTAAACCAAAGATCCTGATTACCAATTATCAGCAGATGCTTACAGGGTAGCTGTCCTCTTCAGCACCTCCCCCGTCTCTCTGCATTTTAGCTGTTTCATTTGTTTTGAACCCTAAGCATTTCTTGTCAGCTAAGCCCTGCTTTTAGAAGGGTATTTGTTATGTATTTGTCCACCCTATTCAGGTGGGTTTTTAAAATAAGACATTTTTGCATATCTAGTCAATAATATTGCCAAAACTAAAGCCAAAATTACCTTGAAAAACAAACGTAAATGTCTCTCCTATTGGCACATCTCCTTTCCAATATTATTCTCCTCCACTTTCCCCACATCCTTCCTGATAACCAGGAAGCCTCCCCACTGGCCCTCCAGGATCACTTTTATTCCTAATTTCACATTTTTTCCCCTACCTAGAACCTCTACTTTCTTTCCTTCCACCAAACCTAGGGTTCCTCACCCTCAGCACTGTTGACATTTTGGCAGGATAATTCTTCGTGGAGGGGAAAGAGGCTGTCCTGTGTATCGCAGGATGTTTAGCAGCACCCCTAGCCTCTACCCACCAGATGCCAGTAGCACCCCTCCCAGTCGTGACAACCAAAGCTGTCTCCAGGCATTGTCGAATAGCCACCGGATGGTAAAATGGCCCTTAGTTGAAAACTACTGTGTTAGACAAATGTATACACTCGTTGAAAATCCCTGGAAATGCCTCTACTGCATCAAACCCTCCCTGATAACACTGACTCACACTTATTTCTCCATCCCTACGTAACTAAACTGCAACATCATATTCTAATCTGAGAGGTCAGGTTGCGCAATTGAGCACTTCTGCACAGTGCATATTATCATCCTATTATTCCACATTTTTTAAAAAGTCCACTTTAGAATCATTTTTTTCCTCATCTCACCTCATTTAGCACTAGGCACAGGCAAGAGCTCAAAAATATTTACCTGATGTGACCAAAGGGAAATATTCAATTCACTGCTTATAAGATTTTTGGTCAAAATGATTCATCTGTTTCCATTGGCTGAGACAACTCAGCAAGTAGGAGTAGGAGTACGACAGACATCAAATTAGTTGTTTTTATTGATTAAAATGAAATCTAATAGTGTAGTAGAATTGACTACCGTGTACTTTAAGATGAAAGTCAAGATTTTGCAAACAAAAAGTTAAAGAGAATCTATATAAAATAGGCAAAGGATTAACTGATACAATCTTTTGGGAAAATGCCAGTTATTTTCAGTAATAATTTGTTATTGTTTGTAATAAAAGTGCATCTATGAATAAAAAATCTTTTAAGTGTCCATATTGTACAGTCAAACTTTAAATTCCCAATTTTTAATAATTTAATTGATAATTCTAAAAATGCAAATTAATAATACTATTTGAACCACTTGAGAAACTCCATGTATTACTTGGCTGGCTTTTAGACTTGAATCAAATTTTAAATAGCCTTCCAAAGTGTTAGGAATATTTTTCTCTTTTTCTGTAAAGAAGATAAAATGGCTGATGAAAATCAGTGACTTTGGGTCACTTGGCAGCAATTAATCAAGACATGTTTGAGTAAAAGTCATTAAATGGCTTATCACACAAGACATGATTAAGACATAATGATTATCAGTAAGCATAAATGTGAATAAATGGCCTAAAAAATGTCAATGACATTCCATTAAATTCTAGGAACGGCCCTTAGAAACATTTCCCATCTTGATCTACATTTATATCGACAATATAAATTTGACTTTAGAAAATTCCTGAACTCTGTTGGTATTTAAATAGAGAATTATGGTGATTTGTCTTAATTTCACTTAAGTCAAACTTTTGAAGCATTATTGCTGAATATGATTACACTTCTCTTTTCATTTGTTTTATAAAATACATAAAATTATTCCTGAACACTAGACTTGAAGTCTTTGGGTTAGTTACAAACGTCCCCAATAGTTCTCATCTTTTCAGAAAGTTATCTCCTTCACTATGCAGTTTTCAAATGATAGCAAGTGTTTGAGGCATTTGAGTTGCAGGAGCTCACATTTTAGTATAAATCCATCACGGCTAAATTCCTCATCCACAGAATCCCAAAGAAAAGTGAAAACGTTAATTACTCTATCAGTTGCACATATCTTGAAGGTTTGGTGCCACAGACAAAGAGGACTGCCTGTCTGTTTTCTTCTCTCTGTAACCTGATGCTCCATATCCCATTCATACAGCAAAGGAAAAGGATGGTGTTGTGGGAGAGAAGAGAAACACCAGGCTAGTCTCACTTGTTGCGACATGATGTGATTATATTGGCATCAAAAGAAAGGAGACATCCAAAATTACACACAATTCTATCACCAACTAAAGAATTTAAGAATTTCCCCTCCCTCCTGCCCACTGTGGCTCGGACAGCCTCCATCACATTTTAAGGACCAAATCACGCCTTTGCCCAAAGCATCCACACTTGTCCATCACTCTAAAGCTGTTACAGATGAGCTTCTGTGTGATCTGGCGGTGTAGAAGACTTCCTAGACAACTTCAACCCTTCCACCCACATCTGTTTCTGCAGTCGCCACTGGCTGGCTCTTCCCGAAAGCCATTTCCTCTTCGTTCTGGGGACACCAGCCTCTTGTATGTGGCTATGTCAAAAGAGCAACAATGGCTCAAGAGAAGGGTGAGCATGGAAGAGCAGAAAGTGGTGGCTGGTTAGATGATTTGCAGCAACTCACACAGTTGCTATTCACTCTACTGATCAGTGATTCACTCCAGTGTAACTTTGCAGCCCACTCTCACACTCATGCACCTCTTCCAAAGTGCATCCACGGACACTGCCTCCCCATCATGCTCCAGCCAGCAGTTCTGCAAGGGAAGAAACAGAAGAGGCTGGTACCCCACTTAGAGATGGGAAGTGGAGGCAGTAAAGGCACCAACTTAGCCAGAACTATACAATTTTGGAGGCAGAGCTGCAGGCAGATCTCAGCACTCCTGACTACTGATGTTTTTCTTACTCTTGCTCACTAGGTCACATTTAGTTTCCAGTAAAAAGTGGCCATAATTGTTGCTTTATTAAATTAGTTCTTAGGTCTTAATAATTAAGACACTGTGTTTTGTCTTATTCTAACTGCAATTACATAAAATGATACAAATGAAAAAAAGGCTTAAACTCCCCAAAAAGATGTCCAAAAAGCTTTTGAAGGAACATAATTCTAATCATCTTAGGCTGAGCTTACATTTATACAGAATACAAAAGAGCTCGAGATGACGAGAGGTCAGGGTTCACCTTAAACATATGTGTGACCCAGGTCCCAATGCAAAGTGTCATTCTGTCTGCAAAAGTGACTCATTTCTTTACTGAGGAACATAGACATTTGATTGCATTTCCCCCTCCAGCTCAGTCATCTCACACATATTCTGAAACCAAAGGGCACCTCACCACCAGCAAAGATGCAGAGAAATTGTTGCTTCCTATATTGCTATTGGCAGGAAAGTAAAATGGTGCAGCTACTTGGAAGAGAGTCTTGAAGTTCCTCAAGAACTTAAACACGGTGTTTATATATGACCCAACGATTCCACTTCTGAGTACATGCCCAAGAGAAATGAAAACATATGTCCACACAAAAGCTTGTACACAAATGATCAAAGGTGCGTTATTCGTAATAGCCAGAAAGAGGAAACAGCCTAAAAAACCATCAGCTGATGAATGCATAAACAAAGTGTGGTCTTTCCATATAGTGAAATGTTATTTGCTAATAAAAAAAAGAATAGATTACCAATACATGCTACAACATGGATGAACCTTGAAAAGATTATGCTAAGTGAAAGATGCCAGACACAAAAGACCACATATTGTATGGTTCCATTTATGTGAATGTCCAGAATAGGAAAATCCAGAGAGACAGAAAATAGTTTAGGAATTGCCAGGGGCCTGGAGGAATGGGGAAATGAGAGGTGATTGCTAATGGGTACAAGGATTCTTCTGGGGGTTATAAAACTGTTGTAAAATTAGATTAGGGTGATGGTTGTACAACTCTGTAAAAAATGAATGTCAAATGCTTAGAAGAGTACCTGGCATATGATTGGCATAATAAGGGTTATTACAGTAATAACATTGCTATAACAGTAAGATAATCGTATTGTGATTTCAATAGTTATTATCCTTACAATTATTATTATTAAAATTATTATTATTATCATTATAGTCACTACTCTGAACAAAAATCCCATGGCCTCCAAGCATGGTTGCCTTCAGTGTGGGTCGACAAACTAGGACCCTCAGGCCACATGTGACCTGTTTTTGTAAAGGAAGTTTTATGGGCACCAGCCACACCCATGTGCCATGTACCCTCTGTGGATTGGATACCTAGAGCTGCCATGGTTGAGACTACATCCATGTACCATGGAGCTTCTATGGATGCCTAGTGCTGCCATGGTTGAGGTCACATCCATGTGCCATGGACCCTCTATGGATGCCTAGTGCTGCCATGGTTGAGGTCACATCCATGTGCCATGGACCCTCTATGGATGCCCTGGCTGCCATGGCTGAGGGGTTGCCACAAAGACCTTACAGCCTGCAAAGCCTAAATTACCTCCTACCTGGACCTTTATAGAGACAATAAGTGGACCACTCTGTCCCATAATATACAGAATATTGTTACTTTAATCTTAAGAGAGAATAAATTACAATTCTTTCAGGGAAGCAAAGAAGCTGAGAGGGGACTACTTCCTAGGACTCACAGACCTGGCCTATCATGTCACTTCCCCTTCCTCACCCCTGCCCTTCTCCAAACACCAGTTTCAAATACGTCCCCTCTAGGGATAAAAGGTATCACAATCAGCCTACTTTTTCTAAGGTCCCCACTGTCTAGGTCCCCGCCATCTCTCTAGGAAGTCCCAGCTCCTGGCCATCCTGTCACTCACATCCACACACTGGGAAAGGACAGGGTACCACTCTAGACTTGACCTCAGCTCCTTCTCTACTTCCAAGAAGAACACCTTCTCCCCCAGATGTTTACCACTGAAAAAGGCCTTATTCATGGAAATATGACTTCTGAAAGTTCTATTCAAGGGGGAGAGGAAAGCGGTGGTTTTAACCAGAAGAATCTAAACAGCCTCCGTGGACACACTCCTGAGCGTCAACCAGAGGTCCCACCCTCATAGTGTCACTCAGAAGTGCACACACATTAAGGACAGGGCCAGCTGGTCCCTACTCACGCATAACCCACCCTGCAGGATGCTCAATCAATCAAGCAATCAGTGTCCTGAGGAACAGGTGCTGGACACATGGGCTACTCCTCGTAGGCCAGCAATGTTACCACGGTTTATCCTCCTAACTCACATGGACTGTCAGATTTTTTTTAAATTATGTTTGAGGGAATATGATTTGCCCCAGAACACTGTCCTGAACAAATGTTATAACTTCCGCTGCTCCAAAAATGAAATCAATGTTCCATGGAGCTGCCCATGCCCCAAGTGCGAACTTACCTGATTTTGTCAGAAGCTCTTTCCAAAACAGGTTTTAATCACTCACATGTCTTCTACCCCAGGATAACATGTATCAGGTTACTAAGATACCATGGTTATTGATGCCTGCATTTTTTTAAAGTTGATTGGGATTTTTTAATGGTAAAAAAATTTTAAGAATCGAGAAAGAGAGGGATGAAAGGAAGGAAGAAGGAAGGGAGGGAGAGTGAGATAGAAAGAAACAGAGACAGAGAAGGACAGCAAGACAAGCAGAGACAGATCACAACTGTGGAGAAAGAATCATATGGGCCCAATTTCTCCCACCCATCTGTTAATCCCCCCACACATGGGGATTAACAGTACCTTCAATGTGAGCTTTGCCCACGCTGTGCAGAAGGGATCAGCATTAAGACAACTGCATGTAAACTTTCCAAAAGAAAAGAAAACAGGCACGGAAGAACATAAGCCTTTTTGCCTCTTCCAAAGAATCAAACAATGACTCAGGAACAGCACATCAAAATCAAAGATGATGGCAGCTTCAAAGCTCCCCGAAAAGATCAAAGGTAGAGTGAAGGCAAAGAAGACGGAATCTGAGACAGCGGGGAAAGGGTCCTCGCAGACACCACCAAGCCATAATAACCATTATCTCCAATAAGTTAACTTCAACTCTTAAAATCAGCTTTAGGCTTCTCATAGGGAGCTTTATGGAAAGCTCTTTAACAGAAACAAAATATGAGGCATTTTAGCAAAAATACTGAAATCAAACTCTAGTGGGAGAGAGTCCAGGACATCACCTTGCCCTGCCTCCCTAAAAAGACGGTCTTGCTGGACTTCACATATTTTAAACTGAATTTTAGCAGACTTGCCCAGAGTCTGGTAACATTTTCAGTTAGATCACAACAGAATGGTTTTAAACTCAATGTATTTACCCTAGTAGCATTTTAAAGTGTGACTTTTCTACAACCTCACCAAGTGCTAGAAAGAATGAACATTAGCCAAACATTTCTTAATTCTTAGAATTTGATGCCTGACTTCTGTATAGCTGGTCAGAAAATGTCTCTCCCTCACTCTGCTGCCATTATAAAACATTTCTCCCTTTAACTCGTGTTTTCCAGAATATCGTGCTGTGTAATTACACAGAGGTAATTCTATAGTGTTTGAGTGTGGACTGGATTCCACATAATTAGTTGGACATAACTGAGCAGTAATGCCTAGTTATGGGTAAAAGTCACGGGGCCTCTCACAAAGGAAAATTTCCAGGACAGTGGTGTGTTGTTCCCAACAAGCGCACAAAACACTGCCTTAGGTACAATCTTCTTTTTTTGCTCTGGAAACATCATTTCCAAATGAAGGCTGGAGCATCATTTGAGGGAATACGATTCTCTCTCACTATAAGGCAGCATCCTTCCCAGAATCCCTTCTTCAAAAATCCTCAGAGTGCTTGTGAGGGAACAGATCAAAGGAAGCCAAGAATACAGTACAGTCCCTGGCATAGAATAGGTGTCCGGAAAAACAGTTTGAAAATTATTTCTATGGAAAACTTACGGGTACTGTTCTTTCATACAGAAAACACAAGACACGTGTACTTTGAATATCACCATCTCTGCCTCTCTATCGCTCGTGTGTACAGAACAGATGTTTCCCACTGCCTCAGGGACTACACAGCCACATGTTCCTGAAAACAGCTCCGGACACTAGAATGACAGTTTCCACCTACACAGAACACTTCATTATTAAAACCCTGCCCAAAGTATGACATCTATAATGATGAGTCTTCTCACGTATTTTTCCAGTTATTTCCTATGCCTTGATTCCTGCAGAATTCGCAAGCCTAGGGCAACACACACACACACACACACACACACACACACACACACGATGCAATAAACGTAAAAATCCAAAACAATCCTTTAAAGTGTTTGCACTTGCTGTCAACGTATTGATCATATCAAATCTTCCACTTCAGCCACACCTAAATACCACCTACATTTAGCTTTTGCCCTACTGGGAAAGACTGCAGGGACAATTTGCGAATCTGTAAAGAAGCAAATAAGGCTGTATCTACTTCAGTGAGTGTTTCTTACTTTATTTATTTTGTACTGCTACATTCAGGCTGTTTCTCTAAAGTGCACCCCAGTTTCCCAAACCTAAAGCATTAACTTTTCGAAAAAGCTATGTTCTTCCTAAATGTTCTACTCTGATGTTTGTTCCCCTGAAACAGGTTAAAGAGTTTAAAAAAAAAAAACTGGCTGGCAAACTGCTATATACAAAACAGATAAACAACAAAGTCCTAATATATCGCAAAGGAAACTACATTCAAGAGCTTATTATTAATAACCTATAATAAACAAGGATATGAAGAAGAATAGATATGTGTGTAACTGAATCACTATGGTGTGCACCTGAAACTAACACAACATTGTAAATCAACTACACTTCAATTTTTTTAAAACTGGTTGATTTTTAATGCATCCAGCTTCACAAAAACAGATGGTGTATGACCTGGCTAATTAGATAACAGAGAATCTCATTCCCAAAGTAAAGCTGTGTTTTGGTTAAACCTTCTACATAGCACTTAAACCAGCCATAGAAAGGAGCCTGCTGGGGTCTCTTCCCCTAGCATCATGCATCACGTCCCTTCCCTTCCTGTCCCTCACCCCCTTCCACCCTCATGCCACCTCTTCCTGAACGTTTCTACCTTGACGACATGAGCAGAGTCCGAAGCATAACAGAAGTGTGGCAATAACTCTTCACTAAGAAGATCGGAACACTTGAAAACGTTTCCAAATGAACATTTTTCTCTGCCAAGCAGGTCCGTGGGGATATATTTGTTTTAAATATTGTCGTCTTCCCTAGCCAAGGGGACAGACTCTAAATACTCACGTCACAAGACCAAGTGAGAGATTTTCTATGCTCTGATCCATGGTCCCTAATCTCAATTGTCCACAAGTCACACCCGAAGGATTGCCCACAGAGCTCTCACCAAGTCTGCTCTAAAACGACAGCAAGCAGATCCTCTAAACAAACTTTAGTTCATTCCATTTCCACATAAAAACTCCCCAAAAGGGCACCTGCGATCCTCAATCTCCCCATCGATGTAGGGTATATCCAGGGCTCCTTATTCTCCCAGATCTTTCTGTGGATAATTATTAGGCTGTGGCACCAAATACCTCCCCACACAGACACACAAACACACCTGTTTGTACACATGCACACATGCGCACAAGCGTATTTAGTCTTCTGAAACAATAGGGTCTAAAGCAATGATGAGAGGAACCATCATTCATCAGCACTTGTTTTACAAACCAGTACTCAGTCCCTCCCCTTCACATCTCCTTCGGCTTGCTAGAAATTAAAAGGGGGTCAATTTCTGGGCTACAAGTCCCTTAAATACTGCACCTTTCATCATACAAAGAGAAACACTGAAAAAGTCCGTTCCAGTAAGGATTTAATTAAATTGCTAGCAAAAGAACCTCGGTTGATGTTTTTCTCTCTTTCAATCTGGAGGAAAAGGAAAAGTTTGTTTCTTCCATGGCTTCATGTGGATGAAACCTCCTGGCTCTGAACGCTGTTCTCCCCTCAGACTGAGAGCACGTGGAAGGCATGGACCGTGAGCTCTTCATCCGGCTTTCCCCAGCTCCTAGGACAGTGCTGAGCGCAGATGGTGCCTAAGGATCGTTTCTTTCTTTAAGTGTGGTGTTTGTTGATGCCTTGAGTGCCCCTACACGCATTACCTGTGCCCCCTCTTGCACACTCATTTGCACAAACACTGAGCTCATGGCCTGTTCTGGCTAGTCCTCCCTGGGCCACACAATTGTCTGTGTTCAGGGCTTAACTTTACTAGGTTATAACAATGCATTGCAATGCCTGTCTGATGAAGTCTGAACTTTTGTTAAGGCTTTGTGACTTGCCATGTTCATGAAATTTACGGATGGTCACTGTTTAGTAATGTCCCAATCAGATTAGGGGAAGAAATAGCTATAGCAATGGCATAATTACTAACTGTCCCCAAACGACCACATAAAAAGGGGCAGACCAACCAGACAGCAAAACCAAGAGTGCATGCACCATACTGATAACAAACTCTGGTGACACCATATAGCCATGATTGCTAAACTACAAGGCTTAAGAATCAGCATCTGATTACTCAGCCACGAAAAAGAATGAAATAATACCATTTGCAGCAACATGGATGGACCTAGAGATTATCATATGAAGGAAAGTAAGTCAGACAGAGAGAGGACAAATATCATATGATATCACTTATACGAGGAACTCTTTTTTTAAATGATACAAGTCTTATTTACAGAAATAGACCAAAGGACAATGTAAATATAGCACCACTATTTCTTTAAAATAAAGAAAGAATGAGCAGGTGCAAAAAAATTTTAGCTCTCTTAAGTGAACATGGTGGTAGCAACAGTATTATCATTTGAGACTGCTGTGGTGTGATGTAAGATAAAGCAAATGGGTAATTGTATCTATTCTAATACTACCCTTCCTGGGGTTCTTGAGAATGTGGATCGTTGGGGTGAAAAAAGGAGGTAAAGTTTTCACATCGAGATGTTAAAGAATAACATAAACTAAAAACTAACACAGTAATTTATCTTTAAAAGTAAAAATTCCAGTTCTGTCCACTGTAATGTCTAGAAAAGGTGACTATCTAATAGCAATGAATCTTCCTAGCACCAAGATTGTGTTCTTATAATATCATTTCCCTGTGAAAGACCCCAAGGAATTGTGGAGAAATGGCCAGTTCCTAGCCTGGGACACAAAATGTACAAGATGACCTCAAAGATCTTATCACAGCCGCTATCAAGAAACCGATCCGTCACTTGAGGGATGTGTCAAAATGAGTCAGGAGTCAACATGAAGAGGCTGTCACCAACCACAGATGGGACAACTTGAACTGCAATAAGGATGGAAACTACAATTTAAAACCAGTTCACAATTAAATTTTTTAAATTAATTGATTTATAAGAAGTCAATCCGTGATCTTGAAAGCTGATAAAAACTAAGCATTTATCCTGCCTTTCCTATCTGAATTATACCACTAGGCAACTCAAGAGCAGAGGAGAAGTGACTCCTTATAATGTTGTCACAGTAGTAAGCGGAAACAAAATGATGGAGTTGGATAACACCATTTTGCAACCTCCAATAAATTCACAGACCTAGCATGTTAACAGCCGCTAACATTACAAAAAATGAGTGAAACTCAGATATTATTGTGGCTCCTGAGGAAAGAACTCAACACTACTTACATACAGTCTTACCAAACAGACTGAACATGGGTCTGATCAAGCCTCTACAGACAGCTTAAGAAAATGCAGAGAACGGAGGAAAACACTGATCTTCACCGTAAGTATGCAATCAGCGAAGTCCAGACTTTGGGAAACTCAACAGGTCCAATAACCCTGGTTCCTCAACAGACAAACTGTAGAAAAAAATAACAACAGAAAGGCATGGAGAAAACTGTAGACTGAAAGTAATTTAAAAGACATCAAATTATAAATATTGACAAAACCCACCATGTAGGGATGCAAATCTGGGGGACAGAGCCAGACAGAAATTCAAGGAAGCAGTTACTATAAAAGTTAACAGAGTGTGTACTAGAGGTAGGGGACGGGGTATGACTGTGGGAAGGGCACAGGACAGGGCTTCTAGAGTGTGCATGTTCTGTTCTACGGCATGCGTAATCTTCACGAGGGTGCTTGCCATATAATCTTTATATGTATGTTTCTAGATATATAGTCTTTATGCCCTTCTGCGTGCCTGTCTGTACTCATGTCTCATTTTACAGTGAAAAGTTTAGTTAAAAAGGTAAACTGATGATGATGACGTCTCAAATTATTAAGGAACAGAAGTGATCACATAGAGGTCAGAATCCAGCAGAATACCTGAAAGTCTGGGGCAAAGCAGAGTGTGGAGCCAGGGTCAGGGGCCCCAGAGTTACGAGCCAGCCTGTCCAGCTCAGAAATTCAGAAACCCTGAACCCTGAGGCAGGGACGCTAGGGTGAGAGGCTGCGCGTGGTATCAGCAGGTCGTTAGGGAATGCACCAGGGATCAGCTTTCCAGGGACAGAGACAGAGACCCAAACCACCAGCCAAAGGAGGGCCAGTTGGAGAAAAAGACCACGGCAGACAGTCTTAGACATACGGCTCCAGCTCACCCACAGCCGCACCAGGATTTACAGGATACAATAGGCTGTAAATTTAAAAGCACTTTAAAACAGAAAAGATCCTTCAAGAAAATGAGGTGTTTCTAAAGAGAACTAGGATCGTTTTTTTCCCGTACTACACATTTGTGAAAACGTTCCTGGAGGGTCCCAAGATTAACATCATGCAGGGACCTGCTAGAACATCTCCCCTTTCCTCTTCCTGATTCAGATGGCGTGCCTTCTGCCTCATCTTGGGTCCTCCTGGCCTCATCTGTCCCTGAGGCTGTCGGCCACTCACCGGCCTAGCCAGCCCTACAGTGGCCGATGTGGGGAGCTCAGGCTGACCTCCGGGCGCAGTTTGACAACACCTTGCCTCACGCCTCACCTGGCACCTTTGCCACATAAGATAACACACGCACCATTTCAGGACATCTCTGAGGGAGGCCATTACCCTCCCTACCACATTCCCTTCTCCCTTGTCTCCTGCTTCCCTGGGATCACGCTCCTCAATACGATATTTCCACTTATGCTATTGGCTCAAGCTCCACTTTCTAGAGAATCTGACCTAAGACAGCTGGCACCAACAGCGGCCTCAGGAAGAACACCCTCAGGATAGGATTTTGGAAGTGGGTGGCCAGTCTGACAGCAATAGGGACCTGATCACTGATCATAAACAGGGTAGTGATCACTCTTGGCATGTAGGGACATCACAGCTATGGCTTCATCTGTAGTTAATGGAGAGGAGGCACAGGTGGAAGGTCAGGTGTGGCGAGGGGACAGTGATAGTTAGAACGATTAAGTGCAGGAGGAATTCTCTTGATGGCATTAGAAGCTTCGCAAGAAATTTAGAGGCTCAGGGAATCTATCCACCAATTTAGGACACTCATCTCCAGTAACCACTGGGCAGGATGTGCTGAAAATGAGGCCCAGCTTCTCATTTGATGGATGACAGAGCTGCAAGAGACTGAACATGCAGCCTGACTTCCGACTCAAAGGCAGAGCCTTCATGAGATAAGAGTGGGGCTCTGAGACAGAGAAGAGGGAAATTCACCTGGACCAGCCTGAGCATCTCGAACCCCACATTCCCAGAGCACCCTGGGCTCCCAGAAGCAGCCCTACTCCCTGCTGTTGGGACAGATGAGCTACCCTCACCCAGGGACCTCACAACGGCCAGACCTGAGGTAGTGTCTGCCAGATGCTGCCACTCTTCTTGCTGATGGAAGGTTCCCTCAATCTCTGCAGAGCCTTCAAAGGGTCTATCCACCAGTCTCCCCACTCAGTCCTCTCTGAGTGGGCGGTCTCAGACAGGGCACCTCCTGGAAAGCCCTTCTAGACACACCTTCTCTCCTCCCCATTCTGGGCCCCCAACAAATATTTTCTAATTTCTTGGGAGAGCTGCGTCTCCTCAATCCACAAACTTCCCCAAATTTTCTATCCAGAAAGAGCCTACTGTTTTCCCTAGGATCTGCAGCTTCTGGAAGCCAAACCACAGCAGTAATGTTCCTGTTATCTTTTGCTTTGTGCAGTGGGGCAATGAGCTCACAAGAACATCGCTGTTTATATGTGGGAAAGGAGAGATAAGGGAACAGTCAGGAGGGAGATACGCAATTTCAAAGAATATGGACACATCACTCTGAAAATAAATGGAAAAGTGATGCAGGCACACACGAGTCCAAGAGAAGAGCAGAACTCCAGGCCAGAGCTAAATTCTCTATGAAGACATCTAACCCGACACACTGGCTGGACTGCAAGTCACTCTTTTCCATCGAATTTAAAACAGGATGTAAGCAAAGCAAAACTGAGAGGGAGAGACAAACCGATCCAAGCAGCTCAGCATCACCTCGATTCCTTCTCGGTAATTTCTGAAAGGCTCTTTCAGATAACACTGACTCAAGTTCCTCTAATTATTACCAAGCCCCATGGAAAGACATGGGCTCCAATATTTTTCAGGTGAAATTTTTTTTTTTTTGATTGTCCTGTTTCAAAAGTATGTCACAAGTCTTCACTGAAAGACGTTCGTAATACCCTAGGAAGCCGCCTGTCTGTAAATGGAAACAAAAACGTGTATTGGGAAATGACTTTCACAGGCCCCACATAAATGCACATCTTTATCCTGCACATCCAGTCCTCGTCACACGATCATTTAGCATTCACACCGTCATCCTGGAACAGCACTACCCTAGGAAGGTACACACAATACCCTAAAATTTAAATGCCAGTTTGAATGTGTACTGACATCAGGACTATTACATGAGTGTCCCAAAATCCACGCTGCAAATATAAACCACATTTTGCTATGTTAATTTCTTCACAGCCCCAAAAACAACCATCCATCAGCTATTAATTAAAAGAGACTTGGGGGCAATCCAGATCCCTTCAACTATATATTATAGCTGCCAAGAGTCGCAGTGGAATAGTTTATCTTCAGCCCAAAGTCTCATTTCATTCATGAAATAATATAAGTTGATCCCTTACAAAACAAAATAGAAGTTGGAGTCTTCCCAAAAGTTTTATGAATGTGGACTGGAAAGCTCACCATCTGGAGAATTTTCCTTCCAAGCTCTCCACGGCTTTAATCATCGTGCCTAATAAACAAGCAGGACTGATCAGAGCTGAACAACGGAGCGTGTCCTGTTAGGGGAACCCAAAGGCACCATCTCATGAGGACAGGCCTGAGATGAGCTGGAAGGCATGGATTCTTTGAGAGCCAAACAATCATGAGCTTCACAGCCCTCATGAAATGGAAAATTGACACGTCTTCCACCTAAGTATTAGCATACATTCAAGCTATTTCTTATAAAGAGGAAATTAAATTGTGTTTATCAGTCACACTTGACAACTGTCTGGGAATAGTCTGGGATGCAGCAAATCTCAGCAAAAGCCTCCTCGTATTCACCAAACAATGGGAACTTCAGCCAAGAACAATGAACACTGTATCTGGGGCTGACAAGAGCTGAAACACAGCCATCCTGTCTGCCAAGCTATCTTATCTTTTCCATTACAAACGCAGGATTATCTGGTATTTTCCTGAGTCGTTTTCCTGGAAAAAACTAAAGAATGGATTTAAGTAAATTATCTTTAATGTATATAAAGTGAAAATAAATCTGTATGTCTTAGAAAGAGACATATAATCCAGGCGGATATCCTGCTGAGATGGATAGATGGATGACAGACAGATGGATATATATGTTCACATACATCTATAAGTATAGTATATATGAATATCTTCATATAGATCTATAAATGTAAACATATATGAATACTTCAGATTTCATTTTCAAAATGTATATTGTACAGCACGATGGAATATAGCCAATATTTTATAACTATAAATGGAGTACAACCTTTAAAAATGATGAATCACTATGTTATACACTTGAAACATATATTATATACATCAACTAAACCTCAAAAACTTTTAATAAAAATAAAATTTAAAAATAGTTTATCCATGTATCACATACTTGTCTGAGCACAATGAGGATCCAGGTTATAGACACCAAAGAAATATTAAAGGAACTGAAATTTTCATTGTACACAAACAAAAGCCAGAAACCATTTTTAATAATTTACAATGCAAGGGACCAAGAGCTTTTCCGTTTCTGACCTGTCAGTGGAAATTTTCACCTCTCAGCCCCTCCCCACCTAAGACCCAAGGCTGGCCTGCCCCCTCACGCACTTCTCTGCACACGTGAGGTGGCTTCAGTTGTAAAGCCAAGGAACCATCTCCACTGGGAACGCAGCTGGGCTCAATAAAGAAAAGCCTTTGAGATGGTGAAATGCAAAGACAGAGCCTCCATAAGCAACACCATTTGACAGCAGCATGGTCTAATGCTAAATTGCACGGCTATATAAAATAAACAGATTTTGTAACAATTCCTTGCCGATACTCAATGGTTTATACTTTTGACCGCTGGATCTCTGTTTCTTTCTAGCTATCCTTTTGACAGCCTTGCTTTCTTTGATCCTATGTTACCAACCGTGCTGGATTTTTCGCCCTGCCTATCGCCTTCACACACGCCAAGGGATTTGGGTCTACAATGCTCTCTCTTTGCCAGCATCCTGTTTGGATTATTGATAGAGAGGCAGGATCTCTGGAAAGCTCTCATCTCTGAAAGAGTTGTCAGGCTGCAGTTTTGCAAACTGCAGAGCAAACAATTCAATATTTACGCTCCTTCTATCGACACTGAGTAAATTAGACCCTGGAATACCTGCATTATCCAAACCATCTGCCTCACTGCATTTTAAAAAATGAGTAGGTGGGGGAAATTTATGAGCATTTTTCTCTTATCTCTCGTTGCCAGGGAAACTACTATTTTTTTGTTAGGGATAATCCTAGCATCTCAAAAGAACCAGGACACAGCCTTCCTTCCCCTCTTTCTTGAAACCGAAATCTGTGTCTTCCCCAGAGAGCTTTCTCCTAAGTCACACTTGGCCACTTGGTCCCCAAGGGCATTATGAGATTCCAAGCTAGTCGAATACATGCAGGGCTGAAATGTGCGGTTTGCGTTTCACCATCAGCCAGTACCAAACGGGGGGGTCCAGAAAGTTTATCTCAAAAAACGAAATGACTGTTTCCACCGGGTGTGTTTTATAAGGGGTTATTTTGTCATTTGTGCCAATGAGACTCGAGGGAAACAAAAAGGTTCATTCTGCCCCCATCAAACCGGAAGCCGTTTTACTGAAAGAACCCCTTGTGTGCTGAAGACAAAATAAAAAATAATTCTGTTCAGTTCCACAGGGCTTTCTGCCTGAAAACATAAAAGAGAGCCCGCAGGCAGAGCGGGAAACTGCCCACAGATTTCAGACCCTTGGGGGTCTTGGAAAACATCACTCCTCCACATACGCAGCCCACATCTCACCAGAGGAGAGAACAGGCTAAAAAGAACTCTTCAAATACAGCACCTGTGGATGGTGAGCTTGCTTGTTTCAGGGCAGCATAAACCCCCAGGAGCACATTTTGTCCCAGGAAGGCAACTGTGCCCAGAACGGAAAATGGCTGTGGACAACCCAGTGACTCTCATTCTGCTTTGGGAGACAATCTGATTCCACCCTTATCAACAACAGATTTGCATATTCATTTACCGAACACTGGTTTTCAGTCTCTTGAAGCAGCAGCTGCTGTTAGGGAAACGGGTGTGGTCCACATCCAGCTTCAGTTTTTCTGCTCCAAAATCCCCAGAGCAGAGAATTTCTGCATGCAGTTGAGCAAGGCGGCCCCGACACTAAACAAGGACAGGCATTAAAAGACTTTCCGCCTTATGCTTGGTGTGACGTCCAAGAAAGCAATCAAAGAGGGAAATGGTCAAGGATTCCAGTTGGTGACGGCAAAAAGAAGTCATCATTGAATCTGAGATTACAAATGGCTGAGGAAAAAAACTGTACTTTGACCCATCCCTCCCCCCATTTATATAATAAGCAGGAAAATTAGTGCAAAAGGGACCTGAAAGTTTAACTGCAGTTTTTAATGTGAACTAAACTGCACACAAATAGCTCAATGCCTCCCACAGTCAATGCCACCGGCGGCCGACATGTATTAGACCAACATGAGACCCATGCGTGGGGCTTACTAACTTGTTTCCCTTCATTAAATTACCAACAGTAAAGTTAGGTAAGCGTGTAAAAATTATCATCAAGACCCGGTTTTATGTGTAAGAGCAACTCACTGGGTGGTCTGTGGGCCAGATAGGCACCAGCGAGGAGCCTGCAAGAAACGCATATGCTTAGGCCCCGTCCCACACCCAACAGATCAGATTCAAGGGGTAGGGGTCCATGCAACTGTGTTTTAACACGTCCCCCACGTGAGACTGATACACTCTGTAGTCTGAGAAGTGCTACATGCCAAACCCCCAATGACCTCTTTTCTGTCACTTTGGTTATTACATACATAGATTAGATACATTTCATGTCTAGTATCATGAATGGTATGTCCAGGTCACAGGTATACAGACATATTAGCCAAGATCCTATTTAAAAGGCATTAACTAACTCCACAGGCCATAATTTACTGAATCCTTGAAGCAGACAAAAAAAGGAGGAAATAATAAGGGAAAAGGTGAAAGAAATTACATTAAGAAATTATGCTGCCATCAAATATGTTGTTTGAGAGGAATATGTAAAAATATGGAGAAATATAATATTAAACTTAAAATGAAGAATACAGAATTACGCATTTGGTGCGATCACAATTTTTTGTATTATAGCACTTTTTAGACTGGAGAGTGTGTCAGTCTCACCTGGGGGACGTGTTATAATATAGGTGCATGGACCCCACCTCTCGAATCTGATCTGTTGGGTCTGGGACAGGGCCTGAGTATATGCATTTGTAACAAGCTTCTAGCTGGTGCCTAGCTGGCCCATAGACCACACGTAGATTTTTTTTTTTTTTTAAGACTGAGAAGAGATTCCCTGAAATGTTAGCAGTTAATGTCTTTGGGTGGTAGAAACAACAAATGATTTTGTTCCCCTCTCTTTTTAATGTTGTCTTTCATAATTTTTGATCATATTGATGGAGGTTTTGCTCTTTTAATGGAAAAAAAAAAAACACTTTCAAATACACATGAAGGCAAGACCATTCTGTAACTTGCTAACACAAAGATAAAGTAGTTGCACCATCTTTCATCATCAAGGTTCTACTCGGGTTGACGTGCTCCAGATGTGAAGCAGAACTCTCTCCCCAGTTTGCTACTAACAGACAGATACAGTGATATTATTTTACTAGACTATGCTGTGGAGTACATCACACACATTAGGAAATGATCCTGACAGCCTAGAAACAGTCCGGGCAGGGGTGGGGGGCAGGGTGGCTTGGAAATCACATAGCTGTCCAAATTGGTTTCATTATAAAAGGGAGGACCATTCAGGTTAAGACAGCTGTACATAATTTATCCTTCCTGTCTCCTGCTCTAGGTCTCCCCCACTACCTGAGAATGAAAGACAGTTGGGGGAAACCTAGGGACACAACTCTTCCTTTCCCCCTGTCAAATATAAATTTTTATTGAAGTATAGTCAATTTACAATGTTACATTAGTCTCTGGGGTATAGCATGGTGATTCAGTTATACACACACACACAGACACACACACACATTATATATTCTTTTTCATTATAGGTTACTACAAGGTGTTGAATAGTTCCCTGTGCTGTACAGTAGGACCTTGTTGTTTATCTATTTTATATATAGTAGTGGGTATCTGCTAATCCCAAACTTCCAATTTATCCCTCCCCCTATTCCCCCCCTGGTAACCATAAGTTTGTTTTCTATGTCTGTGAGTCTGTTTCTGTTTTGTAAATAAGTTCATTTGCCGCAACATGGATGGACCCAGAGGTTATTGTGCTAAGTGAAGGAAGCCAGAAAGAAAAAGGCAAATACCATATGATATCACTTAAATGTTGAATCTAAAACAATGACACAACTCTTAAATCAAGTGATTTCTTGACTAGTTCCCTAGCTAGCGATGTTCTTCAGCTTAAAACCAACCCTGCTGTTTCCACTCTTCAAATCTCGTGATCTCAGAAAAGCAGACGTCAAACAGTATTCAGAGGAATAGGAAAAGTGATTCTCCAAAATTCCACAAAAGATTGATTTAACTTTGAAAATGTTCTGGCTGCCTTAAAGGAGACTCCCACAGAATGATTTCTTAAGTGAAATGACGCCTGCTTTTCCATTGCATCAGTGCCATTGGTTATAAAGAAAGAACGAGAGGCACCAAGGGGTGCCGATGAACAGGGTTTGGGCTTTAGACTCAGATAGAACAGGACTGGAGTCTGGGATCTACTTACCGTGAGTCTTTGTTCTTGGGTTCAGTGGGTGTTCAACATATTATTTAGTGAAAGGAATAACAAACAAAGCAAAGACCATGATGGACCAATGAAAATAGCATGTCTAGTTCTATGCATTTGAATCTTTTAAAATTCTACTTAAGATGGACAGAACTTTCAAGTTCCTCAAGAAAAGGCCATCCTTTCCTCTCAAGGATGTTCCAAGACTTAGAAAGAAATGGAATCAGCAGAGGGCCTCAATTATTGAAGAGTGGTTAAGGGTGGGGCTGTGAGGTAGGGGGGTGAAAGTTTACCAAGTTATAGAAGTAAAAAAGCAAAACAAAGAGTTGTAATGTCTAAGCTGTGGAGAAAAACAACAGAAAGACAGGCTGATAGGTGGGAGTTTGAGAGTTAATAAGATACAAAAAGCACAAAGTTCACAGTTGGAGGACCACCAGGCTGAAGACTGGAACATTCCCGCAACAGTGTAATGCCAGCACTTCCAACTGTCTATAGAACTCCATTTGAAGTAAATCTCTGAAGATTTCCAGCTCCAATTAACACCTATACTTCATTTCACATGTATTTTTAAAAATGTTTATCTCCATATTTTCCTCTGAAATTTCCTTTGAATTTTATTTCCACCTTTTCCTGAAAAGAGGGAAAAAAAAAAAAAACCAAAAAACTTCACATCCCAAAAGATGCTGTCACTGCTTGAAAAAAATAGAGATGTACCAAAGTGATAATAATTTTTTTTTTTGCATTTATTGAGCAATTACTAGGTGCCCCACAGTCTGTGAAATATTTTGTTTGGGAGTTTATTTAAGCCCTGCTACACTGAGGTAGGGGCTCTCATTATCTCTTGGGAAGTATTAGACGGAGCAGCCTAGGGACAGGTTAGATCTCTGTGAAGATGGCAAATCTGACTGAGTTATCTGCTGCCTGAGCCCATTTTCTTATCTGCCCCACAGTCACTGGGACGGAGAGAAGGCAAGCTAGTAGGACCCCACACTCCACTCAACGCCCTGGCAATATTCTGGGCAATGTTAACAGTTCCCTAGGGTCACTCTAGCTGCCTGGCTTCTTCTCTCCCTTAATCAGAGCTAGGAACCCAAATCTGAAATTGAAAAGGAAGGAAACAGTTAATGCAATTCCCACTTCACCTTCCCACACTGGTAAATGGATTATTTCTCTCACCCTTTGCATCACAAATGAGCATTCCATGGCTTTAACACATCGTGGACTCTGCGTACAAAAGAAATGCCCAAACGATACACGTTCAAGACCATGAGAGTCCAATTCACTCAGGCACTGATTGCTTTGTCATTCGAACGAGGGGCATCACTTCTTTTCATCGAAAGGATGAGAGTCAAAAAGATTAAATGCAGTTTGCTGAGGCCCTGAGAAACATTGGATGATTACATAGTTCTCCTAGAATTATGTGAGAATGCTAGAATGTTAGGATGGGAGGTTGGGGGGCTTTTTAAAACCCTGATGCCTACGCCACATCCCAGACTGTAACACCAGAATCCCTGGGCAGGCAGGCACAGGGACCAGGCTCCCCATCACCCTGGGTTGTCATCACCCAGAAACATGGAGAGAATGAAAGATAATCGTAAGTGGGAAAGAGCTGGCAAATACTCATTTTCAGTGAAGTCCAGGGAACAAAATCAATTATCTCTATGTCTTACATTGAAAAAATTTAATTTTGGACATAGTGGTATGCACAAATAGTACTTACTAACTAAGGAGAGGTTTCATTCAATTTTGATGCTTTTATCTCTCTTTAAGTTTTGAGTCTTGTCCTAAAGAAAAGATTTCACAAGGGCTTTCTGCCCTTTGTTACTTGTATGAAAGCACCAATGAGCACTGACGGGAGACACAGATCAAATGGGCCCCTTTTACACTACCCGCCACCTTGTGGGAGTGGGCGGCGGGGGTGACTTTATCTGTGGAACTCGCTTGTTTTGGACGTTATCTTTCCTTTGAATGACTATGTTATCCCTATTAATTTTCCAAAGAATGCAGAGCACCGTCCTAAGAATTGTTTAGGTTCCTAGAAAAGGAAAACAACCATCTTTCCCAAAATTTACATTACAAATTGCATTTCAAATCCAATGGGAAAGTCTGTTTATTTTTTATTCAAATTATATCAATTTTTTTCCAGAAATAAATTAAATTCCAGTTTCCTACTCAGCTTTTAAAAACAAAACTTTTCAAAAAAAACCCGTGAGATAGTTCACATAAATATATCTTCGTTATATATCTGTTCCATCCCCCTCTATTTAGTAAAAATATATTTTGAAACATGTTTATGCCTCGTATACAGTATTTCTATATACGCTGTTAGTACAGATAAATCTGGTTATCTGGATGTAACTGGATAACATGTACATGTAATTGCAAGTACCATTATATAGAGATACACATGTGAGACATTTTTTATATTTTATACTTTTCATATATCATTTTATTTATGTAGTATGTTTGTGTACATTGATATGTATTTCATGTACTCAAAATGATTCCAAGCAATGAAAGTGAGCATATAAACTCAGAAAATTACTTTGAGCAGGGACAAAGCTAACTGAACTTAAATTGATCTATTACTTTAAGATGATGATGGAGTGTTGTACTTAGTACAAAACAAGTTAACAAAAAGTACTTAAGAAAAGTTAGTTGTGCAGAGATTCAGAGTGATTTACCAAACCTGCTTATTTAAACCCATCTAAATCCCACTTGAGAGGCTCTAGATCTATGAAAAAGTACGGCTCAGGCAAGCTCCATTGGGGCCAGGATAGTGAGGACTCCCAGAGGACCAGGTTCTGTCTCCACCATCGGACAACAGCACCAAAAAGAGAAAAAGGCCCACAGCCAGGCTGTGTCCATCTCACTGGTCACTTCAGGCTGCCTGGATTCATTCCCTTGACAAGTTATATTTCCAGCAGGCTTGAAGAATTATCTTGAATTTGAAATTAGGGAGGTAGGAACTGGAGACCTTTTCCAGTGCCTTCTGGGCATTACCACTCCATCCTGTTTCCCGCTGTGGTTGAGCTAGTTGCTGGCCCACCTGGGGACACTCAGGTACCCACACGTTTGCTGATGCTGGTATTGATCATTCAGACGGGCCAATGAGATCTCTCCCATGAGCCTACCACCACCACGGGCCACTCTGTCTAAAACTGCAACATCTCTCAGCCTGAACACGCACCACCCACTCCACTTTTCTCCTTGCCTCCTTATTATCTAAGATGCTGTGGGTGGTACTTACTTATCATATGGATTTTTCTGACTCCCCTGATAGACTATAAGTTCCAAAAAGGCACAGATTTAGAACTGTTTGTTCACAGGCAAATTGCAAGTGCAGAGAACCATGTCTGACAAACAGCAAGTGATCAATAAATATTTGTTGATTACATGAATAATACCAGAATGCAATCTGATCGATGAAGACAAAAAAGGCAGGAGTGTAAGAGGAAAAGGGGAGAAAAATAAGTCTTGACAATGTTCAAATGGTTTGGCACCCAAGCCAATTTGTTTTCAGGGTGAAAAGGAGCCTCCACACTCCTTCCAAACTTGTGGACCAGTCTTTAGTCATCTCCATGAGAATTTTCCAGAAGAAGCAGGCTTGGATGTAATCAGAGAATATGTCCAATGGCCCCAACTAGCCTGAATTCCTGCCAGAATGAGAAACATTATGGTTTTGTTCATTTTCTTCTCTGTGTTTGAACTGGCATCAGTAGATGTAAATGTTGAAACTGATTTTATTCTAAATATACTCATATTTCCCAGGCTCTTGACAATCTTTTTATAACCAGTTACTGACCAGCCTTCGCACACCGTGCTTACAGTGGTGTGTGTTTCTGTTCCACTTATTTCACGGACTAGCAGGATGAGCTGTTCTACCGATCTTACAAGTTGTGTATGTTTTTGTTCACTTACTTTACTGCGTGACCTAAGGCAGGGGGTGGCAAACTTTTTCTCTGCAGGGCAGACAGTAAATATCTGAGGTTCTGTGGGTCACACACCATCTGCTGTAGCTCCAATGCAGCTGAGGACAATATGGAAACAAGTGGGTGTGGCTGGGCACCAATAAAACTTTATTTGGGGGCAGTGAAATCTGATTTTTATCTAATTTTCACATTACAGGAAATATTATCTTTTACTTTTTTTAAAAAACTACTTAAATATGCTAAATGCATTCTTGGCCTATGGGCCATATAAAAACAGGCAGCCAGTAGGGGTATAGTTTGCCCACCCCTAGCCTAAGGTAAACTGATTTCGTGAAGTGATTCTTAACCTAGAAAAGGTCCTTTACAGATCCTTCTTTCAGTTTCTATCCCCTAAATGCAGATTACCACAGGAAAGTTCTTTTCAAACCCAGAGATGGAAGCTGCCCAAGGCACAGGAAGCTAGATTCTCACCAGGGGACCTGAAAGTCACACGTTCACCGCTCTCTGCTCTCTGGTGCTGCACCTGTCCATAATCCCCACTTAAAAAGATTAGCAGACGACCCAAGAGATATTAAGTCGAGTATCACCTCTCATCTCCTCCAGAAGTGTTCAGTGCTCCCTCCTCTGGGTTCCCACGGCCTTTGCTCATCTCTGCCAAGTCCTTTCTTACTACATGAGCAGCTCCTTGAGGGCAGAATGGATCTTAGCCTTATTCTCCTAGCCCCAGCATCCTTCTCAGTAACTAAAGTGCTCAGTACCTGTGTGCTGAATGCCATTTCCTCGCCTTAATCAGACCTGATGGAGTATCACATGGTGCAGAGCTAGGGGGAGAGAGATGACAGCTTTCTGAAGCCTGCTTCACTGAGAACAGACACAAAAGAATCTGACCATTTGAGAGGGTCTCTGGGACTTATGCCTGTGGACTGGGGCAAGAAATCCTTTTATAGATCACTGCCAACTTGGAGAATGGACTCACTGACCGGACAAAATGCGAAGCTGCCAGCAAGGATAAAAGGCACAGCAGTCTCCTAACAATGGCTCCACTTCCTCTTCTCTCCTCTCGGCATCTCCCTTTCTCAGGAGCTCGAGCGTCAGCTGTTAGCCATGGTGAGTCACCAGGTTTCAGTCACGATGGTCAAGCAGGCTAGCACTCATCCTATCACCTGTGCATAGAACCTGAGCTCATGTCAAGGAAGGGGATGCTGACACCCAGCCTTGTCAAAGCAGCATGTGCTCCAAGAGGGAGAATCTTCAGCCAATCGAATGTAAGAGTGATTAGAAAAGAACTGCTCCTACGATGCCCCTCTCTTCACCTCTTCATCCTGCTAGAGGCACTCTCTCCTTCCACTTTGCCCCAAGTGGCTCACTGCAATGACCACAGCATGCAGAAGTACTTGGGGTTTTCACCAAACCTTTTTTGAACTGGAAAATCATGCTATACTCATTTGCCTCTGAAATGGATTAGAAGGAAAACCATTAAGTGGGGAGCTTCAAACCAATACTGG
Source organism: Camelus bactrianus (assembly GCF_048773025.1). Taxonomy (NCBI): domain Eukaryota; kingdom Metazoa; phylum Chordata; class Mammalia; order Artiodactyla; family Camelidae; genus Camelus; species Camelus bactrianus. The sequence continues at coordinate 5,749,728 of NC_133575.1, forward strand.
TCAGTTGCTAGTCCTATACGTAGAATAACTGAGTTACTGGTGGAACCCCATAGGTCGGAGCTTATGAACTGCATATACAGTCAGAGCAGAGCTCCTGTGGTCTTCATTTTGAAAAGCACTGCCCGTCACTGCCTGCTCTTCTTCCCAAGGGTGGTAGGCAGAATTCTAAGGGGCCCCCAAGATTCCCACTGCCCTGCTGTACAACCATTATATAATCTTCTCCTTTTAATATCACCATGGGATATCATTCCCATGATTAGGTTATGCTATGCGATATGGCGAAGACGAAAGGGATGTGCAACATGAGAAGGTCCCTAATCAGTTGACTCTGAGTTCATAAAAAAAGGAGATTAAAAAAAGTGAAACTATCAAGCCATGAAAAGACATGGAGAAAACTTACATACACATTACTAGGTGAAAGAAACCCATCTGAAAAAGCTACAGACTGTATGATTCCACCTATATGACATTCTGGAAAAGGCAAAATAATGGAGGAATTTAAAAGATCAGTGGTTGCCAGGGGTTAGGGGACGACAGACCACAGGGGATTTTTAGGGTGATGAAACTACTCTGCATGATACTTAATGGTGGATACATGTCATTATACATTTGTCAGGATCCACAGAATGCACAACATAAGCGTGAACTCCAACAGATGCACTACTCTGATGTGGGATGTTAATGGTGGGGGAGGCTATGTATGTGTGAAGGCAGGAGATATATGGGAAATCTCTGTACCTTCCCTTCTTTTTTGCTGTGTACCTAAAACTTCTCTAAAAAATAAAGTCTATTTGGAGAAAAAAAAAAGAGAGATCATCACTGGTGGGCCTGACCTACTCAGGTGAGCCCCGTAAAGACAGTCCTAGTTTTCCTTGAAAGCAGAGACTTGGAGCTACAGCGATGCTCTTTTGCTGGCCTTGAGGAAACAAGACACCGTGAGTACCACAGCTACAAGGAAACAAATTCTACCATTAACCTGAGGGAGCCTGAAAGAGGACCATTCCATGGTCCAGTCTCCAGATGAGAACACAGCCCAGCCAACATCTTGAGTGGAAAGTGAGGCCTTGACAGTCCCTGAGCAGAGAACCCAGCTAAGCCCTGCCTAGACTTAGGACCCACAGAAACTACAAGAATAAATGGGTACTGCTTTAAGCCACTCACTTTGTGGTAACTGATTATGCTGTACATACAACCAACACAGCAACTCTAGCAAATGCCCAGTGACAATAACAGTGATGATGATGATGATATGTATTTATCATAGTGTTTATCAAATATTCACATGACATCTTGGATTTGCCACTGGCTCATGATCTCCACTTACTTGGTGGGGGATCAAAATAACAGAGAGTAAAAACCCTGCATTGGAATTTTGGTGGCGTGAGTTTGAAAACCACTTTGCCCACTCTCTTGCTGTGTCTCCTTTGGCAACCTTACCTCTGTAAACTCCGTAACAACAGAGGTAATAAGAACATTTACTTGTAACACTGGTTCTCAAACTTGGCTGCCCAGGATACTTGGCTGGGGAGCTTTACAGCTGCTGATGCCCATCCACTCCCCGGGGGTTCTGACGTACTAGTAAGGAGTGGGGCCTGGACACAGGGAATTCACAAGCTCCCCAGGGGATTCTGATAGGCAGCAAAGCTGGAGATCAGCTGTCTTGAGGAGATGCAGTGAGGAGTAAATTCGAGGGTGAGGACTTCCAATGATAAGTGCTCAGGAAAAGTCACTTTAGTTATACTTGTTTGAGGGAGGACAGAAGCTTAGGTGAGAGGACTGATTGGCCCAAGTAGGAGCTCTAGCACCAAAAACAGCTCATCCTTATCATACATTATTTAAAAGATCTCCAGACAATCACTCTAGGTCTCCATTCCTTAATTTTGTCCAACCTCACTCAGGTCCTCAGAAAAAAAATCAGTGGAACAAGGGTCAGTAAATTGGAGCCTATAGGCCAAATCCTAACATTGCCACCTTTTGTTTAAAAAAAAAAAATGTAATAAAGTTGTACTGAAAGTTACCCATTCATGTACTGCTTTTTTGCTACAACAGCAGAGCTGAGTAGTCAAGACAGAGCTGAAAATATTCAGTATCTGGCCTTTATAGGAATATTTTGTTGAGCCCTGCAATGAAAAAACAATATTGGCGTTGATGACCTAACTGGTCTCCACTTAGTCCCTGCTGGTTCTCCCAGAGAATTAAAGAGAGGATACACTTGAACAGTTGAAACGATTAACTTCCCAAGAAAGCAGACTGAGGCCAAGGAGGTGCTGGACTGGCTCAGGTCATAAGGCCCCTCAGGAACCAGGGCGGGGATGGAATCCAGATTTTCTACTGTCCCTACAGTGCTGCCTGCAACGCACTGCATTAAACTTAAATAAAACAGCGATTCAAGGGAGAGTGTTGAAGGTAGGGGAAGTTGGAGGAGGTAATTTCCTTCTGTTTCCTGTTTGTTTTTGCAAAGCCACCAATAATTGCAATGGATTAGGCAAAACCAGTGCAGATTTTAAAAATAAGAGACTCACTTGTGAGTTAGATCCTAATTCTCTGGAATAATGTAAACAACTTCCTTCTGCTGTTTTGACGTCTAACAGAGTAGTCCACTAAGTGGGACAGACGCCATGTTTCAAAGCTTCAAGGAACTGCTTCATTCTGTTCAACTCTAACTGAGTGGAAACTCAGTCTCCAACAAGCTATGTTGTAAGTGGAAAATTTTCTCTTTGTGTTATCAACCCCACTTCCATGTGGCCTAAGCCTTCCCTGTGTGTGGATTAGTAAGTGCCTGTTGACTGGGACAGACATAGGAAACCACCTTGGGGAGCTGTTTGTCTTTCTTTGAAGTCTCTTGGCCGCTGGTTATCACATTGCAGATATTTCCTGGGGTCAAAAATTATTGAATTTCAAAAATATTTTTAAATCATTACTTTTTTTCAGTTGTCCCCTAGATACATTTAATTTTTTCAAGTATATTTCAATGAGCCATTTCTCTTCAATAAAGAAGCTTGCAAACTTTCTGTTGCTCACCTGCAGTGGGAGAAGAATAAACTGGATGAGCTCTTAGTCCCCTTCCCTCTCAACGTCGGTGTGCAGATGCACTTCTACTGAAGACATTCATCTAGATAAACAACAGCAAGCCTGTGCACTGCCCCAGGTAAGCATTAGAGGCGGTACAATCAAGGACTTACGCCACACATAAGATTTTGTGCCTATTCTATGAGCCCAATTGTCTGCCAAGGACCATATATCATACAATCATACAAATAAGACGGACAGCTGGCCCTCATTCACAGGGAGTAAACACTGAAAGATAACACTGAAATGCACAAAAATAAGAATACAGAACATGGGGGAAAAAATTCTCAACCACTTAGATCTGTTTGTTCTACTAGCAAGAAGTAGTCCATAAAAAAATAAAAAATAAATAAATCTGGTCCAAGAGAAAGAAAAACTGCATCTTCAAAGCTTCTAAAAATTGTTTTAGGTGTTGCAAGTACACACAGCATGATGATGTTTTATTTAGGACACCAGCCAATGGGCGTTTTTGGTTATTCAAGTGTGAGCCCAACCCTGGGAAGAGGAGGAGACAGGGGACTACTCTGTTCTGAACACTGAAGTAGCAAGCATTTGGGGCTGGGCTAACAAGAGTCTAAATGTGTCCCATAATGTGTTCATTTTTAATTGTGTGACAAATTACAACAAACACGTGACTTAAAACAACAGGAACTTATCTTAGTTTCCATGGGTCCATAGTGTGGACTCAGGTTGGACACATGCTACCTGAGTCCTCTGCTCTGGGTCTCACCATGCTGTGGTCTCATCTGAGGCTAAGGCTGTTGGTAAAATTCAGTTCCTTGCAGGGGCAGGACTAAGGCCCCACTTTCATATGGGCTGTCAGCTGGTGGCCACTTCCCATAGTTCCCTTCCACGTGGCCCTCTTAACAGGCCTCCTTCCAATCACTCTCTTCAGGGAGAGTCCAGTTACTTTTAAGTGATCTCCTGATTAGGTCGGGCCCACCCTGGTACTCTCCCTTTAGATTGACTCAATGTCAATGGATCAGTCAGCAAATCACAGCAGTGATATCCCATCCTACTCACAGGTTCTGCTCACACTCAAGGGGAGGAGATCACATGGGAGGGTGCACCCCAGGGAGAAGAACATTGTGAGCCATCTTAGAGACCTGCCTACCACACGTACAGTAGGCCTAGGTGAGGGAAACACTAGGGCAAGAAACAGCTGCAGGCATGGGCCCATTCCTGGTCAGAGGAGAATAAAATGCCTGTTCTTAGTTTACAAGAAACTGTGAATAAGGAGGACGGAGGTGGTGTAAAAGGAGTGGGACCAACTTGTGGATAAACTTGAAGCCAGTCAGGATGTTGGATGCAATCCAGTGAGCCTCAGGAATTCAACCACCAGCCCTGTGCTGGGGGCTGATAAGCTGAGCCTTCAGCATCACCTGGGAGCTTACAAGAGACATAAATTCCCAGGAGTCCAGCCTAGACCTATTGAACTGGAATCCAGTCTCAAGAAACACAGTCAGACCTCAGAGAGGGCAGGCTTGAGCCTTCTCAGAAGCTGAACAGGGTATATGCATCTCATGCACAATATCAGGGTGTCTGTTACTATCAAGGAACTCTCAAGGAAGCCGCATACAAGCTCTGTTTCCCTGGGGTCAGCAAAGCCAATGAGAACGGAAACTTTTGGTCCATCTAATGATTTTAAAAACAGAAGTTCAGCAACTCATCAAATGAATTGTGTAGAAATGTGTCCTGATGAGGATCCCTAAGCACCGTTCAACTGGAGAATCCTTGAGGCTGGGACTGCTTTGACACACACAAGTCATGTGAACATCTCACAAGGCAGAAACCCACAGCAGAAGCTGTATAGTCTGGGGGTTAGGGGTCGAGGCACGGGCATCTCACAAGCTTGGAGTGGAACTCCAGCTCTCCCACCCATCAGCCTCTCCACGTCTCACTTCTTCTCATCTACACCAAGGGGCCAATGCCAGCACCATCCTTCTTTAGTGAGGATCAAGCAATTCAGACACCATTTGGCAATAAAAAAAAAAAAAACCCAGTTGAAAACAGGCAACGGTTTCAAATACACATTTCTCCAGTGAAGATATACAAATGCCCAACAAGCATGTTAAAAGATGTTCAACATCATTAGCTACCAGGAAAATACAAAGCAAAACCACAATTAGACAGCACTTCATCCCCAGTAGGGATGACTATAATCAAACTACAGGCAATAACAAGTGTCGGCGAGGATGTGGTGCAGTGGGAACCCTCCTACACAGGTGGTGGGAATGTACAATGAAAACAGTTTGGTAGTTCCACTAAAGTTAAACAGAATTACCACATGACCCAGGTATAAACTCAAGAAAGTGGAAAATATATGTCCATGCAAAAATTTATGTATGGCTATTCAGAGAAGCATTATTCATAACAGCCAAAACATGGAAACATCCCAAATGTCCACTAGTTGATGAGTGAACAAACAAAATGAGGTCTATTCATAGAGTATAGTTCAGCTATAAAAAAGAATAAAGTACCGATTATTACTATGACATGGATGAACCCTGAAAACATTACACTAAGTGAAAGAAGCCAGTCACAAAAGAGCACATGTTGTATGACTCCATTGAATGAAATGTCCAGAATATGCAAATCCACAGAGACAGAAGGTAGATTAGTGATCATCAGGAACTGGGAAAAGAGAGGAACGGGAGTGACTTATAATGGAAATATTCTCGAATTAGACTGCAGAATTGTTGCAAACCTTTATAAATATACTAAAAACCACTGAATTATACACTTTAAAAGAGCAAAGGTAATGGAATGTAAATTGTATCTCAATTTTTAAAAACAGAAAAATCCCCGAAGATAGACTTTGTCAGTGTCCCTAGCAGATAGACAATGAATAAAAGCTGTCTTAACATAATAATGAGACTGGTGCGATTGTAAAATGATGCAGCCACTATGAAAAACAGTATGGTAGCTCCTCAAAAAGTTAAATACAGATTATCAAATGATCTAGCAATTTCCCTTCTGAGTACATAGCCGAAGGAATTGAAATGAGGGTCTTAAACAGGTATCTGTAAACTCATATTTATAGCAGCATTATTCACAACAGCTAAAGATGGAAATAACCCAAGTGTCCACCAATGGATGAATGGATAAGCAGAATGTGGTCTATACATACAATGGAATATGGTTCAGCCTTAAAAAGGAAGGAAATTCTGACACAGACTACAATATGGTTGAACCTTGAGGACGTTATGCTAGGTGAAACAAGCCAGTCACAAAGAACAAATACTGTATGATTCCACTTACTGCAATACCTACAAGAGTCAAACCCACAGAGACAGAAAATTAAAACAGTGGGTGCCAGAGGCTGTGGGAGGAGGAACAGGGAGTTATCATTTAGAGGGTACAGAGCTTCCATTTGGGAGGATGAAAAAGTTGTGGAAATGGGTGGTGATAACGGTTGGACAGCAGTGTGAATGCACTTAACGCCACAGAACTGTACACTTAAAAATAGCTAAAACTTCAAATTTTATGTTATGCACATTTTACCTCAATTTTTTAAAGTTAAAAATAGAGATAAACAAATGAAGTATTATGGATGGAGGCTATAAGACAATGTCTTTTTGTAAATTACTCAATAATCAAGTAATAGTAAAATGACTATTATGATTGTCTTTTTAAAAAACAACAAGCAGGGGGAGGGTACAGCTCAGCGGTAGATTGCGTGCTTAGCATGCATGAGGTCCTAGGTTCAATTCCCAGTACCTCCATTAAATAAATAGATAAATAAATAACCCTAATTACCTTCCCCCGAAAATAAAAAAAATAAAATAAAATAATGAGAAATTATAAATCCCATCACTGCAGCAGGCCAAGGACCACAGCACATTCACACGAGCATCGCTGAGTGCCTCCAGGGCTGGGTAAGGTGGGAGAGCAGGGGAGACGACTGAGGGAGCCTTTGCAGGACTCACGGATGATCTCTGCTTTCTGGGGAGCAAATCACCCACCCCCACAGCTCTGAAATATTCACACTCCAGCTTTTCCGAAGCAGCCATCTGAGCTGCGTTCCCTGAAGAGATGACGCAGGTATCTTTGGAGCCAAGTGAATCAAGCTAAATCCAGAGCAATCATCAGAGAGGGGCTGCTTTTCACAGAATAAGTGGCCACCTGTATCCCAGGGACCACATTTTGAAAGGCTAGAAAGAGCTATCCAATGAGGGGTTAATGAACTCTTTGGAAAGATAACTATACATTGTCAAGATGCTAAGTCTTTGCATGATAACTACTTGTCTGGAACGAGTAGTGATTTTTCTCCACAGAAATGTTTATCTAGTCGGCCTGCTAATAGTTTTTATTCATCAAAGAATTTCAAAAAATGCTATGCATGCAGAAAAAAAATCATAATAATCATTCAAAGTATTCATGAAAATCCTAAAATTCCCCAAAGAAAATATAATTATATGAGAGTTCTGCTCCAGTTAGTTTTATTTCATCAGATGTATGATACCTCTCTAGTATGATTTAATATCTCATCTTATACCCAAGAGAAATTTTTGGGGGGAAAAGCCTCTTATGATACACACCTGCTATTTATTATGAGAATTTATCATAAAACTTGTGGTATTTGCTCTCTTAGCTTCACAAAATGAGTGAAAAGACCAATAAAAATTGAATGTCTCTAGCAGACAACATATACACAACGAAAAAATTACTTTTTAAATTGTTTTACCTAGTTCACACCCAAAATATAATGTTTCAACAAATTTTTTCACTGATTAAATAAAATTTCTGCATCATCAGTCCAATTTTTAAAAATATGACTTGACTTCTAGTTAAACCTTGCAGGTTTAACCCTGCAATAATCTCTGGCCCCTCCCAAAGCTTAGCCAAATGAGAATAAAGGAATAACAAGATAGTCACAAGGATTTCAAGAATAGAAAAGTGCAGACAAGAGACTCCAACAGAAAGTGCTGAAGCTGGAGAGCAGATGTGAGCAGTTAGCAGAGTTGAGTCCCATGAATGCCCAAGACCTAGAAGAGCAGGGGCCGGGAACAAGCAAGCTCGTGCCTACAGTACAACCTCAGAAAGAGTCAGAGGGGACAGGTGCCAGATATCAGGAGGCAGGTGTGGGGCTGAACACCAGGGATGAGTTGTAGGTCAATCTAGAGAGACAGGCCCACAGTTCACCTCAAAGTCAACATGTTGAAAACAGCAAGCTACTTTCTCAAAAGCAGCTGCTTCCCAAACAGCTTGACAACTACATCTCTATCCTTCTGATAACCAACATTCACAAATCTATACTGATGTATACTCCCCTTCATCTGCCAAATCTACAAAGAGCCAGAGTTCTGCTGACCTTCTTCCATGAAAAGGTTTCCCTCAATGGTGCTTGCCTCCTGGTATTTATTTATACCCTAGTGTAGCCCCTTCCCACACTGAATGAGGGCTTACTTGACTGATCAATTCAACTCTACAGAAGTGCTCCAAGACCAGGTCAACTTTCACCTGGACCTCTTGAATTGTTTTTTCTAGGGGCAGGCAGCCACCCTGTCATGAGGACACTCAACCATCCACAAGAGAGCCTACCGAGAAAGGAACCAACTTGCCAGCACCAAGTAATGAGAAATCCATCTTGGAAGTGGATTTTTCAGCACCAGTCAAGCCTTCAGATGACAATAGCCCCAGGTTACATCTATTCTTCTCTCCCTCTGTTTCCACTATGACTCCCAATATTCTACTAGACCAGCATCAACTATTAGTTAGCTCAGGTTTTGTTCTTTTTTTTTTAACTTTTTATCTTGACATAATTATATAACCACAGGAAGTTGTAAAATAGTTCATAACGTCCTGTGTACATTTCAGTCACCTGATGGTGACATCTTATATAACTATAGTAAAATATTAAAACTAGGACATGAATAAAGCAAAAGGGAAAATTATCCCTTTTCACCTGAACTTTACTTAATAGCTATGCAACCCTTGGCAAGTCACCTATTAGCTCAGAAGCTCAGTTTCCTCATCTATAAAATGGGGATGATAGCTCCTACTCCAAAGGTTTGTGGGAGAATTGAGATTATATCCCTAAAACATTTAGAACAATATCAGGTTTTGCACAGAGAAGTCAATTAATGGCAGCTGCTGTGACTGTTCTGTAGGTTTCACAATGAAAAACAAATAGGGAGTTCTCAACTCATATACACTGGTTGTCAGTTTCTCTCTGGGATCAGTAGAAATAACACTGTATTTTTCTTTAAAAGTTCCACAAGACTTGACACCACCAAGGCTTCAAGGATAAAGAAAACATACTTCAGATGCTCAGGAAGAAAAGGCAAATCACCTACAAAATAGGGGGGAAAAAATTATACTCTCTACAGTAACACTGAAAGCAGTCAACAATGGAGCAATGACTACAACATCTTGAAGGAAGAATGTGAAACCCACAGAATCCAGTCAAGATGTCACTCAAGCAAAGAGGCAACACAGAGACATTCTCCAGCACAAAAGAGCTCAGAGAACATAGACACCATGAGCCCTCTTGATAAAGCTGCTTGAAGATGAAATCCAGACAAATAAGAGACAAAACTAAAACCTCACAAATGGAGAATTTGGGGCCAAACAATGAGCAAAGCAGAGGATTCATTTAAATAGAACTAACATTAAGCAACTGTGAGAAGTATCGTTACAGAGTATAATGTGAATGTTATATAAACTATCACAGCATGAAAATAACATAGTGAGAAAATGGAGAGAAGTGTGAAATGGCTAATGTCCTCAAATTTCATAGCAGGGAGTCAATGAATATTATCTAAAACTGGAAACTGTAATTCAAACATATATAATGTCCTCAACTTCTAAATGTTATTCATAATCTACTTCCTTAGTTCAGTCCTTCAGGAGCTAACATCTCTTTCAGGAAAAAAAAAAAATCATCTGTTTGAAGTTTAACTCTTCTCTCAGTTCTAAATCAGTTTCATTTCTTCCTCTGAAGTTAATTATAATTCACAAAATGGGACAGGTACCACACACCACAATGAAAATGTGTTTTGAAGTAATTATCTGTCTACCTCCTGTCCTTCCCTCTGCAGATGGACTTTCAGGTGTTCAGTGTGATTGCTTATCCAAAGGGGGTGATGTTTACTTCCAGCTGGTGGGGATTCTGGGTAGGTCTTTATTTTATTCTTTGTCAGTTTTTGTATTGCTTAATCTTAATAACAATTCCTTGTATTCTTTTAATACAAAGAATAAAGTCATCATGATTTGGCCTCTGATGCAACTTTTTCTATTTTTATTTCAAGTACTGCTCAAATGTTGTAAGCTAGAAAGAAAAATGGGCTTTGATCTGATGTATTCATGCTGTCCACCTATGCAAACCTAATTGTCCAGTGAGAGTCCAGCCACGCGGCCCTTGCTGCCAGTAAACATGGGCACAGGCAGCTGCATCACAGCGCAGGAGGAAAGTCCTCAGTGGGTGGTTTGAGTCTGGGTTTTGTCTTCAGCATGTGAAAGCCTATTTCAGGATCTCTATCACCACACTCGCTTCCACAAGATGTCCGAGTTGTACCCCAAAAAGTTAAACTCTGAGATGCTGGATGAATCCGTTTTCCTGACTTTTTGGCTACAACACAGAGTCTATTCTCTCTGAAACTTAGAACAAACAAGTGGTTATCTTTCTAGTAAATTCCTGGTTAATTTCCATGAATTTTTTTTTAAATCACTACTCTTGGAAAGTTTTGCAAGGTGCCAGAGCTTCAGTCAATAAAATTTAATTATAATTTATACTTGTTATCAACAAAACTGAAATTCTGCTTCAGTGTGGCAGAAAGGACTATTTCCCCACAAGCTACTGAGTCACAGGCTATGATTCTGTCAGGTCAGCTCTCCTGGAACAAGGCAGAAATGCTGACTTCCACAAAAACCAGAACAGATGGATCTGTGTGGCTGACAAACTGCCCCCACAGTGCAGTGCCTGGATGGCAAGCCAGTGAGCCTGAAAGGACACTGAGCCAAATTAAACCCCAAACCAGAGTTAATAATGGAAGTCTCAGTGTTTCAGGAGCTTCAGAATCCAAGCGTGAGGGAAGCCCCTTGGCTGCTGGCTGAGAACAGAAAGAAGCTCAGAGGGCTCTAGAAGCCTGTTCCCTCTGCGCTTTCAGTAGCTGAGCCAGAGCCTCAGCACAAGGGCACAAAAGCAGTGCCTTCTAACCAGGCACCGCCTCACCCAGGGGGGCTCCCGAGAAGTACAGTCTGCTCCCCCCCCCCTTTCCCTCTAAACGTGTAGGGTCACAGGGTTGCGGGGTCCCACCCAGCGGTGCCTGGTCAGCCCTGCAAAGCCAAGCACCTCTCTGTAAGGGGCAAGAGCTTCAGGGATGGTGAGTACTGCTCCCACTCTGCCTGCGGTTCCTCCTGCAGCCTGGTGCCCGTTCGTGGGAACACAGGGTGCTAAGTGTGTGTGTGTGTGCGTGTGTATGTGCATGTGTGTGTGTCCAGGAATCCTTTATGTGACTTCCGTTTTTACTATATATTTACTACATCACAAGTTTCCCTAAAGGTGGAGGTGGGGCGAGGTTACTGTGTGTGTTGTGTGTATTTGTGTGATACATCTGAAGTTCCCCTTCTATAACACTTCCTTAAATATTATTTATGTTTGAGAAAAAATCTGAATTATTTGCAAATGCTTCAGGAATCCCAAAAAAAGGGTTTGACTATGAAAGTTAAAAAAGGGCTTCATTATCGGGGAATTCATGCCCCTCACCCCATAAACCCACCATGATCATATTAAGTCATACTTCAGTGTATTTCATAGAGGAGGGGAAAAGATAACTTTGTTTAATGTAGACTCAAAACGCATCTCTAATGTGCAATATGTGAACATCATAGCTTTGCAGATAAATGTGTCTGTCACATCTGCCCTTGGGCACATCTGAGGAGTAAGCAGAGTTTGTCTTTCTGCCTCCTTTCGGTGCCCTTCCCCTCTTTCCTGGGACCGACCTCTCAAGACCCTGAGGAATCCAAGTTCTCCTGCTTTCTTCTTCCCCATTGGAAACCTCATCACAGGTTTTTCAAAATAATTTGAAAAATGCATTCACAGGAAGCTCTAAAAACCAGTTAAGGTAAGTATCTGCAGGAACGTGTTGCATAGGCATCTTCTCTACGAAAGTTAGGAGATTTTTCAAATGGTGAGGCAAGGCCTTTGCACTGAGGAAGCTGCTCAGAAAACATTTGTGAAATTAGAACAAAATTCCCTCTCCCGGAAGTCTTCACGTTGTAGCAAAGATGAAAGCCTCAAACCCAGCCAACGAAATCATAATGGAGAGAAACCCTCTTCCAGCAGGCAGAGGACATTTCTAATCAGGGAGGCCTTTGGCAGGTCCCCAAAATGCTGCACAGGTGGCCACTTTCCTCCTGGGTCTGGTGGCCCGACAGGCTCACACGCCAAAGTTTCAAACAATCTGTTTATCGTTTGATCCACAGCAGGGATTCCCAAAATGCATGTGTTGGGAAGGAGTGTTAACACAGTTTAAAGGGAGCCATGGTCAAACAGTTTGGGCAGACACAAACACAATTAAGTGGCTGTGTCTACTTTGGACTTTACAAGTGTTCAATAGTCTCAGGTGCATTAGGAGCTTCAAGAGGAGAATGTGCTCCTTAATGCTTCTCGAAATCAATTTCTCTTAGCTCTAAGCTCTGAAACACAGATCCTAAGCAATGGTTCTAACATTTAGGTTCCCAGTGGACAAAATAATCTTCCCAGAGGCTGCTGCAGCCATGGGCTGGCACAAGGTCTGCTCTCCTAGCAAGAAGAGCTGCTGTGGGGAACACAGTTGAATGGAATCATCCAGGCATTGCATCCACTTAGCAAAATATCGTAGACAGAGTGTCTTATAAACAACAGACATTTATCTCTCACAGTGCTGGAGGCTGGACGTCCAAGATCAAGGTGCCAGCAGAGTCGGTGTCTGGTGAAGGCCTGCTTCCTGGATCTTCTGTGTCTTCACATGCTGGAGGGGCCTTTTATTAGGGCACTAATCTCATTTTTGAGGGCTCCATCCTCATGACCTCATCACCTCTCCCAAAGACCTCACCTCCTAAAATCCTCACATTGTACATGAGCTTCGATATAGGAATTTTGAGGGGCTTCCAACAGCCTGGATAAAATTTTCTTAGCTCTATGGTGATGGCTGAAGCCCATCCCCCACAATCCTCCTCCATTCTCTCCGTAAGTGCCAGACCTGCATCACTATCTGAAGGCTCTCCCTTCTGCTGCACCTTATATCCTTCTCCTTCACAGGCACTTTGTGAATCCCAAAAGATATGTCCACCCAGAATCTGTGAACGTGACTTTATTTGGAAAAAAAGGGTCTTTGCAGATGTTATTAAGGATCTTGAGATGAGATCATCCTTGTGTTAAGGTTGGCCCCTAAGCCAATGCCTGGTGCCCTTATAAGAGCAGCAGAACACAGAGACACAGAGGAAGAGTTCAAAGAAGATGAAGGCAAAGAATGGAACAAGGCTGCCACGAGCCAGATCCACCTGAAGCTGAAAGAGGCAGGGATGGATGTTTCCCTTAGCCTCTGGACTCAGCCCAGCCCACCTGACATCTGGACCTCAGACTTCTGACCTTTAGAACTGAGAGGGAATAATTTACGTTGTTTAAGCAACTACATTTGTAGTAATACCATACAGCAGCCCAAGGAAGTGAATACAGACATGTCCTCCAGGAAAGTCTCCCACGTCTGAGCTGGTTTTAGCATCTGTTTCTTAGAGGGCCTGTGCTGAAATAAGAGCGTCTTAAAACTCAGAGTCCTGGGCCTCGGTCCCCAACACTCACATCAAGATTCTCACTTAACTGGTCAGCTTTCCGCATCAGTGTTTCCCAGACTTGATCGCATATAGAGTCACCTGAGGAAACTTTAACTTCCCAACATCTGAACTATTCCCTGGACCACATGAACAAGAACATCTGGGGCAGAGTCCAGGCATCAGGATTCTTCGAAACTCTACAGGTACAGCCAAGTCAGACAACTGCTTCTCTGGAATGCAGCAGAACCATCTGGTGGGCTTGTTAAATAAAACGCAGATTGCTGGACAGAGTTTCTGAGTCAGGAGGTGTGGGGTGGGCCTGAGAACTTGCATTCTAACAGGCCTCCAGGTGCTGCTGATGCTGATGTTCCACAGAACACACTCTGAGAACCCCCGAGCTGGAGGAAGACCCCGACAACACACTGCCCTGAAGAACTGTGAGGACCCCGTCCAGCCTTCCAGAATACTAAAATCCTACAGCTGAAAGAGGTCCTACGATAATTTCTTCTCTCTCACATTGCATAGATGAGCCAAATGGGGCCCGGAGAGGTGAGGTGGCCCCTCCTGCTACAGGCAGAATGTCTGTATCCCCGGAAAATGCTATGTCAGAGCGAATCCACGATGGGAGGGTATGAGGAGGTGGGGCCTCTGGGGAGGTGATTAGGTCATGAGGGTGAAGACATAAATGGGCTCAGTGCTTTGTTAAAGAAGCTCCAGAGAACTTCTTGTCGCTTCCACCAGGTGAGGACACGGCGAGAACCAGGAAGACCCTCAGCAGACGCCAAATCTGTCAGCACCTTGATCTTGGACTTCTCAGCCTTCAGAACCATGAGACAGACATCTGTTGTTTACAAGCCACCCTCTCTGCAGTACTCCACACAGCAGCCTGAATGGAGTAAGACACCCGCCAGCCCCTGGACAATTGTCCAGACCACAGGTCTGGGTTTTGAACTAGAGTCAGCTGATTCACTGCAATCTCATCTGCCCATAGAGCTTGCTTGTCCAGCTTGCATGGCTTCTACTAAACTTAGCAGAGTCTAAATGAAACAGAGCTGACAACACAAAACCATCAGAACATCCAACGATGCAAAGCTCCAAGCCCAGTCCCCAGCTGGAGGGGGTGCTGGGGACCCACGGTGGCCCAAGGCACACATGAAGGTGAGGGAATGTGTTCAGCTGCCTAGGAGGGTCTGATTTCACTTAAAATTGAACCTGTCACCCTATGGCTCAGCTCTGACTGCTGCCCTGACACAACAACTGAGAAAATTAAGCAAAGAGTTCCTACTTTACCTTAACATATAGACTCTTGTAATGTGCAAAGAAATTATCCAACATCTAATCTAAAGATATTCTAAATGGATGAGGGCAAGACATCATTGACTCCTGTTCTTATAAAGTCCTGGGAGATAGGAATCCTCTGAACCTGAGCAGTTTATACTCAGAGATGAAACCTGTAGTGACTTTGTCTATCTGATCCTAAAAGTGCTGCCTCTTTTTCAGTAAAAATGTCAGTGTTGAGCTTCAGCTGATCTCAACAGCAATGCAGCTCGCTACATCTAACACCAAAACAGCTCTTCAAAACACGACTGACTTTTTTGGTGGGGAGGAAGGGGAGGGCCTGTTAAGTATTGCTGAGTCTAAAAATGTGGAAAGAAAATCCAGCTGACCTTTCCATCAAATTGTGCAGCCATTTTAGCGTTATCTGTGGTGCTCCATTTGAACAAACGGCATACGAGGAAGACACATCTAGAACAAATACGGCCTAGGAAACAGCCCACCCCTCAACATCACTGTGCAGAAGGTCTTCATGCGCAGCTCACGCTCTCACCCTAAAGAGTCCAGCTGGGACCCTGGGAGGCTGAGGAGGCGCTTTCTTATTGTGCAGCTCATAACATGAAGGACTGACAAAAGCAAGGAGCTCTTTTATCGTGTGATAGAAATCCTCATGACTCATTTATTAGCGCTGTAATGTCCAAAGAGCAAATCTGTACACTTGATGAAATCCGTTACCATCAGAACCACCGCCAATCAGCCACTGACAGATGTTTTTGTAACGAGGGAAAAGCTGCAATGGGAAGCAACTTCCACAGTTCCTGCAAACATGGAACAGTCAATGACTATTAGTGAAAGATGTATTGAGTCAAACAACTGAAGAGTCAGCGAGTGTCTTCCCCTTTCGATATCTGTCACTGTTTTCTTCTGGGCTGGGCCAGCAGTGACGATGCTTAGATAGTCTGAGAAGGCATTTGAGTGCATCTGGGAACTCTCTCTGGCTAGGTGGGCATTATGTTCCCAGGGATCTGAGAAGTCAGTGAGCACTGAGTCCCATTCTCTCCCCTGCGAAAGGGCAGTAATGTGCGTCCAGTGCAGAAAAGCAGCTATCAGAATCGTCCACCTGCAGAGGCAGGGAGGTGGGCGGGTCAGGGTAATAATCATGACAGTGACCCCTTATTAAGGCAGACAGCAAGCTAAGCACATGTCGTGAGCTGTCTCACTCACCTCTCTAACGACCCTGTAACTTACATCCTCCTACTATTTCTGTGTTTCACTTGAGAAAATCAATGCACAAAGAAATTAAACAATGTGCCCTGGGCCACAAAGACTGCTGGCAAGTTGTAGAATCCAAATGAATACTCAGTTTGTCTGATTCCACAACCCACAGCCTTAATTCTTAGAGTCAACAGTCAACTTCCTCGTTCCCACCCCACTCTCCCCTTATTCCTGGAAAGATTTAAGGCAATGCTTTAAAGAATTGGAAAAAAAAAAAAAAAACCCCACTTCTTTTTAATTTAAAAAAAAGTGAAAAGTGACAAAAATGTAGTAGAGAGAAAATTTTCATCAAATGTGCATTTCTACCCATGGCAGGAAATCTATTTCATGAATGTGGGGTCTCCTTGCAATTTTATTCTCAAGGTAAGGTATTTGTTTAAATAATGTCTAGACTTCAAATAATTGGCAAGACAGAAGTACTTCGTGTGTTGTGAAATGAAATACGTGGGATTCATTCCTATTGGTAAGATACAAAAACACATAGTTTCCTTTAATGGCCATTAATATTTGAAATTAAGACAGAGGCCTTCAAAAAAAAAAAAAAGAAGAAGAAGCAATTCATTGTGGAGATCAAAGCAGAAATACTGTATTTCTTAATTTATTCTTTTTTGCCTCACATATTGCAGATGGTCTTTAGCCGTGGAGAGTGGTAACGCTTTCCACCAGAAGCTAACCTCTATTTTCAGACACAACATGGTCCTGAAAATGTATGCCAAAGGTCACTCTGATAAAAGTGAACAGTTAAAACAATCGCCCTGGACAGCATGTCCAAGAGGTGACTATATATAATCATATTAAACTTCATCCTGGAGACATGCTCTTCAGCAGTATATGTTCAGTATGGTGTGCATGTACATTAAATTTATTTTCTTTTATTACTGATCATCGTAGATCATTTACAGTCCTAGAGCTGATGGGCATCTGACTGGGGTTAAAGAGTGGGTGCTTCTGATACGTCAAATTACTTTCATTTTGGTTGCAACTGTATTAAGTTTATGAAACCTACAATTCTTTTCATGGCACTAGAACTTGCTTTTTTCCTTTTCCATTCATATTTAAAGAAGAAAAGCAGAAGTTAGCAATATAGCAAAAAAGCAAATACATCAAAACACACTTCTATATCAAGACAGCCATTCTGCTGAAAAGGAAGTAAGCAGCAACAAAGGGTAACTCTCAGTCACAAGTAGTCACGCCCAATCCTCAGCTGACACACACAACATGCAGTACGTAACAGGCAATTCTGGAGTGTCAACCTATAATATGCACAAATACATGACTCTTAGAAATATCAAATATATGAAAGGTGAGCACTACTTATGTCATACGACAATTACAGTATCCCTTGGTGTGGACAGATCAGGCATTATTCTCCTGAAACAAGGAAAGAAATGATGTAAAGGAAATCAAGAGTATAGAGCAGTGAATGGAGAAGGCATCCCTCAGAGACACATGCACTCAAAAAGCAACCCAATGTGTACAATGATGTCCCTGGCCAGCCTACAAGCAAGTGTCCTGAGAGTTCTGGATCTGTGATGACAGAGGTGCTGAGTTTCTGTCCCTGAAAAGGAGGAGGAAATGAAAAGCAGCTCTCTGCAGAAGTGCTCCAATCTGATCTTCAGTTACCAAGTGGATAGGTGCATACAGGTATCAGAAAGGAAGGCACACTGATCATCTCTCTCAATTCAAATCAGAGCTGCTCAGTTCTGTACTGGTTAGTGCACCTGTTATCAGACTTTCTCTTTACCTGCAATATCAGGTTTTCTCAACCTCGGCACCACAGACATGTGCGGCAGATCATTCTTTGTTGTGGAGCTGCTGTCTGTGCAGTAGTGTCTTTAGCAATGTCCCTGGTGTCTACTCGTGAGATGCCAGTAGCACCCTCCCCCCAGTTTTCCAAAATTGTCCAAAAAGATTGCAAGACATTCACCAATGGCCTGGGCAGAAGGGGATTGGGGAGGCAAATTCACTGAACCCCAACCCGCCCCAGTGAGATGCATAGCCTCAGATGATCAGGATTTTTTAAAGCCCAGATACAAGTTTTGTACATATGGGTCTGTTGGAAGGATTCAAGTTCACATAACTGCAGCTCAATTGGTCTCTCTGTGCCACACCTACAGAGACGGTACACCTGCTCAACCCATCTCTGCAGACTGAGACTGCTGGAGTTAGAACTCCTATCAGCAATCCCAAACGCCCAAGTTAATTATGCATCACATTGTCAATCAGTGATTTCTGAAACTGGAATCATGTCACAAGTTAAGAAAAGAACCACAATTCCCAAGTTTTGCTTCAATAGTCATTTAGCAAATCAAGTGTTCTTTAATGTTCTTGAGATGCGGTGACTAAAATTAGATATCACCTAAATGGCAGGCAATGGAGCAGTAGTTAATTAAAACAGTACATCCCTCCATCACTATAAAGGCCACAAACAATAAATACTGGAGAGGGTATGGAGGAAAGGGAACCCTCCTACACAGTTGGTGGGAAAGTAAATTGGTGCAGCCACTATGGAAAAGTATATGGAATTTCCTTAAGAAAAATAAAACTAGAGTTACCATATGATCCAGCAATCCCACTCCCGGGCATATATCCAGAGAAAACTCTAACTTGAAAAGATACATGCACCCTAAGGTTCATAACAGCACTATTTGTAATAGCCAAGACATGGAAGCAACCTAAATGTCCAGCGACAGATGAATGGATAAAGAAGATATGATACATATATAAAATATAGTATATATACACATACGTATATAGTAGAATACTGCTCAGCCATAAAAAAGAATGAAATAATGCCATTTGCCACAACATGGATGAACCTAGAGATTACCGTAGTAAGTGAAGTAAGTCAGATAGAGAAAGACAAATATCATATGATACCACTTATATGTGGAATCTAAAATATGACACAAATGAACTTATTTACAAAACACAAACACACTCACAGACATAGAAGACAAACTTACGGTTATCAAAGGGGAAAGGGGGTTGGGGAGGTGTAAATTAGGAGTTTGGGATTAGCAGATACAAACTACTATGCATAAAATAGATTAACAACAAGATCTTAACTGTGTAACACAGGGAACTATATTAAGCATCTTGTAATAACCTATCATGAAAAAGTATATGAAAAAGAACATATGTATATGTATAACTGAATCACTATGCTGTACTGTACACCAGAAACACAACATTGTAAATCAATTATAATTTTTAAAAAACAGTATATCCTTAGGTAGAATGGTATATCATCACTAATTTCTATTTTTTTGAAGAATGTATAATGACCTGGGGAAATGCTAAGGACATAGTGATCAATGCACAAACTAGTGTTTACAATTCTATAAGTATATATGCATATGTCACGTTCAAAATATATGAACATACTGTTATCACTGGTTACCTCAGGGTGATAAGATTTTGGTGGTTTCTATTCTCCTCTTTTTGTCTTTAATTTCTAAATATTCTTCCTTGAACAGTTAACTGTTTTATAATTTAGAAGACACAAATATTCTGTGAAATATGCTATATATTAATCTGTCTAAAATAAAAATCAAAAATTGATTTTTACATGTTTCCTTCTCCTATAAAAACCATCCTAGGGTGGAAGGTATAGCTCAAGTGGTAGAGCACACGCTTACCATGCATAACGTCCTAGGTTCAATCCCCAGTACCTCCTCTAAAAATAATTAAACCTAATTAACCTCTCCACCACTGCCAAAATAAAATAATTAAATGGTGTAATAATAAATAAATAAAATATTTTTAAAACCATATATGTTAAATTATCAAGTGATGTTTTTCTCAGAGGAAGTGGCTGCAAAACATGGCCACTATCATGACTGTATTTTTGAATCTGAACTACCTCCTTCTTCCTGTGGTACCAATGGAAAAACACGAACTAGACAACATCCCTTCCCAACGGTCCGGATCCTCTTTGACCATGGGGTGACAAATGCTGGTACTACTTCGTGGATCTCTGAGAACATTAGTTTCTAAAACAACAACCACAAAGGACAGAAGTCTCCACTCCAAAGTGAACTCACGAGTCCAAGTCTAAGGCGTGACAAGCATCTTGAGGAGATGCTGGGATCTGTGACTGAGACTGGGAAGCACTGAGGACTGGAGGCTCGGTGAGGATGCTGGCCCTGACGGTACGTGCGTCCTCGGACCTGATGGCCAGGTGAGAGGACAGAACGTTAGAGGGGACGGAAGCTCTCTGAGGGACAAGGCCACATTAGGGCAGAGGTGTGTCAGAGGTGCACGACAGGGCTCCAGCAGGTGGCAGTAAAAGCTAAATCAGGCATGCAAATTAGCTCAGGTCCACCAAGTCCAGGGCCCAGCAGGAAGGTGAACCATCTTGTCTTTGTCACTCTCAAGAGTCACATTCTTCCTTGTAGAAGCATCCATACATCTAAACCAGGAAAACAGAAAACGGCTTGGGATGACGTGAACAACAGTCAGGAACAAACTTCACTGCCAGGGGCAACACCCTGAGCTTTGCTATAATTCCTCAGAAGAGGGACAGACTGGTGGTTAACGTTTGCTTTGATCCTTTCATTGTTGCTTGGGAGGTTCTAAAGAACGGTTTCAGATACTTTGGGCTACTTGTCTCCGATGTGGATGCAAAAGCAGGCGAGCTTGGGCCACCACATGAAGAATTTCAGAGCAAGAATTTCCTGGAAAGGAAGGCTGTCAAACCCAGAGACACTCACTGCAGAGGCCAGAACGTCTCCTTCTGAAGCATAATGTGATGGAAAACCAGGCAGCCAGGAGGCCACTGAGTTGGAGGGAATACACTCTGCCACCCCGTCTAGTGCTCAGTTTCTCTTGGGCTCGTTTCACTCATCAGCAGAACGAAGGTCTCAGGCAAGATAAATTCTAAGGCTCTCTCCAGTTCTGCGATTTCAGGGACCCATCAATTCTTAACCACACAGACGACGTCTCTGCCCGCACAGGATGGGTGAGGTAAGACAGGATCCAAATTCAACTCAACTCACTGCAGCAGTGCTGAATGCATCTGTCTTGGGACAGAGAGAAGGCTCTTCCGATTCCCCCAGTGGCTTCCCCACACCAGAATTCTGACACTTTCCATTTGTCACTATGTCCGGTGTAGCAGGGTGACTCACTGGCTGCTCCTTAGGCGTCTAGCCTTGTGTTCAGCCAAGCATGCTGTATGACCTGTTTTGCCTTCTCTGGAAATCGTCTTGCTTGATGAGATGCAGAGCTGTGCAAAGAGTGGTACAAGGAAACAGCAACAAATGATCGGTTTCCCTACCTTACTTTTCCACACCAGGGTCAAAGGCAGTAAGAAACAAGCATGGCACTCAACCATACCTGGCTTGGGCACCACAGCCTCTAAGAAATGCATTCCCAGGGCCAGCCAGGGCTGCTTCACTTCTTTCCAGATAAGCAAGGGGAGGGGGAGGGTTATTTTTGGTGTGGCTGGATGAGAACTCCATTTTCATCATTTTTATTCTTTCTGTGATATTATTTCTTAAAAGCAACGCTCTTTGCATCTCATTTTGGGGCTACGCTCACATTGATCAAAGATAATGACATTCTTAGCAAGCAAAAGATACCATTTCTCAGCTCAGTATTCTAGGACGATGCGTTGGAGCAGATTTTAGGAGAGGCTGGGAAGTGGGGGAAGGACTGACTCGCGTTGCTGTGGCAACTTCTACACAAAGCTAACAGTACAATTGCCCTGCTTCTGAGTGAGTGCGGTTCTGCCTCTTAAAATATCTTCGGTTTCTGTGATGCAGAGATGCTTTTAGGCAGGTCTGTGGTGGGGGGTGATTTCTCTCTCACTGTCTCAGGTCAGGCTGAGATGAACCCTCTTCATAGATACGGTAAGTGGAGTTTCAAAAGCTATTCCAGGTGCACCTGGATGGAGCAAGGTGTGCCACGCATGAAGGCATCCTACTCCAGGAATCAGCATTGTCGGCCCCTTGCTAGAAGCTAATCATTTGGGGGAGGGGGCAGGGTCACCACCATAATGTTCTCAGCACACAAGCCAAGAAGCTACCCGGCAAACGTGTTCTGTAACACTCCGAGTGGTTCATCCCCTTCATGCAACACGTTTAAGGTGCTCGCACAATTTGTGAAGCTTTGTGGTTCTAGTCTCAGACAACTGTCAGACTTACAACAGGTACAGAGAGCATCCATTCTCTGCAGGGCAGTGGGAAATGCCCTCTGGACGGCAGGCATTGGGGGAGGGCGGGGTTGCTGCCAGCAAAGATGCAGGAATCACAGAGCAGGCCCTCAAGCGCTTCATCACAAATAGGGGGAAAAAGTGTAACTGACTGATGAGAACCTGCACCACAATTATCCACCTCCTCCCCATCGACTGCATCCATCACATCACTGCCAAGGGGGTCTTCTAAAATGGACTTCATCCTCCCCAGGAATCAGCAACGGGCTCCCACTGCTCACAGAATAAAGCTGCACTCGTTCACATGGAATCCTAAGCCTTCTTTCACGTGGCCCCAATTGCACTGCCACCATTTTTCTTCTGGAAGCCTCCCCCAACATACACATCCCTTGGTCTCCAGGGCCTCTGACCACATCTGCATTCCAACCACCACGCCATCGTTCTCACCTCTGCTGCCACCATGCTGTTTGTACTGTGGCCTTGCCGGACTGCCCTGGCCCTCTCCACACTGGCAAGCCCTTCTCAGCTTTCACAGATGACCTGACTTTTCAAGAAGCCAACCCTGATCTTCCCTGCCTTTGCATTCTTTTGCCTGTTTTAACATTTGTAATCTGTTGTTTCTATGCCTATTTTCTTCCCTGAGGGTGAAGAGTGTGCCTTATTCAACTCCACATTCTCCACAGAGCTTTGTACAGAGCAACCCTCTAAAAGCACCCACCCATTGCATATACACATACACACCCACCCTGCAGATGTGGGCAGGTGCCTGTGTGTGATAGGCACCTAGCCCCATACACCCAATTAAGCCTTGGCAGTTGTGGGAGAGACTAGACTAGGTTCAGATTAGGTGGGGCTTATCTAAGAAAATTAGATGAAGGCGGTGTCTTGAGCACTGTTTTGCAGGAGAGAAAGAACCTGCTTTTGCAAAGAAATGAAAGCACATTCCAAACACTGGGGAACCAGTATGTGGAAAAGCTGGAGGGCAGGAATGAAGGAGCCATATGGAAGTTGGTTTGCCTGAAATGTCGAGTATTAGCTGAGACGTTAAATGTGTTTGAGGGGGAATGAAAGATTATTTTTAAAGCATCCTAGTCTATTTACTTTTCTTTCTTCCATGAAGGCTGACTGATATAATGGAAGGAATGAGAGCTCTGGAGCTGAGCAGCCTGGCTTCTCAACTGTAGCTCCTTTTTGTTTTCACTTTCCATACTCTATTCTTTGGGCTCAAGTCACTCTATCCAGTATGACCATTACTTTTAAATGCTTCTTTTGGCCCAAAGGGCAGCCTTGATTTAGCACCTATAATTTATAATCCTGGTTCAGTATCTTTGGGGCTCATAGCCACCACTTTAACTATGAAATAGAGTTCACAGAAGAAAAGAGGCATTTAAAATAGCAAAAGAGAGCTTTCTTTACTAGTTATAGATATTGTTGAGATTTGCTTTGAACTGGAATTAAATTCTTACATGTGTTCAATAAGTTATGATGTAACAGGGGGAAATGTGGGTAAGTTTTTGTCTATATGCAGCATTTGAGGTAGCTCTCTATGACATATCATTTAATCTGTACTATAAGCCATTGCTCCCATTTTGCAGATAAGAAAACTGAGGCTTGCAGAATTTGAGTAATTTGTACCACACAGATAGTGAGCAACAGAAATGAACTTTATAGACAGGCTCAGCTCCAATCAAATGCTAAAATGACTGCAGTCCTTTCTTCCACTTCACTCTGAATTATCTGGAATTGGAGCACCCCGGGTGGTTCTAGCTGTAAAACTGTTAACAGGCTTGCTGTAAAAATTCCTCAAAACATTCACGATGTCTCTCTACCACCGAGAGGAGGAATGAGGTGCACACTGGTTAAGATAATTGGGTCAGGATGCCCTAGTTTGTACTCTGGCTCTGTTTGCTTAGCTGGTTCATTTGCTGCCCCTCCTGACTCCCAAAGTTGGGGGACTCTGTCCCCCCAGCCAGCTAAAGCAGGAGGCACTGCCTTGTTGCTCCAGCAGGCAGGCTTTCTAGCAATCAAGAGAGCAATTTCCTCACCATGTACCCATATGGCATCTCCCTTTTCCCTGAATCTCCTTCACACTCCTTGCCACCAGACAGTTTTTGCTCTCTCTGAATCCCCTCAGACACTGACCTAACAGCATGTCTTTGAAACTAGGTTCTGAAAGACTACGTACTTTCATTACCAAGCTGTGTAAGTTTTTTTTAAACAGCAGTGAAATGGAAAACTTGCCCAGGATCTGACTCGCAGATCATGCCCCTGACCCCACATCAGGGCCTCGCAAAACAAAAAAGGAAGAGATGTACTTCCGGCTCGCAAGGCATTTCCAAGAATAAAACCCATGCCTTCAAAGCAACCCTTGTGAGAGCTACAAACAAGTGCCTCGTTATAGGATACAGCTCCTTGGATGCTGTTTGTCTCTACTTGTTTTGAGGAAGACTGCAGGATATGTTGGGGCAGACTTCAGGGAGGTGGATACCAAATGTGGGTGCTTAAAAAAATAGGATTTGGGTAGCCCAAGGAGAAAATACACAACATTCAGGAAATAACAAATTTGGAACACTTCCTCACTTTAATTCCCCGTCTTTCCCTAAGGTATCTGGAATCAGACCACCCTGGGTACAAAATGAACCTGGAGTCCAACACAAATGAACACATAGTTTTATAATATCACACTACTGCTTCTCTTTGCTTAACAAACCGTTTTCTTCATTTGTACTGATGAAAATGGACTGCCTTCTTTCCACCTAGGGGGCAATCCCAAGTCACCTGGACAAGCTGGCCGATAATCAAAACTGTTTAGGACTGTGTGTCTCAGTGGCCCAGGGAAGAGGGACCACCTGGCACACGATCACTCAGGGACCTCATTATGCCTGTGGATTCCTGGATGCCATCCCAGACCTCCTGAACCTGAATGCTGGACTGGGGCCAGAGAATACGCATGTTTAACAAGTTCCCTCGGGGATCCTTGTACTGAAGAGGGAGAACTACAGGTTTAAGTTTCTGGAGCTGAGATCAATCACTCACCTGTGCCCAGGTGTCACAAAACGCACCTCCGAGTCCCCGAGCAAGCAGAAGCTGCCCGTGGGGCTTTAGAGAAAGCCTGAGGTTACAGGATTATCTGGAGAATCCATACTGGTATCTGCAATTAGTGTCTCTCTCTTTGAGATATGCAGCAAGCCCTTTCAGACCTACTGCCTGCTGCATCAGAGGAGGATGGGAGGGCGGGAAGAGGGGGGACAGGGAGAAAGGAGAGGCACTCAGTCCACCACCTCAGAGACTACAACAGGGACCCCTTCCCTTTGCCGACTCCACAGCCAGCCCTGCGGGGAGACCTGGGTGAAAGCCCCATTTCTCAGGCTTGTGACGGGCACACCCTAGCAGGCTGATTTGCTCACTGGCAGGCTGCTTCTCTTGCGAGGAGCAGGGATGGAGCAAGTACGAGTGCAGTCTTACAGCAATCCCGAGAGGCTGTCTGTGATCCCAGCCCGTGGCTCCTGGGTGGGAAGGGGAGGACGGTGATGCCAAAAGGCCACCTTGAAGACACAGGCCTTCTCAGCTTTTCTCCAAAAAGAGGCTTCCCATATTGGTTTTTTGTGTCTCCTTCTCTTCTCATGATTAATTTTCCCAAGGATTTATAAATTTTATTAGTGTTTTTAAAGAGCAAGCTTTATTTCTGAATTTTGGCTTTCTTGATTTTTCTCTGGTCTACGTCTATTTCCCGCTTTATTACTTTCTGTTCCAGTCTTTATTATTTTCTTCCACTTTGATTTAACTTGACATTCCTAAGTTCTGGAGATAATGTTTAGATCCTGGACTCTTGGCATTTCATCTTTTCTCACATGCACACTTTACTGTAAACATTCTTTTCTATTCATAATTTTTACTGAACCCCATAAATTTTGATATGCCATGTGTTCACTGCCATTCAGTCCCAAATATTTTCTCATTTCCACTGTAACTTTTTCTTTCACTTATAGACTATTTAAAAATATAGTGCTTAATTTCTAAACACTTGACAATTTTCCAGTAATCCCCGTATTACTAATCTCTAACATACTTCCATTGTCATTGAGGAATATTCTGTGAGATTTTATAATTACTTTGAGTCAGTATATGGTTGATTTTAGATCAGCCTTTATATAATGAATTATTTTCTTTAAGATCAAATCAGCCTTTATAGAGTTCTGGTCAAGATGGTGGAGTGATAGGACCACAAACTTGCCTCTCCTTGCAACGATAAGGAACCCACAACTGAATGCTAAATAGCCATCGAAAAAAGACTGGAACCTAGCAAAAAAGAGATCTTCTACAACTGGAAACATAAAGAGAGAACCACAGCAGGATGATAGGAGGGGCATGCTCACTATATAATTGGTCCCCATAACACCCGGGTGGGCAACCCACAAGGTGAAGATTTGTTAAGTTGCAGAGACCCTCCCGCAGGAGTGAGAGCTCTAAGCCCCACTCAGGCTCCCCAGGTTGGGTCCCAGCTTTGGGAAGAGAAGGAGACCCCAGGACATCTGGTTTTGAAGGCCAGGGGGCTTGGCTGTGGGAGCCTCAGGGGGCTCGAGGAAACGGAGACTCTATTCACTTGAGAAGCATACACGGAAACTCATGTGCACCAGGTCCAAGGACAGAGGCAGTGATTTCATAGGAACCTGGGCCAGACCTGCCTGCTGGATTTGGAGGGTCTCCTGGGGATGTAGGGGACGGCTGCGGCTCACTCAGGGGACATAAAAGCTGGTGGAGGACATTCCAGGAGTGTTAATATAAATGAGCTTTCCTGGAGGCTGACATCTTGACTGGATCATTAGCACTAAGACCAAGCCCCACCCAACAGCCTGTAAGGAAGCCTCAGGCCAAACAACATACAGGGTGGGAACACAGCCTCACCCATCGTCAGACTTACTGAGCCAGAAAGTCCTCTAGGCACAGCCCTACCCACCAGAGGTCCAGGACCAAGCTTTACCCAGGATCCGGCAGGCACTGGCTCCTCCTGCCAGGAAACCTGCATAAGCCTCTAGTCCAGCCTCACCCACCAGGGGCAGATTCCAGAAATAAGAACACAGTAACCCCAAAGCCTGTGGAAGGAGTCCACAAACACACAGAAAGATAGACAATATGAGGCAGCAAAGGAATATCTCCCAGGCCAAGGCACAAGATAAAATCCCAGAAGAAGAAATAAGTGATGAGGAGATAGGTAATTTATCTGAGAAAGAGTTTAAAGTAATGATGGCCAAGATGTTCAGAGAACTTAAAGAGGAGTATAGATGCACAGAGTGAAGTTTTTAGGAAAGAGTTGGAAAATATAAAGAATACCCAGAGATGAAGAATAAAATCACTGAAATGAACAATACACTGGAAGGAACCAAGAATAGACTAAATGAGGCATAAGAATAGATCAGTGAGCTTGAAGACAGATTAGTGGAAATTACTACTTCAGAACAGAAAAAAAAAAAAAAAGAATAAAAAAGGAATGAGGATAGTTTAAGAGAACTCTGGGACAACATGAAGCACTCTAATATTCGCATTATAGGGGTCCCAGAAAGAGGAGAGAGAGAGAAAGGATCTGAGAAAATTTTTGGAGAGATAATAACAGAAAACTTCCCCAACCTGGGAAAGGAAACAGTCACCCAAGTCCTGGAAGCACAGAGAGTACCACACAGAATCAACCCAAAGAGGAACACACCAAGGCACGTAGTCATCAAACCGACAACAATTAAGGATAAGGAGAAAACATTAAAACTAGCTAGAGAAAAGCAACGAATAACATACAAGGGAACTCCCATAAGGTTATCAGCTGAGTTTTCAGCACAAACTCTACAGGCCAGAAGGGAGTGGCATGGATATATTTAAAGTGATGCAAGGGGGTAACTTACAACCAAGAACACTCTATCCAGCAAGGCTCTCATTCAGACTTGATGGAGAAATCAAAAGCTTCAAAGATAAACAAAAGCTAAAAGATTTCAGCACCACCAAACCAGCTTTACAACAAATGTTAAAGGACCTTCTCTAGTCATCAAACCGTAAGAAAAGAGAACAAAAAGAAGAAAGAGAAAAAAAAAAGAGAGAGAGAGACCTACAAAAGATTGCTTTGGCTGTTGGGGGTCTTTTGTCGTTCCTTACAAATTTTGGAATTATTTGTTCTAGCTCTGTGAGGAATGTCGCAAGTATTTTGATGGGGGTTGCATTGGCTCTGTGGATTGCTTTGGGTAGTGTGGCCATTTTGATAGGTGTTGATTCTTCCAATCCAAGAGCACAAGAAAGCTCTCCATTTCTTCGTATCATTTTGGTTTTCAGAGTATAGGTAACCTCCTTGGTTAAGTTTATTTCTAGGTATTTTGTTGTTTTTGATGTAATGGAAATGTCTCGGCCGGTTATAAAATTCTGGATTTTGAAGTGAAAAAAAAAAAAGTGAATGAAGGGCTGCAAATGGCAAAATAGCCTTCTTTTTCATAGGTGAGTTGTATTTCACTATATATATCTATATCTATATATCTATATATCTATCTATATCTATATCTATATCTATATATATATATATGCATCTCCATTATCTATTCAACTATTGATGTGCACTTAGGATGCTTCCATATCTTGACAGTTATAAATAATGTTGCTGTTAATAGCAGGGTATATGTTCCTTTTTGAGTTAATTCTTATTTTCTGCTTGGCTTTATTCCTTTGATAACTATGTAAGTTTAAAAAGCTAAAGCTCTAAACGTTCTTAGAAACAATGAACAGTACATATATGTAAATTTAAAAATATATGGACAGTAAAAAAAAAAAAAAAGATCTATCAAGCCATGAAAGACATGGAAGAAACTTAAAAGACATATTACTAAGTGAAAGAAGCCAGTCTGAAAAGGCTACAAACTGTACGATTCCAACCAAATGACATTCTGGAAAAGGCACAGCTACAAAAACAATAAAAAGATCATGGCTTCCAGGGGTTTAGGGAGAGGCAGAGAGGGAGGAATGAAAAGATGGAGGACAAGAGATTTTTAGGGCAATGAAATTATTATGTATGATACTATAGGGGTGGTTAGATGTCATTATGCATTTGTCAAAGCCCATAGAATGTACAACATCAAGAGTGAAC
Source organism: Camelus bactrianus (assembly GCF_048773025.1). Lineage (NCBI taxonomy): Eukaryota > Metazoa > Chordata > Mammalia > Artiodactyla > Camelidae > Camelus > Camelus bactrianus. The sequence continues at coordinate 5,779,373 of NC_133575.1, forward strand.
CCTAACACAAACTATGGACTTTGGTTGATAATAATGTGCCCATGTTGGTTCATCGATTGTACCAAATATGCCACACTGATGAGGGAGGCTGAGGGTAGGGGAGTATATATATGTCGGTGGGGAGGGCTATGTGCGATCTCTCTATTTTCTGCTCAATTCTGTCGTGAACCTGAAACTGCTCTAAAATAATAAAGTCTATTTAAAAACAAGAAAGATCATTCTTAATATAATTATTTTTAAGTGATTCTTTATATAATTAATTAATAATAAAATTGTGTATATATATTTATATAAATCACATGTCATACAAATATCACATATATTGTGTATATGTAAATATCATATACAGTATATACATAATATACTGTAAATATTGCATATAATATAAATATATAACATTTATAACTATTAATATAAGGAATGTATATAATGATTCTAAGTACACAAATCATAAAATATGTTTATATCTAAATTTTGTGTTTTTCATATTTAATATATAAATTATTCTTTTGAATTTATGTATAGTTCTACAGAAATGTATACATTCGTATTAATCTAAATATAGTGTTTTTTATATGTTTCTAGGATTCTTTGTATATAGATAAATCTAATCTATGCTGGATTATTATCATGCCTTTTCTCCTCATTTTAAAAGAAAATAAAACATTTTTATGGTCCCTGGGCACTGGGCCGCCTACACCAAGGAGAAGTCTGTGCTGCTCCCAAGATGGTTATGAAGGTATAATACTGTCTTCCAGGAGATGGAATAAGTGGATGTTCTGCCCTGGAGGACATGAGACATCATAAACCCAGCAGGATAGCAAGCACAGCCCATGGGGACTCAGCAAATGTTTAATGATGATCTCTGATGTTATTCATTTCCGTGCACTTTTATGTGGCTCACTTTGAGATGTATTAGATCCCCAAATCCAAGGAATTTAATTGAATTTCTCTGAGAGTTCAGGTACACATATCACCAGCAGACAAATAGGGGTAAAGCCCTGGGGAATTCTGTCCTTCCCTGCAAGAGAAGAGTGAGTTTCTTGCAGCTTGATTTTCCCCGTTAGAAATCGCCCTGCTCGTGATGGATGTTGATGGTGTGGGCACAGTGCTCTGCTTGTCTGCACGTTTGATGTTAGGAATAAGTTTGGAAGATTTCATTCTCGTATTTCTACACTGATGCACGGAGTCCAATAAAAAAATGTGAAATGGTGTGAAAAAAAGCCTCAATGGGTGATTACGTTCATTGGAAATAATTTATCACTTGCTGAAAAGTGAGTGATCTTCATCAGATGGAACATAATGTTTGCCAGAGCACTTCCTTGTCAAGGAAGGTTAGGAAACAAAGGAGCAAGGGTTGTCCTGGAAACAAACATGAGGTCTCTCTAATACCAATGACTTCTCCTTCATATCAGTTTGGAAGAATAATACCACATGATCAAGAAAAAAGAAGAAAAATGACCATGTGTGATACAGTGATTTATAAGAAATATATATTTGGTCCTTCAGATGACCAAAATCTATTTCATATATATATATGTATATATCTACACACACACACACACACACACACACACACACACAGTCTTTGTCCACATTTCCTGGCTCATAGCTCCCAAAACCCTTGGAATTTCGTAAGTGGTAAGAGCCAGAAAGGTGCTTTTTGTTAGGTTAATGACGTGACTTTTGGAACCTACCTAAGGATGGGGGCTGGCTGCCAGGAGAGCCAACCTTGTGATTAGAGGGTTGGAACTTCCAGTCCTACCCCAGACCTCCAGGAGGGTCGAGGGGCTGGAGGTTGAATCAATCACCTGTAGCCAGTGGCTCAATCAATCACATCTCTGTAACGAGGCCTTCACAAAACCAAGAAGGACAGGGTTCAGAGAGTTTCTGGCTGGTGAACAGGTCAAGATAGGTGGCAGTGGAGCTGCCTAGAGGGGACATGGACGCTCCGGGTCCTTTCCCCATACCCACCCTCTGCATCTCTTCTAGCTGCCTGTTCCTGAGTCAGATCCTTCTATAACAAAGCAGTAACCTGGTAAGGAAAATGCTTCTCTGATTTCTGTGAGCCACTCTAGCAAATTATTTGGATCCAAGGAGGAGGTCGGGGGTGCCTCTAACTTACAACCATTCGGTCAGAAGCACAGGTAATAACCCGAACTTGCAATCTGACATTCTGAGCGGGAGAAAGCAGTCTTATAGGACTGGACCCTTAACCTCTGGGGTCTGATGCTACCTCTGGGTAGATAGTGTCAGAACTGAGTTGAATTGGAGGACACCCAGCTGGTGTCCCAGAATTGCTCGGTGTTCATGTGGGGTCACCCCTCCACACACACACACACACACACACACACACACACACACACACACACACAGAGGAATTGGTACCAGAACCCATTTACCATGTTTTGGTTGTACGACTGAATTTTCTTTCCGAATGGAAAATATCAAAACTATTTTAGGAATGCGACCTCATGTGAAAACAAGAAGCAAGCAGGCTAGGCTGAGGTGGCAGATTCCTAATGTCCCTAACTTGAGAAGACAGGGTTGTAGTTTTTCACTTATCTGAATAAAAATAGCAACAACAGGAAAACCACAAGGGAGCTACACTACTCCTGTCATTACCTACTCTTCATTTCCAGCGAGAAGAAGGTGGAATTCTCCATTAAAAGCCGAGATTTTGCAGCACCATTCCTGGGAAGCAGCTTACACAGCCCACTGGAGGAGGACTTTGGAACTATGGTTATAACCTGACTTATAATTTTTTTGTTCATCTTTAGCTACTGTGCTGCCAGCCCCTTGCTGGCTTAGCCTGGGGCATTAAGAGTTACTGTTTCTTTCCCCTGTTTCAGTAGCTGTAACTAGGGCAGAAGTAACAATTTTCAAATACTTTGCAATAAATCAATACAAATCCCAGATGATACTGTATGAGCTTCCAATTACTCTGTAGCAAATTACCACAAACGGAGTGGCTTAAAGCAACACAAATTCCTTATCTTACAGTTCTGGAAGTTGGAAGTCTTAAAAATCAATGTGTCACCAAGACTGGTTCCTTCTGGAGGCGAGGCCCTGAGAATCCACTCCCTTGTCTCTTCATTGCTTCTGAGGACCATCTGCATTACCTGGCTCAGGGCTCCTTCCACTGTCTTCGAGCTCAGCCGTGTAGTACCTGATCTCTGCTTTCACTGTCACATCTCCTTCACTGATTCTAACCCCCTTCCCCCTGCTTATAAGGACCCCTGTAATTACATTAGGTCCACCCAGATACTCCACAATAATCCTCCCCATCTCAAAATCCTTAACTTAACCACATCTGCAAAGTTCCACATTCATGTGTCTTGAGACTTGGGACATAGACATCTTTGGGGGAGAGGGGTACATTATTTCATCCACCACAAACAACAAACAAATTGTCTACATTTATCAGATCAGAAGACTGAGAGTGAAGAATTCTCAGGATTGTTTATCCATAGACGTGAAAGCTAAATATGCCTCTGCCCTGGGGTCCTTTCCTTCTAAGGAAACTCCATGAGCAACAAGGAATGCATGGCTGATAAAGATGAATTGAGCTCCTGGGACTGTCTAGTGGAATCCTGCACACACCAGCTCTGAGCCAGGGTCATCTCATAGAATATCACAGTCAGTCCAGTGGACGCTTTTAGGGATAGTGACACATTCCATGTCTACACTCACGCAAGAACTTCTCCCTTGGGTGGGAATATTACTTGTAATAATACTAAATCCAAGTCTCGGGACTTAACACAGTGCTGGTTCATTTCTCACTTGTGTAATGTCCTGGGGCAGCTCTTCTCCAGGTGACCTGGGATTCCTTTAATCTGTGGCTCAGCTTCTGTAGTTACCATGCTTGTTTAGAACAAACCAAGTAGGCAAGGTCACAGGAGGTCTTCCTGGACCAGTCCAATGGCACACATGACTTCCACTCACATTCCAGTGACTGGAACTCAGCCACTGACTGATCACAGCCAAGTGCTGGGAAACAGCTCCCAGGAAGAAGAGGACACTGATGTGGAGACTTGCTAGCAGGCTGTCACTGTACCCCTAGGACACTGGCAAAATGCCTTCTGAGCAAGATGAAAAAAAAAAAGTATTCTGTAAGTGGATCTTTTATCATGCATTTGAGAAAAAAAGAGTATGTAGCTCTCCTTTGTCTGTGACACTGCTGAACGACGGTGACCAGCTGAGCAACCCTGGAGTCTACTCTAGACCCGGTTCTCAAATGATTCAAATCAAAGAGAGATCAAAAGAAGTGCAGAGAAAGTGGAATATTATTGCAGAGGCATCAAATCAACATACAGCTCACTTTGAAATTTTGCAAATGAAAACTCATTCTTTTACTTTGCGAACAGTGTGACTAACTGGCTATTTCTATGAAGGAAAAAAAGAATCTTGACCTTTACCTCACACCAAATGCACAAGTTAACACAAAATGCATCATATACGAAAGAGCTAAACCTATCAAATTTCTAGAAGAGAACATAAGAGAAAAATCTTTAGGAAATCTGATAAGGTGAGGATTTTTAAATCAGGACACAAAAGGTACAATTATTTTAATTTTATAAAATCAACATCATCAAGATTAAAATTTTTTGCTCTCTGAAAGACACAGGGAAGAAAATGTAAAGGAGGAGGAGGATATAGCTTAGTGGTAGAGTGTGTGCTTAGCATGCAGGAGGTTCTGGATTCAATCCCCAGTGCCTCCATTTAAAAATAAATAAACCTAATTACCTCACTAAAAATAAAATTTTAAAAAAGGACAGAGTGCTCTGAAGTATTTGAGGGGGAGGGTATAGCTCAGTGGTAGAACACGTGCTCAGCATGCAGGAGGTCCTGGGTTCAATCCCCAGTACCTCCATTAAAAAATAAATAAGTAAGTATATAAGTTAATTAATGAATTAACCTAATTAATTCCCCCCTCATAAAACAAAGAAAAAGAGAAAATGCAGAAGAAATCCACAGACTGGGAAATTTTTGCAAAAGCACATCTGACAGAGGGCTCATATCCAGAATATATGGGTAAGGCTTATAATCAGTAATGAGGGGACAACTCAGTTTGTTTAATGTTTGGAATGGACACCTCAAAAGAGAACATATTTAGCCAATATGCATATGAAAAGATGCTCAGAATCATTAGTCAGGGAAATCCAAATTAAAAGTTCCTACGCACCTACCGGCATTGCTCAAGTTAAAAAGATGACAATAACAAGTACTGAAGAAAATGCAGATCAAGTGGGACTCCCACCCACTACGGACAGGAATACAAGACGGTTCTTACAAAGTTATATGCGCACTCACCATATGACCCAACCATTCCACTCCAAGGCATCTACTAATGTGAAGTGAAAATGTATGTCCACACAAAGACCTGAACGGGAATGGTAATAGTAGCTTTATCCACAACCAACAAAAACTGGAAACGAGCCAAACATCATTGAACAGGTAGGTAAGCAAATGGTGACATGTCCATAAAACTGAACCATCTTCAAGGAGAAAAAGGAAAGAACTAGGGGCACACAGAACAACATGGATGGACTTCAAAGCACGATGCTAAGTGAAAGAAGCCAGACACGAAAGCCTTCCCATACATCCTTCCCTGTATGTGATGTTTTAGAAGAGGCCAAACTGCGCACAGAGGCATTCCACCCTTGGTGTGAGGCCCTGCTGTTGCCATCTCTAAGTGCTTAATAGTTTTTGAAAACAAGGCTCCACATTTTCATTTTTCCCTGGACCCCGCAAATTATGCAGCTGGTCCTACTTGCTTTGACCAATGCAGTGCTTTTAAAAATAAGAACAAACGTAGACAGTTCACATCCTTACATGTCAGCATTACCTATGTTTTTGCACCTGGAGCTACTATTAACACAACTGCCTGACCCCAGAAGACAGTTTTTTGAGTCTTCAAAACTTGCAAAAGCATATTGGTCACTTGCTCTCAGAAATCACTACAAACAGAAGAGAAGATAAAGAGGCAGGGGTGTTAAAGAGGAAGAACCCAGTAGCCGCATTCACTCACCCCCCTTCATGGTTTAGTCCAGTCAATGGGCTGACGGCAGTCACAGGGGCCAAGGCTCCTGTGAGACGGGGACAGCTCAGCCTATCATCTTCCTGTGTGCATCCAGTTGTTCCAGGGACCAGCTGACTTTTTCGTTTTCTGTGTGGATGTTGTATTGGCACCCACCCAAGAAGGTTTGCTGCGGTGTGCCCAGGGGGAAGATGTCATCTCCTGTACTGGAGACTCTTAATAAATGTGGCTGGTTTCTAAAACGTGCCTCATGACCAGAATGGCTTCTTCATACCCTGTGGAGCTTCTGGCTCCCTTTTCAGAAATTGGTTTTATATACAAGATGACCACCAGCCCCACTATCTACAGAATTCCTGTATGTGGTGTGGGCTCATGAAATAAAAAGAAATCATGTTGTCAACTCCAAATAACAATCAACATCTGGAAAAACAAGTCATTCTCAATGCCATGCAAAGTGCCTTGGCTAAATCTGACAAAGAAATGGAAGGTTTTGTATTCAAATTGGCAGAGCACACTTGCCACTGAAATCTGCAGGGCAATCCCCAGAGTAACACGCATTGCCGTTAGTGTGGAGAGCCACTGACAAGAGTACAAATGAGTTTCCATCAGTGCCAATTATGGAAGCTGTCAAGCAGGAAAACTGCACTGCCAACTGCTTAAACACAATTCCAAAGGCAATTTTTAGTAGGAGAGGAGGGCTTTTTCATCAGGTGAACCTTCTTGAATTGATGCTGAGATTGACGCAGCAATTTCGGTGGTAAATTCTGATGGCATCTCCAAATTATCTCATGTTGTTAGCAATACACTCTATGCAGCCTTGCCCCTCCGTGTTGCAAAGAACTTAACAAGTACAAACTCATAATTCCACCCCACACAGCTGCGAGGTAGGTGGGTGGCAAGTTGTTGTTTTCTTTGTTTTACAGATTTTTGAAGAATGTGAGGGTGCAAAGGGTGGACATGCGTTTTATTTTTGAAGTCAGGGAGTTGCTATAGTGCCTTCTCTAGTGGTGAAGGAAATGGAGCTATAACTAAACACATTTACATTTAAGGCTCTTCTCTTCATTCTTCAGGTTCATGAGAATCAGAATCACACAGAAAAAGGGTAAGCAGTGAGCAGGCCTGTCAGTCTCTGAAGACTGGCATCAGCAGACCTTGAAAAGGGAAAAGGGGAAAGTAATTGATATTCTTCATGCCCTGAGGGAAAATGTTTGTGAGAAGTAAAGATTTCCCCATGTTCCAGTTGGTCTAGAGCAGAACTTGAATAATCTAAGAAGGTTAGACAGCACTGCATTGTAACAGGACCTGGATGGTAAGGTGGACATAGATTAGGGTGAGTATCTACGCACACATGCACGCACTGGGGGGAAGAGGGGCTTTTAAACTTATTCTGCTTTATCTAACTGACCCTTATTCCATAAAAATTCTTCTTCCACAAACATTAACTGAATGCTACAGATGAACTTTCCTCAAAACGTACTCTTTTCATCGTCTTTATCTTGTGTTCTAGTTAGTACTGTAGCACAACTAATTGTCCCAGATTTGTTCACAGTCTGGGGTTGGTGGAGAAACTCACCTCTGCTCCTCTCTGTCTTCACTGAGGCAGCATCTAAAGGCGGGGGGCTAGAATTAGCTGAAGAGTCCCTCACTCATATGTCTGGAGGTTGCTGCTGGCTGTTGACTAAGATCTCAGCAAGAGCTGCTGGTTGAGCAACTGGCACACGGACTCACCACACTCTTCAAGTGGCATGGGCTTCCTTACCACTGGTGCCTGATTCCAAGAGTGAATATTCAAGGCCAGGAGAAAGCATGACCTGGCCTAGGAAGTCACACAGCGTTACTTCCACCATATTTTATTTTTCCAGGTGGTCATAAAGCCCTCCTCAGGTTCAAGGGGAGAGACCAGACTCTACCTCCTGATGAGGAACAGCAAGTGTCTAGAAGAGCATACAGGACCAGAAAGCCAGCTGGAATCATGGTCTCCACCCTGCCAACTCACAGAGCAGCTGTCTATGATATTCTGTAACATCCTATTGCATCTCCAAAACACAAGGGCTTGGAGGCAATTGTGGGGCCGCCAAAAGAGATATAAACTGCATCCAAAGCTCCCTCAGCACCCACAGAACATGAGAGCATAGCAGCCACATGAGGAGAAAAAAAATCACTTACTGTTTCTTTATCCACCCACAGCAATAGTACAAGGGAGTTCAATCTCAAATTCACTAGAAAATTTAGCATGAAAAGATATGAAGATATGACCTCAGAATATATACCCAGTGTCCTTGCCCACAGAAACTGAAATGAGCTGCACAGTATGTTTACAAACCAGTATTTCCTTTCTTGCACGCTGGCTGTGAAACAGCAGAGCGATGATTTTTGATTTGTTACCTGTTAAGTATTTTAATTACATTTGGAAGTAAGCAGTATCCCAGAAAAGACAAACAGTCAAAGACAAGGTAATTAATTCTTGAAGGTAACCATTCTAATATATGCATTTTTTCATGGCACAAATTAATTACTCTCAAGACAACTGTCTTTTCCCTTGTAAATTAGGACATTTCACCCCTAATTAGTTTAAATTGCCTGTAGGAGATTATCACCGCTGAGCTATGGAATTTCTTTCAGAAGGTAATGCCAGTTAACAGAGCAAGGAGTTTAAAATAGAAAGCACAGTCTTGGCTTTTGGCTTGTTTCTGTTCAGTGGGGCGTAGAATCAAAAATTTAAATCTACAATTATGTACGAATATTCACACTATTCTGAGTTAAGAGCAAGTGTTCACTAGAGTCATCTGGACAAAACACCATGGAAATGTCTTCGTCTCATCATACTGCCATCCTCGGGCCTGCCAAAACAGCTTAGGCTAAGAACGCAGGGTTTTCTCTTCCTGTGTGCGGAGCTGCCGATCACGTGGAGATGCCAACCAAGGAAGAAACGACACTGCGCTCCCTCCCAAATGTGCCCCCGATCTGCTGCTCAGATGACATTTAATCTAGATCTACCAGGTCTTCCCTCTGCTCCTCAGAGAAAAGCAACACTTCTCAACAAGCTCAGTTAGAGCAGAAGGATGATTGAACAGCTTCAGCCCTTCTGCAGAAACCAAATAAGCCTTTGCCTGTCTGTTCTCAGCCCCAACCATCACCTGTGTTGCACTCTGAAGCCCCCTGAGTTGTTAGTCAGTTCAGAGTTGTTTTGGAATTATTCACTCGCTCTCCAAATATGCACTGGGCGACTAAATGGTGACCAACATCTCTGCCTCGAGGAACACATGTTTCAGTAGAATTACATAGACTCCACTCCAAGTTATGTAGAGACACAGAGATCAAGTGTACAGATATTTATTTTAAACCAATCGCCAGTAACTTGTTTTCAAGTTGTTTGGCAGAATTTTCTTTCAAGTTGGTTTCAATGTAAAGACCCTGAAACTGCTGGAGTCAGATCCAAGTTTTAAAACCTCTTATAGAATATCTTTTTTTTTTTTTAATAGGATGTAACCTCTTACAAAGCCAGGCACAGAATACTGTAATGCCTGCAAGTCGGCCTCCTACATCATTCATGCTGCAGGATAACAGATGATGAAGCTTGCACATCCGAGGTTTACCTCACTGGCCCTGTATCAGGGCTTATGAATGTGGATTAAACATAATGTTGAACAAACAAAACCAAAAGAAAGAGAGCATGTGCTGTATGATTTTGTTTCTGTGGTTCAAGAACGAGCAACACTAACCAATGCTAACAGAAGTCAGAGCAACAGTTCCTCGGTTTCAAAGAGATGGCTGGGAAAGGGCATGAGGGAATTTCCAGGGTGCTGGAAATGTTCCATGTTGTCATCTGGGGAATGTTTATCCAGGTGTAGACAGAGAGGAAAACCATCAGTCTACACATCTACGATCTGTACACTTCACTGTATGTTAAGTTACACCTGAGTGGGAAAAGTAAAGAATGTGGAATGGAGATGATCGCTATGAACTGACATTTCCAGGATAAACTAACTGTTCAGTGAAAATGCAAATTAATACCTACAGGATGTTACCTTCATGTAGGAAAGACGAGGATGTAAGAAGATACTGACATATTCGTTCTTGTAGATAAAAGAAACACAGGTTAGATAAATCAGAAACTACCTACCAGGAATGGGTGGACTTTCGGGGAGGATGAGTGAATAGAAATGGGATAGAAGGCATGGGGAACGACATCTCTACCTGTATATCTTTTTGTATAGTTCTAACATTTAGAACTTTCACTTACTCAAAAAAATTTATAAATAACTACAATCAACCAGGCGGGGGGGGGGGGGGGGGCAGGGACCCAGAATGGAATTCAAGCAGTCAGTCACACCTGAGCTTAACTCGATCACAAATGAATAACAAAGCCACACTGAAAGAAGAAAAGAACTGAACTGAGTATCTTTGGAAAACAGTACTGTAACTATATAAGGGTTGGAAGACAAAAAGAAAGGTACCCATATGTTGTATTCTAGTTAGGACATTTTTTACTATGCAACAGGTATGAGGTAGTAATTTTGAACATATATATATTCAAATACACACACACACACACACACACACACACACACACATACTGGGACTGATCAAATTCATAAATACATTGTGGATAATGAGAGGTAGGTTTTCATTGTTGGAGAAAGGAGTGACGGGGAAAGACAAGAATAAACACTGTGGTATTGGACTTGAATCAGATACGTCAGTATAAACTCACAGTCTTTAGATTATAAACAGATCTTGATATGGATGAGTGTGTGTGTATATGTGTATGATTCATATATATACTAGGAAATAGCTATGAAGCTATGACACTCCAGTAGCAATGAGTACACCCAGCACCCTGATCTTGGTTTCTCAATTCATTCTCCAATAAAAGGAACCAGGGCTCCCTGGAGACATGGCTTACTGCATGACTGAGGCAGTGAAAATATAAGATGTTCTAGGCATATTGTGTGGTGCCAAAAATTAAGGCAGTGGCTCAGAAAGTGATGAGGGCATGTCAAAAAGACATAGGAACCCAGGTAAGGGATCTCCCACTGACCAAATCTGGGACAATTTGAACAACAACAGCAAAAACCCAAAACATGGACAGTAATGAACTACAACCCATAGAATAAAATGAATATCCATGAATTCATGACTAACAAATCAAACGGGGAGAAGGTATAGCTAGCTCTTCCTTATCCGAGTTTCAATTAATAAATGTAGAGGAATGAAGGAAATAGAAAAATCACCATTTGCATATACCAAAGTAATAAGTGCTCCAAAAGGAATTATGCATAAATGCTAAAAATCAGTGGGTTAAAAAAGGTGTGATAAGAAACAAGATATTTGCATGCCGTCAAAGTATCTCCTTACAAGAATTCAAAGGAAAAGACTAACTTTACAGTGGAGAATCATGGCAGACACAATTGTAACCAAATGATCAAGGTTACTCTCACCAGTAATGAAACATATTGACATCAAGTGGCCCCTGATATGATGTACTGAGAAGAACACATTATCAATTCTGTAGTATTCTTGCCCAAAATGCATAAACTAAATTTAACCATGAAGAAACACCAGGAAAATTCAAACATTCACTTAACAAGTGGCCAGTACTCTTCATAAAGTGTCAAAATCATGAAAGGCAAAGAAAGATTCAGAAACTGCCCCAGATCAAAGGAAGCTAAGGATACACCCACAACTATATAAAATGTGGGATCCCAGAGCAGAAAATGGACCTTAGTGGGGAAACTGCTGAAATCTGAATAAAACCTTGAAGGCTAGTTAATAGTGCTATATTAATGTTAATTTCTTCATTCTGATCATCGTATAAAGGCTACATAAGACTTTAAAATTTTTAAAAGCTGGAGGAAGGAGTATGTAGAGGAAGAGTCTGTACCAGTTTTGCAGCATTTTTGTAAGTCTCAAATTATTTCAAAACAAGAAACTAACAATAATTTTTATTTTATGTACATGGCCAACACTTTTTGGAGAAGCAGTGGAATATCAGTAAGACGCGCCCCCTGGATGTGGTATTTATCTAGCCATGTGACTTCAAGGTAGTCACTTACACTCACTGCCCCTGATTTAGTCCTCCAGCTGTGAGCTACTCACCACAATCCCCATCTTACAGATGACTCAACTGAGGCAGCATACATAAAGGGCTTATGACCCAGTATATGAAATTATTATTATCACTACTACTACTACTACTACTACTACTACTACTACAAGGGATGAGGGAATGTCAGGATGTGAGCAAAGTCACTTGTTTCAGTTATTTTTATTAAGTACTTTCTCACCCAGTGAAGAATCAAAGGAAGAAGTCAGAGATGCAGTGAGTGGGAAAGAAAAGATAAAAGGAGCTAGAAGGAGGAGGCAAGGAGGGCTAGAGAAAGGAAAGCGGGAGGTAAAAGAACTGCCCCTTAACCTAGAATAAAAGCTAACTTTCAGTATCATGAATAAGCCAGTGAACAAAAAATAATGTAGGAACTATATGTTTTTCTTTTTTTACACTGGGAGTTTCAAAAAAATATATTCACACTCATAAAGTTAAAGTAATTGCTAATGTAAAATTGAATTCTACATGATATTTAATCACTGTCTCCTCATTACTAATTCATCATGGTAACTGATAATGATGACAACAAATCCATTTACTCCGAGAAGCTACCTCAAGTCTAAACTCTTATCTAATATTATGCATGGAAGCCAGGGTCACCCTCCTGAGGTTAGTGATTCCTACCTGGAATCTAATTATAGATAGAAGAGATAGATAGGTGGGTGGATGGATGGATGGATGGATGGATGGATAGGGATAAGAGACAGATGGACAGATGGGTGGATGGATGGATAGATGAATAGACAGACAGGCAAATAGGTAGATGAAAGATGGATAGATGAGTCTATGGATAAACAGACAACTGATAGATGGACAGATAGATGCCTGGTAATTAGGTAAATAATGGATGGATGGATAGATAAATAGAGATAGAGTGATCATCACTGGATTTATACATGCATATCATCACAGAAAGAGTCAGATAAAAATTATTTACTGATAAATACGCTACATCACCCAAATCAAAATTACTGTATGAGGAACATTAATTTATTTATTTACATAACACAGTGTCATTTAGACACTCAGTGAGTACCAGGTTCCTGACACTGAGTCAAAAGCACAAAGAATAAAACAAATTTCCTGCTCCATCAAGATTAGTTTCTAGTGGAGAAGACAGAAATAAATTAAAAAATACATTATGGCAAGTCGAGATGAGGGTTTATGAAGAAAAACAAGGCGTAATAAGGGGCAAGAGATTTCAGAGAGGGGGCTACCTGTGCATGCATGGTCAGAAAAGGCCCCTCGTGTGAATAAAGAGCCATGTGCATACCTGGGGGTAAGGGCTCCACGTGCAAATGCCTGAGGACTGGAGTGCGCGTGGCAAGCCCGAGGAACAGAGAGAAGGTATGCCCTTGCACTCCATGAGAGGAGCAGAGAACAGTAGGTGAGAGGTAGTCAGCGGCCCCATTCCTCCAGTCTAGTAGGCCATGGGCCGCCATATATGTGACTACTGAGGGTATGCATGCATATCATCACTGGAAGACTCAGATAAAATCCTTCAGGATTACGGAGGAACTTGTAGAAACCCATAGGAAGCCAGCCTTCTGTTTTATCTCTGGAGTCCGCAGGTTGCTGAAACCCAAGGCAGCCTGAAACAGGCGTGCACAGGGCTGTAAACCTTGGCAAGGTGAGCGAGATTCTCTAGGTGAGACATATTTTTCCCTTGTGCTGTTTTTCTAGCCTTTCACATCTGAATGTCTTATGTTACTTTCAGGCGACACATCTCTGTTTGTGCAAAAGGTTCAGGACCAGGTAGCATGGAAAAATGTCACTTTCTCTGTTTATTTTTAAGCACAGGCCTCTTTGGGCAGCGATGCCCACAGATCTCCATCCTTACTGGAAGTGGCAAAGGGAAATGAGGCTGGAGCCAAGCCCAGCCTCCCAGAGAGCCCAAACCTTATTTAAAGCTATTTTGGAGCCAAGGACATTTTCTTGAATCCGTTCCAAACTAGAATGAAGATGCTGGTGCATGATATTTTTGCAAAATATGCAGGCTCAGGAATTGACAGACTTTATATTTACGTCAAATATGAAGAACCATTTGTGAATTCTTGTTGCAGAAAGCTGCTGTCTGCAAGCCAAAAATAATAGCATGAAGAATAATAATAAAACAAAGCTGGCATAAAACCCATCTTCTCTTAAAGACAGCCAATTTTTAGTTTGTTAGCACTGACTCTTGGAACCCAAAAGGAAAATAAATTCCCACCCACACAATCTGCATTGTTCCTCTCCTCCTCATGTTAATTTTACCTCACACCTCAAATACATACAATCACTTATTTCTCCTATTGAAAGTGAAGGTGTTTGTTCTAAAAATAAGTTATCTGCATCTGATTCCATAAACAGTTTCTTCCTGATGACTGCTATTTTTCAAGACTGTTGCTTTAACTAAAGTTACAGTAAAGAGCGGGAGGGTACAGCTCAGCAGTAGAGTGAGTGCTTAGCATACACATAAGGTCCTAGGTTCAATCCCCAGAACCTCCACTAAAAAATAAAATAAAATAAATATTAATTTAAAAATACATAAAGAAACCTAATTACCTCCCCCCTAAAAAAAAAGTTACAGTAAAGAATTATATTTTCTTCCAAAATTCTCTTCAGATGTGTGTGTGTGTATACACACAGAGTCTTCATAACACAAAAACTAATTGCCCATTAGGTCTGTTCAAATACATAATCAAATATTTCCATAAAGAAAAAAAATAATAATCAAACTTGTTTCCTGCATGTTGATCAAGAACTAGAAATTCCTTTTTTATCCCCAATCCAGGGTCACACACAATGAAAAACTCATCCAACCCAAGAGCCACCCAAATCAGCTAGTATTTTTAAAAAACAGATTATAAATATAAACTCACCTAACACTTAATTAAACAACACAACGTAAAATGTCAAGTGTTTCTGGAATGCTTTGATTCCACTGGGTGACCCAGAAGAAGACCCAGAGCAAGTGTCAGAAAACCAAGGTTGACAGAGTTGGGCTCGCATCAGAAGCCCCTGCAGGGCATGTCCTAATACAGACTGCTGCTGCGTCGTCAAAGTTTCTGATTCCAGAGGCCTGGGGTGAAAACTGAGACCTGCATTTCTAAGCTGCTTCCAGGAGATGCTGACGCTGGACCACACACCACACTCTGAGTCGCAATGAGGGAACGGGGAGATGAAAACAGGAGAGAAGGAAAGATAGAGGGGCAATGCAGGGAGAGTGATGTAGTCAGGCAGGGGGGCGGTGTGGGAATCTGTCACCGCCTGGGCCCACTGAGAGGGACAACACATACTCCACCCCCTCTGGAAGCCAGCAGTGCAGAATAGAACAATGAACTCTAGCAGACCTTCTGAGTTGGCAGAACCCACCGCTTCCACAGCCCCAGTTAAGTAACTGATTCAGTCTTGGCCACAGAGAGATAAGTGAAAAAGCCACAGGACAACTGGGTCTTCTAATAAAGCTACCCCCTTGATCTCTCTGGTCCTTTCTCCCTCTTCCTGCCCATAGAGAGACCTGAGCCAGGAGATGCAGCAGCCACTCTGTGGCCATGTGGGCACGAGGACAAAGGCATCCTCCTATGCCAGGTGGAACAAAAGAATGGAAAACGCCTGGCTGCATCATGCAGCCACGGTCCCATCATGCCCTCCATGATGTCCTACACCCAGTCTTCATGATGCCAAGGCAAGAACACCCTTCTATGTTGAAACCTAATTGTTGGGTTTTCTGTTGCCTTCAGCTAAATGATCCCAACTAATATAAAAACTAACCAAGTGCTAATTAAGTGCCTGATACTATGTGATTGCTATACATGAATTATCTCATTTAAAATAATAATGATTTAATTGTGCACAAGACTCTCAAGTGCTCTGATGGTGCATTTAGAAACACACTAAGTTGCTACTTTATTTCAGGCATGGAAAGCACAGAACCTGAATGCAAAGGACTCGTGCAATTTTCACACCATAATGGTCCTGCAGGAGAAACAAGCATGGCTTGTGGTGGGGGACCCAAAGAGCCTCCAAACAAAACCAGGTGGATGGAAAGAGAAGGAAGGCTTTCCAGAGGCAGAGACTGATGAGCTCGATATTGAAGGATGAGTCGGAACTGAGCTTCTTCTTACGCATTCAGCAATTTTTCTTTGAACGTGATGGCAGCCACAACCCCAGGGAAAAGAGGGGAAGAAAATGTTCTCTGGATTTCTACAACAGCGACCAAAAGAGGTGCAGCCAATTCTAAATGCACATACAAGTTGTAGGGGACACTGGGTGGATGGTGGTAAGAAAAAGCTTTGATGTTGCCATCAAAGATGTTCTGCACTGGCCAATCACAAAATGCCATCACAGTGAGCAAACTCACCACCTCCCGGGTTCCCAAACTCACAACCACACTGGGCCAGACAAGCAGGGCTCATGGGGAAGTGACTCTGACACCATCCTCTGGCCAGCAAGGAGCTTCTAATGCGACACTCTCGCCATGACCTGCAGGAGCATGAAGGGATGCCTGCCACTAGGAAGACCCCCACTATGGCCAATGCAAACTATCTAGGGGTCAAATTTTTCATTTGAAAAGCACCTGGATTGGGACTGTCCTATAAGAGGACAAGGAAGCTTAGGGTGAAGATGTGTGGATCTCCCCAGCCAATGCAGAAACGAGGAGAGACACCTTCAAGCCCCATCCAGGCCCCACGAGCATAGCCCTTCTCAGGGAAAATGGTGCCCATCTGGGGGCTCATCTGAGATTTGGCCAATTCTTTAGCCTTTTAGGCAAAATTCTTCACTAGCTCTTAGGATATTAAACAAGACGTTTCATAGATTATTCATTTTGATAAAGGATTCTTTTATAACCATTTTCATGCAGTTGGCCACCAAATAGAGTGACACTTTTGATGGAAAATCAAGAGATATATTCCATGAGAGAGAAAGAAATTTCTAGCCACCGTTAGGGATCACCACCTGTAGTGTGGTTAACACTTAACTCTTTGCTCTGCTGCTTTTATGTTCTTACTTTTTCGTCAGCTACATATTTGAAATTAACTGCTTTTCTTAAATACAAGTGAAACAGATGCTTGCCAATGAAAGAACCACAGTCTGAGGGAAAGGAGGATGCTTCAGAGTATGACTTTTCTGAAAAAATTACGACTAAAATACGACCTGGGAGAAAATACTTTTATTTGCAAATAAGACCAAAATATGTTTTTCCAATAGACTTGAGAAAACTTTGCAAAACTCTGTTCTGTGATAATTTTGGAAGTGAAGAGCTTACGCCCACAATAGGCTCAGCTATGGACTTTAATAATTGTCCAAACATCATGTTTTATCTGTTTTTGAATATTAAAAACAAAAGAAAGAGTTTAGAGACACTGCATTTCGTCCCCCAGCTATGTTACTAGATGGCCTCAAATCACAGCCGGGGGTGGGGTGGGAGGGAACATGTCCACCTGTCCCTTTGGCTACACGGAAGGGTACACAGTTAAGCAGTAAAATGGCCAAAGGACTTTGAGAACTGTTTCAAAACGTTTTCTTGATGATCAAGGACTCTAAGTGGTGCTGAATTCAAGTTATGTGAGACAACTCTGCTTCTGCCATGGGTAACTGACTTCCCATATTCATCACTTGATGTCTCTTCCAAAACAGCATCACTCACCTTCACGGGCTGAGGCAGCTTGGGTATGTGTGCTATTTATTTGTCTGTCTGTCTGTATATCTGAGGATCCAGAGGCAAGTTCTAAGAACAGTAAGGTACTAGAACATAAGAAGACTTAATATTTCATTTTTAAAATTTAAAGTTATAAATAATTTAACATAATTATTTTCTACCCTTGACATCATTTACAATGTGCCAGGAACCAGGATAAATGTTTTACATGTATTACGATTCTTAACCCTTATAAAGCCTGGCAAAATCAGCACTACTGTCCCTGTCTTTTAAGATAAGCAAATCCATACTGAGACACGGAGAGGTTAATTCCCTGCCCAAGATCACACAGCGAGTAACAGAAAAATGGGAATGCAAACCCAGGTGTATTTGATTCTGAAGTTCTGGCTTTTAATTCACATTTTATATTGTCTCTCATCATCCTCACCAAGGTTGGCAAACTTTTGTCCATGGGCCAGTGCACACAATATAATGAGAAGGGACGGAACTGCATCTGATCTCAGTCTATGAGCCACGGCTAACTGACTGAAGGCTCAATTACGCACCACTCACACTCTGCAAAGGAGCAAAGAAATTTATTATATGCAGCAAATTTTCATCCTGATAAAAATGATTAGCTTCAAAAGGAAAAGGAGTTGGAATTCAAACTTTGAAAGCATAAGTATCTGATGGCTTATGGCATTACAAGATTCTATTGTGCTTGTGAGAGAAAAAAAATTCCATTGGCATGTTTTCGTGTCAGATGAAAACTGTATCGCCCAACAGAGCCTACCTCACATTCTAGAAATTCATGTTCTTGTGGGGAGGAGTTCTTCTTCAACCCAGGTCATAATGCACGCCTTGTCAAGTGGGCCCTCTCCTTGCAACAATACTCAAAGCGTAAGTAGCAACAGGACACAGGCGGTTCTGTCCTAGAAGCAATAGCCAGGCACATTTTATTGCCGAGAAAGAAAAGCAAAATAATATTCTGTGCCACCAAATTAAGCTGTGAAAGATCCAAACATGTCAAGAAACTCTTATTTGGAGATGGGATTAAAAACAGCAAAACAAAAAAATAAAAATAAAAACACAGCAGAACAAGATCCACACACGCTTCAGCTTCATGGGGGCATTTCTCTCAGCTGTAAAAGGCATCCAACCATCTGCACTTCCAGCCCCGCCATAAGACTTCCATTACAGCCAGTATGTACGTCTGAAAGTTCCGTCTCATCTTCCCCACATCCTGCCCCCCAGAAAGTTCAGTGTGAAATCATCCTGAAATCAGGAGAGCACAAATAAGTTTCCCAAAGACAGGCAGGGGGCTCCTTTGAACACTGTGGGTGGCACTGCCCACCCCCAACCCCCTCTGCAGAAGGGCTCCCAAGCTCCCTGCCTCCTCACGCCATTATAGCTGCACAGCTCTCTGCCCTGCCCCACGAGGACCAAGTCCCAGCTTTGGCACAAATGGCCCCGGCCATGGAATCGCCCGCCGTTAAGTCAATCAAGGGTCACAACCCAAATGAGCTTCACTGAACCATCTCCAGTCCACTAGAAAGAGCTCGTCCACAGAGCACCTACAGTCTCCTAACACGACGTACAATTCATTTATTTGTCATGGTCATGCCTTGTCTCTCCCTCTGCGGGCATGCAGCTCCATGACCCCCGGGCATCTCCGTGTGCTTTACTCACTGGCATGTCTATCCCAAGCATTCCTGGAAATAGGTGCCCCATCAATATGTGTTAAATGTGTTGAGACTTCCCACTTTTAGTGCACATATTTTTTAGCAGTATAGCTTATCGTTAGAATACATCTGTGCTCCCGTGGGGAATTACATTACAACTGCAAAAGGGAAAGGAAAGGAAACAGGAGAAATAAAGGGACTGCAAGAAAGACTGTCATTTTAATTATTTCATTTTAATACTCATTTCATGTAATACTCAAAAAGTCCTATCAACACGAATGTCACACTGCATATACACACACACACACACACACACACACACACACACTTAAGAATTGTAAGCACACTTCACCGAGAACAGGTAAAGATGGCAAATAAACAGGAGACGATGCTCAGCATATTTAGCCATCAGGGAAGTGTAAATTAAAATCACTATGAAATAGCACTACTAAATGGGTATTTTTTTTAACTGACCATACCCAGTATTGGCAAGGATGGACAGCAGCTGGGACTCTCATGCATTGCTGGTAAGAATGTGAAACAGCACAGTGACTTTGAAAAACAGTTTGGTGGTTTTTTACAGTTGAGCACACACTTAACATATGACGCAGGAATCGCACACCTGGGTATGTATACAAGTGAAATGAAATCACATATCCATGCCAAGACATGGGTGCAAATGTGTGCAGAGACTTTATTCACAGTTGCCCAAACCCAGAAACAACCCAATGTCCTTCAACTGACGGGTGGATAAACAACTACAGGAAGTACATCCATACAAGGGAAGACTACTGGGAAACAAAAGAAAAAGGACTACTGATGCTTTAAACACACTGGACCACCCTCGAAGGTGTTATGCTACAGGAAAGAAGCTCAACAGCAAAGCCTCATTCCATATGATTTATTATACATGAGATTTGGAAAACGCAAAACTGTGGACAGAGGTGAGGCTGGGGGTTGCCAGAAGCTAGGATGGAAGAGTGCTTGACCACAAAGGGACAAGAGAGAACTTTGAGAGGGTGATGGAACAATTCTGTATCTTGACTGTGATGGTGATTACATGGTTTTATAAGCATTTGTCAGACCTTAAGCTGTACCCTTAAAATGCGTATGTTTGGATGTAAATTACACATCAATAAAGCTTAGCATAAAAAATAATCAAGCAAGCAATAGAAAGAAACACAAGTATCTTGTCATAGACCATGAGGCTCCTGAATGGTCAAGCTGGAGCTTGCATTTGCGATAAACGTTTATTTATGTTATTTGCAAACAACTTACTGTACTAACATCACTCAGGAATATCTCACAGCACAAATATGTACATAGGGAAATAGCTATCATTATCGAACTTGGACATAAAACCATATAAGCTTCTTGATAATTTTTATTTTGGGGCAGGGAGCAGTCAATTTTTTTGCCAGCTCTGACGGGGACAATGTTTCAATATCACAATACAGCAAAGTACAAATACAAACTGGCCATTTTCTTGTGGTTCACTGTGCTTGTAAGATTACCCTTGACTTCAAAAAGGCTGTGCATTCTCAGACATCTTTTTAAGCTATCTGAATGTGCTGTGGGGGTTAGCTCTACATAAACTCAAGGATGTGATCTCTAGATTCACCTACCCACCGCTGGGTAGGATGATACATGCCAACACTTTGGGTACTCTCTCCTCAGATTACCTTTCATTCTGTTTCTAACGTGGGAGGTCGACCACGCAGCTTGGGTATGAGCACCAGGACTGATTTGTACAAGATACTAATAATGCTAAAGACTTTCTGATGTTGACATTTATTTTTTATCCTTAAAAAATGTTCTAATATTTTCCTCCCCCATGCAACAGACAGACTGTCACAAACACCTCCATTTATACTCACCCACTTTGGAGACGTCTACTTTGGTTGGCCTCCTTGCCCTAAAATACTTAAAGGTCTTCTACAGATTTGATTTCTTGGCCGAGTCTCATACATCTGGGCCCCATCAGACCTGACATGCATTGGTCATGCATCTGATTCCCCTTTTCTCATTTACTGAAAGTGATTTTTTCCCCCTGCTATTGCAATTCTTCGACATTTCTCCAAGAATGACATTTCTAGGACACTTCCTTAAGAATGACACTTAGAGAAAATTCTTCGGTGTATGTTTTTTCTGGATTTCCAGAAAAAAGCGTGAACAGTCTGAAGGTCTCTTGCAAGTAACTGTCCTTAATCCTACCTTTCAAGGCTGGAAGTTTTTTGGTTTCCTTTCCTAACACTGAATGAAGTGCCAGGTGTCTTATTTGCCACTGAATCCCATTGCTGTGTTTAGACCTTTAAGTTTTCCGCTTAATTTCTAAGATGTTTTGCTATAAGCCTCAACCTATAACCACAGAACAGGGTTTCTCAACTCCTCGCTGTGGACATTTGGGTCAAATCACTCTTTACTGTGGTTTTAGGGGATGGGGGGAGTTTGGCGGGGAAGGCATCCTCTACACTGTGTGATGGTGAGCACCATCTCTGCCCTTCAACCACTGGATGCCAAGAGCAACCCACCTCGAGTTGTGACAACAGAAAATGTCTCCAGAGGTTACCCACTGTCTCCTTGGGGGCATGCTCGCCCCCAGTTGAGAACCACTGCTATCAAGGGACCCATTCCATTTAAAGGACGACCCCGCAGCACTAACAGCTCAGCTGCTATAATCAGTGAGGATAATGACTGTATTAAATCTGCCAGCAAGTTGCAAGTAACACCCAGCAGCCAATGTCCTACCAAAATGGAAGTACTCATTTTCTTAGGGGAGACTGAAAATTTCTTCTTTTTCAATAAGAAAAAAAAAAGGTCATTCCAGTTATTTATTGTTTCTCAAGAGAAGTGCCTCCTGAAGATATGTGTTCCTTCCCCCACAACATCCTCACAGAAATGAGAGCTCCCTTTCACCTTCCCCTGCAGGAAACAGGCAGGCCAGACACCAAAAATCCTCTATGTTCAGTCCACTTGAACAATGGGGACAATAATGCTAGTGCCTATCTCATAGGGGCACCATGAAGATTACATGAGTTAATACAGACAGCATTTGAAACAGCACTACTATCATTACAGCCAGAAACTACCATTACTCAAGTTCTCATTTCACATCAACTGAGCATCTCTGCTATGCAGACACTCTGCTGGACCAATGTCACTGTGTTCAAGAAGGTTACAGTCTATAAGGAGATGATGATAAAAGTGTAAACAAGATACAAAGGCGCCAGACAGGAGACACCAACTATACCTAGAGGAGTCAGGGAGGGCTTCCTGGAGGTGGTGGTAGTTGAGCTGAGACCTGAATGACAATAGGGGATTCTCTAGGGGGCAAGGAGCATGGAGGGAAGTTCATTCAGGGGTAAAAATAAAGGTTGCAAGTCCAAGAGCATGAGATAACATGACACTTTTAGGAAATTAAACTTCAAAATCACTGTCAGTGAAAACATGATCGGGGTTGTAGAAAATGATGCTGAAGAGCAAGGTGGGGTCAACTCACAACAAGCCTTGCATGGAAAGTACAGCCCTTCCCAAGATGCACTGAGAACACAAATGCCATGGGATGTTAAAAGGTTGGGAGACGCAGAGTCAACCAAGACATGAGAAATGCTAGGTCAAACCTAAATGAGTTTCTTGACCAGAGGACTTCCCACAACATTTAAAATGCCAAAGGTGGTTATGAGTTCCAAAAAGAAAAACTGTAAGCAGCAATTCCCAAACCTAGGTGATAATCTCTTAAGAACAGAGCTCCGAAAAGGATCTGGACTGGGAAATACTGCTGAGCAAATGGGAAGACATGTGAGACTGTTTAGATAAAGGAATTTTATCACCAGATTTGCACATGAGAAATGTCACTCTAACCTAATCAACAATGGATAGATTGAACAGGTTTGGAGTAAGCCTGGAGGTAGGAAAAACAAAAACAAAAACAGAGGGAGGCCCACATAACATTCAAAAAAAGGATAATAACGACCCAGTTAGGGCCATGGGCAGTGGACATGGAGAGGACGGAATGCCTTGGAGAGACAGTAAGAGTAATGATGTGACGGTGGGTAATGAATGTGAGTCATGAGACAGAGAAAAACATACAGAAATATCCAAATTTTCACCTTAAGCAATAGGTGAGATGTTGGAACCACTCACTAAGAAGGAAATCAGGAAGAAAGAAACTGGTTTCAGGAGGAAGACAAGGAGCACCATTTTAATGTGTTGATTTGAGGTACACGTCAATTTTTGTGGGTATGTGGGTGGGGGCACCAGAAACCCAGACTGTGGAGAGAAATTCGGGAGCCGCTGACAGAGAAGTGGACTGAAACCACTGGCATCAAAAGGACTGGCCAGAGAGAACGTGCAGAGTGAAAAAAGGTGATGCAGACCAGACCTACAGAACAACACCACCACTTATGGGCTGGATGCAAGAAGGATCCTGCCAAACAAGCCAGTGGAGGGGTGGGACGAGAAAGAAGAACGTGCTGTCATGTGGCGCAGGGAGGACAGATCACTACCAAGGACCGAATCGCTTCCTTCATACAGAAGATGAAGTTAGGGAGGAATGTAGATGATCCCACACCGGATGCTTCTGACAACACCCCTGCAGGAAAACAACTATGGGAGCCCCAGTTCTCTGGGTGTCAAATTGAGCATGCATCAGGGTCACCGGGAGGGCCTGCTCAAATCTAGCCTGGGGGAGCCACCCCAGAGTTTGATTCACAAGGCCCCAGGTGACGCTGATGTTGCTGGGGAATGAGGACCACAGCTCTAGATGAAGGAGTCCCGACCCTCCTCCTCTGCCCTGGGCAGACGTGAGGACTAGGGGAAGCACAAATGGTGCATCTTTTTTCCTCTCTGGCCCTGTGATTCGAGAGGACGGGAGTTCTTCATTTTACTGCATTCTCAGTCCAAAATCAGGAGCCCAAATGGATCACATTTCACCAAATATAAGAGTACACTGACTATAAGACACATCGTTAATTTAAGTAGAAGAGATACTAATAATTATAAGATGTGGCTGATTGTAGGAAACACTCTGATTTCAGAATACGAAATCCTACAAAAATACACATGTTAGAGCTGATAAAATGTGGCCAGCACAGTCCTCTGGGGCCATCTAGGAAGAGTCTGAGCAGAAGCCTATGTGCCAGCAGAACTGGTTCTATGTCCCCCCGCTCTCCACCTTGTGGGATACGCAGACACACACACACCTACTAGATCCAAGGACTCACTCCTCCTAAGGTCTCCCAGTAGCTGGGTCCTTCACCTGTGCCTCCAAAAGCATGTAATCCCACATTGCCTCGTTCTTCAGAAGTTCTTAAAACTCACACGCAAATGTGCAAATACACTTAATAATAATGGCTGCATTTCCCACATTTACCCAGGACAGTAAGTAGCCACACCCAGAATGTTCTAGCCCACACACCCACTATAGAGAAGATCCAATCAAGAAAGGCCATTGCCAAAATCAGCAGAAGTTGAAAGGAAGCAGATACCCTCACGCTATTTTCTCTCCTTTTCACCAGGAGAAATCTTTTCAGTTTCACATAAGAGCAACTCCAATTGGCTGAAGACCAATAGGTACTGTTTATTTGAACCTAACTACATGACAGATGTTTCTCCCTGTATGTTCTTTCTCAAAAGAACCACTCAAGGTAGATATTTTTAATGTGAAACTAAGACTCAGACGGTGGTAGTGGAGCCAAGATTAAACAAATAATAAAGGATTCATTTCAAGAGCATCAGATTTTTGAACATAAGCTATTTTATGAATACTCCCCCTAGCCTGACACTGGCCAGTGGCCACAGCCAAAATACTGAGGCAGAGCCAAAAGCACAAGTGACCCTTTCACCTTCTGGGGTACCTAGAAGAAAATGTCTTTCACTCCAGTCTATGGAATGAATTTTCCATGGAAAGTCAAAGCAAAATAACTCTCTCTGCTCTCTCAGGGATCTCAGCACTCCTCTCTCTTTTGTGAGGATTCTGCTTACCTGCTTTGTGCCCCCTTGGCTCTCAGAAGTCTAAGGTGAAGGCAATCTGTCCACGTCTAAGGGGCGTCCCAAAGCTGGGCACTGCTGGGGTTGTCAAGCTACAATATATAACCACACTTGTATGGCCAACACCCCCTTGTAACAGAAACATTTTACATATGTTCCATAAAACGTACAGATGGCCACAGGGAAGGCAGGCACATCAGGAAAAGAGGAAGTCCTGGAACAATCCGTTGGACCTTCTGGGTCCAACCTGAGGCCACGCTTCCTCTGAGTGGACCTACACCTAGAAGTAGCCACAGCCAGAATGTTCTTACTCAGGCTGCCCCTTTCACACCATTAACACAGCAGACAGAAGGTCAACCAAAACAAATGCCTAATCACCAGCACAAAGTCTTTCTCCTTGGGTGGGGACTCTGAAATGACAGGCAGAAACCTGAGCCTTACCTGAATGTCCCAGAAGAGCACCCAGTAGCAGCAAATCCTCCAAGAGGGTCAAAACTACCTGTTATTTTTAAAACCTGAAACTTAAAATAATCCCAGACCCCTTGACCACATGTTGTTAAAAACTGCCAGCTAAGTTATCCACATGGAATTGCTTCCAACAATCCACCCGAGAAACGGGTCTCTCAAATTTGGTTAACATCTAATTTCCATATGGAAAGAATTAGTGGAACTGGGCAGAGATGGAAGGAGAAGGGAGGAGGGGGCGGGGCGGCTGGTGATGATTCTAGTGAGCATGCAGCGTCAGAGCACAAGTCACCACATGTGCTGCGAGGAAGACTTTGGGGAAAGCTTAACCATTTACAGATCATTTCATACGTCTGTTGCAGTTTTTGTGGTTGTTCTTGCTCTGGCAAGCTTTTTTTTTAAACTTTTCTCAAGTCTGAAAGCAATCAGTCCTTTGTATTCTAGCTCTGGTATTTGGAAAAGTCACCATTATTAATAGGTTGACCATGAGCTATCTGCAGGATTTCAGCTCTCCCACATGTGGGAAAATTCTGACCCAACATCTGTTTTCCAGAAAGGTCCTGTCTTGACACAATTTGACAAGTACATTTTCATTACCCCCAGGTGTTGGAAGGTCAAGTGATGGATCCAAGGTCACAAAGAAAACTAGACTCCCTTTTAATTACCTGAATTCTTCCGGGATAGTTTCAAAAGTAAATGGGTTCCAGGAAACCTGAGAAAAAAGAATGAAGTTACTGAGAGAATACCCAAGTTTCACGGGTTTGGTCTGGTTAAAAGGCACTTCTAAACAAAGCATCATTCTCACAGACGTCTTCTGAGTTTACTCACAACTTTGCAGGCTCTCTCCGAAATTCTGTAAAACTGTGCAGCTCACTGGAATCATAACCCGGATCTCATGGTTCCATGCAATTGCCAAAATCTATTTACAAAAAGCATATGTTATCTGAAACCTCGATACTCAAAGTGTGGTTTAAGAGGCAGCAGCATCAGCATCTCCTGGGAGCTTGTTAGAAATACAGAATTTCTCTCCCCAACCTCGGATCTACTGAACCATAGACTTCATTTTAACAAGTTCCCAAGGTGATCTGTATGCACTGACTAAACCAGGGGAAGGCAGGCTACGGGTCTGCACACCAAATCCAGTGCTGCCTGTTTTGTAAATAAAGTTTTACTGAAACACAGCCAAGGCCATTAACTTGTCTATGCTAGCTTTTGCACTAGGATGGCAGAACTGAGAAGTTGCAAATATGTACTCTGTGGCCCTTTACAGAAAAATGTTTACTGACCCCTGATGGCAACCTTTACTGCGGGGGCAAAGAGGGCATTAGGCACCTAAACCTGCTAAAACCACAGCAGGAAATGATCATAACGATAAGGTAGATAGTCTTTTTTGGATAAGACATCTGCTTGGCCCATTAGGTAATGAAAATCATCAGGCAAATTTCTAGACCTCAATCAAGTTAAACTCCCCAATGTCCAGCACCATTTTCCGCCCTATGGACCCTGCCAAAGAAACACAGTGTCTGTCATGAAGTGTACAGGCAGAGAAGATGTAATCAGCATGAACCTAACATGGCATCCCCTCACTGAGTCACTAATGCATTAGAAGGATGCAAGTTTTTTAATACAAAGTTCTGGTTACATAAGCCATACATGAAACAGTTAAATGGAAACTGCCAGGGAAATAGCAGGCGGGAAGGTTTAACCGAAACTACGGAACTACCACTGCTGCTAGGGGAGTGGTTAATTGGGGCCTCCGAGTATAACCATGTGCACGAGGCTTGATGTACCAAGTAAAGTGAAGAAGAAGCACCCCAAATCTCTCTCCCTCCGTCCCTCCTCTCTTGCCATCCCTCCATGTCCCTCTCCTTCCCCCCTCCCTCCGCCTTTGCCCCATACGTGATTTTAAAGTCTACCACCTACATTTCCTGGCTTGCAAGAACTCTGAGATGCCAACAGTAGTTCTGGGAAAAATGAGAAGACTTTCAATCTGAGCTCCACCTCCCCATGTCACTCTGCCCCGTGTCACTCTCTGAGAAGAAACCTGGCCAACAGGAAACACACAGGGTCTAGTTTAAAAGAACAGCAGCTGAGAGGAGAAAAGGGGGAGGGTCCCAAGGAGAAGATCCCATGACACTGGGGCTGAGACAGTCCCACAACCACATGTGTGGCACCTTTCAGGTGCCTCAACACCGAAGGTTGCATCCGTCCCACACTTAGCCTGGGCAGCCTGATGCTACCCTGCAGGGCTTTTGTTTTTGTTCACATGCTTACTGGTCTGTGGTTAGGTTAGCTTTCAGCAAACTATAAATGATCATCCTACTGTATGGTTTTAATTATTCTCAAATAATCATTGCTTTTGAAAAATCACAAGTACTAAAAAAATTTTTTTTTAATTAAAAACTTTTAGAGTAGCTGAGTCACAAAACTCATACCACAACTTGGATGAGCAGAAAAGATGCTCGGTACTTGTCCACAAAGAATGACCCCTTATTCTCAAGACAAGTTCTCCTCTCTGACCCTCATGAGTAAGAAAAAAATTAACTTTATGTCCAATTCAGTGCAAAGCACAGTCCTATGGAATAATGGAGGCCAGAGGTTCCCAGAATATGGTTCCCAGTAAGTACCACCTGGGAGCATGTGAGGAATGCAGAGTCTCAGGCCCCACCCCAGCCCTGCAGAATCAGAAACATCAGGAGTGGGGCCCTGCAATCTGTGTTTAACAAGCCCTCCAGATGCTTCTGAGGTTCTGATGCACATTCAAGCTGGAGAATCACTGATTAGACAGAGAAGTGAAGGTGTGTTGGGTAGCATGTTCTTCCCTTTGTTTTTCTCTCCCCTAAGGCTGTGTGTGTGTGTGTGTGTGTGTGTGTGTGTGTGTGTGTGTAGGGAAAGTCCGGGAACTTTGGGAACCTCGTGTCAGCAAATGAAGGGCCAGGTCCACGGCTGTTTGTCCTCTGCCCTCAGCGGCCCCACGTGGTATTTCTTATGCAGCTGGTGTTGCTCTCTCAGCAGACATTTGAGGCTCAAATATTAGTTAGAGCACTGGCTGGCAAACTTTTCTGCTAAGGGTCAAAAGTAAGCAGCTCTGACAGTCACAGGGTCTCGGTTACAACTACTGCCACTGTAGTGGGAAAGCAGCCACAGAAATATGTGAATGAATGACTGTGGCCGCGTGCCAATAAAACTTTATTTACGGAAACAGGTAACAGGCTAATCTGGCTCACAGGTTGGAGGCTGCTGAACCCTGAGTTACAGTAACATGAGCTGCCATCACAAATAAGCCCACATGTCTCTATGTATGTTTTTTATCATTCATACAACTTTACTCTTGCTCCTGTAACAATCTAATACAGTCCTGTATTCCTAGCGTCAGTAAGGTTTCCTCCAAGGATGCTCTGGACACCCAGGCTCTGCCCCCTTTGTGACTCCACTGTCCTTCACCTTTTCCCAAAGGGACACCCACATCTCACCAGGACTAGTCACCACACCCCTCCTCAAGGCAAGAGAGCTGCCAAATAGTCTTGAGCTGGATGACACTCCCAGCAACATCTCTGCACTATGGAAGAGGAAGTGAGTCCTGGCGACCATTTGGCCAACTCTTTCACAAAGGATAAGAGAAACAGGCGGTGGTTGCAGGAAGATAAGATGCCAAGGAAGAGCTTTCATAAGATGAAATGGATGTATAGACTGGGGAGGTCAAAACAATTTTGGGAAGTGGGCAGATAAGTAGAGAGGAAAGAGAACCACTTGGCCTTTGGTCTTTATTGGTAGGTAAGTAAGGAGGCTGAGGAATATGACACACAGGGCACAAGCTCAGAGAGTAAGATGCAGGAATCTGCAATTTCCATTCCATAAACCCAGAGCTGGGGTGGTGGTACTGAAATGGAGTGGAGAAAGCCAAAGAATGGGGGCTCAAGATTTCAGAGGTTGAGACTAGAAAAATAGTGTCTTTCTGAGCAAGCTTGTGATGAAATCACATTTAACTCATGAAGAAGGTTGTCCTTTTAAGCCAACTTTTGCCCATGAGCCCATCTGACCCATGGGTACAGTGTCTTACTACTGCCCAGGAATCGTGTCCAAGGGACCAGGAAGATCTATCCACCCCAGCACATCCAATACCACTGGCCAATTCACACATTTTCTTGTTAGATTGCCATTTCTTCATACTGGAATAGGTACACAAACTCTCAGTCTTTTGTAAGATACAAAAATATACCAAGGTAAAGGATCCAGCAATTGTACCTGATATTTGCTCAAATTAGTTGAAAACTTATGTCTATACAAGAAGTGTGCACATGGATGCTTACAGTAGCTTTATTCTTAACTACCAAAACTTTGAAGCAATTAGTAGGTGAATGGACAAACTGTGGTACATCTAGGCGGTGGAATATTACTCAGAGCCCAAAACAAATGAGCTATCGAGCCATGAAAAGATACGGAGGAACCTTAAGTGCATATTGCTAAGTGAAAGAAGCCAATCTGAGAACGGTAAACACTGTATGATTCCAACTATATGACAGTCTGGAAAAGGGAAAACAACTATGGAGACAGTAAAAAGATCAGTGGTCACCTACGGGGAGGAATGAATGGGCAGAGCACAGAGGATTCTTAGGGCAGTGAAAATACACTGTATGATACAGTAATGATAGATGAATGTCATTGTACATTTGTACAAACTTAAAGACACCACACCAAAAGTGAACCCTAATGCACTATGGTCTTTGGGTGGTAATGAACTATCAACGTAGGTTCATCAACTGCAACAAATGCACCTCTCTGATGGGAGATGTTGATCATGGGGGAGGTTATGGGGGAGGGGCTATATGGGAAATTTCTATCTTCTGCTCAATATTGCTGTGAACCTAAAACTGTTCTAAAAACTGAAGTCTAATACATATATACACATTCACACATACACATATGGTCTTTTCCATCATTTATCAACATACACGATTTTTTCTTTTAATTTGGCAGGTGAAGCGGTGGCTGGAAGACACCTGTGGTCTGAGGAAAGGAAGATGAAGCCCCTCATGGAAGGGAAAGTAAAGATGAGGGGACGCTGGGGTGCACTAGAATGGACCTCCGACCCTCCATCTCTGCCTGGATCAAATCCTACATCAGATATTGGCACCAATGTACCAACCAGCTTCATAGAAAGCTGGATTTGTAGTCTGGAAAGACGTGAGATAAAATCTTTACAGCCTGCAGGCAGATACTCCTTTTCAGACCTTAGTATTTGGAATCTTAGTACAGTTCCAGACACCGAAGGCCTTTGCCAAAATGAGACTCTGGATGCATGACAAATTGAATTTGGGGGGCGGGGGAAGCATATTTGAATTGCACAAGTTCAAATAAGCCAGTAATAAGCCAAATAGCTGTCTCTTGGAGAACTGAAGAGAAAGAAGGGTCAGGGTAGGAAATCATAAAATAAACAAATCACTGCTATGAAAATTTATGTGGCTCACCCCACCTCTGAAATGAGAGTTCTAAATAGAAACGCTTACTCCTTTATACTGGTTATTATATCAAGATGTGTTTAATTTCATGAGTTTGCCGGACGCCGCTATTCAGCCGTGCTGTGTATTTTTCCATGATAGATCTGAAACATTCACTGTGTCATGTGCTGCCTCCTCCCACACACCAGATACTTGAGAGCAAATCTCATGTAGATGTTGTTTTGTCTAGAGGCAGCCGAGCGGCTTCATAATAAGGCAGATGCAGAGGATGCAATTTCAAGCACTAGCGTTCAGCAGCACAAAGCTAATTACCTGTAACTGGGGAAACAAGGCAGAGACGTATTCCCTGTTTGTGTTCAGGCAAGAGGCGAGCAGAAAGGTCGGTCTGCTAGCTGAGGCGGCAGAGAGCAAAGCGCATCCTCGCCAGCACCACCCCAGGTCCCACCTGGAGCTGTGTGGGTGCAGGGATGGGGGCTGTGAAAGCAGCCCAATCACCCTGCAGGGTGCTGTCCCCAGACATGTGAATCTGGAGCTGCTGAAGCCTGCAAGCAAAGTGGCCATGCAGCCACGCCGTGAGAGAGGATGGCCATAGCACACATTGTAGGAGTCCTGGCTAAAGAAGAAAGTCAACATGCTTGGTCCTTCTCAAGACACAGGACCTGCCATTCCAAGGTGGCCAAAAAAACCAATGATAAAACAAGCACACTATAGTCCCTGAGATCATTTCCCCTTCACCTACTTTTTTCTGTTTTTCATTGAACAGTCCTCTTTTTCAGAGAAATAATTAGTGACAAAATTTTGATATGCTTAGAAACTGTGTTTAAAAGGAAAAAGATGGCTCAAATGGAGTGTGGCCTTTATCAGGTCTGACTCTTCCCAAAATTAACTGTCTGCAAGTTAGGGGGATAATGCAGATGGAGGGAGAATGTCAAAGGTGCCAGGATACACCTACAACTCTTTGATGCTAAAGAGGCTTTAGCAAGTTCTTGGAATTTGTAAGTATCACCAATCTTTGAAATGCTGGATGGGGAAGACACTGATCCCACACTTGTTCTGGCTCCCTTCGCCTATAACGTCCTACCTACTCTCCCCCGTACTGCAAAACCTGCAGTTTTGAACTGCAGCTCTTTTCCTAAGCCTTCCAGCCAGAGTTCACCTGCCCTGCCCTGAACTATTTCCCAGCACTGAAGGGCTACTCCCCTCAATTTACCACGTGTAATTTTCAGTTATCTTTTTCATATGTTTCTGTTTTAAATGCCTCGACTTGATCGCAAGCTCCTTAAAGACAGAGACTATAACATGTGTCTTCTTTGTCACACTTCTTTGTATCTTGCCTTACTCTTAAGTGTTTCCAACTTCAGCTGAAAGTAAAAAGGAGAAACCCAAAGTTTTCAACTTTTCCCCTCGTATGCTTAAAGAACTGTTGGGTAAATTTAACTGTAAATCTGAGACAACAGAGCCATTTCTCTACTGCCTAACAGAGCTAGCTAGTCCAAGTCAATAGCACTAAAGACAAAAAACAAAAAGCAAAAAATAAAATAAAATAACCCATGATGAACATCATGAAATGTGAAGGCTGAAATTTGCCACTAAAACAAAGCAAAGCTTTCTAAGGACCAAGTTACTTCGAAATTCTCTTTTCATTTCCGACATGTAATTATTACTATATAAGCTGCGCTGAGCAAATTTATATATTTTTTTAAATATCAAGAAATATTCATTGCAAGTGTAATATTTTCAACAAACCTGTGGAAGAGTGGGGGATGACAAGCATTCTACTCTAGTATAATGTATGGAAAAACTGTAGTATCTACTACTTCAAATGTGAAGATTACATACATATTCATAAATATGCATATATATGTATTATACACAAAGTGTATTACACACATATACTTCTGCTGTTCTGCTTGTTTATTTTGGATCAATTTTACTGTTTGTATTATTAGACTGTGGGCAGTGGCCTCACTTCCCATCTTTAACTATAAATTTGAAACCTGGGGTCCTGTTAGAAATTACAGTCGGACTTTCTATAGTTGAACCTCTTACCTTTGCAGTTCTATAAAGTGTTTTTGCTTTGTTTTGTTTTGCAATATTTGGAGTTGTCTCTGACTTCATGTTCCATTAGCTCCAATCCCCCCTTAGAGACAGCGAGCAGCCGGTCAGGGTTAATCCATCCTGGTTACATAGGCTCATGACCTTCCAGAGGGGACATCCACATATTTAGTGTTTGAGCCATCAGATAAGTGAAAAATGCTAGTGGTGACAGTTTCAGATCTGTATCAATAAGCCCAGTGTCTAGCTGGTGTGACAAGGTAGAGTTAAAAAGAATAGGGAACGCCCCAAAGCAATGTAAAATACAGCTATGAATATATAAAGAGCCTAAGAGATGAAGTCCTCTGAAGGGGAGGGGCCCTTGTCTGACCAAGAGGAGATTACGTTCAGGCAGGCAATCTTAAAATAACTATAAACCATTGATGAAGGAAATTAAAGAAGACTTTAAAAAATGGAAAGATATCCCATGCTGTTGGATTGGAAGAATCAATATTGTTAAAATGGTCACACTGTCCAAGGCAATCTACAGGTTTAATGCAATCCCTATCAAATTACCCAGGACATATTTCACAGAATTAGAACAAATCAAAATAAAACTTATATGGAACCATCAAAGACCTAGAATTGCCAAAGCATTACTGAAGAGAAAGAAAGAGGCTGGAGGAGTAACTCTCCCAGACTTCAGACAATACTACAGAGCTACAGTCATCAAGACAGCATGGTATTGGTACAAAAACAGACATATAGACCAATGGAACAGAATAGAGAGCCCAGAAATGAACCCACAAACTTTTGGTCAACTCATCTTCGACAAAGGAGGCAAGAATATACAATGGAATAAAGACAGTCTCTTCAGCAAATGGTGTTGGGGAAACTGGACAGCAGCATGTAAAACAATGAAGCTAGAACACTCCCTTACACCATACACAAAAATCAACTCAAAATGGATCAAAGACTTAAACATAAGACAGGATACAATAAACCTCCTAGAGGAAAACATAGGCAAAACATTGTCTGACATACATCTCAAAAATTTTCTCCTAGAAGAAATAAAAGCAAGAATAAACAAATGGGACCTAATCAGACTTACAAGCTTCTGCACAGCAAAGGAAACCATAAGTAAAACAAAAAGACAACCTACGGAATGGGAGACAATTTTTGCAAATGAAACCGACAAAGGCTTGATCTCCAGAATATATAAGCAGCTCATACGACTCAATAAGAAGAAAATAAACAACCCAATCCAAAAATGGGCAGAAGACCTAAACAAGCAATTCTCCAAGGAAGACATACAAATGATCAATAGGCACATGAAAAAATGCTCAATATCACTAATTATCAGAGAATTGCAAATCAAAACTACAATGAGGTATCACCTCACACCAGTCAGAATGGCCAGCATTCAAAAGTCCACAAATGACAAATGCTGGAGAGGCTGTGGAGAAAAGGGAACCCTCCTACACTGCTGGTGGGAAGGCAGTTTGGTGCAGCCACCGTGGAAAACAGTATGGAGATTCCTCAAAAGACTAGGAATAGACTTACCGTATGACCCAGGGATCTCACTCCTGGGCATACATCCAGAAGGAACGCTGCTTCAGGATGACACCTGCACCCCAATGTTCATAGCAGCACTATTTACAATAGACAAGACATGGAAACAGCCTAAATGTCCATCAATAGATGACTGGATAAAGAAGATGTAGTATATTTATACAGTGGAATACTACTCAGCCATAAAAACCGGCAACATGTCATTTGCAGCAACATGGATGCTCCTGGAGAATGTTATTCTAAGTGAAGTAAGCCAGAAAGAGAAAGAAAAATACCATATGAGATCGCTCATATGTGGAATCTAAAAAAACAAACAAACAAACAAACAAGGCATAAATACAGAACAGAAATAGACTCATAGACATAGAATACAGACTTGGGGTTGCCAAGGGGGTCAGGGGTGGGAAGAGATAGACTGGGATTTCAAAATTGTAGAATAGATAAACAAGATTATACTGTATAGCACAGGGAAATATATACAAGATCTTATGGTAAGCTCACAGAGAAAGCAATGTGACAATGAATATATATATATGTTCATGTATAATTGAAAAATTGTGCTCTACACTGGAATTTGACACAACATTGTAAAATGATTATAAATCAATAAAAAATGTTAAAAAAAAAAAAAAAAAGAGAGAGGCAGCCATGTATCCTTCCCACATACAAACCTAACCCTCACCAGCATCAACGAGAACTCAAGCTACCTCTGATTTTTTATTGTACCCATCACTCTTGACTTAAATGCTCTCCGGTAAGGAAGCATGGTGAACCCAAGTTCTAAAATCAAGAATGATTCCTCCCCACCAAATGCATCTGGCTTTAAATGGCTTTACCAGGTCTCTCTAGAGTGGAAAACTGCAATGCTTCCATGAAATGATAATTGAGTCTAAATTTTTCCACAGGCACAGTCAACCGTCCCTATTCACCAATCCTCACCTTAGGGCTTCTGTGCTGTCCCACCCTCCAGCCTCGCTCCTATCAAAGGGCCTCCCCGCCAGGAAATGCAGGAGCAATGCAGAAGAGCCAGCGCTGGTGCAGGAGCTCCACATCCAAGCTCAGCCTGCTGGACCCCCAGTCTCAGGTTCCTGGTTCTGACTCAGTGGCAGTCCACGTTCCATCTCCCCAAGGTCCCTTCCTGTGCCATTGGCTGGACGAGCCATTTGGGACCAGTCTCATTGCATCCTAGACAGGATTTTAGTATCTGCCCCCCGAATGCCCGCAACCACAGCTGAGGAACACATGCTTTCCTGCCAGCCCTGCCCGACCAGCCCTGCCATATGGGGCCAATTCCAGGACAGATGGGAACAGAGGCTCTGCAGCTGCTCAAGGATAAATTTTAATCACAGCCCTCAGTCTGGAGTGATCAGCAACCAGCACGGTCACCCTTTCAGACTTCAGCTTATGTAGGCTCTGATGACATCTCAGAGCAGATAAGCCCTGCTGTTCGGAAAAAAACAGTATGACTGCAACATACACACACATACATACACACACACACACACACACACACACACACTCCTCTTTCCACCTAACTTCCAGAAAAGCGCAGAAGCCTCTCTGGGTCCCTGAGATGACAGGTGTGTATTTATGTTGCATTTCAGAATCACTGACCTTCCAGGTGATTCTAAGTTCTAACAGCTTCAGTGTGAGATAGAGACTTTTCAGGCGGTGCCTTTCCCAGGCAGGCGGACACCTCCACTGTGGGCACTGCAGGCATCTCTGAAGTCCTGAGGATCTGTGAAAGAATTCTGAGAAGAAATCTCTCTTGATCTCCCGTGAAACTACAGAGGGCTGCATTCACTGTCCCTTTTGTGCCTAGAAACCCCAGGATCCTTGAATAAACAGTTGAAGAGTTTCTTTCACAGGAGACTGTTCATTACTTGTAACAATTTAGAATACCTTGAGGTTTGCATTAGAAAGTCATTTTGTTTCATTTTTGAATTTGAATATTAGTGTCCAACCTTTGATGAATCTCCTCAAATCACTTCAAAATCAACTTGCATTTTTCAGAAAGAATCACTCCCTAAACAAACAGAAATGCACAATTTACACAAATGTTCACAGAGACACAAGTCACAACTGTCAAAAGATGAAAACAACCTAAAAGTCCACTAAAGGATGAATGGATACACAAATTGTGATGTATATATGCAATAGAATATTATCCTGCCATAAAATGAATAAAATACTGACACAGGCTACAATGGGGATGAACCTTGAAAACATTATGCTAATGAAAGAAGCCAAGCATAAAAAGACAAATATTATATGCTTCCATTTATATGAAATACCCTGAAGAGGCAAACCATTGAGACAGAAAGCAGACTAGACTAGCAGCTGCCAAAAGCTTAGGGAAGGAGAAAACAAGGAGTGACTGCTCAGTGCATAGAGAGCTTCATTTTGGGGTGATGAAAATGTTTTGGAACTACATGGAGGTGGTGGCTGCACAACGTTGTGAATATACCACATGCCAATGAATTGTTCACTTTAAAATGCTCAGTTTTATTTTCTGTAAATTTCACCTCAGTTTTTTTAAATGAATGATTTCAAAGGTTTGAAAAACATTTTGCTTCCTTATCTATAAGGTCTATGTTCCAAAAGAGTTTATGTTTTCTTTTTTGGGAGAGACTGTTCAAGACATCTATAAAATCTTGTATTTGTGTCACTTTTTTTTAATTCCTCTTAACAGACTTTAAGTGGCACTAAGTGGGGAAAAAAAAAACATCCCCTATGGATCTGGCAACCAAAACGCAAAAATAGTAGCAGTTTACCTACCCCAAATCAACTGAAGGAAACAGAGGCGAAGATGCATAGCTCGGCAACTGTAGGTGGATTAAAGAAGAGGGACCTGAAGTTTCACCAGGTAGAGACAATGATACGATAGTATGGCCCCAGGCTATCCGCAGATGCCAACAGCCTCAGCATCACCTGGGAGCCTCGGAGAAATGCAGGTAGGAGTCACTGCTGCGGGGAATGTAGTTTGGTGCAGCCATTACGGAAAACAGTATGGAGACACCTCAAAAACTAAAAATAGACTTACCATATGATCCAGCAATCCCACTCCCGGGTATATATCCAGAGGGAACTCTAATTTGAAAAGATACATACATCCCAATGTTCACAGAAGCATTATATACAACAGTCAAGACATGGAAACAACCTAAATGTCCATCAACAGGTGACTAGATAAAGAAGTTGTGGTATATTTATATAAAGGAATACTATTTGGCCATAAAAAAGAATAAAATAATGCCATGTGCAGCAACATGGATGGACCTAGAGATCATCATTCTAAGTGAAGTAAGCCAGAAATAGATAGAAAAATACCGTAAGATACCACTCATATGTGGAATCTAAAAAAAAGATAAAAAGGACACTATGAACTCATCTACAAAACAAACAGACTCACAGACATAGTGAACAATCTTATGGTTACCAGGGAAAGGGGGTGGGAAGGGATAAATTTGGGAGTTTGAGATTTGCAAATGTTAGCCACTATATATAAAAATAGATTTTTTTTGTTTCTTCTGTATAGCA
Source organism: Camelus bactrianus (assembly GCF_048773025.1). Taxonomy (NCBI): domain Eukaryota; kingdom Metazoa; phylum Chordata; class Mammalia; order Artiodactyla; family Camelidae; genus Camelus; species Camelus bactrianus. The sequence continues at coordinate 5,817,879 of NC_133575.1, forward strand.
CAGGGAACAATATTCAATATCTTGCAATAACCTTTAATGAAAAAGAAAATGAAAATTAATATATGTATATATATGCATGACTGGGACATTGTGCTGTACACCAGAAGTTGACACACTGTAACTGACTGTATTTCAATTAAAATTTTTTTCAAAAAAAAAAAAGAAACGCAGGTAGGAGTATGGGATCAACAGATGCAAACTACTATACATGAAATAGATGAGCAACTAGGATTTACAGTATAGCCTAGGGAACTATACCCAATATCTTGTGATAACCTACAATGGAATATAACCTGCAAAGATACAGAATCACTATGTTATATAACTGAAACTAGCACAATATTGTAAATACACTATACTTCAATTTTAAAAAAAGAAAGAAAGAGAAGAAAAGCAGGATGTCAGCCCCACCCAGAACTACAGGAACAGCATGTGCATGTTCGCACAATCCCCAGGCATCCCCATTACCCCTCCAGAAGCAGCTGACTGACCCTCACCCTCAAGTTGTGTTCTTTTGCCTTCAGCAAAATGCTTCTACGAGGCCTTCGAAAGCACTTGCACAAACCTGATTCCTCTCCTCCCTCGAAGTCACCTAAGAATGTTCTATGCTGCCTCCCCACACTCCTCGCCCACCAGACCCCTACAAGGGGCAAGACTCTATCAAGCAGTGCTCCACAACCTAGACGTCCACTCAGAATTTTCTCTCGTAACTTCTACCAACTAACCGAGACCTGAATTCCTCCCGCAGAAGCATCCTTTCCTTTCCCTGTCCTCCCTCACTGATAAATAGACCAGTTGTGTCTACTCAGGACCTCTGTTGCTCAGTTCTTATTCATCTGCAGATCCCTTTGTCTCTCTTCTACTGCCCACTGACAAAATCACTCTCATTAAAGTGGATAAAACGAGGACTGTAGAAGAAAGATGACAGCAGCTCAGAGCAGCCTAGCAGCAGGAGAGGCTGGGATAAAGGGTCAGATCTGCATCTACATTGAAGCTAGAGCCAGAAGGACCTCCTGATGGATTGCCTTGGGCTGGAGAGAAAGACACACAAATGAACAACTCGAAAGTTTTTGGCCCGAGCTACCAGAAGGATGGAGTTTCCACTGCTGAGATGGGAAAAGCAGTGGGAAAGGGGAGACCGGCGGGGAATACGCAGGACATGGAACAATGCTAGGGTTAGGTTTGTGTGCTGCCCTACAAGGGTTTCCACTCATGGAAACTTCCACGTGTGCCCTTTCTCACAGCAGGCTCTACTGCATGTTGACAAACGGATCAGTCACTGTGACACGTACACGTGCAAACCCATAAACGTGGCAGAGTATGACCTGATTACTGCACTGAAAATCCCTCAGGGCTGCTCCTGGTGGCGGGGATGCTGTAGGGATTCTCGAATGCTTTGTGCCAGATATCAGGTGTGTACAGTGAGACAAAACACTCAGCCTCTGCAATCACACCATCTGACACTTGAGATTACCCACAATCTTACGTTCCTTATTTCAGGAGGTAAATCAACTGGCATCTGGAAAAACAAAATGCTACATCTTGAGAAAAAAACAAAACAAAACAAAACTCAGCCTCTGCTTCAGTAGAACAGACACCAATAACCATGTGTGTGTATATGTATATATGTATACATATTCTAAAACATACTATTTTATATAATATTATATTATATAATAATTATATATGAAAATTACATATAAATATATTAAATACATATACTTGTATATATCAAAAATTATACATAATTATGTAATATCTAACAATTTAATACTATGTTATAGAATACAACTATGCATTTTATGACATAACTGTATTTATATATCACTACAGTCCATAATTATATGTAATGTTATGTATATATTACTATATATGATCATTAATATATTTTCACTAGCATATACAGTAGCCTTTAAAAATTACCAGACCATAACATATCTACACGTCGCAAATTAACACTCAACCACTGCATCCTGCCAGCCCTCTAGACACCCCAGGCTACTGTGGGGTTGTCATCAGCGGACGTGATGACCTCATTCCTGAACTGACTCACACTCCTCACCTATCCCCAGCTTCCCTTCAGCTTACAGAGACATGTACCCACCTTCTATTTCCGTGACCTCTAAAAGTATCCTCTGTGCCATAGGTCACCCATTAACTTGAAGGCTTAAAAAGATGCAAGCGAAACTGAGAAGAATTCATCTGAGCAGCATGAATGGCTCTCAAAGACAGAACCCAGCATAGGAGAGAGATGATCAACTAGCAGATGAGGGCTGGGGCACAAAGCACGAGGCATGCCAACTGAGGATGGTCCTAGAAAGTGACCGTGAGAAACAAGTCAGAGTTCTGGGGTAAGGTGAGTGATTTTGGACACAGGGCCAAGCATGAGTGAATGATCACTAAAATAGGAATCGTCTGTCTCCAGGCACTGTTTTGTTAGGTATACCCTATCTTCAGAAACCAACATGAATTAGTCAGAGTAGGATAACTGCTGTAACAAACAGCCCTGCCAGTTTAACAGAATAAACATTATTTCTTGCTCACACAACATTCCAACACACAAGTACATCCCCCTGCCCCAACTTGTAGATCTGCCAAATTCTAAGATCAGAAAGCACCTGCCTCCAGGCACACCAAGGGAAGAAGAGAGAGACTGTGGAACACTGCACATAAGGCCATTTGGGGCTGGGACCAGAGGTCATTTCAGTCACATTCCACCAGACAGGACTCAGACAGAGGGCTGCCCTACACACCTGGGAAACTAGGAATAGGGGTAAGCTGTGCTACTGCACACAGGAGGACAAAGAAACAGTGCAGTGAGCCTCTGGCCCAGGGCACCAGGGAGGGAGCACAAAGATAACTAGAAAATAGTCATGGAGGAAAGAGGTTTTAAGAAATGGTTTTACCCAGTTAAGGAATGTCTTTAGACTACCAGTATTCTTCTATTCTTGGGCTTCAATTGTAAACAACAACAATAGTCCACTTGTGGAAGGGATAAACTAAAAACTGCTAAACCCACACCGGGGAATGTAAAACAAATCAGAATTAACTTATTCAACTATAGCTGCAGTGTGAGCCGCCAATCCCATCAACAACAAAGATAGAAGAGAAAACTGTACTTCACAGTAGCCTAGGCAAGCTTTCCTGTCTTGGTCTTGACTGAGACCCAGTCAAGACCAAGACAGGAAATATCTTGGTTCCTTCAGCATTGTCTTTCAATATCTTGGTTCCTTCAGCATTGTCATTATTCTGAACCAGGGGTCAGCAAGCCAGGGTACCGCAAACCACAGCCCAAGGGCACATCCGGCCCACCACCTGTTTCTGCATAGTCCTCAAGGTAAAAACTGCTTTGACATTTTCAAATTGTTGAACAAAATCAAAAGAATCATAATACATCATGACCCATGAAAACTACATGAAATTCAAATTTCACTGTCCATGCATCAAGTTTTACAGGAACACAGCCATGCTCATCTGTTGGGATGTTGTCTGTGGCTGCTTTCCATGTTACCGCAGCAGAGCTGAATCCTTACAACAGACTGTGTGGCTCACAAAGCTGAAAATATTTATTATCTGGCCCTTTGCAGTAAAAGTTTACCAACCCCTGGTCTAAGCCAGACTGATTCCTTTCTACTGTCAGAAAGTGTTGTCAAATACTCCATGTTTCCCTTCTCAGGACGCAGCATGTTCGGTGCTCAAGCTTTCCAGTGTTTCTGTTGAAACCGAGTAACAGGCTGGCAATTCTTCACCTTCTTCCCTTGTTTTCACAATTTCTGTCCATCAAGTCGTACCACACAGGAATGTACAGCAGCTACAGTGACCTGAGATGACAGAAGCCCCCTGATTTTCTAGGCATGAACTGGGAAGATTTTGCTCAACCTCAAAAATTTTAAGCAGAAAAAGGGATCCTCAGGCCTCTGTATGATTTGGAAGGTTTCCACCATTTCTTCCAAGCTCTCTCCATGACTATTTTCTACATCTCATGTATAAACACCACTGCTCCCAGCTGGAGCAGCTGGGATTCAAAACCACTTCCTTTGCTGGTGATTTATCATTTCACTATTTTACACACCAACTTCCTAGGGCTGCCATAACAAGTCAAAGCCAGCTTTTACTAAGTCTCTCTGAATTCAAAGCCCAAAATAATTCCCACTAGTCCATCCTTCTGGCACATTCCCCACCCTAGGATAAAAACCCATGAATCAACTTCTTACCTACCCCCACCATATACAGATCCACTGGTTCCATCCTACATTTTCTGATCTATAGATCCTCTTTCTCTGCTTGGAACAAAGCATATGCTTTTTTCAATTTTCACCAAATCCAGACTGTTATTCCTCAGTGCAATTTTGTTTCTCATTTACTCTTATCTTCAGTGAACATAATTAGATACAGCAATATTGCAACTAATAAAAATTCTTAAGACCTTTCTTCATCTGTGTAAAGGTTTATAATTTATCATGGGATTTTTTTTCTCACTGGTGTTCACCGGCAGCCTTGCCCAGGTGACTCCTCCAGGTTGGCCAGGTCTCAGGGCTCACTCCTGTGGGCCCACAGCAGCCCACTGCAGGACAGCTACAACATCCCAAGACTCCTGGACAACTCAGCTTCCCACATCAAACTAATTACATAACTGCGCTTTGGGCAACTTTTGTTGTCATTTCTAAGTGACTACTACCGGGTGAAGCCATATATTTTCTATGAATTTTAGGTCATTTTTTGCTCTTTCAACCATAATACCAACGAATCAGCCATAACACTAACTAATCTTTCACTTCTGCGAGTTTCCATAATGCCATACATTAATGAGTAACTACTTGATATAATCACTAAATAAAATCCCCAATGCTGCAAGGTATTTTAAAAAACAAGTATTTTATTATCATTAAGTAGTGGATACACCATGAGCACCACCTCTCACACGCAAAGTTATAAGACAATTCCTATTACATAAATTCTAGTATGAAGTGATTACTCCTCTTCATGGGAGGAGGAAAAGGCAACACTAGCTGCCCAAATCCAGAAACTGGAAGTAATGCAAAACACCACCAAATGGTTTTCTGAAAACAAAGACCAAACAGTTCACAATTTAGCCAAGATCCTAATCCAAATTAACTCATAACAGTGAATTGATGCACAGATGGTTGTCATGGTGACCTTTCTGGCTTTATATAATCTAGACGTCCAATGACACATAAGAGACACAGTATCAAAATATTGCTAAAATAATGACAACAGGCGTGCTTTAGATTTCCGGCATCTTGGACTTTCTTAAATCTAAATTACTTTTTAAATCCATCTGAAAATATTCAACACAGCACTAAGGCCTCTTGATTTATGCCAATAATTTGATCATCTTTCCCCACTCTTAGCAAAGCTAATCACATTTGAATATACTGAATGGTTTAACCATCTCAACAGATTCCTGATCAAAGCAAGTGTGAAATAATTTCCCCTGCTTTGTACAGCAAAATCCTTTATGCAAGCAAGTCAACAATACGAGGAAGAGATAATGCAATTCAAAAAGCGTGAAGACGGGGCTTATAGAAGACTTATTTGCTAATATTATCATATGAAATTGTTTCTTTTGTTTTCTTAACTCTCAGCTGGGGAGACAGCAGCAACTGAAACGATGTTCTCTCAATGTAGCATGGTCTTCAAGATGCTTTAGGGAATGAAATTACTTTCTAATGATGGAATCCACTAGACTGTGGAACAGCCTAATAAGAAAAGTCATGTAATGCCAGCAGCTTTGGGTCATTTTGAAGTTAACACATGGGGTCTCTGCACTAACGTGCCTGAGGCCACTGCTGAAATTAAAGCAAGTAAGAGGCCCTAGAGTAAAAGAGAGAACCCAAGATCCCTGCCTCCTGGCCTCCTGGTTTAGCATCTAATTTTCATATCAGCCTCCAGGGGCGAGGACCTTGCCAAGTCAGGGGAGGTGATACAAGCTAGGGAGGACAGGAAGAATCTGGAGTTTGTAGTAGAATTTTTAAAAATCAGCCCCTTCACTATAGAATCTTCTAAGCTTTGACTCTCTCGAAGGAAAGGTGCTGATCATAAATAATTATAACCCACTGCAAGCCTTCCCCCAATGGTGGAGAACTGAAACACTGATGACCACACGCAGAGCAACCTAAATACTGTCACATGCCCTCCCCTCTCCTGTAAGCACCTATGTTCTCCCTCCTGTTCAATCCCTCCTTGGTCCCAGCTTGAGGTCATGTTGTAGGAGGAAAGGAAGCAACCTCAGAACCTATAATGGGTAGAGAGTTCACCTTGGAGCCGTGGGTGCCAAACTTTATCACCAATAAGAATCAGCAAGCCCCACGGGGGGGGCTCGTTCAGACACCAAGGGTGGCCTCACCTGATTCAGCAGGTCCCAAGGGGGCCCCCCAAGAGTGCACATTTCTAACCAGCTGCTCCCTTTCCCATACTACTAGAACCAGCTAGAGTTTAACTAAATAAGCCACAGGGAAGATCTGAGATCCCGATGCTGCCTCTTGATTCGTGCTCCCTCATTTTTTTTCCACAAGTGTTTTGTTGCTGCATGTTTCCTTTAATACCTGTCCCGTTGCTGCACACGTTAGACTGGATGGGAGGCAGACGGCCAGGTTAGAATCACAGCTTACCCATTACTGTGTGGTCTAGAGGAAGTGTCTTACCTTCTCCCAGTGAATGGAGAGAAGCTGAGAAAGGGCATCATTGAGGGTCAAGGGGGGCGTGTGACAATGTGCGCAAAGTACCGAGACTGCCTGATGTGCAAAGCACCCAAGAAACATGGTGGCTTTATTCTCACCTTGACCGGCCTGCAATATGCCTTGTGCAGCATGGCCAGCTCCAGTAAATCAGGGATCTCTCACTCCTTAAAGCATTCCAGTGCAGCAGTTGTGTTTCCGTGCCTCCTTCCCAGCCGGATGTGCAGGTTAGAGCCTCCCTGGTCCAGATGATACTAAGCGGAAGTAAAGGGCATGCTATGCTTTTACGTTGAAGAAGACTTGGTAGGAAATAGGAAAAATACATGGGAGTAAATATAAGAAAAACTTAAAGAGTAAATGTTATGTCTACAGGAGAAACATGGTTATGTATCAAGATAAATGCTGTGCCAGATTTTTCATCCAGTTGTGTGAGGGTTGCCTAGGAAGAAAAGTGATTTTTATAACCATTTGATTTTTTTTTAAGGGAGGAAGGGAGAGAGAGAAGTGGAAGGGGGAGGAGAGGAAAGGGAAAGGACAGATGAAAGGAAAAGAAAGAAAGGGAAACAGTCGAAAAACAAATGTCTCAAATCATCAGTTGGTCTTTATTGTCTCCAGTCTAAACAGCAACCTGAAACGAAGCATGGCATGGAGACCTGCACAGCTCAGCTGCCACCTCAGGCCTCGAAGCTGATGCCCTTTACAGGAGCCCCAGAACATCTTCTGTTACCTGAGCCCTTCACCCTAGTCTCCAGGCAACAGACACCCTCCCATCTACAACAGGAATGCGCCTGCTCCCAGGACCGCTGCTCTCGTTCCTTCCCACTGTCTCTGATTGCCGGGAGTTATGTTTAAATAACCTCTCTCTTCCATAATCAGTCTGTTCCTCCTGACCCATTAATTTCGTGAAGCTGCAGCCTAGTATTTGGGGCCTCAAAATCATTTCTGATTGCATACAAACATGAGGGCAAGCGGCGGTGGTGGGAAAATAAAGACTAAAGTACAGTAGAGGTTATCATGGGTTGTGTGCAGCGGACAAACATAAATGCACACATACAGATGCACCACACATACACATCTGCATGCACACACGTGCACACACACAGGCACATAAGAACACACATACACACAAACCTGTAAATACACATGCATGCACACACATGTGCACCTGCACACATATCCATGCACCCACCGGTACACAGTGCACTGCTAAGTTAATTAAACAAGGAGTGCATTAAACTGAGGTGGCTCTAATGCAGCAGAGGCCAACGTCAGCAAAATCTAAGCCTGTAAATGCCTCAAGGTTATCAAATTGAAACATAAGGACAACCAATCCCAAAAAGCCCACTAGGTTTGAAGCTACAGCCAAACAATAATTTCTTTGCTTTGCTTCCACTTTTTCTCTATCAAATTCTGTCCCCAGAGCTCCTGTTGGTGGAGGGCTGTAACCACTTCCGCTTTGGCACTGCCAGATTCAAATCAACTTTTGCTCAGATAAACTCTTAAAATTGTCACCATGCCTCAGTTTATCTTTTAAGTACACACAATCATACACAGACACACATACAAACCCATGCACACGCAAGCATGTGCATGTACACTCACACAGATTAAAGCAGTAAAGTTAGTCTTTTCAACAACTAACAGATTGCATAAGCTGCAGATGTTAAGGGCCTCTTTCAAGGCACAGATTATTTTTTTTTCAATTGTAAGCTGAGGCAACGACACTCTCAAGACCAAGACTTTGAACCTGGGCCACCAGTACTCTTCTGTCACCAATTCACAGTGTCCATTATGTGTCTCTCATCCCAGTGACAAAGGCCTGGCCTCAAGCTCCTCTAAGGCACAAGGAAGCTTTCCGTAACTGGAGACCGAGTCAGAGGGAGGCAGTGGTCACTGCATCTCCCATATTAACCTTTCACTAACATGCTGACCATAATTAGCATAACAGAACCAGACTTCATGAATTCCTAGGTTTGCTCCTGGAAAAAAGATCCCTTGGGCCAAAATGAGAAAATGGCGACATAAGCAGAACATAGGGAAACAGTAACAATTAGATCAGCTCAGAGAGCAGCAGACCAGGACCTCCTCTCCCCCTCCACCTGTCTGCTCTTTGCAGCAGGAACTAGGTCCTCCGGGAGGGGAGGAAGGTGCCCAGGTAGGGCCCAGGTGTGGGTGAGAGGGGAAAGGTCGAGGAGAGGAAGGACATCACACTCCAACACCCTATTTCCTGTCTGCAGACCAGACCCAGCCCCACTGGGTGTGAGCAAAGAACAATTCATCATTAAAGGCTTTCAGGACGCCTGACAGGAAGAAAAACCCTCACAAGCAAATTGCCTTTCTCTCTCCCTTTAAGCCTTTCCTCTTATGTAAATGTATTCCAAAAAACTGCCACTGTGTTTTCAGTAAAATGACACCGTGAACCTGCCAGCGGTCTTCCGGCTGTCTGGCTGCTTGGCAAACATCTTTAACATCCTTATTAAAATGTGGCCTGCATCTGCAGGGCCCAAACAGAAGGAGATTAGCAGGGAGGCTGGTTCCCTGGGGGGACAGCTAAGCAGGGGCTTCAGAAGGGCTTCTGCTCCTGATCTCTGTCAGAAAATTCTAAGTAATCAGGACAAATCAACTTGTAAATGAAACCTAATTTTCAGATTCCAAAGTTGAAAATGGAAAGATTTTCCTTTTGTTTATTGGTATGAATTCCACCCAATGGGATAACCATGAGAGTTACGGCCATCAAGTCCCAATGTTCTGTCAAGAGTTTCCAGTCAGTCTTAACGCTGTTTTTGTCCTACATCTTCAAAAGTTAAGAAGATGAACCTTAGTGATGCTCATTAGGGGTTAACATTACATTGTTACGTTGTCATCAATAGAAAGAAAAAGAAAGCCAATGTATGAAGGCATTGCATTTTCAAAATTGTGTGTATGTAAAACCGTTCTGAGTAACACAGTTTCTTTACTTTTTCATCTCAGGGATGACAAGAAAGATTATACTTCTCTTAAGCTTTGTCTACCTCAGGAGCAATTCATTATGTTTGTAACAACAGTCGATAGTCATAAGAAAAAACATTTTGTGCTAATTGTACTAGGTAAAAATTTAGAGTAATACTGGTGTATTAAATGACCCCATTTTTGTTTTAATCATACCAAGTGAATGTGCTGGCCACCTCATTTGTGATTGGATTAGGTTAAGTATCAGCTGAGGTTCATCGGCTCAGTTTCTATTTGCATTGTAACATACGCTGTTTGACCTGTCCCTTATAGCCCTGTTTGTGTTTAATAATGCAATTTAACTATATATATCATAATTACACACACACACAAAAAAAAACAGAATGGAAGAGGCTCCAGTGAAATAGCTCATCGAACCCTCACAAGAAACTTCTACCTCCCAGCTTACAAAGGAGAACACAGGTGCAGAAAATTAATGACGTGTCCAGGACCCAAGGAGCCAGCCTGGACTGCTGACTCACTCAACCTACCTCTGCCACATGTATTATCTATGACTCCTTCAGTGTTTGCAGATAAAACATACAATTTCTCATCTCACATTATACCTTTGCAAGTGTAAAGGAAAGAAATCTCACCTACAAAAGGTAAAGAGCAGGATGAAGGAGACGTAATACTCAATTCCAGCAGCCTACTGCATCCATGCAGGGTCTCAGATAAACTCAGTAGGGAAATGTTCAGCTCCTTCAGCTGACATTCTCGATTTTTTAAAGTTCTATTACATTTTTTATATCAGTTACGTTTTTAAATATTTTACCTTTTTTCTTTGCATTCTCACACGATTTCTCCAAATTAATACTGAAAAGTACTACGATATTTTAAAAGTACTGATTTAGTACTAAAAAGTATTTATTCATGTCCCAAATGGAAAACATTATATGGGCACTTTTGTAGCACAAACATTATAATAGTCTAGCAAAAAGGCAGAGGACTTTGCAAGACTTTCTAGTAGCCATGGCTGAGCCCTGAACTATTACGTATGCTAACTCTTTCTGTGTAACAAATTGCATGCACCGAAACTTGGCAGTCTAAAACAACAATGACCATTACCTCTCAGTTTCTATGGGTCAGGAATTTGGAAGCAGCTTATCTTGGTGATTCTGGCTCAGGGTCTCAGGTGAGGCTGCAGTGAAGATGTTGGCCAGGGCTGCAGTCATCTGAAGGCTTGACTGGGACTGGAGGAGGATCCAGTTCCAAGATGGAGTATGGACAGAGCTGGCAACGTGGTACTAGCTGGTTGTAAGGAGGCCTCAGTTCTTCACACATCTCCAAAGGGATGCTTAACTGTCTTCATGTTATGACAACTGGCTTTCCACAGAACAGGTGATTCAAGAAAGAGCAAGGCACAAGGGACAATGCCATTTATGACCTATCTCTTGAAGTCACACCCCATCAGGTCCATAATAGTCTATCAGTTATCACTGGCCAGCTCTCATTAATGTGGAGGGAACTGCACAAGGATATGACAATCAGGACAGAAGACCCATTGGGCACCACCTTGGATGCTGGCTGAGCCATACCGTTTTCCAGAAAACAATGAGAGAATTTTCAAAACCCACTTCTGGAATCTTGGTGGGAAAAGAAGGGTTAGGACTTAGTCTAGGTCTGGAGACTGGTTCACCTTGTACCAGGATGGCCACCAGTGCAAATTTCAGCATCCAAAGGCACATGGTAATTATAGGGTCCTTCTGAAATAAACATATACGTATCAGAGATCAAAGGTGACCCAAACCTGCAAATGGCTGAGGCAGCTAAAGAACTGTTTGGAGTCAAACAGATGGCAGTATTGTCCTTTCAAATGGTCCATTCAGCTTGGGGCAAGATTCCAGGCAGCAGCTGGGGAAAGAGAGTCCACCTCACCCCCTGGGAAAGGAGTTGGCTGCGGATCAGGGTAGGTCTGCAGGCTGTCAAGTGAAAGACAGGGCTAATCAGGAACCAAGGTACAAGCGGGAGGCTAATGTTGACAGGTGCCCATGACCCTTCCCGGAAATACTGTCTATGAGGCAAGGCGCACCAGCACAATTTCCTGAGCCCATTCCTCAGTAGATCTAAGATTCTACTGTGGAAAGCTCTGGGTCTTGATCTTGGGGGAAAAAAAAAAAGAAAGGAAGGAAGATGGCATCTGTGGGCCTCTGTCCCCAGAGAAAACCCCAGCAGGCTCCCAGACGTGTGTCAAACCTGATTCCTGCCCCTCAGGACCACGCTCCGAGACACCTAATGAGCGTCCCTCACACCGAGTCCCCAGCGCCCCTCGCGCCTCTGGAGGCTTCTCCCGGGCGGGGCCCTGGGGCTGGAGTCTGAGGTGAGTCCTTTAAGAGCTGATTCTTTTGAATCTCATGGATGCGAGCCCCACTGGTATTGAGACGTCTCGGGGCTCCCTACCCCGGTGCATGTCCTCAAGGCTGGGGCGCCCTGTGTAAGGTTCCAACCCTTCCCTCCTCAGGCGGCAGCTCCGGGTTTAAAGTTCGCCCCAGGGGTGGCCGGGCGAGGGTAGCCTTTCCCGGTAGACGATGTCCCAGCCTCTCCCACCTGCTCCGCTGTGGGTCTCCTCTGGTAGGAGCCGCTCAGTTGGTTTGAGGGTTTGTTCAGAGAAAGTTCTCCCCGTGTGGTGGCAGAGGGGACGTCTCCTCAGCCGCTGCCTCCTCAATCGCCGCCGTCTTGAACCGGAACCGGAAACAGCAGCCGTGGTCGCGGAGGGGGCGGAGGCGCTTGGCTGCGGCGGCGGTGGCGGCGGCAGTGTCCCAGCTGCCTGAGGCGGCCCGAGTGCCTAGTCGCGGTTGGACGGGCGAATGGCACCTTGGTATCGAGGAGGCGGCTTTCATCTGAAGGTAAGAGAGACTTATTGCTTCGCACATAACAGGAATCTGGAGACGGGCGGCGGCAGGCGTCGGTGGAATGGCGGTGGTTCTGGAATGCTCTGGGACGGGCTCGCGTTTTCACCGCACGGTGGTGTCACTCCAGGCCTAGTGTCTGCCCTGGCAGAGGTGAGGGGGCGGGTGTCATGGTCTACGACGGCCACTCGTTTCGTGGGAAAAGCAAAATCTTTCCTAGGAGGCTCGTAGGTGGCCCAGAGAAAGGCTGTAAGACCAAGTGTGTCTACCAAGAGGGCCTGGGAAGGTGGGAACGGACACAGGAACGGACACTCGACAGAGAGACGTTAGGATTCACCATACACCAGGGTCTTCCACAGACCCCTTGTTCGGCTCTGTAAAAGCACACGTGGCTTTCCCAGAATTACCGTTACTACAATTTCGCCCAAAGTATATTTTCCAGAACAACAGATCAAGTTCCTCCATGAAAAATGAGAATTTATAGGGAGAAAAAAGAGATTAATGTTCCCCCATTTGACATGCACTAAGCAGAATCTCAAATAAGTGGGTCTCAGAAAGCTTTACCTCCCTGTGGCCTACACTGAGCATCCCAGATTTTGTTTCCTCCTTCATTCTCATGAAGAGAATGGGGACTTAGTTACCGCCATAATGTGCTTTGTTGAAATATGCACTTTCCCAGCCTCCCTTGAAGCTTCAGCTAGCTGTGGGGTATGTTTCTAACTGATGAGACCTAAGTAGGACACTGCTGGAGGGTTCAGGGAACGTTTTAGCTTTTTGCTGCAAGCATCTTCCCTCGCTCCTGTTTTATTTGAACCTAGGCCATACACATTTGGGGAAACTATCTTGTAAATACGAGGCAATGAGCATGAGGACTCAGGGTACAAGCTGAAGGCAAGAGAGAGGAGGGAGACAACCTGGGATGCTCGTGAGAAGGTGGAGTTGCTGCAGCTTTGTCCCGTGCAGCCAAACCCCAGCATAACTGATGTGATTAGGAAACTATTAACCACATCCCAGAATTGTTGTTCTGCTGAGCATATTGTACAAAGACTGACCAATAGTATTAGGATTTAAATACGGAGGGGAGGGGTCCAGCTCCTCTGCCATGACATTGTAAAGAGCCCATGTGCTGCTCCTTGGGGTGGGAAGGGGTGAAGGAGCCTGGGAGTTGGGGGAGAGTTCTCATGGAATGTTACCATAACTGAAAATAATTCAAAGAATGAAAATCAGAAATACTGTAAGCATTACATCAAAAGTGTATTAGTCACCTTTATCTTCAGAACACAAATATTTTAAATACTATGTCCCACTGTGGAATTTATAATCTAGTTTTTATTACTAATTTGCATTTCTTGGACAGGAGTTAAAATTTTAAACATCTTCCACAAAGTGTATATCCCAGCTGCTTGCTACCCCAGCCGTCTTCAACCTGCAGTAATTCAAACTAAGTGCCAGCTTTTTATGATTAATATTGTACAAGTTCTGATGGTGTGTAAGTCTGAGAGACAGGGTGTGGTTGCTGAGAAGAAAATTAGACTAGGGCTTAAGGGCTGTCCTGGAACTGTGCCGTCCACGAGGGCAGCCACTGTCCGCATGCAGCTACTGAGCCCTTGAAACGTGGCTAGCCTAAATTGAGGTGTGCTGCAAGCATAAAATACACACAGGATTTCAAGGACTTGGTATGAAAAAAAGAATGAAAACTACCCATTAATTATATATTCATTACATGCTAAAATGATAATATTTTTGATGTATTAGATTGGTTACATATATTATTAAAATTAATTTCATCTGTTTCTTATTACTTTTTGTAATGGCACTGCTAGAAAATCAGAAGTATAAATATGGCTGGCTTCTGAGGCTAGCGTTATATCTCTATTAGATGTCGTGTTCTAAATACTCTTTTCCCATTACTATATTGTGACCCTCTGGGGGAATCTTGGGGCCTCTGTTTCCCCACCGATAGAATGAAGTGACTGGGACACATTTCTCCCAGTTTTACGTCTATGACCTGTAAAAGCTGTGCATTCTTCATCCCCTTGTTTGTCTCTTTAAAACAATCATTTGGATATTTTCCTGGAAAGAACACTGAGCTTAGTGTCGGAAAGCTTGGTTTGAGTCCTCTTTCTTCCACTTCCTGGCCCAGTCACTGGCCACTGATGTTTTAGTATGTTTCATGTGGGAGAGACACATATTTGAAATGTTTTAAAGAAAGCCCCGCCTGAATGTGAAGCTCTCAATACATAATGTCGTTGTCTTAAAAGTGAGAGTGTTCCAGACACAGAAAATAGTATATTGAGGAAAGTATTTTAAATAATGGAGGAACATCTTCCCAGCAGTTTGCAGCTGTCAGCCTGAAGTACAGAAGTACATAAAATGCCTCCCACAAGGGCCCCACATTAGTTTCAATCATTCTGCTGAAGACTAAGTGAGTAGCACTTAGGCTCCCAGCAGGAAAGGAGTCTCAGTAAGAAAACAAATATGTGCCAGGTGCTATTCAGGAACTGGGAATACAGTCGGAAAAAAAAAAAATCAGGCATGGCTCCTTCCTCTTGTGGTGCTTATTTTTCTGCAACTCCAGAAGTTCCAGCACTGCACAGATCTGTGCAATAGCAATTAGGAACGAAAGCAGCTAGCACAGTAGAGGTGCAGGTGTTGACGTTTCTATAAACATGACATAAAGTTCCTCTCTGTTAAAGTTCTAACTTTTGAGAGATTACCTGTGAAATGCCTAAAAATTCTGCAATGAGTTTATCTAAGTTTATCTCCTGTGATACAAGTCAGTGACCATTCAGGGATGGATAAGTATAGGATGAAAAAGAAGACAGAACAGGTCAGAAGACAACAGATACTCCAGGCAATGCTAGAAGCCAAATGAGAGGAGCGTCTGGGAGTGTGCAGCAGAGGGGAACACACATGGCATGGGGCCATTTTCTGAATTTCCACTTTAGAGTAGTGGGTTTTCAGACCTTGGGCAGCAGTGCGCCCAAGGTCCAAACTTGCAAGTTCAGCCCAGGAACCAATAGGTCACATCAGAAGCCATTCTATAGGTATAGCTGGATGTTCTTCGTAAATTCATTGTACAGTTATACTTTAACTATTATTAAACCATATGTAATTTATACATTGTCACAATTTGTGTCACTCAAGGAATCACTATTCTGTGTTTAAACAATCAAGATAAAATAATATACTCAGATATTTTAAAGAATCCTAAGCTCGTGGAGAAGATGTAATCACATGTGTGCTGTGACCTGGTCACTTGAGGGTAGAATGGTTCCCAGGCAGGCTCTTTCCCTGTTTCATTATTCATTCATTCAGTGTATGTGTAGTATGTGCCTGCATTGTAGATTGAGTTCTGTCCCTCCCAAAATTCTCATGTTGAAATCCTAACCCCCAGGACCTCCAAATGTGACCTTATTTGGAAACAGGTCTATTTCAGAAGTAATTAGTTAAGTTAGGATGAGGCTATACAGTAGTCGGGGCAGGGGAAGGGGACTAATTCAGCATGACTGGTGTCCTTATAAAAAAGGGAAATTTGGACACACAGATGCACACACAGGGAGGATGCCCTGTGAAGACGGGAGTTCTGCTGCCCCAAGCCAAGGAACTGCCAGATACTAGGAAAGAGGCCTGGAACAGATCCTTCCCTGGTGCCTTCAGAGGGAGCCTGGCCCTGCCAACACCTTGATCTCAGACTTACAGTCTCCAGAACTGCAAGATCATAAATTTCTGTTGTTTAAGCCCCGCAGTCTTTGACATTTTGTGCAGCAGCTTAGCAAACTAACTCAGGCAGCTAAGTGCCAGATCCTACTCTGATTGCTGAACAAGACCTGTTAGGTCTTGCCCCACAGAGTTTAGGTTCTGGAGGGCTAAGACGGAAGTGAGTAAGATGATTTCGGACAGTGATCAGGAACAGCACTGGCACACAGTGCATTGTGGATTCTTCTTTATGTTACTGATCACAGAACTGTGAGCATGTAAAGACTTAAATCAGACTTGAATAACTATGGCAGTAGAAGGAATTACGTTCCAGAAATAAATGGCCAATTGGCATTCTGAATCTCCCATTATAGAACCTTATACTTGCAATTCAATCTTAACTTCCATTTTTCTCCCTCAGTGCACACTGTCACTCTTCAGTATGGTGCCTTTTAATCAGCAAAATTTCTACTATATTCCTTCTGTGTAATATAGAGTTATGTCTTTATGGTACAAGTCTATAAATCCTCACCTAACATAGCCAAGTTACCTAGTCAGGTTTAGCAAAATGATTATTTTCATTGTATACGAGGGGGCTTTTTTTTTTTTTTAACTGGTAACAGAGGAGTAGAGGATCATATAAGTGAAAGATAAAAGTATAAAGTTGAGATGATTTAAGGGCCATTGTGCTGGCAGCCTCCATGTAAATGTACTCAGGTGTGTGTTGTATAGATTAATGAATGGATAAAAGAATATTGGCGTAAAGGTAGAGACATGAACTGCCTAAGTGGACATGTTCATGGAGCTTTTCATGGGTTAATCTGAACACATAACTTTAAATGTGTAGTGTGTGTCAGAAAAAGAAAATCGATAAGGCATTGATAACAGATTTTTCCATTGCCTCAAATAATTCCTTACCAAAAAAAAGTTTTATGTGAATATATTGATAAATAGATAGACACCAGATGGCTGACTGGCTGGCTGTAGATAATTGTATCCTAGGAAATAAGATGGAGATACCTTCTGGATTCCTAGCCACTTTTTCAAGCTGTCCTTCTCAAGTCCTAAAGTGCCTCTTCTCCCTGGCGGGATCTTTGCCATTTTATCAGGATAAGTCTTCATTATGCAAAGCTGTCCCAGCACTGCAGGTGTTTGGCATCCCTGGACCCTTTCCATTGAACCTACCAAACCTCAGTCATTGGGATGAGGGAACCCCTCCCTGCACACCTGCACACTTCTGAGTGCCTATCTTGATCAGAGGTTGCCACCCGGCCAGCCAAACCAAATCCCACCAACAGATTTTTTCGATCTGCCCAGTTCTATCCCTCTCAATATCTCAGGGAAACCTGAATTAGATAGCAACATGTAAAAATTTATTGTTTTCTCATCAACCATCCAAATGCCTGGCCCTCTTGAAAAATCAGAATATCTGGTAACAGGCTGTGGCCACTGCCTGAGGGCCACCAGGTCTCCTCCATTACATCTGGCTTGCTTCCCTCTTTAAGGCATTTGTGTGACCCCTGTGGCATCTAGTTTAAAACCTAATTCCCAGATTCTGCCTTTATTCCTCCCTATACCAAAAGCTTCTCTCTTTTTTTGTTTTCGAAGTGTAGTTGATTTACAATATTGTGTTTCAGGTGTACATTACAGTGATTCAGTATTTTTGCAGGTTATACTCCATTATAGGTTATTACACGTTAATGGGTATAATTCCCTGTGCTACACAGTATATCCTTGTTGCTTGGCTATTTTATATATGTAGTAGTTCGTATCTTTAATCCCATACACTTAATTTGTCCCTCCCTCCTTCCCTCTCCCATTAGGTAACCACAAGTTTGTTTTCTATGTCTGTTTGTCAGTTTCTGTTTTCTATATACATTTGTGTTATTTTTTAAATTCCACATAAGTGCTATCATACAGTATTTGTCGTTCTCTGCCTGAGTTATTTCACTTAGCATAGTATTTTCTAGTTCCATCCATGTTGCTGCAAATGACAGTATTTCATTCTTTTTATGGCTGAGTAATATTCCATTGTGTATGTATACCACGTCTTCTTAATCCAGTCATCTGTTGATGAGCACTTGGGTTGCTTCCATGTCTTCGCTGTTATAAATAATGCTGCTATGAACATTGGGGTGCATGTATCTTTTCAAATTAGTGCTTTCACTTTTTCTGGATCTATACCCGGGAATGGAATTGTTGGCTCATATGGTAGTTCTATTTTTGTTTTCTAAGGAGCCTCTATATCGTTTTCTGTGGTGGCTGCACAAGTTGACATTCCCACCAACAATGTATGAGGGTTCCTTTTCTCCACATCCTCTCCAGCGTTTGCTATTTGTAGACTTTTTGATAATAGCCATTCTGACAGGTGAGAGGTGATATCTCATGGTGGATTTGATTTCCATTTTTCTAATAATTAGAGGTATTAAGCACCAGATTCTGCCTGTAGAGCTGCAGTTGACCAAGGATGACTGTCCCCAGAGATTCCTTGGACTGCTCTGGGATGAAGCCTGAGCAAGTGGACTTTTTAAAGCTCCCTGGATGATTGAAAAGTGAGCCAAGGCAGAGA
Organism: Camelus bactrianus; assembly: GCF_048773025.1. Taxonomy (NCBI): domain Eukaryota; kingdom Metazoa; phylum Chordata; class Mammalia; order Artiodactyla; family Camelidae; genus Camelus; species Camelus bactrianus. The sequence continues at coordinate 5,836,682 of NC_133575.1, forward strand.
GCTCTGCTCTGAAGCCTTGTTACTCAAAGTGTGCTCCATGGATCCGGTTGCTCAGAGCATCAGCATCACCCAGGGGCCTGTTGGAAATGCAGAGCCACAGGTCCCACCCCTGGTCAGAATTTACTTTGTAATGAGATGCCCAGGTGATCTGTAAGCATCTTTAAACACTAAACCCTTTCTCCTCTGTTTGGTAAAATGATTATTCCAATGCCTTCAAATACTGCCTCTACATAGGTGATTCCTGGATTAATCTTGCCTGATACTTTATAGCACCATGTTTATGCTATCATGATACAAAACTGCTGTGGCTTTCTGTGAGGCTTCCTGCTGGTTCTGACTTTGGAATCTATGCTTATAATTTGGAGTCTGCAGATTTTCTCTGACTCCCAGATTCACCAAAAACATCACTTGCAGGTTGCTGTTGTTTTTCTTGTAGCTTTGTTTTCTAGGAGGTGGTTCAGAACCAAGCAGCTACCATGTGCCTATCAGAAGCAGAAATCATTTTCTTGGACTTAAAAAAATATGATTTATTTCTTCTGGTTTTTGTTTTTTCTCTTTCTGAAACTCCTGTTATTTAGATATTGGACCTTCTGGAATGGTCCTCTAATTTTTTATCCTTTTTCTTCTTATCCATCTCCTTGTCTTTTTGCTCTACTTTCTGATAGATTTCTTTAATTTCACTTTCAGTCATTAGCTCTTTCTGCACCTACCCATATCCCCTTGGCACATACATTTTCATGTCTGCCAGGCTGTCCTCCAATTGCTGACACCCACTGCTCTGGGCTTGGGAATTTTCTGTAGTGACCAATTATACTATGCTCTTGTGAGCAGCAGACTTTAAATGCTGAGGAATTTTTCTGCTTGTGAGCAGCCCTCAACTAATAATCAGCTTTATTCATTCAGCATATTTCCTTGGAAATTCATGCAAGTTGTTTTTATCATTAGCCTGTTCCTTTTTGTTGCCTTGTAGTATTCCATAGTATGGATGTACCACAGTTGGTTTAACCATTCACCTATTGAAGAACACTGGGAGTTGTTTCCAGTTTGGGGCTATTACAGATAAAGCTTCAATGAACATTCTTATTGGCTCTTTGTATGAACATAAATTTCGTTTCTCTGAGACAAGCCTAAGAGGTTAGTTGCTGGATCATACAGCATATGCATGTTTCTCAGTGCCAGTTTTTTGATGTATCATCAGTGCTGACTTACAGTAGTTTGGACTTTACTTAATAGTAATGGAAAGTGTTCACAAACTCTTGGGCAGATAGGATCCAATCAAAGTATTGCTGTGTAATAATAATCTCATGCAATGTGGAGACTAAATTGGACATGAAGAGTCTGAGTCACCACTATAATCATCAGTAGAAGGATGAAGGGCATGAACCAGAAGACAGTCAATGAGAGTGGACAGGAGAAACAGATCCAAGGGGCAAAATTCTTTTGAATCTTCTAGAATTAATTCCACAGCTGGAAAAGGGTATTCTTGTAAAATATGACCCATGGACTTCTTCAGCCATGAGGAGGTATTTGAGGAGAAATATAAACAGAGCAAAGCAGAAAAGAAACTAGTTGTGCTTAAATTTTTTTTTAATTAATGTGTCCATATAACATTAAAAACAATTCCTATAGAAAAAGGAATCCTCCTACACTGTTGGTGGGAATGTAAATTGGTGCAACCACTATGTAGAAGAGTTTGGAGGTTCCTTAAAAAATTAAAAATAGAATTACTGTATACTCCTGGGCATATATCCGGAGAAAACTCTAATTGGAAAAGATACATGCACCCCAGTGTTCACAGCATTACGATTTACAATAGCCAAGACATGGAAGCAGCCGAAGTGTCCATCGACAGATGACTGAATAAAGAAGATGTGGTAGACACACACACACACACACACACACACACACACACACACACACACACACATATACATACATATACATACATATACATACATATACACACAGACACAATGGGGTACTATTCAACCATTAAAAAAATAAAATAATGCCATTTGCAACAACATAGATGCACCTAGAGATTATCATACTAAGTGAAGTAAGCCAAAAAGAGAAAGACAAATATTATGTGATATCACTTACATGTGGAATCTAAAAAGCAATGATACAAATGAATTTATTTACAAAAGAGAACTAGGCTGACATAGAAAACAAATTTATCAAAAGGGAAAGGGGGGATAAGTAAGGAATTTGGGATTAACAGATACAGATTACTATATATAAAGTAGATAACCAACAAGGACCTACTGTATAGCACAGGGAACTATACTCAATATCTTGTAATAACCTGTAACAGAAGAGAATCTGAAAAAAAAAGATGTGTGTGTGTATGTGTGTGTATATAGATAGATAGATAGATAGATAGATAGATAGATAGATAGATAGATAGATAGATAAATATAGATAGATATAGATACATATATATATATATCTATGTATATATATATCTGAATCACTTTTCTGTATGCCTGGAACTAACACATCATTGTAAATCAACTACACTTCAATTTAAAAAAAAATTCCTAGGAACTAACACATCATTTTAAATCAAGTACACTTCAATTAAAACACACACACACACACACACACACAATTCCTATAAACAAAACTCTGGCTTAAATAATAGCTGAGAGAAAAGTATCTACCTCATTTTTTTCTTGTCTGCAGCCTCTGTGTACTACTTTTGTAAAATAAAACATGATGTGCTTCTGTGGGTAAATTACAATTTTCCCCTAATATATTCTAATTCAAACTATTTTCAGAGAGCCTGATCTGAAAATTACTCCCATATCTATAAAAAGCACATGTATTTTGAGAAATAAAAGATGAGAAACAAGAAGAAAAAGATACTTTAAAAAAATGCTGCAGCCTGTCTGGTTACAACTTGAGCCAAGAATTTGATGTCCTGAGAAAATAATTCTAACAGTTTTAGAAAAGGAAGAGCCCAGATAAAAATAAGCCTCTAGCAAATGGCGCCTGGACAAGAATCCCCCACAAAAATCTAATTAAAAATATATATTATCTCGCTTGTACATGCTATTTTGAGTATCTTGAAAGCAAATTATTATTAAACCTTTTCAAAGAATCGTTTCATCTTTATCATAGCTCCCTATCTCTTTGTGGTTTCTTATTACAGAGGTAAAGTTAGGGGTGGGGGAGTGGGGATTTTTTTTGTTTCTGGTAGAGTTGTTTTTCTTGACAAATTCTTAGAGGTAGAGAGCAAACCCACCATTCCATTTTTCAAATTTGGCTGCTCAGGAAAGCTTGTTTCAATAAAGAAGAACAACAAAGCCAAACAAGTAAGGAAACAGAAAATCTGCAAATACATATTTGCACTTAGTTTTGATGAGCTGGAGGGTGAGCACCATTGTTGAACTTTGGTCATATAAAACAACCAGGAGCCGCCCCAGTCAAAGAAACTGTGGACTATCAAATCTGGGTGTTGCTTTTTCTGTATTAATCTTTTTCTCCAGTCGCCTCTTTCTCCAACCTGTGCCTGTGTTCTACAATGCAGGGAACACGGGGTTCCTGTTCCAAGGCTGTCTTTAATAAGGCGTTAAGCCATGCTTCATGTTGTAGAGCCACGCCCAGGACTCTAAAGCTGCTCCCTCCAGGAGTGTATCGGATGCATCTTACATCCTCCAGTGCAGGCAGTTGGGGTTTTCTGCCATGCATACAGACATTGACACGCTCCTTCAGAGGCTGCCAGTGGTGGAGAGGTTTTACGGAACCAGACACATATCCGCATCCTTTAGCTTGCAGATCCCGAATTTTGCAGATTCTCTTCCATGTGAACATGTTCATTTTTAAACCATAATGCATAACATATTTTCTGTATTTAATGACCTGTTCACTTGAATTACCACTCACTATAAGGTGTTAAAGTCCTCAAGTATGCATAACTTCTAGCCAGGGAAGGAGCGGGGAGGCAAAATTCCAAGCTTAATGTTTGCATACATAACAGCTTTTAAATCTTTTTCCCATTAAAGAAGGAAGTGTCTTTAAAACCATCTTTGGTTCAAAAGCACATCACATTCATGGTTCCCAAACTTGCTGTGTTTGAACTCATTCTTTTAAATGTTAAGTTTTTCTTCTCTGTGTGTTTAACTAGATCATGTCCAGTAGTTTATGGGAAGATTGGTATTTTGCCAAGCACATTCTCAGATGCTGATAAAAACAGGTGATGGAAACATATGCTCCATGGTAGCCAGCCTCCAAGATGGCCCCCAGTAGTGCTCACCAAGTGAGTTCATGCCTGTACATAGTCCACTCCCACAATGAACCAGAACTGGCCCTGCATGACCAGTAGAATACAGCACAAGTGATAGTGTGTGATTTCCAAGGCTAAGCCGTAAAAGGCGTTGAAGCTCTTATATTGGTCTTTTGGATCAGCCACTCTGGGAAATGCCATCCACCATGCTGTGAGGACACTTAAGCAGCCTGTGGAGAAGTCACATAGGGAGGGACTGATGTGCCAGCCGAGTGAGGGAGCTACCTTGGAAGCAGATCCCCAGCCCCAGTCAAGCCTTCAGATAATTGCAGCCCTGATCAGAATCTCACTGCAACCTTAAAGCCACAATTACCCAACTGAGTCACTCTCAGATTCCTGATGCATATAAACCTGGAGAGTTAAGAAATTTTTACCATTGTTTTAAGCCACTGTATTTCGGGGCTGATCTACGCAGCCATCATAATTGGAACACACACGTATATAAACGTACCAAACACTGATAACCCCGAAAAGGATTCAGTTCCAATAGAAAAAAAACTTTTTCCATAGTGTCAGCCCTTCCAGTAGATTTTTCAGTAGACCAGATAAAATAATTTTTTAACTGATAAGTCTTTAATGTATCAAAAATCAAACATGGATACTTTGCACATCAATTAAATTTTTTCTTTTTGGAACCACTGTACCTCTTACTACAAAGTTCCTTTTCCTGATTTTATTCTGATAAAAAGAGCAAAGATGGTCTTTATGCCTTGCTGGAATTTTCCATAACTGTCTAGTTATGGTTGCCAGCAATCCACATGAGTTTTGAAATAACGTGGTATATAATTTAATTGACAAAAAATGTTAAATCGAGACTTTGTAGAGCATGATTTATTTTTTTTCCATAAAAGAAAGCTTAATAACTTAATTGAGTTTAGGGAAGATATTGAAATAAAATTTTAAATGACCTATCAAATATTTGCATTGAAGAAGGATTAAACTCATGTTTTTCCTCTATTCTGTGCATGTAACAGACTGAATATTTAAAAAGCTGTGTTATGAATAAAACCATACTGGATATGCCAAGCCCTCTGAATTTTTAAGAAACAAATTATTTATCTGTATATGAAGAGAGTCCTGTGAACTAGACTTGCTGTATGTTGCGACATATTTCCAACCTACGTCTCTTTTAGCCAAATGTATCAAATTATATTCATGGAACCAAATATATGAGAGCTCACAGATAAGTGGAATAATTCAGTTCATGTAATTATATGAGCAAATCCAATATTCAGAAGGCCTCCAAAGAGAACACAGCCTGTCATGAGCAATAAAATTTAGAACAAAAATTAAGAAGGTTCTCCCACTGTAGCAGGGAGTTTCCCAAGCACAGAAAACTGCCTTCTGTATTCTGGGTAATTACCCAAAATATAAAATGTCTATTTAATAGTCCTTTATTCAGCCAGACATTTTTCTACCCACAGACACCACCTCCTCATCCCAAAGTCCAGTTTCTAATTACACAAGGAAATATCCTGTAAAAAATAGAGGGAGAAAATTTAATTAGTGTTTCTGGATTTTATTTTTTATCCTTTGTATCAAGGGAAAAGTAATGGCACGAATTGCCTTTTTTTTTTTTTCAGTGAGCACTTTCTATGAGCAGAGAACTAATCTAAGCATTTGGCTAGTTTTAGTCATTTAATCCCCAATAACCAGTGTGGGTTATCCCCTTTCTCAGTGAGGAAACTGAGGCTCAGAGAGAGTAAGAAATTCTGCCTAGCCCATATAATTTGTCCAAGGAAGGACAAGGATTTGAACCTGTGAAGGCTGACACCATAGCCCACACCCTTAACTGCTACTGTGTATCCCTGGTCATTTTAATCACTCAGTTCAATCACCAAAGGCATTTGTTCCCAGTGGCTTTAAGACAAGCTATTTTATCATCTATCCCATGGGTCATAACAGAGTAGAATTCTCAATAAACCTGGGAATCCCATGTATAGGGGTTTTATACCTCTTACAGAGTCCTCAGATATTCAGAAACCTTACAAAGATGGCAGTGGCACTACTGATTAGTGTATAAAGAAATACATCAAAACGGGTTTTTTCCTGACGTACAAGACTATAATTGAAAACCCACATGCTTGTCTTATTCAACTACAGAGAAGATTCTAAAACCAGAGTGCTTTTTAAGGAAATGTTCGTAGCCAGGGGTTAGGATTTATGGATTGGTGTCAGATTAGGCAAGCAGCATCAAGACAGAGTTAAGTGTTCTAGTCCTGTATGTCCAACACTACGATAAACATTGTACATGTTCTCCATAAGTTTTCAGATGGGAGACACATAGTGGACAATTCAAAGTCAGAATCAATTTCTAAAACATAAATTAATCTTTGGAAATTGGTACCAAATATGTAACTAGGGGAAACTTAGCCCTGTGTACATTGGAAAATGAGCTCACCTTGCTAGTGGCAGGCTGTCTGCTAGAAACCCACATAAGTGTAGAAGGGTAGACAGGAAGTTCAATTCCTCTTGTGTTGGGGACTCAGCAATCCATTACTAGGAAGATTTATTAAAAAACTCGCCATACAGAAAAAAAATTAGAATGGATGTAAGGAGTTTAGGTAAGTGATTGCTGAGGATTTGTCAAATTATTAAAATGTTGCATTGATCAAGGTGCCTGAGTGAGATCCAAACACCTAAGCATGAAACAGGTGAATTCTGTAACTGCTTGCCGGAGTAAAGCACCTTAGGAGAATAATGATGATAATGGTGGTAATTTTAATTAAAAATACCATCATGGGTTTATGTGCATTCCTTGAAAAAAATTACTGCCTGGGAAATCATCACTAGATAATATTTAACTATTATATAGCACTACCATAGTTTATTGACCTTTCTGGGTGTGGTTTTTTTTTTCTCCCTAAACTATCCATCCAGTATCCAAAAATTTAATTTAAAATCTTTTTTTCTTAAATGTTATAGCAGAGTCTCTAAACAGCATTAATGCAGTTATCTCATTTTTGAAATGACAAATCTGAAGGTTAGACAAGTTGACTGAATTACCCAAGGTCCTACCCTTTATCCTATCTTTGTTCATTCGTTCAGCAAATGCAGCGTAACTTAGCAATCATGCTGAGCAGTGGTGATGCTGACCTTGGACACCCTGCTTTGCTGTTAGTTGATGGCAAAGCCAATGTTAAACCCAGATCTTCTGACTTCTAGTCAAAGATATACACGAGAAACATCAAGGTACTTGTGTCCACCCGAGTGGCTCAACAGTCTGTCAACAGAGGTGGTCTTAATACGTAACAGCAGTGTCTACAGCCAAATCTCCACCCACAGAGCTGTCATTACAGACTCCTACAGGAATCTGATGAGTATGGGGAAGTCCAGTAACTCAGAAACATTTAGCAGTGAGTTCTGGAAAAATAGAAAGCTATGCCTCATTTTCTTCAAACTAATAGCATGTGGCATAGAAGAGTCCATTATTAAGACGTGCTCCATAAAGATTGCTTGGATGAGCCAAGAAAGTTGTGTTAGAGGGTTTCTATTGCAGTTGTGTGTCATTCCTCTGGCACTTTTCTCATCCTTTTTGACACTGATCTTTGGGAAGAAAGGGGAGAAGGGAGGGATAGTAGGCAAAAAGGAAGGGTAAAAATAGCCAATATTTGGAGAGAGCTACAGCCATCCACAAACAGGCAAGTAAGCACTCTTGCTAAAATACAGCCACATTGGTAGAATTAGGGATATCAGCAGATCAGAAGTCCAAGGCTAACAGAAGAGGAAGCCCACACCAAAGCCCTGATCAGAGATGTTGCTGACCTTCGCATGTTAAGGCTTACCAACTCACAAGGCTAGACCAACACAGACACGCAGATAGCAGATACTAAAGAAAACAACTGGTGTGCTCACCCTGCTCATTCCAGCTGGGATTCAGAGCATCACCACTCACCGGCCTCTGTACTAAAGACAAGTAGGAAGACACCAGAAGAAAGGAGGCTAAAGATAGATAGCCCTCATCACAGCAGTCCAGTTGAATGTGTGTAATGCTGATGCATTAATATTTGCTCTTCATTCACCGAAGTCATCCCTTAACTGGTCGACCGTTGTTTCTTTAGTATCCCTTTTCTGCGTGCCTGTGTTGGTTTAACGCTTCTAGTTTGTAAGCCCCTAATGTGCAGAGATCAGCAACATCTATGAATGGAAGCAAATGTTGGGAGTAAAGAAAAATAGCAGGTGGATGGGAAAAATAAATTGCACATCTCGAGGATGGAAGAAACAAAAAAAAAAGACAGAGGCTACTGTAAAAAAGACAGAGGCTACTCTAAGCTGAACACAGCCAAGAAAGGAAATTGTGGTTAGAAAATTACATCAAGGAATCTGCCCAGAAGAAGGACACAAAGAGTTAAAAATTAGTTCCAGCAAAGGAATATTGAGCGCATCCAGCATATATCAAACTGGAGTTCTAACAGAAGAGAATGAAAATGTAACAGTGAAGGAAACTTCCACAGCCCAGATCATTCCAGAACCATCCTGGAAATCCTTCATTGTGCAATAAACACCCTGAACTAAATAAATGGGAACTTTAAGTGTGAGGCTCTATGTTTCTCTGCTCCTTCCTAAATGATAAGCCTCTACATAACTCCTCAGAATTTGCAAAGCTTTCTTCACTTGTGGTATCTCACTTAATCCTCTGAGCAGCCTCGTGGCATGGGTATCATTAAACTTAATTCTCACATGAGAGAAGTAAAACTCACAATCCCTTGGCTAGAGAAGAGCAGAGCCAGGGTGGGTGCCATGGCTTTAAAACATGTTCACAGATTCTTTTATAGTTCTCCCTTCAAACTTGAGTGTGTGGCTTCCTTCCAACCAATAGTTTAAGGGCAGTGTGATGGTATGTGACTTTCAGGACTCAATCATATGAGGCAGTGTGGCTTCCATCTTGCTCTCTCTTGGCTCTGTCACTCTGGGTAAGTCAACTGCCGTGCTGTGAAGACACTCAACAGGGCCACTTGGTGAGGATGAGGCTTTTAGCCAAAAGCCAGAGAACAGAGCCAGAGCCATCTTGAAGGCAGATCCTCCAGCGTCAACTAAGGCTGCAGATAACTTCAGCCAGGGTTGAAATCTTAACTGCAATCTCATGAGAGACCCCGTGTTGGAACCACCCAGCTAGGTTGCTCCCAAATTCCTACTCCCAGAAACAATGAGATTCATTGTTGTAAGCTGCTAGGGGTTGATTTGTTATGCAGCAGCAGATACCTGATAAACCAGGAAGTAAATCCAGACATTTTGACTCCAAAGCCTATGCTCTTTTATCTCACATCACTACTTTTTCTAAGACTCTTGGGCAAAGTCAAAATATTTTGGCCCATTTGACTTCCATTTCCCTAACCATCAGTTCAGTCTTTGCCAGTTATGTCACATTTTCTTGTAACTGTTTAGTTATTGCATTCTTGAAACACTGGTTTCCTCTTCTATATTATAAGGGCCATGAGAACAGGGGACAGACCAGTTTTAGTGACCACTGCATCCCCAAATTTAAATAAGTCCATCAAGTTTAGTGTTTAGTGAGTAATAAGTACTCAAATATTTTTGGATGAATGAATGGCCAAAACATGTATGATACAACTAGTCTGTCATTGGGACTTTGTTCTCATTTTATGCTGAACCAGAAAGGAATAAATTCTGTACCTAAGAAGGAAGAGGGGATTCTGTTTGAGTCATAATTTTTATTGATCTGAAGTTTGTTTTATTCTGATAAAGAAAATATGTTGAAGAGCAGAATATATGATTGTTTTCCAGCAACATGCAAAAACCCCCAGCGCATGCAAAAATAATATTTTCCTGATCAAAAGGGTCTTGTTCGATCCTCCGTGAGTTATTCCTGTCCCAGACTGACTGGAGGTTTTGGGCAGCAGGCCCTCAGACGGGAGTGGCCAGGCCTGCCGCTGACCTCATCCTACCCCCAGCTGCAGACAGGGACGGGATGCCTCAGCTACAGACAGCATTTTTCTGGGCAAGTTATTTGTTCACACATGAATAGTAAATCAACACGTAGTACTAAGCTGTGATGACTTTCGACTTTGTGGGAAATGCCTAACCAGCCAGATTTTATTTCACAGCCAGGAAAAAAAAATAATAATAATGTGTGAAACAAAATGCAGGAAACATCTATGAGACATGACAGAAATTTTCTAAAATCCCAGGAACAAATAATGTTGCTATAGTAATGCAGCTTTGATCAAAAATGAAACATTTTTATAGTATTTGCTATAGCAATGCAACTTTGATCAAAGACTGAACGTTTTTATAGTAACCACCAAACCCAGCATGTAATAGCACATGTACATTTTTAAGGCATTCCTCACTCCTTCCTTTAGGATTTTGTCATCTCATCCACTGCCCACTAGAACGCTCTGCAGTGATGTTCTGTGCTGTCTGGCACAGTAGCCACTAGCCACCTGTGGTTACTGAGCACTGGAAATTGTGGCTAGTATGACAAGGAATTGGATTTTCACTTTGATTTCATTTTAATTAGTTTATTATTAATGGTTGTTATTTACTTTAATTAATTTAAATTTAAAATACCTGCAAGTGGCTAGAAGCTATGGTATCGTGCAGCATTGCTCCAGAACCATTTCCCATAGAGTATTGAGATGTGGGAGCTCTCAAGCTACTAATTTAAGTCAGGCTGAAAATTATCACATTTGCCGAAGAGAAATAGCAGGAAACTCAAGACTCAAGAATCTCAAACTATCTTGAAAACCTGCTAGGGAACCCTGTTCTACTGTTTTCTGGAGTTCCTTGTGATCAGCTCCTAACGTGAGAAGTGAGACAAGAAAGAGCAAAAAAGAAAGCCCACCCCAGGTCTCCAACCCAAGTTCCCATCAAGTCAGAGGAGGAGGCTTCCATTCTACAGCAGGGACCACTGGCACCCACCTTTGGGGTGAAACAGGCAGCAAAGGGCTGCCTGGTATGGAAGTCATGTTTAATTCACAGGGGAGTTCTAACTGGAACACAACAAGCCCTCAGAGGCCCTGTGTGAGATGCCCAGTGAGCAGGCGGGCTGTATACCACCAGCTCCTGCTTCAGGAGCAAGTCTGTAGGCTGTCAAGGAGGCAGCAGCCAGCACCTGCCCCACCCTCCTCCCATTACCTGGCCGCCTGACTTCTCACTGGTCCCCAGCATATCTAATCAGTTCCTGTGCATAAACTCTGTGTCTAGTCCGACTTCCCTGGCTTTCTCCATGTCTCCCTAACTGAGCACCTATTAAACTCTCTGTGCAGAGCGAGGCTGGGGAGTGACTGGAACCTTGCCCCCGCTGGTGGGAGTGTGAACTAACACATCCACTTGGGAAACAGGTCTCTAGATAATCTCCTAAAACTAACCCTCCTACTCCTAAGTAAATATGTACCCAACAAAAACGAGTACATATTTTCACCAAAAGATAGGCATTTTAACATCCACAGCAGCATTGTTCAAAACTCCCTAAAGCTGGAAACACCACAAAGCCCAAAAGCAATGGAATGGGTAAATGGGGTATATTTATACCATGGAATACTACACAACAGTGAAAACAGACTATCTGAACTGCATGCAGCAACAGCCATGTGTCTGACACGCAGCGTCCAGACACAACAGCATCACTGTGCCCTGTCTGATAGATGCTTCATGCATTTTGCGTCTATATAGAAAGTACAGAAGTGAGCACTGTTCATTCATGCTGTTCAGAGAAGTACGGGTAGGGAGTGACAGAAGGGGACAGGGGCAGACCGAGTTCCAGAGTGCCAGGAGTGTTCTTTTCTTGACCTGGGTGCTGATTAGATGAGCGTGCTCAGTTGTAAAAAGTCAGTGAGCTGTACCCTGAAACATGAGTTTTTCTGTATGTATTCTCCCATATTTTTTAAAAAGCTCTATCTATCCTCAGAAATACAGCTCAGAACTTACCAGTATCCTACAGAGATCTTTCATTTTCTCATCACTAAAAAAAACCCAAAACTTCGTATTGTTTCAGACACATACATCTATTTTATCAATCAGAACTTAAACAGTCCACTTTTTAAACATCCCTGTTTTGGCACAGTACTGATCACAAAATATATATTTCATAAAATCCTTTTAAACCAAGCACATCTTTTCTGCTATTACTTAAAATTGCCTAAATGGCAAAGACAGGTATTATACTGTCTGTGAATTTTCAAACAGCTGAGTTCAGTTAAGCACACATTTCCTTGCACATATAAAAATGGAAAACATCGCAACAAAAAAGACTCTGGAATTTTCCATCCATGCAGCTGTTGCTACATGGCGTCTGTGGTGTAGCATTCTCTTAATGGCACTCACTCCCACAATCCCACACAAGAGAGATGAATTCATACCATCGCGGTCCCATCACTGTACCGGCAGAGGGATCAGAAGTAATCAAGAAAGAAAGACAAGATTCCCCTAAATGTGATGAGAAGCATGAGAACTGTCACAACATGCTAGATCCAGTTTTTGAAGATTCACGGTAAAGCCCTTGTTTGCGAGTTTCCAAATGACAGTTGATTAATCGGTGTGCTTATTCTTTCACTCATAAATTATGAGAACAGAGGATGAGAAAAGTGTGTGTCCACAGGCGAGTCCTAAATGACGGCAGCCGTGTACAGGAGTCCTCGCTGTGACCGAAGTGCGGAGTAGGCAAACGCTGCCAAGTCAGACACATTAGCGAGGAACTCCTTCTCAGCTCGTTCGGTACTTCTCTCCTTCCAGCCAGATGATCGCCCCAAACGGGGTTGGCCCCGCAAAATGTTACTCTATTTGCTTGGTTTCGTCAGCCCTGCAGAATGAGAGGAAATGAGTCTCTAATTTACAGTAATGAGAAAAACATAGGAGGCTGAGAATTTCTTTAGAACTTGCCCCTCTACTCTAAATAAATGGTTGCAGATAATCTCCTCACTCCTCACAGCTTCATGGGGAAGTTTGGTGCCATTGGACGTGGAATGGTCTGACATACTTACACATGGCTGGAGGGAAAGCAGAGCAGAACATCAGGCATGTGTCTTCCTCAGAAAGACTTTTCTCAAACTTCCACAGAGCCATGCGGGCTCCATAGGAAAGTAAACCCCATGAAGTCCAAGAGCCAGCCCAACTAATGCTGTTTGGGGCGCTGTGTGTCAGGTTGACCCATGACTTGTCACTTGGTAGCAGCTGTAAAATTCTTCACTCTTGGAGTAAAAAACTTTCCATAAATAGTCATATTCATCTCCATTCTAAGGAGTGAACTGAAAGCAAAATCTTAGTAACACAGACACCCCCTTCCTCTCTCTCCCTCTCTCTCTGGACCAGATATTTTCCTTTAAATAAATGCCCAGTCTCATTCAATTTCAAACCTCCTTTCAGCCAAGCAATTCTACTTCTTGGTATCTACCCAGGAAACCTGAAAGCATATGTCCACACAAAAACTCATACACAAATGAATGTTCATAGCAGCCAAAATGTCCAAATGTCCATCAGCCAATGAATAGATAAAATGTGGCATATCCATCCAGTGGAACATTATTCAGCCATAAAAAGTAGTAAGATACCAATTCATGTGGCTACATGGATGAACCTTCAAAACATGCTTAGGAAATATACCAGACACAGAGGCCACATATTGTATGATTCCTTTTATATGAAATACTCAGAATAGGCAAATCTAGGGACAAAGTATCTTAGTGGTTGCCAGGGGCTGGAGGCAGAGGGAAACGGGAAGTGAGTGCTAGTGGATACGGAGTTTCTTTTTGAGGGCAATGAAAATGTTCTGAGTTTGACAGTACTGATAGTCACACAACGTTGTAGACACAGGTGACCCTTGAACAACACACGGGTTGGGGCACCAGATCCCCCCGTCCCCACCCTGCACAGTCGAAAACCACGTTTATCACTTTACAGTCGTCCATCCATGTATGTGCTTCTGCATCTGAGGAGTCAACCAACCGTGGCTCAAGTGCTTATTATTGACAAGTGTCCTTGTATAAGTGGACCTATGCAGCTCAAACCTATGTTGTTCAAGGGCCAACTGTATACTAAAAACTACTGAGTTGTAGATTTTAGAAGGATGCATTTTTCTGGTAGCATTATTTTTTCTTAATTTTTAAAACCTCATTCAGACAGCTCCTCTGCTGCCAGTTTTCCACGACCCCCCATCTTACCGCCCCCCAGTCTCCCCACACAGGACTGGGGACTGAGGTGCCCTCTTTGCATCTCTTTGGGCTACCTGTTTCCCAACAGGTACACAGAAACTATTGGCTTGTTTTTGTCTGCCTCTCCCATGAGAGTGGAGGTTGCATCACTTTCTTGGACCCTTGGCCAGAGAAGGCACTCACTTAAGCACACGTACAGTGGGACATTTGGACTCGGAGTCTTTTTTGTTCATTACATTTCGAACAATGAATAGCAAGGTTGTGTGACTTTGGTGCAAACTCTTAGAGCCTCCAAAATGTGAATTTTCCCCCTTGGGCTTCATGGCAGGCATTCTCTTAGAGCTCCTATTCATCAGGCTTGAAACAGCTCTGCAAGTTTTCCCCACAAAGCCAGGGACCTGACTGTCAGTGTGTTTTGTTGCATTTACAGTGAAACAGGACCTGGTACTTTGCACATCTTTCATGCAGTGTTTTCAGAAGATATCAAAGCAAACAACTGATAGTTCACATGAGAGGCCAGACATGTGACTGCTTGGGTGGCATGTGGCTCAGGGGAAGGCAGGACTGTAGGAAATTCTCGGTCTCCCTTCTGTCGTCAACTGCATGGCCGCAGGGAACAGGAGGAGTTGCACCAGACACCCCTGCATAGGCCGTGCATCCTTACCCCTGGGAAGCCCACCCCAGCTTGCTCCACTAATAAACCTGTCACTCAACTTGAGGGGTGCCTGAAGCTCGCCCTTCTCAAAAAGAGATCCCTTGGCTTGCCACAGTGCCTTAGATTAATCCACAAGACATTGATTGCCCTTTGGTTAAGACATTTTTTTCCTTAAATACTCATTTCCAGATGCTTGTTTTGCTACTAGTGGTTCCACATTGAGCCATTAGCCCTGAACACTAAGAATGACTCTCTGTGCTTATCTTCAACTCTTCTTCCACCCACCCACCAGCCATGCCTGCCTGTTTGTCCACCAGACCGGTACACTCCTATCCGGGGCCTGGCACTTGCTGTTCTCTGCCTTGAGCATGCTTCCTCCCTCCAGCTGCAAGCAGGCACCAGCCCTTTACTCAGTGCTCTGCTCAGATATTGCCCTCTCCGGGAGACCTGGCCATTTCTACTAACTCCTGCATCCCCTCTTCCAACTTTCTTCACGGCACTCAGGGCTACCTGACTCTAGTGTTCATTTGGGGCTTCGGGCTGTAAACCCACTGGAACATGCACGTCTCCAAAATAAAGACTGTCCATTTGGGTCACCATGCAGTCTCCTGCCTCACTGCAGTTCCCCAATAAATATTAGGTCAAGGAAAGAATGAGAATTTGATTAACAGATTAGAAATTACAAGGCAAAAAGAAAAACAGAAGAATTTACATGTCAGGTCCTGTTCCCAGAAAGCTAAGTAGTAGTATAAAATCCTCACCTATACCATAGATGTATCGGGTGTTTTTACAATTCCCTGAGTGTTACATAATGGGCATTGGTTAGAGCTCATTTAGTTACAAATAACAGAGAACTCTTTTCCAGCCAACTTCCACACTCAAGGGAATTTACTGGAGCAGTGTGGCAGTAAGGCTAGTGAGAGGCAAGTCTTGAATCTGGGCTCAAAAAAATCAGCAGAACCAGAATCTGGTTTTTCTCTTCAATTCCCAGCTCTGCCCAGTCAGCCTGAGTTTCGCTTCCTCACCAAACCTCCGACATGGGCCCCAGTGGGTGTCAGGCATTCAGGATGCTTCCTCATTCAAGCCCAGCAGCAAAGAATGTTTTCTGGGAGCACCTAAGGGCAGGTACGGCTTTCCTTTCCCAGGACCCTTGCATCTCATTGACTCTGTCATATATGCCAATCTCTGAATGCATCACTGGACCAGCAAGCACAGAGGAGCTTCAGCTGGGATCCAGCCCACCCACTGATCAGACCCAAAAATGGTGGAAGGCTAAATTCTTCAACAGGAAATCAGGGTTCTGTCGGGCAGAGAAGTGGGAAATCACAGCTGGAAAGGCAAACCACATAGTCCAATATATCTTGTATGCATAATGATTTTATATGGTAAAAACCTAAAGTCAGTGTTAAATATAGAGTAAAACTTTACTTCTCTAAAATCATTTCTTACCTCAAATTGTAGCTTCCTCAATTTTTAAGGACAGTGGAAATTTTTTTATATCTTGATTGTGGTTGTAGTTACATGACTGTTAAATTGGTCAAAATTCATAGAACTGTAGCCAAGATGGTAAACTTTATGTAAAGGTCTAGAGAACAAATATATTTGACTTTACAGACCGAAACTGTCACAACTACTTAAGTCTGCCATTGTAGCATGAAAGCATCCATAGACAATATGTAAATGAATGGGAGTGGCTGTGTTCCAATAAAACTTTACTTAGAAAAACAAGCAGTGGGCCAGACTGGACCCACAAGCTATGTATAGTGTGAAGATTCCTGAACTACACACTTGAATGAATTTTAGTACCTGTAAATTGTACCTCAATAAGCAAACAAGAAAAAAAGGTAAAGCAGAAAAAAATTTACTCCAGGAAAAAAAAAAAGACTGTCGTACCATCAACTTACTTAAAGCAAGATTTTATCAAGAAAATGGAGGTAATATTGTTTGGAAAAGAGATCTGCTGTTGGTAATTGTGCAACAGATGAGCCAGAAGGTTTGTAGAAAGTTAAACAGGAAATTTAAAGGACTTGACTTTTGAAGATTATTTTACAGGCTCACTGGAAAAATTCACCAGGAAGTCAAGGCCTTACCTCTGTCCTTGACAAAGACACCTGCAGCTGGCTGTGCCCTGTGTCAACAGTCCAGAACTGAGCTGTTTTGGTTTTATTTAGTGTGATGACTTTAAGACTCAGTGTTTTGTACGTCTAGGTTTTTATTGTTTGCTTCTTTTAGGGCACAGCAGTCTTTATCAGACAGAAATTGTAAATAAGATCTGATCGTTTCTTCCCCTTCTGTAAATAATGGTGCAAACAAAACACCTCTGAGGCTGTTAGCCCATCAGAATTGAAAGAGAAATCAAACAGTTGGGAACCAGAAAGTGAACGCTGTCAAGAAAAATATGTTTTTAAAGCAAGAGTATTCAAAATCAGCTCTCATCAGCTGGCATTCAAACACCCAAGTTTGACGTAGGCAGATGTGGGGGTGTTACTGTATGTGTGGAAATGCAGGTTGTGTGAAAGATAGACAGGTTCTGGCATCTGGATTTTTTTTAAGATGTAGAATAGGTAACGAATCAAAATGTTCATCTCATCTTTAAGTAGAAGAAACACAGGTAACTAATGTGCAGATCAGCCAGAATTTTCCATGAAGATGTTCCTTCCTCCACACAAACATCAAGCCTTCAGAGGATGTGTATTAAGGGGTAGATACCGTGGGAGGCATGGCTCCAGAAAGACAAATAACACATGAGCTGACCTCCAACAGCTGAGAGCCCAGTTAGGAACACAGATGTACACACACATAGTTAAGAAAACGTGTTGTGTTATAACAGAGTCTCTAAATACTTAAACAACTCCAGGCCAATTTAATTTACAAGAAGTGGTGTTAAACATGCAAGCAATATTATTTCCCTTTGAAGCGATACTACTAAGAAAATATGATCAAAAGAGTCATGCAACAGAAAAACAATTGACACACAAAATTCATTTTCTCCTTGTAATTCTGGTGCTATCACAGATAATGGTGCAAATTTTTCTTTAAAAAAATTGCCAAGGAGGGAGGTTATAGCTCAGTGTGCTTAGCATACATGGTGTCCTGGGTTCAATCCCTAGTACCTCTGTTAAAAAATAAATAAAAATAAATAAACCTAATCACCCCCCCCCAAAAAAAATTGCCGATTAAAAAATGTTTATTTTTGCTTGATTGTTTTGTATTTATTTTGTTGTATTTTTGCTAGAATAACGAGGTTAATATTACCAAGAGAAATTAGGAGTAAAATAAAGATAACATGGAGTATCAGAATTAATTTTAGTAACAATCCTGATCTTAGTAACCATCAGAACATTTTACAGACAGAATTTCGATATGGTTGTAACAGCCAAGCCAGGAAGATGGACTTTAGTTGAAAATATAAAGTCACTTTTTCTGTTGAGTCATTTCCTACAATCAGATGTAAATATCCCCAATGTTCTTTGCCCTGGACATAAAATGGATAAGTTGCATGAACAGCTCCTACAATTGATTAGACTCCCTACAAGTTAATCTTAGGACATATGACCTTATATAAGGGGCTCTCAAATGGTAAGAATACCTCAGAAGGATGACAAAGGGTTCTCATCTCAGTGCAGATTCGCAGGCACCACTCCCCAAAGAGTTTCATTCAGGAGACTAACGTGGAATTTACTCATTCATTCGACAGACTGCATGGTACTCCTGCTCTAGCCAGGAGGGAGCCAGAAACTGCAAAAGCAGTGATCTGCGTGTGTAACCAGTATTCCAGATGATACTTACCCTGGAGGTTCCCGGACCTCACCACCACTGACTGTGCACAGGCCAAGAAGCACTTGGGTGGACCAGGGTCTGACATAAATACCAGCCGGAGATGTACTCATGCTGTCTAGTTGCTTTGTAGCCATTCAGTGAGCAGATCCAACTTTTTTTAAGAGGGTGCATTTGTTTCATAACAGCCTTTCCATTAATTGTGTCACTGGTACGTTTGTTTCCTAGAACAACAGCTAATCCTATTTATCTGAAGCTACCGGTTTTCCTAAGTCAGCAGAAGAACCGTATCAGTACTTCTTTTTCTTTGTGAAAAGCAGAATTTCACAGCAAGTTCGAGGCATGAGTAAGGCCCCTTGCAACTTCAGGGATCCACTTGTCTTGACAAATGAAGGAATCTCAGACCCAAATGCCTAGAAGGAAGCAGGGCTTACTTGCAGTCACATAACCCATTATTTCTTGAGTTCATGTATGCAAAAAAACTATTTTAAAGTAAGCCATTAATTGTTTGTGGTCCATTTGATTTTGTAATGACAGTTAGACTGCGTGTTTACGGCTTCTCTCTAAAGGACACGGGTGTACCTAAATAGCCTGTCTGAATGGGAGATTTGGCAATTGTCTAGTCCAGGGGTTGGCAAATTACAGCCTTCCAACTGTTTTTTAAAATAATGATGATGATGATGTTTGATTGGAACACAGGCATGCCCATTCATTTAGGTGTTGTCTCTGGTTGCATCCCAACTATAACAGTAGAGTGAAGTAGTTACCATGGAGACTATATGGCCCTGAAAACCTGAAATATTTACCATCAGGCCCTTTTCAGGAAAAATTTGCCAAACCCTGATCTTGTTAACAGAGGCCACCAGAATTAGTACTCAGCTAGACAGAGTGAAATGCTAGTTGTTGACAACAGAGCCATATAGACCTTTGCAAAGAACTGCTGTGCATAAAAGCAACAGCAGAAATCACAGAGAAAAGATCTGCAGATTTTACTATATTTAAAATATTTTTAATTTAAAATTAAAAGGACAGTAAGGGAAAACATTGCCAAAAAAAAAAAGAACTAAGATTAATATGCTCAATATCTAAAGAACTGTCACAAATTTGTAGGAAAACCACTGACAGCTCAGTGGAACAAACTGAAAAGAAGTGAATACAAATTGCCACTTTACAGAACAGGAAATAGACAAAGCTGACAAAGACATGAAAAGATATTCAACCTAACTAGTAAACAGTAAAATTAAAAATACAGTAAACACCGTTTCAGTTTGGGAAAAACTGAGTGAAACAGTGAGTAGTATCCAGTCTTAGTGAAGGTATGTGGATGAGGTACCCTTGAGCCCCCATCATTCAAGGTGGGAGGGGATTCTGAAGGGCAGTTGGCAGCATCTCTGAAAGTTTTAGATGCACAGGACCTTTGACCCCACAATTAAAATTCGTGATGTTCACACTAGTGAGATACTTGTATTTGTTTATAAGACTATACATTAAAGTCCACACTATAGAAACTGTGCAGCAATTATATGGGGTGAAATAAGTGAATGCATTAATGTTGACAGCGCTCCAAGATCATTTTCACCCAAAAGAAACAATTTTCAAAGCAGTGTATACATGAAGTTACCACTGAGTTTTTGAAAATCGTATTTTCAACTTATTATGAATTGAATTTTTTCTCCCCCCAAAAAAGACAGGTTGAAGTCCTAACCCGCAGTACCTCAGAATATGACATTTGAAAATAGGGTCTTTACTGAGGTAGCCAAGTTAAATTGAAGTGATTAAAATAGATCCTGATCAGTATGACTGGTGTCCTCATGAAAAGGGAAAATCTGAACATAGAGACAGATGCACACCAAGGGAAGAGGACGTGAAGACACAGGAGAAGTGTGTGTCTGTGCGACTGCAGTGATTATCTCCCAGCCAAGGAAGGCCAACGATTGCCAGCAAACCACGGAAACTGGAAGAAGCAAGGAAGGATCGTCCCCTAGGAGCCTCAGATGGAGCGTGGCCCTGCCAAAACCTTGATTTCGGACTTTTGGCTTCCAGAAATTTGACGCAGTAAATTCTTGTTGTTTTAAGCCACCCGGATTTTGGTGCTTTATTATGGCAGCTCTTGGAAACTAAGCCATAGTTACACCTAGTCATATCTGGAGGGTTTCTACACATATGCAAATGCACAGAGAATGACTGACAAGGTCGTACACCAGCCAGCCATGGTACCTCTGAGAGGCATCTGCAGGTGACACATGAGCTGGACGTTACCCTTCCATACACTGAAAATTCAGCAGCCAGTATGTATTAATGTACTACTTGTTCAAGTGAAAAATTCTTTTTTATAAGGTGAAATGGTGTGGGACACACTTAGTGCCCCCACTTTCTACTGGCAGAGTCACCCCTCTTCTGGTGCCAGCTTCTCCAGTTCCAACCATTTGCTCCAGCAAAGGCATCTGCCATTGACTGGTCCCACAGGTGCGCTTGAGAAACAGGCCAGGTCCACTGGGTCTAATGGAATCCTTCCCTGTCGGCACAGCTAAAGATCTAAGTCTGGGACATGCCGGCCTCCACGCCCACTGCTAGGCAGGAGAAGCAGCTCCTGTGACAGAACAAAGCCAGCCTCAAGAGGAAAGCAGAGGTGATGGACTGGGCATGTCTGTGAGAGCTGGTGGCCTGGAATCCTGTTTCCACTGCTCCAGGAAACAGCTGCACCTCTGTCCTCACTCCAGTCAGTGCTCTTTGTCACCGATACAACTTGGAATTGGATTTCTATCACTTACACTCAAAGCAGCTCTACACAGAGAGGAACAGACAAAACAGGAGAGAATAAATAGACAATTTTAAACATCTGGTGGGGAGATGTTCAACCTTTTTAATAATCAAAGGAATACAAATGTTCTTAAAATGGGTTGTCTTTTTGTTTGTTTTTAGTCAGTGGCATCTATGCTGTGCTTTTGTGTCTCCTGAACTGAAATTCTCAACCTCTGGGTGGTGGGATTATAGCATATTTTACTCTCTTTTAAAATATTTTCTGTACTTCCTAAATTCTTACCAATGAGAATCTGTTACTTCTATATTTATAAAATCAATTTCCCCCTTCTTTAAGAAAAACTCTTACAGGCAATCAAGTGTGAAACTTCTAGGACCCAGAGACCAAAAGAATTCCAAGTATGTGATCACTCACAGGGAGAAAGTGAGCAAAGGGAACGGTGACTTCATGGTTTGGAGCATATCATGTTTGGCTCCTTAGCACACCGCAGATACAGCACATTTATTATTAATCTGGATTGACTGAGCATGCCATTAGCATGATTATCTCATATTTCCAGCACTTCAGTGTATTACGTCCTGATAACTAGAGTAGCATCTGCAGGATTGCTCACTAGTATTCAGGGACCCTCCCTGAGGCGGGATGAAACATCCCCACCCAGTGAACTCTGGTATGACCATCTGACTTGTTCTCCCCGTGAGGGTGAGAAACACCACAGTTCAGGGGGATGCTTTACAGTATGGTCATTTTCTCCCCACCTCCCCATCTCCATCAACCACAGTCCCCACATGACTGTCATAGAGGCCTCAGGCCAACCGGCCATGTCATGTAGCAAGAATGAGAAATAAGCTGAGTTGTAAGTCACTAGGGTCATTCGTTACTGCACCAGCACACAGCCCCTCCCCACTAATAACGGTGGAAACCCAGGGAAAGATCCAATGAAGTTTCTTTGGAAAGAAAAGGAAGATTGCACATGCTGGATTGCAAAACATATTTTAACTCTGACCTACTGTTCTGTTCTCTTGCTATTTTTATACACTGTAATTTTTCTTCTTGATATTTTACTAACTTAGCAAAAGGTTCTAGTGCTTTTTGAGCCTGATTAACAAGCAAGCTAGGGAAAAATCTTGGCTGGATCAGAAGCTTTAACATTTCTAGCACAGCTCACACTAAGCACTAAATTACACTGCTATCATCATAATCAAGCACAAATAAGGCCACATTTCTGTAATTCATTACCCAAGGCAGGACTCCCTCTGCCTCCCAGTCTCCGAAGAAGAGGATGTAATGGGAGCCACACAAGCAGCTCTCAGTAATTTTTCCCAGATTCATTTTACTCCAGTTCGGAGCATGAGTTTAGACCAAAGGTTTCTGTGTCATGGAAGCTAACTTAAATCATTTCATTAGGTAAGACTCAGCTTGAGAAGAGTGCACATCAAGGGGCAGGAACGTTTCTGTGTTGCATCAGAGATACGCAAATATAAGGAAATAGCCCCATCAAATAACAGTAAATAAAGGACATTTTTTTCCAATAAAACTGGATGGCAATCATCTTCAGCAACCTTGTGCATGAAAGGAATGCAGGAAAGAGTGCAATTACTTCTACAAAGTGGATTGAGATCATCGTCTTCAAGAGCCAAGTAGCTTATCATGAGCTGAAGTACCTTACACATGAAGTGCGCGCACGCGCGCGCGCGCACACACACACACACACACACACACACATACTGACGTGCCATCTAGAGTGGAGCATTGTTCACGTGCTCGGCCGTGCACACACAAACACAAAGACATATACGAAGAAACAGACACATGCACAGGCAAGCACACTGTCTTCATTGGAGCATTACACACACAGCTGTGCACACACCACCTATAGGAGAGTAATGCGCGTGTGCAGGTGCGCGTGCACACACACAAAGGAAATGCCACAAGAAGTATTTGTATCAAATTAAAATGAATTGCTATGACTTCAAAAAATGCCTTTGTTCCCAAATCACTGAGAGTTGGGGCTTTATCTTACACGTTGATGCAAATAAACTTTTTGGGACTGGTCAGTGAATTTCTGCTGTCATAAAATTTTCAGCAAACTTGAATCTTGACTTAAATAGGTAAACCACAATGTTTTATCAAAATAAAATTTCCCTGTGGTCCAGGGCAACTTTAGCCGGCATAGTAATGCCATGGAATGCCAACATTGCCTGAGATGTTTATCTTTGGCAATTTAAATGCCGTAAATTCTGGCTGAAGTATGAGATTGGGCAAAACACAGTAATATCAAAAACATCAAGTCCATATGTAGTTTTCATAACCACGTCACATGTAGGAGGTTCAGAGGTGGAGGGGGAATCTGCCTTTTAATAGTGATGGTGGCCAAAAGGACTCCCACTGGCCAATGGACGGACAATCTGAGCATCAAAAACTATAATGATGCTAATTGATTATAACACACATAACAGAAAACCGAAAACAACAATAACAAAATACAATCCATGAGGCTATAAAGATGCTCAAAAGTTGAGTGTGCAGAAATCAAGCTCTTCTTCCTAGCAAAATTTCAGCTGAGAACTTGTAGAAAACTTCACACTTAACACAGTGTTAATGTGTCGGTTATATCTCAATAAAGCTAGCAGGGGAGATGGAAAGAAATGATCAAATTAGTAATTCACTATTTTGTAACTACCAATGTAATACTTGAAACAGGAAAAGTTAGGGGGTGGGTGTGAAGAGACCTTCACAGTGCTAAGATCTCACCCCCTCATTGACTCATTCCTCATGCTGGAAAGAAGTTATCTGCCTGACGTGGTTACTCAGTGGGCACAGTCCCAACCTACTAACTGAGCTCAGCAAAAGCAATGAAAGGCCAGCCTGAGCATTGGCTGCCCCTGATAAGTCAATGAAAAGGACACAACATCACCTCTGCAGTGTTCTTGCCAAAAATGTCCAACCTGCATGGAATCATGACAAAACAGACAGATACAGAGCATGGGACACTGTAGAAGACAATCGGCCAGAACACTTCAAAACAGCAGCTGAAAAGAAAAACTAAAGTCATACAGACTGTTCTAGATTCAAGGAAATTACAAAGTCATAGCCAAATGCAGTGCATGATTTTTAACTGGATCTCAAACTTTTTAAAAGGCTCCCAAACACATACTGTGCTGACATTGCCAGCCCCAGGCAGCTACTGAATGGACACAGGTGTCAATGGCCAAGCAGGTGTGGTGGCCACCTGCTGCTCTGGAGACCCCCTACAGTGGAGGAGCATGGAGCAGGCCTGAGGACAGGCTGCCTTGTGGTGGCATTTAGGCAAGGCTGAGACAGCCTGTCCAGGTGAGCCCCCTGGCGATAATGTGCAAGCAACATCCCCCCTCCCCCCTGCAGCTGAAACAAAGCGAGGACCCATTAGGGTCTATCATTTTAAGGGGAAGTCCCTAGTCTTAGACCCTTCAGGTCCTGTAACAAAGTGCCATGGGCTGAGTGGCTTGTAAACAACAGACATTTATTTCTCACTGTTCTGGAGGCTGGGAAGTCCAAGATCAAGGTGCTGGCAGATTCGGTTATCTGGTGACGGACTGTTTTCTTGGTTCACAGAAGGGCACCTTCTCCCTGTGTCCTCACAGGACAGAAGGGGAGAGGGAAGTCTAGGGTCTCTTGTAAGGTCACTAATCCCGCTCATGAGGGCTCCACCCTCATGACCTAATTACCTCTCAGAGGCCCCACCTCCAAATACCATTACCTTGGGGCTTAGATTTCAACATGTGACTCTAGGAGGAGGATGCCAACATTCAGTATAAAGCATTCCTGGAATAGCTTAATGCATTACCCCTGTAGAATCCTGGCCTCATTTTGTTAGCGCAGCTGTATTAAAACAAAGATCCTACCAACAATTTCTGAAAAGCAACAAATGATTTAGAACTTACTAGACCAAGAATCTGGAAATTATCAGACTGATAATTCATGTTTCAATTTGTATCAGTTGGAAAGCAGCTTTAATGATAGATGGTTTAGTTAGAGAATAAAATGGAATATTTTAAGTTATATATATTAATTTATATTACTAAGTATCTTGTATGTTTTATGTTACTATAGATTCTGTATTTGAGTACTAGTCAAAGGGTAATTTTGATAGTGAAATAAAATAATATATGTAAAGTCCTCAACCAAGTGCCCATTACACAGTAGTATCCACTAAATTTTACTTACTTTTCTTCCAGGAGAATATTTCGACTTTGGACAAAGTAATGAAAAGCCAAAGATGGAGTAGATGCCCAGAGATGTGCGCTTATGAACAAGCCACTCACTGCACTCTCTCTGAAGGCTGTAAACTTGTACATCTGAAAAGCACATCCCTTCACCAGGCCTAACCTAATCCCGCAGGAGTTCCCAGCAATTGCTTCAGCTGCAGCGAGATTACTTTTACATGCCAGCGCCGAAAGGAAAAGTAACAATGAACACTGACATTCAACTTAAACACTGACACTCAGGCACGATTCGCGGACTCCAAAACTGAAGGGACATAAATTGTTTCCCGTTTCCCTCGACACTGAAAAGAAGAGCATGAAACAGGTAATAAGTCAAACTTTAATTTATAAGTTTCCTGGGAGTACAACTTTCCTGGATGACCATTTTATTCTTCAAAGTACCTGTAAGCCTCCCTGGTCAGTAAAAGAAACACATACATTCCTCACTTATGTACCAGTCATGGCTGACGGCTCTCCCCCGACCCACCTCCCAGAAAAACATCTGCACCTGTCACTGTTATTTGTTTTTAATGTGGTCCTAAAAGTTTTTACATTTCAGGACATTTCCCAATCACATGGAAATCAATTCTGCTAAATCACATCATGCCATGCTCTCAGTAGACAGAACATTTTAATCGGGTGAGAAAAAGGATTTACTATTTCTACAGCTCTTTGTAAAACTTCCTTTCACTTTACCATCATGGAAGCCGCCCTTTCTGTTGTTTCATGTCTTTAACATCTGTTAGGTGGGGTTGCTGTTTTTCACATGGACTGTGTGTGAAGCATGCCCTCACACTTCTGCAGCACTTGGGACAAAATGCGTATCCTGTGGCCTCACTGCCTCTACAGAACGGATGACTGCAGACCTACACTTCCCAGGGCGGGTATCCAGGAGGCTTTGACACAAGGAGGGACCCACACACAAGTGGCCATATTTCTGCTTTTTCTTCTTTGTTAAAAATTAAAAAAGCAGTAAACAGTAATTTCCCAAGTAGTAGTCAAACCAATGAGAAAGGTAAATTGTCCACTTACAGATATTTTCTCCCTCTATCCAAATCAGGAGGCTGAGAGACACAGAGATACTCTTCCATTTAAAAATTACAAATAAAACCCCTAAATCTCTGAAACAGGTATTAGCGAACTACACCCTTGGGCCAGATAAGCCACTGCCTGTTTTTATAAATAAAGTTTTATTGGCATTTGGCCACATCCATTTGTTTCAGTATTGTCAGTGGCTACAAAGGACCAAGTTGAGAATTTTCAACAGAAATCCTGTCTACCACAAAGCCCACCATAGTCACTAACTGGCCCTTGAAGAAAACATTTCCCAACTATAAAGCTGTATTATCTAACAGAAATATAACGCAGGTCACATATGTAATTCTAGATGATTTAATAGCCATGTTAAAAGTTAAAAAGAAACAAGTGAAGTTAATGATATACTTTTCCCCAATGGCTGCAAAATAGTATGATTTCAACACATAATCTAATACTAAAGTCATTAATGAGAAACATTTTTTTCTTCATACAAAGTCTTGGAAATCTGGTATCTTTTTTTCTTCATGCAAAGTCTTAGACATCTACCTCATATAACAGTTCAGGCTAGCCACAGTTCAAGACCTTGACAGTCACTTGGCCAGCACGTTGGTCCTTACAGGTCTGAAGGACTTGCTAAGTATAAGCAGAAAAAAGGAGTTAAAGAATGAGTTTTTCAGTGAAGTCTCCAGCTTCACTCAAATGAAATGTGAGACAGTAGACTTTTGGCTTATTCTAAGTATATCCCAAGTAATATTTGGGACATACTTATATTAAAATGTCATTTGTTGTGTGTCCAAAGTTCACATGTACGTGGGTGTCCTGTATTTTATCTATCCACCCATGCCTCAGCCCCTGAATTTTTCTGCTTAGTAAAAATTCAAGTGGGAGGCAGCAAACAGAGGGGATGCTGTCTGAGGCCCTCTGCTCTGCTTGGATGCCTCAATTCACTATTTCATTGATTCAGAAAATTGCTGGTGTGCGCACAATCACTGGACTCAGAAATCAATTAACACTAAATTCATCTGGCCCAAGGGCTGCCAGGGGTCACAAGGAAGGCCAGGCTGCACCTCTCAGCACGAGTCAGTAGTGCTGTCACGAAGGAATGAGTGCAGGCTGAAACACGGAAGCAGTCTTCCTTTAAGAAGGTATTGCTTTCAAAAAAAAAAAAGTGTGCTGTCCTAAGACCCTAGGAACACTTTACACGGAAAAGAGAGAGTCCATACAATGAAGAGTTGCAATAAAAGCGGACTACAAATAACTTCTTATTTCGGGGGTAGTGGAGGAGGGCGGGTAAAGTGACTTTCTCCTTTCTGCTTCCGGAAAAGGAGGCCAGCACTTCTGGAAGCACTGGAGCTAGAGAACGCAGAGAGATGAGCAAACAGTAATTACAGGACACGGGAGCTGTCTGGGCATCCACAGAAAAATCCAAATTATGAAAACCAAGCCTCACGTGTTCTGTTTCATACAGTCAAAAAATTCCGAAAGCGTTCTCTCTTCTTAAGGCAATGCTAATGGAGTTCAAAGCACAGGGTGAAAAATCAGATTGTGTGGAACAGAGAGTGTCGTCCAGTTCACTTTGGCAGTTGAGGACTTGGCAGATGAGTGAGTCGCTTGGCAACAGTAGCGTGATCAAAGCTGTCTGCACAATTCCAGCAAGTAGAATAGGCCCCAAAAATGGGGGAGAAAATGATCTAGTGACAGCTGCAATTATGCACTTTTTCTTTTGCTCAACTTGAAAAATCATTTGGGAGAAACTTTCTCACAGAAAGAACAGAGAACCTTTATGTCATCCTTTTTCATATTAACCTACTTGCGAGCTGAAGATTCGAAGCACTTCATCGATCCGTCATTTAATGATCGCTCAGAAACTGTTCCTGTGCAGAATGACGGTTATCTTTTAGTTGGAACAAAATTTTCTTTAATTGTGTGCACAGTAATGTGCCCAAATGAACATCAAAATCCAGGAAAAGACTGAAATAACTCCACCCCATCTGGAGACACCAGAATTGTCAAAGTTCTCAGTGTTTCTCCTGTTATTTCAGCGTCTAGCCTCACGACACATGAAGGCATTAGGAAAACTTGAAAGGTGTCCAGGATTCTGTGGACACTCATCACGTTCTCACAGACTCTCTATTTGGATCAGTACCAGGATTTAGTCTGGTTTTCCTGACAGTTTGCCGACTTTCTCTTGATATTCTTTTATCCTACAAACCAGAAAGTTCAGTCCAAAATAGAAAGCACAGGATGCACTGAAAAAAAATCACAGCCTACATCATGTCGATAAGCTTATAAACCCATTTTCCTTCTCTCTGTACTGGGAGAACATCAAGAAAAATAGTCCATCAAATTCTCAAAACGTTATTAGACATAAAGATTTCTTCCTCACATAGGTTTAAAAAAAAAATAGACTGCCAAGTGTCGCACTTTCAAGCCAGTTCTCAGTTATGCTGCATGCATTCTAGAATTCCTCAGGAAGGTGAAATAAAATCATTGCAAAAGTACTTAATGCCTCAGAACTATACAGTTAAAGACGGTAAAAATGTTAAATTTCAGATCATGCATGTTTTACCACAATAAGAAGTTTAAAAATAGAAATATAAAAAAATGAATTAGAGGGGGAGGGGTATATAGCTCAGGGGTAGCGTGCATGCCTACAATGCACGAGATCCTGGGTTCAAGCCCCAGTACCTCCATCAAATAAATAGATGAATAAACCGAATTACCTCCCCCTCCAAAATAAAAAAAAAAAAGGTTTTTTAAAAAAGGACCTAAAGCCAAATAGCCATAGGATGTCATCCAGTGTCGATAACAAGTCTTGTTCCTACATTTCTGGCACTGACCAGATGACAAAACTGCTTTTCCTGCATGACCTGAAGTTCCAAAAATTGTTCCTCCTACTAAGCACATTTTTTGGTTCAACTGGCCCTTCAGTCCTACATGTGAACAGGACTGTAATTTAAATATGCTGTTAAAATAAAGGATTATCTAGACTATTCACATCATGGTCCAGTTATTTTTGCCGTAGGGTGTAGATAAACAATTCAATTTAAGTAATACCATAATAACCAGTTACATCTTAGAATTCCATGGCCACACTCTTACTTCCTCTTCTTTGTTGATAGTCATCAATAATTTTTTTTTAATAATTTCTGTGTAATGGGAAACTACAGTTGTTATTTTCACAAGCAATCAGATTTGGGTTTTTTTTTTTTTTTTTTTTGCCTCTACTAACAGGTAACGTATGAATAAGTGTATTTGGACTTTAAAAAAAATTTTTAGATTAAACAATCCATATAAAATTTCACACATTTCCAGTCTACTGCACTGTTTGGCTTTGGGGATGGTTTTCAGCTTTGTGTTGTGTGAGTTGTGGGTCTACATAGAGCACTTTGTGGACTTGGAGAAAGATGGGGGAGTCCAGAGGGAAGGAGGGCATTCCTGAGCAGAGACTTAATAAGACACGGGGTGGAGAGGACTGGGAAAGGGAGATCCTTTCACCGGGAGGAATGTGGGTACTTGGCAGAGCAGGTGCACGGAGAGGTGAGACTGCCTAGGCTGGGGAAGGTGTTCCAGACTGAGGGGTTGAGGTTATACCCAGAAGAGAACTGGGGTGCCACTGGATGATTTTAATCAAGGAGGCATGTAGTGGAGTACATAGCAGCCCCCAAAATATATGTCTTAAGTCCTAACACCTGGCACCTCAGAATGCAACCTTATTTGAAATAAGGGTTTTTGCAGACATAGTTAAGATAAGGATCTTGAAATGAGATCATCGCAGATTCACAGTGGACCTTCAATCCAGTGACTGGTGTCCCTATAAAAAAGAAAGATTTGAGACACAGAGACCAGAAGTCCACATGAAGATGGAGGCAGGGGTTGGAGTGGCAGGTCCACAAGCCAAAGACTGCTGGCAGCCACCAGAGCTAAGAGATGGGCATGGGATGGATTCTCCCTCAGAGCTTCCAGAGGAGCCAATCTTGCTGACACGTGGCTCTCAGACCTCTGGCCTCCAGAGCTGTGAGAGAGTATGTTTGTGCTGCTGTTCCCCACCCGCCCCCAGTTTCTGGTCATTCGTTATGATGTAAATCTGTGTTCAATTCCTGAACACAGATTCATATAATCAGATCTGCATTTCAGAAACAATCCTCTGGCTTTGGTAGAGGGAAATACCTGGAGCCAAAGGAGTCAAGCATTAAAGGGAGACCAGTTAGGAAGACTGTAATGATCCAGATGAGATGTGAAAAGACCTAGTCGCGTAGCAGGGATACTGAAGATGAGGTTATTAAGGCAAAAGCCTTTCACAGACAGTGTCAAACTCCTGGCAGGGAGCGTGGAGCCAAGGGTAGATGCTGCCAAGTAGGAGAGGGGGATGCAGGGGAGGTGTCACATGGAAAGAAGGGCAGCTGGGCCCCAGAGATGGCAGCAAAGATGGGCATGGTTGCAGATAGGATTCACCACTGCCAAGTTGAGAAAAGAGCGACTTTGTACCTAAAGACCACCCTTAGGCAAGGTCATCCACTGAGAGTGTGCAGAGAAGGAGCCAGGAGAACGCTGCGAGATTTTGTCCCAGCTGGGACTACAGGATGGAAAAGAAAGATGAAGAGGGGTCGCAGAATTGCTTGCTGTCAGGAGCTCACAGCTGGGGTTGAAGATCATGATCTGTAGTAACATGAATTCGCTCGGTTGTGCGGTTTCTCCTCAGCAGCCATCAGCAGCTTGGATGTGGACCAAGGACGGCAGATGGCTGGGCTGATTCAGGATCGGGCTTCTGCAAAGAGCAGTACATAACATTTCAGTTTGTTTCCATTATGAGCTCTGTTGGACTGATCGACTTCAATGAATTCTCCACTGTAAACACGGGGTACAAAAACTACTCCCTAATGGATACATTGTGGCACTGTCGTCTGCTGAACGCTACAGTAGCCTTGAGAAGGAATGAGCTATAGCTTCGCAGAGGAACATCAGGCCTTTAATGGTGAGTGATAGATCCAAGACCCCCCAGATACAAGCAGTATGATTCCATTACTACAAAATTCATTCTGTTTAAGGCTGCAGACGTGGCGTAAAACTACAGAGAAAAGCAAGGAAATGATTATCCCCAAAGTCAAGAGTGGTAACTTCTAGTAGGGAAAATGGATGGTGATCAGGGGAGCTCCTGTGCAGCTGGCAATATTCTCCTTCCTGACTTGAGTGATTACGGATTGTTCTTTTTCTATTATTCAGTAAAATAGATGTATCTTTTGAATGCATTTGTATGTCCATAGGTCGTATGTTATAATGAAAAAGTGACTTTAATAGCACTCAATATCATTTTAATTCTCTATAGAGGTTAGTACGTATTCTAATAAGCCAGGAATTCTTTTTTCCAGTGACAAGCATTAGCAACCCAAATCAAATGGTGCTTAAAAAAAAGGGGGGGGAACTGAATAGTTTATGTGCAGCCTTCAGGCTTAGCCAGGTCCAGGTGCCAAAATGCTACCTAGTGGGGTCTTTCTCTCTCCACTGTAGCTCTGTGTTTCTCAGTGCTTCAGTGCTGTCTTCAGTCGCACAGATGAAGATGGATTTATAAACAAACAAACCTCTTTCTTAGAAATTCTAGCAAAAGCCCACATCTGGCTGTCCCTGGATAATCATGGGTCACAGACTCTTCCCTAACCAGTCTCTGTAGTCAAGGGATTTGAAATAATATTTGGCCAGGCCTGGTCCCCAAGTCTGCCCCAGGAGCTCTGTATCGCAGGGTCTGACAGTCATAGCTAGTGTTGCCTAGAGAAAACTTAATTGTTTTAAGTATAAGACACAGGGTGGACACAGGAGTAGACAACACCCACCAGTGTCCACTACCATTATTGCCGCCTTTCTTTGGTGCTGTTACCAAGCAGTAGTTGCCTTTCATTTCCTACTCCTGTATTCCAAACACCTCACTTCCTTTCCAGCCTTCTCCCAAATAAAGAGCAAAGGCAGACAAAAATAAACAAAATACATTTAAAAAGACCCAGGAACTTAGAAGGAAGCAAAAGGACTGAAAGAATGAGTGAATGATGCCATTTTCCCCAGTCTTCGGCCTCTCATTAGTTACCTTACTGGTACTTTGGGTCAGAGATTTGCATCAGCCCAGGTGTATAACTGCTAGTGACTTACTGACAGCAGTCCCTGCTGGCACGGCACAGTGGATCAGAATGTGACGTTCTGCTGGGCAGGACAGTGAAGGGTGCCAGATTGACCCAGCTCCCTCAGCATTGCCTAGTGACCAGCAACTTTTGTCCAGGAGTCTCAGGGGACAAACAGAACTCACTGTGCTCCTTAAAGTGCATAAAGGGGAC
Organism: Camelus bactrianus; assembly: GCF_048773025.1. Classification (NCBI taxonomy): domain Eukaryota; kingdom Metazoa; phylum Chordata; class Mammalia; order Artiodactyla; family Camelidae; genus Camelus; species Camelus bactrianus. The sequence continues at coordinate 5,869,877 of NC_133575.1, forward strand.
AGGTCACAAATGCCCTGGAAGTGTGCAGGACAAAATGGATTTCCCCCAGAGGAAGAGGACAAGCCACCTACCAGTGACCATGCTGACTGGTGCTCCAGGACCATTCCAAGATAATTACAACCAAGAATGTCTGCAGAATTAATATGTGTGGTTCACTGAGTCCTCTGTGCTTCTCCTCACACTGCCAAGGCTGAACTGCCAGGCTGATCAGTACAAATTCAAAAGCATCCTGAGCTCACCAGCTCCTTCCAGGCTCCCTCCACTGGAATCAAGTGTTAATAAAGTCCATTGAAACAAAAGCTCCAACAGACTTTAGCCTCAGGGCATTTCCTTCCTGAGACCTGAGGGAGGAAATCTACAATATCAGAACATTGGTAGCCGAGATATCTCTTCCCAAAGTGATCAAGAAGGAGAAAACTCTGTCTCTTTTTAATAATTACCGTTAATCATTTCACAACAAAAGGCTTTGTGGCTTCTGTCACATACGATCAATGAAGATTAAATTAACATCTTGGGAACCCACAAAATTATTCCACAAATATACCTTGGGCTCCCTCTTAGGTGCTTAGCGCTCTGGCAAGCTCTGGGGACCCAAACATTAATAACATACAACTCCTGCCAAAAAGATATTACTTAGGACTAATTCGTCTCTAGCAGCATTTTCAGATGACACACAGGCTGTGGTGAAGGTAGAATATTAAAGTAATCTCTTGTCAAAAATCCCTCATCTCCCAGGAAAGAGAATTAAAAATGCAGCTGTCATATGGGCCCTGGCCCAGGTCTGATAGTTAACAGCCGCCCTTGCACCACCCGTGGGGAGGTACCTCCCCTCCTCCATCCACTCCTCCCTCCTCCCTCCAGACTGCACAGCTCAGGTGCTAAGGGTGGGGGGTGGCTAGGCCAGGGTGCAGGAGGGATGTGAGCTCCTTCCCCACCTTCTCTCCCTCTTCCTGTATCAAGCCCTCAACTCTGTTAGGACCTGAACTGTGTTGTCCCCCCAAGATTCGTAAGTTGAAATCCTCTCTCCCAGTACCCCGGAACATGACTGTATTTGGAAATGGGACCTTTAAAGAAGTGATTATGTTAAAATGAAGTCCTGAGGGTGGCCCCTAATCCAACAGGACGGGTGTCCTTATAAGAAGAGGAGATTAAGACACAGACGCACACAGAGGAAAGATCATGTGAGGACACGGGGAGAAGACAGGCGTCTACAAGCCAAGGAGAGAGGCCTCAGGAGAAACCAGTGCTGCCGACACCTTGATCTTGGACTCTGGCCTCCAGGATTGTGAGGACAGAAATTGCTGTTGTTGAAGCCGCCTTGTCTGGGATCTGGCAGTCCTAGCAAACCCAGTCCACCACTGTGCTGTCAGAATGCAGAGACCCTGCAGCAACTTGCAGGTTTTTGTGATTCCTTTTTTTTTCTTCTTCCCAATTTGCAAAGCCCAGGAATTTAAAATATGGGAGAATTCTTGCTATATAGACTGAACTGGTACAGCTTACTAAACCCAAACATATGCAAGACCCCCCCCAAAAAAATTTACACATGGCACCAAATCCTGTCTTCTCCCTCATGACTCCCCCTTTCTCCCTCCCACAGACAAATCCCCAGACAATTTTAAGGATTTTAAGGCGTTGCATAACCTGGCTTGGAGGAGCCAATGAAGCTTTTACTGAATCTGGCTTCATGAGATGCTAACAGATTGTGAACTATACATTTGCCAATTTTCCCCCTGTGCCAGACCATTTTTAAGTTATGTGTGCACAGAATGGCATTTAAAGGCCTTAAGTATCTCTCAAGGGAAAGAAAAGAGCAGAAAATAGCCCACAAAACTCTCATAATGTGAGCAAGAACAGCTGATGCAAAGTTTGGTGTGGGTTTTGTTTGTTTTTTGTTTGGAGGGGGGCTGTTCTGGTTGGTTGTTTTGTTGTTTTGCTTTGGCGCTGGAGGAAGGGAGCAGGGAACAGAAGGGAGCTATTTAGGAAAGTCATTTCTAGACTAGAGGGGGAGGGCTCAGGACTGCTGGATTCCAACTCCTTAGGGGTGGGAGGGTGAGCACACTTTGGGGGTCCCTGTGTGATGACCCTGAAGACAGTTCAGCTGTTGGGGCTCAGGACACCCAGCCTCCACCTCAACCCCACCCCCTCTCAGTCTGTGGACAAGTGGTGGTTTTTTAAAAAAATGTTTTTTTAAGCAGACTTCCTGTTATGTTCAAGGAAGGCTTGGGCCGTTTTATTATTAAGCAATTTTCTTTTTAAGTTTTCTTTTAAAAAGGCCACATTTCCCCCAGACTAAAATCTGCTTTACTCAAGCCTCCATGTTTTAAATCTCATATTTTCTTAAGCCCTTAATTAAGCTTTCCAAGAGCTCATCTGTTTAATTTGCATTCCGAAACAGAAAATCTAATGTGTTTTAACATTGTCTGCTTCAGCCGAAAAGGAAACTGTAAATTTATACAGTCTGGCTTAAAAAAATTGGCAGTTGCATCCTAATAAGTCTCCGGAATGGGGTTCCAACCCCCGTGTCCTCAGCCTCCCATCCCCCTCCTTCCTCTTCTCCCTTCCCCCTCCTCCTCTACTTTCCATCCCTTCCCCCTCCTCCCCACCCCCTCTTCTTCCCATCCCCCTCCTTCCTCCTCCCTTCTCCATTCCCTTCCCCCTCCTCCTCTACTTTCCACCCCTCCCCTCCGCCCTTCTCTCCCCCTCCCTCTTTCGCCTCCCATTCCTCAAGGCCCTCTGCTCCCTACCCCCTCCACTACCTCCCTCTCCCCCTCTCCACCTTTCCGCCCCAACCACAGGCTCCCTCCTCCTCTTTCCTTATCCCCTCCCCCACAACCCCTCCCCCAGCCCTTCGCGGTGGGGGCGGGGCGAGCCTGGAAAGGTCACGTGGCCCTCTCGTCCTCTCGGGCGGGGGAGGGGCGGCCGCTGAACCTGTTCTTTGTTAAGAGGTCAACGCCAGCGCCCAGCGCCGCCGGGAAGAAGTTACCGACGACCTTTGAAGAGCGGCGCACTCGCAGCTCCCCTCCCCCTCCCCACACGCCTGCCCTGCTCTCGAAATGCTCTGCTCACAAAACACAGCTCGGGCTCACCGTTTCCTCCTGGGGATCCTAGGCCCTTGGAGGTGCTGCAGAGAAACAGAAAGGGACAGAAGAGGGGTTGGGCTGCGGCGGAGCGGCAGAGCGGCGGGAGGGACTGGGGATAGATGGACGTCGGGGCCAAAGATAAAGGGGAAGCTCCTGGAGGCAGAAGGCCTGGGGGGAGCACTGAGAGGCAAAGGTGGAGGAGCTAGGGGAGGGAAAATCGCGCCCAAACCTTTAGGGCTCTCCGTCCTGTCGGGGGACACAGGAAGGTTTCCCTGAATTTCTGCTGAATGTCAAAAGGGTGAAGTTTGAGAACCGCTCCCCACTATGCAGACCTATAATTAATCTCCCAGTAGGACCGCGCGGGAGGCTGGTCCTTGAAAGTGCTGTGCGCTGCCTGCCCTGGGTCAGGCGCCCCCTGAATGTAGTAACCTCTGAAGTCGTCATGGCGAGACAGGATTCACAAAGTTATCAGATGTGCTCGGGTTCATTCTTAAGCCATCTGATGAAATCTTTGCCACTTTACAGTGGCTTTACCGCTTAATGTTAAATAATGGATAATCTTCCTAATATAAAGCGAAGCTTAGCCAATGTTCTGGCCAATAAAATGAAGATTCCTTGAGAAAACCGGCGTTAATGTTTGCATGCATGACATGCCTGTCGTTTTTCTCTGCAGAAAAAAATGTTGCATCTAAACATGGGAGTTGAGCCTAGAGGGGTGGTGAATAATAACGGGCTCACACTGTGTAAATAGCTTAGCATTCTGATTTTGTTACCTAGCCTTAAAAATACTTTTCTAGGTCACTGTTTTTCAAAGGCGTACTTTTAATGATGGCTGAAAATTCCACATACGGAGTTTTAAATGCCAGAGTATATTAACCATTCCCCCACTGTGAAACATCATTCTTCGTTAACCCTGAGGAACTATAAAATTACCCCTTGTGTAGTTACACAAGTACTCACTACTGAAAGTGCACACAGTGAATGCAGTTTCCTCCTGACATGCGTGTGTTGTCTGCTTGCTTTGGGGTTGTTTGGAATTCCTATTTGAAGCCTTCCAGAGTTAAAGGTAGAAAAAACATTTGCCAAGTTTCCAAGCCAAGAGCTGCTTCCTGTCGTTTGAGACCTCAGAGCAGAAAAGAGGTTCGCCTGGGGTGGGGGTGGTGTCGCATGGAGGATGCTCCAGGTGCCTGGAGAGCACCACACATACCTGAATACCCCGGTCCTGGAAGGATCCCTGATGGGAAACTCCCTCTCCCAAAGCACTGCCTTCCACGTCCCTAGGATGTCCAGCAAAGCCTAAATGTTCATGGTGAGGAGTGGGAAACTTTCCCTTCTGTTGGGCTCTCTGCTAAATACATAGCTTTTGTCTATATACACGCACACGCACATTTTACATGCATGATGGTTATCGCTGATTATATGTGAACTTAGTGACTTTAGAATAAAGGCACAAAACGATGTGGGACAAGGAGGCATCACAGAGAAAAGACAGCAGTCCCTGCCTGATAGAGAAATTCCACAGGCCAGGGAGGCATCAGGGTGATGGGCTGAAGGACTCGCTGTTCTGGTGCCCATCACACCATCACCTGTACTTTGTGAGCAATTCTTTCCCCCGAGTCACTTCTCCCCGCAGTGAAGCGTGGACTATACAGGAGAGATGTGAGAACAGGGCACAGCCTTTCATTTCACAGAGCTAGACCTTCAACTTCTGTCTCTCTAGTCAAGAACATTATAATCCCAGAGCCAGTCTTGTATCTCTGCCGAACACTCACAGACTGGGTTTCTTGTTGTTTGAGTCAACGACTTCAGTGTTATAGTGTGACCGGTCGTATCTATCTACCCAAGAGAAAAGAAGACATACATCCACACACACTTCTCGATGAATATCCACAGAAGCATTATTCATAAAAGTCATGAAGTGGAAACAACCCAGATGTCCATCAGCAGATGCATGGATAACAGAATGTGATCTGCCTATACAGTGGAACATGATTCAGCCACAAAAGGAAATGAAGGACTGATTCATGCCGCAACGTCGTCGCACCACAGAGACATTATGCTGGGACACGAAAGGCAGCCTGTTGTTTGATTCCATTTGTAGGAAGTGTCCGGGAAAGACTGACCTATAGAGACAGGAGGTAGCTAAGTGGTTGTTGGTTTTTGCCAGCTATAGGAGGGGAAGGGTGGGGAGTGGCGGATCATCAGTGCTACGTTTTTTTGGGGGGTGATAGGAATGTTTTAAAACTAGTTTGTGGTCATGGTTGCACAACTCTGAATATGCTAAGAAATAACAACACTGAATTGTGCACTTACAGTGGGTGGATTTTATGGCATGCAAATTGTACCCCTGTAAAACGATTTTTTAGTGCAATAGTGTATAACACAGGTTTTGCAGGCACTGTCTCTAGGTGAAAAGCAGGCCCTAACACAGACCTATTAAAGACAGAATACCTTCCAAATAAGCCACCCCAAAACTAGCATACCCTGGGGCTCAGCCCTTCTGGTCTTGTCTGTCTTCCTGCATTCTGCCTGAGGAGCTTTGTGATGATGGGCTTGGCCGCCTTTCCCAAACACCCTACTAAATAATCCATGAATTGATCTTGCTGGAGATTTATGCAGTTAACCCCCAATCCCTGAGGCTTCCTGCAGCCTTTCCTCCAACTAACCTCCCCAAACTTAGCTGAGCTCTGATGTGTTTCCTTCTCTACAGATAGACCACCACCCACAGTCAGAGGCACATTTCCCATTGAAACCAGGACCTACACTTTTACATATGTGACCGAAACCAAATGCTCATGAGATCACCTGTACCCTTGCCATGTGTGACAACTGTACTTTTCTCCTTTGTCCACTTTCATTTTCTCAGTGCTGGTCAACAGCTGCTCCTTTGAATTCCCAACCAGCTAATTATCTGGGCGACCCTCCCCAGTTTAGAAAATACTGATCCTCGTGGGTGTTAGGCAATACATGGAGGCCTTTTGGTTGTCACACACAAATGGTCAGAGGGTGCTGCTGGCACCTAGTTTGGAAGCCAGGGGTGCTGCTCGCCATCCTGCGGTGCACAGGATGCCTCACAGCAGAGAACATCAGGCCCCTAAGAGCCATGGTGCCAGGGCCGAGAAACTCTGATCCCTACTCTGGGAACGTTTCCTGTGGATTCGGATCCACTCAGCAGGTCTTGTAGTTAACTCTGAAATAAGGCTGAGGGGGCTCTCTATGTAACCGATGACGTGACCTTGTTCCTGCCTCTTCTTCTGCTTCTCCTTGATGCCTTCCCCTTCTCTACTACTGATCCAGTGCAGGCAGTGTGGGTGGGTCCCCAGCTGACTCAGCTTGTGAGGGAGATGCTCAACTGCCTTACCTGTATTTAGCCAAGGACTGATTTGTGCTTAGTGGATTTCCATCGGCAATCGTCAGCTTAACTCACATAAAAGGTTATTTCTTGTATCCCTGTGAACCCCATTCAATCCCCCTAATTTGAACCAGTTTCCTCCACCCATGGCTGGTCCTCAGGGGAGTGTGGATCTTTGTTATTTGGGCCTGAGGTTGCTTCCTTCGGCTTTGGTTCAAACGGTTCTGAAATGAAGGCCCACTCTGCCCACACCACAGCCTCAGCCCAAGAAGGACACGGGCCTGGCTCCCCGCTCGGTGCACCTTGGCTGCAGTGAGCTCCCCGTGTTGGTCCCTCCTCCTGCCATTTGGCCTGTCTGCTCACATCCGCCTGGGGCCTCCCCCATGCAGCTCCCCACCTCCTGCCCTGCCTTCTGCTCCTTTGGAAAGTTCCTCCTCGCCAGCCCTGCTCTGACTCGTTCTTTCTCATTTGATAACTCAGAAACCACCCATGATGCAGACCGTGGGCCTGTGTTTCCTACTCTGACCCCACTCACTCCCACACCTAAGTCTCATGTTCCCTAGGCTTTAAAAAAAAAAGGTCTACTGCCCGGATCCCACCCCCACCCCAGGTACTTGGGTTTAATCGTTGTCTGGGATGTGGCCCACCCATTGGAATTTTTTAAAGTTCCCTGGGGATTGTCATGTGTAGCCAAGGCCGGGGTCCTGATTCACCCCTTTGTTCATTCCTGATGCACTGCTGCTGCATTTCCTCACTTTGCTCCCCTGGCAACCACTTGGAGAACTCCGGGTTTCTCTTTATTATGCCTTGTAGGTTTTTCTTTGGGGAGGCATTTTCCTGTAAGTTAATATTCTGAATTTTGATTCATGGAGGCTTCTCCTAGGGAAGAAATAATGCTAGATTATTGCTGAGGGGAATGGAACTCAGGAACACTTTTATAAAAATATTTTTTCATTTATGACAACTCTGGCACTGTTGGCATTTGGGACTGGATCAGGCCCTGTGCAAGGAAGGATGTTGAGCAGTATCCCCCATCTCCACCCAGCAGATGCCAGGAGCACCCCCTGCCCCCAGTTGTGACAACTCAAATGTCTCCAGACATTGTACATGTCCCCTGGGGGGAGCAAAATCACCCCAGTTGAGAAACACTGATTTAAGAGTATACAGAAGTCTGGTTTTGCTTTGCTGATTTTTAACTATATTAAAAAATTACACTTTTTTGAAATAGTTTTCAATCTCATTTTTTAAATTTTAAATTTTTTAACTGCAGTATTGTTGATTCAGTGAGATAGTGTTAGTTTCAGGTGTACAGCAAAGTGATTCAGTTATTTATATATATGCCTTCTTTTTCGGATTTTTTCCATTATAGCTTATTACAGGATATTGAATATAGTTACCTGTGCCGTACAGTAGGTCTTTGTTGTTTTGTTGTGTATATATAGGAGTGCGTATATGTTAATCCCAAACGCCTAAATTAGCCCTCCACTCCTTCAGTCTTGTTTAATGCCAAGAGCACATTGTCTTGTTGAGATGGGAGAGAGAGACCCAAGCCCACCCTCCCGGGTACTTGTAGAGGAAAGCTGGGGCAGGCCCACTGGAAGAACAACCATCCGGTACAAGGCGTCTGATTCGGTTGGAGGCGGTGCATTCAGTAAAATTAGCAGAGACACGACCCCCACCAAGTCTCAGGCACTTGTTTGCAGGGGTCCACAGAGCTCCCCCTGCTCACAGCTTGACACGTCCTTAGTTCCTTTCTGCCTTCCAGCCAGGCCAGTGCGGGTTCCTCCCTTTGGGGATCACGTACTCCCTTCCCTCACTGGAGCTGTGCCTCCAAACCCCCTCAAATACCAGAAGAGCTGCCTGCAGTCAGGGACAAGCTGTGGCCCGGTCAGGAACAGTTTGTCACTTCTGCGTGACAGGGCGCCGTCAGGCATGATGCCATCCAAGCTTGTATCTGCACAGAGCTGTCCCAGGGAAAACAGATAACGCTGAGGGGTTTTTAAAGCTAAACAGAGCATCAGTGAAATTTTTGGTTTTTTTTTTTTTTTTTTTTAATTACAGTGTTTCTAGAACTATGTTAGGAATTTCAGAGCAGACACTGGCCCTTGGATTCTTTCCTTCTGAATTGTTCTTGGGGAAATGAGTCATCCTCTTTCCCTTTCTCGGTTCTGCCTGAAATGCACTGCCATGTAAAGACATGTCCATACGTGACTTACAGAGGGACATGCTGCGTAATACATGAGCCGTAGCACAGAATGGAAATGGAGGGGCCTTTGTTCAAAAGCAGGACAAGGAAGCTTCCTTTCTTCCACAGTCTCTCGTGACCTGTCTTTGTATTTTTACTTTCAGTGTCATACTTCTTTGGGCACAGAGATACTCACAGGTGCCAGGGTACCATGACTCCCCAAGTAGGGCACATGCCTGATGACCCAGACCACCACTCGCCACCCCCAGGACAGAGGGTAGCCGCAGTCCTGGGTGGGGCAGGGAAGTGGGCTGCAGAGACCCATCCTGGGGACCCCCCCCCAGCCCCACCTCCATGCTCCCTTGTCCTCGGACTGCACTGTCAAAACACACTCAGATTAATCATTACGGCTGTCAATATGGCGGTTTCAGAGTATGAAACCCCAAGCCAGGGCCCCATCTGAGCATGGGCCACCTGCCACTGAAGTGTCACAAGGCCATGAAGCTGCCTGCTTCCCCTTAAAGCACCAGCCAATCCTTTACATAACTAAGTAAAGGATAAAGAAGACATTTCCCAAATCATGAGATGCAGTAACGAGTGCCCAAATAATTTGTTCTTTTAGAAACAGAATTAACATTTCAGGTACCTTTGCTTTTCTTAATTGCCAGATTCTTTTTTCACATTGTTAGTCTCTGTACAATGAAAACACACAGTGTCCATTTTTAAAAATCAGCTTCCTTATCTTGTAGTTCCTGCCATGTTATCTCTTGACTGATTTGTAAAACAGCCAAAAAAGAACTAAGGAGTTGTAATTTATGTTGTGGCCAAAATATGTACATTTCACAAACTCAGGTTGTCCCTTGCTTGACATATAATGATGTCACTTGCCAGGAGTCTGAAAGGGCCTAAGCAGTGCGGATTAAATGGGAAAGAGTGATGGTAAAGGATTGTCACCAGAATCTGTCACTTCTTGTCCAGTGTTTCTTGGCGTAGGGACCTTGAACCTCCTGCACTGGAATGTGCCCTGCCCCAAGGACCGGAACACCAAGGCTGACATCTTGGGCATCTGCCTTTGTAACCGACACCCCAGCTGACCTGACACACCCAGACTTGGAGCAGCACTGCCCAGTCCAAGTTCTGGCCCCAGGCAATGGTGAACAACACACACTCTTCCCAGAAGCAGGATGAACCCGTTCCTGTTCTAGCTGCTGGGCTTGTTCTTAGACATCCTTGGCGGGAAAACCAGGCCACAGACACACCGCGTCTAAAGGCATCCCCACCCACCACAGAGGCGTGGAGTCACGCAGCAACATAATGAGGGCATGGGTGCCTGGTTCCTGGCTCTAAACTCACGTCTCTGGCCACCCTGAGTTCGAGGTGCACATTCGGGAACACCGCACACTACTTGGCCCAGCTTCTCCACCTCCTGAGCCAGGTATTACACAGACACGATTTGTGCTCTCCCTGTTTACAATCCTGATATCCCATAGGAGAGAAAACTCCAAAAGCAAATACCTTATGCTCAGGAAACACATTCCTGTCTTCTTAGGAGGTGACTTTTTTAACTTTAAAAAGTCCTCCGCGTGTAAAATGCTTTTGTTATATTCCTGAGACAGAAATCTTTCACTGTAGTTGCAAACATCTTTCTTTGGGGGAGGGGTAATTAGTTTGCCATGGACACGATGGACGTTTGTTTCTGAGTGTCAAGAACACCGTCTTCCTGTCACGTCTGTTCACAAGCCATGCATCCGTTAGCCCCAGGACACTCAAGAGGAGGAGCTGGTCCTTGTTTTATCAGCACATTTGTTTTTGGAAGGATCCCATCTGGCAAAACTTTGCCTTCTTTCCCTGAAATTTTTTGTCACGGATGATGTATTGGATTCATTTAAACTACAAATACATTTTAAAATACAAGAGCACCAGGAGCCCTAGATGCAAAAGAAAAAATTTTAAGGCAAAATAGGAAGAAAATAGAAAGGTGGTACAGTTAACTGCTTAGAAGCTTTCATAAATTCTGCAAGATGGTGATAACGGTCGACAACCTGGCAAGTGTTTCAGGGAAATGAACAGGAAGTGAAACCCACTGCATGCATAACAGGGCCAGTATTTCATTGTGTTAAGTCCCTCAAGCCTTCGGGGTCCTCAGAGCCACTTTGTAACCTACACACTTGGCAGTCTAATGGGACAAAGCTGCTGTGAAACAAACAAACCAAACAAGGGTGGGAGGCACAGGAACAAGCTTGCCTCTTCCCCAGAGTCTTATGGTGGCTGGTCTTTCTTTTCCTCTCCCTTGTCCCCATGGCTTCTCGTTCTCCATCATTATTTCAAGTCAGCAAAGAAGAAATGTCAAGGGACTCCGCAGGAACACTCGGATGGGACGCATAAACAAAAATCGCAACATCTCTCCTATTCTTATTACTCAGAGATTTGTGTCTGATTTGAGGATACACTGTTCAAAGCACAGGACTCCTTGGAGATTCTCTGGATAAGAAAGAGACACATAGTAAACCAACTCAAGGTCAGGCAGATCAGGTTTTATTTGCCTAGGGTTGGCGGCACAGCCCCCGGGCTCTCCGGTACACCCGGGCATGTGTTAGCTGGATGTCTTTGCACATAGAGTCACTTTTCATAAGGATCTGAGGGTGCAGGGGAGCGTCAGCCAAGGACAGCTGCCAAAAATAGCCGACTTCCAGGGCTGCAGAGAAATCGCAAGACCAGCATAAAAGGACCCCAGTCACACCAATTAACCCATGGATGCCAAGCAGGGGGCTAGGTTCTAAAACACCCTGCGGTAAGATTTTTAGGAGGGCTGTTAATCTGCTGGAGTGTGGAATTGCAGCTGTTCGGCCTGCTGAAAGGAAGATGCATTTTACAAACTCAGCAAGGTGCATCCCCAGTTGAGAACCTCTAGGGTGAGTTGACTAGTAGAGCAAACCAGCGCCAGTTAGCCTTGCGAGACCATCCAGTTAGAGTCACTGGAGGAGAGGAAGGAGGTTGTGCTTCACACAGTCAATTAGGGACCCAGATCTCTTCCATCTTGGGCTCTGCCATTCACCAGCATCTGCATTCCGCAGTCTGACAGGGAAGGAGGGAGGTGGTGGGGCAGGTATGACGGGGGCTCCAGGCTCCAGGAACAGAGTCTGGGAGAGCCATAGAGCACTCCCCTCCTCCGTATTCACTGGCCAGGTCTGTCAGGGGTCTTCGTACAACTGCAGGGGAGGCAGGGAATGCCATCCAGCTTCGTGCCCGAAGGAAGCAGAAACAGTGCTGGTGATCTCTACCACACATAAATGTTTATAAATGCCCCCTCTCCCTTTAAAGAAATCTCTGAAAGGATACACACTGACCTAGGTTGTCCGAGCGGAGAGCAGCTGGGTGTCTCAGAGACGTGAGGCAGCAGGAGACTTGCTTCTCACTATTTGGATGTTTTGAATTTTATACCACAAGCAGGCATGCCTGTTAAAAAGGAATTAATTTTTGTTTTAAGTCCTCAGTAGGAAAATAACAAAAGCTCAATGCACACAACTCCCAGAAATGGACATAAATGCTTTCACAGGTGAATGTAAAATTGCTTGTGTTCTTGAAGACCAGGTTGTAGTCTTCTGAGGGTATTAAAGGCAGATCACCTCAGAGTCAGTGAATGTGAATAGACTTTCACCAAAATCAATTATATCTGCCTCTTTCAATCAGTATCCTGTCCCTTCCGTAGGTAACCGTTCTTGATTACCTTCAGAGTAACTGGGACCAAATTGTGTCTCCATGAAAACATATTATTAAAACAGCTCAGAATGATTTTAATGTAATTCATCATAAAAAAACAATTTCATGCAAGTTTTCTCTTTTCCAGTTTGAAATGTTCTTGCTATAACAGCCATTCTTGTTAGCCATTCTATGTTAGGATTGCTAAACATATTTTATTCAATGTTCATAAAGAGATAAGCAATATGGAGAAGTTCTTATTGGAGAGTCACAATTCTTATTGAAGGAAAGTCCTCCATTAGAACTTCTGCACACTCTCTTTCTTTCCTGTTGGCTTAGAGAATACAAATCCTAGGAGCTAGCAGCATTGTCTGGGGTGTGATGTTTTGTTGCTTTATGCCAAATTTCCTGATAATTCAAGTCCTTGCCAGAATCCTCTCCTCCTTCTCCTCAGTATTTCCAGTTCACTTGCTAACTGTGAAGGAAAAATGCATAGACTTGTCACAGGACAAAGGTTGCTCCCCCCCCCCCCCGAAAAAAACCGTTGAAATTGCCAGTTAGAAATGTTCTTAATTAAGAGATTTTTTTTAAATTTTGTTTTGGGGGAAGGTAATTAGGTTTATTTCTTTTTTTTAATTTAATTTTTTATTTATTTTTAATGGAGGTGCTGGAGATTGAACCCAGGACCTCCTGCCTGCTAAGCAAGAACTCTACCACTGAACTGTACCCTCTACCCACTCCCCAAATTTTTTTTTAAGTCTTTAAATCCTTGAAAACACTGATGTTTTGGAGTAGTTAGAAAAGAATTTTCAGGTGACTACTCCTGTATGCTCATTAGATAAAAATTTTAGATCCTTTAGAATATTTGTATTAGTTAGCTTTTTCTGCATAATAAGCATCCCCAAAACTTAATAACCTAAAACAACCTTTTACTTACTTTATGATTCTGTGGGTCAGAAATTTTAGCTGGATTCAGCTGAGTGGCTGGACTCACTCTTGGCTGAGCTCAGTCATGAATCTGCAGTTCGCTTCCAGGTAAACTGGAGACTGGCTGCTCACCAGGTGGCTAGTCTCTGCTCCACATAGCCACATAGCCTGCCATCCTCCAACAGGCTGGGCAGAGCTCTGAGAGAGAAGAGGGGCTTCTTGACATCTGAGCCTGGAACTCATACAAGTTTCCCTGGTATCACATTCTGTTGGCCAAAGCAAGTTACTGAGTCAGGCCAGAGTCAGAGGAAGGGAAAATAGATTTGAACTATTGATAAGGGTCATTGCAAAGTCATATTGCAAAGGAGCATGCATGCAGGTAGCAGTGAAGGGTCATGGCCATTATCAACATTTGCAATTGTATTTACTTCTATTTACCTAATCACATTCTCCTACAGGGAGGTTTAAAAAAAAAGTCAACCCTGTAAAGAAGAATAGGGCAAAAGAGTTGAAAACCAGAAATCTCCATTGGATTCTTATCTGACACAAGCCCTGATACATGAATGGACATTATTTTTTAAATTTGAAAATTCTGACTCTCTGTCCTTAAAATATGACCTTGAACGTCAGGTTCTTACGTTGCTCCCAAAGCTACCTGTTTTGTTGCTTGGTAGGATAATTACCCATCTCCTGCAGCAGTGGAAAATCACATATGATCATTGTAGAGAGAGTGCTGTTATAGCAATGGGAAAAAATGTTGATTTGATATAAGGTTTACGTAGCTAAAGCTCATGGATGTAGAACAAAACAGCCTCATTATTTTGGTATTCCCTTCAAAACACAAAGGGTCGGGGGAGGAAAGCCAAGCCAACGTTAATAAGTAGAAAAAGAAAAGCAGTGAAAGAGAATCATTAATGTCATGCTCGTGAGTAGGAGGCATTAACCAAGAATAATGAGAAAGAAAATTGGCAGCTTTGTCCCTGGTGAAGACTGTGCTCCTGCCATGACTAAAACAGGCCCGTGGCTCACAGACTATTCGCCACCGCATTCCCGCCACTTCATAGGACTGTCCATCCACTATCCGTGTGTGGTATGATCTTCTAAAACATCACAGGGGGCTGGCACAGCATCACCTAATTGCAGTATATATTTGCAGCATATTTCCAAGAGGGAAGAATATCCATCCCCCTCATCCCCAAAATCTTTGGTGTTAAAATAAGAAGAAAAGCTTTTGGAGGTAAGGGGGACAATTACACATTACTGAACATATCTTGAAGGCATAGCACATCAAGTAGACTAAAAATATCTGAAGGAAAGCCAGATACCGTGAAGAAATTACATCATGACCCTCTGAACCAGTATGTACTTCCTCCTTTTCCTTTTAATTAATTTAATAAATAATTTATTGAGCCCTTAAAATGAAAAAGGCATTGGGCTAATTGGGGGGGAAGCATAGAGTTTAATAAGACATAGCTCTTTCTCTCGAGGACATTATAATTTATCAAGAAAGAGAAGCACTTACTAAATAACAGTGACACAAGTTGAAATAAATATAGTCCATCCTCATTAATCACAGATTCATGGTAGAATTATTTATTGAAATCAATATTCGTGGTGCTTTCACAGTCATTCAAGGACACGTACACAATGGTGAAAATTTTTTTAGTTGCTCAACAAGCACATTCCCAGCCTAGGTTTTTCACAGCCTATTTAGTGCCAATGTTTTTTGCATTTTTGTGCTTTTTGTTGGTGATTTGACCACTTAAAATGGCCCAGTAATGCTGAAGTGCTGTCTAGTTTCCTAAGCATGAGAAGGCCGTGCTGAGCCTTATGGAGAAAATATGTGTGTTAGACAAGCTTCCTCTAGGCATGAGTTATAGTGCTGCTGACCATGAGTTCAATGTGAGCAAGTCAAAAATACACACTAAATAAGGTGTCTCTGAACAGGAACGCACATACATCAAGCTTCCATACTGATTTGCTTAATGAAACGCTGCAATCAGAGACTCATAGGAACCTAACCCTGTTTTTCCCCTAGGAGCAGTGGTTCCGTCTTCATTAATTCGTGTTCCTGGCGACTTTGTAGAACATCACCACTGCGAATAATGAGAATCAACTGTATTCATTAAATGAATGTGTAAAAGGACATATGTCACAGAGGACCAGCTAAAATGCTCTGGATGTTCAGAGACAACTCCCAGGTGAAGGAAACTGGAAGAGTTCATTGGAGGCAGAAACACAGCACTAATTGTGGACAGACTGAATCAGTTGTGCAGACTGAGTCAACTGTGGATTTAAAAAATTGGTTACACATGCCCTGCAAGGTGGAACAGCATGAGCAAAGTCATAGACATGGAAAACCCTGGTGCACATCCTGCTTAAAAGCACAAGTTCCAATGTCAGGCCCTCTGAGTCATTCTGAGCAACTTTGGGCACACCGGGTAAGTTACTCAGTTTCCATTGAAGTGCGTTAATAATAGCATCTCTCTCCTAAGGTTGCTGTGAGGATCGAAGTCTGTTACAGCTTCATCATCCAGAGCCTTGTGCATGTTGGATATCTAAAACAAGTCAGCTGTCATTGCTGTTGTGATTTATATTATGAGGTCAGCTGAGATTTTCATTTGGTCGGTCATAAGGTCTATGAGGCAAAATTGTGGGAAGTAAAGCTGGAAATACAGTTATGAAGTCAAGTCCCCAAGAACCTTGGATTCTTGATGAGGAAACAGATTTTGCACGCCTTAGCGCTGGGGAGTGAGAGTGGGTTTTTGAACGGGGAACAGATGACATTCAGGTTGCGCTGTAGCCTGAGGCTGGCAGTGGGAAGGAGGAAGGATGGGAGGGGCACAATGGGGACCGAGAGACCAGTGAGAAGATGGCCCAGAAGGAGGTGAGGGCTCCAGGAGGAGAAAGAGAAGAGAGAGTTCATGAGATCAGGAAGAAGTTGAGGCAGCAGAGTCAAACATTATGTGTAGGGCTTCCTCGTCTGGTGCCGGTTCCGTGCCAGCATTTAGACTGAAGTTCACGGAGCCTTAACTTGTCATGTGTGCAATGCTCGGGATAAATACTGACTGTGATGAAGCAGTTGAACAGTGGTTTAAAGATTTTAGGCAGGAAGACAGGTTGGAGGATGGATGTATTTCAGTAACCAAGATGGAAAAGGAGCAGGGCTGGGTGGGGAAGATGCAGTTCAGTTTGGGGCCTGGGAATTGTGAGACACTTCATGAATGGGGGTGATTTTGATGGAAAGCTGATGGCCCCGTGGTACCAAGGGGCACCATCTCAGAATCAAGAATCCTGAAGCAGAGCTGTAGTTCTCTTGATTCTTAAGAGAAGCACATAAAGAAAAAGGGAGGAAGGGAGGAAGGGAAGAAGGAAGGAAGAGAGGGAGAGAGGAAGGGAAGGAAGCCTGGCCTTACGTAGTGAAATTTAGTGTATTTGTTGACATTGTTGTCTTCTCACAAGTAAATAGCCGGCACTTGGGTGCAGGTTTCTGTGGCCTGTAAAAATCTGGCTCCTAGTTTTTTCTACAAAACAGGAATGTACCACAGCCTGACTAAAATTCTAGTAGAACTCTCAAAAGCTTTGCCAGCATCTTAGTTTTACTCGAAACACCAATTAGCCAATGGGGAGTAAACAGGTGCCCACAAAGACAGTTTTAATTTATTCATTTTTCCTCTGTTAATCCAACTCCTTTTACTTTGGGAACTAGGCTGGGTTGGGAGTGAGTAAAAACCAAAAAGGTGAAATTCTATTTCTCATATAAAAACAAGCCTCTTCGCTACTTTCAAGTGCAAAAGCGAGTAATCAAAAACAGCAGCTGTAACTGGCATCCTCGTCCTAGGTAACCTGTGTGTGCTCTTTAATAGCAGGGGGTGCACAGGGCATTTATTTCAACAAAAACTATTAACCGTATATGTTTTGTCTGCTCAGCGTTAATGATCCCCTGTTGACAGGGCTGCGTGCGGGTACTTCTTGAGTTTCAAAGCAGGATTATTAAACAGAAATGACTGGCAGGTCTTGTAGTTTAGGTAGCTGCCAAACAGACCAAGGACCAAAAAGAAGAACAAAAAAGAAGACTGATTACCTGTGGCACTTTTTTTTTTTTTTTCCTACTGGAAAAATTACCTTTGAGGACCCAGCACTTTTCCACTCACACCACACAGGTTCCAAACTGGACGGCCTGCCATCTTTACCCAAGCAGGACCACACCCTCTCTCTGAGCCTGGGAAGCCACTTCTAAAACACCTTTAAGGCATCAAGTCCAAGATGAAGGATTAATTAGGGGAAATTGTAAAGAAGAAGAAAACCATCCAGGGCTCTATTTCCTACACCGCTTTCTCTAGAATTCGAGGAATTCCTGCCCTTTGGACATCTGTATTTGATATTCATAATCTCATCAAAAAAGATAGCATTTGCTCCAAACTTGAAAAACATTTAAAATACTGTATCTTCTCAGTCAGTTGGAACATACCGCAATCAAAATTATGTTTTCCAAAACCTGATTTCATGAAAGAAGTAGATGATGAAAGGGAGAGTCTCTGGAACTTCACTGAGAATGCAACTTGCAGAGTGCATATTGGGGCCGTTAGATGGAAATCAGCCCTTAGAGTGCGGGGCTTGTCGCGAGGTTTGCCTGCACCCAGGGAAGGTGAGGTTAGAGCTTCAGGCTGCACTCCCTTCAGGAGGGCCGAGGAGCGAAATATTTGTTGTGTGTTGCAGCAAGATGGAATCTGGGGTCTTTTGATGAAACTCGAGGAAACCGGAAGATTCACAACCCACTCCCTAAGGGTTAATTGTGCTTTGAGACCTAAAATTGTGCATTCTTCACAATAAAGGTGGTCCAAATCAAAAACTAAACAAGTAAGAAAAAATGTGAATTAAGTGTTCCAAGTTATATATACCAGGAATTACCGTTTGATGAACAGGACACCAAAATTCTCAGGTAATTTGTTTACCCTCTTGTGGACTGTGCACCCTAACAGTAGACTGGGGTCCAGTTTGTGTGTTGTGGCCCTGAGACTGGTTGAATGTGGAGCCCTGAGCGGGTATCAGTTGCCAACACAATCCGCTGAATGCAGTGGCCTTTGGGTCATTGATCATTTGTTCAGCCATTGATCCCAACATGTGGATCTGGTTAGCACAGGAATCCTCAGCCTCAGGACTCTTGATGTTTGGGACCAGAGCATGCTTTATTGCTGGGGCTGTCCTGTGCACCACAGACTGCTGAGCAGCATCCCTGACCTCTAGAGATGCTGAAACGCATCCCCACCCCCGTTATGACAACAAAAAATGTCTGCAGACATTGCCAAATGTTTCAGAGGGGAAGTGGGGACACACTCACTCCCCAGTGAGAAGCATCAGACTTAGATATAGGGGTGTGGCCCTGCCTGTCCTGATCACCTCTTCGTGCTCAGCCAGCCCACCCAAAGACCCACTCCAAATGCCCAAAGGGGCAAGTCGTAACACCTGCTCACAGTTACAGTCTAACTGCCGTTCTTCGCCACAACCTGACTCTTGGATTTCTGCCTCCGGTCCTGGCTTTGAGACCACATCTGACTCATCGCAAGAGTTATTGGACTTCCCATTCAGCTCTTTCTTCCAGGTCCCCATATCCTGTACTTTGGTCTCCAAGAGGAAGAAGTTCTTATCAAGCAGCCCCGTATCTCCACCACCCTGCCTTTACCTCCACACTCAGCCAAGGCGAGGGGGTGATTCAGTAACCGCCATCTGGCCATTCATCCGTTTACCTAAGGACAGCATAGCGAGGGAATCTGAGTTGGTGAATGAGCCTGCCATATTTAGCTCCACATTCTGTCTCATTGGTTGTCTTGAGCAACTCTTTATTTCTCTTAAGGAATAACTGGTTAAAGATTCATACTTAATCACAGAAAGTCAGGAACCAGTAAGTGTCTATTGAATGAGAAGGCAGGCCAGTGAGGACCTCGTGGTCTGGGAAGTCTCTGATGTTTGTCCATTCGTTCAGTCACTGTTGGAACAAGACTCTTCTCTGACAGTTTATCGTTGTGTCTTCTACGCCTAGAAAAGTGTCTGAAATATAGTTGATACTCCATATTTGTTGAATGAGGTAATTTACTTCTCAAAAACATTAGGTAATGAATATTACGTAAGGGCATCTTGCATGTTCTGTGCTGGTGTAAGGGGAATGAATGAATCAGTCAGTCAATGATTCCTCGATAAAGTGGTGGCTTTCTAGTGGCAGGAGTCAACCATTTTCGTATTAGAGTTCGTGGTAGGCAGAGTTCTAAGATGACCCCTAACATTCCTGACCTCTGGCATACACACACCTCTGAGTTATTCAATCACAAGAACCTAGATGCTTCTCTGAAGGGATTGTGCAGGTGGAATTCAACCCCCAATCAGTGGACCTTAAGAAGGGAGATTATGCTCAGTGGGTGTTACCTAACTAGATGAGGACTTATAGGTGACAGGACTTTTTTTGGAAAGAGATTTGAAGCATGAAGGGGAATCAGGTGGGGCAGGGTCTCTGCTACTGGATTAAAAGATGAAGGGAGCCAGGTGGCAAAGAATGTGGGGGGCTTCTGGGAGCTGACAGCCAGCAAGGAAACAGGACCTCGGCTCTCCCACTGCACGGAGCTGAATCCTGCCACAACCACTTGACTTTGGGAAATGACCAGACCTTCAGCTAAGAAGCACAGCACCACCGCTGCAGCCAGGCCCCGCCTCCATACAGCCTGGGGAGAGCTGAGCAGAGGACGTGGCCGCACAGACCCAGACTTCTGACCTTAGAACGGTGAGCTGATAAATGGGTGTGATTTTAAGCCTATCAGTGTGTGGTGATATGTGATGTAGTGAAAGAAAACTAGTAGAGTTCAAAACAACATAGCAATTCAATAAGTAGACCACAGAGTTAATCCTCGTATTAATTGGGGGCGGGGGATGTGTACTGTGTAGAACCAAACCTCTCGCCTGATGGGAGGAGCTTTCCTCCCTCACCTGCACTCTGCCTGAAGCTTTTGCTGTGGCGGTGATGGTGGCAGCAGCACTGGAAGGAAGGAGATTTATGTAAGGCTCAGAATGAGCGGAGGGAGAAAGCCGGAGAGAAATGAGGGATGGGGCAGGAAAAGGAGTCCGTAGGAACGCCTTGCTGGAGAGCACACTGGTCAGTGTGTGGAAGAGACTTAAGGACATTTGCCATTTGTATGTGATAATAAGAAAGAGAGAGAGAGGAGGGAAAAGATTTTCACAGGGTCTGTCACATGAACTATGAAGGAAAATTCAGTGCGTTTTCTCAATGCAACCCAGACTTGAGCTGCTTTAAGTTGAAAAATGGTCCAGTTTCCCCATCCTTGTCTCCTCCCACCTCTCCTAGCCCCTGCCTTGAGGCCTCAGGTCTGGGAAGATTCCCTGAAGATCCATCAGTGCAAGTCTACATACAAAATGCCTGTCTCCCTCTAGGAGCTTGCTGCTTCATGGCTCCCGGCTTCCCTGATAGCAGAGTAGAGGATGAGGAAACGGGTAACATAAGGGAGAGGCAGGTTGTTGGTGCTTTTTGTGAAGCTTTGCAGCAGAAACGACCACTTCAAAGAGCAATCCTTGCCCTGACTCTCCCAGCCTCTTTCCTCTACAGCAGCGATTTTCAGCTGGAGTGATTCTGCTCCCCAGGGAACATTTGGCTCTGTCTGGAGACATGTTTGGCTGCCACCCCTGGGAAGGGTGGGCTGCTCCTGGCTGCGAGTGGGTAGAGAACAGGGGGGCTGCTAAACGTCCTACAGTGTGCAGGAGAGCCCCGCATCAAAGGCTTATCCAGCCCCCAACGTCAGTAGTGCTGAGGCTGAGAAACCCTGATTTATAGCCACTGATGGCCAAAGATTGAAGTTCGAGGACGTCAAGGAAAGCGATGGAAACCAAGTACGCTAGCTGTCATTGACAGACTCTGATGTCTGGTTTATTCAGTGTTTGACTGTGGGAAAAAAGAAAAAGAAGAAAAACCTACCATTATTTCTCAGGTTAAAAAAATTACTGAAATGCAAACCACATGAGGATAGAGTTATCTTGCTGCGCTGCCTGCAGACAAAATACAGCAAGGTGCAGGGCAGTTTCGGAACCCCTCACCAAGGTGCCACAGGGTGAGATGACTCTTGTAACTCTCCTGCTGCCATTGCATATGTCCTGGGGCTCCCTGCATGTCCCCAGACTGGTGTTTCGCCTGCCAGATGGATGTGAGGCTGAAGGTCTCTCTGAGGGAGGGTAGACGGGCTTATACCCTGGAATTGGCACCAAAAGAAGCGCCCTGAGTTCTCCTCTGGGAAGTTCCCTAGGAGGAACGGCTGTCACAGTTCGAGTAGGACTGCCTAAAGACGGAGGGCAGGTGGGCTGCCATTGTTTGGGGTTCCAACCACGACACCCTGTTTCTCTAAGCAGCTTCATAGATCAACAGGACAACAGCTGAGGGCTGGGTGATAAAGGAGCTGTGATTCATCCTCAGGAATGCTCTTGCCTCTAGCTTTCCGCCCATCACCTCGACCTGATGGACTTGCCTCTGGCCTGTCAGTGTCCAGGGCCCCAGCAGTGGAACAGCAGTGTTGCACTCCTGATGAACGGAAGCCCCGGGGCTTCTCCTCCAGAGCTGATGGAATCAAGTCCTGCCACATCAGAATTGGGGATGTGGGCGTCGGCATCTGATAGACACCCCGAGGGACTCCAGAGACCCACCCGGAGATACAGTGAGAGAGACTCACGGGGAGACGATGGCCGAGGTCTCTTTGCATGGGAGCTGAAAGGAAAAGCAGGTACTGTGATCAGGAGAAATGGTTCCCTCGTCAGCCTTCACACTCTCTGGGCTTTCTTTATGAAGGCATCAATCTTAAGTTTCTACACAACAGGACTGGTGTAGGCACATAAAGAGGCGTGCGAAGAATCATTAATTTCATCTTGTCTTTTCCTTTTGTTGTGACAGAAGCAACCAGCCTTCCGACAGATCCCCAGAAACACCAGGGCTCCCAGGACAGAGATTCTTTCCATATTTACATGCTCTGGTACTAGTAGGCATGGCCCTTTCTTTGGCAGGCTTCTGCTTAGCTGAATAACGCTTGGAGTTATTCTTAAAGCCCAAAAGCAGTCTCTTCTTTTTCTAAATGTTAGCTCCGTGCCCGTAATTTATAATAATCCTGGAATAGAAGCAACTTTATTTTCAGGGATTTTACTATACCCATTAACCGATGAGTTTGAGCTCTTATGCCCCCTCCACTTTTTTAATTCCGTGAAATTGATCATTTATCAAATTTCTACTTTGCTCCAAGCTCTGTGCTAGGCTGTTGGGGGTAGGGATTGGGCATAAAGTTGAATCAGAGAGACATCCCTCTGCTCTTTTTTTTTTTAAGGTCATCTGTTTTTTTTTTTTTTTTTTTCCTTAGCAGATAAGGTTTTTGTTGTTTGTTTGTTTGTAAGCCCAGTATTGTATCCTTCTTTTCTTTGGAGGTGGGTAATTAGGTTTATTTGTTTACTTATTTATTATATTATTATTATTTTTGTTGGAGGTACTGGGGATTGAACCCAGGACCTGGTGCGTGCTAAGCACACACTCCACCACTGAGCTGTCCCCTCCCCCTCCCTCTGCTCTTGAAGAGCTTTTGTTTTCTCTGCTGCATTCCAGTGAAGTCAGTGAATTGTTCCCTTGAACAAGCAAGCTGAGTGCCTACTATGAGCAGAAACATAGTAAAAACCCATCTAGGAGATGAAACCAGATGAAGAAATACGGCTATTGGGGAAATAAGAATGGAAACAGGAGACAAAACCAAAGGTACAGAATTCATCCTATGAGCTCTGCATGAGAGGAGGACTCTGTATTTGGCTCTAAGCTTCCCAGCAGCCAATGTGAAGAGAGGAACACAGTCACGCACGCATCCACAGTGTGAAAACAAGCAGAGCAAATGTAGCAGAACAAACACTGCTGCTCTTCCTGAGAGAACGCTTGTTCTCTCCCTGTTCTCGTGACATGGACTCCTTGGTGGCGTGAGGCCAGCAGTGTAGCTGGTAGGGGCTAAGGACCTGTGAATTCCAGCCAGAGGGTGCAAGGGTGGAGAGTGAATAGGTAGACAGGACATTCCATAGGGCACAGAAGGCCGCCTGGAAAGACCTTGGGGAACAGAGCTCTGAAGGCGAGTAGGATTTCCAAAGGGGCAGAAAGAATGGCATTCCAAGCAGAGGGCACAGCCTGGGCAAAGGCTCGGAGCTAGAAGGAAACAAAACATCTTTTTAAAGAAACAAACTGGCCAAGGGTGACTGGAGTTTATGTCTCATGGAAGCAGGTGAAGAAAAGCTGGAAAAGGCAACCTGGAGCTAAGATGGTGAAGTTTCCTGAAGCCGGGCTAAGGGGCTGGGATGTCATTTTGTACATTGTGGTTGGTACCGAATGGGGAGGCATGGAAGGTTTCTAACAGCAGCCAGGAGCCCTGGGGTTGTTGTCTTGGAAGAGTAGGATGTGGCGAGACCTGACCCATGGCTGGGAAGTACCAGTCTGAAGATAAGGAGGCCATGAACCAGGCAGTGGATGGAGGAAATAGGAGGCTCCGAGGAAGGACTGCAGGGAGGGGCACTGACTGGCCTTGGCCAGTGACTCAGTCCTCAGCACAGAACCTCTGGGAACATAGGTGCTCCTCAAAGTTTGCTGGATCAGGATGAAGATAGGGGGAAGATAGGACACAAAAGACCTTGGGCTTTAGAACCTGGGCAGCCAGCACGTTTCCCGGAGCCCCAGCTGGAATAAGGAAGACAGATGTAGAATCCAGCAGACGGTGGAGTCTGAAATGTTTCACAACGCTCAAATGGGGGCCTAAAGAGCACTGGCTGCAAAGGGGTAGAAAAGATGTGGAAATGATCTGCATCTCGGCAGGGGTGTTGGGTACATAGGTGTCAAAACCCGCCCCATGGCACACCCAAGAGCTGTACATGTTACTGCATACTTCTTATACCTCCATACATCGAGACTTTCAAAATGACATTTCCAGCAGGCCAAGGAAGGTAAAGAGACATTAGCTCTACCTTAAAGGTGTTCATACAGCCAAACAAATACAAAGGAACCAACAATAAGGAGAGAGGTGAGGTACAGAGTATAAAGGGCAGAGCAGAGTCCTGGCTGGATTTGGGGAAAACTTCTCACAGGCGGTGATGCTTGAACTGGGTTTTGAAGAGTAAATATACTGGAATAAAACTGTCAAAAAAGAAAAGCAGGAATTCTAGTCTGCAGATGACTCATTCCACGATCAAGTTTAGACACATTTACTGTGATGCATCTTAAGGCACTTAAGGTACAAATATGCCTGAGTGTATGCCTATAGCAGGGACAGTGTCAGACAGTGGAGGCACCTGGGCTTTGGAGGTGGATGGTTCTCGGGTGAGCCCGAGCTCCGTCTTTTACTGGTTGTGTGGTGCTTGGTAGTTTCCGTCATCCTTCTGTGAGGGTGCGTGCTAATTTCTCCACTCTAGCAAGGGGTGAGAATGAGGTGAGCCCACGGATGTAAAGTGGTGGCTTCCTTCGTGGTAAGTGTCCGTGAGCATAAACACGTGATTCGATTACATAGTACGGCCACGTGCTTACTATTCAAATGGTTGTTAAAATAACACGCCAGACAATACTCGTACAGTTAAATGCTTTTCCCAAATATTTCAGGTCTGAATATTTTCAGTTTGGTTTTCTCACCCGCAAACCCCTAGGGACCTCCTGAATTTAATTTAGGACTCTTTGCAGTGTCTTCTGTTTAATCCAAAACGTGTTAAACATTTATCATGGTGATGTGTATGTAAAACAGAGAACATTCTAACCAGATGTGGCAGGGCGGGGTGGGGGCGTACAGGGGACAGGGCATGTCACGTGTGCTCTGGTTTGTGATTTTTTTCCCTCTCCATTTAAAAGAACACATGCAGAGGCCTCATGTCCTTGCTGATGGTATGTGAGGCAGAGAATCACGCTGTGTATTCTAGAAAACTCCCAGCCCCCTACTGAGTCTTGAGGCCAAGGAATTCACAGGCAGGAGAACCTGTTCGTTTAAGCCATGTCTTCAGAAGCTTCCAAGCCCCTGACTGGTCTTAGTGGTGATGTGGCCACGATTGATCTTTCCCCACCCTGATCTCTTGAATCAAGGATATTGCCTTTCAGCCTGTCCTTGGACCACTTAGCAATTCCAGCTTCCGAATGACGCTTCAGAGGGGACATTTCTTCCTGTATGTACATAGCACTTCTCAGGGCCTGTGCCTGACGCGACATACAGAATGATCGCTGGGAGACAGAGGTAAATGGTGAGAGAGGCATTCAGCTGATGAATGCTTTTTAAAACTGTTACATTTAGAAGAGTCTGCCTCCCCAGCTGCCAGAATCCTTGCCAAGGCGGTCAGGTTTCCACATTTGTGGGCTGGCATTGGTTTACTATCTAAAAAATTATAAAAAGCCTATGGGATTTTCTTCTCTTTCTTTGGGTGTGTGTGTGACAGGGTGGGCAGCTGGTATCTTCTCGTTTCCATATTGTCTTTAACTGATCGGAATAAGAAGAACTGTCTTTTAAGTGGAAATTGTGAATGTGACTGGGAGCCCATCAGGGACATACTTACTTCAAGGCAGTGAAGGACGCTTGGAAGTGGAAGATGGACCCTGAAAAGCTGATTTGCGGGCAACACCAATGAATGAGTTGGAACTATTTCTGAGAGTGGGAAGTACATCCTGCAGAGGGGAGAAGCGTGTGTAGGAATGGAGCAGCTGGCCACACCTCTCGTAGACTGGGAGACAGTCTGCAGAGGGAAGCATTCTACGGGGAAGTCATAATGTCTTCCGCTGGAGACACGCTCGCAGTGTTGCAATTCTGTGATGAACTATAGCTTTGAAACCTTCCGTGTCTTCAGCCAGAGATGACCTTTCAAGGCTCCTTATCTATTTCACATCTGTCGTGCACCAAGTACCCAGCACCCAGCATGCATTTCCTTTACCATTAACTGAGTCCACATCTTTGCTCCTGTGGCAGTGTGGAATCAGACTCCACCGGGTTAGAGGTCAGAGTACTGGAATTCAAACTTCAGTTCTGCTGTTGAGTACTGGGTAGTGTCTCTAGTACTTAGGAAAGGCTGTGTATTAGTTATCTGTGGCTGCATAATAAATCCTTCTCCAATTTAATGACTTAAAACAACCATAAACATTTATTGCATTTCAGAGTTTCTTTGGGTCAGGAATCCAGACAGTGCTCAGAAGGGATTCTGGATTCATGATATTTGGCCTTGCGTGGGAAGACTTAAAGACTGGAGACTGGAAGCATCTGAAGACTGGAGGTTACAGGACCCCCTTCCAAGGTGGCTTACTCACATGGCAGGGGCATTGGTCCTGGCTGTCAGAGAGAGGCCTCTGTTCCTCTCCACAGGGCCTCTCCACAGGACAGCTTGAGCATCCTCACAGCATGGTGACTGGCTCCCCAGAGTGAGCGATCCAAGACTCCAGAGAGGAACTAGAAATGGCTGCCAAGACCTAGCCTCAGAAGTCACAAACCAACACTTTCTCAAAGCCACACGTTGTTACTTTCTCAGGATCTTCTTGGCCACAGAGGTCAACCATGTTCAGCGAGGGGTGGTGATGAGGCAAGGGTGAGAACACGAGGAGGTGAGGACCATCGGGGACCATCTTGGAGACTTGCTACCACAGGTAGCATCAGATAGCAAGAAGTGGGGTACAGTGGAAGGGTGTGGTATGTGCAGCACTGTGGCGTAGAGTGGCTCTGTGTAATGTAGGCTCTTAGGCCACACTGTTGACGTTCGGATCCCAGCTGGCCACTTATTCTGTGGCCTAATGCAAATTATTTAATCCCCTTGTGACTCAATGTCGACGTATTTAAATGTGGTAGGCTACATTACAGTTTGGAAAGAATTCATCCCCAACATTGTCTTCTCCCCCACCGCCACCCACCTGCAGCATTCATGGGAAAATAATTCCCTACTCCATCAGTTGGGCCAGGCTCTGTGACTTGATTTGAACTCAAGCTGGGCAGAGAATGCCTCCCCATCTCTTGATTTTAGACTCAGCAGTATGCCTTGCTGTGGCCAATGTGAGAAGATGTGACACAAGTAGAGGCCTGAAATGAGTATGCATAGTTTTGCTTGCCTTTGCACATGTGTCCCATCACTGTGGGAAATACATGCTACAGTTAGTCCACTGGTTCTGCAAGAAAAGAAAATACTTGGAGTAAACTTGAGCTCAGCCCAACTCAGCTATGCCCAGACTAGATCCACTAACTCTGAACTGAACTGTGTACAGAGGACACGTTAGGGGGATTTAATGATGAATATGTTAAGCCAAAGAAATTTTTGTGGGGATGTTTGTTACACAGCATTATTAACACGCTAGTTAACTGATACAGGTGGCAGTGATAGGACCTATCTCATAGGGTCATGGGAATTATGTGAAATAATATGTGTAAAGTGCCTAAAACCCTGCCTGGTGCTGGCACTTGCTCATAGAGCCTTGACTCATCTCTCAGAATGCAGGGTTGCCCCTCCTGCCCCTCTGCAGGCCCCCTTTCCCTGGTCCATGCACTCCACTTGTTCCCAGAATTCCTTGTCCTCCACTGCACTCAGCTTCACCCTCTCATGCCTTTCCGCACCTTTCCAGGTGTTAAGCAGCTGGTCTGACTAATTAAACCATGTTAGTACAATAGTGGGAAAATGCTACCTCCACCTCACCTCCTCCCAGCTTCCTGGGAATCAGTGATCTGTTATTTTTGTTTGTTTGTTTCAAACATTTATTGGAGTCAAGGGTTCCTTTTGTCTCCCCAAGAGGAATGAGTCATGGTGAACACTTCAGAAGAAGGATGAGAGGATGGGCAGGCTGTTACAGGCTGAGAGGCAGAGGAGGGTTGCTGAAAAATTAGAAGTTTCTTTGAAGCTGGTGGAGCTTTGAGGCAACCTGGCCCCTCTGAACACACAGATCCTGTTCATATGATTGCCAAGTTCTCCACCTATGCTCAAAGCCGACCATCCGTACCTCTGCATACAAGTGGTCATTGCTAAAACATCTTCTGGTCCTGCAGCATCATCAGGGAGCAGCAGGGGGTCAAGGGAATGGAAACGTGGCATTGGCCTGGTGTCCCAGAGCCTCCAACCTCATGGTCAGGGTGGGCAGCAGAGAGGGGAGACTCTAGGGGTGTCTTGTACAAGGAGGGAAAAGGAACAGATACAGCAACAGGAAAAGAAGGTAATACTAAGTGGAGGAGAGTCGGGCCAGAAGGGAAAATGTGGGGAAGAGGAACGAATCATTGCAGTGGAGAAAAAGGAAAATGAGACGAGTGGAGAGAGTTATGCATGGATTGCTTTTGGAATCCAGGGGATGGGAAAGCAAAAATAAATGTGAAGAGATCCAGAGGGAATTTTCATTCCTACAAACCGTCTCAACTAGCCCTAAAAAGGGGAGAGAAAAAAGATAATGGAGACAGACTTTAACCTATAAATGTGTGTGGAAACTAACATGTTCCCATGGGTCTCAGGCATGGGAATTTGCCTCTGTGAGTTATTCCTGGAATATCTGCCTGGCTTCTTAACCCGGGGAACAAAAGACCAAGGTTTTAAAAGGGGATCGTGGGTGAATCTTAATGAGGCCAATTGTCTCAGTCTGGATTCTTAGTTGTAAACAATAGGACTTAACTCTGGCTAGTTTAAACAGAAGATGAATTTATTAGGGAATAATAAGTAGTTCACAGACTCTCCAGGAGGGCGCCTCAGACATGGAGCTGACAAGGTCAGAAATGGTGCCAGAATGTCACAAAGTGGCTCCAGTGAAGACCAGACTGCTGACAAACCTGGAAATAACACCACAACTTGACCTTGAATAGGAAAGGGGGGTTTGCCTAGATACAGGAAGGAAAACCCATTTTCAGGCTAGGAGTGCTGTAGAAATGTGCCTCTTAATTTCCCTTCTCCCTTCCTTCTACAGCAGTTCTCAGCCTGGGGCAGTTTTAACCACAGGGGACATTTTAACTTGTCACAGTCGGGGGACGGATGCTACTAGCATCTGCTGGGTGGCATCCAGGGGAGCAGCTAAGCGCCCAAACGATGCACGAGGCCTGTGCTTGACGGGCCTCAGTCTGCAGCACATTGCCCACTGCAGCACAGAAACCCATCGTATCCATGGCCTAAATTATTGCCTCAGCAAAAATGACAGCTCAGCTGCCCCGACCTCGGGGCCGCTCCCAAATTATTGCCTCCTTCACAACTGACTCGACAAACACCGAGACTCCCCGATGACAGGGTTGGCAGAACACAGCCCACGGGCCAGCTCCAGCCCACCACCTGTTTTTGTAAACTCGTGAGCTGTGAGCAATGTTTGTATTTTTTAATGTTTTTTTTAAATAATCATCTGACTCCATGGGATGGGTTCTTGCCTGCCCACTCCACAACCTCCTGGTGCCCCTCAGCCTCCTGCTCCTCATAGTCCCTGTACCCCCACCCCAGCCCAGCAATCACTGGCACCTGTCATCCCCAGCAGGGAGCAGAGTTGGTCAGGGCACTCTGGTGGCCGTTCCCACCCCAGGATGGCAGCACCACAGCACATTCAGTGGGCAGTGTGATCCGGGGGTCAGAGGTAAGTGTCTGGCCCACTCTCATCCAGGCACCTTCTTCCCACTTTTTGATCAGAGATGCTTTTTTTGCATCTTGCACTGGACTTTATAATTGCATAGCTAGTCTTGCCAATAATAGTTGTTTTCTCATTTCTGTTCATGGCAGAGTGCTCCGGTTTTGCCCCTCTGAGTCCTAGGGTTGGTCATTTTTGTGCTGTGAGAACCACAAGGAAGTCCTTCTTTCTTAGGGCTTCCACGAAAGCAGCGTGTTAGTGCTGCACAGTAGCTGACTGACACTGTTAGAGGCTGTGCACATTTCCTCCCCACTCATCTTTACGTACAAAGGCCCAAGCATAGCCTGCGTGCATGGCAGGCCAGAGTGCTAAAGAGTTGAGCTCTTGGGAGCCAGTGTATAAACACCCCAGCTCCGTCCTCCTGAGCAGGGATAGCCCTGAGGTGCATGATCTGCACTGTCTCCTAGAGGTCCCCAGGGAATGGGCTCCAGCTGCCCGTGGCAGTCGTAGGCTTCGTGATGCTTCCTTCACTGGCTGCCTTCACTTCCCTTTCTTATTTCCTCATGCCACTGCAGCTGTCTCCTGGGATTTGCTCACCCATCAACTGACTTGTTCTGAAACCCCGTCACAGGGCCTGCTTTTCGGGAAACCCAGATCTACACAGTGCTCCCACCTCGAGCCCAACTTTAAGCATGAAGAAAACTTGATCAATTAATATTTTTAAATAACAACAATGCAGCAGGACAGAGCATAGGCTTTTTAGTTCGTGGCTGTGGGAGTTAACAGACGGTTGTCACCCATGGTCTAAAAAGAGGGTACAGTTTTGACAAGCACAGAGAGACTCGCTGGTAAAATACAGGCACCAAAGTAGGTATAATTAAGATTTGATTTTTTTCTGTTTGAGTCATAAATGTAACATGTGAAAGTTAAGTCAATTGCTCTACAAGACAGAAATCTGACCCTTCAGAAAATAATATCTTTGTGGGAAAAAGAGCAACAAGAGAAAGGAATGCATGGGACACCCCATCACAGCCTGCATTACTTGACTAACTGGTTCAGAGGTCTCAAGCAGAAAAGATTAAATATTGATTCCCAGTGGGGGCAGGACCATCTTTATCCTCCGTCCCTATTCCCTGCATCTGTATCTTTACTCCTATGGAGAATGAATATTCACATCCCCTGACATGTCCATGACAACTTCCCACCTTCATAGCATAAGTGATTTTTGGAAGAACCATTTTACTGCGATTAGTAGCTGTTAATTGTCACTGGAAAAGAAAGTGATGCCTCCACCTCACCCGGCAGAGAAAACATATCTTTAAATACAAGTGAAATTCCAATGTCAGAGTTATTAGCTCTTAGCATTAAGACTTAATGCACGTACTCAAGGTTGAAACGACTTTTTTTACTATCATAGCCTCAGAAAAAAGGATTATTTTTCAGTATTGTTTGCTTCTGTTGTAATGGATGAGGAAGTTAGCGTTACATATGATAGATAAGTGATAAAAAAACAAACCAATTCGATTTTAAAAAAATACTTCAAAAATCTGCTTCTCATCATTCTTTTCTTCTAAGCATTCTGTTTATGACTTCTGTTTTTAGCAAGGAAGCATAACACTGTCTTGCTATGGCTTCTTACAGTATGAAATAAGCAATGATGATTCATTTTAGCCATTAATCTTCGTTTTCTTTTTTGTTCAGGGATGATCAACCCGAATCCATATTTGTGCTAAAAACACATAGTGCGTTGTTCTCTGAGTGGTGGCATCATCTTGTGCTTCCTGCAGCTGTGTTAGCTCCTGGCATGAGTCCCCCCAGGGATTTTCTTGCGTATTTGCAGAAATACATCAAGCTTGCTTTTCTGCTGCTCACAAGTGCTGAGGGAGACAGAGCAGCGAGCTTTTACTGTCAGGGGAGTTTCCAGCTCGACTCCACGGAAGAAGCCAAATTGGGAAAGGATCCCTTTTCAAGGCAGAAAAGTGTGGGGTTGGGGAGCACAGTGAAATCAACTTCCTGCCTCCACCTTTTGGTTGTGCCTGATTTGAATCTCCACAACCTTGGCCTTCTCCTGGGCGTTGCAGCTGCAGATGGCACACTTGGCTAGCTCAGTCTTTGCAGAGAGGACAGTACCAGCTGATGCACCACTGAGCTCCCCCAAGGCCAGAAGAAGCACCTGTCTGAGCCCAGCCCAAACTGCTGGCGCGTGAGCCAGGAGCTAAGTAAACGGTGTTTGTCTTAAGCCATTAAATTTTGTAGCTGTTTTCCAAAACAGCAAAAGCTAACCAGTACAAATACCGTAAAGGGTTCTTTTTTTTTTTTTTTAACTCTAGTGAGCGTACAAGAGTGATGGTCTGAAAATTATTCACCAACTCCTCAAAAACAGCAACATTTTTAATGGTGAAAAAATTTAATCCTTAAACAAATTTTTAAAAAATTAAATGATCATATCGTAGAAAGCAAAGAATGCCACCAAATATCACCATCTAAAGCATGGTCACAGATCCTGTGGGATTAAATTGTTGCCCAGACCTAACCATAAAAAACAGGTATTTACATAAATCTTTTTGTTTGTTTACAAGCAGCAAGATGACTTGACTTTACATTCTTAAAATCAAAGTCTAGTTTCCACACAGTGAAATGCTTAAGTCTAAATGTTCAGTTTGATCAGTTTTGATGATGCATTTGCTCATGTAACCCAAATCCCTATCAAAATATAGAACATCATTCAGACAACTCCCTTGGGCCTCTTCCTAGTGAATCCTCCCTCTACCCAGAAGTAACCACTGATCTGCATTCTGGCACTAAAAATTAGATTTGTCTTGCCTAGAATATCATAAATCCTATAGTATATACTCTTTTATGACTGGCTTCTTTCACTTAGCATAATGTTTTGGATATTCATCTTTGTATATTGTTGCCTGTATCAATAGTTCATTCCTTTTTAGTGCTAAGTAGTATTCCATTCTCTGGCTAGGCCACTGCTTATTTAGCCATTCTCCGTTGATAGATGCCTGGACTCTTTCTGGGTTTTGGTGACTGTAAATAAAACAGCTGTGAACATTCTTGCACAAGGCTGTGGTAGACATAATTTTTCTGTGAGTGAAATGGCTGGGCATAGAATTTATGCATGCTGAAAACCTCTTAACCAACTACCAATCAGTTTTGCAAAGTGGTTGTGTAGGTTTAAATTTGCACCATCACTGTCTGAGGATTTGGGGGGCTCCACACCCTTGACCTCTTTCGGCCTCCTTGTGGTGAATAACATTGGTCGTTCTAGGGCATGGTATTTCATTGTGGCCCAAATAATTTCTTTTCAAAGGTTTCTTTGCATGCAAATGTTGATCAGTGTTTCTTTCACTGAACAATAACGATTTTGGATAACTATTTCTCATCATAGAGGCAGCTTGTTCAACATTATGGAAAATAATAAGTCAGAAGCAGTAGGAATCCAATTCTTAACACAAGCACCCATTTAACAATATTTCAGTTTTAAATGGTTATATTTCAAACCAGAGTACCTTACGTTAGTACAATGTGGCTTTTAAGTACCCCATCCTAAGATTAAGAACCACTGGGACATATGACGATAATGAATAAACAGAAGTGAGGATATGGGGGAGGGACTGAAGACCAGAAACCCAGCCACTACTATCCAGAATTAAATATGTGCTGAGTCTTTTAATCATCTTTGATGGTCTTGAGTTTGTCATGGGTGGTGGTTGCACCTGGCAATTTAATTCATTCAGGTATTTACTGAGCTCTAACTTTGTGCTGAGAATTGAGTGTAAGGTCATGAGCAGGACAGATGTCACCCCTGCCTTCATGGAGGTTACTATTTAGCAGGTGAAATTCCGCAGATAGCAAGGAACTTCAGGACAGTGCAGCGAGGACTGTGATCGGAAAGCACCTACAAGCACCCAGCTGGGACTTGAGGGCTTCACAGAGAAGGTCTGGGAGGGTGATCTGATTAAACAGACAAGAAGACGGTAGGGTTCCAGGCAGAGAGAAGAGCGTATAGGACGAACGAGAGAGTGTGGTGAGAATGAGGCGAGGAAAGAAGGCCATATGTGGAGCAGAGGAGGTAGTCAGGGGCCAGATCTCAAAGATCTTGTCAGCCATGTCAAAAACATGGACACTACTCAGAGGACAGTGGAAAGCCACTTTTTGGATTTACGAAGGAATGTGAGTGGGGATGTAAAATGGTACGGCAGCAGTGGAAAACATTCTAATGGTTCCTCAATAAGTTAGATAGAGAATTCTCATATGACCCAGCAAGTCTACTCCTGGGTATGGACCCCAGAGAACTGAACACGGGTACTCAAACAAATACGTTCACACACATGATCATAGAAGCTCTATTTACAATATCTCTAAATTGGAAACAACCCAAATGTCCACCAACAGATGAATGAATACATAAAATATGGTATTATAACGCAATATTATTCTGGTATAAAAAGGAGTGAAGTCCTGATACATGCTACAATGTGGATGAACTTTGAAAATATGAAGCTTAGTCCAAGAAGCCTGACACAAAAGCATATTGTGTGATTCCATTTACTTGAACCATCCAGAACTGGTAAATCTGTAGAAACAGAAAGTAGGTAAGTGGCAGCCAGAGGCTGCGGGAAGGGGAGAATGGGGAGAGACTGCTTAGCCGGTACAGGGCCTCCTTTTGCGGTGATGGGAGTGTTCTGGAACTGGATGGTTGATAACTGACAGCACTGTGAGTGAACTAAGTCTCACTGATGGTCAGTTTTGTGTTATGTATGTGTGGCCATAGGTTTTCTGAGAGGGAATGTGATACCATGGAATTTGAGGAAGATCAGTGTGACTGAATTGGAGGAGATACGACTAGAGTCAGGGAGCCCAGGTTAGATCATTTAATTCAGGAGGACAATGAGATTGGGGGACATGTGAGTGTTGGGAGGAAGATAGGAAGATGGTAGTCATATTTGGAAGAAATCAGGGCTTGATGACGGATGGTCTGGGGTTGAGGAGGTGGAGAAGTCAAGGGTAGAGCACAGATTTCTGGTTTTGGGCCAAAGGTCATTGGGGCAGGGACATTTCAGAAATGATTTTGCTCTTTTCACATTTCTCTCACTTTGAATAGCACGCCTGCACAGCTTACTGTAGGACAATATAGATTTTGCACTATAAATATTTCCATTTTGTACATAGCTCTGTTTATCCCAAAGATGCTGGTTTTCTGCTGATGGAGACAGGGCCTAAGTTCCTATAGAAAAACAATCATCAACCAGTCCAAAAAGCGAGGCTGCCCTTCAGTCATCCTGACCACTTCTAGGGTCATGCTGACACAGATGGAGCTTTTCCAGCTCCGCGAGTGTTCAGGATTGTAACTTCTGGTTGAAACGATAAACACAGGGAAAATTGTAGTTTCTCTGATAAACTCACTGCTGAAAGATAAAACTTACCTTAGGGAATAGGGAAACAGTCACTGTAACATTGAAATCAACCAAAGGGCCCTACAGCGTACTACATGCCAGGGCTCATGACAGGTGCTTTACATCTGTGAGTGTATCCGACTCCCCGTCAAGAACTCAGGTCCTCATCTCAGATATTCAAGGGCCCAGAGTCCAGTTGGGGATTATCCAGGGTTCTTCCTGCTTGTCTCTCTTTCTCCTGCCTCACTCCCTTCCCTAAGGTGGCAGGAGCAGTGAGAAGAAGCCCTAATCAACCCTTAGGTTCCAGAGTATTGACAGTCCTAGCAAACCTGTTTTAAATTCGGGCGAGGCAGACAGCTTAGACAGCCTTCTAAACCAGAGGTTGGCAGACTCAAAGATTTTCGATTTTGCACTCCATACGGTCTTTGTCACAACCACTCAACTCTGCCATTGTAGCTAAAAGCAGCCAGAGACACTGTGTTCATGAATGGATGTGGCTGTGTGCCAATAAAACTTTATTTACAAAAACAGACAGTGGGCTGTACTTGACTCGTGTGCTGTAGTTTGCCAGCCCTTGTTCTAAACTGAGGGTTTGCAATCCTGTTTTGATATTACTTATCTATAGTTGGCCTGGTCCTCCCTGCCAAAAATAATCCAGGAGTGATGCGTGGGCTGCCGAGGAAGGGACTGTGGGATACAGTGAAAGCAAAATCTCTGCTTTATGCCCCAGCAGGATCATGATGGTTCCTATCCGTTTGCCATTGTGTGCTCGGTCATTGTCGAAATGGTGGCCTAGTTAGAGGCTGCTCGCTTCTGTTCCACTCAGCCATGCCTAGCCCTCCCTCCAAGCAGAGGGGGAGGAAGAAAAACCATCCAACTAATTAATTCTTTGGTCCCCAGCAATTATGCCGGCCAGGAGTAGTGAATTATTTAAAACTAAAAATTAATTATTCAATGAGCATTCCCAAGATGCATCTCTGGCCACACAGTCAGAGAGAAAAAAGCAAGCCACGCTGCCACTTCAGTTGCAATCCAGCAAGTGTCTGAGCTCGCTGACGCTGGTTGGGTCTGGGAGGGGAGGAGCCACGGCGGCTGCTTACAGGCATGAGAGAGGGGCACAGCCAGCCCCCCAGTGGACTTCAGAAGAGGGAAGAGGAGACATAAAATGCGTAACCTATCCTAACACAAATGCCACTGCCCGTTAGCAGGCCAAGACGGAGTAATTGCACCTTCATCCTGTATTTGGTTTGTACAGAAAATGTAAGTTTTAGACAAAGCTAATTTAGGCACTTGCTTCTTTCTCTCTCTCTCTTTTTTTTTTTGTCTTGTTTTTTATTTTGTTTTTTAATAGAGGTGCTGGGGGTTGAACCCAGGACCTCACACATGCTAGGCATGTGCTCTACCACCAATCTTTACCCTCCCCCTACTCCTCTTAATACTGCCCTCTAAGTACTTGCCTGATAAGCAGCTGGAAGGGGCAGCACATGCCATCCGTTCAGGGGTGAACTTGTCTCCAGGTGTACAAATGAATGAAATTCAGCAGATCTCACTGAGAATTTCCCAGGAGCCAGTATTTTTCCACCAAATAACTTGTGTTTTGAACTAATTACAGATGCATAGGAAGTTGCAGGAATAATGCAGAGAAGCCTCACCCATTTTCTCCCCAAATTACTTAAAACCGTAGCCCATTATCAAAGCCAGGAAATCAACAAAGCCACAAGACAATGATTTACCTAGAGTCCTTACTCAGATTTCACATTTGTTCATGCACCCATGAAATGGGTCTGTTGTGTAATTGTATGGAGTTGTACCACTTTTAGATTTGTGTAACTTCACCACTAGCAAGACACAGAACTCTTCCATCACCACA
The DNA here is from genome assembly GCF_048773025.1 of Camelus bactrianus. Taxonomy (NCBI): domain Eukaryota; kingdom Metazoa; phylum Chordata; class Mammalia; order Artiodactyla; family Camelidae; genus Camelus; species Camelus bactrianus. The sequence continues at coordinate 5,906,974 of NC_133575.1, forward strand.
AGGAAAACCCCCTGTGTCACCTCTTTGTTGTCACATTCCCCTCTCTCCTCCCCCTACCCCTGGCAGCCAACAATCAGGTTGGTCTCCACCTCTATACTTTTGTTATACTGAGAAGGTTCTGCAGTGGAATCATAAAACACGTGACCTTTTGAGATTGGCTTTGTACACTCAGCATAATTCCCTGAAGAATCACTAGGCTGTTGTGAGTATCAGTAAATAGTGTGTACCTTGTCACTGCTTCAGATGTATCCCCTTTCAGTTTGTGGCTCTTACAAATCTGGGTGCTGTGGGCTGCTGTCTGTGTGAACCTCAGTTTGTGGCTCTTACAAATCTGGGTGCTGTGGGCTGCTATCTGTGTGAACCTCAGTTTGTGGCTCTTACAAATCTGGGTGCTGTGGGCTGCTGTCTGTGTGAACCTCAGTTTGTGGCTCTTAACAAATCTGGGTGCTGTGGGCTTCTGTCTGTGTGAACCTCAGTTTTCACTTCTCTGTGATAAATGCCCAGAAGTAGCTGCTGTTTTCCAGATTTCCAGAGGGGGACCCAACAAACTTTGAATGGTTTTATGTTTGTCCCCCATCCCAGTTCCAAAGCAAACCATTTGTGCACACCAATGATTCAGGCCCCTGATAAGATGTACCATTAGCCCCAAAAGTTATGGGACACCCTGGCTTCAGTGATTATGATTCAATCTCTTCAGTTTATAGAAGAAATCTAGATTAGAAATAAGCTTTTCCTATGGGGCGGAGAGGAAGAGGGAAAACAAACTTTCTCTGGAGACAGGTGGTTGGGTCAAAATCTTGCTTTAAAAAGGCACAAGAAAAACAAAGAGCTTCTAAGAGGTATTTGTCAAGGGTCCAAGAAGTCTAGAAAACAATGTACACTTTCATTCGGCCGGCTCATGTGACCAAGAGCTCCTCCTCATGCAGACGTGGATAATGTATGGTGGGGTTTCCTGGCGCTCCTTGGCAGCACCTGCTGGAACTAAGCATCGCTCAGGAAAACCCACATTTGTCTGGGGAGCAGTGTTTCCTTTCCAATTCCTCCACCTTGGACTCAGATCTGAGACCTGAGGCTGTTAAAACTTGCCAAACAGCTGGGCTCTCTGTCCCTAAACCCCATCTCAACAAGTCACCTTTTTTTTTTAAGAAGTTACCTTTGCTTGGGTTGTTTTGAAACTAGCTCTTCTTTTATGATGAGTAGGTTAAAAAAAAAAAAGGGCCAATACTACCCACAAGGTGAATTTTTCACCGTGTTTTATTTACATCGTTGGTGCCCATTGCCCACAGTAGAAATTAAGCAATGATTTTTGTACTCCAGAGGGAAAACAATGCTGAGCAAGAGGGCAAGTTTCAATGACTTGCTTCAGGCCGGAGGGAGATACTGCATCCTGGAGGAGGGAAGGAGAGCAGGCTGGCCTCGTGCAGAAGTCTGGCAGGGCCGCTGGGGCACAGGGCATGGGCGAAGCAGCTGCCACAGTCTCCATTTCCCCCTCAGATGGGTGGAAACATGGAGGGCGCTGTTTTCAGCGCCCAGCAGGCACTATCTCATTCTTCCCTGAGAATGCACAGGGCAACCACTTTGTGTGTATCGCTGCCACCTCACTGACTGTCAGTTGCGAAATCTAAGATGCTTGAACACTTTCTCTGAAAATGTAGCTGGGGGAAAAGGTTGATGCAATTAGGGAGAGCAATAGCTGCCTGGAAAAGCAAGTTTTCCTGAGTTGATGAAACCGTAGGAGAGAAAAGAGGTCCCCCTGTGTGTCCTCCCCATCTCCGTGTGTATTTTCGGATCCAGACTGATTCCTGTTAAAATATGCATGCCAGAATTTTATTTTTAACAAATGCTAGCCGAAATATGCATTAGTGTCTTATCCTCTGTCTCTAAAATCGTCTACGGTGACCTAAATAGCTGGGCAATGACAGGAGGAGGAAAGATTCCGAGAAGAAGAATGCATTGACAAGGAGGACCTGAGTGGAGGCTCCACCCAGGAGCAAAAGGCAAAACCTGCTGTGTTGGTGGTGAGGGGCAGACCCCCAGCGTCAGGAGTGAGTGGGGAGGACAGGGGTGAGCAGAAAGGACAGGAGTGATCAGCGAGGACAGGGGTCAGCGCAGGCAGGGCTGAATGTGATTCATGGAGGTTGCCATTAACGCACTGACTTGGGAAATTAGTTTGCAAGGGTAGCATATTTTTGAAACTTGCTTCTTTATGTTGTGTGAGGAAAAACATGCCATAAAGACATACCAGAAAATTTCATTTCATACAAGGAAGTTCACCTGATGAGGAATATCCTTGTTCTTTTTTTTTTAATTTTATTTATTTGCAAGGGGGAGGTAATTAGTTTTACTTATTTATTTGATGGAGGTACTGGGGATTGAACCCAGGACCTCGTGCATGCTAGGCATGTGCTCTACCACTGAGCTATACCCTCCCCCTTGGAATATCCTTGTTCTTGAAAAAAAAAATGTATTAAATCAAACTAAGGCTCACATATAATTAAATCAAAAAGTATGATCAGAGCCAGCTGAAGACAGAGGACATAGCTCACGGGCCAAGAATACCTCTGAGTATGAAACTGCCACTTGCGCACTTTCCAACCAAATTGGGGTCCATACTGCTTCCAACTGTGAACTTTCATTCTACTTTTTCTTTTCTGCCTTGTTCAACTTTCCTGCTTCCAGGGTTTCCCACATGTTGGTAAATCTCAAATCCCTTGTATATGTCTTGCTAGGAACCAGCAAGCTCATAATTAATGAGATCTAATAAATTTGGACCCCACTAATTTGCATTCTGTATGCTTTTGACGGAAGCTGGGTGAGAGTGAACCTTCACTCCATGAAGAGGAGGCTGGCTAATCACTTTAATGGCGTAAATGTTGCAGGGACTAGATTAATCTACTTTTCAGATCCTGGAGCTATGATGATTGTTTACATATGTGTAAACAGCACACGCTGTTTCATACATGTAATTAATAATAGCTGATCTTTTTTTCAGGACTGTCAGTTTAGCTGTCACGTCCTGGCTTCTTCTTTTTTTTTTTTTTGCTTTGTTGTTACATCTATGTTTGCCCAGTCATGGTGTCCCCTGAGCCTCTTGCAGCCACATGGACCTGGGAATGTGTAATTACGATCTCATCTGTTAAAGTCCTACACATCCTGCACTTGATCGGTTCTGAGATGCTGGAGCTTTTCCCTAACAACCACCCCTCAGCCCTAGGTGGAGAGACTGCTAAAAGAGGAAAAAGGTTTTCTGAATCAACAAGCAAAACCTTGCTGTGAATTTCCTAAAGATAGCACTGACAGGATAAATAAATATTCCAAACTCAGAAACAGAGACATTTGAGATAAAGCCTCTAGTCTGGGGGAGACAGTGAAGGGCACGGGATATACATTCTAGTCTGAGAAAAGGAAATGGAAATTGCAAATCTGTGCATGAGCTGTGAGGAGCCGGAGTGCTGGTGGCAACACAATTGCCTTTGAATTAATTGTCAGGAGAATGAATGCAGGAATGTGCTGTTTGAGTTTTAATACCATTTTTCAGTAACTATCTAGGAAAAATTAACTAATTCAGCACAAGTGTCTTCAAAAGTCTATTAAAATCTAGCTCTGGTAAATTAATTGGCACAGCTTCCTCATGCTTCTCTCTTTAACAAAACTAATAAATTATTTCTCATGCATTTAATAAATATTAGATAACTAGAAATTGGGTTTTCCCTTATCATGGTGTTGATATTTTTAGCATGCATCTAAAAATGTGGCATCGGATATTCCAAATATATTCCTGGCTCCTTGCATGGTAATTAGTACCTAATTTCACTGGGATGTTTTCCCCATGCTCCAAAAAAAGTGCCACACTAATTATGAATTATCCTCATTTGTTCATTAAAGCAAGTCCCCAGAGATGTCCTTAAGATGACAGTTTATGAACTTAAATAGGGTTATTTGATGTTCTTAAAATAATAAAAGTTTTCAAATATTTTAGATTCAGAACTTTTGTATGAGTTCATAGCAACCTCCCAAATAAGCTGACTCACTGTCATTTTACTCTTATTCCTAACCCATCCTTTCAGAATGAGCACAGACAGTCCGGTCGGTAACCACAAAGTGCATGGAATGAACGTCTCCCAGCAGGAAATGAAAACTCTCATTCCTGGTCGCTCACAGCCCTGCACCCGGACAGCCGGGATTTAACCCACCTTGGCATCCAATATACGGTGGAGGCCTGGACAAAGGTAGGCAGCAGAGCCTTGGCTGGACGCCCCCTCCCCACTACCCAAAGGGCAAGACCCTTGGGGTGGGACCCATCTGACTCCACTCCGTTCCCTGGGGCAGCCTGGCATCTGGAACAGGAGCTGCCATCAGGGCCAGGGTTAGCTGCATGGCCATAGGAATGTATCTGTTTCCTAGGATCTGTGCCCACACTCCGTATCCTGGTACCTTTCGCCCACACGACTACTCGCAGCCTTCCTCCTGTTCCCAGCAACAGCAAAATGAAGGTGCTTTCTGAGTGCTAGGGTCGCCCTCCACCTGGGCGGCGTGAGGGTCGCCCTCCACCTGGGCGGCGTGAGGGTCCCCCTTCACCTGGGCTGCGTGAGGGTCCCCGCCAGCAGCAGGAGGAGGCTGGGAATGGCCACGTGGGGCTGGAAGTCAGGTTGCCACGACACTTAACAGTCCCTGCAACTTCATCTGTGAAGTATGATAGGACCCATGTTTCAGGTAAGGAAAATAAGACGTACCAACGTCTGAGGGACTCACCAAGCAGGCTGACCTCTCGAGCGGCCTGTGGGCATTTGAGCCCAGGTCTCCAACTTCCGTCTGCTCCCACCGTGACACTGGACCACGAGTTCGAGTCTCTGTGTTCACAGGAAAGGGAGACCGAGTAAGGGTGTCCCAGAGATATTTGTGCAGCCCCATTCTGCACCGTCCACAAGAGCAGGGCAGGAGTGCTGTGTTTGTTTCCTGGGACTGCCGAAACTGGGGCCGCAAGCTGAGTGACTCCAAACAACAGAAATCTACTCTGTCCCAGTTCTAGGGGCCAGAAGTCCAAAGTCAAGGTGTTGAGGCAGACTCATGCCCTCTGGGGGCTTTCGGGGAAAACCCATTCGAGGCCTTGCCCTCAGCTTCTGGTATTGCCAGCAGTACTTGATGTCACTTGGCTTGTGGACACCTCCCTCCAGTCTCTGTCATCACATGGTCTCTTCCATGAATGTCCTCACGCCGTCTTCCCTCTGTGGTGTCTGTCTCTGCCTGTCATCATCTCTTCTTACAAGGAGGTCTGGCATAGAGGGTTCGCGTCAGTGCCCTCCTCAACCTGTAGGACCTCATCTTAGCTAACAGCATCTGCAGAGACCTGACTTCCAAGTAAGAGGACATCCACAGGCACCAGAGGTGGAAACTGCACCAGACCTTTGGGGGAGGGGAGCACAGTTCAACTCGTAACACGAGAAGTGTGAGGCCATTTGTTTTCTTTGGTGCTCGCTGGAGACTTCCAGCAAGGCTCACGGAAAACGTCTTGCCACGCAAGACTGGCCCAACCCCTGGAGGCAGCAAGCGGTTTCCTGTAGATCCTCATACCACAAAGATCACCCATGAGCTCCAGGTCTCAAATCTATCCAGGGTTGCTGCTCAGTATCTCATGGTGCACAGGGCGGCCCCTTCAGCCTAGAGTGGCCCGGCCCCAAAATGTCAGAAGTGCTGAGAACCCTGCCTCAACCCAAAAAGGGGCCAAGTGAGACCATCAGGCACCGCTCTGTGGCGGATGTGTTTTAGGGTCAGTCTTGGCCAGCTCTGCCTCAGGCCATGACCACAGCTTTGTAATCAAGCTCTTTGCGAAATGCTCTTCAAATTACGCAGTTCCAGAAACCCTCTGTTTCCTGTCCAGTTGGACCCTGTTAGGCTGATTCTTTTAGTCCATTAGCAAAGGATAGAGCAGATAAGTTTTGAAGATGGAAGGAAGAGGTGTCAGAAGGTTCTGGAATGTGAGTGGTTGCCTGATTGGACAGAGCCGATGCAGCAGAGAACGTACCATTTCGAGCTGATGGGAACCAAGACAAGGAGCTGTCAGCCCCGGGGAGAGGCAGGGCTCCCAGAAAGGAGCGGGCGACAGCTAGAAAGTAAGTTTGTGTGCCTTGGAGCTTGGCTGATGGGAGTAGACCTCAGTCATGTGTGAGCTGCTGGGAGAAGGGGTGGCCTGCTGTTGACTCCCGAGAGCTCGGCGTCTCAGATTACGTCTCATAAAAGAGTCAGGACCCGGTGAGTCGGAGGCAATGTTTGGTTCATTCAGTAATTCGCAGTTCTGGTTTGTTTGTTTGCACGCACTGCTTCTCTAAATGGATGTTAAGCCCCTGCACTGTTCTCCTGCTGACTTTAACTTTCCCCCACCTTATTTTTACATCTTATATTTGCTTAGTTATTTTATGTATTTGCTTCGGATGCTTGGATGTATGACACCAAATGTCAGCAGAGCATTCTCACACACTCAGGCTGGCTTCCAACACTGGCCTTCACAAGTGATTTGCTTGGAACACAAAACATATTTTTGTATGAAATGAATGTCCTACGATGGTGGACTGTCCCAGGGCAGACGACAAAGGCCCCTCATCCACGCTCTCCCTGAGGACCTGGCAATAATTGTATAGAACCTTGTATTTTCCTGGAGACCTGCCTTTAGTGGGTGAGCCAACCTGGAACTTCAGACCCACATGTACCGTGATTCGGTATCGGGTGAGACGGAGGGTCAGGGAGCAAGGCGCCCTTCAGCAGACAAGCGTAGCTGTGTCTCCTAGCACAGGGCTTCCAGATCAGCCAGGAGCAGCAGGAATCGGGGTTGGAAAGGTCCAAAACCTGGGGCAAGGAGTTTGCGTCATGAGTTAACTTGGAAGCCGGGACCCGCAGGAGAAAGACGAGCTTGAATGCAGGAGAGGATGAGTGTGGTAGGCAGAATACAGGCCCCAAAGATGTTCACATTTTAATCCTCAACTCCTGGGACTCTGTGACCTTACGTGGCAAAGAAACTTGGCAGATGTGAATAAATTACAGATGTGGAGATGGAGCAATTGTCCTGGATTATCCAACAGGCCTAGTGAATCCCAAGCGTCCCTCTGAGAGGAAGGTGGCCAAGTCGGAGGAAGAGGAGGAGGCGCGAGGTTGGAAGCAGAGGTCCAAGTCAGAGATGTGAAGATGCTACTCTTCAGGCTTTGAAGATGGAGGCAGGGGCTGTGGCCACAGAAGGCAGGCAGCCCCTAGAGCCTGGAAGAGGCAGAAAGACAGATTCCCATGAGAGCCTGAAGGAAGGACCAGCCTTGCAACATCCCGCTTGAGCCTGCCGACCTCCAGGACTGGAAGAGCTCGAATGTGTGTGTTTGAAGGCGCTTCCAGCTTGTGGTAATCAGGTACAACGGCCTTGGGAAACCATCACGATGAGGATTGAGGATCTGCAACAGACAATGAGGGAACTTTAAGAATGTGGAGGAGGAGTGGAGGGGGTTACTTCCCATACCACCCCATCACTGGACCATGTGCAGAGGCAGAGAACAGGTATCCGAGGAGGGAGCAGGGCTCTGTCTCCCTCGTGCAACCCCTGTCTCCTGGTAGCTTTCACTGTGGTCCTCTTGACCTGTCACCGCTTTTATCACTCATTCCTTATGTTTCTTTTAATTATGATAAAATATATATAACATAAAATTTGCCACTTTAACTATTTTTAACCCCAATTCACTGGTGTTAAGGAGGTTCACATTGTCATGTAAACATCACCAATATCCATGTTGAGAACTTTTTTTTATGGTTAAGTCTTTTTTTTTTTTTTTAATTGAGGTACAGTTGATGTACAGCATCTCCAGAACTTGTTCATCTTCTCCCGCTGAGAGTCTGTAACAATTGCGCAGTAACTCTCCATTTCTTCTTGTCCCACAGCCCCTCCCCAGTAACCTCAAGTCTATTTTCTCTCTCTGTGAACCTGCCCATTCTGGCTGTGTCATGTAAGTGGAGTCCTACAGTATTTGTCCTTTGGCATCTGCCTTTATTTCTCCCAGCATAACTTTCCAGGTCCATCCGTGTTGAAGCAAGTATCAGACCTTCTTTCCTTTTTTAGGCTGACTAATACTCCATCGCCTGGATGGACTGCATTTTGCTCGTTCACGCATCTGTTGCTGGACACCTGGGCTGTTTCCACCTTTCAGCTCTTGTAAATAATGCTGCAGTGAACACCGGTGTACAGTATCTGTTTGGGTTCCACTCTCAATTCTTTGGGGTTCATACCTGGAGGTTGGATTATTCAGTCATATGGTAGCTCCGTATTTAACTTTTTGAGGCACCACCAGCTGTTTCTCACAGCGGCTGCAGTTTTGCATTCCCATCAGCAGTGTGCTGCGGTTCCCGTTTCTCCACCTCCTGGCCGGCACTGGTTATTTTGTTTGTTTTCATGATAGCCATCCTAGTAGGTATGCACAGCACTCATGCCTGATAGAAAAACACAACCATGTACTTATACTGTGTCCTGTGGAGAGCAGGGGACCTGGGAGAGGAAGGGCCGCAGGAGGCACCTGGGAGCAAAGTCTTCCGCACTCACAGAGAGGAAAGGGAAAAGAAAGGACATTCCTCGAGAGTCCCACCAAAGTGGCCCTTCACGGGTAACAGACACACAGGACAGGAGACATAAGCCGGGCACCAGTGGACACTACCTTTATCCTGGCCGGAGTGTGGATCCCTCCATCGGCATCTTGAATAGCCACACGAGGATAGGCACCTGTGGACCTCTCCCTTTCTGATGATCCACAGAGCAAGGGGATTCGGCGGGAGAGGAGGCCTTGTCTGCTCAGCTGACGCAGCTATCTAGGAGCCCTGGTCTCCGAGCATCACAGCGGGTCATAAACTGACTCTCTGGAGGGTCCCTACAAACCTGATCAGCTTGTAGCTGGAGAGGCGGGGAGGGTGGAGGTGTGGAATCAGTGGGCCGTCACACACCCACAGAAGACAGCCGCTCCCCTGCCAGTGCGTTTCCTGAAAAGACGCCCCAGGGAAAGAATAGGTGGATGGTACCGCAGAGCGAGCTGCATGCGAATCGGAAGGATCGCAAGTTACCTTGCCAGTGAGGAGATGTGCCTGTGCTTTCTTCTTTGTTACCAGAACAATTAAATGAGATGCAATTTTACGTCTTTTAAGAGACACAGAGAGAAAAATCTATAGGACTTGGGTGTTTTCAGTTATCTTTTTATTATTATTATTAGCATTGCAGTAAAAACACAAAACAAAATTTACGATCTTACTCATTTTTTAAGTGTACAGCTCAGTAATGTTAAATATGTTCACATTGTGGGAAACAGAGCTCCAGAGCTCCTTCATCTTGCAAAACTGCGATGCTGTACCCATTAGACGACTCTCCATTCCCCCTGTCACCATTCTACTTTCTGCTTCTATGAATTTGAGTACTTTCCCTGCCTCGTGTAAGTGGAATCGTACAGTATTTGCCCTTTTGTGGATGGCTTATGTCACTTAGCATAATGGGCTCAGGGTTCATCAATACTGGGGCATGCGATAGGACTGGAACCTTCTCTTTTGAGGCTGAATCATATTCCAATGTGTATATAAATAAACATATAGTGTATATGGACTGCATTTTGCTTGTCCTTTAATGGGCATTTGGATTGGTTCCACATGTTGGCTATTGTGAATAATTTTGCTATGACTGTGGGTGTGTAAATACCGATTTAAGATCTTCCTTTCAGTTCTTTTGGAGATATGTATATATTCACCCAGAAGTAGGATTGCTGGATCGTCATAGAGTTGTCTTTCTGGACTACAAAGCTGCAAAACTAACAGTACAAAGACCAGTTGACAAACTGTATTTGTGCACAGGGGGGACTCATGAGAGGAAAGATTTTCTAGTTCCCTCTATGCCTCATTTAGTTTTTCTGAAAACTTGCTCTGAAAGAAATATGTGCAGAAACACAAAAAAATTTAAGTGTGGAGCTTAATGAATTTCCTTAAACTGAACACTCTTGTGGAACCCACATTCGGGTCAAGAAAGGGGACATTACCGACCCAAGAAGCTCCTTTCCACTCGTGACCTCCCCATGGGTTGACCCTGTTCTGATCTCTCAACCTACAAAAGCACTGTTGATACTCAAAACAGCATGGAGGGGGAAAAAAAGAAAGAGAGAGAGAGAAGGAACGGGGAAGGGAAGGAAGGAAGGAAAGATAGAAAAAGGAAGGGGGAAAGGAAGAAAGGAAGGAGGGACGCTGAGTGCGAAGGCCCAGCCCTTCCCGCGAGCTGTGTCACTTTAAGCAACTCAGTTAACAGCTAAGACTGAGCTTTCAAATGCCCAGCAACTGGTCAGCCACTGGTTAGCTCAGCATGGTTATGAGGGCCATACCCCGATGCTCCAGCTTTATCACAACTAAGAGAAAGCAATGTCCTCTGGATGTTTGATGTGATGGAACTTCTGGGTCCATCCTCTTCTCTTTGGGATGGAAATTCTAGAACTGTCACTCAGTCATGTCTACCTTCTGAAGTTGATTTGGGATTCTGCAATGGGAGACAGGATCTAAGAGCCCCACGTCTGGTCCAAAGGGAAAAGCCTCCAGCAAACAGGATGCGCAAAGAGTGGGTGACTCAGTGCCAGGTGAAATGAACGTCAGCTCTGCCGCTGGCCATTCTTTATTAGTCCAGGTGGCTCTTTAATTTTCACGTCTATATTTAGCACAACTTCTGAAAGTCTCATGAAGTGAAGTGTGGAGTCATTCCCCCACCCGTAGGTGTGTGTGAGATAGGACAGTTCTCTTGCAAGTCTCCATAAATCCGGGGTTATTTGAGTAGGCCCAGTGTAGTGACAAGGGTGCATAAATGTGGAGGACGGAGGCAGAAGAGCTCAGATCAGAGAAGGAGATGTGACTGTGGAAGAATGGCAAGAGAGAGGCCGTGTTGCTGGAGTTGAAGATGAAGCCGGGGTGGGGAGGGTAGAGCTCAGTGGTAGAGCACATGCCTAGCATGCACAAGGTCCTGGGTTCAATCCCCAGTCCCTCCATTAAACAATAAATAAATAAACCTAATTACCTCCCCCCACCAGAAAAAAACCAAAAACACAAAAATGAAAGAAGATGAAAGCCTTTGGCCTTCAGATAGGACCTGGCTCCAGGTGTAGGGAGACACGTGGAGCTGAGGCAAGTCTAGCTCAGGGGTGCTCATGCACAGCCTGTGTGCGTCGTGAGCAGGAAACAGATGGGTGCTGCAGCTGCAACAGACAAAGCTTGCCGACTACAGCAGAGGACGCCGTTGCCAGGAGCCAGCTTCCACCCCACACCTCAGGGCAGAGCAGGGTTGTGAATGGATGTGGGGGCCGTCGGGGAAGAACTACCATGGGAGAGCATGGTGGAAGAAACTAGAGAGACTTCTTGCCATGAGGGGCTGTGGACCAAAGGCATAAAGCCATATGGAGAAAGCCAGTGCCACAGACTGCACAGGGAAGGGCCGGATGACCAGGACAGCACAGCTCTAAGACTAGAACCCGTCTCCCAGCCTGAATTCCATTGGATTCATGTCCCAGTCCTCTGAGGAGGGCAACCACAAGGGACTGCATGAGATACTTGGGGGTTCAAGCACTGCTGATGTGGTCCCTTCCCAGCAGAGGGTCACGCATGTAAGGCCACCCTTGCTTTGACTTGTGAGGGCTTGCAGGACACTGAGGGCAATGCCCAAAGGAGACAGTAGGGTAATGGCACCCTGTGTGGCACTGCAGTGACCTTGGTAAGCTTGTCCTTGACAAGTCTGAACTTTCTTAACCTCCTAGACATTCCTTAATGTCAGGAACCCAGCCTTGCACCTCTCTGTAGATTCCAGTAGTGGGCATTGTTGTAAGTATGCACTGCTAAGTGTTTCCACCTGTGCATGTGCCCCACCCCCTCACGAAGAGCTGTAACAATGAAACACAGAGGAGCAGGGGGCCTGGCTTTATCAGGTGAGCTTTATGAAATGTGGGCCTGGCTTAGTCAGGTGAGCTTTATGAAATGTGGGCCTGGCTTAATCAGGTGAACTTTATGAAAGCAGAGAGATTCTCCTGCTGGCCTCAAACACAAAACAAACAGCCACCTGTGAGCTGCTATGGAAAGGAGAGGCCTGCAGGAGTGGAGGGCCTCAGTCCTGCAACCACGAGGAACTGAATCAGCCAAAAACCAGTGAACTTGGAAAAGAACCATGAGCTTCAGATGAAAAAGCAGCCCCGATGACACCTCGATTGCCACCTGGTGAGACCCTGAGCAGAGGACCTGGTTATCCCATGTGCAGACTCCTGACACAGGAAACTGTGATGTGACAGGTGTGTGTTGTTGAAAGTCTCTAAATTCGGGGTAATTTGTGACACAGCAGTAGAAAACCAGTCTACTAGGAAACATATATACATCCTCAGTCCAGCACCATTTCGTACTTTTTTTTAATGGCTAGGATGGAAAAACAAATGAGTTGCATTCCTTTTGGTGTTTACTCATGTGACTAAATGTGCACTTGCAGCCCCTTCAAGTGCTCGTCAAATGCATGAGCTATTTATTAATAATATTCCAATGGCAAGTTTCTGCAGCACAGTGGTTCTCAAAGTGTGTTCCTTAGACCAGCGTCAGCCTCTGCTGGGAACGTGTTAGAAATGAACATTCTTGGGTTTCCACCAGACATGCTAAATCAGAAATGCCAGGGCAGGGGCCCAGCCATCTGGGTTGGGTAAAGTCCTCCCAGAGGTTCTGCTGAACTTTCAGTTTGAAAATCACTGCTGTAGCTTAATGTTTTGTATTTTTCAGGCAATCAGTCCCTTCATAATTCCCAGGCCTCTTCTCCCCAACTTTTTTGGTGGTTGTTTTACTTTGGGTTTTGCGCTAACACCCTCCAAGTCATATACTTAATAGTGTCTGCTCACACTCTATTTCTTTGTTTGAGATATGTATTTCAGTGGAATCATCATAGCTTCAATTTGCTGAGCCAGTACTGGGTACTAAGCATAGTGCAGAACACAGAAATCTTCCTCTAAAATCAGCCTCTGGAGAAGAGACAACCCTGGCCCCACGTTCCAGAGGCAGAATCTGGAGCAGAGCCATGTAAATAGCTTATGCACCACATCAGCCAGCAATGGGCTCGAAATTCAAAGCCAGGGTGTCTCGCTCCAAAATTGGCGCTGGTAACCTCAGACTAAATAGTCTCAGAACCTTAGGCTCTGACTTTTAAAAGGCACCAACTGTTTATTGTGCACATATTTTGCCACAAAAATCAGCTTGATAGAGCTAAAATGAAATGCTCTCCCCTCCACCCCCGCCAGGGAGGTTGAAGGGCTTCAGATGGTCCCACCAGCCTTGTTTGTCCTGAAGTTTATTTGCCGAGCGATTTCTTTTGTTCTAGGGATGACCGTTGCCTCTTTAAGGAACGGAGTGGACCAGGCCCAAGGCTCCTCAAGGTGTTCCTTGTAGGTGTTGCTCTGGCACCATGTGAAACCTCTGGGCCCTTCCACTCTGCTCCACGCTCCCCACTCCATCTGGCTGGTCCTGGAATCAGATTCCGCCTCGGCCTTCAGGCCAGTTGGTCCCCCTCCCACCCCAGACCCCTCCCCAAGTGCTTCCAGCTGCCTCTTCCTTTCCTTCCATGTTTGGCCTCCACAGCACTGGGGCTTCTACCAAGAAAGAAGCTCTCTGACATTGGATGTGGCACTACAGTTATACTGGGGAGTATTTAAGCAAACCCCCGGAAAACACTGGCACTTCCCCTCCTGACTCCAGGCCTTCTTGGCCCTTCAGTGGTGGGAGTTGTCACCGGTGCCTGAGCACAACAAAAACTGAGGGAAAGGGGATTTGATCTCCTGCCACCATCCTGCTTCCTCCTCTGAGGTTCTCATCTCAGTGACTGACAGATTGCTTTTGGGTCTGAAAACATTTCCCTTTTCAGGACTCTCCTAATAAAATGGAGAAGTAAAGCCATACCTCTTGGTCATATATTTGTTTGAATTTTTCTATTGCACTAAAATATACATAACATAAAATTTGCCATTTTAATTGTTTTTAGGCATACAGTCCAGTGGCGTTAAGTGCATGCGCAATATTGTGCATCTGTCACTAGCATCCACATCCTGAACTTGTTCGTGCCCCCAAGAGAAACTCTGTCCCCGTTAAAGTATCCCCACGCCTCTGTTCCCCAGCCCCGGGTAATGACTGTTCTTCCTGTCTGGTAATGACTGTCTATGAACTTGCCTGGGCTAGGTACTCATGTAAGTAGACTCAGGTGTTAGTTCCCCTTTTGTGTCTGTATCCTATTACTTTTGAAACAAGGAAGAAAGTGACAGGTGTGGGAGCAGGGGTGCATAGTGGTGAGTAGAACTAGTCAGTGGCCAGTGACAGTAGGTCCTGTAGAAAAAGAATAAAACATAAAAGTCCTGGGGTGTCAGTTATCTATTGCTCCATAACAGATAAGCACAAGTTTAGTGGCTTTAACCAATACATATTTTATTTAGCTCCCATTTCTATGGGTCAGGAGTCCAGGCACGGCTTAGCTGGCTCCTCTGCTCAGGGGTTCACAGTCCAGGGGGCAGCTGGGCTGAGTTCTCATCTGGAGGTTCAACAGAGGAAGGATCAGCTCCCAAGTTCCCTTAGGCTGTTGGAAGAATTCATTTCCTTGCAGCTGCAGGATGCAGGAACCCAGCTTCCTGCTGGCTACCCTCGGTTCCTCGCCATGTGGCAGCTTACTTCCTCAAGCCCACAAGGGGGTTCTCTAGAGCTTCTACCACCAACTTAATCACAGGCACGACCATCATCCCCTTTGCCAGATTCTCTTGATTAGAACTGAGTTATAGTCCTGCCCACACTCCCGGGGACAGGACCCCAACAAGACTTGAACACCAGAGGGCAGGACTCATGGGGGCAGCCTAGAGTCTGTCCAGCACTCCTTCAGGGTGGGACAGATGAGGGGAGAAACAGTCACGGAAAGCCAGCAAGGGGGGAATGTTGCTCCTTCCTGAGGTTACTGGAGGTCACCCTGAATTTGGTCAGCAGACCTCATAGATATGTAGTCAGACCTTTCACCCCAACAACATGGGGCGGTTGGAGTTTTCTGAGAGCTTGCAATTAGGACTGGAATGAAACACGATCAAGGGAAGGATTCGTTTGAAGTATTACTTACTCATCTTCCTCCACCTGCAAGTTTCAGCCCCAAAATAGCTTGGAAAAAAAAAAAATCCCTGGTTATTTGCATTTGTTCTCTATTTTTAACCGCCTTTCTGTTTAAAACATTTAATATCTTCTGAAGGCCTGTTAGAACCCATTTGACCTGTAGCAAGATACTGTGTTTGTTTTTATAGCTATTTTCATCCGCTTAGAGAACTTTTTGTTTTCATCTGAGCTTTTAGGGGAGGTGAAGCGGGTCAGCATGTCTGGCACATTTGTCAACTGGCTGTGCTGGGTTCTTAATAAAATGGTGCTAAATTCAGAGTTACTTATCATATGTCTTTTTTTTTGTGTGTCTCAGTTTTTCCATTACTTGAAGTTCCCAGATGCTAATAAAACTCGTGTACTATATTTGGTGGGAATGAACGCATTATGCTTTTCAGAGTGGATGTTTTTACATAAATAGAACACGTTCTGCAAGAGAGAGGAAAAACCACCCTCAAAGGGCATACATCAATTTGATTTTTTTTTTCCCTTATTGATCTGGAGCTGTTTAAGCAGAGAAGGAGGGAGGGGGAGAAAGGTGCAGGAAAAATAACACAGATTCTGCCCACCTCTTCTGTCTTCTGTCTTTTGGGCTCCACATTCTTTTTGTATCTGTTTATTTCACAATCACTAATCATACCTTCTCAAAAGGATCTAATGAAAAAGGTGTGTCTGGGAGACAGCAAAATGACTCTCTAAGACTCCATAAGACAATACATTTGTTACTCTTCAGCCTTAGGTGGAATGAACATTTTACCATAGAGTGACTTGATGCTCATTAAAATACCTATGGTAAAAATAATCTCCTGTGAGGGAAAGTAGAAGCTATAGCAAACTTCCGTGGGTGTACAGACTGAGAAGGGAATGAGGGCCCCTTGCAGACATGGTCCACAGCTCACTGTGGCTGATGGTTACGCAGGTGGACGCACAGGTGAAATGCACACGTTGGTTTGGTACTTACTGTGGATAAGTTATACCTCAGAGAGTAAAGAAAAAACCCAGCCAAGGCTAGTGTAGTAGAAAGTGCAACAGAATGTGAAACCAGTGACTGAAAGGCAGCAAACCTCATTCAGACCCAGCATCTGGAATATTCTGTTTACTATCCTGCTTCTCCTCCGCACCTCCCCCCCACCCCCTCCTCATTCCTCCCCCTCCAGTAGCAATCTTTGTTGCATGTTACTTTATTCCTTTTCAACCAGCTCCTGGCACAAAAATGTAGCACGTTAAGAGTTTAGTATCAGATTACTTACATTTCCCTCTTTCAAAGGACAGGAAGAAACACAGAATGCATCTCTCTACTTGGCCTTGCCCAGCCAGCTCTTGTCAACATCACCGACCCGCGTTTCTGGGAACAGTAAAACCAGTAGTAAGTCAGTGCAGCTTTTAGTACGACACAGGCAAAGCCTGGCATTGCGTATCATTTTTCTACGAGCTAAATTGTTATCATTTACTGCTTCTGTTAAGGAACATATATTTCTCTGCCACAAGAAGCTCAAGCAACTGGTATTGGGGTTTCAGTATCTTGGTGGCTGAGGGGACGGCGCCAGTGAACTTGGTGGGATCTGAAGCCACACAGGTGAATGGGTGTCTGCAGCAGGTCTCAGGCGTTTCTTTGCTAGCTCGGAAACGAAACTGTAGCCACACACCAAGTGGAAGAGCCTTCTGTGTTTCTGCAGGCTAGTGGGAAAATAACTCTCGGTTACTTTTTCAAATTTTAAATTTATTTTATTTTATTTTATTGTTTTCTGTATTAGTAACTTCTCTGGCACTTTTTCTCTGGGTTTTTTGTTTGTTTGTTTGTTTTTTTGGCTAAGATGAAATTCATATAACATAAAATTAGCCTTTTAAAGAGGACAGTTCAGTGGCATTTAGTATATTCGCAGGGTTGTGTAATCTTTACCTCAATCTAGATCCAGCACGTGTCCATATTCCCAGAGGAAGCTCGGATCCATTAGCATTCTCCGCTCTTTCCAGCCCGCCTTCGCTCCAGCCCCAGGCAACCATCAGTCTGCTTTCTGTCTCTAATGATTTACCTGTCGTGGACATTTCATATAAATGAAGTCATGTGATAGGTGACCTTTTGTCTCTGGCTTCTTTCACTCAGCTTGTTTTTGAGGTTCCTCCACATTGCGGCATGTGTTGGTAACTCATTAAATGCATTTCTAGGTGAAAATAACTAGATGCAAAATATTCATTTTAAATACTTTAGGGGTTTGTTTATGGATCACCTGCGATCTGTAGGGCACTCGACTGTGTTTGGCACCATGTAAATAAACACCGACTTTCTCCCTGAAATAAGCCTGCTGTGGTCACTGCAGCACAAAAGTCCCCTGGGCTCCCGCCCCCCCATGCCGCAGTCTCTGACATGGAACTCGTACAGGTGGCTTCCCAGAGTAGCCAGATCCTTGTGACTCAGAGCCTTTCATCTTTGGGGACTTCTCCCTCCCCTCCCACCTGTCTGCAGAGCAATGCCCCTTCCCCCAAGAAAAAACAGACTCATTTTAGAAACTCTTGCTGTGTCAGCAGACAGAACTCAGAGCCCTGTGCAGATCAGGAAGAAGAGTCGGCACTCAGGAGTCGCACAGGCCGGCGGGGCAGGAGAGACACCAAGGCAGATGGACACATCGGCCGTGAGTGACAGCCAACACCTGGTTTGTCCAGGTCGGGGGTGGGGGCTGCCCAGGAGGGAGAGGCCCCATGAGGCCCTCCAATGTGAAGTGGGCTTTGTAGGAGCAGACTTGGTGGGAAAAGGGGACATGGAGAGGGCGGGCTGAGGGCCTCGTGGCCAAAGGGCAGATTTGAGCCGAGCCTTGGCTGCAAGAATATGAGACAAGGCACAAGTCATTTTGTTCGGAGTCAAAGATTTATTTGGAAGTGAGCGCGCGGTGGACGTCAGAACTGACTAGAGAGAAAGGGAACCAAAGAGAAATAACCCCTTTCTCTTTCCTTCCGCCCACCTCCCCATGGCCACTGTCTGACCCCAGGCTGGTCCAGCTCATGTGGGAATGACCACAGACCACCCCTGTGAGGTCTTCCTGCACCCGAGGGCTGCAAGTGCCCGCTTTCCCCATGGCCCCAAACCAGTTTCCTATCATGCCCCTCCTTCCATCAACGAGTCTTGTGTGTGGAGACTGTGCTCCGGGTGCTCGCTCTCTCCTCCACACACCTCCTCTCTCCCCTCCTTCCCTGGGCAAGCTCCTCCTCACTCTGCCAGACCCATCACTCCAGCTCCCGAGCAGAGCAGCTCCCTCCTCTGCATCCTCATCAGGTGTACCACACTCTTAGAATAACTGTCCAGTCAAAGGAGACACAGTTTCTCTGCCCAGGTACACCCTGGGCATCGCAGGTGATGCTGGGACCTCACAGACCTTCCACCTTAGCTGAAGGGAAAGAAACACCTCTGTTGGGACCCAAGGCAGAGTACCGCAAGTTACCCCCTTAGCGTGGGGCCCCGAAGTGTTCCCGCTATTCAGAGAAGATAGTCATAGCTGAGTGTGATTTGAAAAGCAGGTAGGGGATGAAGTAGGTGGCGGAGGGCACGGAGGTCACGACAGAGCAATTTGAGAACAAAGACACACTATAATTCAAGCCGGAGTTGCTTTGGGCACAGGCCTTGCGCAGACAATGGGAAGTGTCCAGTGTGGGTGACCAGGCCCTGGGTAGGGGGGGAGAGGAAAGGGCAGGTGGCAGATGGGCTGCAGAGGCCGGAGGAGCTGGGATGGACAGCGAAGTCAGTGTCTGGGGGTCTGTGGGGAGGCAAGTAGGTGCAGATGGTTTTGAGGGTAGAATTTGTGTCACCAGGATGATATTGTCTATCTGACAAAAATTGGAAATTCAGAAAAGGGGACAGCGTTTCCACGTTGGGTGAGGGCATGACTTGTGCCCGACCGTCACTGGCTGGCGATGGGTACAGCCCCAAGCCCCTCGGGCTGAGTCCCCGTCCTTTGATGCTGAGAAAGGTGACAGTGATGTGACGCACATGGCATTACGGCCACTGCCAGGCATGAGGCGTGACACCTGTCGCATTTGTCTCTGGAATGCTTAGCTCTTGGGGCTCCCAGGGATTCAAGGTTGTACTTCCCTGCACATCCCAGATGGTGCGTGTTTCTATGAACGGGCTAAATAACGCATTAGCCTCAACCGGACCGTTCCTCACAGTGGACATAGTGCCCCATCCCTGGCCCCGGTTTTGGTAGTTCAGTGAAGGGATAAACGTGTTCTGAGAACTGCTGGGCTGTTGAGCAGGGCCCCCCGCATCACAGGATGTCTCCTCCCGGCCGTGGCACTTGGGTGAGAGACCTGAGTCCTGAAATCCACGGCCCTGCCCACCCTCTCCAACACAAGGACCGGAAAGGATCTCTTTACTGTTCTTATTCTTGCGGGTGGGTGGGGCATGGGTAATTACTGATGGACAGTGAACATAAACCAAACTCTCTCTGGAACCTCCCAGAAAACCAGCCAGCAAATTAAACCTGGTTAAAGGTGTGGACGAGGTGGAGAGAAAGGTCCCCGGTTGTAAAACAGGTTTGTGCTGCTTTGGAGTTTTTTCAGGCCAGCACTGAAATCTGGATTGTCCAATTTGCCAGCCTCAAGATTTTGGTGAGCATAGTTTCCTCAGTTACCTGAAATGGTGTTCTTATGAAGTCACAAGAGACATCCTTTGTTTTTCAATTTGAGGATTTCTACATTTCAGTGAATGAAATTATAAGTGAGGCGATTTCAAAAAGAAAGGAATACAGAATTGCAAGTTTTTAGAACGCCCACAAGGCAAAATCCAGATTTAGAAAATGAGATAAATTCTTATGAGATAATGAACCTTCACACACACACACAATCACTCATTTCTACCATTTATCACTCAGCTTTTATTTAAGTTTGTCTCTTACTAGAGTAGAAGCTTCTAGAAGGTAGGGCTATGTCTTAGTGCGTCATTTTTCCCCGTGCAGATCCATAAAAGGCGCTCAAGATTTATTTGAAAGGAGTTAAATTTACATTACTAAAATGGTTTTTGTTTCAGTTTGTGTATTCATGCTAGAGGACCCTTTGAATTGCTGTTTTAGGAACAGTTCGTTGCTTAGGAAGTCACAATCGCGTTAAGTGCAGTAATTCCTAAAAGCGTCCAGATCCAGTAATACGTAATAACTAATTCCATTTGAAAGGAAAGTTGGGTCTTTTTTTTTTATATATTGCAGTTTTCAGTGATTTAGTATAAATGTATCCTGACACATGTTCTTCCTGCCTTTTAACTTATCCAATTGCTGTTTTCTTCCTAAAGCGTTTTCTGTACTTTACATCCAGACTCACGCATGTAACTCAGTTCCTGTCGTAGTTATGCAACCTCTGAAATTTGCACATAGGTTCTGAAAATCTGTTTTTTTCACACCAACCAAACTGACAGTTGAAAGATCCTAAAGTGTTTGAACCTCAATGATTTTTTGAGGTTGTAGCAGAAAGATCTGAAGGGTAGAAAACCTTTACCTTGTCCACTTGCATAGACTGTGACAGAATGCATACTTCAGAGGAGATAAGCGGGAATTAGCATATGCATATTTTTGAACTAAATTAGTTTTAAGTATAATAGCTAATGCAGCTGTTGCAGCTGCCCAGCGACCAAAGTAGCAAGGTGTTACTATTACTGCTGTTGTTATCGTCCCCTCCCTACTTACAAGGGAAAATCTCTGCGCTCCGAGGGCGAGGCAAGACCCGTCCTGTCACCGGGCTGCCTGTCCAGCGGCCAAGCTGGGTGTCCAGCCTTCAGTCTCTGGGGGCTGGGGTAAAATACTAAGCCTGGACCGTTCACAAGCCTGAAAATGCTTTATTGAGTGCGCTTACGTAGAAACCAGTTCATGAGAACTCAGTTCAAAATAAAACCCTTGGAATCCACACAGCTAAATTAAACATCACCTTTGTGGGCGGACGAATCTTGTGTGGTTCCTGGAGGCAGAAGTGGGCAGTGTTGGAGTCCGGGGCCTCCCTGACAGCTGGCCTCCAGGCTCAGAGTCAGTGTTTAGTCCCACTTGTTGTATAAGATATATGGTGTATATTATATATGTGTATGTGTGTATGTATAGGTACACACACAAAGACGTACCACCCCCGTGACGCACACACTCCTGCCTGAACTGGCCACGGGGGTTTATGCGGGCCCTGCCTTGGAAGCCCTTCACATCCTTCTTTTTTTTGTCCAAATCCTGAAGGGATGAGAGTTGGCATGAAACAGACAGATGTCACCAGAGTCATTTCACTTTGTTCGATATCCTCTTTCCATCAGTGGTTTCTAATCCCCAGCTCCTGCTTCTGAACCTGTGGCTTCTGCCCCCCCCAAGTTCAGTGTTTTTCTGGAGCTGGGGTCCCACTGTGCGGTGGGCACCCACTCCCCATCCCTCCTCTGCCAGGTGCTCCCCACCTCACAGGATGACAGAGAAAGAGGAGGTGTGTGGTGCAGGGTGTCCTGAGCTATCCTCACACCTAGGGGGCTCGCAGAGGGAGGGGTGCGACAGGAGGGCAGCCCTGGGGTGTGCAGCACAGACAGCGTCCCCTCCTTCTGAGTACAGTGCCCTCACGCCTGGGCCTGGGTCCCTGAATTCCCTGCTGGCCGTGCTCATTCTACTGGGGCCTCACCCCGAGGCTGCCCCCACCGCACGTCCCTCCCTGCTCTCAGCCTGAAACTATTTCTGGAGTCTTTGCTGCCCTTCCTGGTGAAACACATTTTCCTCCCCCAGTGTCTTGGACAAAGTGACTGAATAACCTCCTTCTGATATCGTGGTGATGTAGACTGTGCAGCACCAGGGGTGGTGAGAAATTTATCATTGGCGCTATAAAATGCTGAAGCAGGAGCCTTGGACCATGGCTGGCAGCCAGGTTCACCCAGGGGTCAAGTCAGCCTGTCCACGGGGACCAGGTGCCTGCCAAGGACTGGTCTGGCCGGGCTTGAGAGCCGTCGTGGAGCCAGCCCCGAGGGAGGCTGCTGCCGGGAACTGTGCCGCCCAGGATCCCCCACACCTGTGGTGGGTGCCCCTGTGGAACGTGAACACACCCTGGCTTGGGAGTGGAGTCCTGGCCAGTCTGGGATTCGTATCTTCTCACTCCTGCTCCTGGCTGGTTGGGTATACAATAGTTGTTACAACCAAAATTGAAGCTCATTGGTGGAGTCAGAGGTAGAGAGAGAGAGAGAGAGAGAGAGAGAGAGAGATGAAGAAGGAGGGAGACAAAAGAACAGACAGAGAGGAGGGAGACTTGGCAGCCATCTTGAGCTGGCGCCCCAGCCCCACTGGAGCATCCCTCGGCCCCTCTGAGCATAGCCGGGGTCGGCTGGACCCTGTCCTGGAAGACCTGCCCCACTAGGAGTTCACACGCACCCACTGAACCGCCCTCCTTCCTGCAAGGGGAGAGACGCTGCGGAACCCTGGTCCCCAACAGCTGATGCCGTGTGGCCGAGTCCCTCCTGTAAATAATGAAATTGGCTCCCAGAGGCTGATCAGACCCAGGTCAGGTGCCTTTGGCCGGACTGAAATACTAGCTCCCCAAACTTGTCACTTCCCAGCACAGCTCTGGATGCAGGCTGGTCAGGAGGGAAGAGGCCAATCTCCCTTTCTCTTTGTACCCTTCCCTCACGTTTTTTGTTGTTGTTTATAACGGCTTTATTGAGATACCATTCACGTACCATTGAGTTCATCCTTTCAAAGTGTGCAACTCAATGGTTTTTCATATATTCATGGAGTTGTGCAACCACTCTCTGGTCCCAGAATATTTTCCTCACTTCAAAAGAAAACTCTGAGAACAAAAACACACATATACAGAACGAAACAAAACAAATCACTATGCTGTATACCTGAAACTAACACAATATTATAAATCAACTATACAGCGATGGAAAAAAAAAAGACACTCTGTGCCCCTTAGCAGTCACTCCACGCTCCCCCAGCCCCCATCCCCTGGCAACCACTAATCTGCTTTCTGTCGCTATGGATTTGCCTGTTCCGGACAGTCCATATGTTACAGGCTGGATTGTGTCCCTCAAAATTCATACATTGAAGTCTTAATTCCTAGCATCTCAGAATGTAATCAAAATTGAAGATAAGGCCCTTAAAGAGGTGATTAAGATAAGATGAGTACTACTCAGCCATAAAAAAAAGAATAAAATAATGCCAATTGCAGCAACCTGGATGGACCTGGAGATCGTCATTCTAAGTGAAGTAAGCCAGAAAGAGAAAGAAAAATACCATATGATACCACTCATATGTGGAATAAAAAAAAAGATACAAATGAACTTATTTACAAAACACAAGCAGACTCACAGACATAGGAAAGAAACTTGTGGTTACCAGGGGAGAAAGAGGGTAGGAAGGGATAAATTAGGAGTTCAAGATTTGTAGATACTAACTACTATATATAAAATAGATAAACAGCGAAGTCCTACTGTATAGGACAGGGAACTATATTCAATATCTTGTAATAACCTATAACGGAAAAGAATCTGAAAAAGAATATATGTATGTACACGTATTACTGGAGCTCTGTGCTGTTCACCATAAATTGACACAACATTGTAAACTGACTGCTGCAATTTAAAAAAACGATAAAACATGACCAAAATAGTTCAATGCAGGAATGCAAAGGTAATGAAATATTAGGAAACCTAGTTATATACTAACTGAATGAATAAGCGAATAAAAATAACCTTCATAGATGTTAAAAAAAAAAAAGATAAAATGAGGTCACTAGGATGGGCCTTAATCCAATAGGACTGGCGTCCTTGTAAGAAGAGGAGATTAGAACAGAGACACACAGAGGGACGACCACGTGAGGACACAGGGAGAAGACAGCCGTCTACTTGTGAAGGAGAGAGGCGCCAGGAGAAAACCAACCCTGCCAGCATTTTGATGTGGGACTTCCAGCCTCCAGGACTGTGAGACAATAAATTTCTGTTGTTTGAGTGCCCCTACTCCATGATACTTTGTTATGGTGGCCCTGGCAAGTCCATAAACCATATGAGTGGAATCATGCACGTGGTTTCTCGGTGTGGCCTGCCCTCACTTCCTGACTGGGTGACACCCCTCCCTCACCCTCTTCCTTTTTTCCCCTCTCTTGGGGTCTCATCAACTTTCTTCTTTGGAAAATCTCTGGTTCCTGGCCACTACTGTCAGGCAGTCTCAGTGGTCATTCATACTCTGGGGCAGCTGTAGAAAACACCTGAAATATTGTTGAGGCAGAACTAAGATGATAATTTGATTTTTAAGATGTAAGGTTATATGTGACCTGAACCTAGTGGCTCAGAAATATGTTGCCATGTATGACTGAAGCATTATGCTGTTCACCAGAAATTGACACAACATTGTAAATTGGCTGCTGCAATTAAAAAAAAAACAAAAACAATAAAACATGACCAAAATAGTTCAATGCAGGAATGCAAAGGTAATGAAATACTAGGAAACCTAGTGAAAGCATTTCCCTACCACTTTCATTTTTCAGCTTTGAAGATTACTTATTTCTAGTTCTCTTTATAAATAGCTTAGTGTTTTCATCCCCAATATTTTAGATTATATTCAAGGCATAAACATTTTCATGCAATTTACTGTTGCAAATAAAAAAGATATTCTGCTTTGTAATCTATGTGTATGTATCCGATAAATTCAAAGCAATTCTCCAATCCTGATGTAGCAGTTGGAGTTCAACCAGAGAAATAGAACCAGTGGAAGACACATGCTAAGACATTTGCTGCAAGGATTGGCTTATGCCACTGAAGGGGCTGGTGAGGCAAGCCTGAAATTTGCAGGGCGTGCAATTAGGAAGGGCAGCCTGGAGTTTTCTTGGGAACGGACTGAGACTGCTGTCTCCAAAGGAATTTTCTTCTTTTACATGGAAACTTCAGCCCGCCTCAGAAGGCCTTGTACCTGATCACATGAAGTGCACCCAGACTACCCAGGATAATCTCCCTTGTTTAAAGTCAAGGGATTATGGATCTTAATCACATCTGTAAAATACCTCCACAGGAAGACCTAGACTAGTGTTACTGGTGGGTTAAATTGTGTCCCCTCCAGAAAAGATATGTTCAAATCCTAACCCCAGGTACCTGTGAAAGTGATCTTATCTGGAAATAGGGTCTTTGCAGATGGAATCAAGTTAAGACGAGGTCATACTGGATTAGGGTAGGTCCTAAATCCAATGACTGATGTTCTTATAAGAGAAAGAAGAAGGAGATTTGGATGCAGAACACAGACACAAGCTGTGTGAAGATGGAGGCAGACTGGAGTGAGGCAGCTCCAAGCTAAAGGATCACTAAGGATCATCAGCTGCTGCCACCAATAGCTGAAAGAGACAAGGAAGGATTTCTCCCAAGAGCCTTCCATGGGAACATGGTCCTCCCAATACTTTGAGTTTCGACTTCTGACCTCCAGAACTGTGAAAAAGAACAGCTGTATTGTTTTAAGCCACCCTGTGAATGGTACTTTGTTACAGCAGCCCCTAGGAAACAGGCACAGTGTCTGACTGAACAGCTGCCAACGGTGTGATGTGTGACATTGACACATCAAAAGACCATGACACCTGCTTTCCTTTCTCATCCCTCTATCCTGACCCTCCTCTCCTCCGCCGCCGAGCTCTTATCCTCGTTGGTGGAAAAGGCAAGGGAAAACAAATGAACAAATAAGTATCAACAGGTTGGCTCTTAAAAGAGAGATTGATGGAGGGGGAGGGAGAGGGTCCCACATCCCGACAGAACCCCAAGTGCACAGAGGGGCCTGGGGTAATGGGAGGAGGAATGGTTCGCCAAAGAAACAGTGGGTACAGGGGGCAGGAGCCAACTGGGAGCACTTAGGGAACAGCAGGGGCTGGGGTGGTGCGGGTGGCCAGTAGGTGCCGGGAAATCTCCCGCCTCTGACTACTTTTCATTTGTCTTTACTTACACAAGAGCTGCGTGCGTGTATACAGCCTCTGTCTGTATCGCTGGAAAGTTTTATATAAAATTGTATTCTTGGCTCCTCCTCGTAGGCCACTACTAGTCTCAAGTCCTTTCATTTTCAGTTTCTTCCAAATAGGATTGTGTCTGTGTGTACAAATAGAAGTGTTTTATGTTTAAAAATAGCTATATCTCTGAAGGCAACTGAAATGGAGCATTCTAATTAGTTTAAGCAAAGTTTTTTAGTTTCAGAGTTGTTGTAGAGTGACCTAAAGTTAGGGCTGAGTCCCGACGACCCCTCACCCAGTTTTCCCCACATTAACGCCTTTGTCATAACAAATTGACCTTGGTCCAAAACTCTGAACTAGACTGCAGACCGTATTTGGATTTCCCCAGTTTTTCCACGAATGTCCTTTCCTGTCCCAGCACAGAATTTAGTCATTATGCCTCCTTAGGCGCCTCCGAACTGCAACAGGGTCTCTCTCCTTCCTTGTTTTTGAGGGCCTTGACAGTTTTGAGGAATGCTTGTCAGGTATTTTGTAGAATGTCCCTCAATTTGGGTTTATCTATTGTTTTTCTTATGATTAGACTGAGCTTATGGGTTTTGGACATGCTTAAGTTTACATTTCTTTGTGACAATGTTTCAACAAACATGAGTATATCTTAAAATCAGAATCATATATTTAAACTGGAAATCATGTATTCAGCAGCTATAATCATTTGTATAGAATCGTTTATTTCATAGTTGTAACATCTATCTGTGTCCTCTTTATATAAAAATACTGAAAGCTAGGGGACATGCAGCCCCTATTTTGTAGCCTTAACTCATAGGTGAAACCTTTTCATTTTCAAGTTCTACCATTCTGGGAAGAACTTTAACATTTAAAAATTTAAACCACTTTGGAATTATCCAGTCATTTGAAAAAGCTATTTTAGTCAGCCAAGGGGATCTGTGCAAAGGAAAACTACCCCTTTTGGAGCATATTTCTTGTTTTCCCATTTCAGAAATAATCCCTTACTTCAGTGCTCCTAGCCATTGCTCAGACCTCTCCTTGGAAACCCTCTGTCTGCTGAAGTCAGCCCCACACCTGAGGATTAGATGGCAGTGTGTTGCTCCGGGCTTCTGTGGGTGGGGAGAGTTTTGTCCAAAACAGTAATTTCTAGAAATGTGACCGATTCTTATTAGTACCTGAAAAATACATTAAAATGTTCTTTCCCTTCCTCCCTCCCTCCGGGACCTTTTAAGAGTTATATATGACATATATCTGATCCTAGTAAGTGGCTTTGATCTAGTGAAAGTAACAGAGTTCCTCACACAGGTACCGGAGATAAGCCCTGTGTTCGAATTCCTTTGAGTTTTATGATGCTTTCCTCAAATCTGCTGGGTTTTCTTTTCTTTCTTTATTTTTTGGGGGAAGTCAAGTTTACTGAGGTGTAATTTACATACAGTAAACTCCACCCTTTTAAAATACAGTCCTATGAGTTCTGACCAACATTTACAGTTGTGTAACCAGCACCCAAATCAAGATACAAAACAGCTGGATCTCTCCCAAAAATGTCCCCATGGGCCTCTGTTGTCCACTCTTTCTTGACGCCCAGTCTTGGCACCCAACAATCTGTTTTTGCTCCCAGGGATGTTGCATCTTCCAGAACACCGTATAGCTGGAATCACAGAGAATGTTGCCCTTAGAGTCTGGCTTCTTTCACTTACCAGTTTACAACCAAGATTCATCCACGTCATGGCACAGGCCAAAGCTGGTCCTTTCCAGGGTTCCCTAGTGCTCCACCGTGTGGATATACCGCAGTGAGTTTATCCCTTCATCTGGGTTGTTTCCAGGTTTTGGCCACTCTGAGCCAAGCTACGCCTGTACAGATTTTCGCATGGCCCTACCTTTTCGTTTCTCCTAGGTGGCTAAATAGGAGGCGTGGGCTGGGGTGTCTGTGCACATGACATGTATCTGATCATAGCAGGTGACTGTTCATTTTGTAAAAACAACATCAAAAAGGCCTTATGACAAAGGCCCCAGAGAAAAATGCAAATGTTCCATCCACCTCCACGTGGTTTCACCTGTGCTTTTCTTGAACCTACTGGGTTTTCTTTGTCAGTGTGGTGTCAAGCTTGACTATGTGGGAGATGATTTTTGTGCTGCAACTATTTATAAAATCATCCTCTCTCTGGGCTTGTTCTCTACAGAGAGTTTTAAACACTAAATGCAGAAGTGGAAACAAAGGGAGGAAAAAAAACCCCCACATAATGTCTTATAATGAAATATGGTTACCAGAAGAGAGGGAGGAGGAACGGCCTTTTGAAATTTATAATCTCCTGTTATTTTGTAACTGTAACAGCCAGGTATTATTTGGGGAAAATCAGAACTCTTGCCCATCACGTGTACTTCGAGTTAAACCCAGGCAGTGTTTTCTGTCAGTGTTCTGGGTGTTGCTGGGTAGGTGGGCTCTGAATTTATTCACTGATTGAAAGGCAATTTGGTTTGTGTTAGAAAGTCCATAGGTTTTGGAATCTGAGGGGCTGGACTGCTGTGGAAAGCAGAATCTGGTCCCCTAAAGATATCTACCCTTGAGTGCCCTTCACCCTGTGACAATGCCACCTTCCATGGCAAAGGGACTTAGCAGATGTGACTAGATTTAGAACCTTGCAATGGAAAGTTTTTATTAGATTATACAGTCTGGCCTAATCTAGTGACCAGGATCTTTGAAACTGGAAGAGGCAGACGAAGAACAGGCTGGGGATATAATGTAACTTGAGAAGGACAAGACCAGAAGGCGGTCACGTGCCAACGCTTTTGGGCTCTAGACACTGGACAAGGCAAGGAAACAGACTCTGGAGCCTCTGAAGGAACCAGTCCTGCCAACACCTCAGTATTAGCCCACTGAGACCCCCTTAGTGGGGGGGCCTCCAGAATGGTCAGGTAATAAGTTTGCTTTAAGTCACTAAGTGTGTGATTAATTTGTTACAGCAGCAAGAGGAAACTGAGGCAGCAGCCACTGTCCTCTGAGAGACTCAACTTGCCTCCCCTGTCAAATGAAAATTATCATAATTCTATCTCCCCAGCCACATCATAAATGCTGTGACAAATGGGTGAGGTTGTCTTTGAAAATGTTTAGGAAACTATAAGAAAACTTCATCTGACAGGGCAACATCTAATTCCTGTCGCCTTGGTTCTCCCTTTGCTCCCCGGCATCTGCTCCTTTCAAGGTACATTTGATTTCATGAGGCCCTGGTGTGGCCTCTGCCCTCTCTGAGTGGGTGGCTCTCCCCAGGCACTCCTGCTGTTCTGGAATCCATCCTCACCCACAAACAGGATGGCCTTGACTCCTAAAGACACTCTGGGCTGCTTTTCCACCATTTTCCTCCCCCTCTTTCCTTAAACATGAAAAAAAAAAAAAGTGTTCCTTAATTTAGCTTTTTCTGAAAATTTTTTGAAAACACATTGTAATAAAGAGAAAATTTCCTAGGAAGAGGTTAAGTTATATGAGGAGCCTTGCGTCCTTCAGTCCCCTAGAAACAAGGGTCAGCAAATGTTCTGTGACAGGCCAGATGGTAAATGTGTATTTGCTCTTGGTGGGCCATTTCCCTCTGCCGCCACAGTGCTGCAAGCACGGAGGGAATGGGGCTGCAAAGCTATGGGCTTGTTTGTGTTGCAATAAAACTTTATTTATGAATGCTGAAATTCATATTTTACATAATTTCCATGTCACAAAGTACCATTATTCTTTTGATCCCCACCCCTGTCTTTTAAAAGTGTGTCCTCAGCTTGTGGGCTGTGCAAAAACAGTTATGAGAGCTGTCCTCTGCTGACCCCCATCCACGCACAGACGCTCCATCAAGGCGGGGAATTTTGCTTGTCTCCTTAATTGCTTAATGTCTCTCTTAATTCCCAGAACATGTCTGTATATAACATTTTGATATTTTGTTCATCGTGGAGGCATTTTTGGGCATCAATTTAGAGGGGTTTTTTTCATTAAAAAAATTTAAAGTGGCAGTTTCTTTTATTTGTTTGTTTGTTTATAGGGGGTTAGGCTTATTTATTTATGTTTAATGAAAGTACTGGGGATTGAACCCAGGACCTCGTGAATGCTAAGCATGTGCTCTACCACTGAGCTGTATCCTCCCCCCAAGAGTTTTAAAGTATGGTGTTTTAATATTATTTATCTCGGTGAGTAAGTTTTTGGCAGCCGTTACAGTCACCCCGCCCAGGGGTCCCAACTCATGAGCCATGGGAGAGGTCCGCGGTGGCGGCAAGAGCGAGTCTGGGTGGGCAGAAGGGCAGTAGAGAAGCATGAACTCCAGCTGGCACTTCATCCCTAGGCAGGAGGGTCCCCGGGACGACTTCAGGGTGTCTGTGAACTTGCATGGGGAGAAACTTCATAGCTGACCCAAACTAAGCATTTATGACAACTCCAGCTGTAGAGGACAGTAGCATGAACAGTATCTGTGATTTGTTACCAATTTGTCACCAGTAGAAGGCTGATGTAGTCTCAAAGCAGGATATGGCTGAAGCCAACTTGTGTACACCCACCCCTCCTTTGAAATGACAGAAGGTATTAGAACCACCTCTGGAGCTTACCACTGGAAATACTGAGGAAGAAGCACATGTATTACGACATGAGAATTTTTTAAACTTTGATAACTGTATTTTAACAGAATCAACTTTCTTTGCAGCCTCATATATATTATTTTATGTATTTGTGCATCATTTTATGCATTTGGAATCAGTAATTACTAAGTTGCCCAAGAAGGTCTAGGGCATAGAAATGGTTACATCCTTCCTCAGTTCTTTAAGCTTTTGGGTCCAGTCTTGTTCTCTGAACACTGGAGATAAAAAACCCTGCCCTCCAGAATTCCTGGGAGGATTGAATTCAATACTGTGCATGAACACCCTCATGCCAAATGCAAGGTGTTTTCAGTATTCAAAGAATGTGAACTGAATGTGACATTTCAAATGGAAAAAAAAAAAAAAAGGATAAAAAACTGACATGCTTTAGTCCGCTCTGGCTGCCACAACAAAGCACCACAGGCTTGGTGGTTTAAACAACAGAAATTTATTTTCTCATAGTCCTGGAGGCTGGGAGTTGGAGGTCAAAGTGCTGGCAGGGCTGGTTTCTCTCCAGTCCCCTCTCCTTGGCTTGTGGACGGCCATCTCCTTGAGTCTTCCCTCTGTGCATGCCTGTGTCCTAATCTCTTCTTCTTATAAGGACACCAGTCAGATTGGGTCACCTGATGACTGCATTTAATTTATCTGTTACTTTAAATTTATCTGTCTCTCCAAGTAACAGTCACATGCTAAGGTATTGGGGGTTAGGACTTCAACATATGAATTCAGGGGGCCGGGTACACATTTCATCCCATACACCATCCTTTAAAAAAAAAGATTGGCTGCCTACCCAGGCCCAAGGAAGCAGAAGGGGCCATCACCCACTTCCCCTCACATCTATGGCAGGTGTTGGACCTTCCTGGCCTCCTGCCCCATTTACTTCTCTAAGTATGTCCATGTGCTACCACCTTGCACAACCAGCTCCCTTTGTGGTTTCGGTTCCAGTCTCCCTAAGGAAATGAGAACCAAGCCCCGAGAACAAAGCACGGCCAGAGGTTTCTAAGTGAAGTTGGCAACACTCCCCTCCTCTTTGTTTCATGAGGGAAGCTCACAGTGGTGGCTTCCTCAAAGCTGAGACATGCTCTCCGCACATCACGAGAGGTCACTGTGGCATCTGGCACGTCAATCCTGGGATCTCAGGCCTCTCTGAGTAGGCTGGTCATGCAAGCAATTATCGGCCTATATGTAGGAGCCTTTGAGAATCAGCTGGGCCTGGGTGAAATTAGATATTGGATTCAGTGAAAACTGGGCAATAATTCTCATGAGACGTTTAATGCCTTTTCCTACTGTCTTTAAAAAGCAAATAGATTATTTTTTAAAGAACAGTTTTAGACGTACAGAACAATTCAGCACATAGCACAGGGAGTTCCCATTTGTGCTCCTGGCACCCAGTTTTCAGTGTTAACATCTTTCCTGTAAGGGTGGTACATTTGTTACAATGCTTGAATCAATATTGATAAAATTCACAGTTTACATTGGGGTTCACTCCTGGTGTTGTACAGTACAGTTCTGCCTGTTTGGACAAATGCAAAATGTCATGTATCCACCATTACATCTCATACAGAAGAATTTCACTCCCCTGAAGACCCCTCGTGATCCTCCATTCATCCATCTCCCATCCCCAGAACCCCTGCAACCACTATCTGTTCAGTTTTGCCTTTTCTAGAATGTCATAGAGTTGGACTCATACTGTATGTACCCTTTTCAGATGGGCTTCTGTCACTTAGGGATATGCATTTAAGGTTCTTCCATATCTTTTCAGGGCTTGAGAGTTCATTTCTTTTTGTTGCTGAATAATACTCTGTTGTATGGATGGGCCACAGTTTACTTATCCTTCCACCTACCGAGGAACATCTTGGTTGCCTTCAGTGTGTGGTGATTATGAGTAAAGCTCTAAACATTCCTGTATAGGTTTCTGTATAGACATAGGTCTTCAACTTAATTGAGTAAACTACCTAGGAGCATAGTTGCTAGATTGTATGGTAAGACTATGTTTAGCTTTGTAAGAAATTGCCAAATTGTCTTCCAAAGTGGTCTTAACCTTTTGCAGTCCCACCAGCAGTGTGTGAAGAGAATTCCTGTTGCTTTGTGTCCTGTTAGCATATGATATTCTTCTTCTTCTTCTTCTTTTTTTTTTTTGGTCATTTTAATAAATGTGTAGTGGCATTTTGTCTTAATGTGCAATTTCTTGGTGATATAGACAGTCAGCATCTTTTCATATACTTATTTGCCATTTTCTATCTCTGGTGAGATTTTCTTTTTCCAGATCCATTTTTATTTCAGATTGTTTTCTTGTTACTGAGTTTTGAGAGTTCTTTGCATATTTTGGATACATCCCTTCGTCAAATATGGATTTTGCGAATATTATCTCCCAGTCTGTAGCTTGTCTTTTCGCTCCCTTAATAGTATCTTTTGCAGAGCAGAGTTTTAAATTTTGATGAAGTCCAAAGCATCAATTTTTTTTTTCACGGATCATGTTTTGGATGTTGTATAGAAAAACTGATTGCAGAAACCTAATGTCATCTAGATTTTCTCCTCCATTATCTTCTAGGAGTTTTATGTTTTTGTCTTTTACATTTGGGCCTATGATCAATTTTAAGTTACTTTCTGTGAAAAGTGTAAGGTCTGGGCTAGATTAATTTTTTTGTTTGTTTTGTAGATGGATGTCCAGTTGTTCCAACACCACTGGTTACAAAAGATATTCTTTCTCTGTTGAAATACCTTTACTTTCTTGTCAAATATTAATTGCATATATTTGTGTGGGTTCCTGCTGCCTTTTAATTAAAAACTTGGCTACTCTTTAGGGGGAATACTGATAGCATTTGTTGTAATCAGATTCCTGAATTCCAGCTCTCTCCAGTCAGCAGCCAAAAATAATTGTTTAGAATAAAGATGTTGTGCACCTGTGGAAATCCTTGCTGCCCATGGCCTCCATGTTAGCCTTTATACTTTCGTCTGAATGTACTGGCTCCTTTCCTGCTCTACTTTAATGGGATTTCTCCCCTCCTTTTCTCCCACCATTTGAAAAATCTGCAAAACAGATTAAATAAAATAGTCTAATTTACCACTTACCTACCACCCATCTAGCATTCAGAAAGAGGAATTTCAGTGTTCTTATAATAAAGTAGGGGCTCTCTTTTCCTGTCTGAGGTCTTACAAAGTCCCTGGGGGCTCCTAGGAGTCTCTGTTAAAAGCGTCTGACTCCTTACTTGCAAGAAGACCGTTCGGATTATGCAGACAAGATCAAACAGGCAAGATGGATTCTGAGCTCCCTTGCATTCATTGTTAGTTATGGAAGACCAGCTGTAAAAACTGGTCATACTGGGTCGTAGTTTGGAGTGAGGATTTCCACCACTTTCCCATACTTTAAGTGATTGGCATCTGCCAAGAAATCAAAACATACAAAGAGGCCTTTTCATCACGTTCAGTTCGGAATTTCCAAGCAGCTAACGACAAGCAGGGCTGGCAAGCCAGAGAGGCGGTTTGGTTGCGCGGCTACTCGAGAGTGTGCGGTAGCCGAGGGCCGCGTCCCCGTAAAGCCGAGAGCTGTAATGATGTCAACTTGTTATTTACTTTCCAAATCTGAATGACTGAGCAAGGCGAAAGGAGAATCAATCAACCACAATGTGACCCTACAGGCGGAAAAAACGCAGCGCTCCCACCACCAGGCGGTGGGGGAAGGGAAGCACGTGTAACCAGGGCAGGGTTGCATCAGGAAGGAGCTCGCTCTGGTTTTCTGTTGCACCCTTGGTTTTTCGATTGCATGTAATACCTCAACATCAGTCCTCCCAAGCCCAGGGAGCCCGGGAGCAACGACGGGTAGGCTCAAGGGAAGGCCCCACCACGCCCTTTTGGGGGGCCTTGAATGGCAACTGATACAAAATAAGACACAATCTATTCTGCTGATTCACAATTATGGAGACTGTGTAAGTGTGTATTTTTTATTGATGTGCTCTAATAATGGTGCAGCAACAGTCGTTTTACCTCATTGACGTTTTACAGCAATATTTGGCAGGGTAATTTTTAGTCTACCTTTTTGATGGAGGACCAGCCCTTTAAAAACTCACCTTGGGGCCCCCTCCCCCTATAACCAGTACAACAAATGCTCCAGTGTCCCAGAAAGGAGCAAGTGAGGTTACAGTGTAAAATGCTGAGTGTACTGGGCTGTTAGGGCGAAGCTCATTGTACACCAAAGGGAAGGGCAAACTTATTTTAAAATAGTCAACAAAGCAGACACCAAAGTTGCTGGGGGCGAGGCGGGGTGGGTGCGGATATTTGTTTAAGGGAATTAAGGCCGTGAGTGGTGGGCAGTTGTCACCACACTGGGAGGGGAGGAAGAGCTGGGGATTTCGGTTCGCCAGGGCTGGGCCGAGTGAGCCATTGCAACATAAAACACTTTGCAAAAGCCCAAGGTCTGAAGCCTGTGGGTAGGGGTAGGGGTAGGGGTGGGGTGAGAAGGCCCTAGGGCCCAAGACTCCCCCACCTCCAACTCCCAGGCTCACACCCCAGCTCCTGGCCTCCACCCCAGTCTGTCTCCCCAAGCATTTTTGGCACTTCTCCGGAGGGATTTTGCAAAGGTCAAGGTTCCACCTGAGCCTCCACTTTTTGGGAAGGGGAAGAGACCACTGGGGTATCCTCTCTGCCGCCGATTTTGAGGGAGATGAACTCTGGAGCAGGTTGCAGGGTGTTCTGTTAGGGCACTGGGCGGCTTCTTTGAGGTGGGGGAGGGTAACAAAGCAGTGGCCCGGTTTCCTTTCCCCTTAGAAACCGCAGGGGTGGTGGTCCGGGTTCTTGTCCCCTCCTGGCAGTAAGAGAAAGGTTGGGTTTGGGACTGGGGCTGGGGTGGGCTTGCGTTTCCTTCTGCCCCCGTGGAGGCCACGGGGAAGGGACAGGGTGCGGAGCTAGTAAGGAGAGGCCCGGGTTCTCCTCACCCATTCCCCCTCCGTGGTGTGGAGGGGAGAACTGGGGTGAGGGACAGTGTAGCATCGCAGGTCCCCCACTGTGGGGTAGGGAAGGACTGGGACACGGGTCTTCCCTAGATGCCGTGGGGGAGGGTCTGTGTTGGGGCGCGGACTCTCACCCCCTTCGCCGTGGGGGAAGGGCAGGCCTGGTGTCCTTACCCTCTTTGGAGGAGGGGCTGGCTTGGGACGCGGCCCCCCAGGGCGTGGGGGAGGGACGGGGGGACGCGGGCTCCCCTCCCCCGATCGTGGGGGAGGGTGCGGGCTGGGGGCCGTGGGGGAAGGGCGGGCCTGGGCGGCGAAGGCGGCCCCGCTGGCAGTCCTCCCGGCCGGGGTCGGCGCGCTGGCGGCCGCTCCCCCCGGAGGTCACTGCCCGTGCCGGTCCCTCCCGCCGTCCCGCCCTCTCCCGCCGCCGCCGCCGCCGCCGCCGCCGCCGCTCCCGCCCCAGCCCCCCCTCCGCACTCGGGAGCGAGGAGCCGCCAGCGCCCCCGCCCCGCCGCCGCCGCCGCAGCGCCCTCGGCCGCCATTCGGCACCCGAAACTTTCCAGTGCCCGCGCCTCTCGGGGACTCGGAGGCGGCGGGGCGGGGGCGGCCCGGGGGCGGCACGCGGCTGCTCCGGGCGCCGGGCCCTCCTCGGCCGTGGCACGGCCCGGGCTCGGCGACGGCCGGCCGGAGGAAAGCTCGGAGTGGCGGCGCCGCCACAAGTTGCGCTGCTCGTGGCGAGGTGAGTGCGCGGGGCTTGGCCGGCCGGGCGGGGTGGGCGCAAACTTCTACGGCGCGGGGGCCGGCGATTCCCTCCCCGCTCGCGGGCAGGCCGGCGGCCGGGAGCGCCAGCACGCTCCGCCCGCCTCCGGGGCTCTGGAGGGGCAGGTCCCCAACTGTCCCCGGGGCTCGGGCTGGGGTGCGGCGCGCTCCCTGCAGGCTGAACAATACCCCGATGTGGCCGCACCCCAAAGTGCCGGCGAGTCGGGGACGAGCGGCGGCTAGGGGGCTCCTTTGTTTTGGGGAGGGGGAGGCGGGCGGTAAGTTTGGGGAAGCGCTCGACTTGTCCCCCGATGCCCCTTTGTCTGCGGATCCTGGGGCTGGCTGCGCGAACCTGCGCTGCCGCGGGATCCCCGTGGGGGAGGGGAGCCCCATTCATCCCTGGGCGCGGGCCGGCCCGCCCGGGACCGGGTGGAAGCGCGGCGGCGCGCAGCTCAGTGAGTGGCGGGCGAGGCGGCGTGGGCCGCGGCGGCTCAGTTTCCGAGGCGCAGAAACTGTCAAGGAAGTCGGGAGTCCCCCGGCCGGAGCGAGGGGAGCAGGCTGAGGGCGACTAAGGCGGGTGGGAGGAGCCCTTGGCCAGGCAGGGGCTGCAGAGCGTGGCCTGGGGAGGCTGCAGACCTGTTGCTCCCAGGCTCGCAGGAGGGTTGCCCCCTAGATCCGTGTCCCAGGCCCTGCTCCTCAGGGGGACCTTCCCAACCCGGGTCGGTGCTCAGAACGGGGTGGGGGCGCGCCTGCGGGAGTCGCAGGACGCTGGAGCTGTGACAGTTGGGGGTCGCTAGAGGCCCGCCGGCGCTGGGATAGGGCCTGGACTTCACGTGTGTCGCCCGTGCGCGGTCAGGCCCGGCCCGGGCTCTCTCATTGCCCGGCCTCGCATTCTCCAAGGCAGCGGCACTGGAAATTTCACGAAGTTGTTAAAGTCGGAGGTTTTTTTTTTTTCCCCTGTTGGTGATGTTGTAGAGCAGAACCCCAAAAGAAACAAAAAACCCACCCCCATTCCATATGCAACTGCTTCTGCTTTGCGTTGTCACATGTGGCTTGACCTGACTTCTGGATGTTTTTCTGACGCGCCTCCCGAGCCCCTGGGTTAACCTGGAAGGGAAGGGGCGGGACTGCAGTCTGGGAGGGGGAGGGGAGCGCCCCGCGAAGGTCCTGAATGGTGGCCTCGGGGTAGCAACTGGTCCTTGAAAATTTTATGAAAAGTTTGCAGTCAGTCATTCCTAGAAAAGACGCGTTGGGGGCGGAGGAATGTTGATTGTGGAACAATTGAGACGTGAAGATGACGCTCGTATTTTAAAGGATGGTAATACCTCAAATGTACTGCTGATTTTTGTAGAAAAGCACCCATCTAGGTAACTAATCCAGGACTAAAAGCTGAAGTTCATCACTTGACCCACTTATTAAAATAGCCCCTTAAGGGTATTCCAGACCTTAAGTGAACACACACCTGTGGGACAAAAATGGAGACTGTGTTTTATTTGTTGGTGGGCACAGCAGGGTGTGTGTCACTGGAGCTCCTGAGGTTGGCTTTTATCCAAGAGCTTGGTCAGTCCCGGAATTGTCAGCACCCCCATTTAAATTTCACAGGATCATCCTTAAATCTCCCAGACCTCACCCCTCCTGAAAGTTTGGGTGTTCTAATTGAGAGCGGGGTGTCCTAGTTGGTCTCGAATCTCACCTTTAACTGTGGGAAGCTTCAGTTTTCTTAT
The DNA here is from genome assembly GCF_048773025.1 of Camelus bactrianus. NCBI lineage: Eukaryota > Metazoa > Chordata > Mammalia > Artiodactyla > Camelidae > Camelus > Camelus bactrianus. The sequence goes on from NC_133575.1 coordinate 5,945,078, forward strand.
GTGTGTGATGGCATCAAGGTCTGCCTGGGTGGGCTGTTAGGAGGGTTTCCGTGCTAGCCAGCAAAAAGGGGAATAGAGCCCCTGAGTCCAACTCCTGGGACACTTAATGCTTGGCTAGAAAAGCAGCCTTTGTCCCCATTTGGCCTGAACTAGTGAAAGGCCCACCCTGTTCTGCTCTACTGTTGACCTTGAAGTCCTGCAACTTTTCTGAGTCATTTTCCTATATGTGTAAAAATAAAAAAGAGGAACTGAAATCGTGATACTCACTGGGTGGTGCAAGGACAGAAAGCAGAAATGTATGTATAAGTTTTTTGAAAATTATGGAGCCTGTAAATTGAATTTGTTGCTATCGTGCAAATAGAATAATTGTCCATACATTACTTGAGTGCCGTGCAGTGAGGATTTTACAGGCACTTAACGCCCTGTGTGCAGCAGTTACTTCCGTTCTGCTGCAGAGGACACTGACTTGCTAATATATGATATAGGGAGGACTGTCTAATCCCAAAGCCCCTCTTAAGCTTGGTGTTATTTTGCCTTCCTGTCTACAAAGTGTGAATTTTCCCATTTGGAGACAAGGTCATTAAATTACACACACACACAAACTGTCTCTCTTCCCCACTCCCCGCCCTCCAACTCCAGAATCTGCATTGAAATCTGCATGTACATTTAGACAAATCTCAACAGAAATCATGAAACATCCACCACAGCAGAGGGATTGTTTCCGACTGTAGCTCAGTTGTCCAGTAGGTAACCACAAGCCACATGTGCATATTTAGATTCAAGTTAATATAAATTCAGTAACAATTCTGTTGTTACTGAAATTACCTATTCTGTTCTTTCTGTGCTCTACCCATAATTCACATACTCAATAGTTGATTGTAGCTCATGGCTACCATCTTGGACAGCGGAGAACTTGCAGAAAGTACTAAGGAGGGTGATACTCTGTAGTAACTGCAAGGATTGATAAAGAAAACAGTAAAGAGAGTTAGTCTGCTTTTTGTGGGGAAAGGGGAGAGGCTATAAGAGTTTTAAATATTTTACAGGTAGATCTTTGAAGGAAAGACCCATTTCAGCCAGCAGTTTAGGAAAGTGATTTCAGTCAATTTCAGTGAGATTGACGACTGTGGTTTTATATTCACGTGGTTTGGATCACTTTTGAATGAGAAAACCAGAAGTCAACCCAGAGTCTTACGCAGTGTTTAACCTTGGACATAGGCATTTAGTGTCTCTGTGCCTTAGTTTTCCATCTGAAAAATGGTGTAGCCAGTCCCCACGTTGCCTGCCTGAATGTGTTGCAGTGAACATACCTTGGGATGGTGGGGAGCCCAAGGTCTTGCCATCAGTGAGGCTCCATGTGCATAATTGAGATGTAGGCCGTGTGTAAACCCCTGCTATGGGCAACGTAGGTTCTCTCCCCATCAAGTTTATGTCCTCAGTATTAAGGTTTAATCTCTTGAGATTGAACTCCTCTAATTAAAAGGCTGATAAGAAATCCTTCCAATAAAGTGAGACTTCACAATAGTCAAAGTATTTTTTAAAAAGGAGCTAGGTGCTAGCCATTTCTGGTACACCGGTCCCTGAGTCAGGATGTTATTTTTATTACTTCGTTGAGGTGTTCTTTGCATAGTCTTCTGTATTTTTTATAGCAACAGAATAGAAATTTTATTTGTAAATGAGGATGGGTAAAAACCTGACTTCGCGCCTGTCAGAGAGCTGACTTCCAGATCCCTTCTGCCCCTCGTCCTCACTCCTGGTCTCTCTCAGGACTGCTGTTACCTGTCGGCCTTTGGGACACCTGCCCTAGTCACGATTCTCTTACAGAGGTGGGAAATGGGTCCCTGCAGAGGGAGGCCAGGCCCAGAAAAGTCATCTCCCATGGGTCCTGAGCGGCAGGAAGTCACATCCTCTCTCAGATACCTGTAGGGGAGGAGGAGGACCCCTTACCCCGATCCTGTGGCAGCCCCCTCTCCCAGCTTTGTGCCTGGGTCAGAGTCTGGGGCTCCACGCACATGGCATTTCCAGGGCTCCACCACAAGCATTCTTGTTCTGCCCGATGATGCCCCGAGACTGTCCTAGGCATGGTGTCCCCATACCTTGCATTTGCCCCCTTTTTCTCCCTAAAAAAAAAGTAACATCCAATAAGTTGTTAATCTTTCATCACCCAAGACATTTAAAAAATAGTTTCAATCAGGAAGTAAGACTAAAGTCATTTTGTAAACATTTTTTTTAAGTAGGAAAGATAAACTTTTTTTTCCCGTAACTATTTTTAGCGTGACGAAAGTAACTGGCCCTTTGAGTGGAGGCTGGATGTGAACCCTCTCCTTGGGTCTTGCCCTCCTTGGCCCTTCCGCTCCATCCTTTCTGTGAGGCTCGGCCTACCAAATGGATGACCCTGGCCACATTGTCAGAACGAGGCCCAACAAAACCAAAATAAAAGCTGGATGTGGGAAGAGACAAACAGAGTCAACATGTTTATAAAGGGAATGAGAGCCTGCTCTGAGGAAATGAGTTTAAAACCTCAAGGGGAAAATACAGTCATTAAGGAATTTGTTTCCTGGGTGTCTTACTGACCAGGGAGCCAGGAACTTGACGGAAGGTGGTTGTGTCCACCCAGTGGCAGCCTCCTGCGAAGCCGTTCTGTGTATCATCACCGCGATCAAATATTTATTGCGAATCCACTGCCTGACTGAAGACTGCAGATGTGACCTGAAAACCATTGGAAAATTAAATTGGAGCCAGTTTAAACTTGAAAACAGAGGAGAGAATATTTTTATCTTACAAAGGAAGTCTGGTACCATTTTCATGGCTTGGCTTGTTCGTGGCAGATGGGAGCAGAGAGGTGGAGATGGAGCATGACATGCAGGGTCAAGAGAAAGGGAAGTGTTCAGAGACGGGGGTAGGAAAGGCAGTTGTTTATTGAAACCGTATTTTCACCACTGAATGCTAGAATCTTGGAGTTGACTCATGGTTCTCAGGCCAGTTTTGCCCCCTGCTGTCTAGGGGCATTTGGCAATGTCTGGAGACATTTGTGGTTGTCACAAGTCGGGGGAGGGGGATGGTGGGGTTCCTGGCATCTGATGGGTCCATGGATGCTGCTTAAACATCCCATGGTGCACAGGACAGCCCCCACCCCAAATGCCGGTGGTGCAAAGGTGGAGACACCAAACCTGAAGTGTACCATCAACTCTACAGTCCAGTTTGGAGCGAGGTCCACGGGCAGGTGGATGGCAAGGAAAGATACATACCCAGTTCTGTGGTTCTTAGGGCTCCTCCCCCCCTTCCCTGGGAGGCTAATTTGGGATACCTTAGGCAGTAAGTGACGACATAGGCACTCACAGGAGAAGGGAAAGGAGGAGGTGGGAAGTGCATGGGCTTTGAGGAACACAGACTAACAGGGGCAGCACTGCTGGAGGTGTTGGGGGAGGGGCGGCTGCTAGTTGCTGAAGCTCTTCCTCAACCCAAGTATGTTAGAGAACCATGCTCCCCCTCCCGGTACCAGTACCCCTGCTTCTGCTTCTTCCTGTTGGTGTTGCTGACGTCATTGCAGATTTAGCCGGTCTCACTTTGGGTCAGTTTCTTGGGACTTGGGTATTTATCAGGAGAAAACCCAGCCCGTCTGATGTTTTCGGACCTTTTCTGTGCCCAGCGAGATGTTGGTTACCCTGGATTGGGGGAGACTCCAACACCATGCAGGGTGCTCAGGAGGGCGAGGGCAAATCAGTGTGTAGGGTGTTTGCTTCTTGCAGGACTCTTGGGTGCTGCTTAGGTCTCGGTCCCTTCCTACGACTGTGAACGGCTGGCGGCAGCTGGGCACGAAGCTGCATTTTCCTGGTCGGGGCCCTCTTCCAAGGATTGGCCCCTTTGGCACCCAAATCTGGTCCTCCTGAGCCCCCTGTTGCGTGACCACCCCGCCAAGCCCAGCCTGGGCAGGGGCCTCTTGGGCTCCTGGTGGTCAGGGGGCAGTTGACACGGCTGTGTCAACTTGGCAGCCAGCCCACCATGCACTGACTGCGTCTTTGGACAAATCAGTTACCTTCTCAGGTGTTAGTTTTCTCACTGAGAGAGCAAAGGAAACGTATTTATTTCTCAGGCTTACTGTGTTAGAGGAGAGAGGATTAGTATCATGCTTGGAGCCCTGCGTGCTTATGTTTTCCTCTACTCTGAAGGTGGGAATTTGGTGTGGAAATATACACAGATAATAGTAATATATCTTTATCAGTTAGGGGGGTCTCCAGCAATCGCTTGCTTGCCTTATCTTTTTTCCCCTTAAGTTAAATTTCAGGGCTGGCATACATGCACACAGACGCTTTATGCATGTATGTATGTGTATATAGTATATATAACGTGTATATATAGAGAGACTCTCTGTTTTCTGAATTACTGTACATAAATTATGAATTAAGCACGTGCTTAAATGTCTATAACCACCACCAGTACGCAGGATAGAGGACAGCTGGATTCCATTACCCCAGAGGTGTCCATGGTGCTCCCTCTCCCCGAGCCCCCAGCCCCCAACCCGGGCGCCTGCTTCCTGGTCTTGGTAATCACATTTTATCTCAGGATGAGGTGCCTCATGGAGAATCCCTCCACCCTTTCAGCACCTCCCTTGACACATGAGTTTTATACTTCAGCACAGTTGGCCCAGTGTGCTTTCCTCAGAATGATTTTGCGCCGTGGATATTATCAAAAGCAAGGAAAAAGCAAACATATAGCTTCTTACTGTTTGTTTGAAGCCACAGTGAGAAAATACCAGGTGTCTTGCTGGAGCTGCCTAAGTCTTGCTCTTCTTCAATGCTGGTTCATTCTTGCTGTCTAATTAGTTGAGATGAGGCATTTTGGGGTGCACTTTCAGAGATGGTTTCTGTTACTATGGAAAGACATTTAAAATGTAAAATACTGCAGTAGGTTGAAGTTGTCTTTAGTTTCAAAAACAGGACACACAAGAGGCGAGGTTTTCTCTGTAGGGTAATAATGTGACCGTAAAGCAGGGTGAAAATATCCTGTTGTGTTTGCCACATTAGTTTGTTCTAGAAATAAAACAAATTCTGGTATCTGTATTTCTGTGTGGTTGTTAACTTACATTTTACCTTGGGTCGTAATTTCACTATTTGCAATCTAATAAGAAATGGCACGTTTTTTGGAGAATCCCTGATGTGGCATTTTGGCCACTTACCTCCTGCCTTGGGTGTTCTGTCGGCGCGTGTAAACTTGTCGGACCTGTGTGTGTCCTCACACGTAGAGTCAAAGGCTTCATGAGCTGATCTTGAGGCCTCCCATGCTTCTCGTGTGTGGATTTTAATCATGTAAAGGGACACTACTGAAATGTTGGGTAGGCTTTTTTTTTTTTTTTAAGACTTTTGTAGGTTAAGAAATTCAGTGGTTTTATATTAACTGAAAGTTTGGGTAAACTATGTCCCGTGCTTTGACTGTCGTTTACCCATGATTAAAATAAGCAATATTCTACTTAACATTGGTAAGTCAGTTGCATATTTTACTTAAAAAAAAAACAAAAACCCAGCAATTCAGAAGACACTTTGGGCTGTTGAGTGCCTCCGAGTAATTCTTATGATTGTTGTGGTTTCCCAGTCTCAGGAGACCCTGTAAAATAAGCACAAACAATGCTCATGGCAAAATTCACAGTGTTTATTCTTCAAGAGAGTGTCTGCCTTGAATTCCTGTCTATTTTTCCTAGCATGGTAGATGTAGCTGGAATGCTTAAAAGAAAACATGAGTGTTCTCTGCTTACTTCTCTTGAGCCTGGAACTCAGAATGTGACCCCAGATAGCCAGCCCTGAGCACTTTCCTTTCTGGAACACTTGCCGCTAACTCCCAGGTGGAATACAGAGGCTGGGGAGTTGAGGGCCGCCACTACCCCTCCCCCCTCCCCTCCAGGCTGATCAGCTTACCTCTTGCCAGGATATTGAACAGTTGACTCACGCCTCCTGAGATCTGGACCCCCAAATGCATCCATGTTGCAGTGAGGCTAGAGGGACACTGTCCCCCTTGTTGGATGGCTTGATGCGTAACTATTAGAGACTTGCCTGTTGCCATCCGGCTGTAGAGTCTGTGAACATCCTGCATCCAGTTCTGCAAACATTTCTGCTTGTTTGAACTTCTTCATAGATGGAAATTTGGGTAAAAGAAGCATACTGTATGTGTTGCCATTTTAGTTCTTTGATCAGTAATAAATACTTTACTCTGGTAAGACCACATGAACCATGATTAAGAACTGGAGAAAGTCTGTGTGTGACTGAGCAGTGCTTTCTGTTTCTAGTGCTTTGCAGGTAATTCTTAGTCTTAGCCAAGGGTCCAGGTACCCTTGTTATCTTGACATCCGATTGAAGATGAGGAGTGAGAAAGGAGGGTGGAGGACAGTTATCCAATTCATGTGATGCAGAAATTTGTAGCACCACTGTGCAAACGTAATTCTCAGCATTTGCACAGTTCCACATGGTTGCCGAGTTTTAGTTTGTATTTCAGAAAGCAGCTGACCAGAGAATTGATGTCTCTACCATTTGGTTCATTTGGGAGACAGATTAAACTTGGGTCCCAGCCTTAGACTCTTTTTCCAACAGAATCTTATCAGGCATTTTAATCCTTGAAACTTGAATGCCAGCCCTGTGTAGGTAAAGACTCAAGTAAGTATTCACATTTATCAACTTAAAAACAACGGTTGCCAGTCCCTGACAGCCATAGGTCAGTCTTGGGAGACACGCTTTGGTTTAACTCCTAATTTGATTATGGAAAAATACCACATTAGGGTTGTATTTCTAAGATGGACGATGTTTCTATGCCAAGTTCAACCCTTTCCAAGGATCTATAGGGTAATTCTTCAAAAAGCCTAGCCAGGAGAATAGCGTTGGAGGGGTACCCAGCTCAGAAGGTGGTGAAAATAAGAATTAATGATCTCACGTGTCCAGTGCACGACAGAAATTATTGGAGACCTTATGAAAACAATGGGAGAGACCTGTGGATATGAGACTTGCCTGATAAATTTCATGGGACTCTGATAAATTTCACAGACCTCTGGACCTCTGAGTATGTTTGCTTGAAACCAAGAGTCTCCATGTTTAGCGGGGGCAGAGGGGGACAGAAATGCCTTGTTCCAGGCTTTAATTTTCAAAGTGGGCTTCCAAGTGGATTTCATGTCCTCTGGCAGGTGCACAGTGAGTTTTATTGGAGTGCAAGAAGAAACTTCAGTTGTCCATTTATTTTTTTTAAATTTAATAGTTACAAAACGTCTATTTGTGGTCTATGAAAAATGCATATAACATTAGGTGAGTGTTATCTATAGTTAATATATTACGTGAGTTGGGGTTAGTGCTTAAAACGTGTTCACCCAGAGGGATATGCAATGAAAAATAAAGCATTTAAAGATCCTGAAGAGGCCCCCAGAGGTGATGAGAGAGGTTGATAGTGAAGTCCTTGAATAAAGTGGGACACATATGTGTTCCCCTTTCCCTCTGTCTTCAGCTGCCATAGGGTGTGTGTGTGTGTGTGTGTGTGTGTGGACGTACACGTATATGTGTTAAATGACTGAGATCTGCCAGCTTAAAGATTGGACATTGCTCCAGGGGATGCAGTGTTAAGGATGTGATTTGGGGAGGAAAGAACATACAGTGACAGGGTACTGTGCATATTTTGGATCTACTGGATTTTGCATGTTTTTAAAGCTGAAAAAATATTTGTGTTTCAGAACCAGATGACAGTGTCTCGGTTGCAGGTGCACGAGGAACCTTTGGAACAATGCTGTGCTTTTTAAGCATTTCATGACGCCACAGTGTTTTCATAATCACTTAATTCTGTTTATAAATCAGCTGCTTTCATTGATGGATGCCCTCGGGGCTCCCAAGAAACCAGGCTTTTTGTTGAATAAGTGATTCAAACTTGAAAAGATGGTAGCATGAGATAGCGCTGGAACTAGGTTGTGAGAAAGTCCTTGGGTGCCTTCAGGCTGCCTGTTTATTTGTTGTTATTTCTTTTTCCAGGGACATATTTCATCCATCATGTTTGTTTTATTATTGTTATCATTTTTTTTTGCATTTCACGTTAGAGGCTTTTTAACAGAGAAAACTGTCGTTTTAGTTGATGCTATATTGCTGGTGTCACAGAGAGTCAATAAATACAAAAACTATATTCACGACTCAGGCCACATGGTGGGCTGTGGAGGTGAGAAATGGGACTCACCTCCGAGCTTAGGGTCTCAGGCTGAGCTCATTTGCTGAGAATGGATGAAGGTCTGGTTTTCATGAGACTAGACATCAACCGTAAGTAGCTCCGGGGTTACCCCACCAAGCCTGTTTGTTTAACTGGAAATGATGGATATTTTAGCTTCGGGTTTTGTGTATGATTTGGGGTGTCGCGTCCATTTTCCCCTTTGCGAATGCTGGGTGTGCAGTGCAGCTCGTGAACAGAGGGAGGCGGGGACAGGCACCCGGCACCCAGAAGCCTGCAGCTGACGTTCCTGGTCACGTCCTCGAACTGTCAGGGCGTCGGGTGCCATGCGTCGTCAGCGCTTGTCAGGACCCACGTCGACATTCATTTGTCCTTTGGTAAACTGATGTATTTATCTCCTGCTTGATAAAAAACAGATTGCTTCTCTTAATGGTAATATTCAGAAGGCACCTACTGCAAAGAGAGGAGAAACGGGAAGTAGAATTTCTAACATCTACGGTATGCACCTTTGTCTCTGCTCTCCAGGGATCCATACGTTTAAGCACATTTAGCTGTAATGGGAGTCTTTGGGAAGGTTCTGTATCTTGTTCAGGTCCTGACTTCATACTGCAAGCAGGTCAGCCGGACGCTAATGAATCACTGCCACTCTGGACAAGTCTTTTCCCGTCTTTGTGGTGGATGATTTGCTAATAATTCTTCATTGGATTATTGGTCAGCGAAATTACCCCAAGTACTGTTTCAGAGATGTATCAAGTACAGCCCTACCCTTAGACTCTTTGCAGAAGCGGGCACAGAAGTTAGTTTTATTTCCTAAACACATACCTGGTGTACTCACAATGTGCAGAGATGGGTGTATACTTTCTGGGAACTTAAGGGTAGGTGTATGGAGCAGGAAGGTAGGGGAACAGTAAGGCCAAACGGTAAAAGCCACTGAGACACTGAATCTATGAGGCTGCTAACCTTTAAGGGAAAATATAAAAACAAATGAGTTTGTAGCATTGTGAATTATCCTTTGCGTAATTTCTATCGAGGAAAGCAACTCCTTCCCTTTGGGAAGACTGGGTTGTTCAAATTAGCTGTCTTCATTTTTTCCACAGAAATAAAAATCAGTTGTAGTTTAAGTAATTGTATGTGAAGCTTTATAATTGGAAATTTGAAGTTAGCAAAATTATATAACCCTAGTTAATTACATTAGTATACTTGAACTGAATGCAGTAAGATTTCCTCATGGAGGCATTTCCTTTTTCTCTCAGTCAGTACAGCCAATAGTTGGAAAGTTTCCAGTTCCATTTTGTAATTTTTTGATTGTCCTGGACATATTTTCAGAGAAGCTAGTTGAAAACAGAGACTGTGTGTTTTCACTTTTCCCCAGTTCATGTTTAAACATAAAACACAGAGATTAGGCTGTCCTTTGTAAATTTTAATTTTCTCAGTCCCTGGCACAATAGAGGGGTATTTTAGGGGTCCCACTTTTCTGCATAGTGTTTGCTTTAAGGGAAGTTTGGGCTTGGTTCATAGTTTGCTATGCTATCTAAAAGTAAATGTTCAACCTTCTTGAATTTCCTGTCGTGTTTGCTTTTCCATTGAATGTTCTGTATTTGGACAGCGTGTATTTTTCTGTGTGAGTTTCTGGCAGCACAGATGTTCATCCAAGTGGAATTTCTCTCCATGTTGATCAGCTGGTAGCGTTTGGCCATCTATAGCTCGTATAGCGTGTTGAATTGAGTTGGGCACATTGTCGGTTTGGGTTGGGCTGTCATTCCTTCTGCAAGCTATGTGAGACTTTGTGTTGTCTGGGTTTGCCATAGATGATTGCTTTGCCTTTGGATTGCTGTAGATGGCTGCTTGTGGTGATTAATTTAACATGGAACTCTAAATCCCTTTAAGATCAAGTTGATTTTTGGAGGTATAGATTACATATCATAAAAATCACCCATTTTAAATGCCATTTGCAGCAACATGGATGGACCTGGAGTTTGTCATTCTAAGTGAAGTAAGTCATAAAGAGAAAGAAAAATACCATATTATAATCATGTATACATGGAATCTAAAAAAAAGGACACAAATGAACTTATTTACAAAACAGAAACAGACTCACAGACATAGAGAACAAACTTATGAATACCAGAGGGTAGAGGCAGTGGGAAGGGGTAAATTGGGAAGTCAAAATTTGCACCTCTTGGGGAGTGATGGAAATGTTAGCTATCTTGATTGTGGTGGTGGTTTCATGGGTGTATACATTATCAAAATTCATCAAAGTGTACATCTAAAATATGTGTGGTTTACTGTAAAGGAACCACACCACAGTGAAGGTGTTGAAATAATCACCCATTTTAAGTGTGCAATTCAGTGATTTTTGGTAAATTTACTGAGTAGTGCAGTCATCATCATCATTATCATCCGACTTTTGAACCTTTTCATTCTTCCTCATAAGATCAGTCATGTTCACTTGCCATCAATTCCTACACCCAGCTCCCAGCTGCAGGCAGCTCCTAAGCTCCTTTCTGTCTGTCAATTTCTTTTTTTACTTTAACTTTATATATATATATATTTTTTTATTGTAGTAGAGTCAGTTTACAATGCTGTGTCAATTTCTGGTGTACAGCATAATAGTTCAGTCATACGTGAACATACATATATTCGTTTTTATATTCTTTTCCACTGTAAGTTACAAGATACTGAATATAGTTCCCTGTGGTATAGAGTATGAATTTGTTGTTTATCTATTATAGATATATATTAGTATCTGCAAATCTCGACCTCCCAATTTATCCCTTCCTACCCCCTTCTCCCACTGGTAACCATAAGTTTGTTTTCTATGTCTGTGAGTCTGTTTCTGTTTTGTAAATAAATTTGTCTTCTTTTTTAGAGTCCACATATAAGTGATGTCATATGGTATTTTTCTTTCTCTTTCTGACTGACTTCATTTAGAATGATGATCTCCAGATCCATCCATGTTGCTGCAAGTGGCATTATTTTATTATTTTTTATGGCTTAGTAGTATTCCATTGTATAAATACACCAGTTTCTTTATCCAGTCATCTGTTGATGGACATTTAGGTTGTTTCATGCCTTGGCTATTGTAAATAGTGCTGCTATAACCATTGGGGTGTATGTATCTTTTCAAATTAGAGTTACCTCCCTCTGGATATATGCCCAGGAGTGGGACTCTGTAGATTTCTCTTTGCTCAGAACAAGTCTCTGAGTGTGGTGAGCTTGCCACATGGTGAGAGCCTACTTAGGAACCTTCCCCGACCTCTGCCCAGAGACAGGTTGGAGGGGAGGAAGGTGTGGGTAATAGACATCGATCCTCAGTTTCCCCATAAGATCAGGATCGTGATGGATTGGTTGCCAGCACTCACCATGGAACCATCAGCGTGGAACTGTGTGGGAAGAAATTAGCTCAGAATCTGGAGGAGCTCCTCGCACGTACAGGGTCATGTTAACAGTGGGGAATTGTGCGTGAAGGGCCGCACTGGGCAGGCGAGGCGTCTGGGGAAGGGGCTGCCCCTGCAGGGCTGGGTCAGTGCCTGGACAACCCAGGATGCAACCACAGGGTGGTCATCCCTTTGTGCCCCCACTGTCTTTCATCTCAGAATCCCCTCCTCGTTTCTTTCATGGCACTGAGTTAGGCTTTGACCGGAGTTCCGTCTTGGTTGGGATATACCTTAGCCCAGTGGTCCTCCACCAGCGTCAGTTTTGCTCCCAGGGGACCCTGGACAATGTCTGGAGACCTTTCTGGTTGTCACAGATGGGGAGGGGTGCCGTGGCATCTAGTGGGTAGACACCAGGCGTGCTGCCAAACGCCCTGTAAGGCAGAGGATGGAGCCCGCATGCCAACAAAGAATTCCCCCGCCCAACAGGTCAGTAGTGCTGAGGGCAGGGACCCTGCCTTAGTAGCTTTGATTCTGGTGATAGTTTTAAATGAGCTACTTAGATTTCAATGAAGACTTGGTAAAGCTGAAGAAGTAAGAACCCCATTAGACTTAAAAAAGAAGTTCAGATATCTTTCTGTCTTGTCATACATTCCAGGGAAATAGGGAGTTTTCTAAAGCAAAGGATAAGCAAGATTTTTGGATGCAACTTTAGAGGGAAAAGAAATTCCAGTAGAAGTATTCATGTACAAATAAACAGCGAAATGACAATGTAGGTAGAAGTATGTGGGGCCACCCCTTGGCTTTGACCTGGGAATCACATTTCATCCTTATCTGGTCCCCCAAGAACTGAGAAAGGAGAGAGAAGGATGCTGACCCAGAATAAAGACTCTTAAAAACTCTGAGTGTCTGTAATGGGAGGGGCTGCTTCCTGCACTCACCTTGTCATGGAAAGTGTTTCTAGACTGGCTGAGGGGTAGCAGGTGGGGGTGGCTGCTGGGAGCCTAACGCTTTAGTGCATCTGCTTAGGGGCCCCTTGGTTTTGGTTTCTGTTGGTTTCTGTAGGGTTTTCAGTTGCTCCCCTGAATGTACACAGTGTGATGATAGCTGGTCCTCTGCCAGCACCCAGGGCTACACTCTTCCCTCTAACCTGCTTCATTGTTTTCTTGGACTGATCAGCCTTTGAGTCCCTCCAGACGTTCAGGCCCCCTGCCTGGGCCCCAGCCTGCACACCAGCCTGTCTTCACTGTGCCTGTGGGACGGGAGCCGCCCCTCCTCCCTGCAGCCCTGGTTTGTACGCTGCTGGTCGGGGGTGGGGGTGGGGCTCTTTCTCCCCACACTCCCTGCAGCCTGCTTTGCCTCCATGCCTTCCAAAGGGCAAGACCTCTCTGAGCAGATCCTGTTCCTTGATTCTTTTGTTTCTTTTGCCTGTCCTGAGCTCATGCCATTTTCCAGGGTGTTACATAATGGCACGCCAGTCTCCCTGACTTCAAGCAATGAGTTGTAACTTCCTCCTCCCTCGCAGAATAACCAATATTAACAGCCCTTGGTGTGACATCATAGATTCTGTTTCTGGCATGTTCTGCTGTCCACGTACAACTGTGTAGCCTTGTGTTGTTATCTAAATGGGATCATATTACACTTGCTTGGCTTCATCTGCTTCATTTCTTTTTACAACATTATTAAGGTACAATGTAAGTACGGTAAACCCAGCACGTAGAAAGTGTGCACTTTAGTCAGTTTTCTCATACATTTTCTGTCTCGATTGTGGTGCTGGTTTCACAGACACGTGCATTTCAAGATAACGCGTATTTCCATCGCTTCCAAATTTCCACGTGTCTTTCTGTCATCTCTCTCTGCCTCCCTCCACCCGCCACCAGGCAACCATTGATCCGCTTTCTATTACTAGGTAGGTTCTTTTGCATGTCCTAGAATTTTGTATCAGTGAAGTCGCACAATACATAGTCATTATTTTCCCTGTTTTCTTCCACTCTGCCTAATGATTCGGGGCGTCATCCATGTGGTGTCCTGTGTCACTAATTCACTCGTTTTCACACCTGGGTAGGATTCCACTAGATACGGACGCAAAACCGTGGTTGGACATTTGGGTTGTTCCCCTTTTTTTGGTTATTATGAAAAATGCTGCTGTAAATATTTTGTGTGGCCCTACCAGTGGTTCTCACCCTTCATCATGCACCAGAGGCCTGTGGTGAAAATGCAGATCGCCAGGCCACATCCCCAGAATTTCTAGTCAGTAAATCTGGGCAGGGCCCAAGACCCTGCATTTGCAGCAAGTTCCCAGCTGATGCCAAAGATGCTGGTCTGCACTCTGCCTGAGAGGTCTTTCTAGATTATGACTGCTACTCCTTTCTTAACTTCTTCCAGATTACTTCTCTCCCAGACGGTTCTTTGTCTTGTGATGTTGCTCGTGGTGTTAATCACACAGCTTCCCATTTTTGTGTGGTTGAGTGTGTACGTCTTTCCTTCCGGCATCCTCATATCAAGGGGCAATTACCAGGAATAGCTCAGGGTGGGGGGTGGGGTGGGCACGCCTCTGTCACCCCACACCTGGCCATGCCACCCAGTTGGACTCTTGCGGGATCTGACTGGTGCCCACTTGGCTGCTGCAGCCTGCTGGGGTCACCTTCTGAGGAGAGGGTCCATGCCTGGTGAGGCGAGCCGGGGCCCAGGCCCTGTGCCGGGGGTCCCCGTGATGCTGTCCCCTGGAACCTTAGGGCTGCCTTTCCTTTCACAGGGAATAACCTCCACCTCACCACTCCCACCAGAAGCGGCCAGTCCCAAGACAGTAAACGTGTTTTGTTTCCAGTATGCTTTTCAGGAGTCTAGTCTGATTTGGCGAACTTGGAGCTGACGGAAGTTATCAGTAGATGTTCTCCGCCAGAGCCAGTGCGTTCGTTACAATTATTTTTTCATTTTTGAGGAGACATACTTTTATTTTAAAGCGGTGCTTTAAATTACTGAGGACTAGTCTTTTTGCAAAAACATCTTCCTAAATCTGATCACGAACCCCAAGTCTTCCCACTTTGCTCCTGAATCCATTCCACAAACCACCTTGGGTCACAGTCCACTACTGACCTGTGCTCCTGCGTTTCAGAATCTGTACTCTGGAGGGGGACTGGGGTGCAGGATTCCAGGCTCCTTAAGTCAGCTCATCTCCGCAGGATGATTACGTGTTTTAAAGTTTGCACTGACTTGTAATTGTTGGCTAATATCCCAGTTGTTTCTTCCTCTCCTTCTCTTCTGTTACATCTTGTCAAGATGTAACTTACATCCCATGCAACTCACTTGTCCAAAGTGTATAATTCAGTACTTTTCCTGCTATGTTCACAAAGTTGTGCAGCCATCATCACTGATTCTACAGCCTTGTCATCACCCCCAAAAGCAACCCGTTACCCATTAAGCCATGACTGCCCCTTCCCCTGGTGACCACTGATGTACTTTCTTTGTCTCTGGACATTTCCTGTAAGTGGATCTCACGATACATGGCCTTGGCCGCCCAGCTCCTTTCCCTCAGCATCCCGGCTTTGAGGTTCTTCCATGTCGTAGTGTGTGCTATCCCAGTTTCTGGGTAAACGTTTTGTGGAGCCTCTGGGTAAATCATGGAGGGCTTGGGGCTGGGGGTGGGGACTCAAGGTGGGAGAATGTTCCAAGATGGGTGAACCAGAACTGCCCTTCTTGGATTATGTTGAGATGGAAAATGGTTCATGAATTGAGCAATGTTTCCAATGAACGCTTTCCAGTTCAGCTTCCAGTTGGGCGTAAACTGTCGTCTTCCTTCTCTTTCTCTTTGGTTCTTCCATCTTCTCTCCTAAAGAGCGACATAGGAAAAAACAGTTCTGGTCAATTAAAGCCGCACCCGCTGACCCACTTTGTGCTGCATTTTTGCTTGGGGTTTAGAGGGTCCTGTCTTGGGTGAGACACAGGAAACCTGTATTTCCCAAGGGGGTGGTGGAAAGCAGCTTGCAGGTCGTGGGGCTCCAACCAGCCAGACTTCAGCTGCTTTCTGCAGCCTCCCAAAGCCACAATACCAGCTTAGACTGACACAGAATCGCTGAGTTGTTTACTTTTCTGAATTTACAAACCTTCTGCCTGTGTGGGGCCATCGTTACCATCCTGGGGTCAGGTGGGAGAATGTGGGGGCTGATTTTTGTCAAACTATCAATGGGTGCAACTTTCTGTGGTGTTTATGCCTCCAACAGACGGCTTATTGGGGAGGCTGAAGGGCGTGTGTGTTGTCCCAGTTGACCTTATAATTGATGATGTTGGTCTCCTATCATTCCTGGGACACATGACCCCAGACTCACAGCTCAACTTTATTATCTTACAGTTGTGGGGCTCAGAAGTCTGGGATGGGTCTCCCTGTGTCAGGAGGGCCGCCGTCTTCTCCAGAGGCCCTCGGGGAAAACCCATTCCTGGCTCTTTCCAGCTTCTGGAGGCCTCCTGCATGCCCTGGCTCCCGGCCCCTTCCTCCATCTGCGGAGCTAGCAGCGTCACCTCTCTGACCCTCCTCCTTGGTCATATCTCCCTCTGGCCACAGCCTGCAGAGATTACCTATGTTCAAGGGCTCCTGTGATGGCACGAGGCCTACCCATATACTGGATCATTTCCCACCTCAGGATCCTTAAGTTTCTCACATCTGCAAAGTCCTTTCTGCCACATAAGGAAACATGGTCACAGGGCCCAGAGATTAGGGCCTGGGCCCCTGTGGGGGCCGGTATTCTCCCTACTCCTTGTTTCCTTTGTTTCTGTCTCTTAATTTGTTCCTCTGAAGCCCACAAGGTCTGTATGTTTATGTAATATTGGCCATTTGTGCTCCTGGCATCCAGAGGTGGAGACCAGGGATGCTGCTGAGCACCCTGCAGTGCACAGTGCAGCCCCCACGAGGAATGGCCTGGCCTGGGTCCAGGTGTGCTGAGGCAGAAGAGCCCTGCGCAAACAGGCCGTCTGCAGGTGGCTCTCCTGCACTTGGCGTTTGAGGACCACGGCTCACAGGCCTGTCTCCACGGAGAAGGACAGTTGGCGACCCTTTCCCTGTAAACACACAAAAGCCAGCTGAGGAAAAGGGAGTCATTTACCATCTCACAGATAACTGCAGAGGCAGGTTAAAACCCAAGGGTCTTTTCTAGATCTCTGTGGTTTCTGTGACTTACTCTCATTTGCTTTGGACTGTATTAATTCTTTAAGTTTTATTAATTCTTTACTTACACACAACCTAATAAAGAGACCATTTATCTGGTGTTGAAAAATCTGTTTTTTATTAGGACATTTCCATTATGAGCTTAATATTTTTTTTCCTCCAGGTGGCCTTTTGCCAACTATTTCTGTCACACATGTGTTTTCTTTTTCCTCACCAGCAAGACTGCAAGTGCTCAATAGCAAAGATCATGCCTTAGATTTCCTTTCTGCTCCATGCCATAGCGAGCATTGGGTAATTACGGCTCAGTTGCTAATGGTATCCATTGCAATGTGCGTTGTGCTGTGTGGTTAAGGGTCATTTATCTAGTTTCCATGTACCAGCCTTTTATATCGTACTATAAATTCTCTTTGCTGTCTTTGGGGCTGATGGTTAGCGCGTTGATGCTCGGTTGCTATGTGGCGAAAAGAAAGCTTTGACCTCATCAGAGGAAGGGAGCTGTGTCACTGAGAGGCTGACAGCCTCATTCCTCCTCTACGCACGCGCCGTTTATTTTGGTGATTGAGATATTGGAGCTATGGAAAAAAAAAAATCAGGGTACATCACTTGCTGGCGGGACAACCAAAGTGCTGTGCGGTGAGCGAGTGAAAGCTTCTCTGTTCCCACCTTTATTGCGCACAGCAAGCAAGTAGAGTTTCTCTTAAAAACCTGTCTGGGGAAGCATTTGCTCTGGAGGATCCTGTGACACCTGGAATTTGCTCTCATCAGCTCAGCCAGGTACCACCTCTTGGGGCTGCTAGGAAGTTATAGAAATAACTTTTTTAGGAAAACCTTTTTTCTTTTCTTTTCTTTTCTTTTCTTTTTTTTCTTTTCTTTTCTTTTCTTTTCTTTTCTTTTCTTTTCTTTTCTTTTCTTCTCTTCTCTTCTCTTCTCTTCTCTTCTCTTCTCTTCTCTTCTCTTCTCTTCTCTTCTCTTCTCTTTTCTTCTCTTTTCTTTTCTTTGATTGTGCTATGTTTAATCAAAACGGTTTTCCTTGAATGTGTCTTTGGTGCAGTGGTTGTGAGAGCCAGGCTTTTGTTCTTCTCGATTCCCTGTGTGAGAAAAGAATTTACTGGCTTGCGGGAGGTAGGGAGAGGGTCAGGGCCCACAGAGGTGGTCCAGCTGTTCTTTTTTATTTTAATTTCATTTTTTAAAAAACTGAGATGTAATTGACATATAACACAGCATTAGTTTATGGTGTGTAGCATAGTTCTATGTAAACATTGTGAAATGATCCCAATAAGTTAACATCGCTCACCCCATGTAGTTACACTTTTTTTTTCCCTTGTGATGAGAAGTTTCAAGATTTACTGTCTTATTGACGTTCAAAGATATGCTGCAGCATTGTTAACTCTAGTCGCCGTGTGTTCCCTGGTATCCGCAGCACTTACTTATTTGCTTTCTGGCTGGAAGTTTACACCTTTGTCATTCTTCACCCGTGTCATCACCCCCTCCGGCCACCTCCAGCTGTCCTGTCTCTGGGGCATCATTTCTTTACCAACTTTTTGCCTGGCTTCTCACCTCCTTGGCTGTGAGGACACCAAGTTGGTGTGTCTGACGATGCAGATGACCTAGAAAGTCACACATAGTGAGAGAGGAGAGGGAAATAGAAATCTGTGAACTAAATTAGGGGGTGGGCGTGGCTTCCTTGCAAAACGAGAAAGGCCCTGAGCTGCCACATTTCCAGGTGCAAGTGTAGTAATTTCACATGTTGTGAGGCCACCGGTCTGGGTAGTTTTTCCAACTGTGCTTTTGTCTAAAACACAATCTACATTACATGAACCCACCTCTTGGAATTTAGCAGTTAGGAAACCCAAATCAGGTTTGGGGGAGGGAACCCCCACCTCGTCAGATGTGAACCCCCTCGAGGCACCTGGAGTGTCACCTGTGCTGAAGAAGTTACATGAAAGGCACTGAGGAGGACACGAACTTCTCTTTCTGCCTGGTGTGCCCATATCAAGGCGTTCCAGGCACGATTCCTGCCACGCAGTGGAGAAGGACCTGTGTTATCGTCACGTGTCGAGCTTGGAGTGAGTGAGGGCGAGTGCGAAGGGGAGAAAGGAATGGAATTATGAAGCCACTCGGAATGTAGGGAGCGTGTTGGAAGACGTGCTTTCGAGGACAAACAGTGAACTCCTGGCCGTGGGCTGGCTGTGTCATAGCCCATGCCTCAGACTGTGTGATGGAGGGACATCCCAGTGCTCATTTACTCCATCCTCCTTCCTATCAATGCCACGGGCCAGTGTCTCAACTCAACTTCCCGGAATACTCTAGGAACTCTCTATGTTCGGTGGAGGTGATATTTCTCTACTTGCTTCGCCGTGTTTTACGGACCTGGGAACTGGCGTCTCCAGATTCCTTGGAAGCCCGTGTCACTGATCAGTGGTGATTTGCCCTGATTTTCCCGCGAGCTCTCAGTTCTCACAGGGTACCTGCCCTTGTGGTCCATCTCTGAAACATGTGTAATGGGAAGTGAAGACTTTTAGAGATAAATGCATTCCCTTTTTTGGAAATTAGGGTAATCTGAGCCAGTACAAGTCAGTTCCTGACCTTATCCGTGATTTACTGGATTAAACCAAAGACCCATGTAATTTTTGTTGTTGTTGAATACCAAGCCTGATGTTTCCCTGGAAAGCACCCTTGAATAGGAGCAGAATTATTGAATTTTGGACCTAATGCTATCATTGACCACCCGTGTGACTCTGGCCTCAGGAGAACGGAATCATCCTTCTGTTTCTTCTGTCAGCCGATGGCGTGGGCCGCATGCTCTCCAGGGGTCGTTCTAGCATGTGAGGTGATTGATCCATTTTCAAGACTGCCCAGAGCCCCTGATTTGACTTACTGGAACTACTCTGTCACTCACAGTGGTGAGAATTGAATATGGCAAAACCCAGTGGCTGAAAAGCTGTCTTTAGAATCTTCTCTTGTCACCTTCTAGGGAACACTCTGTAATAATCATGTTCTCTGGAACGTTTAATGACTAAACTGCCTTGAATAGGAACCAGGAAAGGCCCGTCTTCCAGCAGATTCCATTCTGTAGGGTTGACTTAGAAGGAGGTCTGAGAGCATTTCCTGATTATCTAGCCAGGGGCATGTGACCTCATTAGTGGCCAGTTTGGACCCTGTTGGAGAAAATCAGGTTCAGACACTCAGTCTAAATAGAAGTAAGGAGTACGGTTACCTTTATCTCTCTCATCTTAGGTTTCTTTGGAAGATGCACAAGCTTGTACCATGGTGACAAGCATCACATATGAGAGGACTTTTTTTTTTTTCTTCCTGAAAAAATCTTTGGAGAATCAAGCCATAGACTATTCAGCGTAAAACCAAAAGAAAGAAACAAAAAGCAAAACCAACAAAAAAAACCCATAGTTAAATTTTTTGTATTATTAAAATATTTAGCTTGAGAATCTTCGTTGAAAATTGGTCATCTCTGGACAGTTTGTTTAAATAGACTTTGGTGCCTTTTAAGAAGATTCCTTCCTGGTTGCCATGTGTGGTCCTTTCAGAATGTAGGTGAGATCAGTTCTCTAGGAAAGCAGACGTGATAACCTGGCTCACTGTTAGGATGGCTTTTATCACAGAAGGACTTTCTACCTTCAGCCCTTGTTTTCTGCTTTGTTTGCTTTCTTGGAGAAGGTTTTTACACCTGTTATTAGGGGAGTTATAAAATAGGAAGAAAGAGTTCACACACCGTGTTTTATAACCAGCATTTGCTCCTTGCCCTGAGTGTTGCATTTTGGCCATCCGTTTCCCACTTCCCAAGCGGAGCCTGGACCCAGGGCTTCTCTAAGAGCTCCTGAGAGGGGCTGGAGGGCCAGTGGGACGGCCGAGGGGAAAGGTTTGTCTCTGCCTCCCTTCGTCTGCCGTTCGTTCTCTCTGGCTCCTGCCTTTCCATCTGGAGCTGCCCTTGGTGTTCATTGGAACCAGGCTTCACCTGCGCAGAAGGGCTGTGGGCAGAGGGGACGCGAGCAGAGTCAGAGAGCGTTGCCCTGTTGCCGAAGGTGTGGGATGGGAAAGGAGGGGGACGGGTGAGGTGAGCACGGGGTAGGGGGTGGCGATGGGGACGTGTCGTTCCGCATGGGGACTGTATGGGATAGGAAGACACAGGCTGGGTTTAGGGGTTTCTTTAGGTCAAGTGGAGACTCATGATGGTACATCTTTATCTAGCGTATGTATTCGGTTGATTTTCGGTATTTACGGTAAACATAAAGTTGCTGAGACTTACTGATGCTTTGCTTCTCAGGGAAATAAATACAGAGTTAAGTTCCTGGGAGCCCAGGTCACGACTTTTTCATCAGCCAATCACTGCTTAGCCTTGTTTTGTGTGTGTTTAAAGACACCGTATCTGTGTAGGTACTGTGGCTCCATCCACGTTCAACTTGCAGTCACAGCCTGGTAGCTCCTGCCTGAACCAGACTTCTCCAACACACGCCTCTCTCCCTGGGGCACAGCTCTGCCTTCTCGCGCATCATCGTGCTCAGGGCCATTCCAGGCGGGAACGTCACCAACGAAAGTGCAGAAATGTGAAAAACGGCGCCAGAAAGACCCCAGGAGGGACACTTGCTCACCGTCTGGGAGCTGAAACAGGAAGGCAGCGTGCAACCTCGTTCCGCCTCAGCTGGGAACGTGTGCACCGGTAACTCCAACCTTCCACTCCGAGTGAGGGTCCTTCAGTGACCATCAAGCCCCTCGGGTACTGCTTTTGGGGTTACAGATAGATATGGAATCCCCAAGTCATGAGGGCTGACTGTATGCGTGTGCACAGTGTGTGTCCCTGTGCATCAGACACACACACATATTTCAGTTTTCAGGGATTTTAACAACTGAATACAGGCAGCATTATCATAGTGGTGTCCGCCAGGCCCTCTGGAGATGGAGGGAGAGGGTCAAGTGTCTTAATGGGGGAAGAGAGCCTGTGAGAGAGACACGGGGGACAGGATGGAGTAAGGAAGGCCTCAATACCTCGAAGCGTGTTTGATGAAATTTGAGCTGGCCAACCCGGGAGCTGTGGACAGAGCTTGCCTGTTTGCTGGAGGGAGAGATGCCTTGCTCAGTCCCGGAGCTGCTGGCAAGAACAGCCACGGAGGAGGGGCAGGTGTGTTCTTTCTTGAAAGGAGACATGCACTTGGCACCTCTACGCTGTCAAGGTTGTAAACCAAAAATTTTGACTTCAGTTTTACATATTAAAAAATTACTTTGCACACATACTCGTTTGAGCAGGACAACATCACCATTTCAGGTCAAAAGTTGTCAAGTCCATGTGATGGTTCAACCTAATAGAATCTTTTCAAGGTATAGTGATGCTTCAGATGAGGATAACATCTGTGTCTTCATTTGCTTGTTGAGAAAAGTTCACTGTACCTTATCTGAAACATGATTTGACCCTCTATGGAAGCCAGTCCCATTATCAGGACTCACTGATGATTCTTGATAATCAGGATGGCCCTCTCCCCAAAATTATGGTACAAAGGGAACCAAGGTGTTAAAAAAATTGTTGGGATTATGAGTAGATGTTGCCTATGCATATATATTTAAGGGTGTTTTAATCCATGAAAACGAGCTCTTCTGGGCAGCTCCTTTTCCTTCAGGTCTTGTGGGTGCTGGATGCTGAAATCCTGGACTACATGTCCATTACTCAACAGATGTTTTCAGAAAAAACAAACATATGATTACAGCTTCTGAAGTGATGGGAATATTCAGTACTGTTTGGTCAGCCAGTGTATAAATGGGGAGGAAGAAACCCAGCTATCATGCCCCAAAATCACAGTGTATAAAGTAAATAATTTCTCAACTTGGTCTTAAAACCAAATACATGCATTTCATTAAAAGAACCCAGCTAATAAAGGATGGGTGGCCTCCAGTGGTGGTAGAGTCAGTTTTTAAAAATTGAAAGTTCTTATTTGCAGTTCACATAGATAAGTTCTGTAAACAAGTTGGTCTTTCCTGTTTCAGGTGAGACAGATTCTTTAGAAGGCATTTGCCCTCTCCTGTGTCCCTGGCACCAGACCATGTCTTTCAGCCAGTAGTCACCAGGAACACACACCTCTGGTTGGACAAGGTTGGCTTTGTTGATTTGCTGCAGTGAGGGGACCGTGGGCCATCCCAGTCAGAGGGTGCTCCGAAGACCTTAAAAGATTTGGGGCAGGGTTTAAGGAATCGGAGCCTTGTCTGAGGTTGGTGGTCTCTGAAATTGTTCACTATCCAACAGGAGAATGCCACGGCTTGGCTGTGAGTGCCAGGCCGCCTCCCCACTGCCAGCAGCCGCTTTCCTCTCTTGCTTGATACGTATTTGATTG
Source organism: Camelus bactrianus (assembly GCF_048773025.1). Taxonomy (NCBI): domain Eukaryota; kingdom Metazoa; phylum Chordata; class Mammalia; order Artiodactyla; family Camelidae; genus Camelus; species Camelus bactrianus. The sequence goes on from NC_133575.1 coordinate 5,968,117, forward strand.
AGAGAATAGATGGGTGATTGATTGAATGGGTGTGTGTGTCTTAATGATCCCTCATTTTTAGTATCCTGCGTTGTAACAAGTGGACGTGGCCCTGGTGTCATCTGTTAGCCGTGATGCGGATGGAAGAGCAGCTGATTTCCTGCAGACCCTCATCAGAGAGGGAGGTGAAGCAAGATTCGGGATCATAGGAACATCGGGCTAATGGGAGGCTGGGCTGCAATAATGGCACTTCTTTGTGGTTATATTTTGGGGTTTTGGGTGTATTCTTTTGGTGCTTTTGTGAATGGTATTTTCTTAATTTCATTTTCAGATTGTTCATTTCTAGTGTTGGCAGGATATTACATTTTACTGCAATAGGAGACCTTTTTTCTTGCTAGTTACAGGAAAAGACTTTTTTTCCTGGTTCACTGCCTGTGTTTGTGGCAATGAGTTTTTAGCGACTGGGAAGACCTTCACAGGGTTCATTCGTGTCCTTTGCTTCGCCATTTTTAGTCCTCCAGAGCATCCGTAACAGAGACTGTGTTAAAAAAATGTTTTTAATTTATGTAGTTAATTTTTATTTAAAATGGTTTATTTTGGTTAATTATAGACCACAAGAAGTTGCAGAAATAGTGCCAAGAGGTCCGGCTTCCTCCAACGGCGGCATCTTACGTAACCTTAGAGCAACAGCAAAACCAGGAAATCGATAAGGCGCGATACAGTGACCTCGTCCACAGCCCTTACTGGGAGTTCACCAGTTTTTGCATGTACTCATATGTGAGCTACAGTTTAAAGATAAACATAGGTCATATCTTCTCTTGCAAAACTTAAATGGAGCATAAATTGAGCAGAAGGGGACAGAATGAGTTGGGACTATAAACAAGCCCTTGTAAGGGTCACCTTCACCTTGTTGGGGGCTGAAGTGGATGCAGCAGGGGGCAGCCCTCCTTGAAAAAGCAGGAGTGCTTTGTGGGTTAAAATCTGGACATGTGTGGGGCCCAGGCCATGTGTGGAGCATGCTGCTTTTGTTTCTGTGCTGAAGTAAGACAAACTGTTTCCCCTTCCAGCTCCAGGCAGACTGATGGAGAATGTAATGGGGAGGAAGAAACCCAGCTATCACGACCCGAAATCACTGGTCCGGGATTCAGTTACTTAATCAGTCCCCATGGCCCTTACTTTGTACATGGAGGAAACAACCTCTTCTTCTAGTATTCTGTTTGGTATTATCCAACCCACTGAGATCTCACATTGAAATTTCTTCTCTTCCACTTGGGTGGTTTGCCACTTATCTGGCTAGGAGGGTGGAAGAGTAAACTAACCTTACAATGGATGTGAATCTCCCATCCCACGGAATGTGGCAGAGTGGCTTTTCTTTTCTTTTCTTTTTAAGAATGGCTTTTCTTTCCCACCTCTCTTGCCGTGAAGATGATGAGATGGGAAATGGTTAATGATAGTCACCAGACACCAGAGTTGAGTGACTCCGAGGAGATGCCACTCTGTCTCCCAAGATCCACATAATGGCGCGTCCCCCACCCAGGGCTTCGGCCACGAGCTGGGCAGGAACTCAGTATAGGAGCTCTCGGTCCAGGAATTGAGAGGCTCCTGTGAACGTGGCGTGGAGTGTAATTGCAGAAGCCGTGGTGACTTGTAGAAACCGGAGGCTGGCTGCTGTACTGGCTTGCACCATGAGATAAGACTTGGAAGTTAGCTGTGAAGGTCATTGATACCAGGGCCTGTCAGACATTTATAGAGCTTGGGGGCTGAACAAAGAAGGGTTTGATTGGCGGAAAGTAAATGAGTGGTTGCCCAGGACTGAGGGTTGGGGTTGCATGGCTGCTGATTGCTGAAGCAGGTCCAGGGCTTCCGGGGATCATGAAAATCTTCTCAGGCCGCTTGTGCTAATGGTGGTCGCACAGCTCTGTGAATATACTGAGGGCAGTTGAGTCGTACACTTCCGATGGATGAATTGTGTGGTGTATGATTTATATCTCGATAAAGCTGTTTTAAAAAGGGTTTGGAACTGCTGTCAGATTTTGAAACGTGCCATGAAAACACTTCACGTGATCACGTGTGGTGAAAGCTCCTTCTTGTGCGTGGACATGGTGTAACTGCATGTGGAGAGAGCCATTTCAGAGCGACCTGTTCTGAAGACGTGTCCCTGTCTGTTACGTTCTCTCCGCCACAGTTAGGAACCGGACGTCCACAGCAAGCAGGCAGAACGTGGCTGATGTCAGGAAGTGGGGCTCTGTCTTCTCTGTATTTATGTGTCTCCTTTTCTGCCCCTCCGTCGCCCCTTCTTCTCCCCCAAACAAAAAGGAAAAACAAAAAACCAAGAGACAGTGAGACATGAGGACTGGGCGCAGCTGAAGATGCTGCGGGCTTAGAGGAACAGATATGGGAGGCAAAATGAAGCATAAGTCCATCCACCCACTTTCTCAAGGGTCAGCGTAGACATAAAGATCCAGGGGGGGGAGGGTATAGCTCAAGGGGTAGAGCACATGCTTAGCATGTGTGAGATCCCCAGTACCTCCTTTAAGAATACATAAATAAGTAAACCTAATTACCTGCCCCCCCAAAAAACCCAAAACAAAAAATAACAATAACAACAAAAGATCCAGATCGCTAAGGGCAGACTCATAAAGCAGCATTCTGACTAGTGAAGGGTGGGTAAATTCTGAAAACCTTAGTGCCTCCAGTCACCCTTGTCCCCTTTGATGAAACTGACGTGGGTGGTTCCCCTGCCTGGGGAATGGAATCGTACGGCGCACTTGCTCCCGCGAGGGTATCCCGTCTCCGTGCTGCTCTTGGGAATATTGCTTGGGAACTATGAGAAACCTGGACTCCAGAGTAATATGAGCTGTTTCTCCATTCATACATGCAGCTCACGGAAGAGCACATCCAGGTGGTCACTGAGTGCTTCCTAATGCTCCGTGATTTTGCTGTGAGCTTTGCAGACTTGGCTCATTGCTTACGCTAAGCAGGGGATGACTGAACTTGCCTGTCACGTTAAAAAACCATCAGGACTTTGTCTCCTAAAAACCCATTGTCTACACAGCTATCTCTCGCTGCTTTGTTACTGCACATGGTAACACTTCTTTGCTGTAAGCTGCGAGTACTGTACCATACAGAGGCAAGGGAGCACAGAAGAAACAGGCCAGGGTGGGGGACAGTGCGAAGAGGGGCAATGTGGAGGAAGTGGCCCCGGCGAGTGGGGAGGAAGGGCCCTCCTGTGGAATCAGTTCTCCTCTGTGTGTTGGAGAGTTTAACCTGCAGGGAGGGGATTTCTTTGTGACTTCCTGCGCCACTGAAACCCGAGTGGCCTGTCCTGCTTTTGACCTCTGTAGCTTCATTCACGTGGTTCTTTCCCAGTTGCCAGGGTCACATCCCTAGATTGACACCTGAACCTGAGTTTTGGGCCTTGAGTAGGACTGTCAATGAACCTTGAGGGGAAGTAAGGGTAGAAACTGTTAGTGTTGGAGCCAGCGCCTTTTGGGGGGCCTGCTGTCCACAGGGCAGTGTCCTCGGTGCTCTGTCATTCCTTTTGGTCCTGCACAACAAGTCCAAATCGCTGGAAAGGCTCTTCCTGTTTTGCAGGTGGGGAAACTAAGGCCAGGGCTGTGAAGTCCCAGGTCCCCAGCTCTGCATTGTGACTTGAAAGCCCATTCTCTCTCCACGGCACTGCTGGGCTTCTCAGCACTGGCAGATTTCCTACCCTTAATTCACGGCACTATTCAGGCCTCAGATTCCACAGGTGCCCTTGGGAGTTGTTGGGGGAAGATGGTCTGGGTGGCTAGAAGCCAGGGTTCTGTACATGGGAATCCTGAGAAAAGGGTGGTGTCCGGTTCCAAAAACATTTCTTGAGACAGGTTTCTTCCAGGTGGGGGCCAAATTTGGCCTACCACCTGTTTTTCTACAGCCTGTGAGCTAAGAATGGTTTTATATTTTTATATGGCTGAAAAAAGAATAATATTCTGTGACACATGAAAATGGTATGAAATTCAGATGTTGGTGTCCACGAAGTATTACTGGAGTCCAGCTGCACCGTCCATTTAGGTGTTGTCTACAGTTGCTTTCTCCCTGCAAAGGGTGTTGCAGCAGAGATCCTCTGGCCCCTGGAAGCCTGAAGTATTCAGTCTCTGGCCCTTTCCAGACCAGCATGAGACCCCTGCCTGCTTGGAGGCTGGTGCCACCTCCCCGGTGTGACCTGCACGTCCTCCTCTCTCCTGATCTCGTCTTTGTTTGCACTCTTTTGCCATCTCACTTTGCTTGCTGAAGCCTGGTATTCCACAATTAGAGAGTCATTTGTTTGATGTGAAACTTGGTCCCAGTTCAAATGTGCAGGAGATTTAATACATTAAACTGTATCAGTTATTTTACCACAGGTTTGGAAGGAATTGGTGCTGGCTTTGTCAGAGCAGAGCAGGGCTCTTGCATAAAATGAGGGGGTACAGAGCACCCCTGTGCTTGGTGGGAGAAGAGGGGAAGTCGAGTCATCCAGAAGAGACCTTTGTTCATGGCCTGCTTTTTCCACATCCCTGCCTCACAACAGTGAGAACACGTAGGGGAGATGAGATGGCCCTCATAATTTCTGTCTTGCCCGTGGTACCTGGTACCCTGTACACGGGAAAACCCCACTTAACCCAGAACGGCGATTCCGACGCACGATGCCGCAGCAGTGTCCTACTTGGGTATTTTTTGTGGTCAGTTTACATTTCAGTTACGTCTGCGGGCTTTACAAGGCCATTCTAGACTAGCCGGGAGCTTGACCATAGTGGAAACAGCATTATTTCCAGGAGAGAAACATTTCTGAGTGAGAAACCAATGAAGACTTGGACCATGTCCCACCTGTAATTTGGAGGCTGCTATACTTTCAAGATTTCTTCAACCTTGCCTCATTTTCATGTGCGTAGTAGGAAGGCAGAGCTTTCCATGCACTGTAGTGTCCTGGGTAAGGGGCTTGCTTCCTTCACATTCCTCCCGTTTTCTTTCCAGATTTCTCAAAGCCTCGTTACAGTGTACAGAGGCATCTGCTGCCACTGGTTGGAAGTGGCATGGAGAGGGCGACTGGGAGAAGGGGTGAAAATTAGCCAGAATTTAAAAGCAACAGTGACAGCCCAAATAAGTTTTCCTCCTAACCTACATTGAAAGCTGCCAGAACACTTGCAGAGTGGAAATTCTCTGGTTTCTCCTGTCCTCCTCTGACAAGACCTAAAAATAACTCAAGGAGGAGATGGGCACACAGCCCTTTGATCTCCTTGGCCTGGGATGTTCCCGGGTAGGGGCAGAGACCACGGGGACTCGGCCAGCTTGGTGAGCGCGTGGGTTGTTGGAGTCTGTGAGTGTGGCTGGTGACTGTAATCTTCCTTGATCCGTCCCTACTTTCCGCTTCTTCCCTCTTGAAGTGTTCTCTCTCCACACTTTCCCTTCTTGTACCACAGCTAGAACATGTGTATGGAAGACCGGAACAGGACGAGTGACTCCTTTAGAAAGAACCGTTGGGCTGGGTTTGTGAGCTGCTTTATTGAGGGCCGCCTGTTCCGGAATAAGTAGAACAAATCTGACCCCCACGGGGGACTGTGGTTGGTTGGAGAACATAACAGCAGGATTGGATTTTGTTCAGAGCTGAGGTGTCAGGAGTGCCCTGGAGCTTGGAGGTGAGGATGCTGAGAGCTGTGGAGGAGCTGGTCCCCGGGAGCCCAAAGAGTCAGGAGCCGTGGGAGGAGAACGAAGAGAGCCAGGGTGGGCAGGGCTGCAGAGGTGGGATTTGGCACCTCGAGGCTGTGGGTGACTTTTGAGAACCCAAGTGTGGTTTTCAGGGAGGGGCAGCGCGTCTGCACTGGCTGAAGATGGACTACGTCGGATAATGAATGAGAGGGTGCTGGCAGTGGGCGCTCACGTCTCCTTGGAGAGGTCCAGCCTTGAAGGTCGCGGAGTCGTAGAACAGCCTTTGGGAGGGAAGCCAGTGTGGGTGAAGGGGTTTTTAGTGGGGTAAGACCTGGAGGTTGAGCGAAAGCTAACAGGAAGTGAGTGGTTCAACAGGTCAGATAAAGGATGGGGGCTGTATTTCTTGCCGGGGAAAATGTTGCCTTGGAAAAGGAGTAGTGGGGACATTTCCTTTGAGACAGATGAGAAGGGGGTAGATGTGTAGACTTCTGGGGAGCAGAAAGGAAGACGATACCTCTTAAAACTTTTACCAAGAAATGATCGAGTATGAAGGTCTTGATTTTTTTTTAGAGAGCAGGGGGTCCTGACTCAAGGGAAGCCAGAGATGGAGGGGCCAGCTGATGCAGGAGGCAAACCAGGCTTTCAGACTGTCTTTGGGGACAAAGGATGTGAGCTTGAGGGGTGGGGGTGGGGGTGGGAGCTGTCACCACCACTGCTGGCAATCAGAATAGCCCTGTTTACTCTAGATAAGGCTTTCTGTTTAAGATGTTATTGGAACTAATTGGTTTGGTTTTTAAAAACCAGTGGATTGGGGCTTAAGCCAGGGCAGACTGAAAAGGCTTGCGCTAAGATGGTCTGATTTAGCCCTCTCCAGGAGCATTTCTGTCGGGACGAGGTGTTCTGTACCCGCCTGGTCTGGTGTGGGAGCCGCTGGTCGTGCGTGGCCGTGGATTGTTTAGGCTTCTAGTGAGATCGCCAGAGGAGGGCTTATCTCATATGTGAGCAAGCAGGATGGTCTGGCAGCACAGCGTCCAGGGACCAGGGCTTGGGTAAAACTGAAAGTGGCCGGCGGGGAGGTGGCCGAGGCAGGGTGAGGGCAGAGGACTAGTGAGGGGAAGTAGTCTAGGTGCTCACGGCCCCTGCGAACCAAAGCTGGGCTTCCTGCATTTTACCTGCTGCTGCTGCTGCTGCTTGTGAATTATTAATTATATGGAAATACAGGAAGTTTGGGACTAGGTGGTTTTTCTGCTAAGCCTGGAAAAGTGATCGGTACTGGCAGTCTTTTGATGATCCTTTGTTCCTGGATCATTGAAGGCCGTCTCTGATGCCAAGCAGAGGAGTGGTGGGGAGAGGAGGCGGTCTTCTTGGGTCCCCAGTGGGCAGGAGAACTTGAACTTCTCCAAGCCAGACACGCCTCCTCCAGTGAGCTCACTTGCTCTCCTCCTGTCTTACATACCAATCATTATCAAGCCCTCCATCGCCTCTGTTGACATTTAGAAAGGAAAAGACCATCTCAGAGTTTCCATCTGTGAGCAAGGGTTTCTGAACATGTTGAAAACGTGGGCTTAATTTTGTGAGTGCAGCAAGAATTCATGTGGTTGGGGATTTATTACCATAGGTTTTGTAGGGCAGAAAACCTCTCGCATCTTGGTCTTCTGCAGACTCTTTAATGCCTTTAGTCTAGCGCTGAAAACACTAGCAAAGCATCGTGAAAAGTCAGCAGAACCTTTTGCTTGATCTGGTAGCGTCTCGCTCTGTTTCTGTTTTTTTCCCCTCTTCACACTTCTTTAGAGAACAGTTCCACGCTCCTCTGCTTCCCCCGCACCCCCACCCTGCATCTCTGGACCATGTGCAGTCTCCCGTCTGCCCCCATGAAGAAGAAGCACCCCTGAGAGTCCCCATGAACCTGGGGTTGTGGGCCCTCCAGACTCTTCCAGCACCCTCTGCCCTTGCCTAGGCCCCGCCCTCTCTACTACTCTTTCATGGTGTCCCCCACGTCAGGGACACCCCAGAACCCCTGTGTTCAAGCATCAGCAGCAGAGGGGTGGGAACTGCAGCACGTCTCCACTTGGTGACACTAACTCCAGAATCCTTGTGCCCGAGGCTCTGGGGCAGCCTGGCTTCCTCGCTTGCCCCCTTCTTGTAAACTGGGGTCCTAAACCTTCTTTTTGTGTCTGGACTCCCTTCACCTGTTCATTCAAGGCTCAAAGGCTTCTTAGAATAAGATTTTTAAATGCATTAAAAAATAGGTTAGCAAAGGAAGCAGTTAAAAGTACTGTTGTAAACACAGTTTGTTTTGTTGTGGTAAAACACATATAAGTTTATCATCTTACCCACTTTTGGAGAGGGGAAGTAATTATGGTCATTTATTTATCTATTTATTTTTAATGGAGGTGCTGGGGATTGAACCCAGGACCTTTGTGCATGCTAAGCATGTGCTCTACCACTGAGCTGTACCCTCCCCTCATCTTACCCACTTTTAAGTACAATTCAGTGTCATTAAGAACATTCATGACTATAACTCAATTTAGAAAAAAAAAAAAGAACATTCACGTTATTGTGTGACTGTCCTCACCACCCATCTCCAAGAACTTTTTCATCTTCGTGAACTGAAAGTGTGTCTCCATAAACACTTAAGTCCCCATCCCATCGCCCTGCCCTGGCAGCCACTGCTCCACTGCTGTCTGCGTGAGCGTGACGACTCAAGGTACCTCACGCGCCTGGAATCGTACAGTGACAGGCTTATTTCCCTTGGCACGGTGTCGTCAAGGTTCATGCATGTTGTAGCACAGCTCAGTTTCCTTCGTTTTCATGGCTGAATCATATTCCGCTGTATGGGCGACCACAGTGTATTTATCCACACATCTGTTGATGGACATTTGGGTCCCTTACAGCTTTTGGCTTTGGGGGAAGAATGCTGCTATAAATGTGGGTGTACAAACGTCTTTTCGGGACTTACTTTCAATTCTCTAATATGTGCTTTTGAACGTTTTAAATAACACAATCTAAGAATGGCTTTAACCACTACTGTCATCTCGAAGTAGTCGTGAGTGTCAGCAGTATTTTAAAGTATCTGTAACGTGATACGAAAATGTCCACAGTTCCTATTGGTAAAGATCTCTGGGGTCTGCTATTTCCACGAAGGCTTATTGCTTAAGTTTCTAGTGGAATTGGGTGAAAGTTTAGTGAAAATAAAGTTGTTGCTTCACCCCCACCCCCCAGCCCCATCCAAGTTCACTGACCCCCTTGAACTTTGGCCCACACATACATTCCAGCCAATTCAGGAGACTGACTTTCCCAGAACACTTGTGGAATTTTTGCTCTCTTGCTGGGGAGACCCTGTCCCTCTGCTCTGTTACCTTACAACTAAAATCCCACCTACTGAAAACGCTTACTGGTGGCTTCTTTCCGTCACACTCTTACTTATTCATTCATTCAGCAAATATTTGGTCAGTACTGTGTGATAAGCGCTTCGCTAGGCAAGAGGCATTCACAGCAGTGAGGAGAACAGGTTAGGTTCTGGTTGCCGTGGCGTGCACTGCCTGTCTGGAAACCGGGAAGAGAAGCAAACGTGTGCACAAGCAGTACCCATCTCAGCAGTGATGAGCATCACGGGACAGCCACATGGCCATGAGAGTCTGGGTCTTAATTAGTCACAGAGGAGGGGATGTTTAAGGTGGGACCTGAGGGAGGAGTGGAGGGGAAGGGATGCCTGGCCCAGGAACAGCTTGTGCAAAGGTCCTGAGGTTGGTGGGGAGTGGATGAGCAGAGGGAGAGGGAATTGGCCAGGGCCCCTTTGCCGTAACTCTCTGGGCTGTGTTAAGAAGTCAGCTGTCATCCTGGAGGTTTTGGGTGACGTCGATGGAGGGGGATGGCCACGTTGAGGTGGGCTCTGGCTTCTCAGTGGAGAGTGAGACTTGGAGGAAGTCAACAAGTGAAGTAGGTTGACCATTGGCGCCTCCTGAAATATTCCAGAGGAGTGGTTACTTAGTCCAGGGCATGGTCCAGGACACCGAGAGAGAGGAGGGTGTCATTTAGAGACAAGACTTGGATTTATTGGGTTTCTTGGTTTCGGTCAGTTTTCCCTCCCCTTGCTCTCCTTCCACTGAAACCCGTAACGGTCCGTATCCTTCTTAGGCATTTATATTCTTGTCTTCAAGTGTACTCCTTCTAAATCCCTGTTAGACTTGAGGTTGAAGACTTGCTTTGAATAGTGACAGTACTATCCGTAATTGTTGAATTGAACGTATGGGGTGCGGGACCCTGCTTTCCTAGGTGTTTGGACAAATTTCTCAATGAGAAAAGTGAAAACATAACTAGAACTTGTGAGAACAGGCCTGTGGGGAACAGTCTGAGCGCTGTGCTCCTGTTCTGCACCTTCCCTAGAGTACCCCTTGGTGTACAGCTGCCTAACGAGGACACGTCTTTGCTCAGATTTCCAGGATCGATTTTGCTTTTGAGGGGGGCAGGTAATTAGGCTATTTGTTTATTTATTAATGGAGGGACTGGAGATTGAACCCAGGACCTCATGCATGCTGAGCATGCACTCTACCACTGAGCTATACACTCCCCCCCCCCCCAATTTGGCTTTTTAAAAAGAAATTATTGGGATTTTAGTGGAAACATTATATAGTCTCTTGAGTGTTGTTCTGCTTTTGGTTCTGTCCTGTTTAAGAGCTGACTGTGAGTGAGCAAGAGAAAATAACCCATCTTGTCTGTAATATAGATGTATGTTGGTCTTTAAAGTATATCTGACATAAAACAGTACCAACTGGGCCGCCGCTTCAGTCATTATGTAAATAAAATATTTTGATGTGCACGCCTCTCTATTTTTCCTTATGTGTTTGCATGGGGAAAGTAACTTTTCCCAGAGAGATTTTGGATTAAAACAAGCCCCAATACTGTTGGAAGTGCAGGCTGTCTTGGCTTTATTTTTCCTCTTTCTGCCTTGAGAGGGCTGAGTGCTTGAGCATTTGGTGGTGTGAGCGCACTGGGACATTCCTGCCTTATTTTTCCTTCTAGTCCTGCTTCCTGTGGAAGAAATAAGAGTAATGAGTGCAGCTGCGGCCATGGTTCAGCATGAAGAGGGGTGTGTGTGTGTGTGTGTGTGTGTGTGTGTGTGTGACAGAGAGAGAGAGACAGACAACAGTCTCTTTGTAAAACCCGGTCGACTCTCCGCAGAAGTCTGGCTCCAGGAGCTTTCCTGCACTTCCCCCGACTCATTTTGGGGTGAGAGTGGAGCAAACAACAGTAGCAGGCGGGATACTGTGCTTTTACAGATTCAGCCTGCTTTTCCCACATTCTGTTCTTCCGTCCTCCCTAGGTCCTCCCTGAGCGGTGGATTTCAGGTAGATTTCAAGACGGATGGGAGTGCTAAGCTAGGGGAAGTGTTGCTGACACCGGGCGCAGTGTGGAGCCTGCCAGAGACAGCGGCCGCCTGGGTCAGGATGGCGCTTCCCAGGTGGGCCAGCTTTCTCTGTAGGGGGCTGGGTAGCACCTGTGTTGGCCCTGCAGCTCCTCCCTCCCCTCTGCTCATAGTGGGGATCCATGTAATCCACTGGGGGTGGCAGGGTCCCAGTGACAGTCCACTTTGGCCACTGGAATTTGAATTCTATATAGTTTTCGTGTCTCATGAAAGATTTTCCTCTTTTGATTCCCATCACCTTAAAAAGCTGTAAAAACCATCCTTAGCTCTTGGCCCATCTAAAACAGGCAGTGGGCTAGGTCTAGCCCGTGGGCTGTAGTTTGCCGTCCTCTGGTCTGCACAGCGTTGACTGTAGATGTGTGTTCTCCATGCTGCACTTGTTCCGAGCTGTTTATTTCTCAGAGAAGTCTCTCCCAATCCTCTTGGACATGTGTTGGGCTCGCCATCCTCTTCCGAAGATGATTTGCTGATACGTGCGTTCTGGGAGGAAGTGGTTTCATTGCGGTGGGACTCCGTGTTTGCTATATTAATCCCCAGTTCATCTGATTAGTTTATCTAGCACATACCTTTCACAGCTTAATCTGTGCAAGCCCCAGCCTGCTGTTACTGATGTCAGGGGGAGAGTCCTTCCTGCCCTCCTGGAGGTGGCAGGCCAGTGGGGGAGGCGGGTATGCCAAAGCACTTGCAGACCTTATGCGGGAACCAGAGGGGCAGTGCTGGGTGAGAGAGGAGCTGCCCCGCTCTAGAGGTTTAGAAAGCCCCCCTCCTGCCCCGGACCCAAGAGAAAGCTGAGACCTGGAGGCTGGGAGGGAGGTGAGATGGGCCAGGATGGAGCATGTCCTCCTCAGCAGTGAGTGATTCCTGCAGGAGAGGATGAGGCTGAGCCCACCTGCTGACCCTCTTTATTCCGCTCCCCCCGCTTTATTCTGCTCCCCTTGTGGCTTTCTCTCTTGCTCAGGAGAGTTGGGAGGTCTGCCAGAGGTTTTTTTTTTTTTTTTCATTGAGGTATAGTTGAATACGTTTCAGGTGTGTACAATACAGTGATTCACAATTTTTAAATTACACTCCATTTATAGTTATTATAAAATATTGGCTATATTCCCCAGGCTGTATGATGTATCCTTGTTGCTTATTTCCTTTATACATAGTAGTTTGTATCTCTTAATCGTCTCACCCATCTTACCCTCCTCACTTCCCTCTCCCCTCTGGTAACCACTAGTTCTCTCTCTTTGTGAATCTCTTTTTTTTGTTGTTGTCATATACATTTGTTTGTTTTATTTTTCAGATTCCACATATAAATATCATATAGTATTTGTCATTCTTTGTCCTGACTTCAGTAAGTGTAACACCCTCGAGGTCCATCCATGTTGCTACAAATGTAAAAAAAAATTCATTTTTTATGGCTGAGTAATATTCCATTGTATAAATATACCACATCTTCTTTATCCAGTCATCTGTTGATGGACATTTAGGTTGCTTCTGAGTCTTGCCTGTTGTAAATAATGCTGCTGTGAACACTGGTGTGCATGCATCTTTTCAAATTAGAGTTTTCTATTTGGGGGAACATATAACCAGGAATGGAATTGCTGGGTCATATGGTAGTTTTAGGGGTGTCAGGCTTTTGAAGAATGACTATACCTGGGAAACACACCATCACCTGTGAAGACATCCTCTGTGCTTCCCCAGATACTGTGGTTTACTTTTAGTGTGAGAGAGGAAGAAGGACCAGGGACACGTTTGTTGTACAGGGCCCTTTGAGGAGAAGGACTCTTCAGTTCTCATCACTGCTTTATCACTTGTAGTATGACTTCAAAAAGAACAGATTCACTGTAATCCCTGACCCTAAATGTTCATTTAAACATTTAAAGGTTCATTAAACCCTAAATGTTCATTTAAATATTTTGGTTCATTTTTGTCAGGGGTCAGCAAAATTGCATAAAGGTCCAATATTGGGGGCTTTTTTGGACCATGTGGTATCTGGACGCTGTGTAGCAAAAGCGGCCATTATTACATGGACAGACATTGTCACTGTTGTGCAGTCAGTCACCAAAACTCTTCTCACCTGCAGAAGTGAGTGCTGTACCCATGAGGCACCATCCGCCAGCCCTGCAGCTTCTTTTCTGCTCTCTGTGTCTGGGATTTGCTGACTCGGAGAACCTTGCAGAAGTGTGGTCACACCGGATTTGTCCTTTTGCGACTGGCTTTTTCAGCCAGCGTCCTGTCCTCAGGGTCCATCCATTTTGTAGCATGTGTCAGCACTTTCTTCCTTTGTACAGCTTAATACTCTTCCACTGTGTTATATGCCAGTAAATGAGTTATTGGAAGTAGATTTTCTTTGATTATTTAGAGTCAGTTTTAGCTGAGTGCAGGTTCCTAGGAATTGTCCTCCTGGAAGGAAGTCTTAGGAACACATAGATTTTCCCACTTGAACTGTGTGGAGTTCTGAGAGGCCCTGGAACTCACCTGTCAATGAAGTACAGACCCATAAGGCGGTGTCGCCTTGAGTTAGGGAAATGTCTGCAGTAGAAGCTCAGGAGGGAACAGCATCGCTGTGTCATCAGGCTCTCAAGAGTTCTGGGCCCCTGAGAAGGCGACCCCACCTCTGCAGGTTGGGTTTCCTGGGGAGCAGAGTCTGAGACGGGACTGGCATGCGGCTGGTTAACAGGGTTAGGGTGCTCTCCAGATCAGCACCTGTAGGTGGGAGAGGCCGGAGGGGCCAGGCTCGGGTGGGGAGGCGGAGGCCAGGCTGCCATGAAGTCCCAGGGCCTCGGCTGACACCAGGGTGCTGGCATCACACTCTCCAGTCAGGGGGCCTTTGTAGCCGCCTCCCCCACTGACCATTCCCTGGGGCATGCCTTTGGGCGGAGGCCACTCCTGGCAGTTGGGGGGAGGGGTCGGGCAGCACCTTAGAGCACCCATTACCCCAGTGAAGGATGCTGTTGCCCTTTCCTGGGGAGTACCCAGTCGGCAAGCTCTCTGTTTCATTTCTTTGTTAGTTTCTCTTGTAAAACTATTTAAAAATCAGAGTATAACTTGTTAAAATTCAATCCCAAAGGAAGTGCCTGAAGCAAGATTTTGATAAGGCTCTGTGTGGGCTGGAGAGGCCTTCTCTGGCCCATTTTTGAAAATCGATTTTTATTGGGACAGGGTCACACTTGTTTTCTCTAAGACTTTCTTCCCTCAGGACAGAGGTGGGTAGAGTAGCTAGAGAGTCTAAAATAGTTACTATCTGGCCTTTTGTAGGAGACATTTGCCACCACCGCTCTGTGCAGCGGCCATAGCTTTCTTGGAGCCAGAAGCCAAGGGCAGTCTTTTTTCCCTCTGGTTTTACTGAGATGTAATGGGGATACAGCACCTTGTAAGTGTAGGGTGCACAACATTATGATTTGACTTACATATGTCGTGAAATGATGACCACAGTTGAGTTTAGCGAATATCCATCATCACTAATAGGTAAAAAATAAAGAAGAAGAAATTTTTTCCTTTTAATGAGAACTCAGGACTTGCTCTCCTAACTGTCATATATAACACACAGCAGTGTTAATTACATTCTTCACGTTGTATCTTACATCCCTGGTACTTACTTATCTTATAACTGGAAGTTTGTATTTTTTGACTGCCTTCATCCAGTTCCCCCTCCCCTCAGCCCAGCCTCTGATAACCACAAATCTAATCTGTTTCTGTGAGTTGGATTGTTTGATTGCATAACTGACCTACAACACTTTGTTAGTTCCTGGCATACAACATAGTGATGTGCTGTTTTTGTACATTTCTCAAAATGATCATCACAATGTCTAGTTACATCTGTCAGCATGCAAAAATACTACATTATGACTGACTGCATTCCCCACGCTGTGCATTTCATCTCCGTGACCCATTTATTTTGTAATGGAAGCTTGTACCTCTTCGTCTCCCACCCCTCAAAGGCAGTCACTGGAGGAGGAGTAATGGCACACTCAGTATTTGCCCACGATGCTGAGTTTCAGGCTGGTTGAAGGAAGGTCCCCACCCTGGTGTGATGCTTTCAGAATCCCTAGGGGTGCAGGTGCCGGAGTTCAGTCTGCTGTTCTGCACAGCTGCTCCACAGCACAGCCCGAGTCAGGCTGGTTTCCAGGGCTGAGACCCCCTACCCTGGGTCACAGGCACCACGTTTCCTGGGCTGTGATAGGGAAGAACAAGAAGGGGTAAGGAGGCTCTGGGCAAAAACTTGTAGGAAACCTCTGTTCCAGGTGCTCTTCCTCTTCAGAACATGGATGAACAGGTTAATGTCTAGAAACCCACCGAATGAGGAATAAACCCAACCTGGGACAGAATAGAAAACCTCCTGAGTGTGAGGAAAGCATTTATGAATTCCTCTAGCTTAGAAGACTTAAAAAGACTTAAAAGGCTTATTTGTAAAAAACGAACACGAGGAGAATCCTGTTCATAGTTGTGTCTCAAATGAACGTATGTTTATAAGCCAGATGTCATTTTAGTGGAACAGGGTGGGCTTCTCTCTCATCTTTCTCCTTTTCTTTTTTTAAGTAAGTAGCTTCTGGGTCTGCTCGGCACTGTGGGCTCCCCAAGCCCAGAAAACTTTGTTTTATTATAAAGCTTTTTCTACTGTAGTCAAGTTTCCTGCTTCTAATAAATTGGCAGAAATTGAGTTCCTTAAATTTTGCCAGCACAGTTTAAAAGCAATTAAAGCAAATTCAGTTATTACATTTGAAATTATTGTCTGAGTAAATTATAGTTTAAAATTCAATTTATACTAAATCCTACACTTAATGAACAGACCACATCACACATTTTTATGTTCTTAAATTACCCATGGCTTTAAAGTGGTAAAACAGCTCTTTTTCAAAATACTGCATGTTTCCTGTTTTTTTTTTTTTTTTTCTCCCTACCCCTCCAAAAATATTTACATTTTTCTTTCAGAATAAGGTGAGAAAATTCCTCTGGCTTCTCAGTTTTAAGGCATAATACTTGTCTTTCCGTCACAAATATGCTTGTCTCTGGCTGGACTTCAGCCTATGAAATCTTCAAATGTAACAGGAGGAAGGCATTTCTGGATTTGTTCCAGACTACATACATTTTTGAATGGTGCATCTTACCCTGTTGCCTGAATTCCTACCTCCTCGTCACATTTTTAGATGTATTTAATTAGAAATAGCTCCCCCTCTCAGAAAATGGGATACGTTTCACATGTGAAGATTAAACAGCGTCCTTAGAAGCATTTTTTCTGGGCCATGTATAAAGCAACCCAGAAGTAGTCAGCAGATAATCTTCGAGCAGGGCAGGGTGTGTTTACGCTGGAGCTTGGGCGGGGGTGGGATGGTGAACTGGGGAGGAGCAGAGAGCCGCAGTGAGGTGGCGAGGCAGCCCTTTTGCCTGGTTTCCTATCTGTCACTGTCAGCTCTTGGTGGATCCCCTGCTCTGGCCCTGTGAGGCCAAGGAGCAGTGTCACCTTCTGTCCCCAAACATCTCCCCAGTGCTGTCCTGTAGGATCAGTGCCCCCAAAAGATGACTTTCCTGTTTCCTCCTGCTGCTCCCCCCACCCCCACCAGAACGGCCCCAGCCACTGTTCTTAATTTGGGAATAAGGATAGTGTGACGTTGACAAGGGTGTTCTGAGCATCAAGATAAAAGCCTTTGGGCCCAGCAGGCTTCCTGATCTTGACTTTCTGCTCAAACTCTGTGCCCACCTTTCCCCACCCCCCGGGCATCCTGACTGCCCGGCAACCTCGCTTCCCCACAGCTTTGCTGAGGACTCTGCTGCTGCCTCGGAGCACTTCTCAGCCCAGCTGCCATTGGAGTCTCCTGGGAGCTTCGCACATCTTCTTCTGCATGATTCCCACCTCATAAGGTGGGTTGAACTGGCCTGGGTGCTGCCCAGTTTGAAGCAGGACGGTGCGGCATGAGTGCTGGGATGCGTGAGGAGCTTTGTGTGGCAGTGTATTCACCCGGTCGGGGAGTCCCAGTAATGGCCTTCATGTCTTGTTACCCCATCATACAGGGGACAGAGGAGAGGCCTAGAGAGAGAGGCAGTCTATCTACAGTCGTCTGGTTTTCTTGTCTTCTAGGGGACAGAGGGCCTGGGGGCGAGGCAAATTGTGAACCTCCTTCCCTGCGGCATTCCCTGTGCAGGCATGGGAGGGAGAACCGTGTCGCTCAGCACTCCCACCCCTCCTGCCTGGCCGGTGCAGAGCGTGCAGGGGCTGCTGGGACACAGTGCTGCCGACTGGGGGGCTTCTGACTCCTCACTGCTCTGGGGGCTGGAAGTCTGAGATCATGTGTCGGCAGGGCTGCTTCCTCCTGAGGCCTCTCTCCTTGGCGTGTAGATGGCCGTCTTCTCTCTGTGTCCTTGCACGGTCATCCCTGTGTGCCTGTCTGTGTCCTGATCTCCCCTTCTTACAAGGACGTGGGTCAGGTTGGAGTAGGGCCCACGCCAACTACCTCACTTAACTTCATTACCCCTTTCAGGACCTGTCTTCAGGTGCTGAGGTCCAGGGGTTGGGGCTTCAACATCTGAGTTTTGGGGAGACAGCGTGCAATCCCTAACGGCATGAACACTTGACACAACTGGATATGTGAGTGCGTGTTTCCTTTCTGCTTCCTTAGGGGTGATTAGGGGTGATTCTAAGTTAATAATCATACATTGTCTTCTTCCTCCCCTCTGAAAAAAACCAAAAACAAAAACAAACTTACAGTCCTTAACGGTACCTAAATGAAACATTGTAAACATCAGCCCTACACTTAGAAACGTGTTCTGATATTAGGGAAATAGGAAAACAATTTTTGAGAAGTTTTGATTTCCCTCTGAGTGAAAATCTTCAATGAAAAGACACACTTCCCTTTTTCAGCTGTTGAGAAAATGTATCTTCCAGGTTCAAGCCATGCAGCAAATGGGCAGATTGTTCTGAATCTCTCTGTGGACACTCCAGTTGCATTTTGGGGGCACCAAGACCCAGGCAGTTTCCAAGGCAAAAATAGACTGCCTCGCACCCAGGAGACCCGAAGGAAGGGCGCAGTGATGGTTTGGCATTTATGTGGTATCTGGAGAGCACGAGGGTCAGAGATGCCAGATTGCCAGGCCAGAAGGATCGAGTTTTCGGCTTTTCGGACCCGGACCCCGGCTCGGCTTCCCGGTGTCCCACTCGGGACTCTGTGGAGGGGAGTGGCATCCACAGACCTTGTCCGGCTAAGCTTGAGTCCAGCGCAGCTTAGTGCTTTACGTAGTACTACATTGTTTACAAATTGGTAGGTCCATCCTTAGTGTTTAGTGCCGAGTGCTTGGTGTGAATGAACAGTGCGCTTTGTATGCTGTTGGTTTGGGTATAAATAGACTGTTAGTCTCTGAAGCTCAGTATCCAGCAGGAGGACCTCCGCACGTCACTGCTGTGAGAAGACTGCGGATAGAGCTACCCTAATGGAATCACGGGCGTGGAAGGGTCCAAAGGATGTAGTTCCTGTCACACTTCACAGACCAGCAGTAGCGTATTGGGGGCAAAGACTGTTGAAATTAGAGGTTGGACCACAAATGTTTAAAGTCACGTGATTTATTTTTCAAGCATTTTTGACTGATTTCAGTCTTCATATTAGAATGGCTTGGAGCTGATCAGCCCGAATTACCCAATGTATTGGCATCCGTATTAGACCAGTACCATACCCAGGTGTGCCATGATTTTTAATGCACCGTGACCAGTTGAAATGCACAGTGATAGGCGTTCTTATCCTGTGATGTGTTCAGTGCATGCCTTTTGTGTTTTAAAGTACCTTACAGGCAGGTATTACGATAGCTGTTATGTGGCCATTACAGAAAACTATCAAACTTTACATGTATTGGGCAATTCTTGTTTTTGGCCAAGCATCAGAATTGAGCAATTCTGTCATGTGGTATTGGTATCGTACTGCGGATACCCTGAAAGTCAAATAATTTCCATTTGTTACACACAGGTAATAATTATGAAATAATTTCCATGGAACCTGACTATAAGCCCGCAGCCCCTTTGGCTTAGCTGCAAAGTCCAAGTGCCGCTCGTTCTGATAAGGGGAGGGCGCATCCTCCAGACGGGGTGCTCCCCAGTCACGGGGTGTACTTTGCCTCTCCGCAGAGAAGCAGAGCCACAGACTGAGACCACGGTCAGGTCACAGGCTGCTAGTTGAATTTTCATGACAAAGACATTTTAAAGCAATTGCATTGAGGCAGTGACTTTAATTTCTCTTCTGGTTGGGGGATGAGAGCCATCTCCCTGTAAGAGAAACCGGAGTGCAAACTCTGTTCAAGAACGAACATCCTTCTGTTACTTTGACCCTTCCCGGGGTGCATTTGAGGCCACACGTTGCTGCTCTTCTTCCGCCTTGAAGCAGTTACTCAAAGGGCAATCCACTGAGGCCTTGCAGAGTTACCAGGGGCCTTTCCTGTGATCATTTGGAACTTGATTCCACGTGGCCAGTGTTCATTGAGCGTAGCCCAGCGTAGGGGCGGGGATGGGGGCTCGAGGACCTTGGTCCTTACCCTTGAGACGGGTCCATCTGGAGTGGCCCGTGTGTGCTGAGGACAGAAGTGTACTGGCGTTCTTGTGTGGGATATTGAAGAGCTTGCTGTTAGAGGTGGTTCTGCTTCCTGTTGGACCTCACTCTCCACCCCTTCGTGGGCATGCAGTAGGTGGTTAATAAGTACCGGGGGGCGAGTGGAAGAGGAGCAGTGGCTGGACTGTCCTCTGCACTGCAGTGTGGAAGGGTTGGCTGCATTGAGGAGCATTAACGCATCACATTTGTCACTGCTGCTGCCACTGCCACTGAGCATGACCTGGACACCTGAGAGTGGGGTCTCTCCAGAGCACTTCGTCTCAGTCCCTGGGCTGCCGTAACCAAATGGCCCCAACTGGCTGGCTTGTAGACGACAGGAATACATTGCTCAGTCTGGTGGCCAGAGGTCCAGTACCACGGCACAGGTGGATTCCACGTCTGGTGACAACGCACTTCTGGGTGGGGGTCTGCCTGCTGCGTCCCCACCGGGTGGGAGGGCCGAGGAGCTCCGTGAGGTCTCGTTTGTAAGGGCGCTCTGATGCTGTCCTGCTGGGCGCTACCCTCGTGACCTCGTCACCTCCCAAAGGCTGCGTCCCCCACTTGCATCACATTGGCCATTAGGTCTCGGCATGTGAATTGGGAGCTGAGGGTGGGGCACAGGCGTTCAGTCTGTAGCAATGACTGTACAGAACGAGACGACTTTGGTGATGGCCTGTCAGGTATGCCCTCTCCGGAGAGACACTCCCAGTGAACTGATAAATGGAACCGGTTCTCCGATGCACCGGATAGACAAGGAATTGTGCAGACCTGCTACGGCAGTGCTGAGCAGTGATCACGCTGAGGACAGCTCCAAGTCTGCCCCTGCTGCCCACGTGGAAACAAGAGTCCTCCTTCAGTCCTTGGGCGGTGGGGTGCATTTTATTTTATTTTTACTTTATTGAGGTAGGGTTGATTTAAAGTGTTATGTAAGTTGAGAGTTCTCATTCTTTAAGGAAACCTTTTTGAGCAACTGCAGTGTGTCAGGAATAACTAGTTCTCAGTGTCTTGGGGAGATAAGACGCTAGGGAAGGGAAGCTTGGGTAAGTGGCAGCCCAGGAAGGCCTCTGTACCTGGAGACAGTGAGTTTTGGAAAGGTGGTGACCTTATTAGCGCTGGGCTCAGCGGTGTGATGGTAAAGACTTTTCCCAGATCGTTAGTTGGGATAAACTTGAGTTGGTGGCAGGATGGGGTGGGCAGCAGAGTAGGCCATTTGGGTGGCACTCAGAGAGATTTGAACGGGAAGAGGGAGCTGGGACATTCAGAGGGTGGGTTCGGGTCTTGAAGGCCCATCCTTGGAGGATGGAACATATTCTCTAGAAAGGGGAGAGACCACTGAGTATTGTGTTTTTTGAACAGAGAAGGGGCACATGAAAAAGTGCACCTAAGAAAAAGTGGTCTGGGAGGAACATGTAGGTCAGAGCTGGTGCACTGTGTCCCATACACCCATGTACGGCCCACCCCCTGCGCTAAGGATGGTTTGCACGTTTTTAAAGAGTCATGAAAGAAAAGTAAAGAACATCGTACGACACAGACTATGTGTGATCCCCAGGGCCTGTGATGTGCATTACCTGGCCCCCTCACTGAAGTAGTTTGCAGAACACTGTTGGATTGAAAAGGAGAAGACAATGTGGAAAAGATGGTTTTTCCTACAGTAAGAGGGCACTGAGCTTGCCTGTTGACTAAGGGTCGAGGTCCTTAGGAATTACAGATATGGAGACGAAAGACACGAGGATACGGAGGATGAAGCGGGGCCCAGAACAGGCTGGACTCAAGACATGTCAGTGGCATTAACTTCGGGAAGGTGAAGGCTGATTCTTGCTTTGAAACAAAGAGAGGGAAAACTCAGGGTCGAAAACGAGCTATTAGGTGGCAAAGAGGAAAGTGGAGCCTCCTGGGAAGTCTTGGTGCAGCATGATCTGCGCTGGGCCTGGGCGTTGGCTCCTGAGCAGAGCAGAACATTCAGGAACGTGTGCTGTGAAGAACAAAGTCCGGAGGCAGTTAGCTGTGGGTTATATGGGCGAAGTGTCCCCTGCTGCAGGGTGCTGTGATTTCCCTTTAAACCGTGTGCTCCTTCACCGGGATGCTGTTGCGTGTTCAGCTGCCAGGAGTGTCTGGGTCACTTTTATTTGTCAGCACTCAGGGCGAGTGCCTGGCCCTGTGATGGGCGGTGTTCAGCAGCGCTTGCTGAGTGAATGAATGGGTGCCTGAGAGCACAGCGGGCTGCTGGAATACAGGGGATGGGCCTTTTCTGCTGTCCCGGTTGGCCCGGGGACACTCGGTCCACACCCACCAGACTGTGGCGGGAACGGAAACAGCCCCTGCACTGTGCTGGCCCGCGTGGCAGCCGTTCAGGTGGGGCTGGGGAGCGCCTGACATGGGGCTCGTGGGACGGGAGAACTGAATTTTGACTCTTATATACATTCCCCCTTATTGTGATAAAATACGTATAACAAAGTTTGTCGCTCTAACCATTTGGAAATGTGGAGTTCTGTGGCTCGAAGGACACTCACGTTGTGCCTTCGTGACCATCACTCATGTCCAGAACTTTTCATCTCCCCCAACTGAACCTCTGTCCCCTCTGAACAATAGCGCCCCCTGCCCGCCACCCCTGCTGCCCCTGCTCATCTCTGTTCTACACTCTCTCTGTGGATTTGACTGCTCTGGGTGCCTCATGTGGGTGGAATCATACAGGTCTGTCCTTTCGTGATAGTCTGATTTCACCTGGCATCATGTCCTTGTGTTGGACCGTGTGTCAGACCCTCCTTCCTTTTTAAGGCTGAATCATATTCCATTGTGGATATATGTTGCGTTTTTGTCTGTCCATCCCTCCAGCGATAGACACCTGGGTTGTGTCTGCCTTTTGGCTACTGTTCATAATGCTGCTATGAATATGAGTGTATTCACTTAAATTTGAGTTTGAATAGGCACATGGGGGCTTGGCGGGTGGCATGCTGGGACTCCCGGTGGTGAAGGCTTTGGAGGAAAGTGGTTCTCTGTGACCATGAGGAGGCCCAAGATGCACCCATTTGAGGTGGTCGGAGTGCATCTGAGATCAGGGTCACTGGTGTTGCGGGCCATGGAGGGGACGGGAGGCGGACTCAAGGAGTTTGTTAAATCATTTGTGCTAATGTTTGATGCCCGGAGGTTCAGTTAATAATTTAAACGTAATGATTTGTGGAGACTGGAGATTAGATTTAATCTGTCTGGGTTTGGTTTTGTTTCTCCTCCCTCAAGGGTCCGGTCTTAGGGGCAATCATGCTGCTCTTTTAGTCTGAAAAACTAAAGCTGGTTTGTGTGAGCACTCTCATAGTGAAGGGTTGATGGGAGTCCAGCTCTGTCTTGCATGTCCCTTTCCTCGATGGCATTTTTTGTTGTTTGGGGGTGTGTCACGTGTCCAGACCCCAGAGCATGTTTGTCTAAGATGAACCTTTGGTGGGTAAGGGAGGCCGGGGAGAGGCTGCATGCTTGGATGCCGAGGTGTGGTGCACCTGCTGGGAGAAGCAGGCTGGGGTCCCTCCCGGCAGCACAAGATGGGGCAGAGGACAGCGGAGCAGGTGGGGTACCCGGGGGGTCAGCTGCTGCAAAAGCTGCAGGGCACACGGGGCTCGGGGGACGGGCGGGTCAAGGTGTGGCAGGTTAGAGTTAAGGTGACAGGGACTCCGAGAAGAAGGAATTATGACGTTATTTCCTCACTGATCCTTTGTGGATCTTTTAGTGGTTGCAGTGAGAAGGATAGACCGGGTCCCAGGGTGAGACGGATGTCTGGGCACGTGTGTGCTTGTTTACATGCACAGAGCCCTTCTTGTGACCTCCATGACGGTAATGCAGTCCCACGAAGGTCGCGGTCATCCTGGAGGTGGCGTGGTCTGGGAGCAATTCACATCAGGGTGGAATGAGGCTCCTCCGATGAGTAGCTGTGGTGTCTTGTCACGTTAACTAACCACTTTCTGCTGTGGTTTCTCAGTCAGGAGAATGGAGTTGACGATACCTACTTTGTAAGGTGGTTGTGTGAATTCCCTGAGAGGACATAAGTGAAAGTCTTGGTACTCGGGCACTTGGTAAGGACTAGTTTCTGTTAATAAATGAGGGCTGTCTTGGTCCCTACTGCCTTTTCCTCCCTGTGACTAACCTTGCTTATTCTTTAAGACTCGGCTCTGGTGTCACCACCTCCAGGAAGCCTCTGTCTCCCACCCAGATGGCTTTTTTTCATCTATGTTTTGTAATCTGCCCAGGGCAGTTTGTTACAGCACTTCTGTATCGTTTTATGATAGTCGTTGGCTGGCTCTGTCTCCCCACCAGACTGAGTCACGGCCAGGCCTGCGTCGTGTTCAGTGCGTCCTGCACCTCGCACAGAGCCTGGCACCTGCACGTGCTTGGGCAGACGGGGAAATCTGCCCATCCCACCCTGTTACCCGGTCACAGGACAGGCACGTCCCATCACCTGCAGATAATCCTCATAGCCAGTAGACTGAGAGTTAGGACCAGCCTGGCCGACTGGGCTCAGGAAGGCGCCAGGGGACAGGTTTGGTTCTGAGTGGAATGCTAGAAGACATCTGTCATTGGCAGCAGAGCAGGCCATCCAGAGGGTTTGTGCATGGACAGTACGTGGTAACTATAGCTCAGGAAGGATTTGGTACCAGAACTGAAGTCCTTGGTGCTGTGGACAGACACAACAGTAGCTTTTCAGCATCATCACAATGCCATTGTTGAAGCACACGCTTGGTGAGCGTTTACTGTGTGCCAGGCGGGATTCGGGTTCTAGAGGGTCTGCCTAGTGTCCTAGGTGGCTCACCAGGTCAGAATGAGGCATGGAGCACAAGTGACAAACAGACTCCTCACTGGGTGGCTAGTGAGTCATAGAACTGAGGCACGCTGGAGCCTGGTCCTCACCATCACGGGACCTGGCCAGAGCCAGACAGGCAGCCAGGCTTCCCGGTGCCCTAATTAACGGCTGTCGGAAATTGTGCTTTGCACTGCAGGGGCCAAGTCATCTGGCAGGTGAAGGCAAAGCCAGAGAGGAACTGTCAACCAGAACAGTCCAGCTCCTTCTTTGAAGACAAAGCCTTGTGGCTGTGTTTTCGTTATTAAGCTAACCTTCTTTCACAAGGATGAAATGAAATGCCCGGGGCTCATTAGTACAAGGCTGGAGCAGCTGAGGGGAAGTGACGCCGAAGGGAATTGTCTTCCCTTCAAGTATGTGCTGGTTTAGAAATAGCAGATTGTTTTCTATGAACAGTTGAGAAAAGAGCATTAATTACAAACAAATCTAAATTCAGTGGGTTAAGCAGGATTCACCTACGCATAACTTTTATTAAGGATGAAAGTGGGAGAGGAGACGCTTCTGCCGTCACTAATGCTTGGGTGTTCTTTGGAAGACCCTCCAATATGGTGACAAGCCGCAGGGAGTGTTGGGATAAGTCAGTCTAACCTCCTGAATTGTTTGTGTGTTCCTCTTTTGCTGTCATTAAAGGGTGTAAAAATGCTTTTTTGATCCATTTAAATCAAGTATGAATGCAGCATTAATTTTCTCCTAGTTTCTGACTTTGCTTCTCCTTTCTAATTGGAAATAAATGCAGGCCGTCGTTTTTGTGTAAGGCGTAAGTAACGTTTAAAGAGAGAATTTCATTCGCCACGATAAAAGAGGTTGAGAGTTAAGCAATATAAGAGCAAAACCAAAGCAAACAAAAAAGCAAAAAATGTGTTTGGTGGAATTTAACTGTAATTAACCATACGAATTCAATATTGTAGAAACAAATGATCACAGGACATTTTAGTGCAGCTTGTTCATTCATGAACTTTTTATTTGTTAAATGTTAAGCACCTACTGTGGGGACGACATATGTTGGGGTTGGGCCTCTTGGGCTGGACTTGGCAATTAAATTCTGTGTCTCAGAGAGAAAAAAGGTTTCTCTCTTGCTCCTTGAAACACTGGGTGCTCAGATTGAATTTGTCCCCGGATGCCGATGGGCCTGAGGGTGAATGTTGTTGAAGGGAACTGCCTTAGAAGGAAGGGGAAATAAGATTCAGAGGAGGTTAAGCATTTCTCCTGGGACAGAGTTTACTCTCTGGGTTTGGCCCTTCTTTTCTGTTTGTATGTATTTGTTATAGTACATGCTGTTTATTTACTTAAAATCCGTAAAATTCAAAGAGTACTGAAGGGTATGAGTAAGAAGTAAAAACCTCTTTCTTCCTCTTAATCCCACTTCCCAGAGCAACCACTGTTGATAATTTCTTGTGTATTTTTCCAGATGTTTTACATACAGTTAGCAGCGTGCGTGTTATGTGCACTTTATTTACATCATGGTTTCATTTTTTAAAATTTTAAAAAAATCTCTTTAAAAATTTCATTGTTATTATTATTTTTTTTTTTTTTGGTGGGGGGAGATAATAAGGTTTACTTACTTATTTATTCTTAGAGGAGGTACTGGGGATTGAACCCAGGACCTCATGCATGCTAAGCACGCGCTCTACCACTTGAGCTGTACCCTCGCCCCTACAGCGTGGTTTTAAACAGAAGCAAACCTATAAATAAAATACACAGGTATGCACATATGTCTTGGACATGTTGGTATACCAGTTGATAGACATTCCCTTGTACATCAAATGAGTATCCATTATGGTTCTTGATTTTAAACAACAGAAACAGTTCCTGGCCAACTAAAGTTGGACCCTTGGGAATTGAGGAAGGGCAGCGAGGCCAGTCTTGGGAGCCCAGGAATCAAGGTTGCTTTGCAGAACTGAGAATTTTCACTCTGGCAGGAACAGCCTGGCCTGCATATCATCACACTAGTGTAACCAAGACCATAAGAGAAACTCCAAATACATCTCTGTTCTTGTGTCACTACCTCAAGATTCAGAGTGTGTGTGATTGTGAGTGTGAGTGTGTGTGTCGGTGAGCACGCACAAGTGATGGAAGGCCCTATCTAATTGGCTGAACTGGAGTCTGTGCCCATGTACTGGCTGCCAGGGGCCAAGGAGAGCTCCCCTATCAGTCTTCCTGTGAGGAATTGCCCTCACCAGGTTTTGAGGGGCCTGGAGCAAGTACTTACACAATGTTTCAAAGTTGGCAGATACTGCAAATAGCACATTCTGGGAAAATTACTTTTATGAATGAATTAATTGCCTGATATGCCTCTGTATTTTTTTCCCTTAGGTTGTATATTCTCAGGTCACCCCTTTCTGTGACAGTGGGTTTGCAAAATCGTCTTCAGAGAGGACAGAGAGAGTTCAGGGTCCCCATGGGCTGGTGACCAGTTGCTGTGCTGTGACGGTTCTTTACAGCCCCTTGTTGGTAACGGCCTGTGAACTTTTTTGTCTTGTTGTTTTGGAAAGTCTCCAGTAATTTTATTTGATAAATGATAAACATTGATAAGCAATTTGGTAAGTGACAAAAGTTCTGTGGAAAACTTTTCCAGAGGCTAGCTCTGGCTGTGATAGTTTCTAGCTTTGTTTCTGCGTTCATGCTGTTTATACGATGATACTCTGTCCAGCCCTGCCCACTGTGCCCTGACGTTAGATAGTTTATCCTAACATACAGTGTATCTGGAAGCCAGCGTTCCACCCACACCGCCAGCAGTGCCCCAGCAGCACAGGGGTACTGGGACTCTTCCGGCTGGACGCGCGCAGCCAGGACGGAGCGTATGGCATCCTCGCAGCCTCTGCTGACGGGGAGAGGGGGCAGGGGACTGGCTGGGCACTGATGGGGACGTGTCTTGCTTTTGCATATTTTCATAATTGTATGAGCTTGTCAACTATTTGTTCCTAAAACCTTGGAGGAGACCAGGGCAAGAGGGAGCTTCGTCTTCATTCATGCTCCTCAGTTCTCAGCACCATCTCGTGAATGGAAAAGGAAGGAAGTCCCCTGTAAAGGAGCTGGGGTCCTGTTTGGAAGAGGGGGAGACAAGGGGCAGTTAAAACTGAGTACGTGTCGCGTGCTGGGCTACCCTAGACTGTGCCGGAGTAGTAACGGGGTGCCGCGGCACTCCGTGTTCTTGGTGTGTAGAAGAGCCCCGGCTTGCAAGACTTGTGGTGTCCTGAGAAGCTGTCACTTGGCCAGTGCAGGGACAGCTCAGCTGTTCAGTCCCTGGCGCTCGCAGGGGGAATGTGGCTTGAGCCCTCGCCCGTCCCCCTCTCAGTGGTTGTCGTAGTGAACAGCTGTCCATGCTTTGCGGTTTTCCGAAGGCCTTCGTCTTTGATCTGCCTGCCTCCTTGTGAGGCAGGCAGGTTGGGCGTTGTCCCATTTGAGGAACCAGGGAAGTGCAGTTTAAGGTTCAGGAAGTGGTGCTGAGTGGTGTAAGAGCCTGTACCGTGCCATTCCAGCTGAGTGTCCCTGCTGCCTCTGTGCCTCGCTGGACTTGATTTTGTGACTCTTCTAGGGGCTCGCGTGAGTCATGCGTCTGTCGTGGGTGGGACCAGGGGCCCAGGAGCAGGAAATCGGCTGGCTGTAGGGAGACTAGACAACTGGGTGCACCGTCCATGCAATTGTGGCCAACATGAAGCCCTGTGTGTCTCACTTCTCAAGGCAGCTGCGTGCTGGGCGCGTGGCCATCAAATGTGTGTTTCCCTGACTGAGGAAGACCATTGGATTCTTTCCTCTCCTTCTGTTCCTCCTGCTGTTCGGTGCCAACTCACATCCTGGGTGGGGTATTCAAGTCCCCCCAGTGGACTGAAAGCAAACATGGGGAGACCAGGAGCGAGATGAGGCAGAGACGTTAGGATGTGTTGTCTGAATCCTGGTGGCCTGCGGTGCTGGTGGTCTGTCGGTGCTTACAAAGGACGAGCTTGGGGACTGGCCACTAAGTCTCACTCTTCAGTAGTTTACTTGGGTGGACTTGTCTGAGGTCTTCTAGGTGACGGATCTGGTGCCTGAAGGGCGAGGTAGATATTCTCCCACAAACATAAGGTTCCAGTACAAAAGTCAGTAGCCACAAACCCCAACCCTCCGTCTGCACAGGTGACCCCCATGCACAGAGGATCATGAATGAGGTGGTGCCTAAATCAACCAAGTGCTGGCGACAGTCTGGCTCCTCAAAGATGATGTGTGAAAAAGAAACTCCAGCCTAGGAACAATAAGCATTTCACCAGCACGAGTGGCCCGCAAGGCTGAAGACCCAGAGGACCAGAGTGTGAGCCAGGATGAGGCTGCTCTGGGGCCCAGACGGAGGCGCTCAGCCCAGCTGGAAAACTCATGATGGAATTTGAACTTCCCTCTGGAATAGGCCAGAGCCTCCCAGCGGCTTCAGTGCACATGAAGGGTCTGGGAAGGGCAAGACGTATCCTTCAAGGCAGCGTCCAGCATGGAGGTCCTGCCTTCCGTTGAGGTTATGGGTCTCGTACAGCTTCAAGGTATCAGCTGGGGTTCCCCTTGAGGGGAGAGCTTTACCCAAGGAGAAGAAGGTTCTAGGCGCTCTTAAATGTCGCCTCCAGGAAGCCTTATCTAAGGAGCAGGCCACTGATGTTGGGTGAGAATGGAAAGTTCTTTGCAGACTTCACTAGGGTTTGAACTCGTGTTTGAAAGGGTAATCCTCTGTTTTTAACAGCGGCCAAAATCCACATCCCTTCACCCACCTGCACGTACACCCTGGTGAAGACTGAGAGGCAAGTTTTTCACCCTGTTGCTCAAATATTGCCACCTGGTACCGCCACTTAGTACCACCAACTAGCACTGCCACCTAGCACCGCCACCTAGCACCGCCACCTAGCACTGCCACCTAGTACTACCACCTAGCACTGCCACCTAGCACCACCACTTAGCAACTGCCACCTGGTACCATCACCTAGCACCACCATCTGGCACCCCCACCCAGCATTCTGGGAAATGCATGCAGATGCTGTTGTGAATTATTTTGAAATATTCTGAGCTCCTATAGTTAAGTATTTGCTCAGTCAGGAGCATGAGAATTATGATTCTTGATCTCCCCTGGGATCTGTGAAGCTTTCTGGGGAGGTGTCCTAGCTGGAGAGCAGGGGATGCATGATGTCTTGAAATTCTGGCCCGGTTTTCACTCTGAGGCACCCAAGGTCACCTGAGTGATGGCTGGCCTTGCAGAGTCTGCAGAGGGGAGGCTGGTCATGCCTGCCTGGCTCATGGTGGGAGGGTCCAGAGAGACTCAGGAAGCTAGAAATACTTGTGTAATGATCCAGAAATGTCCAGCTCGACACATGCAAACTCAGTGCGTTTTTTTTTTTTTTAACGGGAGTAATTTGGACTTTTACTTCAGTATTAAGACTGAGGTATTTTGTTGAAGACAAATAGTAGCCACTGGAGCTGGCAGGGAGCAGAATAACTCACTTAAAGCCAAGGTTTAGTCCATCCTTTTCCTCCCACTCTATATTTTGAAAAATTTCAAACCCATGGAAGACTCAAAGAATACATTCATCAATTGATAACACTTTGCCATTTTTTTAACTGTTACATTCTTTATTCCCTTGCTCCATTATTTTTTTTCCTTTTTTCAGTTTTATTAGGTAGAATTATTACTCTCTTGAGCAGTAATTTTCTTTCCCTTTCTACCCCCACCCCATCTCTCTCTCTACCTCCTTCTATTCCCTCTTTCTTTCCTGAACCTTTGGAGAATAAGGATATTTTTTAATATAAAAATCACTTACATGGTCCAGAAGTTTCCACTCTTCATAGGTGTCCTGAGAACTCCTATTTCCCTCCTCACCCTCCCGCACCATGTCCACTTCACCTCTTCAGTCTGTTTGCAAGGCCTCCTGCTGCTTTTCTTTGTCCCTGTTTGCATTTGTTTAAAGCCTCCTTTAAAGATCTATTTGTATATTTACATAAACAAAGCGTCCCCTTTCTAAGTAGGGTTTGTGACACATCATGATGGAAGCATGAAGACTGTGAATGTTGGTAAAGGCCCTCGGGTTCTCTCCGTGGTGGTCTTGGACTGTGTGCAGAACGGGGGTGTGTGGGGCGTTTGTCCTTGGAGACAAATTCTGTGCGAACTGCCAATAAAATTTACTTTGCTCTGTCAGATGTCTTCTCCAGGTGGGCGTACCTCTCGTAAAGTCAGTAGCTAACCTGCAGATGCATCCCATTTAAGTATCAAATGTTCTACTGTTTATTAAGCTTGGTTTGTAGGATTTTTACTGCTCTTTTGGAGTTAGGAGGGTTTCTCTGGTGACATGGTGTAAAGAAATAGAACTGGGTCCATTTGTGAACACCTGATGCGCACAACAATGTAAGTGTAACTGGAGAGGTTATAAGACACCAGCGACCCTGAAAGGCACAGAGTTATGGTGGTAGGCGGTGTCATATATATAAAAAATCCCAAGACTTTCTCGTGCTTGAAGGTGTCAGTTGCCCCCGATACACGTTTCTTAGTACAGACAGCACAAAGAGAGTGTTCTGGGTTCAGAAAGCCCTTTGCCTCCCTGATGCCATGGTCTGGATTTCTCTTGCTTTTCTCTCTGGTCTTCGCCTGTTGCTGCCTGAGCGGCACCTGTCTCCTCCCCAGGTCCAGAGCTGGGCCTGAGGGGTCTGCCTGTGCCCCTCCTGGGCAGGGTCTCAAACTCAGCCCCCATGCTAAACACACCCACCACCTCTTGCTGGTCAGCCTTCCAGCTGAGAATGGGCTTGACGTTTTTAATTGACTGAGGTGGGGGAGGGGACATCGAAGAGGAATATTTCATGATACATGAAAATGATGTGAAATTCAAAATCAGTGTTCATAAAATTTCAAATTTTGTCCATGAAAGTTTGGGGGAAATTTGTTTTCTGTCTTGTTATATAACCTCACACCGCATTCTCAGTTTTGCCTTTTGGCTCACCAAGCTTGAAGTATTTCCTATCTGGCCCTTTCCAGAAAGAGTCTGTCGACCCCAGCTGTATGGAATTAGACCTTCCAAACAGATGTTGGGATTGTGCGTCCCAAGCGGTTATAAAAGCCGCCTGAATCCTAATGTTTTGTGACTAAAAGTAAGGAGAATGATTTGCTTCCTTGTGTACCAAGCAGACCTTCTTGCAGACAAGACTTTCATCATACTTTGGGCTCACTGTGCAGAATTCTTTTGGTGATGCCTTCACCTGCCAGGGGTTTCTGAGCATGGGGTGGGTGTGTGTTGGGGGGTTGGATGTGGCTTGGACACCCCACAGTCTGGATTTAGTCATGGGCAACAGTGAATTCCGTCTGGAACTTTGGAGAAAAAGAGTACAGGGTCGGCTCCCCCCTGCTTAGGCCCTAAAAGCAGCGTGAAGCATGTGTGTGTTTCATTCAGCCTTCATTCTGGGGAAGAAAACCTGGAGGGACAGCGAGGACATACGAGAGAGCCCGCTCAGGATTCAGGACACAATGTGCGGGCGTGGCGCGTTCCCTCCGTGCCCACCTGGAGGGGTTGGTCTTAGAAATCACTCACAGCCCCTTCACGTCTGGTCACGGCTGTTTTCAAAAGGGGCCGTGGGCCTGGAATCCCAGAAATACTCCTCTCTGATCCTGCCCGAGGCCCTGTGCCGTCAGTTGACGGAGAAAGAGTCAGATAGACGAAAGCGTGAAAATTTTTATTGGACTTGTGGTTAAAAGGGGAAAATAAGAGCTTTGATGTAGACTCTATTTCCAGCGATCCGTTTGATTCTTTGTCCACATGTCAGGTGAAAATAAACAGTAATTTAAAGGTAATATTTACGTAACCCACAAAAATCTCGGTCAAATGAGGGAAAGATGGAATCTGGGTTAATGGAGGACCATTTCCCGCATTCTTTCCCTGATTGCAGGCTTCGGTGTAAAACTGATGAAAGAAGGCAATTTTGATTTTTGTTAGACTCTTCCAAAATCATCTCGTTAAAAAATTTTTTTTTTTTTTTGCATAGAAAAATGACTTGTACAGATTTCCTTTGTAAGAGCTTATTACATTTTGGTCATTTTAATGGAATGTGGATGAACAAAGTGTAATGCAGAATTTATTGCATTTTTAAGATCCCCCCCAAAGAAAAATAATTCTGACTGTGATCATAATAATCTGAGAAAGTCAACTGTTCTGATTTTGAGGACCGTGTATGCTTTAAATAATCAGGACACAGTCATCCTGGGGACTTTTTAGTAGCTTAGAGCCGTGGTTCTCAACTGGGGGTGACCATGGCCCCCAGGGAACATCTGGCAATGTCTGGAGACATTTTTGGTTGTCACAAGTGGGGACTGAGAGGAATGTTCTCAGCTTCTAGTGGGTGGAGACCAGGGGTGCCACTAGCTATGCACACAGCAGCTCCCACCACCGAGGATGAGCTGGCTGCGATGTTAGCAGTGCCAAAGTCAAGAAACCCTGGACTGGAGCCTTTCTTCATGAATTTTTTTTTAACATGAATGTTATGTGTGTATAGACACACATGCACACACATAAATACACACGCTTGCACAAACACACAGCACACAGGACATGTGCCATGGGACTGGGCCTTGATACCTATTTTTAAGTGAATACTCAACATGCTCCCAGGGGTTGTAATTTCCTGTGCGCTGCGGCATGTATCTTGGTGATGTTTGTGGCAGTGACATTAAGACCAAGGGGCCTGTTTTCTTCTGCTCAACGGTCCAGACTAGAGGTGATTTCTTATTTTCAAAATGCAGTTTACCACGTTCTGAGTTTTACTGTGGCAAATCTCAGCAAAATGTTCTTTTGTATGTGTAAGCTGGTTATGTTGCAGTGTTCTCCGTTACACCCTCCTAGTACAGAAGCAGAGGTGGAAAAAGGAGGGGGCTCTTACGTGGACGTGGAGTCACCAGCAATTCAGAGGAAGAGCTGTGTTGGCCTGTGATAGTTTTTGGAAATGCTTGTGCTCCACATTGTTTGTGGAGAGGATATGGGATATTTCTCCATGTCTAGCTTTGACCGTGGAACTTGAGAAAAGAATGTGGATTGGTGGTGCCAGCGCTACATAAGCACATGCTCTGCCTGGTGCTCAGCTGGCTCCGGAGTCGTCGAGACAAGTACAGGCTCTCCCTCGTCGAACCTTAGCTCCTTGGGGGGGGGGGCGGGCGAGGTGCTGGTGGCCCCCATTGCCGGGGCAGAGCTGGAGTGAAGCTATGGGCATTGGCGCCCTGGGAAGGGCCTGCTGGCCGTGTGGATGTGAAGCCCTTAGCTGAGGGAGGAGGTGAGGTGTGCGGGGCCCCAAGTGGGCGGGGCCCCAAGTGGGCAAGGCCACGTCGGGCCAAGCCGGGCCCAGCTTGCCCAGGGGTCCCTGATGGGGCCTTCGTTTGGGGCTGTAAATCTTGTGGTTGCATTTCTCTTGGCTTCGAGGTCATGCATTTCTGGTTTGGGTGTTTTGGGAAAAGGGGTAGGAAGCATTTGGGGCCTTGGCTGACCCCACAGTCTTTGAGGACAGGAGCACACCTGGCCATGATGTGCAGTGGAAGGGGCCGTGGGCTTGGGCTCTGTGATGAGGAGAATCATCCAGCCTCGGTCTGTTTATCTGTGATTTGGGCATAATGGTCCACGTGCAGATTAAATGAGGTGACTGACAGCTCAGGAAGCATTTGTGTGCCGTCTGGGGTCCCACTCCTGTAAGTGGGAGCAGCCGGCCCCGCGCCCCGCTTCTGCTCTTGATATACCGCTCTGGCCTGAGCGACTACATTGACAGCTGGAGCCCAGGCCTGCCTGCCTGCTCCCTTGGCCACAATCCTCTGTAATTACTAGGGGCAGAGGGGCAGCACCGTGAGCACAAAGTACCGAACCCAGGCAGAAACGCCGGGATTTACTTAAAGCAAAGAAAGATGGCTGCTCCTGCGGGCCAGCGCCGCGAACGTGAGCGCCGCTGTCAGTCACTGCTCCCGCCACCACCGCCCTGCTCTGTGTTGTGTTCACACTCCAGACTCTTCTCGTTTCTCATGTTGGTCCTGATCTGCGTGGTAGGCGGAGGAATGGCCCTGGAAGGACATCTCAGATCCGATTCTGGAGCCTGTGAATGTGATGTCTCATGGCAGAAGGGACTTGGCGGGTGTGATTCTGGAAACTTGGGATGGGGAAGTTGTCTTGAGCCCAGTGTCACCACAGAGCTGCGTCTGAGTGGAAGCAACAAGGAGGCGGTGGGTCAGGCTCAGAGAGAAGGTGTGTCCAGCAAAGCAGAGGTCAGAGCGGTGCGCGCCCGCGGACCAAGGAGGGTGGGCGGCCTGGAGGAGCTGGACTGGGTCAGGACCAGAATCTCCCTGGAGCCTCCAGCAGGAGCACAGCCCTGTGACCTGGGGCGGACACCTGACCTCCAGAACTGTCCCAGAGCCAGGCTGTGTTGCTTAGAGCAGCTGAGCCTGTGGTCATTTGTTACAGCACCGTTGGGAACAAAGACACGGGATACGTTCAGCGCTGCTGGGGAGGGGCTCCGGCTGCCAGGTCCGGTGAGTCAGGCCCAGGGCCTGGCTCCTTCCTCCAGCAGGGAGAATGGGGCACGGCCTGGCTGCATTTGTTTGCTGTTTTTGTATCCTAATTCTGCTCCTGTGACACGTGCTGCTAAGATTGACCCAACTGGACCGTGTTCTTTTGCAAAATTCTGTTTATAATGATAGTTCAATCCGAACTGGGGGAGTGTTTTCACAGGTATGAGAGGACGCGAAAGCGCTTGTGTTCTGCCCATCTTCTCAGCAGTGCTGAACTCCACACCGCCTGGAAAAAGCCCTGCAACAGCTGTATTAGCTACTGGGCAGTTTGGAAAAGTATCTTTCACCGTCATTCTCAAAGCTTTTGTCATGTCTGACAACAGAAAATGGAATTTCTTAATCCACTTACGTTGAATTTAAAACCCACTTAAACCGGGGGCTTCAGGTGTTAGGATTCTTGAGTCCTAATGAGCAGATAGTCTATTGAGTTATGTCTGCTGGCTTCTGCTGTGACTATAACAAGAAATGTTGTAGGATTTCAGTCTTCGTCTCAAACCAGCTGAAAATCATGTTATGTGTAAATGTGACTTTTTATTCAAGAAAACTTACTGTTCAGGTATAATTTGAATGAGAAAGCCTATCTACAGGCCTCCTACCAACTTAAATTATGCGATTACGTGTTTGACATTAGAGGCAGTATACCTGTTTAAATCCTTTGTATCCAGGCAAATGAAGCGTTTTTTGTTTTTTTTTTTAAGTTGGAAGTTGTCTCCATTTTTCTGATTGTATGGAAGCAATGTAACTATATATTTTGTTGAACACTTATGCGTACATACATAGGAAAATCTTTGCTTTAAGGATATCAGAGAGGTTCTTTTAAAAAAACAGCTTTACTAAGCCATAGTTGACATACAAAAATCCACCTGTTTAAAATGAACAATTCAATGATTTTTCGTAAATTTACAGAGCTGTGTAGACATTACCAAAGTACAATTTTAGAACATTTACCACCTAAAAAGAATCCCTCTGCCCATTGGCAGTATTTCCGTCCACGTGAAGCGCCCAGCAACCATTAATCTCTTTTGTGTCTCTATGGATTTGCTTGTTCTGGACATTTCAAGTAAACGGAATCGTACAGTATGTGTCTTTGGTGTGTGGCCTCTCTCACATTGTGTAACGCTTTAAGAGTTCATCCATGTTGTCGCCTGAATCAGTGCTTCACTCTTTCTTCCTGCTGAGTGATACTCTATTGTTACGAATATACCATGTTTTGCTTATCCGTCCCCTAGCTGATGGGCATGTGGGCTGTTTCTACTTTTTAGCTGTTATGAATAAACTACTGTAAATGTTAGTGTACAAGTTTTTGTGTGGACATAAGTTCTCAGTTCTCTTGGGTATATTTCCTCCAAGGGGAATTGCTGGGCCATATGGTGGCTGTGCTTCCCGAGGACCCGCCAGACTGTTTTCCAGAGTGCCTGTGCCATTTTATGTTCCTCCCCACAGCGTGTGAGCATTCCAGTTTCTCCACATCCTCACCAGCACTTGTCATCATCTCTCATAGAACTTTCTGAATCTTGGTAATAACACCTAGAGTGTTGCTTGTTGAGTAGGAAGTTAGGGGTTTGACCACCTGCTTTGGAGACCATGAGCTCCTTGAAGAAAGGAGCTGGGCCAGCTTTCTGTGTCTGCAGTATCATGAGTGTCAGGCCAGCTTTATGTCTCTGCGTATCAAGAGCATCTTTTAAAGCCTGGTCTGAGCAGATGGGGGAATAAAGGAATGAATGAGCGATGCCCAGCAGAGAAAGGACCCGTGGGCAGTGAGGTCCCTGGGGCTTGTGGGGACTCAGGGCTCAGGCACAAGGGTGAGTCTTGGTTCTGTGTCGTTTATACCCTGGAGGCTTTATCCTCAGGACCTAAGTTCCCAGATTGAGCACCACCCTTTCCCAACCCTCTATTCTTCATCCTCTGTTCATGAAGCTCCTGCTCAGAGACTCAGCTGCGTTCTTGAGGGCCAGGCTAGGGTGTGAAGCATTGGGAGCCAGAGTGCAGGTTTTCAGAACGGAAGTCCTCGTGGAGGGACCAGATCGCATGACCCTGTGGCACTGGAGGAACCACAGGGGAGTGGGAGAAGGACGCTGAGGAGAGTGAGGCCCTTGGAGTGACAGGATTCAGGGGGCGCTCACTCTCGGGCTCTCCCCTTGCACCCCCTCATCCCGCCCTGGGTGACAGGTGTCCTGCTGCTTCGTTCTGCCAGGCTACCGGGATCGGTTCTGCAGCTCCTTGTCTGAGGTGCTGTGCAAACCGCAGGCGGATTGCTCTGTGAGCTCCCTGACGCCCAGAATTCTCTCTTAAAGGGATTGTGAGATGTCGACAGTCACAGGGCAGAGGGCAGAGTGCTGCGGTGTGACTAGCACAGCAGGAGCTCCACAGAGAGCAGGGGTATATGCTTCCATGGCCGCTGTCAGTGTGACAAGGACCGCAAACAGAGGGGCTCAAAACATCACACGTTTCTCATCCCCCAGTTCTAGAGGTCACAAGTCCAAAACGGGTCTCCCTGGATGAAAACTGAGGTGTCTGCAGGGACACCTTCTTTTCTGGAGGCTCTTGGGAAAATCTTTTTTTTGTTTTGTTTTGTTTTGTTTTGTTTCATTTTTTGTTTTTTCCAGTTACCTTTTCCCTCTCCTAGAGTCTGCCTGTGTCCCTTGGCTCCTGGCTCTTCCTCCTTCTTGAAAGCCAGCCACAGTTGAGTCTTTCTCAGTCACTTTGCTGACACCGCCTCTCCTGAAACCCTCTTCTCCATTGGACAGACCCCCCCGATTACTCTGGGCCGCCATGTAATGCAGGGTGATGTCTTTCTTTAAGGTTGAATTAGCCCCCCGAGGTCCGACTGCACACTCCGTGCCATGGGGCGACCGCAGTCACAGGCTCTGGGGTTAGGAGGGCCTCAGCTTGGGTGACAGGGGCCTGATTCTGCTGCACAGATGGTGCTGGTTACGGTATTGTAATCGTTTATTCCTGAAATGCTGTTGGCCCCCGCCGCCTGCTTTCCTGGCTGTGCAGGAACCAGCACTTCAGCAGGAACAGCGAGGAGCTGGGTTTGTTTTCCCGAGCAGTCGTGTCATCCGTTACATATTTCTGAGGGACAACCTGGGATCAGACCTCTGCTTTAGGAAGATTCATGCAGTTTTGTGGATTTTCAGGGGGAAAGTTGAGGCAGAGGGAAACCGTATGCAACCATCAAGAGGCACCATGTAGGTGGGTGGCACTGGCGTGGAGAGGTCACGTAGGGACACTATGGGCTTGAAGTGACTAGTCTTGGTGCCTGATGGATGGATGGGAAGGGGTCGGGAAGGGCAAGGAATGAGTCCAAATGGGAACAGCGAAGCCTTGAGCCTGGGAGTGAAGGGTAACGATGGGTGAGTCAGAGGAAATAGTGAAGAGACTGGAGGAGATGGATGTTTACCTTTGAAACAGTGTCCTTTGGGGGCTGGACATGGACCCACGTGGAGATACGAAGCAGGCGGAGGAAAGGGAAAAAATGCCTTGGAAAGAGCTTCAGCGTTTTGGGCAAGAGGGCCACCACGTTGGATGACGTTCCATGGGAACGGAGCTAGAGAAGGGAATTCAGGGGCGGGATGTTGGGGAAATGCCTGTGTCTCATGCATCGAGGATGAAGGGGAACCAGGGAAAGGATCTGAGAAAGGGGGTAGTTCGACACAGGAAAAGAATGAAAATTCCTAAATTCATTCACTGCGTGTTGACGAGCGGCTCCACTCAACCAGGCACGGGGGCACTAAAAGCCCACGCAGCTCCTGCCCGCGTGGAGTGTGTGGTCCAGCTCGACAGCTCTGGACCCGCTCCCGTGGTTGAGGGAGGCCACGGC
The DNA here is from genome assembly GCF_048773025.1 of Camelus bactrianus. Classification (NCBI taxonomy): domain Eukaryota; kingdom Metazoa; phylum Chordata; class Mammalia; order Artiodactyla; family Camelidae; genus Camelus; species Camelus bactrianus. The sequence continues at coordinate 6,006,925 of NC_133575.1, forward strand.
ACAAGCCGGGGAGCAGGGGGCTAGAGGCACAGCCGTGCCAGATGCCCTGACGACTGGGAAGGATGAGGCTTGGTCATCCCGTTTGTTGACTGTGTGGAAGGAACTGATTATTTCATGACAGCAGAGGGAGGACGCTTCCTTTCACAATTCACATGGTTCTAACCAAGGGCCATCACCCTCACTGCGCTGCGTTGGGGTCTGCAGGTTTAGTTAACTCACTCTCTGTGCAGAAACCTTCGCCTGGGACCTTGGCATTCCTAGTTTGTTGTTCTGGAACCTCTGGGTTGATGATTTGTCTCTGATACCTACAGTAGCCATGTAATTTCTTGTCCAAATTGGGACACTTTAGAGAGAGAAAGGCAGCGCTGCTCATAATGACCTGGAGACAGTGGGGATCAACCAGGATTGTCTCAAGCGAGAAGACAGGTGAATGTGTTACTGTTCTGAAGTAAAGGTAACATTTAGCTCATGATGTTTTTCCTGAAATTCTCAACTCAAACTTGTGGGAAAGTTTTAATGCCAGGTATTTTGTGTTTATTTCTGAGGAAGCCTGGAAATGTGTCTGTACACACAGCAGGCGCTGTTCCCGTGTTGTGTGCTGCTCTCATGCAAACCTCTGCAGACCCTGTTGTGATGAACAGAAACAAGAAATGTCAGAGGCATCATTGACTTTAGTGCCGTTACCTAGTCTTGCCATTGGGAACCTTTCCCTTAAATATTAGGCAGTAAAGTACTGCTAGTGTAGGTGGTCCGCAGAAGTTTTTGACAGTTAAAAAATGGTTTTCCCTGCTTTACTGAGGCATCATTTGCAAGAGCAAGGAATTGAATGCCATGGTGAAAGATCGAAGTATAATCTAGCCCAGTGGGTTACTAGGCAACCACTAAAAGCAATATTGCAGAAGTGGTGTATTTATTGGCACCAAAATGTGTTTACGATATAGTGTAATATGTTTCTGTGACCCCAAGAGACCCACAGCCCAGTTGGGACTTGGAGCACTGCTGAGACACATCCTTGGAGTAAACCAGGCTGTTGGGAGATCTGCATGCTGCTAACATATCGTTAATCCACTCATGAATTTGATTTATGTAGCTGTCCCTTGGTGCTGTACACTTACCTAACATTGAGGGCTATTTCAAGAAGCGGCCCGGTGAAAATCTCTCCGATAGCATTTACGGAGGCTGGAGTTGTCCTGAGTGCACTGTTCGTGCTCTGGGATCCGTGGGAGACGTTCCTCCCCTGTGTCAAACCCTAGAAACTGTGTTTTTGATACTTGTATGTTCTTCAGTTTTTGGATACTGTAAATCAGGCATACAATCATACATGTTTCTTTGAATAGATGTCTAGGAAACTCAGAATCTGATTTATGTAGTTCCCTTCCAACTGAAGTAAAGTTTTATGTGATGGCGAACTTTGAGTACTGTCCTCACCTTTCAGCTTTATCTCATTTTTTGTGCCATTGTCTTCTGTTTGCCCTGATTTTCACAGTTAATTATTTTATTTTTGCTACTGTGTCTGTGTGTGGGGGACCTCCCCTCAAATCTTTTTCTTCTTTTCTTTTCCCAGGTGGGAAATTATGAAGTATTTTTGTGAATAAGAGAGCACTGTGGCTTCTGGGAAGTTGCTGGCCTTCAGTGGCTTTTGAATTCTGATGCACTAGCGGCATCTTCTTTTAATCTGGCAGCTTCCTGTTGAAGTCTGTCCATACAAAGTGTATGTCTAAATTTAGTATGACGAGGGCTATCAAAAGCAGCTGGTGAGCAGACCCTCACCAAAGTTGAGCTTTCTAGGCCTTGCAAACCTGAAAATTAAAAGATCTTTTAAACCAATTTATGAAAGAAAGATTCATGCGAGTTAACAAAGGTCCTGAATCATTTAATTTTACTGGGAAAAAAAAAAAACATTAAAAAAATTCTTGTCCTTAAAGATGCATTGAATGAAGCGGAAATTCTTTTTCTGTCTCCATCAGGGTGTTGGAGCCATTTCCTCTAAACTTCATTGAAAACTGGCTCTCAGAGCCTTCCGTATGTTTCATAACTTTAGTTGAAAAGGAGGAAGTGAAACCGAGGTCTAAGGTTTTACAAGTCGCTCCTAAACAAGAATAAAGAATTAGTGCAGGAAGATTAGCTGTTCCTCAGTATATGAGAAGGAAAGATCTGGAGTGACTTTTCTGGATCAGTGCAGGGCCTCGGCTGTTCCGTTAATAACAGCCAGGAGTAACAGCCTCTGAGTAACAGCTTTGCTGTGTGTCTGACCCACAAGGTCGCTCTTCCTCCCGCATGCCATGTAAAGTAGGCGTCCTCATCGCGTCTTTACGGGAGAGGCACCCACAAGGCTCACGGGTTCTTGTCTGGGACCACACGTGCGCCTGGTGATGAGGCTGCCAGCTGATTCCAGATCGTGTGGACTACATCCGATGCCTGCGTGGTGTTCACAGTGTGCCAGGGAGGGCTCTCTGCCCTGTCCGCATATGCGCGGTGGTGTCCACCCCTTGTGTCGTTGTGAGGATTCTGTTAGTTATCTGTCCCCTTTGTACAGATGAGGACCTGGGGGCCCGAGGAAGCCTGGCCCAAGGGGAGGATTGTCGCAGCCCTTCTGGCCCCAGTATCTGTGCTCTTAGTCACCAGGCCGACTGCATCCCAGGTAGGATAACAGAACGTGTCCACATCACCACCAGCAGAGGCTCTGATGACAAGGGCTGTCTCCGTTCTCACTTTCATTGTGGCACCAGAGGGGTGGGCCTGGAGGGGGTGCCCCGGCAGCCAGGCGTGGGTTCCACAGGGAGCTTGCAGAGAGGGCAGGACGGACAGGTCACGTGGAGATGCTACCGGCGACGCAGTTCTCGGGCTCCGACGCCTGGGTTCTCTCAAAGGCGCGAGGCTGGGGAATGTGAAACCGGTTGGGGGAGCTTGTTAACTGTGCGGGCAGGACAGTTTGGGTGGAGGGGTGTTGGACCACTCAGAGTCCGTGGTGGTCTCGAGGCAGATGTGGATGGATTGGAGAGGCATTGAAAGCTGAGCTGCCGGGCCTTGGTAGTGATGAGTTTGAGAGTGTCGGGTGTTTTTGTTTTCGTTTTTAACTTTAATTTTTATTTAGGACAGCTTTCTGATGTCCTACATATGGAGGTGACACTTGGAGAAGCACTTGGGTTTGTGAACAGGACTGTGTGTATGTGTGTGCGCCCGTGTGTGTGTTAATACTCGTTGAATTAGCTGATCATTGACATTGGTGTCCTAGATTTTGAGGCCTTCATGTAAGCAGAGTTGAATTTAATTGTTTTTCTAAAGGGCTTTGCTTGCTGTGTTGTTAAAGGAAATTGAAGACGCTACAATTGGCCTTTCCAGGTCAGGGGGGAATAGGATGTGTTTGGAAATCGTAGAAACTAAAACACGCACACCAGGACCATATGGTGTTCAGAGCCTTCTGTCATAATTTCAGTGAATAAATAATGTGCTTGACAGTCAAACCTAAAAGTGTGCTGAATGCTGATTGCAGACTTGGAGATGGCGCTTTGGGAGATGAGGAAGAGATTAATCAGGATTCTTTCATACCTCCTGATGCCCTCACGTGTCATCTCTTAACCGGAACCTGTGTCATGTGAAGATTATCTTTATCATTTGGTGTCGTATCTGTGGGGAGAAATTCAGATCACTATTGATGGACAATTTGCTGAATCAGAAAGAGCATGTTCTCCTAATAGTTTATCATCTTTAAATGTTGTGATTCTTTTTCTCTAACCAAATAAAATTTCATGCCACTAAATAAAATTTAATGCTTGGAAACCAATATTGTATGACCAGTAGCTTATTAAAATTTGCCATGGGCTTGTTTTTTCCTGTTGACATTAGCTCTGGGTGGATTATATAACTATAAGCCCAGTTGGGTCATATTACTCCCCTATCTCGTACCAGATTTCCGTGTGACAGGTCCTGGCTTGTCTTTACGTGGAATTTATTTGGCGTATCATGGTGTGAGTTGAGAGTGCTTTCCATTTGTCGTGTGTGACGTATGGTTGACTGCGGGCGTGGGCTGGTGGGTGGGTGGTACAGGTGTGCAGACGCGTGCACTCAGACGGTAATACGCATTCACAGTATTGATTTTGGCAGTTCTGAAAGCATGAAATACTTATTGGCGTCATAATACATGAAGGAAGAAACAAGTTTTATAATGTCTTGGTTAGTGTCTCTTTTTCTCCTTATTTGAGTAACTCATACTTTTACATTGAACTTGTAAAACCTACAAGCATAATAAAATGTCATTTTACAGGAACGAATGGATATTAAATGACTTATCCGAAGAGAAGATGAAAAAAATATGTTTCCCCATTGAGCGTTAAAAATGAATGATGTTTCCAGCATATTTATTTCCCTATACCTACAGTGCGGGTAGGTTTATTTTTCTTAAAAGTTGAAAAAGGAATAGTGACTTCCTTTCCGTTGCGATCTGCTCTTTGTTAGAGACGCACACCTGTGACAGGCCGGCTGTCCTCCGCCCTGAGCTTCAATGAAGGTGGCTCCGACGAAGCGGCAGGCTGGTCGCCTTTTTGGTGGGTGCACAGCACTTGTGCGCTTTGGTTCTGTTCTGTTTTCTGTCTTGGTGATTGTTCATAGAGTGTCTGGATAATACTTGTGCTGTTTGTGACATTTGTTGAGTGAGTAAACGAATGAACGAATGCACAGAGAAGGCCCTGGGGTGCTGTTTCTGTCCCCTGAAGCGCCTGCTGTGTAGAAGTAGTGGTTCCTACCCGAGCGCGTGGGAGGAACCATGTCCTTCACCCCCGTGTGGTGGGCTGAGCGCTCTCTGACTGCAGTTGCGGGGTGGCATTCAGAGAAGTTTCCATCAGCAGCTTACCAGTTATCTGTCCTTGTGTCTCGTAATTTTTGATGATACAAGTACAAAACGGATTCCTGTTTGGGAAGGTACCTTCCTTTCTCCCCTCAGATGAAAGAGGGACATCAGTTGCCCTCTTTACGCACTAGGTGTGATAAAATCTGTTCTTAGGTGCAAAGGGATGCTTCTGCTTGTGTGACATCATTCTAAAAGGTCCTCAAGTTCTTATGAGGAAGGAGGCCGTAAGGAATTACATCATAGAAATTCTTATTGGAAGTAGTAACGGCGGGGATTTAGACCTTGGTCTCAATTTTTTCTTCTAAACTTGTGTTCAGTATCATGTTAGAGTTGTGCTAAAGGTACTGATTTTCCTTTGTTGTCTTTTTTTCCTGTTTGTCATAGTCTTCAGATTTGTGCTGTCTCATGGGAGCCACTGGCCACATATGACTATTTAAACTTTAATTAAAATTAAATAAAATTTAAAAGTCAGCTCCTCAGTTGTACTAGCCACATTTCAAGTGCTGAGTTGTCACATGTGACTGAGTGGATAACTTACTGGACAGTGAGGATACAGGGCAGAAAGTTCTATCAGATAGATGAGATATGGTTATTCAGATCTTTGCCTAATAATTATTCCAAGAAAGACAGGGGAAAAAAATCTCGAATCTGAAGAAGAGAGAAATTTCCAGACTAGAATAAAAATTAAGCCCATCAAAAAAAATTACTACATAAAGAAGGCTCATCATTATGCCATTTTAGAAAATTATGAATAAAGGCAGTATCTAAGCACTTTCTGGATTGAAAAGAATCATATGAAGGATCTGGAATCAGAATGACATCATTTTTCTTAAGTTGGAACACAGACTGAGGTTTGAATTCTGGCAAATTTATTTTCAGTCAGAATTTGAAGTCATTCCCTCACTAGTTGTTCATTAAGAATCGCATAAAGATGTTTGTACATGTTCAGGATGTTGGTAGAATTCAGCTTTCATACATCACTTCTCAGGAAGCTACTAGGGAATATGTCCCATCAAAACGAGAGACTAAACCAAGAAAGGGGAGATTTGGGGTCCTGGAAACAGAAAGAAGCAGAAGGAATTCTGAAGATGCTGGTGTGGTCTCGGGGCATCTGCTCAGTAGCAAACTTAACTCTGACAGGCACACACAAGAGACCAGAAGTTTCCAAAGGAAAGTCTGGTGTATGTATATATCTGAGAGTTGGGGGATGGGGTATGATGTACATTGGAGCTGACAGATTATTGGAGTGAAAAATTAAATTGAAAGATTGTGGAGTGTTGGAAGAATTATCAAAGAAAACAAAAACAGAGGCGACTAATAATCCCAGGAAAATTTAAGAGTTGCATAAGAAAGGAATCATAATCACACTGTACTGCTTGCTCAGAGGTGCCCATTCCATTGACAAAATAAAATGTGTAGAGTTTAGGTTTAACCAAAAAATGTGATGCTGTTGGGGAAATGTGGGAGGGTAAGCACAGAATCAGTGATGGGGATTTAAACAACCAAAAATCCTTGTTCATATGTGAGAAAATCAAGTAATATCTGAAGTTCATAGGATATATTATAAGCTGCTTATTTAAGAACATGGAAGTTTATACCAGAGAGCACCGTCAGTAAGAAAAATTGTTCTAAGACTTGAGAGTGGTTGCTTTGGGAAGTAGAATGGGGGCTAAATGGTGCTAGAAAGCTTGCAATTAAATAGAGGAGTCTTTTGCTTCACCTGTGTATGTGTATTACTTTGGAAAGAATAAAAATTGTTTAGAAAATCAAAGTATATGCCTTCTATAAAATTATGGAAATTTTAGTATGGTTCTAATTAGGGGTTCTCAACCTAGGGGATACTGACACTTGAGCCAGATAGTTCTTCGTGAAGCGTGCCTGTGCTGTGTGCTTGGGCAATTTAGCTGCATCCCTGGCCTCACTAGATGCCAGTGGCATTCTTCCCTGACTCCTGACAACTTGAAGTGTTTCTGGACATTGCCTGGCATCCCAGGGGGTGGGGAGGTGGGGCAGAATCAGTCGCATTTGAGAACCACTGATTTAAAGGATTTAAAATCTGATATTTAGTGAGTCGTCTCAATATATAAAAATGCGGGGCAGCATTGGTAGTGCAGGAAACAGCAGCTTTGTCGCACAGAACCTGAGCCCCTTACGGAACCAGCCAAGTGGCTGGGGGCGCTGGGGCGCTCTGACACCCCGGTCCTCATGCTGCAATGTGTCTTAGCCTCGGCTCTTCACCCGGTTAATTCGGGGCTCACTAAAAAAAGAAAAGGCCTCAGGAGGAAACCGTAGCTCCTCTATCATGCTCAGTGACTTCAGAAAACATATTTTAGATTTTTCACATTATTTTCATGATGGTACAACTTGGATTTTTCCAGAGCGGAAATACTAATCATTATGGCAACTTGGAAAAAAATTGCACTCTTTGGATCTATTTCTGTGCTCTGTTGGCTGCAGGACAGAGATACATCCCTCCTTCCTCCCTGCCTCCCTCCTTTCCTCCCTTCCCCAGCAACTCTTTTGCAAGTTCTTGGTTCAGTTACTTGCAAGGTGTCTTCTCTTAGAATTTACAAAAGGAAGTCAACAGGAAAATGGTTCCTCAGATTTTTTTTGATGTGGATGAAACCTCATAAATAATTTAATACCCTCATTTCACAGCTGAGGAATCTCTGGTCCAGAGAGAGTCTCGTGTAATTAATTAGGAGCAAAGTGAGGCCTGTAACTCTGCTCTTCTTTTTTTTTTTAAAAAACGTTTTCATTTTTTTAAAACACACCATATGTGCACAGTGATGCTGTGGAAGGGAGACGGGCAGTGGGGCGGCTCAGGCCCCTGGCATAGTCTGCCAGCACTGTCATAGCGTTAAGGGTTCCGAGCATCATCTATGGTTGTGGGGTGGGTGGGGGCACTTCCTTGTAAGTGTAGAGAAAATGAAGAAAAAAAAAAAAAGGCAGCAAGTGTGTCTATTATCTTTTCATTAGGTGCTCCTTAACCCCACTTCCTGATGGTACCCTTCCTGAGGGGAGAGGTCTAGTGGACGCAGGAGTGGGTCAGACGGGGAAGCCCCTTGGCTCCCACCTTCTGTCGTCCTGGTGGCCTTGGAACCGGTGTGCACCACCCTCACATGGTGACTTGAGAGTGAAGTTGGTCCCTACTGGTCAGGCAGCCCCTTCGTCTTCCCTGAGCAGCCTTCCAGTCCTCTGCTGTCAGCCCTCCCTTCCCAAGCACCATGAACGGGTACCCCACCATTTTTGGAAACCTCTGTGACCTTCTCTTGCTCCCGTTCATTGCCTCTGGCACCCCTCGAGCTGCAGCCCCTTTCTCTTCCTCCTCACCTGCCTTCATGCGCCAGCAGGAGTGCCGCCTCCTCTGTGAAGCCTGTCTAGATTTCTTCCAGGCATCGAACATGTGCAGAGAAGATGGCGTGCGTGATTCCTTGTCCTATCAGTATCGGCTGGTCCCCCTTGTCACCCATCTCAGCAGCAGCTATTTGCTGATCTTTCCTGACTTCCGAGAGACGGGCTGTCAGTAGGTGACAGGGACACCACCCCGTTCTGGATTCCCTCCTGCCTCCCTGCCCTTCCCCCCTGTGTCTCACCAGCTCCTTCTTCCCAGGGCTCCATCCTCAGCTCACAGTCCTGAGACCATTGGGTCTCAGCGGGGCAAGTGTGCCGTCCAGGGGACACTGGGCAACATCTGGTGTCAATTTTGGTTGTCACCTTGGGTGGAAGACGGGGATTGCTCCTGGCACCTAGTGAGAATACCCAGGATGCTGTTCAAAATCCTGCAGTGCACAAGGCAGCCCCACCACAGCGAACGGTTTGATCCAAAGCACCGGCAGTCCCAGGGATGAGAAACCCGGCTTTCGGCACTTGCATCCCGGTGCAAAGCTTCAAAGGTCTCGGTTACAGGAGGCCTCCGCTCCCACTTGCTCAGACCCGTGTTTAACTACCTAGTTAACGGTTGGCTTGGAGAGCCACCGGGCATTTCAGAGTGAAGGCCGTACAGAAGTCTGGATTTGTCCTCGGCCCAGCCTTCCTGCATCTTGGGCACTGGCACCACCTTCCGAATGTTGCTCAGGCTCTGAACCTGGATGTTGTCCTTGCTACTTCTGTCCCCTCCCCTGCCGACATCCGCTCTACCCCGGAGCCCTCCAGACCACACCTCCAGCACACCTGAGACCTCGTCGTGTCTCCCCATTGCACCTCGCCTTCCCGCCAGCACTGCGCGGGCCCCTTGCATCTCTCTACTAAGCAAGAGCTTCTTTGCATTTTGTTCTAGGCACGATGGGGGCCTCTGAAGGGTTCTTAAGTAGAAGCATGTTCAGATTTTATTTTCTCCTTCAATCTGGTGCTGAGTGAAGAAAGATGAAGAATGGATCAGACCCCTTTCCGAGGGCGGCAGAGTCCTCCATGACCGGGTCCTCCTGTCTCTCACTTTTGCAGCCTGGCCCACTGGCCTTCCTCCCTGTCACCGAGATCCTTCTCACCACAGGACGTTTGCACTTGCTGGCCACTTGCTTTTGGCCCCATTCGAGCACTTCCCGTCAAAGAGCTGTGTTTTCACCTAGCATGTTAGGAAGATAGAGAAAAATGAGCCCATCCTGAGAACTGAGCAGCTGATTGATTCAGTTGTTGGAATCCCCTGGTGTGATGGTGATTGGTGCTGAGATAGTGAGTCTTGAACAGATCTCTGTGAACAACCTCGCTGTATGCTTTACATGGACTTGGAAGCCTGAGAGTCAGTGACGAAGTTTGTCTACCCTCTGACAGCATTACTATTTCAGCTTCACGAGAGCCCCCTAATTCAGAAATCCGCCTGCTTCTGGAACAGTCGAGAATGTGCTTTGAGATATATTCGGTGACATTTCTTGCCTTACTTTGGGTATTTTTTTCATTGACAGGTAACTGAAGACAGAAGACAGGTCTAAAAATAAACCCCAGAAGGAAGAAGGGATTTGCCTACATTTGACTCTGAGTAAGTGAAATTGTAAAATGTATTTCTTATTCCATAACGAGTATCTTGTCAGCCTCTCCGTATTTTCTGCGCTTAAAAATGAACCATTTTTGTGTTAGGTTTACGTGCCAGAAACAGTGATTTCTCAAGATTCCTTGTAACAGGTGATTTGCTAACAGAAGAATGCTGTATATCTGCTTCAGCACTTCATAACAAACTCCTTTTTTATTTAGCTTCCGGAAGTCAGAAGTTTGAGGGAAGAGAAACGGAGGTGGTTATTAAAACGGGTGCTTTTGAGAGAAGCTCCGTTTCTGCTGTTCTTTCCCACGTCCCTGTCAGGTCCTTCTGACTCAGACGCCTGCCTGGTTACTGACAGACAGAGGTTTTCGACTCTTGCGCGGATTACAGGTGTTGGCTGTGCCCCGCAGAATGTGTTTGGAGAGGACAGGCGGTGTGTCACTGCTTGTGGGCCAGCAGAGTTTTCAGTGCAGGCCTGTCTGGCACCCCAGTGAGGCAGCCCGGCCTGTGTGTTGGCCAAGGGGAGGCATTTTCCTTCCGACTAGGCCCCAAGTGGACTCCTGTCGGCAGAGAGAAGGCCGGGCCCCCTGGGGTCTGGAGCTGCCGTCTTGACTGCCGTGTTTCACCCTGTTTACGATGAGGCCTGGTTTGTACCGCAGCTCAGACCAGTTTGCGTGGAAACTCTTCCGTTTCTGGGATGACCACGCATGGTGGAGTGTACTGAGATGTGTGAGATGCGTCTTGCTGTTTAGGGTGCGGCATTCCTGCCAGAGTGGATGGCTGTCCCGTAGGTATGCAGACTCCCCTGCTGCGGGGGTCCTGGGGCCGCCCGTGCTGGAGCAGCTGAGGGAGGCTGGTTTGGGTCTGGTGACGCATGGCATTTTGAGACCTACTGGAGGAGTGCATTCTAGATGGGCCACTCTGAGGGCAAAGGTGAGGAACCAGGAGTAAGAAAGCTTTCTGTCTTTAGGGAAAAGTTGATAAGCTACCTGGTGGAATGCTGGGGAGTGCTGCGGGGAGGGTGCAGAGAAGGCGTAAGGAAAAGACAGGGAATTTGAACCGGACCTGTCTACGCACTGCCCACGGGAGACCCGCTCTGATCCTCTTAGCGTCAGTGCTGCCATCTTCGTCTGCCTGGACGCACCTGACGGACACTCCCCACCAGGGTCGTTTGAAAGAGCACCAAGGATGACTCTTAGAACCAGCCCGCACAGTGAAGAGAAAACAGTAAATTATGGCAAAACACTCATGTCACACTTACCTGTGCCCGACACCGCCGTATTTGGTGACAACTTTATTGAGTGACAATTCACATAGCTGACAGTTCACCCATTTGAAGCGTGCAGCTGAGTGGTTTTTACTATGTTCCCAGAGTTGCGCAGCCATCCCCACAATCGATTTTAAACCATTTCACCACTCCCCAGATAATTTCCTGCCCATTAGCAGTCACTCCCCAGTCCCGCCTCCTCCAGCCCCTGACAGCCACCAGTCTGCGTTTGGTGTCTGTGCGTTTGCGCACCCTGGATGTTTCTTATAAATGAGGTCGCACGGCTTGTGTTCCTTCTGACTGGTTTCCTTTACTCAGCTTAATGTTCTCAGGGTTCTCCCACCTTGTAGCACGTGTGAGTACTTCACTCCTTTTTATTGCCAAGTACTATTCCATGGTACGAGTAGGCCACATTTTGTTTCTCTGTGCAACAATCAGACACTTATTTTTGAAGCCTTCTATTTTGAAATGATGTTAGACTCCGCAAGAAGTTGCAAGAATAGTACAGTGAGTTCCCGAGCACCCTCCCCTACCACTGATGACGTTGTGTGCAAAGATCCGGCCTTATCAAAAGTAGGACATTGACATTGCCAGCGCTGGCGCACAGGCAGACCTTATCTGGATTTCACCAGTGTTTACGTGCACATGTGTGCGGGCACGCACATGTGGCAGTTGTGTGACATGTAATCACACGTGCAGACGTGAGCAGCCACCACCATAGTCTGAGGCTGGACCGGACCGCTCCATCCCCGCGAGAACAGTTCATCATGCCTCCTCTGCAGGGTCACCCTCTCCAGCTCCAGGCCACAAGTGGGTCCTCCTTTCAAGACTTACATCAATGGACTCACCCCTCACGTGGCCTCGTGAGACTGCCTTTACTCACTCAGCCTGCGGCCCTTGAGATCCATCCACGGTGTGCTGTGTGTCAGCAGCTCCTGCCTCTGCAGTGCTGACTCGAGGTCTGTGTGTGGATGCACCAGCATTTATTCATCCACTCACTGGTGGAAGGGCGTTTGGGATCTGTCCACTTTGGGGCTGTGACAAACAGGGCTGCCGTAAACATCAGTGCACAGGCTTCAGTGTGTGGGCCAGACTGTTTTCAGGTCCCGTTTATTCCTCCTGCCGCCTGGGGAGGCGGGTTGCCTCTTTCTCCAGACAAGGACGGGGCGTCCTGGAGAAGCCCAGAGCCTCAGGGGTAGCACAGGCAGCCTGCTCAGCGAGGAGCCAGCACTGCAAACTGACCCCTCCTGCGGCTCTTCTCTGCATCCCTTTGCTGGCTGGAGGCGCCGAGGCTCCAGCGATCAGTCATGCTGGGCTTCTGCACCTTCAGGACCCTGTTCGGGAGGGAGCGCTCTGGCCAAGCAGATGCGGAGAGTGAGCACCCCAACCCCCTAAAGAGGAGCAGCGCTGGACCCGGCCCTGTCCTTTCATGGACAGAAACAGACCCGCCCAGATGCAGCCAAGCCCCTTGTTCTGCTGAGCTGCTTCCCCGCTTGAAGACGGCTTTCAAACCAGGTTTGTCTTCTTGAGTACCCAGACCACACACAGGAGCCCCGCAGACACTGCCTCTCTGTAGATTATCAGGGAAACTCTTTCTCTCAAGAAGCTACTGCTTACTGCCTCCCCCTCGAACCCTCGCAGACTGGGAAAGGGGTGTTGGGGGCAGTGATGCCCCAGCTAACGGATTGAAAGTCTAGTGAATTCCTTCGTGGTGGAATCTGACCCAGACGGATGTTAGGGGCTGATCAATTAAATTCAAGAATAAGCTCTTAAAATTGGCTGTAGATTCTGGTAGTAAAGTGGCCCTGAAAATAATGAGAGATTTCTTTCCTTTCTGACATCTTTGGCTATTTCAGGCTCTTTTACCAAATCAAAGTATGTTTTTTCCTTCATGTTTCCATTTGGTTTTCTTTGTAGACACGGCGGTTCCCAAAGATCTATTTCTTGGTTTAGGACAGTGGTTCTCAACTGGGGGCAACTTTCACCCCCAGGGGACACTTGGCAAAGTCTGGAGACGAATTTGATGGTTATGATTGGGGGCTGTGTGTGTGTGTGATACTGGCACTGAGTGTGCAGAGGGCAGGGATGCTGGCAAGTATCCTGCGATGCACAGGATAGCCCCCGCCCCTCACACACCGAACAGTTTTCTGCCCCCAGATATCAATAGCATGAGGTTAGCTGGTGGGGATAGGACCCCAAACTTTGCATATGTTGAATATTGCTCTCCATCTGCTTTCACAGTAGTTTAGTAGCATTGATTTTGAAGCACCAGGATAAGGAACTACACACTTTTGAGCCTCCTGCAATGACTCAGTACTCAGCATGACTATACGTTTACGAAAGAATGTCCCTGGGTTTCTGTTCCTAAATTGTGTTTTCCTTTGCATTAAGAAATGTATTTTTGACACTACGATCATGCGTGTAAATTCATAGGTATCGATTCAGTTGCACTCCATTTAGTTTGTAGTCTATGAAAAAGGAAAATAGTTTGCATGGTTTGGGTTTGTTGTGGTCAGGAGTAATTCTGAATCTTTATTATTTAGGATAATTATGGAATTCTCCAAGTTCCTACTTTTATAAGACACCCATATACAAATTAGCAAGTTTTTAATGGAACCTCCAACATGAAAATAGTCCTTCAGAAGACTGTAAGTGAAACATCATGCCTTTTTACTTAAAACTTGTCTAAGTTGGATTTACGAAGGGTTATTTTTATGGTGATAATATATGCATGACATTTAATTTACCATCTTAACCATTTAAAAATGTACATTTCAGTGTCATTAAGTCCGTTCACACTGTTGTGCAGCCGTCACCACCGTCCACGTGTGGAACTTCTGTCATCTTCTCAAACAGAAACCCCATTAAACAGTAACTCCCGGACTTCCCCCACCCTTGGGGACCCCCCCACTCCACTTCCTATCTCTGAAGTTGACTATTCTAAGGGCCTCATGTAAGTGGAACCATATAATATTTGTCCTTTTGTACCTGCTTTCTGTCCCCCAGCACCATGTCTTCACAGTTCAGTGACAGTGTAGCATGTGTCAGAATCTTTTCCCCTTTTGTGGCTGAATAATACTCCGTTGTGTGTATTATGCCTTGTTCCCTTCAGCTTCCGAAGGACAGAGCAGAGCAGTAGACGGACTCTTTGATCGGTAGCAGAGGTGTTCAGTTGGTGCTCCACACCGGCCCACTTCCCGCCCCGCTCTCTTGCAAGGAGACCTCTTCCTCCCTAGCTTTTGACCACAATCCTCTAACAGGGAGGTGGGACTGTCCCCCAACTGCCCCTGAATATGCTTTCCTCTTTCCTCCTCCTGTGACTTTACTTCTCTGCAAAAGTATAAACTCGCTCTGTGTGTATAAACTTTTGAGACTCCTTGCAATCAACATGATGAAGTCCGTATGTGAAAGGATTCTTGATTATTCTGAAATGTGTCTGTAACTTAAGCATCATCTACTAAAATCAGTGCTCTATATTGGGAGCTGATTTGGTCCTGACACGTTACTGAAATACTTAATCCTAAAGCAACTGCTGTTTACTTACAGGGGTATCTTTTCAACTCTGATGAGTTTGTAACTGAATTTACACAGAAGAATCAAAATGAATTTCTTTGACATTTTGGTGCAAAGCAGGAAAACAGAATTGATACTGTGCATGTGTTCGTGTGTTCAGTGCCATCTGAGTGCTGCGTGCTGAGAATCGGGCAGAATATTGATTTGCTAGCGTTGCCACCCAAAGATTTGGTCTGATTTTTTGTTGGGGATGGAGAATGGGGTTGGGCAGACTTGGAGCTTGTAGTAAGGGCGTTGACATAGTTAAAAAATCTGCTACAAAATTTGTATTATCCACAGCAAGTTACATTACCCAACAGAGTGCTCTGGTGGCATTTTTAAGTCTCTTAAAACATGCAGCTACCTTTTGTCTTTTCAGACTAACTAAATGAGGCACTGTCAGCCACTTTTTATTTTGTAAACCTGAAGAGAAGCTTCATTTGTAAGGCAGGAGGGCTTCCTGGTTTATACAGGAGGCTGCATTTGCCTTTATTTTATGTTGCTGATTAATTCTAAGTATGCTTCACATTTTCACTTACAGCTTCTTTGTTAAATTAATTACGTTATTGGGTACTTTCCTTCTTTCATTTACAAACTTTCCTTTTTGGAGGCACTGCATTTGACAGTGATGAAAGACTGGGTATTTCTTGACCTTTAATATTCTTTCATCCACTTTAAAGACATTTTTCTGTGTGACCACGGAGTCCTTGGTTTAAAAACTATATATCCCTCTAAAACATCACATTTAAACTGCAAGTATGTTTCCGACGAAGTCTTTCCACAGTGTTTACTTACACAGAATACTGTTACCTTGCACTGTAGCTGTTTGTCTTTGTCAGCAGATGTAGGTAGAATATTAATCTCGTTTGAAATTCAGATAAGCAGGGAACACATGGATTTATGGCTCTCGAAACCTCTAAACTGTGTAGCTGTGGTGAGTTGTTGAACTATGAATAAAGAAATTCTGGACTGTGGCTTGCAAGGGCTGGCGTGACCTAATTTGCCACAAAATACATCACCGTGTCGGGGATCTGTTCCCTGCGATGCGCCTTCTCTGGTTTGGTCCTGATGCTGTGTTACTGCAGCACTGGGCTCCCTTTGAGAGGAGGGTGAGGGGCCTCCGTCATGCGGGTAGCCCGAGTGTGGGCAGGCCAGCTTCCCATCCCCAAGAGGCTGTGGGGTCCCACTGGCTAAAGCAGGTTCTCGAGTCCTTTTAGTCTCTCTTGGGGAGCATCTGCCCCCCAGGCTCCAGGTCAGCTAGGTCGGGGTGCAGGAGAGGCCCGGCTGAGCAGGGATCCTCCTGGTGTCATCATCTGTGTGACTTCGTTGAGAGGACGGCTGCAGATGCAGAATGATCGGAGTGGGTGTACTGGGCCACGTGGGGATCTTGGAAATGGTGGCTGAATTAACACATTTTGGAATCCCTTTTTTGACTTTAGCTGAGGGTCAAAATGCACCAATAAATGTGCCTGATGCAAAGGTCCAAGAAGCTCAGCTTGGTGACTTGCTTCCCAGAGCCTTGGCCAGGGCAGACTTCGTGCCCCCACATGTCTGCTGTTCACCAGCAAGAAAGAAAGGTTCCTTGTGGAAAGTGCAGAAATAGTTTTGAGAATGTTAACCTTCTCTCGATTGTGCAAAACTGACAACCCTGCGCCCACACCTCCTCACTTCCCCAGAGTGGAAATACCCCTGCTTGCCTGCGTCCCCCGTCTCAGAGAGAAGCAATGAGCTTTACTAGTGCTTCTCTGATTCATCCACCAGACTAAGTGGGTTGTAGCTGCTGGAGCCAAAGCCATTTTTTAAAACAGGTTTTTGAGGTATGATTCACTTACCATCAAGTTCACCCATCTAAAGTGTATAATTTGGTGGTGTTCAGGGTCTTCACAGAGTTGTACAGCCATCACCACAATCTAAGTTAGTTTAGACTGTTTTCAGTATCCCCGAAAGAAACGCACACCCCTTAGCAGCCACACCCCATTTCTTCCTCCCCTTCCCCAGCCCCTGGCAACCGATAATCTGCGTTCTGTGCATGTGGGTTTGCCTAGTCTGAACATTTCCTGTAAATGGGGTCATACAATGTATGTATGGCCTTTGGTGACTTGCTTCCTTCACTGCATCATGTTTTCAAGGTTCATGCATGTTGTGGCATGTGTCAGTGCTTCATAGCTTTTGCAAGCCAAGTATTACTGTTTCTCAGTATGGCTAGACCCTGTGTTGTCTACCCACTCATCGGCTGATGGTCACAGGTGGTTTCCACCATTTGACCATGTGAATCATGCTGCTGTGAACATTCAATTACTGGGTTTTGCATGGACATGTGCAAAGGAAGATCAGTATGACCCAGTGAACTGTTTGCTACCATAACTAAAAAGGGAGGTTTTTAAGATGAAAATGTATACTTTTTAAAGTTAAGGATGTTAAGTATACTTTTAAATATGTGGGGTTTTTTAGCCATCCCCGCCAAAGTCTAGCACATCCGGGCTGTTGCACAATTAGAAGGTGTTGAGTACTTGCCTGGGTTGGGACGAACCAGGGTGCATGAGTGCCCTGTACCCAGGAGTCAGGCCCAGCCGTCTGTCTCCACATTTGGGCAGATACCAGCCGGTTTAATGTGGTGCAGTCTCGAAATGGATTTATAGTTGGACCTGGACGACTCGAGGAGTACAAACCTGGGACTAGGCCCATCGGAAAAGATTGGGTTACATGGTGAGATGAAGTAACTCCTTTAAATGGGTCCACATAGCTTGTTTGGATGAATAGCTGGAGTTGGTGTCAACCATTTTCCTTTTCCCCAGACCTGTATTTTTAGGCCAATCTAAATATTTTCCAGGTTCATACATTTTTCACTTATTGCATGTAAATTTGGAATAAATGCCTTCTTGACTTCCAGTTTTTGAAGAATACAGTTCTGAAAATCATAAACTTGACCAAGATCTACTGGTCAGTTTGTAGAAATTCCAGTTCTTTAAATCTTTAAAAACCACCACATTTAAAAAAATGAGTTATTCTCATTTCCCCAAGCCTAGATCTTCACATATGCCTGGTGTTAATTCGCCTCCCAGTTGTTCTTTCCCTGAAGTCTTCGAGCCGTGTGCGTGGTGCTGAGACAGGAAGGGACATCTTGGACGGCCCGGGACCAGACCCCTAGCAGAACCTGCTGTGAGGACACCTGTGGTGTCCCCTGCAGCGGCCACTGGCCACACGTGGCCCTTGATCACTTGAATTGTGGCCGGTGTGCCTTAGGAACTGAATTCTGGATTTTTTTTCGTTTTAATTTCTTTAAAGAGCCAGTGTGGCCAGTGGCCACACTTTGTGGACAGAGCAGGCAGACAAGAGCCTTATTTGTTGGCTGAGTTCAGCAAGGCCCAGGGTGGTGGTATGAGACAAGACACGTTTGTAGATGCACCAGCCTGACCTGGGCTTTTGTTTGGGTGGATACCTGGAAAGCAGTGTGGAACTAAGCTCTTGAGGAGGTGATCTTGCCTTTCCTTCCCCTGCCCCCGCCTCTGATATCCTGCAGCTTTGGGTTGTCACAGCTGGGGGTAGGGGTGCTAGTGGCTCCTAGTGGGTGGACACCAGGGATGCTGTTCAGTACCCTACAGTGCACAGGACAGCCCCCAGCGGAGAACTGATTTGCTCCCCAATGTTACCAATGCCCTGGGGAAGAAACCCTGCTGCAGATACACGAGGCTGGCCTGGTCCTTCATACCGTGTGGACAGCTGTGGACCCGCCTTATAAATGAAGAGATGGAGCTTGCTTGCGGGGTTTAGCCTAGGCAGGTGCACAGCCTGGCGGTGCCAAGGCTAAGCTGGTGAGCGAGAGTCTTCCCCTGTGGTTCATCCTCTGCATGGGAGACTGGGAAGGTGGCATTTGTCAGGAGTCACAAGGGCGACATGGCAGTGGTCTTGCAGTTTCCTTGTTAAGGGAGAGAAGCCAAATCTCCTCCCCACTCTGCACTGCTTTCTCTCAGGTTGAATTTGGGGAAACCTGCCCCTCGACTGTGCACGCCCTTGTTGACCAGCATAATGGGTGGTGTGACCCCCTGGCCCAAATGTGTCCTTGTCACTTGAGGTCTGTTTACTTACCCCTCCAAGACGTTCAGAAAGCATTTGGAAAGGCCCTTTTCTTTGCAAACCAGCCTTGGCAGTATGGGGCCCAAACAGATAATCCACTGGGTAATTGCAAAGGAGCTTCCACTTCTCGTTAAGGGCCCTGGTGAAGTTCTTAAGGGTGTCTCCTGGGTACATTAAACCTTCCCAGCACGCACCCCAGCTGCAGGTGGTTCCCTAACTTCCCAGCGCAGAGTGCTCACTCCCCAGCCCTCCCCAAAGCAGAGAGCTCTGGTTGGAGGTGGCCCTGGTCCTGAGATCCACTGGCTGTCATTAGTAACAGGCACACGTTTGAGCGTCGAGGCTGAGCATTGCGTCAGGCCAAGCTAGAGGAGGCAGAAAGGGGCCTGGGAGATGCAGGGCTGAAAAGAGCTCTGTGGATGGTGCGAACTGGAGCGAGATGCCACGGTCAAACAAGGGCGTCCTGTGCTCGGGCACAAACGGGTCGCCGGGGCAGGACGCAGGGGCGGCATTGGCAGCGAGGCCGCTCCCGGCATCGTGGAATTGAATCGGCCGTTTCTTCTAAGGATACTGCAAATTGTTGCAGCCTCTGTCATCCTAAGGAAGCTCGGACAGCTTGCCAAACAGATAATATCGACATTTAAAAAAATAAATAAATAAATGAAATGAAACCATGATGCTTCTATTCCGTGAAAATCATTTTTATATTGTTTGCAAAAACCGTAGATTTCAGTTGGACAAATGTGTCAGCAACTTAATAAGACAGTTATCCTTGGAGTTAAATTGAAATCATTCACAAAAACAAGCTCCCTGGCAAACTTGAAACCCCAGGGGGATTTTAGATCTTACTTAATGTAAAATTCCTTGAAGCAAAGACTAGCAGGCATTATGTTACAGTTCCAGGCAGTTTATTGTTTTTTTTCCCCTCTAAATATTTGTGGATGTGTGAATTATTCTGTGCCAACCGTGGAAGATAAAACCACAGAGAGGGAAGGGGAGGTGTCAAATAAATTCCTTCTCAGCAGAGAATTGAAGCATCTTGTTACAGCAGAATCTGTCTCCACAACAACGTGATGCAAGAAGCTGTAACAGACCTGAAATATGACATGCGTGTCCACCGTCAGTGCATTGCGACACCCTCCCAGGCATCGTCACAAGCCCCGGTCTTAAATTGGGTGTGATGGGGCTTTTGGACACCTGCCTGTGGGGTAACGAGTGTGCACTTCCAGGATTTCAATTTTCCCTCTTTCAGGGACTGGCTTTGACATTTCTTGTGTCGAGGTTTCTGCTAGAATTGGAGATGGAAACCAGAGTAATCAGATTGACTCTCTAGGTCCCGAAGGTGAATTGAGCAGGCATTCGAAGCCATGCCCTGTTTGTTCTTGTAGGGCTGAGGGAGAACACGATGGGAGTGACTTGCTGCGAGCTGGTTGTCACTGTCTTGTCCGTGGCACAGCACCTGGGGATCCCCGATCCAGCGGGTTGGACAGCAGGATCCCCGAGTGGCCACACCCTCTTGGGGAACGTTATTCGTTTCCGCTGAGCCCCGTGGTGACAGAGCCGTGTGCTGATGTGAACGAGAAGCAGTGTGCACGGGGGGCGTGTTCTGGCTTATACCCTGGCTTCACGCAACATGTCAGCCTTTTGATCCTTCTCCCCCTGGGAAGACAGCAGAGGAGGGGACTCTGGATTTTGAGTGCGCTTGGGCAACCAGGATTGACAGACAGTGGAGGAAGGAACAGGGGAAGGTGGAGATGATGCAGGGAGTCTTTTAAGTGAGTTCATGAAAGTGAAGGGAGCCACGCTAGTACTGGCTTTGGTTTAAGTTAAAATCCCATCTGTCCTCCACCCCTGACTATTAGTGTTGCTGTGATGGTTCTTGATGCTGCTGGGAAAACCACGGCACATCTGTCTTAAGTCCCTAGAGATGGCAACCCAGCTGAGGGAGACTTGTAAAGACCCCCTTTAGGAGGGTACTGACTTATTCAGAATTTTTTTTTTCACCTTCTGCAAAGGCCACCTGAGTGATTCTGATGAAACATGCATGTTTGCATGCCTGCGTTCTTTTCTTGTGCTCCGCGCATTCTACTGGTTCCTCCATTTCTTGTCCACCAGGTTGCACTGAAAGGAGGCAGAGTTCACACTTGGCCCCAGAACATTCCAGTGATTGGGCTGTCCAGTGGGGAGCTTTCTAGGACTCTGGTTCTCACTGAATGGGGATTTTGATTGTCCCAGGTGGGGACGTGCCCTTGACGTCTCATGGGTGGGGACCAGGGGTGCTGCTCACCGTCCTGTAGCATACATAGCGGTCCCCATGACGGAGCGTCACCCAGCCCCGTGTCACTAGGGCCAAGACTGAGGAACCCTGTTCTAGGGTCCTCTACACTTGCTCCGTGCTGTAGGAAGGGCTGTCTGTCCCAAGACTGTCCCCTTGGAGAGGGTGCGGTCCCTGTCTTGGCCAGCTGGGCAGGTCTCTGAATTCTGAAAGGAAGCTGGAAATGTAAGGGTCAAATCAAAGGAAGCGTTACTGCACATCAAACAAATGAGGGGCCCCTGAGAGCTGGTGGAGGCCTGGCTGTGTTCTTCATTTCGGTTCCACCGAGGTTTCCCCTAAAGGACGCTGACTCAGGGCTGCCCCCTGATTATACTTCTTTCCAGTGCAACTTAGGTGAGGCTGCAGCTCAGTGTTCTCTGAGGAGGGGTTATGAGAAGCAGGCCCGGCCTCTGCTAAATAAGTGTGTCCGGAAGCTGCAAGCACTTTACCAGGACGCTGCTAACCGTTTTTCCAGAGTGTTGTCGGGTTGGAGGCCACGTAGCCGACGACTGTGGCTTGCACTGCGCAGACGAAGTGCGGCCGAGGCTCCCAGCAGTGCAGTCACGTCCTTCATTACTGCTTCAGAGCCGCAGGGTGACGTGTAAGAACTGTTCTCGTGGACGCTTCATGTGCGACCTCCCCCCGATGGTCGTATCGCAAGGCTCGCCCACGTGGCACTAATTAGCTCTGTGAGCTGAGCACCTGCTTGCTGATGTGTCCCATTGGGAACCTGGTTCCCACAGCGGGACCCTGAGGAAAGGGTCACGGGTTCCACGTGGTAATTCCCTTCCCTAGTTCTGTTTGAGTGCTGCGGGCGTAGTGAGTGGAGGAAGGTATCCTTTATTTCTATCAGAATGCAAGTGTATCCTTGACGCTTTGATGTTACTTATCTGAGCAAGCATATAGGGGGATGAGGTTTATGAATTTAAGATTTAACTCAAGAAATTCAGTTGGATGATTGCTGCTCACACGGCAGTATGTGGTGGCGGCTTTAGTGAACAGAGTTCCGCTGGTTTTGCTGCTTTTTCTATTTCAAAGAGGGTAGTGAGTAAGATGGGATACTAGCACTGTTTGCACTGGGACACATGTTCCATATATAGTTTAGAAGCTAGTCTGCTCACCCCTGACATGCACGCTCTTAACTTGTTAATACGGAAATTGTCAGACATACCCAAGTATGTGGAATACTCGGT
This sequence comes from Camelus bactrianus, assembly GCF_048773025.1. NCBI lineage: Eukaryota > Metazoa > Chordata > Mammalia > Artiodactyla > Camelidae > Camelus > Camelus bactrianus. The sequence goes on from NC_133575.1 coordinate 6,029,140, forward strand.
GTATTTCCATGTACTCCTCACCCTGCTTCCACCATTGTCACTATTTCATGAGCTTGTGTCTCCTGTCCCCACACTGTTTTTTCCTTTTTATTAGAGTTATTTAAAGCAAATCTCAGACGTCAGGTTATTTCACCCATAAATATTACAGAATGTATCTCTAATACAGAAGGAGTTTTGTTTTTAATGTATGTACCAAGATACCATTATTCTGGATAAGTGTCCCCTGGCTACCACAACTTACCACAAACCAGGGGTCTTAAACAACAGAAATGGATTTCTCACAGATCAGGAGACCAGAAGATCAAAGTGTTGGAAAGGTTGGTTCCTTTGGGAAGCCCTGAGGGAGGATTTATACCATGCCTGTCTCCCAGCTTCTGGTGGCTCCAGACGTTCCTTGCCTTGTGGCCACATCACTCCAGTCTCTGCCTCCATCTTTACCTTCAGGTGTCTCTGTCTCCAGATCTTTCTTTTCTCTAGTAAAGATGCCATTCATTGGATTTAAGGCCCACCCTAATCCGGTGTGACCTCGTCTTAATTTAACTCCATCTGCAAAGACCTCATTTCCATGTAAGGTCACATTCACAAGTACTGGGGGTTACAACTTCAACATGTGTTTTCAGGGGACACAATGCACTCACAGATACACACACACACACACACACACACACACACACACACACACATACACACGCACAGTGACTGTGAGCGCAACCCCTCTGAGCCAACTATGCTGGGTTGATTAACTCACCCGCCACCGGAAGTCACTGCTGGAACGTGGGGGGTTCATTATACAAATGGTTACCTTTGATTGAGAGGTGTCTTTACAGGCTGCCACGTCCCTGGGAGGGAAGCGGGTGTACCTGCTCAGCGTCACACCTCTTGTGAGTGGCGGGGCTGGGGAGGAACCCTGTCTGGCTCCAAATCCGAGGAAAATGGCCATGGTTTAGAATGCTGGTTCACGAGAAATGCTTGTTTGCCTGAACTTTTGGCACATAAACTGTATGTTGGATGATCTTTGTGATTGTGTCAGGCTGTACACCCACTCCTTTATATCTGTTTAAGAAAACTGTTGGTGGTTTAAAAATATACGGTTTTTCCTTAGGGTTTTACATGTGTTTTGCAACTTTATATAACTGTCTTCAGTGTCTTTCTCTAAGTGTGCTGAACTGGCCGTTCTTCTCATTGGTACACCATCCACCATGCCCGTCTGAGGGGGTGTTTCCGTTGGGTCGACCCCTTTGAGATTGCAAAGGTTACCTGATGCTTGCAGGTAAATGAATCTGCTGGGCGGGGCTCCTAGGTCTCAGTGACGGGTTTAGAGTGTCGTTTGTTCATGACTTCAGGTCAAGTGGATGCTTTTCTATGACAGTGCATCATAACTCATTTTCGTTAAAGTAATAGACTTTATTCTTTTAAAAGCAGTGTTCAGTGTAGAGAGATCATTCCTCTTTTCAATGGAAGTGTTTATTGGCACTAAACTTAGCCAACAATGTACTTACATTTACAGTATCACTTTGAAATAGATACTCTAAGAACGTTTGTTTATACTCAGGATACAAATTACACAAAATTAAGTGATTATTCGAACACCCCTCGGATGGATCACTGGCGAGACGTGGACCCGGTCTTCTGTGCAGGTTGTGTCGTTGGGACTGGCCTTCTTGCTGTGGAGCTGCCTGGACTGCTGCTCGCACACGAATAATCCCTCGACATTCTAAGTACTGTGCTTACTCTTATCTAACTCTCATCAATGACTGAATGCAGGGGCTGTTTTTAAAACTGCATCTTTGAAGATCTCAGCTTGGAAGTTTTCCTCCTCCAAAGGATACAAATGGAGCTAACCATTTAAGCTGTACACCGTGAGCCACATGTTAATTTTTGTATCCATAACATCGAAGAATCATGATGTGATATTAGGACACAGTATCTCCCCCAGGATACTTACCAATTACCAAGGAGACAAGAACAGCGATTTATGGGGGGAATCCCAGCAGGTACCGCCTGAGCCACGTTATTGTGGTTAACCGCACCAGGAATATGGCAGAGTGACATCATGTGTTGCCACAGTGTCCCTTCTGTGGTATCCCTGCCCCAAATGCATACCCTGCATCTAATCAAGAGAAGAATTGGACAAACCCAAACGAAGGGGCAGTCTACGAAATAACTTGTCACATTCATCCAAAGAGTCCAGCCCTCAATGACAAGGAATGAAAGAGTAAGTGTCACAGATCTGCGGATGACTGAACGGAGTGTGGGGTCCTGGGTGGGATTCTCGGACAGGAAAAGGACGTGTGGGTTTGCATGAAGGCTGTAGTTAACTGTATTGTGTCCACGTTGATTTCTTGTTTTAATCATTGCTGTGTTTATTTAAAATGTTAACATACCAGGAAGCTAGATGAAGGCTATATGGGAACTTTTTACTATTTCTGCAACTTTTTCTAAGACCAAACTTATTTTTAAAGAGTTTTTTTTAAGGAATTATTATACATATTTTATGTGATTAACTAATGTTTTGGTCAGCATTGCCATAACTTTTTGTAGTCATATTTCTTTGTAAAGAGCATGCATAAAAATGTATTTTCATACGAAAATATCAACTGAGACCTTATTTAGTTTGGACAACATGTCAAGACAGAGCTGGTTTTGTGTTGGAATTCTGAACATTTACAAGTTTTTTTTAGGAAGTTCATTTTGTTGTGTTCCTCTCCTTGGAGGAAAACCTACCTGTGCTCAAAACACAGCATCTTTTTGGTGCATTTGAATTTTTAAAGTTTTTTCCTTTCTTTTGCTTTGCTTTTTATGGGTAGGGCTGAGTAGGGGTATTGTGAGGTTTTTTTCTTTGTTTTTTTTTTTTTTTTGGTGGGGGGAGGTAATTAGGTTTACTTGTTTATTTATTTTTAGAGGAGGTACTGGGGACTGAACCCAGGACTTTGTGCATGCTAAGCATGCACTCTACCACTGAGGTATAACCCTCCCTGCAAGCGATATTCTGACTTCAGGTTTTAAGTCACTGCTACATATCATTCTGTTTGATGTGTAGTCTTGTCCTCAAAGTCACTGGAAGGGGCACCTCCTTCCCATTCTCAGCGATGTTAAAAGAAACCAGTGAGAAGATGGGGCTGTTTGAATCTTGACTGGTATATCATGGAGAGCAGAGGATGCCTCTGGAGGCTGTGCCCCTCTCAGAGACTCGGGGGCTCCCTTTGAGTTACGATGGAGTGTGGGGGTCTTGTGAGGGGAGGAGTAATGGGAGAGTGGTCGGGTCCAGGAGCAGCCCAGCAGGGAAGAGCCGGCCCAGATCCCAAAGCTTGGAGCTGGTTCAGCCTTTCTTGGGCTCTGCAACCCCAGCCGGGCCTGTTTTCCTGGGGACTCCCGTTCATGCCATGTGCGCCTGAGCGAAAGCTTCAGGTTTTAAGCCTCAGTTTGGTGCTCTGTCAAAGAATAATCGTATCTTTCCCCTCATATGAGGATTAAACACACTTCTTCATGGTAGGCACTCAGCACAGTGCCTGGCCCTTCCGCAGACACTAGGCCAGTTGGTGATGTTATCTTTTGTCATCATTTTGTAGCAAAAGAGGTCACTGAATTGCACAGCCTCCTCTCTGCCTCTCTTCGCTAGATCTCTGTGTTCCTGTTCCAGCTCTCGTTTGTCCCAGCTGATTTAAGCTGTCTCATGTTGTTGATTTAAGTATTTAAAAACTAAATCCGCAGTAACCTGAAATGTGTGTATTCATTCAAGGATGACGTAGTGACTCTGGCTTTGTGCTGGTTATTATGATCCAGTTGTAGTCAGGGTGCATTGGGGGGTGCAGAGAACCAGTTGGTCATCAGCTGTCTTCCAGAGTGCCTGGTGGGGCTCAGAGCCCCACCTTCTGCTGGGGAGAGAGGACCACTGAGCATCATCCTGCGGGATCAGATACAGGACTACACCTACCTTCTGGAGGTCAGGGAGGTGACATCTGGGCCATTGCACTGGTGACGAAGAGGTTTCTGGAGTCCAGAAGACGTCGCCCTTGGCTAACAAGGCCCGTTTACTCCTAGGGCATGTCTGGGAAATGGGGCCTGGGGTGCAGCTGGGACACAGGCAAATGCCTAAGGGACAGGGGCTCCTGTAGCACATGGCCTGGGAAGCAGCCAGCTCCGTTACTAATGAGTAACCAGAGCCGCTTGGTCAGCTGAAGAACGGCTTTCTGAAGAACGGTCATTGCACTGTTTTGAATAGGAATGTGAAACTAAATTTTCCATGAGATAAATGCATTTCTTAATTGTTCATTCCCTTAAACATCCTTAAGTTTTGATGTCTTTTTTCCCCTTGTTGCAGACTCCCGTTCCTGTCTTCCACTTTTGCTTTTTCCTCCATAGTCTTCGCCTTCTTGACATCTGTTATCTCCCACTGCTCCGCATCCGAGCCCTTCCTTTGTTTCTTCCCACGTGTCCACACTGTTTCCTGCCCGAGTGGTGTAACCTCTCTGCCCAGCTTTTGCTATGCAGTGTTTTAAGGAAGCAACATCGGGTCCCAGCTCCTGGGGTGTAGTTGTGGCTTCTGGAACCTGAGACTTCTCACCCGCCTTGGTTGTTGACATTTAGGAAATTCTTAACCCTTGAGTCGTTATTTCTATAGCAGGTCAAAGAGACTTCCAAGTAATTACAAAAACTTTTCATGTCTGGTCACATGTTCTGTTGTTTTTTTGTTTGTTTTTATTGTGGTAAAATACATATAACATAGTATCATGTTAACCATTCATAAATGTAGAATTCAGTGGCAGTAAATACATTCATAATGTTGTGTAACCAACCATCTATACTCACATGTTTTCTATAATCCCCCCAGGTAACTCTGAACCCCTGAAACAACTCACCCTTCCCCATGTAACCTCGATTCTACTCCTGTCTCTATGAATCTGACTCTTGTCTCTATGAATCTGACTATTCCAGACCCCACATAGACGTGGACTCATACAACATGTATCCTTTCATGTCTGGCATATTTCCCGGGTGTAGTGTTTTCAAGATCCTCCCGTATTGTAGCATGTGTCAAAATTGCATCCCTTTCTGTGGCTGAATATTCCACTGTATGGTCACCTGTCCTTTTGAAACAGTGGGCAGTTCACTGCCCCTGTCTGGGTGGGAGAGGCCGTCCCATGTTACGTATTGTACCTTGTGCCTTCTCAGGAGAGATGTTTCCTCCGTGAGTTTTCATGCACGTTGCCTGTTTTCACACCTAGCTTCGCAAGCTGGGCGTGGAGATGTGTGCTTTGTCTCGTTGATACTGTGGTCATGGGATTGCCCCCACCTGCCCAGTGAGACCAGGCAGAGGCCTCATTCACTCATTCATCACTCTGCCGGCATGTGCTGAGCAGGTACCGAGTGGGCGCCGTGGTGAGCACTGAGGGTACACCGGTTACACTGGCCGACGGGCCCAAGACCAGTCTCCCGTGTGAGTTTGCAGCTTCGGGATGTACTTAGCTCAGCTATGTCCTCTTCCCTGTGTATGTCTTTATCTTGCCTTCCCAATGAATTGTTAGACTTTTTAATTTCAGATAAAAGGGTTTATATTTGTTTCTGTATATCTCACCTAGTGCCCTTTTAAACCCGTGTTTCCTATTTTCTCTTTTACATGAGAGCAGCCACAGCCATGAAAAAAATCAATTTAGGAGTGATTCGTCACCACTATTTGTAACTGATTTCTAAGTCAGATTTGGGGGGAGTGGTTCTCAGATCAGTGTAGTGCAGTCTACGTAATCCCTCTCTACTTGAGGGGCAAATAAATGTGTGTGTATCTGGTGGGAGGTGTGGGGCATCTTTCTGGCTTCTGGGGCTCTCTGGCTACCCTGTCCTGGTGGTTGCATGTCCCTGGAAGACTAGCACAGCCGACATCAAGGTGATGACTAATTAAGCCATGATGTTTCTGTATTCTGTGTTGTAGAGAAATTGGGCGTATTTTCACGCCTTGAATGGTGAGTAAATAGGAAACACGATGGCAAGTGAAGGCTTGGCTACGGCCCTAATGAGAACAAATTCTTCTTCCTGCACCGCTGAGTGCTGCTTAGTAACTCGGAACCCAGTGCACACCTCTGTTAAGACCGGTGCGCTCCGAGGGGAAGGGAGTGTACGCTCGTGGTTTAGCCTAGTTTCCGCTCCAGCACCGCAGGGTGCCTTCAGATACACTCTGCTAGTGCAGTGTCCAGGAGGAGGGAAGGTGTTAGGTGATGATGCTTACCTGGTTGGAATGTCACCCAGATTAGAGAATACCAGGTGTTCTAGCAGACTGGGGACTCCCGGGACCCCCATATCACCCTTGGTGACCTGCATCTCAGCTAGCAGGCTGAGGTCTAAGACTAGGCGGGGGCCACAGGAACAGCTCTGATCTGGGGGTGGGTCCTGGTGTCCCCGGGTTAGAGGCCTCTCCTGCCTTCTCCCCTCCCCCAGTGCCCTTTCACCTGTCCTCTTGCCAGCACCTGTCCCCATCTGTGCTCGTCTCCCTCCCCTCGCACCCAAAGCCCTCCATCTCCCACCGCACCCCCTGAAGCCCAGCCCTACTCAGGCCTTCCGCCCTACACGCGTCTCCCCTCCCCCTCCCCTCCCCCATCTCCTAGCTGCCCCTCTCCCATGCCCACGCCCACCTGAGCTCACCCTCACAGCCTGCCTCACCACGCCCCAATCCCACCCATGCCTTGAATATCAGATGCAAGGAGACGTCATTGGTGCACAGCTATTAGAGGAAATGCATTCTTAGGCTAGAGCATCACAGTTAAGGGGCCTGAAAGCAACAGGGTGAGTTAAAACCACGTTTATCAGGCAGGTGCTCTCCCAGCATGAACTCGTCTGACATTCCTGAGAAGACCCCTGAAACCGATTTCTTATATCTGTGTATGTTACTGAAGTTACCTTCCTGGTTCTAGGTATCTTTATTTGAAAAAGAACATGGTTGTGGGTGAGCACATTTTTAGGCAGAGAATAATATGTTTTCGTTCTCAGAAATTCCTAGGCGGTAATTTGATAGCATTGGTATTAATAGTACTCGTCTTGGGAAAATTTCTCCATGAAAATGTTCCCTGTTGATGCTGCTCCCACCCCCGTCCTGGTTTACTTTCTTCCTGGGGTTTATATGACTTTATCTTTAGCCATCTTTGTTGTGCTTTTCCTAGATGCAGGGCGAGGGGAATCATTTGGGAAACTAACTTCTTAAGAATACACAGGAAATAGATTTTAGCCTTAGGGGATCCTTGCATTGACTTCTGAAATTAGAGCTTCAAACAAAATGGACTTTTTAGAGCCACATACTAGAATCACTATGTTGTACCTTGGCAAGTTTACTTTATTTTCCTTTCCAGTTATGAGCATATACTGGTCTCCTTCTAGCCTTCCCATCCCCCATCTCTCCACACACCCTAACTTACACGTAATCTGTCTGACTGCATAACCCTGTAAGTAGCAGGCTGAGGTTTCAAAACTTGCATTTCACTCTCACCACAGTGTCAGCTACCGGAGTGGAAGGGTCACAGTTTCAAAGGTCTCCAAAGCAGAGTTACAGTCAAATCAAATCAGTTTCGTGATGTTAAGATTAGACACGTCAAAACAGAACAGAACAGACCAGGCAGGTGAATTCCCTCCCTTTACTAAGTCTCTAACCTCCGAGATGGTTTCCCTTCTCCCCTTGGTGTTTCCGCAGCTGTGCTTTTCTTTGAATGGGGTTATAGAAATGATGCTGTGGAGGGAGACTTGCTTGGCAGCCTGGTTAATGGGGAGGGGGCTTCGGAGTCTCGCAGTGCGGTGCTCCCCCAAGGCCAGGGACGGCTGGGAAGTGGTCCAGTAACTCAGATCGGGAGGTGTTCTTGCCAGTAATGAGATGAGACAGCGTACCCCGTGTTGACTCCATTTGTGGCTGAGAGGTGGCTTCCCAGCCTTGCCGATGAGAGGGAACTCATCATTTCTGTTTGAAATGGAAGTACCTTTTTGCCAAAATGTTAATCTGTTTGATGTTTTTCCGTTTAGAGGGTTCACATCATAAATAATTCCCTTAATCGAGTCACTGCCGGCCTGGCTCCTGGGAGCTGGTGTTGGGTGCCCTTCTCCGTGTCCTACTGGCTTTTAGGAAAAGGTAGACGAAAGTGAAGGGAATCCTTAGCCACACCCCAAATCCCTAGGACATTTGAAGAATTGAAACCCCTCAGTGCCAACAAGCACAGCTTATAAATGGAGGTTCCTTTTCTTCTAAGTACCAGTGCCCCGAGTGGGGTTGCTCACCAGCCTGAGTTGAAACCAGTGCCAGGTTTTCACAACGTATCCCTCTGGTCTGATTTGTTCTGTGCTGCATTTGAAACAGCTTGCCAGGAAATCGTGCAGCAAGCATTGGGATGTCCTTCCTGCAGTTTTAGGTAATTCTGTTTTTTATTTTGCTAGTTGTTTACATAAAGTCGTTCTTGTAAGTGTCAGGAGAGCTACAAATCAACGTGTGGAAACCCTGTGCACGGGCGGCGGGGTTCTGGTCTGCACTTGGTGACATTTCACCATGTGCCTGGGCTCAGAAAAATAAATTATGCTGTAAATAAAATCCCGAGGAGACTGTTGAGGCTACCTCGGGGAGAAGAATGTTACAGTAGCAAGTGTGGGAGGATGTCATAGGCAAATATGTGGCTTCATTAGTGAAGAAGAGATGTGAAGTTTTTAAAAAATCCTTGGAGATGTTGAGCTAAAGACAGTTCTGACGTGGCTCCTTGTCTCAACTTGCTTACAGCTGGCAGGGAAGATAAGAAATGTTTGTAATTATTGGTCATACAAGCCAGCCCTCTCAATCTGAGTATTCATGGAAAACATGGGTCAGCAAAGTTGGCCTTTAACCTAGACTGCAGTCCCAGGCCAGGGCAGTTTTGGCCCCTAGGGGACGCATGGCAGGGTCTGGAGACATTGCTGGTTATCACAACTGGGGATAACGGTGTCACTGCCATCTAGTGGGTGAAGGCCCGGGGTGCTGCTAAATATTCCGCAGTGCAGAGGACGCCCCCACTGTGAGGAATCCCCCCACCCATCTCTGCTGGGAATACTGCCCCCTCCACTGCCAGCAGCCCACAGTGTCTGCAGACATCAGGAAAGTTAAGTGGCCCCTCGGAGCTGGCTTAATATTTTGTAGGGGCAGAAGGAGAACCCCCCAGGTCTTCTTTTCATATCATGTAGCATGCCAGCCACGGACATGCCACTGACTTCTGTCGTTGTGTCTGGAAATGCACACGTTAGCATCTCGGGGTACACTCTCTGGGTCACATCAATTTTCTCTTATTTTAGACGTGACTTTAAAGTAGTTTGTGGGGGCTGGTGGACGTGTGAAGCACACGTGCGGGAGAATGAAAGATCATCACAGAGTCTTCCGGCCAGAAACCCACGTGTGGACTAGGTTGTGTCCAGGCTGTCTGCAATAATCCCTGATGTGCCAGGTTGTCCCGTAGCTGTGGGTTTTGCTCACTTAAAGCCACACGAGGTGCAGATGTCCAACCCAGGCACAGAGCTATGTAACCATTAAGAGCCCCCTGCAGTTTCCCCCACCCCTTTTGGGGAAGACCTAGAAACGAGCTGGAGGACCCTGAAGCCCCACGCCCGTGGTTTCCCCTAACACCAGTCAGGCCTGGAGTGTCGAGTTATAGACAATTGGTGGAGGCTAGACAGTTTTGACACTGATTCTCTAACATTCATAAGGAAAAAGTCATAAATGGGACTAATCATTAAGAAACATAGTAAGACCTCAGTGGATAGGAAATTCAGGGGAAAGCGAATTAGAAAGAGATTCGATGCCGATCAAAAAGGGGAAAGATGTTTAGGCTTGAGGCGTGTGTTCTGCTTTCTTTTAGATGTGACTTCAGTTGCTGATTTCAGAGGACTGGAGTGTGTCTACCGCTTGACCCTGTAGAATTCTTTGCCTTCCATTTTCGTTATGATCGGGGAGCATTTTTCCTCCAGAAGAAATTAATTGGGAACAACAGTGAATGCCCCCTCTCTCCCGGTTCTCCAGCCCACACACATATTCAACCACCCACTGGACAGAATATATTCTAAATGCCGAAAGTCACAGACGCTGACGGGATGCTTTTTTTTTTTTTTTTTTAAAGAAAGAAATGCCTGGTATGCCCAAAATTTATGGAAATTGTTTAGATCGAGTCGCCCTCGAGTCAAGTGTGTGTCTTTTAGGAGTTGTGCAGTGGGATGGCCCTTGGCCTGGCCCGGCCCCCGCTGGTGCAGACTCAGATGTTTTATTCAAGCTCAAGCCTGAGGAAGGAATTCTAAGGCCAGCCCCAGTCCTGTGTCTAAGCAGTGTTCTCCTTCCGTGCATTTGTTGTTAATTATTGCCACTGCTAGGACATTATAAATTAATTAGTCAATGTCACCATTATGGATTGAGCTGTGTCTCTCGTCATGCCCTCTCAAGACGCATTGGGTCTCTGGGGTGGGCCCTGGTCCAGTGTGACTGGTGTCCCTATACAGAGAGGACATCTGGATGCAGGTGCGTATGAACATGAAGACAGCCACCTGCAAGTCAGGGAGGAGGGCCTGAAACAGACTTCCCTGCCAGCCCTCAGAAGGAACCCATCCTGCCAACGGCTTAATCTCAGTCTTGGAGACTCAGAACTGTGAAGGGATACATGGCTGTGAACCCACCCAGCTTGTGGTCCTTTGTTGTGGTGGCGCTGTGAAACGGACACTGTTTGAGCCATGAGACTAACATGTCGGGACTGGTCCTTCTTGAGAGTTCAGTCCATGAAACGTACCCAGCACTTGTATGGCAACTCCTCAGCTCCTGGGAGTGGGGGGACGGGGAGAGAAGGAACATTGTGGTTAAGTTAACTGGATTCCTTCTGCAAAGACCCTGTTTCCGAACAAGGTCACATTCTGAGGTCCTGGGGGTTAGGACTCCAGCATATCTTCTGGGGGGAAACGCAAGTCAATCCAATGCATCGTGAATTGGAAGGTTCTATTTGCTCATTCCATGCAGTGCGGCCTGGTCAGCAGAACCCCCAGGTGGAAGTGCTGGGAGGGTCTTTCTCAGTGGGGTAGGGTCCTTGCAGTGAGGAGGAGAGCCACGAGAGCAGATGGGTTCTCTTGTCGGAGTGTGTGAGCCATGAATCTGTGCATTTTTACAGAGAGTCAAGTTGACTATTTTCAGAACTGTTCTCTTGGAATTCTCTAAGTCTTCTTGTCTGTATCCTCCCTCATTTCCTGGGATGGCTCTGGCCGGATTACTCCTTCCAGTGCAGCTGATTCAGTGACTTGTTTGTAATTCAAAATTCATTTTTGGATCTAGGTCTCCCCAGAGTTTAAAAAAAAGGGTACCCATGAAGATGTTACAAAATTTGCCCATAGATAAGAGTATGTGATTGACAAGCAATATCTTGACTGGAAAGTAAAATATATCATATATTGGAATACAAGGAAAAGAAGGGTTTTTTGTTCTCTTAATCATCATCATTTCAGATGTAGCAGTAGCACCAGTTGGTAGTGGATGGCCAACTCAGAATCTCCCATGAATAAATTTGGGTGGGGGAGGTGGAGACAGACTCACACTGGGAGGGAAAGTAAATGTGTCCAGCACATGTTGGACAGTGTCTGAGCACTCAGACATTGGAGGTGGGAGAGAAGGAGGGACCGCAGCCAGTACCCAGAGCTGTATTTGGCCAGAACTGGATGTGAGCTTCCAAGAGTCCTGCAGTTTGTACTGTCAGGCAGCCTACCTATAGGTAGACTCTTAATTAGACTTGGAGTTGAGGTTCTTCTCCCATCCCCCTCCCTGCCACTGGGGCTCCCTGGTGGGAAGAATAAAAACTCTCCTGAGTTCACAGGAAAGCAGTAGGTGTCATGAAAAATTTAAACTTGTGCCTTCCCACCAGCTTCTGCTTGCTAGGAGCTGATGTGGTCTTAATGAGGATGAAGAATTGGAAGATGGTGCCCAGCTTTCCTGCACCAGCTTGGAGCACAACGCAGGATGGTCAGTGTCACTTTGGAAGTGGGGTACTGAAGTAGCTACAGGGCAGTGGGCCCTTTAATTAAAGATCAGGAATGTTGGACTTCTCGGGGTATTACTGAAACTTCCATTTTAGAAGAGGCTCTTTATAAAATTGAAGAGGGGCTCCCTCACCTCTCAGACTGCCGATCGTACAAGAACCCCACAGAAGCACTGGAGAGAGGGTGGGATAACCAGGGAGATAGAACGCCTGTTCACTCTGTGATTCTCTGCTGTCAGTGGGCGTATTAGTCCCGCATCCATGATGGGAAATCAATCTTGGGCGCTGCTGCATCTCTCTCAATTAGAGCAGTAAAGCTCCCGAGGACTTCATTTGCTTTAAACTGCCTATGATGGAAACCCAGCAGGATGTCACAGCTTGGAAAAAATTCCACAGAGAATGGCATCGTTCCTTTGTAATGGAGAAAAATACTCACCTCTCCACTTGGGTAACGTGGACGAGCATTTCTGACCCCGGCCGGAAATACTTGTTGACAGGTACTCGAGTCATGCAGTTGAACGGGGCCAGAAGCTTGCTTTGTGTTTCCAGATCCATGGAAAGCCCTGCTTTTTCCTACAGTGCTTTTACAGTATTATCTCTCAGTTTAATTCAGTGCAGCCATTACCTGAGGCGTATCTTGTGTTCATCGAGCTCTGTGCTGGGCACCGAGGTATACTGGTTAATGAAAGTTCCTTTTTTATCATCTGATTGGATAGAACAGGCCTGACCATGACCAGACCCCTGAATATTGTGGGAGCAGAGAGATTGGTGGAGGGAACAAACCAGTCAGTTCATGTGGACTTCGTTACATGTGCTCAGGGGACCATTGGAGAGTTTGTTGAAAGGAGAATGATGCAATCGATGTGGGTTTTAGGGCGTTCGTTCCCTTTGGCAGCAGTGGGGTGCGAGTCTCTGGGGTGAGCAAATCAGTGATAGATTGTGGCAGAAACCTGGGGGGAGTTCAGGGCCAGGAGGGCGGCACCCACGCACTCGGCATCGGCCTTCACCAGCTAATCTCTGACCTCACGGTTGGACCAGCATAAATATGTAGGGTTAGTTACGGCTGGATTCTCGCGGACACGTGTGGTCTCCATGGAGTTTTCAGGAAGGGGGTGTGGGTGAGGGCTGAGGGCTGGCATCTCTTGGTAGGAGTGTGCTCCCGGGCTGGGTGCACAGAGAGGGTATTTCATCACATGCTTGGCAAAGGTGTCTCTGTAAGGGCAGAACTTGTTTCTGGATGTGAGTAGCAGAGGCAGACCCGTCCACTCCCCCTAGAAGTGTAACTTGGAAAAGAATGTCGTTGAAGGAAATGAGGCAGCCAGCATGATGTCTTACGCTCCCGTCACTCTGCTCAGATCCCCCTCCCAGCCCTCTGACTGTGGCACCGAGGAGCTGCAGGACCTCGGGAAGAGATCCCAGGGAACGAGGCGCTGGAGTTGCAGCCCTGACCCATGGCTGTGTGCTTGGTTAGCTACAGGTACTGACTACACCTGCGGGAAGTCAGACGTGCTTACCACAGTGTCGTTTTTCTTCTCCTCCTTAGTATCGCACGCAAATACTGTGTTTCTGAGAGAGATGGTTCTGGGCTCGGTCGTGTTCTGTGCTGTGTGTAGTTCTCATCTGTGGAATGACCTGGAATGGCTCATATTTCTGTTACTATCATGTTACTATTAAAGCTCACTTAGGTGACTTCAAGGCTGGGAAGGATACAGATCATAATCATTAAGGATACATTCTGGCTATGTCTTCTGGTTTCTTTCCTTTTATTGTGGACTAGGAACATTTGAATTTCAGCTTGTCTCACCTCCAGTTTTCTGGTTTCTTGACCAAGGTGAATTATTTCCCTTATAAACCCCTTCCTCTTGGGTTGACAACTCCTGGCTCTTGGACTTTTGCTGTGAAATCAAATCAACAGCAGTGACTGGTCCTGGATTCAAAGCTCATCTGCTTTAAAATATATAGCTTCAGTGGTGTTGGGGTGGGGAGAGTATAGCTCAGTGGTAGAGCACATGCTTAGAATGCATGAGGTCCTGGGTTCAATCCCTGGTACCTCCATTACAGGGAGGGGTTTTATATATACATATATATGTATGTATTTTTTTAAATGGTGGTTGATTAATTAGATAAAGTCAGGTGGTTTTTTCCACACCGAATGTATTACAAGTATTGGATAGAGTTGACTAAAATTTCTTCAACCTTCTTTCTCATGTATGAACTCACTGAATTTCAATTCTTATACATGCTGTTTAATAAATGATAGTAGACCTTGTTCTTTCCCTTTTATAAATGTGAGGAAAGCCTCCACGGTGGCCCTTGTCTTTTCTAACTGTTGGTCGCGGTTGGCTGGATGTGGAATAACAGAATCCAGAAATTTGAAAAGCAGGTTTAGTTCTTGATCACATATTGAACTGTTTGTCATCAGTCCACGTGGAGCTGACATTCTGCTCGTCCTTGTAAATGAGACACCCCACTGCTCGAATCGTAGAGGGATACACTGGAGAACTCTTGGAGTAAATGAAGGTCCCTTTCCCTGCAGATGTCCTCGAAGGTGAAAATTACAGGCAGGCGTATAAACATGCGCAGAGATTTGCTCTGGTTACTCGCTTCTCAGCAAGACCGTCTTTCTCCTTTAAGAAAAACCGTTTCAGAATTTTTAATTAATTCTTCCAGAGGACTCATCGCTGGGGGGATGGAGGGAGAGCTCGTTATGGTAATGGTTTCTCATCCCTTCTGTGGTTTGATGTCACAGACCTTGGGGACCTGTCTAAGCGGTGGTTCCAGGGCCTCTTTTATTGATCTAAAACCTGCACACCACCTCGGTTTTCAGAATAATTATCTAGCCATGCTAAACCCCATAAAAATTGTACTGTTTTGAGAGACCCAAAGATGCAAATGTGGACCTGCATGCAGAGACCACCCTTTTAAACAAACATGCTTCTGTATGTATATTTGGGGGCAGTGTTTTGTCAGCCATGAAATGTCATCTCCGTGATCTGGGATCTTGTATGGGGATCTGCATTCCCACCCAAGCCTCAAGCTCGTCCCAGGACGTGGAGGCAAATGGTGGAGGTGGGGTGACTGTGGTGGAGCGGGGTCATTCGTCTGGGTGGGGGTGGGCCAACATCCCATAGCCAGGACCATAGCCGACCCTCAGGGCTTTTCCTCTGGAAGGCTGTGACGGAAGCTTGTTTGTGGTCACGTCGATTTCTTCAGGCTGCCCTGAGCCTGACCGCAAGCGCTGTGGCTTCCAATAGAAATGTGTTCTGTCACAGTCCCGGAGGCCAGAAGTCCCAAATCCAGGTGTCATCAGGGCTGCCCTCCTCTGAAGGCTGTAGGGGCCCCTCCCTTGCCTCTCTCCTGGCTTCTGTGCTCTCCGTTCACCCTGGACACTCTTGGACCTGAGGGCTCGTCACTCCCATCTCTGCTGCCTCTGTGCGGCTCTGTCTTCGTGCAACCACTTCTTATAAGGACACCCACCTTGGATTAAGGGCCCATTCCACTCCACTGTGCCGTCATTTAATGAAGTGTGTGTGTGTGTGTGTGTGTGTGTAATTAGATGCATTTTCTCTCTCCCTCCTTTATTTTTATTTATTTGATCTATATCTGACCTCTAGCACTGTGTTAGTTCCAAGTGCACATCACAGTGATTGGATACTTCTGTATATTATAAAATGATCACCACAATAAGTCTGGTTACCTTCTGTCACCACACAAAGATACGACATTATTCTGACTGTATTCACCACACTGTGCATTTCATCCCTGTCACCCGTTCATCTTGTAGCTGGGTTTGTACCTCTTCGTCTCCCTCCGTGTCACTCATTCCCCTGTCCCCCTCTTCTCTGCCAGCCACATGTTTCAGTGAGTCTTCTTCTGTTTTGTTGTTTGTTCATGAATTTTGTTTTTTTAGATTCCACCTGTAAGTGAAATCATGCAGTGTTTCTCTTTGTCTGACTTATTTCACTTAGCATAATGCCCTCCAGGTCCATCCATGTTGTCACACATGGCAAGATTTTATTCTTTTTTATGGCTGAGCACTGTTCCAGTGTATATGTCATATTTTCTTTATCCAGTCATCTGTTGATGGACATTTAGGTTGTTTCCATGTCGTGGCAGTTGTAAATAGTGCTGCAGTGAACATAAGGGTGCAAATATCCTTTTAAATTAGTGTTTCTATTTTCTTTGGGAAAATACCTAGAAATGGGATTGCTGAATCATATGGTAGTTCTATTATTTTTAACTTTTTTTGTGTGATTCTTTTCCATTATAGGTTATTACAAGATATTGAATACAGTTCCCTCTGCTATACAGTAAATTGTTATTATTTATCTATTTTATATATAGTGGTATGTATCTGCTAAGCCCATAGTCCTAATTTATCCTTCCCCCACTTTCCCCTTTGGAAACCGAGATATGCTTTCTATGTCTGTGAGTCTGTTTCTGTTTTTTTTGTTTGTTCATTTGTATTATTTTTTTAGATTACACGTATAAGTGGTATTATATTAGATTTCTCTATCTGACTTATTTCACTTAGTATAGTGATCTCTAGGTCCATCCATGTTGCTGCAAATGGCATTGTTTTATTCTTTTTTATGGCTGAGTAGTATTCCATTGTATAAATATACCACAACTTCTTCATCCAGTCATCTGTCAGTGGGCATTTAGGTTGTTTCCATGTCTGGGCTGTTGTAAATAGTGCTGCTGTGAATGCTGGTGTGCATGTGTCTTTTTGAATTAGAGTTTTCCTCTTTTCTGGATATATGCTTAGGAGTGGGATTGCTGGATCATATGGTAACTATTTTTACTTTCTTAAGGAATCTCCATACTGATTTCCATAGCGACTGCACCAATTTACAGCCCCACCAACAGTATAGGAGGATTCCTTTTTCACCACACCCTCTCTAGCATTTATCATTTGTGGACTTTTGAATGATGGTCATTCTGACTGGTGTGAGGTGATACCTCATTGTAGTTTAGATTTGCATTTCTCTGATAATTAGCCATGTTGAGCATCTTCCCATGTATCTATTGGCCATCTCTATATCTTCTTTGGAGAAATATCTGTTTAGTTCTTCTGCCCAATTTCTGATTTGGTTGTTTGTTTTTTTGATATTGAACTGTAAGAGCTGTTTGTCTATTTTGGAAATTAACCCCTTGTCAGTCAAATCGTTTGCAGATATTTTCTTCCAGTCTAGCTTGTCTTGTTTATGATTTCTTTTGCTGTGCTAAAGCTTTTAAGTTTGATTAGGTCCCATTTGTTAATTTTTTCTTTGATTTCTTTTGCCTTGGGAGCCTGATCTAAGAAAATATTGCTATAATTTATGCCAGAGAATGTTTTGCCTGTGTTCTCTTCTAGGAGTTTTATGGTGTCATGTCTTATATTTAAGAATTACCCTTTTTTATTATCTTCTATGCAAAGTTAACAGGAAAAAAAAAGAATGAGAATTTTTCCAGACGTTCCACAAAGGTTACAAAATTTTGCCTTACTCATGGTTTCAAAGTGATAACATCGCATAGCACTAAAAATCGTTCATTCGTTCAGCAGATACTGACACAGATACTGTAGCTCTGTGTGCTAGCGTCAGTAAGGGCTGGAGTTGGCTCTGTGAAGGCCAAGTAGACTGTCAGGGCAGACAACTTTTTAACAGTAACATAAAGCACATCAGATAGAAAGAAATGAACCTGGTGCCCATGAAGTTTTGTCCAGTTTCCTCTGCAGGAAATTATGCTGTGGACAAGGCTTTGGTGCTGAGTTAGACATCTTTCAAGACTCTCCAGTGTTTTGAGGGGGGAAACAGATTAAACACACAACATGTCTGCTCAGAAATGTTCTGTATTTGGAAGCCTCAGAGCGTGGCAGGTGAAACCTTGACCTGTGAATTGCCTCTCTGGGCAGTGGTGGCTTCAGATGGTAAACAGGAGGTTGCCTGGGTGTCATCACTGTGTTTGTCCCTTGGAGACGGACTTGGGGCCTTGGAGGATCAGCTTCCAGTTGCAGCTTGGACTACAGGGAATATGACTTCACATTGTAATTACGGCACCCAAACAAGACCCAGCTTCATTTAGAGTCCCAGTTAGAGCATGTACACATCCATCGGGTCTGTTCACTCTGGGCCTTGATGTCAGACTCATGAGAAAGCTAACGAAACAAACTGAAATTCTGCATCAGAGGAAAATAAATTCTCTTATGTAATATAAGTAATTTAAAGCTACAGAGAAGACTCTTTCTCTCAGGTAAATGTAGTCTTTCATGGTGATACAAAATACAGCACAACTTCTCAAGTCTTTATGTCAAAAACTTGCTTAAATAAGCCAGACAAGTTTAGGATTTACCTCATAGTGAATCAAGAACTTAAAGTAGGAACTTTTCTTCAAATCTAATGAAAAAATGCCACTTGTACCATTTGGACCTGCAAATGCCTAGCTGAGGGCAGCAAGTGATTTATTTGCCTGGGGAAAATTTAGTGGAAAAATACCAGTCTGGTTTGTAAGGCTGCATGAATCTGGAAGGTAAATGATTTATCAGGTAGACCCAGATTTTACTAAAAAAGAACTACTTGGTAGTGGCAGATAGATCCATGTAGTTTGCTGGATCTTATGTTTGTTTTGCTTGCATGCTTGGCTGAAGGCAAACCCATGGAATTAAGTAATAATTGGCTCAGAGCGGGTGGAGGGGGCGCGAACGGATGGGACTAGTTTCTGTGCCACTCTTCTTTCATCTTCACTGACACACTCCAGCTTCGGCCCCTGTTTCGTTGTTGGTCACCGTGTAACAAATTGCCCCAGCACTCAACTGCTGAAGACAACAGACATTTATTATCCTCGCGCCCCCCCCCCCCCCATTTCTGAGAGTCAGGAATCCAAGCACAGATTAGCTGGAATGTTCTGGCTCAAGGTCTCTCACAAATTGTAGTCAGCACATCGGTCCAGGCTACAGTCTCTGAAAGTGGTCCTGGGCCGGAGGGTCAATCCCAAGGTCGTTCACAAACGTGGCAGTTGGCGGGAGGCTCCAGTTCCTCCCCTCTTTGCAGGGCTGCCCATGACTGGCTTCTTGGTGCCTGGTGCCTGGTCCGGCATGCTGGAAGCCATAGTGCTCGCATAACCTCATCTCTTAAGTGACTGCCTTTACTTCAGTCATGTTCTCTGGTCACACAGACCATCCTGGAGGATGTGGATTTGGGCTGTTCCAGGATTCAGATACTAGGAGGTGGGGCTCTTTGGACACCATCTAAGAGGCTGCCTAAACACAGCCCTCTTTCACTTTTTACCATAAATTGGCGTCTCGGTTAGAGAATTACTCATTTGAGTCCATAGTCAATTACCAGAAAATGCTGGGGAAGTTCTTTATTTGCCACGTGTGTGCCCTAACCTTTGGAGCATTGGAATCTACACATACTCTTGCTTTACTGCATAGTTAAATAAAAATTATGGATCAGGATTGTGTTCTTAATTATATTCTTGGACAGAAAAATGGTTTCCATCCCATCAAATGAAAACATCCTTTGAGCCCATAGAGGACGTGCCCCATCAGCTCCTGTCTCCGCCATAAATTCACGTTAATCTCCCACTCACTGTCAGAATCCCACCGCCGCTCCCCGTGCCTTCTGCTCCAAGGCATGTAGGAAATGCTGACCTTTCCTTTTCAAAATAATGAAAGAACTGAATTACCCCCTTTTTAAAAATTGTCGTCTGTGCAGAGTTAACAGGAAAAGAAATGCGAATTTTTCCATTCACAAAGCTTACAAAATTTTATCTTACTTATGGTTTCAACGATGATAACATCGCATAGCGCTAATCGTTCATTCGTTCAGCAGATACTGACACAGATACTGTAGCTCTGTGTGCAGGCATCAGTGAGGGCTGGAGTTGGTGCTGTGAAGGCAGAGTAGGGTATCAGGGCAGACAACATTTTAATAGTAACATAAGGTACATCAGATAGGAAGAAATGAACCTGGTGCCCAGGAATTCCATTTTGTAGACTTTGGACAATCAGGATGACTCAATGAACATCTCAGAGGATCCTACGATTTTACAGTTGAGAGGGGAATCTTCGAGATTCTCCCATGTTTTCTAGACAAGGCAGCTACAGAGCAGCGAGGGGAGCGCTTCCCCGAAGACAGAGCTGGAGCTGTCACGAGGTGGGTCCCGAGAGTCTGACCCCCACGGCAGCGGGCGTCCCCGCACCAGGCTGGCTCTGTCGGCATCTGCATGGTCAGAGGGCCCCGGGTGATTCATTCGCGTGCATGTCTCAGCTCTGGGGCTACATTAGCCTGCCCTGCGTGTTGCAGATCACTTTGGCATGAACCTTGGAGATGCCAGTGTTTCCATCTTTAAAGGCAGCTCGTGGCCCTCAGCCTGAGACCCAGGGCTTGGTGGCCAGCCCCTTCCTGCTTGAGGTTTTCCCTGATGGACTCTCATCTTCCCTGCTTTTCAAGTTCAGTGACAGCAGATAGCCAAAGGTCCCTAAGGTGGGAAGAAGCTGAAAATAAAATAAGAAAGAAAGAGAATGACATTTTGAATGGTGGAAATGGGGACTTTGTAAAGGTTGCAGCTTGACAGTATGGTGTGTGTGTGTTTCCTCCAGGGTTGGCAGGGCTAGTGTTTTGTGACGTGCTGAAGGTTCGCAGGGGGGCAAACTCACCGAACTCTGAAAGAGTGATGGGTGGTTTTGCCTCAGTAACAGCGTTAGGTAAATCGGGAATGGAAGGAATGATATACATATACATTATTTAAAATTTCTTTAGTTACTGTATTTCAAACTTTTTTCAGATTTACCCTTTCTTCCACGAATGTCCTTTTTCTGTCTCAGGATCGCATCCAGACCACCCCTCTGAATTTAGTCGTCGTGGGCCCATGTTTCCTCTGGGCTGTGACAGTTTCTCACACTTTGCTTGTTTTTTATGGCTCTGATCGTTTTAGGAAATACTGGTCATGAATGTTGTGGAATGTCCTTCAGTGTGGGTCTGGCTGGCGTTAGGCTGGAGTTCTGAGTTTGGGAAGGAGGACTGCAGAGGTCAGGGCCTTTCTGGTCATGTCACATTGAAGGTATGGACCATCAGCATGACTTCCTCTGATGGGCTCAGCTTGATCCTGGGCTTTGGAGGCCATGTCCTGGGTTTCTGCTACCAAGTACCGCTTTTCCTTTCCCTGTGCTGTTCCTTCAAACCCATACTCAGGTGTAGGGGGTGCAAGTTAAGTGTCAGCTCCTAGAGAGCTTACGTTAAAATATTGAAATGCAAATGGATCCACCAACCTCTTGACAGAAGGGAACAGACCCTTTTCTTGGAATGTGGATCCAATCATTCTAGTCTGAGGTCAACTTTCCTTGGAAGTTGTACCCCTGACGCACCCTCTGTGGTTGCCAGTGTTGATTTCTTCAAAGTGGAGTGGGACTTTACCGGCATTTGTGCAACCGCCTCAGTGCAGAATCCACCTGCAGATTTATGCCTTTCCCCAGATCTCTTCCCATACCTTGTCCACCTACCATCATTTCCGGGATCCATTTTTGTGTGGCCATTTCTGTTAGGTAAGTCTACGACAAAGCATCTGGACTGGTTTTGGTAGGAAGATAAAATTGTGCTCCTAGTTCATTAGTTTATATAACATAAATTACTTTTCATAAATGCAGTAATAAGTCCAACTGGCATAAGCAGGTTTGGGTCTAGTGGACACTTTGGATTACGAAGCACACAGGTCACCGGCTCTGGCAGAAAGGCCCTGGGCCCATGGAAAGGAAGGCAGCCCCAGCCCAGTGAGCTCCGGGGCCTGTGGGCAGCTGTCAGCACGTCCGCAGAACAGACAGTCTTGGTTAATTCAGCGACAAGGTCAAGTGGAGGCCTCGTTAAGAGACCGTCTTCTCCACGTATTTTTAGAAGCGGCAAATATCAACCATAAATATTTAATGTTGTGTTTATAGACTTTGGCATCATAAAACTTCAAAAAGGTGACTCAGAGGAGGTTGGTAAGTGTGTACCTCAAAGAGAAAAGAATCTCCTAACACACTGCAGTGTGTAAGGAAAACCATCATTGACAGCCTTAGAAAAGAAGTAACTAGGTAAATAGTTATATCTTATTTATCGTAGTCATACTCAACCAGATGAGGCATTAGTAATGATTCTTTGCTGGCTAGGGTTTTCATAACTCTTTCCTGATTTTAAAAATAATGTGCTCTAAGTAATGAGCAATTTGGAAAAATAGAACTAAATCTGCAAAGAAAATAAAAACGTCTCAACCTACCCAGAGCAGTTCCCCATCAGCATTTTGGTGTATTTTCTTCCAAATGTTTATATTCATGTGTGTGTAACGTCATGTCTGTTCAGCTTTGTGCCACGGCTCTTCCACTTAACCTTACAAGTGAGCATTTGATCATCAGCTGACTTTTACTGAAAATATTTTCATGTATCTATCCCGTCAAGTGCATGTACTGTAATTGATTTAACATGTGCTATTGGAGATTTAGATTGCTTCCAATTTTTGCTTTAGGATAGATTGCTGCAAAGAGAGCTGTAGGGCTTTTGAGACCGATTACCAAATTGCTTTCCTGAAAGGCTGTGCCAATTGTGATGCGTTGCCAGGGGCTGGGGGTTGGGTGCCGGCCTTTCAGACGGCTCACATGACTGTGGTCAACCAAGCTGAGAATGCAGGCACTTCTTTTTCTTTCTTGCTTTCTTTCTTTTTTTTTTTTTTTGCATTTCTTTGATTACTAATGAGGTGGAATATTTCGTCTTGTTTGCCAGTCATTTGCGTTTGTTTTCCTATGAATTAGACACAAGCTGCTTTGCAGGCACATCGCAGGTTCTGTTTTGAACGTTCTGTTTTCCGGGTTACACGTGAAGGCCAGCTGTTTTAAAGATTGCAATGTTGAAATTTCAGCTAAATGAACCATTTATGATGTTTGCTGGGACATTAGTCTCCTGACTTTAGCCATACTGTGAGTTTGCATATCAGGGCTGCATGTTAAACAGAAGTTAAGTCCAGAAAGCAAGAAGGCAAGTTAGCAAATTAATTTGTTGCTTGGATTCTACCTACACATGCACTCTGTCGTTAGCTCTTTGACCCCTTTCTCTCCAGCTGTCGTGTGTGTGAGTTATGAGTGCTGGTTAATGAGGGGTGATGTGTTTGAATGTCACCGGGATAATCTGGATTCAGTGGCTCATCTCTTATTTCCCAATGTGTTTGTCAAAAGACAGTATTTTTATAGAATGACATCTGTAGGAAAAGCACAGATCCCGGTTAGCCAATAAAAGGTTTAAAAATACATGTGATTATAAACTGGCCAGCTTGCCAGTTTGTTTCTACTTGTCATTAGCCAAAGTTTGTTTCCCAAGGATGTGTGTATATGTGTGAATGAGTGTATACATGTGACATATGTTTTATTGTGCAAATGAATTAATCAAGTATCTATTATGTGACAAGCTCTGTGCTGTGCTGGAAGCATTGGGCTGTTTTGTAGTGCACTGGGGACCAAGAGAGAATTGTTTGTGTTCTATATTGCTCTGAAGTCATTATTCAGATGTCTCTGCACTGGCTGTTACTGCTCTCTTTCACCGTTTTGTAACATCACACAGTTAGAAAGCTTTGCAAACGTCAAATTTCAGTTCCTCCTTTTATAGTGTTTAAGTATTTCTCTTTTTTTATTCTCTAAAGAAAGCTTTCCAAACTTTGAAATGAAACTAATGAAAGGGGAGGGAAAAGATGATTCAGAAATGATGGAGAGGTTGCTAAAAACAAACTGCTGTGGTACTTTGGGGTTACAGTGTCTGTCGTTCTACAGCGTAACAGACTTAGCTTCTTATTGGTGTTTGTATATTTTCACTCAGAATTAGGTTGAATAGGTGAGAGTTTAGCCGTGAATCATTTCCTGATTCTAAATGTCAGTGGATGAGATAACACATGGAAAATGGCCATATTTCTGTAATAACGTGTATCTTCTCAGGACTCAAGATTCTGTTTCCTCTCTGTTTTTTACTCCTACAAACCAGGAGTGGTTTTCTTTGTTCTACATGGTGCGGCGCGCAGAGAAATGGGGATGGAGGCAGCAGCAGCAGCACCGCCAAGTTCCTTCCAAAGTGTGGCTCCGTTTCTCAGGGCACGTGTGGGTGCACCCACGTGCAGGGTGCCAGTGTTGTCCGTACACAGACGGAATCCATTTTCTCAGCCCAGATAATAACACTCAAATGCTCTCTTGTAATGTCGCGTCATTTACATCCTGCCAGATGAATTGCTTCTCCTTAATGCCAACCCCTCTGTGGGTGGCTTTTTTATTAGTTCAAATTAGAACTTAAAGTGGCCGTCACATGTCTCTTGGTAAAACAGAGACTATTGAGTGTTCAGTTTGTCGCACCATTGGTGGGTTGCCTGCAGTTACCCCATGCCAGACGCCCAGGCATCTGCAAGGTGTTGAATCTCCCAGGCTTAGAGTGTGTGGGGCTTAATGAAACCTTAAAGTGAGAGCTGACAGTTTAAGGGGCAGGGCATCCTATCTTAAGGGGGGTTTACAGTAGCAATAAGAGCAAGAGTAACTCAGGGCAGTCCTGGTTAAGATACCTGGGGTCATCCCATCTTAGGCAGTGGCAGGCTGGTACTGTTGACCACGGTGCACTGCCCCCTGTAGCATCATCCTCTTTGGTCTCCCGTGGCAACCCACTAGTAAGAGTGGCACCAGTGTGGGGATGTTATGTCACCTCCAGTTTACAGTGGAGGCCACCTCAGCCAGGCTGGGTCCTTGCCCAGGTGCTCTGCGGTGAACCCTGCAAGTTCACGGTCCACCTTGCTGTTCAGTGGCCCAGGTGGCTCTGAAACCGAAATACGGTGCACACACGGGTGAGAGGTCGGCGTCTGCCCCACACACAAGCATCCTTCTGATGACCGCTTTGCGGCTTTCTGACACCCACGAGCTTTCACCCGGACCTCACTCAGGTGTCTGACGGAACTTCTCGTAAGTCACTGTATTACAAATAACGTCAAACAGAAGATCACTTTTTTCCTAGAGAAGGCTGGTCTTCAACTAGAACAATTTGTGATTATTAATCTGTTTCAAAGTGGTCAAGGAATAAAGATGCTATCAGCACATAATTAAATATTTGCCATGGATACAGTTAAAGGAGGTCCCCCCAAAAGCTCTATGCCTTCATCTTGCTGACTTTAATCTACACATTTTAGAGTCTGCAGGCACCATAGAAACCATCTGGCTTTGCACTGTCCAGTAGAAATAGAATGCAAGCCACGAATGTAATTTAAACTTTTCTAGTAGCCACAGTAAGAAAAGGTAAAAAGAAACCATGAAATTAATACTGCAGTATGTATCTAAATGCATATTAGGTTAATATTATTTGCAATACATATTTTAATATATAATAATCCAATATCTTCTAATTAACTCTGTATATCCAGAATAGTATTATTTCAACAAATGATCCATATTAAAAAAGTTTTCCAAGAGACATTTTATGGTCTTTCCTTTTTCAGACCGGGTCTGCAAAATCCAGTGTCTCATTTTCACCTATAGCACATCTCCATTTGGACTCAGCATATTGGTCAGTCCAACCTGAGACCCCCAAACTCCAATATCTACCAAAAATTGTGAAAATAAACTCATATTATGAAAAATAATTTTCAAACATTATTTTTAGGAAGGAAGAGTTTTACACTTGGGCAGTTTGTGGTTTTTAATCTATTTGGAATTGGGTGAGAAGAAGGATGTTGTAGGGACATCATTTAAAAATTTGCACGTGGACCAATTAAAGAAGAGTCATGTGGCCTAGAGAGTCCCGGTACCCTTCCATCCTGCAGACCACAGGCAAAGGGTTTTAGCTGCTGAAGACTTCCTCGTAGCCATGCTGACCTGCGCTGCCCAGGAAGGTGGCTGCTAGCCACATGGAGCTGTGGAGTACCCCAGTGTGGCTAGGGTCACACTGGGGAACAGACGTGAGAACTGTATTTGCTTTTAATTGACTTGAATTTAAACATAGGTCCTCAATTCAGCTTTTGGAAAAGTTTTATGTTGAGAACCCCATGGGTATGTGAGTTTGCGTTTTCAGTGTACATTTTCTGAACTGTAATAGAAGTCATGTATTTCCAGTGAAAATTTAGTTTCCTGATTGAAATGTGCTACAAGTGGAAACTACATAGACTTTTGGGGATTTTGGAGATTTGGTAGGAAAAAGGAATACAGAAGATCTCAGTAATTTTTTATTTTAGTACGGACTATAGTTGAAATGATACTATTTGGAAAATATGGGTTAAATTTAAATAAATAGTGAAAATTCATTTCACCGGTCTCTCTTTATATTTTTAATTTTTTTAGTCTTAATGTCAGCTGGCCTGACATTTCCTTTGGACTATGCAGATCTCAATCTGAGTTCTCACATGACAAAGGAGGGAAGCAATGCTTGAAATTCCAAGCTGTTGGTTGGCGATAAAATCCCAGCCTGAACACGGGGCCCTGCTTTCACTCTCACCCTCGGAAAAGCATTCCGTACACTCGAGTGAGTCAGGCTGACGACTTGTTTGGCTCACCGTGAGGCGTGTTTGTGTGTGGCTATCCGCCTCCCGTGTGCCAGTCCCCACTTTGGATGTGTCAGTTGTTGGCCATGAGCAGGTGGGGCTCACTTAGAAGGGAGCAGGTCCTTGGTCTACGCTGTTTTTCTTACTGCTCGGCATCTCCCTGAGATAAAGATGGGTATTCCCAGTGTTCACTTAAGGGACAAAGTCTCAAACAGATTGACTAATTTGATGGTGACTGTGGAAACTAGTAAGGGTACAGAGCCAGGAGTTACACCCAGGGCAGCCTACAGCTGATGCCTCCTCTGATGAAGGGGATGTTTTTCAAGCTTTGTTTATGTGGTGAAACACCCCAGGGCACGCCAGAGAATTAAAACTGGTTCGAAAATGCACTGAATACTTAGGTTTCTGACCAGGAAATCATTTGTAGCTGTAGTTTTATTTCTTTACTCCCTCTTCCCTGTTGATGAATCTGTGTTATATGAGGTTAGTTAGCAGCTTTTAACCTTTCTGGAAGGTAGGTTGGAATTCAGAAGGTGAGTCGTTCAAGTCAGCTGGTGGCCTAAGATGTAACTCTCTTTAACTTTGGGGGGTGGGGTGAGGGACCTCTTTCTCCCTGCAGCACTGCCTCACAATGGAGGCTCCAACATTCTGTCGTACCTCATGTGTGGAATGGCTGCTGTAGCTCCTGCCATCACATCACATCCCCATTCCAGTCCCTGAGAAGGACTGAGGAGGGGGACTTCATTGCCTTTACAAGCACAGTTGTGAAGGTTCATATTTGAGTTCTGCTCGTAGCCATTGGCCTGTGACCCATGGAAAGCTTATACTTTGGGGAAGGGGGTGTGTGGCCATGTATCCACCTAAAATCCACGTGTCCTATTTTCAAAGGGCTAAGAGGGGAAGTGGATAATGATAATCTAGGTGACTCACCCTCGACCCTGCCCTCACTCTGGTGGGAAAGTGACATTACTAAAATAATACACATTAGATGCAGAATTGTAGACTGTGGGACAGTGTCGTATATGATGTGACAAGAGCTTCTGCAGAGAGCATCGCTGTCCCATCTTTGGAAGCGCAGCTTTGAGTACCTCCTGCCTCTCACCCACTGCTTACTCTGAGTTGTAGCCAGGTGACCAGATTTCTTTGTGGACAACGTGGGAGTGTGATCTACCCCGTGTCACAAGTACTGAATGGAGTGATGGAGATGAAGGGGGAGCATCTTTGTTGCCTTTCTCATCTCGGGTGGGAGATGCTCTGATGCAGTGCTGGGAGCTGTCTCTTGGCACAACATGTGCTGTTTATAACGCAAGCTTCTTGTACAGGAGGAACTTGTCTTCTGTCTCCAGGACCCTTCCCACTGCATAGCATGTCATATACTGTCTGCACATGTGAAGCTCTCAATGAACAGAGATGTTCTTCTGTCTCTTGCATTCACTCCGTCTCTTAGAGGAACATGGTCCCCCAGCCATGAATGTTTACTGAGCACCTAGTGCATGTGTCAGGAACTCTTGTAGCTGCAGGGAAAATAGCGGTGAACAAAGCAGACAAAAAATCTCAAATTCTAGTGGGTAAAAATACCTGTTCACTATGGCATGTTGGGTGTTTGGTGCCAAAAATGAGAGCGTGTGAAGTCACTTTGATATTTGCATTTATCTTATACTTCATAAGTTTCAAAGACGGGCAGTATTTACCAAAGCGCAGATACTAGCAATTGTAGACACTCCCCCACCCACCAAAGAAGAATCCAGCAGAAATGTTGAGTATTGATTGAATGCTTTTAAATGTTATTATGGTGTATTTGAATTACTTGTTGATAATTATCAGCCATGTAATTAGAAAATTAAAGTTCATTTAAGATCTTTTTCTGTTTCCAACAAATATGTAAAACACCACCTTCTTTCATATAATAGCACTTGATTGGGAAAAAAAACCAACACTCTGTAGTGTATCTTTGCCAATTAGAAAGATTATAAAGAAAAGTGGGTTCCTCCTGGGGTTTGTGGAGAAATGAGCAGATGTAATGATTTTCCCTGGGCATGGTCTCATTTAAACTACTGAGAAGTTTATAGCCATGCAGGTTGAATGGGGTTATTAGTGATTCAGGGGAGAACTGAACTGATGAGTAAGTAGCCCCTGATTTTGTTTTAATAAGATATTCTGACCCAATAAGGTAAATTCAGACTGTATTTTCTTACAGTGGCAGTGCTGTTACAATTTATGCAAATGGAACATTTTTATTGTTACTAAGCCTTTCATAGTATTTTGCTTTCCAGGGAGCTTTGTAAATCATTATAATTATTTTTACGCAGCACATCGATTCTAAATGCTCCTCTTGACCTGCCAGCGTGAATTTCCATTTGGTGAGGATCACGCTGTTAAGTGGAGGTCTGTGCCCTGTGGAAATCAGGGAGAGGGCAGTGCAGTCCAGGCGTTGGAGGCTACAACGTGTGGCAGAGCGCTTCCTCACGTGTACGGCGGACTTTTATCCCCCAAGGTGCCAGTGGGAGCAGCACCATTTACGAGGCGTGCTTAAATGTGGACTTGGGCCGTCTGACACCACCTGACTAATTGAGCCATTAAAATCCAGTAGGAATAGTGCGATGGGGGATGAACAGCTACAAGACACCATATGTTTTATTTGACTGATTAGTTTTGGGCTGAACTGGCTAGATTTTTGGTGTGTGGCAGGCATTCTGATGAAACAGTATTTATGATGATGGTCTACTGCGTTTATGTAGATACCTTGTAAATTCTTAGCCCGTTTATGTACGTCTGATCAGTTTGGTCTTCTCCCCCTCTCTCCCTCCATCCCTCCATCCCTCCGCAGAGCCTGCCCTGATCGTGCACGTGGGGTCTCTGGTGAGAGCGGTGCAGGACCACATGCAAAGTGCCTTCTAGGTGGAGGAAAAGGTTAGACTCATTCAGACCTAGAAGATTCAGACCGTCCTTGGGCTTTTGTCTTGTTCTTTTTTCCATTTTGATGAAGCTGATGCTCTAAATGTACATATTTTTGTAGGAAATATGATGCATTGATAGTGGTATTGTCTGACCTATAATTCGTAAAATTGAGTGGCATATCTACAGTGTTTTCAGTCTGTAAAGCTTTGGGAGCATGTGCATGCTTCCCAGTGGGAGTTAACCTGTGGAGGCTGAAGGAGTGGCAGGGGTGCAGCGTGAGCGTTATTTTTCAGGACAGTAACTTTAGAAGAGAGAAATGTTGAAGCTCTCTGGACTGCCGGACTGTGAGGCCATCCTCCCTGCCGTTGCTGGTTACAATGTGAAGAGTCTTTGAGCGCTGGAAAAAGACAGCAAGATAGAGCTCCTGCCAGCAGAAAGAAGGTGCCTTATAGACAACATAGGAGCGGGGGTAGGGGGAGGTTACACTTGTCTAGAACAGGAACACTGGCTCCAGGAAGAACAGATAAATGCATCAGGTACGAGGAAGGGGATAGACTGGGTTTCCGAACCTCAGTGCTGTTGACATTTGGTCCTAGATCATTTTCGGTGGTGGGAGCTGTCGTCTGCACCGTGGAATGTTGAGTAGCATCCTGGGTCTCTCCCTACTAGATTCCAGCGACTCTCCCCTCAACAGTTACGGCATCCAAAAACGTCTCCAGATATTGCCAGATGTCCCAGGTAGGCGGGGGGGGGGGAGGAGCCTCACCCCCAGGTGAGAACCAGCAGAATAAGGAGGTAAATGCAAACAGATATGAGGGTCTTAGGTCTTGCATTTGGAGGGGGCAGCAGAACTTCAAGAGGCCATCACAGCACCTTGAAGTAGGTTCTGTCGTGGCCAAGAAGGCAGGATACCGTGGGAGCCCAAGGAGGGACCCTGCAAATCATTCCTCTTGGGGTCCAGAGGGCTTTGACTTCATGAGCTCCTGAGAAGACGGGTTTAAGCCAGTCCTTGAAGGTGGGGGGTGGGGGGAGGAATTAGACGCAAAGGATCAGCTTGATGTATTCTTTTTTCATGGGTTTATATCTCACTTTACAAGCAGCTGCATTTTAAAACCTTTCATAAATGTATTCATATAAGCAAGCTGATATAGTCAACAAAGTGAAGAATTTACTCATTTCATTTGAATTTACTTATTTCAGATCCCATTGTGTATCATTTTCTAATATTAAGGAGCTAGTTGTAGTGAAAATACTCTTCATTTATGTGTGTTATATATTTAGCAGTTAGACACTTGTATTTTGTGAAGGGGCCTCAGAGAATTCAGGGTGACTAGAGTATTGCATGATTCTACTGCAGTAACTTCATATTGTAAAGTTACAGCCATTTAATTTTGGGTCTTCTCAGGACTCCAGAAAGTAATCGCTTTAACAGTTAGGACCTCACGGCGTTTGCACACGTTGATTTATGTGCATTGTACGCAGTTACTTATCACAGGGATAATGTGGGCAGCCTTCTGACAGGAGAGTGGAAGCACCCCCACCCACCACCCCCCGATCTGACCTGAGCGCTGCCGTGTTCACTGGGAAAGCCAATAAATGCTGGGAACCAATGGTGCGTACACACCTTACTTTTCTGTCATTTTAACCTAAAACCTGTGACTACATGGTCATCTGCCAGTCGTCTGCCGGCAGGGTGAGAGCAGCCCGATGCCTTGGCTTCCCAAGGGAGGAAGATTCCTCACCGTGAAGTGCCACCTGGTGATTCCTGCACCGTCCCCGCCGGAGTGGGTCTCCCCTGGTTTCCAGTTTCTAGTGAAACCCTAAGGACACTTGCACAGAAACCTCATTTCTGCGTCTTTCTGAATTTCCACGTCCCCTCCCAGCCATCTTGCTGTTGCCCACATCTAATTGCACCACGTTTGTTCAGATCATTCCCACTTGCCCTGTCTGGGGAGCATCGACTTTGTTTTAGCTAAAAACCCATAACCGGCTCATACTTCATCATGGGGAATATCTAAATAAAGTGGGCAGTTAACAACGGCAGGGCGGCAGAGCAAGCTTGGACCTGCTCTGGGAGCCAGCAAATCCAGAGGTGGGGCGGGAAGCGCAGGGGAGGCGCGTGGGCATCCCTGGGCCTCGGGGAGGTGCACATATACCCCTGGGCCTCGGGCATGCTTGGGCCGCGGGCATTCCGCCTTAAGTCTCTTCCTCAGAGGAAGTGAAAGGCACAGCTGAGTGCATGTCTGGTCCCTGGGACTCCCGGGGTCACTTTCCTGAGTTGTGCCCATGTAGATCCATGCCTGGCTGGCAGCGGCAGGCTCGGCTGCCGGGAATGGCAGGATCCTTTATGAGAATTGGTTGTCGTTTGTCTTTTCATTGTTAGCCCTTACAGTAAAGAGTGCCGCCTAGTAATTGTGTATGTGTCAGACTGACTGGGTTCTAAGTTTTATGTAATGATTTAAACTCTCACAGTCGGTGACATGGGGAAGCATTGCCATCTGCTCACGGCCGTGTGAATTTACAGGGATGTGATTCCACACAGCTTCTCCTTTCCCGCACACTTTATGGTTGTCCTTAACGCTTAGTATAACAGGCCCTGCGAGACCTGAAGGTGGCACGTGAGTCGGCAAGGAGGAAAATGCCATCCCTCCTGGAGCTTTGGTGTTAAGCACATTGTATTCTGAATTTGTTTTAAGTTCATATACTTGTCCGTTTTCATATGTCCCAGCCTGTATAGTAAGCGTCTTTTGTTGCGCCTGTCGTGAAGCTCAGCTTTGTGGACACAGAGGATGAGCTGGACACACTGAGCTCAGCCACGTGGCTGCAGGGGCCGCGCAGGCTGCTTGAAAGACAGCAGTGAACAGGGAAACAGATAAACAAGATGCTCTGATAGGACTGCATCTGTGAAGCATGAGTGGGGCGACATGACCGAGGGGTTCGAGGTGGAAAGGGTCCTACATGAGAGGAAGAGGAGATGGAGGAGCTGAGGTCTGAAGCATGCAGCCAGGAAGAGCCGGGAGAAGAGAGTTCCAGAAGGAGGGAACTCCACATGCAAAGGGCAGGCAGCAAAACTGAGCTCTAGAGACTTGAAGGACGCAAAGGAGGCCAGACTAGCATGACGGGAGCAAGTGACTGAGCAGGAGATGAGATGAGAGCTGTGTGCGGGGACCAGCCATTCAGTTCTTTGCAGGATGTGATGGTAGCGGTGATGCGCTTGGACATGAGTCCTGCAGGGGCTTCCCACCGCACTGAAGGTGGCTGGCTGCTGGGGGTGGTGGTGCTGTGGAGTGGCTCCAAATGGGTCCCAGCAGAAGGCAGTCTCATTTTCTACTCACATAGCTCAGATTTGGGGCACATCTGTGGGGAGCGCCAGCAGATGTGCAGATGTCCTGGCCAGAGGAGCCAGTGTCTGCACGTGACCCCTGAGTGGGAGGCAGGTGTCATTTACTCAGGTGGCCGGCTGGAGGGAAGGGCATGTTGGTGTCTGTGGCAGGAGGGTGGAGGTTCCCACTGTGGGCGTGCCATGTTTGAGATGCTGGCAGGACCTCCATGTGGACACATCGTGCAGGCTGGTCCAGGGATGAGTGTGCCGCTGGAAGGGCTGAGACCCAAGGTGTGCATTTGGGATTTGGCGCCAGGCGCCGGGTGAGTTTATAGGGTGACGGACGGCAGTGCAGTCCTGTCCAAAGGCACTCAGTTTGCAGTCGACCAGAAAGAAAGCCAAAGGTCAGGAAGATGCCTTTTGGAAGCTTATGGTGCCTAAAAGGTTTCCAAAGCCTCTTTGGATCCTCCTGTATGTCATAGAGGCTTCTCCTCAGCTTGTAGGAGATCAGAATTTAGTGAACCTGCCTTTGGGAGACTTTCTGAGAAAAAATGCAGTAAGGTCATTTATTCTTTTCTTTTTTTTTTTTTTTTTTTTAAGAGATAAGCACTCTTTCTGTTTTTCTCTTCTCTCTTTCCTTTCCTTCCTCCTTTTCCTTTGCCTGCTTTTTAAAAAACATCTTAAGTAGCTAATGTGTACGCATAGTACAGAATTCAAATGGCATTACATATTGTTTAGTGACAAGTCCTCCTGCAACTGTTAAACTCCTCTCCTTGGATGTGACGCTACTTTTTGTTATGTGCCTTCCAGACCCGTCTCTAATGCATGAAGGGCATAGTGTTCACCCTGTTGGGTCTCTTGCTGCTTTCATTTACCAGTACATCTTGAAGGCTCTTTTGTGTTAGCAAATATAGAGCTACCAGAATCTTTCAAATCGATGCACATGATTTCCACCATATGGGTGTATGTATTTCATCCAGCTTCCGTTAAAGGGCATTCAGCTCATTTGCCGTGATCAATGCTATAATCTTGAGAAAGTTGTTTTTCTTTTAGTAGATGAGTTTATTTCCATTGCAATTATAAATATTTAATCTTATTGATTGATTTTATTGCCTTTTGAGGGGGGCAGTTAAACTTTATTTTAGAGCAGTTTTGGAAAAACTGGGACAGTAGTACAGAGAGTTCTCATGTACTCCATACCCAATTTCCTCTATTATTAACATCTTACAATAAGATAGTATATTTGCTACAATTAATCTACCAGTATTGATACATTTTTAAAACTGAAGTCTATACTATATTTAGATTTTCCTTGCTTTTCACCTGTTGTCCTGTTTCTGTTCCAGGATTCCATCCAGTATAGCACATTATATTTAGTGATCATGTTTTCTTAAGCTCCTCTTGGCTATGACAATTTCTCTCTCTCTCTCTCTCTTTTTTTTTTGATGACCTTCACAGTTTTGAGTAGAACTGGTCAGATATCTTGTAGAATGTCTCTTCAATGGATTTGTCTGATGTTTTTCTCATGATTTGGCTGGAGTCAGGTGTTTTTGAGAGGAAGACCACAGAAATAAAGTGCCATTTAAGATCATCTTATTCTTGTGAACTTTTTTTTAAATGAGGGAAACAGTTTTCATTAAGAATTGTGCTTAAACTTCCCCTTTTCCTCACCTTACAGCTTTCACCTTAGGTGGGAGAAATGATTCAGCCTAGATTAGTTACATCTGAACACCTGCCATTTTTCCTGGGCTTCAGAGGTTTTGCTGACAAACCACAAGTACAGTCCTGAGCATCTTGTGACAGCATAACAGGTTAATTTTTTTGAATGACTTTTATGATAACCTTGATTTAACAAGAACATCCATCCCCGTTTCCCAACCACAAAGATTAATGCAAATTTAATTAATCAAAATGTGTCATTCTGCTACAGTGGAGCTATGTTCTCCAAGGACAGAAGCTGGCCTAAGAATTTTTAGGTTTGACTAACATTCAGATATGCCAGAAACGAACAAGATTCTGAAACTGTTTTCCAGGGAATACCTCTGCTCCACCGGGAAGTATCTCAGAATGTCACCTGTGTATTTGAAGTTAACAAAGTACATGTTTTTTTACTTCACAGTGAAGAGTTTGAATTTGGCTCATGAAAAGAAAGCAGATATTATTCTTGAGTTGCTGGTTTCCAAGTGCACTTGTGAATGCCCATTTGAACTGTCACAAAGATTTTGATCTAAGTTTCTCTGTAACCAACAGCCAGGATTTTAGAAGAATTATATTTGCATTGAAGGTTTGTTTTCTTTAAGATCTTTTTTATTATGGTAAAATATGCATAACATAAAGCTTTCCATTTTAAGCCATCTTTAAGTGTACAGTGTACTGTTCCATGGCATTAAGTACATTCACCAGCTGTCTCCAGGACTTTTCCATCTTCCCAGGTTCAAACTCCAGCTCGCTTTGGCAGCACATATACCAAGTTCAAACTCTATACTCATCATGTAATGACTCCTCTCTATTCCCCCTCCCCCAAGCTTCTGGAAACCACCATCCCACTTTCTGCCTATGTTTTTACCCACTCTGGGTACTTCATGTAAGTGGGATCGTGCAAGATTAGTCCTTTTATGTCTGATTTCACTTAGCATAATGTCTTCAGGGTTCATCCACATTGTAGCCTGTGTCAGAATTTCAGTCTTTTTGTAGCCTGTGTAATATTCCACTATGTATATATAGACCAAATTTTCCGTACCCTTTCATCTGGGTTGGTGGACCTCTGGATTGTTTCTGTCTTTTGATGATTGTGAATAATGTTATTAAGAACACTGGGGTGCAAATATCTGTTCAAGTTCCTTCTTTCAGTTCTTTCGGTTTTATACCTAGAGTGGAATTGCTGGATCATATATGGTAATTCTACATTTAATTTTTTGAGAAACTGTCATCATGTTTTCCTGGAGGTTCAGATTTAAGTAATCTTTGTAAAATAGAATTAGAAATGGAGTCTACCCACACCTCATTGTATCTGACACAAGAGTTAACAAACTATAGCCTGTGGGCCAGTTTACTTTTGTACAGTCAACAAGCTAAGAATGGTTTTTACATTTTTAAGTGGATGAAAAAAAAATCAAAAGAAGAAGAATAACAAGTCATGATGCTTGAAGATTCTCTTAATTGCATTGTACATAATGAATGTTTGCTGGGAACACAGCCACATCCGTTGCATCGTGTGTTGTCTGTTTCTCACTCTGGTGGTAGAACCTAGTGGTTGTAACTCTGTGTGGCCCGTGCAGCCAACAGTATTTCCTCTCTGGCAGTTTGGGAACAGGTCCACCAACCTCTAGTGGAGCAGGTTTAAGGGACAAGAAGTCAGACGTCTGTAGACAGCTCTGCCCAGGTATGTGGGTACACCAGGCGATCTCCCTAATTAAGCACACAGTTCTAAACCTCATTTCTGTCACTGTTTCACATGTAAGCATCAATCCTTGAGACTTAAGCCCCAGGGAGCCTTCCTTTAGTAGGAGATGCAGACTGTAAAACCCCAACCAAGTTCAAGACTCACCCGTTCCAGATACATTTGCCTTTCTGTTCCCAATTCCAGAGTTTGTAAGGGACTGTCTCTTCCCATTGAATAGGAGGTAAATCTCTGTGTAGTGGAGGAACCACATTGAGGAAGATTTCTCACAATTCATTTACTTTTCTCACCCATATTTTTGGGGACACGATTTGTGCCCTACCAAAAGGCAGTGTCCTCTATTTTTAATCTGTGATATTTCTATTAAACCATGTAAATGTCATACTCTGAACTGTAGGGTGTTTTCAGCACTTTTTTTTTGCAAAGCCTTTCTATGCAGTGGGGGGGGGGGGTCGGGGGGACTTGTGAAAAGTTCTATTCACACAACCAGAAA
This sequence comes from Camelus bactrianus, assembly GCF_048773025.1. Taxonomy (NCBI): domain Eukaryota; kingdom Metazoa; phylum Chordata; class Mammalia; order Artiodactyla; family Camelidae; genus Camelus; species Camelus bactrianus. The sequence continues at coordinate 6,065,745 of NC_133575.1, forward strand.
TCTGACAGAGCACTGGTTCCCTCTGTGAAAATACCATTTTAGGGTAACATTTTGTTTAGAGTTTCCTTTGTTGTCAGAAGTCTTACCCCCAGAGCTTCTCAATATACACACCCAACTATACTGCAGGTACTTATATTCTTAGGCATTTAACGTCTTATTTCCTTTAATTCATGAAGGTGGTCTTAGGGCCTGAGAGAAATTTGAACAGGGTCAAAGGAAATCAGGCTAAGCTTAAACTAGGAGATTCACTTAAAATTCTGTTTTTCCTTTATATTTGTTTTTTTATAGGAAATGGGCTGTTTGCATTTTCCCTTTTTGAAATTGTGTTTGAAATTATATTTGCATAAGGAAGCCTGTTGCCTACTAGATTGGTAAAATGGAATCAATGAAAGACAGAAAGGTCAGCAGATAAAATCACTTGGTAAATAAATACAGCATGAAGCTATTACAAGTCAAGAATTCCAGCATCTACACTCAGTCTAATCTGGCTTGTTATCTCATCTGACCCTATTCTTTTTTCTTTCTCAAATACACTTGCTTGGTTAAAAATACAGTTGTTTGAAAACCAAGTAATGTATTCCATTGAAAAGCCAGTGACTCCCAGACACAGAAAACAAACGTATAGTTACCAAAGGAGAAAGGATTGGGGGGGGGGGGGGGACAAATTAGGACTTTGGGATTAGCAGATACAAATTAGTATATATAAAACAGATAAACAACAAGGTCCTACTCTGTATACCGCACAGGGAACTACATTCAATATCTTGTTAACAGCCAATAATGAAAAAGAATCTGTATGTATATGTATAACTGAATCACTGTGTTGTACACCTGAAGCTAACAACATTGTAAATCAGCTGTACTTGAATTTAAAAAAAATGAAAAAGAATTTTGAGAAGAAAAAGAAAACCAGAGATAAATGTGACTATGTGCCAGCTGAAATGAAAACCTCACCGAGTTACACTTTAACTTGTGTGACTGTCCCTTTTAGGAAATCTCTCACATTTATTCCTTTGCACAAGTAACTGGTGAAAATGTTTGTAAGTTTATCTTGGCTTCAGATTTTTACTTACTTTTCAGTTTTTAATTGTGGTAAAATTCACGTAAGGTTCATTTTGGTTTTTGTTTTTTCTTTAAAAATCAAAGAAAAAGAACACAGCAGCATCCCAGTGACCAGTGTGCCACTGTTCCCATGCTGTGGTTGTCGTCATAACTGTCGCTGGGTACAAGCCTTCGTGTCTGGCTTTATGTGTATTTGAATATGTGAATTGGTGCATTATAAATTAATTGTATGCTTGTTTAGTGGCACAGAGAGGTTAAGTCACTCACCAGGGGACACACAGCCCTCAGTAAAGGATTCTGGGATTTAGCCGAGGTCACTCCAGGACCACACTGCTTCTCAGAGGAATCTGCCAACTTGTGTTGTAAGGGAGCCACTGCTCTCCAAGCACTGAGTGTAATTTCTGGGAAACAAGGCCACACTGGAAGCCAGAGACGAGAAAGCCAGCTTAGACTGGATATAAATACAGCGTGATTGAGATAGGTAAAGAAAACATAGGCAAGAATTTGCCTTCAAGGCAAATGTAAACTGATAGAAGAGCAAGCATTTATTTATCTTTTATTTTTAAGACTCCCTTGAAGGCGCCATCTAAAGATAGGCCAGGTGATGTTGTGGAAGGGGAAGTGATCCAGGGCCGGACAGCCTGAGATCACTTCTGGGTTCCAACCTCCTGCCGAAGGACTCTTCAAGTCTGTGACGTAGTGGAGGCTGGGGACAAAGTGAAGGCTGGAGACTGCATTCGTGTAGCCTGGAAGCACAGCACAGGGGCTGTGGTTCCCTCTGTCCCACACGTGCACACTTGGGCAGACATGTTCCTGATCCCGCAAGATGAGAGTCTCTATGTGCCACGTGACTTCAGCATCCTGGGCCCAGACTGGAAAGCCAACAGGGACCGTCAGAAGCCCTTGGGGATCTGGGAATTCGGATCACCTGTCAGCAGAGCTGTTTGACTCACAGACATGCCTTAGATTGGGGGTTCTTTTTCCTGTCTCAAGATTCAGTCGCCGTTTTAAATGACAGGAAAGCACAAGTCTTTCTGACAGGTGTGAGGCTGGGAACCGCACTGGCCGAGGCTTCCGTGATGTCAGTACCTTTCATCGTCGTGTGACGTTAACTTAGGGTTCAGCAGCACCTGCCACCTTGCAGGATCTCTGTCAGAGTGCACCCTCGCCTTGAGAGCAGGTTTTCATTAACTGGTAGATTTCTTGGTCATGCTTCAAGCACATTGTGTGAAGCATTTGTTTCCCCAAGTGATTTCATACTAGAAACTGCCTTTTGTCGGGATGCGTATAGCTCAGTGGTAGAGTGCCTGCTTAGCATGCACAAGGTCCTGGGTTCAATCCTCAGGACCTCCGCTAAAAATAAAAAAATAAACCTAGTTACCCCCCCAAATAAAATAAAATAATTTAAAGAAACCACTGCCTTTTACAGCCACCACACGTGAGAATAAGTGTATTCGTCATCGACGTGATTCAGCCGCACAAAAGTGAGGAAGAAGAAGACGTAGGGCTGTTTATCCCGCGTGTCCTTCCAGCCCCATCTCCAGAGGCGCGACCGAATGGCACTCACTCCAGGGTGTGTTCTGATTAGCAGTGTCAGAGAGCGTAAAGGGCACCGAGGAGCCACAGTTCTGAAAATGTGTAGGCCGCGCTCACTTTGCTAATTGGAAAATATTCGTATTCAGTAGCTGTTGTTGCCCGAAATTAGGCCTGATGTAAGCGTGCTCTCCGTACGTTTTGAGCTATGGTTTCACAAGTTTCCAGTACCAGTGATGGAATGAGGGAGGCTTTACATCTTGAAGGCAGATTGACCAACGGAGGAAGAATTTTAACAGGGATTAGGGTGTGTCAAAATTGCCTGGGTTTTATTCCCCAAGAACTGAATTCCGTAACTGAAAAAGGAAATTCCTTTTCCTCACGTTCACGTACTCCGCCGACTGCTCGCTCTGCGGCTTTCTTGGTGGCCGGAATAACCCACTTGGTCGTCCTCCTTGTCTATAAATAAGTGATCTCTATAAATAAGATATTTGCTGTTGATCTGAGACTCCGTGAGTCTGGATTTGACATAGTGGGACAGATGCCCATGTGAGCGAAATGCAGAACCCCTCCTGTCCCAGCTGCGATGTTCTAGACGTAAAGACTGACTGTAGGAAAATCTGACGTGAGTCGCTTGAAAAAAAGAAAGTATCCTAGAAAATCCAAAAATGAGTTCAACACAGTTGCTTGTACGTACAGAGTAATGACTAAATACATTGCAGACCAATCCGAAGTGTTAACCAAATGAAAGGGTTACAACTGTATGTCGTGAGTGCATTGTGTATATTCAGACTGATTGTTCCACATGTTTGGAAGGCTTCCCCCAATACCTGTGTTATCAGTTGCAAATTCCACATTATTTGCGTGGTGTAAAGACAAGTGACAACCCACTTCTGTCCCAATTATTGTGACTTGAGGATTGGTCTGATCTGAAGTGTTGAGAGCCCCCACTGTGAAGCCAGACTTGAGGGTTCAGATCCTGCCACTTACTGGCTGTGAAACCCATGTGGATTGTCCCGTTCACTTAAACTCTCTGGACCTCGGCCTCTTTACTGAAAGGGTGGGAATAATGAAAGAGTTGCTGTGCTGGTAAATTGTGTAATGGACCTAACGGGACCTCATAAATGTCCACTTCCTGTGTGGCTGGGAGGATGGGGAGTCACTGTATATAGGTGAGTAAAAGCAGCTTTGCTGTTCAAGGGCTTTAGTGATGAAGGCAACCGGTATGTGCCCCTCCTGACTAAACTAAAAGGTTTTCGTTAGCAAAGTATACTTGTGTTACAAGTGGGAGCTCGCACGTGTGGGAACTGTTGGAAGGCTACAGGAGAAGCTACGGGCAAGGGGCTGCCTCTGCCCAGTCAGCGCGGGGCGACCGGGAGAGTTACAGGACTTCAGTGTTGCACCCCCGTGTCAGGATTTCTCACCCTTGCCTCAAGCGGCATTTGGGGCCCAACAATCCTTTCTCGTGGAGGAGATGTCTTGTGCGTTGTACGCGGTTAGCAGCCTCCCTGGCCGCCACCTGTTACATGCCTGAGACTCCCCCCGACCCCAGTTGTGACAAGAAATCTCTCTGGACAGTGTCAGATGACCCTTGGGGGACAGAACTGCCTACAATTGAGAAGCGCTTAAAATCTCTCCCCTGGACGTGTGTTATTTATATAATTTTAATGGCATTTAAAAAAAAAATAAAATTTACCCAAAGGAGTTGAAAACTATATCCACATGAACATCTGCGTGCAGATGTTTCTAGCAGCTTTTTCCTCATTTCCAAAACTTGGAAGAAACTGGGATATCCTAGGTGAATGGATAATAAACTGTATTGTATCTTGACAACAGAGTATTATTCAGTGCTAAAAAGAAATGAGCTCAAGCCAAGAAAAGATTTGGAGGCACCTTAAATGCATATTACCAAGTGAAAGAAAAGGCTGAAAAGGCTATACGCTGTGTGACTCCTGCTCTGTGTGATTCTGGAAAAGGCAGAACCACAACTAGCAGAAAGATCTAGTGGTTCCAGGCCTTAAGGAGCAGGGAGGGGGGAGTAGGTGGAGCGCAGGGCACTGCTGGGGCAGTGAGACTGTTCTTCATGATTCTGTAGCGGTGGACATAGGTCACTACACATCTGCCCAGACCCACAGGAGGCACCACAGCAAGAGTCAACCCCGGTGTGAACCATGGACCGTGGGTGGTGATGCCGTGTCCATGTAGGTTTATCAGTTGTAACCGACGTGCCCTCTGGTGGGGCTGCTGGTAATGAAGGAGGCTGACTCCATGTGGGGCAGGGGTGTGTGGGGAATCTCTGTACCTTCCTTTCAGTGCTGTTGTGAGCCTGAAACTACTCTAAACATTAAACCTATTTAAAATAATTTTTAAAAAGGAAAAAAATGAAAGATGTTATTTCCAAACGGATGAGATTATTCTGTTCAGTTTCACACTTCTGTGATCCATAGTGAACTGGGACTCTTCTGTGAGACGTTTTGCACTTGGGGTCTGAAAGCACCGTGGCGGCCACATGTGTGTCCTCGACGCCAGGAGCCTGGGCTGAAGCCCACCCCACACTCCTGCTGCCCCGTCCGCTGTGCTCGTTCTCAGCAGCGAGGCACAGTCCTGCTTTGCTCCTGGAATACAGTGCTGCTTTCTCGAGTGAGCTGTCTGCAGTCACCCTGCTGACACTGATACTGTCTGGTTGTCTCCTTTATTTAGTGATGAGTTACAATGCACAGCTTAATACATGGGACATGATATTGCCCCAAGACGGGGTTTGGCAGACTCCTGCCCGTGAGCCAACCCTGCCAGCAGCCTATGTTTGTAGATAAAGATTTGCTGAAGCACAGAAGCCCATCAGTTTACGTATCGTCGGTGTCTGCTTTTGAGCCAGGGCGTGGCTGGGTAGTTGTAACAGAGGCAGCGTGGCTGCACAGTCCAGCGTGGCTGCTGTTCAGTCCTTTACAGAAAAAGTGTTCTCATCCCCGCTTTACCATTCTGGAACTTTCCCGTCTTCTGTTGCCACATATAGATACATGTCTCAACTTTTAAACTCTATCTCAGGGGGAGGGTATAGTCAGTGGTAGAGCTCATGCTTACGTTCAACCTCCAGTACTTTTGTTAAAAAACAAACCTAATTCCCCCATAAACAAATAAATAAAATTAATTAACCTCAGTTTCAGAAAACGGGAGGCTGATCGACAGAGTAGCCTAACCAGGCTACCAGACAGGTGGGCTAACTAGACAAAGGAGCCCAGCTCCCAGCGATGGAGACCGCCAGGGACGTTTCACCCTAAGTACTTCGGGTCGTCTCTCGTGCTTCTCTGCATGTAAGGTGCGCACCATGAGTACTGTTCATTTATTGAAATGCCTGCCCCATGTGCTTTTTCATCAAAGATACAGAAACCTGTTGTTTCCACTGATTCAAAGAAGCGTTTGCAGCATCCTCTGATGGGGGCACTTGATAGATCAGGGCAGCTGTATGCGGGGTGTCGTACCGGGTGCTGCCGGGGCCGTCGTTTCAGAAGGTTTCTCAGGAGACAGACTCTAAGGTGGAGAGGTACATGGGACGGTAGCTTGGGTTGTCAGTGAACTGCAGGGGCGTGGGGAGCAGGGCGGGGCTGGGCGTGGAGCTGCCACACCTCCTGGAAATCCACGGCTGCCCCACCCCTCCAAGCACCACCCCATCAGAGCACTTTTTCACGTCCAGCATGACTTCTAGAGCAGAGGCTGTGACTTCTCAGAACTGTGTTCCTCAGTCCCCTAAAAGTGTCAGTGAACAGGTGGATACAGCCTCCGTGTGACAGTGCTCAGACTTGCTCAGGAGCCCGATGGTCTGGGCTCTCTGCAGCCTGCTTCCAGCCAACCAGGATCACCGAGTCATGTTCCGTTCACGTTTGGATCCCTCCCTCAAGGCAGGTGATCTTCTCCGTGTCCAGAGTCCCTCTGTTACGTTTCCTCCTTTATGTCTTTCACCTCTAAAATGGCTTCCCCAGACTCACTAGGCAGGCAAGGAATAAAAGAAATTGCAGAGGATGAGAATGATAAAGTGAACAGAATAAGACCCTGCATATCAATAGTACATAGTAAGTGTATATGGTATTTGTGTCAGATGTACATACATGTATCCGTATTTTCAAAGAGTATGTACGTATTCAAAGTGAGTTTGCTACAGAGCTGAGTGTGGCTTTTTTAATCTGATCTCGCTCTCAGCCTTTTAATCAGAATGGTTGTACCATTTACCACCAGCTGTTTATTTTCTGTTTGTATCATGTATTCTCTTTCTCCCTCCGTTCCTGCATATGCTTGCATAAACACAATTTTTTTTTCTGATTTTACTTCACTGTTAGCTTATTACTAGACCTCTTTGCTTTATCTTTAGTGTTGCTCTAAGGTTTACAATATGCATCTTGATTTAGCACAGTCTACATTTGAGTGATATTTTACCACATCATGTACTATAAACTTACAACAATGTATTTCTCTTCTGGTCTATCCCTAGTTCTTCGTGCTACTGTTGCCAGGCATTTTACTTTCATATGTATTTAAAATGCTGCAGTACAGCTAATTTTGCGTTAAGGAGTCAATTACATGTAAAAGAAATTTTTAAATGAGGAGAAAGTATTTTTATATTCACCTCTGTATTTACCGCTTCTGCCAGTCACCATTCCTTTACATGAACCCAAATCTCCATCTGAGATAATTCTTCCCCTTAAAGAACTTCCATTCATTTTTCTCGTGGTGCAGGTCTCGTAGCAGTGAATTGTTTCCGCGTTTGTCTGTAAAAGTCTTTTGCCTTCATTTTTGAAAGATGTTTTGTCTGAGTGTAGAGTTTTAGTTGACACTCTTTCCGCCCTTTAAAGATTGTCTTCTGGCTTGCATTATTCGGGGCAAGAAACTTGCTGGATTTGTTATCTTTCTCTTCTGAATGTAACTTGTATTTTTTTCCTGGCTACTTTGAAAAGTTAATTTTGTTGTTGATTTTCAAGAAATGGATTGTATCTTGTTGGTGTTTCCTCTGGTGTGTGTCCTACATAGGGTTTGTTTAGCTTATTGGATTTATTTTACCTCTTTTAAACCTAGAATTTCCCAAACGCATTTAATCTTGAAATCTTTGCTTCAAATAATACGTCATCATCTCTAAAAACTAGTATCTTAAGAATGAGCAGTAATGTGAACACTGTGTCCAGTTTGGGAAATGAAGATGAAAATCAGTGCTTATTATTTTTGCATGATTGTCAGTGCATATTGACTACTGGACCATGGAGGGCTGGGTTACTCAGAAAGCTCTTGGACCTCTCCCCTATGCAGCGTGTTAACATTATTAGCTGTGAATGAGGTCTCAGCCATAACTGTCTGGGTAACCGCCAGCTTTATGGGCAAGCTCCAACAGTAACTGTTTTCTCCATCTCAAAAGCAGGCCAGAATTTTTACCAAAATCTTTCTCACATTCTGTACAATAATGATCTGTTGACACATTACACACAGGAAAGTTGATGGCATGCCCAAGAGTACCGTCTACAGATAACAGTACTGGCATGCTAATTCCAAAAAACATTCAAACTCTTAATTTTTTCCATAAACATTGGACCGCAGATAATATCGTTTAATCATGCAGACTTTTTTCAGAAGAAAAATCTTTTAGGATGTGACTTGGTTTTACTTTATAGCATTCTGGTGTGTGTCTGATGTATGTGTTTATTCTTAACCAACATTAAATGTTAGGCCCTTGGAATTTGTGCACAAAATTAGTATTGTTTGTCATTAAGAAAAGAAAAGTTTTTTTCCTGTGTCATAAATAGAACACTAACAGGGAAGGGGTCCCTTTGGTGTTGTTGCTTCAGGTCCACATACAGAGAAGGGTACATGTTTACTACAGTGGCCAAGAAACAATCCACCTCAATAAAAGGTATTCCCAATGTGAAATGTTTTAAAAAGATGAGATGATAGGAAGTGATTAAGGCCTCATGACCTTTCACCCCACAGTACCCGTTTTCCTAGTTGGGTGAGTAAAAAGGGAAATCAGGGTGGTGGCCTGATTCTAATTCCTGGTGGATAAAGGTTTATATGGAATTGCCCTAGTTCTTGACACTGTTGTGATATTAAAAGGAACATTTATTTTTGTACGCCATTACCATCTTGGCACACTTGCATTCCTTCTCATCAGGTACTGCCATCTTTAGATTTCCAGCTTCCAAAGCCTAAAGAAACGCACATTGGTTTTCTCTCTCTCTTGGGTAACCTATAGTCTTTGAAGAGCAAAACCCGCCTTTATTGGAATGTCCAGCGACTAATGTACTCAAAAGCAATCAGAAGGTTGCCTTAAAGTTTCAGCATATCTGTGAAAAGTCAGAGAGAAACTGGGGAGAGTTGGGCAAACTCCCTCGTATTGACATGAATTATCATCCGTGTGGGTGCCTGGAACACGGAGGAGCCAGAGGAAGACGGTGCTTGCCAGCATTTCTGCTACCTACGCTTAGAGCCACGAGAGAATCATGACAGAGAGTGATGACGTAGTGCAGGGGAGTCCCCGGTGTGACGCCGTCAGTGGTGGGCCCGGGTACATCAGTGAAAACGCACTGTGAGATTCCGCTTGGGTGGATTCTTTCAGGATGTGTTCAAAGAGTTAAATAACTTAAAGCACTGACAACAGAGCCAGGCAGATGTTAGGTGCAATTACGTGTAAACTATTACTGGGTTTCTGTTTGTTTGCTTTTTGGGTTTGGGGGATAATTAGGTTTATTTATTTTTTTTTTAATTGATGTGCTGGGAGTTGAACCCAGGACCTCGTGCACAGTAAGCACACACTCTACCACTGAGCTATATACCCTCCCCCTCCCCTGCTTATTACTGTTTTTTAATAACTTTATTTAACCCGGTGTTACCCATCCTATTGGATCAGAGTATTGGATCAAGGAACCATCGTATGCATGGTGATACTAAACACATACTGACAGTCTGGAAAACATTCTGAGGAACGTGCTTTGGCAAACTCTCTCCTTCCTTGACGCCTCCATGTGCTTGGCCTCCAAGTTCCCGTGGTTCTAGGCTTTCCGGGCACCGGCCATGCGGGTCATTGTCCCCATTCTGTGGATGGTGCAGAGGCACTTGCTGCAAAGACCCCCGCCCCAGGTATCTCCCCCTCCCCGTCCTCCACATGTGTTAGATTCTGAGGGGCAGGGAGGCTGGGGTGACTCAGTGGGGTGGTGCCAGTGGAATCTCTGAACTTGCAGTGCAGACGTCAGCTGGAGCCGCAGGTCTGACGAAGGATGAGGGTCCCCTTCCATGGTGGCTGGCCCGTGGTTGGCGGCCAGTGCTGGCTGTCGGACTTAGTTCTGCTCCGGTCTGGCCTCTCCGCAGGCAGTTAAAGGAATTCTATAATACACAAGGTATTTTGCTTATCAGCAGATAGGATCAGTATTTATAGAGCTAAGCATTTCATTTATGATCAATAAAAATGTAGGTTTATCCTTTTGACTTAGCCATATGGACTGTTGGTTTTGTTCTGTAAATGTGGCCATTTGAGACGGAAGTCTATGAAAACATCGCCTCGATGATTCTTTCTGACTCTGAGACCTGCGTATTAGAGTGTTGCTTCGCTTGCTTATACGTCGCAGTAAAACTCAGGGAGAAGTCATGAAGAGGTGAACTTGGTGAGTCTAAAGCCTGTCCTATTCAAGTCAAGTTTCCCAGCCTTGGTAGTATTGATGTTGCAGGGCGGGTCCGTCCTCCCTGTGGGGAGGTTGTCCTGTGAGTTGTAGGTGCTTAGCGCCACCCCTGGTCTCTAGCCCCTGGGTGCCAGTAGCATGTCCCCTGGGGCCGGGGCCCTGTCACCCCTGGTTGAAGATTGCTGTGTAAAATACGGACATAGTGTGAGGGTTCAACTCGAGTGGGCCTGACCAGCCAGAAGTGGAAGCAACTCCCAGCTCAAAACTCTGGACCTAAACTACCTTGGCGGCGGGTGTGTGTGTTTGCGGGGCGGCGGGGGCGGGGCGAGGGGTGTTAGAATGACAGCCAGGACTGAACTGCAGTCAGAACAGAACAAATCCAGCGCCTTTGGCTGCCCTGATCGACCTTGCAAAGCTTCTGGGTGGAAGAGGCGTTTGGTTTGCTCCAAGGAGAGAACCAGCACTTTATTCCTCATGTCCAGCCAGGCGCCGTAGGGCAGTTCCCCTCCCTCCTAGCACATCCCCAAGGGATGGCGGTCAGGGCTCACACACATACCCAGACAAGAACGTTCCTAGCAGCACTATTCACAGTAGCCAGAAGGTGGACACAAGCCAAGTGCCCATCTGCTGAAGGGGGCTAGATGAACAAAGTGTGGTCCGTGCCTTCATAGAATAGTGCTCAGCCATGAAAAGGAATGAAGCACTGACAGGCTGCAATGTGCCTGGACCCCGGAAACATCATGCTGAGGGCAAGAAGCCAGACACAGAAGGGACTGGGTGATTCTGTTATGCAAGTCCAAACAGGCAGACCCGTCGAGACAGAAAGCAGGCTGGTGGCTGCCAGGGCTGGAGGATGGGAGGGGGATGAAGAGTGACCACCTGATGGGCACAAGGTGACGGAAATGCTTTGGGATTTGATGTGGGGGGTGGTTGCACAACACTGTGAATGTAGTGAATGCTTTATAGTTCTGACACGGAGGGGACTGCCAACAGTTGTGTGCACCGTGCCACGCCCAGAGCTGACAGCAGCCAGGGAATCAGAGTCCTTTTCAAAGGACTTTTGCATTTGTTAAAATAATTTACGTGTAAACTTTTTGCCAGCACTGTTTACTGATAGAGGTTTTATTTGGGTGTTAATAATGGGAAAATCAGTAATGAACAGGTATTGGGAGGTCAGATTTCTCGTTTTATTTGATTATTTCTAGCAGGAAACTAATTAATTATGACATGTTGCATAACCAGAATGTTATTAACCAAAGTCATATTTCACATTTTTTGTTGGTATAACACACAGATGATGTTAATTATACTTACTGAGTTTAACAACTTATATAAAAGATAACCTTCAATTTGTGAGTTGCCATCTGTTTGGGACCAAAGAATAATTTGATTCTGAAGCTTTTTTCTGAACAGCTTGTAATAAGAGCTGTTTATATATTGATTACTTAATTGAATTATTATGGATTTTAATGTTTTGATTTTCAAGCAATTTGGGGTTTATTGTGGTGACATCTGCTCCTTATTTTGACACTTTATGGTATTAAGCAATTTCATCAAAAGGCTCTTTTTCCCTCCTGGCCATTTACAGTCCAATCCTGAAAATCGTCATTTGCTTTCTGCTTCAGGTTGCTGTAAGGAATATTGTCCTATTTCATCTCCACTAGAGAATATTTTTCCTAATGAAATGGATTTTTATTTTATAAGCAAAGTCAATATCCCATTGTGCCTGCTTCACTCTGATGCCCTTTCACTTCTATTCAAAGCGCTGTAGAAGAACTTTGTTTAAATCTCATTATTTTCCTTCAGTGGTAGACTTTTTTTCAGTTGCTCTTAGTTATTACTTTAATCTTATATGTCCTTACGATTTTTTTTAATGTACTGTAATGAAACTTAAGGGCCTATGAACCTGCCTGTAGAATCCTTTTAATCTCCTTTCTTTGAACAGTGTAACTATAAGCGTGACTCAGGAATAATTTACTTGAACTTCTTTAAAACACTTGAAGAGGTTCTGTATAAATTCACTAATAAGGAACACCTTCATGTGTAGCCTCACTTGTGGATTTGAATTATATGAAGCCCAGCATCTTTTTATTATTGCTTAAGACTTTTGAACAAGAATTTAGAGAAAATGGCAGGTGTTTAATTTCCTTCGTTCTGGAGCTTGTAGACAATTTAGACCCTGTAGGAGGCTGGGTTCACTCACAACCAAAGACAGTTTATAAAGGAGCAGGTAAATATTAATTAAATGCTGGTTGACTGCTTCGTGTTTACATTGACTGAAAAATTTAAAGTTTTTGGTATGAAGGATTATCGAATGAGATATGACTCTGGCTTCTTCAGAAATCTGTACAAACGGAACTCCTGTGAAATGAAAGTGTAGGAAAACAATAATGGAAAACTTGAGACCTATTAGTCAGTGCTTTCTTTTGCTTTGTTTTCGGGAGCCAAAGGGGGAAAATAGATTCTGATGTTGTTTATCTCTTTTTATGAGCACACAAGAGGATGGATGTCTGCACACAGACATGCATGCCATGATTTTTATAAACATGAGGTCTGTGAAGTTTCTCTAAAGCATGTTCTCTTCTCCTGAGGGTGTGTACAGTTTAATTTATTGGTTTTGTATAATACAGTCCCTAAAAGAAAGATAGTCCAAATGGGCACTGATTATCATTAAATGATAACAAACAATATCTGAGCTGAAACCAATTTTATTTGAGACTTCCCTTGCAGAATCTCTGCATGTACCATTTCACCGACTGGCTGTTTTAATTTCTCCTTTTTCATGTCGCAAATAAAAATGTATAGTCTGAATTAAAGTTTAAGACAGAGATTATGAAACAATAAAATGTGTTAAGTTTGGGTTGGGATGAAAAAGACGAACAAGAAATAGGAGAAGTCAAAGGTAAAGAATTACCAAAGAATTTTAAGTTGGTTTTTTGTTCTTCAAATCTCCCTGTTTCTCAGCAGGCAGGTCCCACCCCGGCAGACACTTGGTGTTTTATATGATCGGTTACTGGGGAGCCCACTGGTTCGAAGGTCTACACATGAAGTCGCCCTAAAGGTAATCGCCTGCCATTGCGTTTGAGCTTGACCTGAAATCCGTTTGGAACTGCATTTTGCCAAAACTGGACACCTTCTGTTTTAGAATGATTTTTTCAGGAGGAAGTTGAGGTCTTTCTCCTTGCTCTAGTTCAAGGTAGTGGATGGAGCATCATTAAATCGAGACAGGCGATAGAGTCGATGCCTCGGGATGAACTGGCCTTTTATTTCATTGTCTTCTGAGAGTTTTGGATACTGAACTAGCTGTTACACACTTTTCTGGGTCTTAACCACGAGCAGATGACACCTTCTAAAATCAAGCCCTCTTGTCAGCATTGTGAATTCAAATTCGGCTGCAAAATTAGTTTAATTAGGCACATGAGTCAGCTCTTACTGGGTGTCTGTATCTTAATTCTATGCTTTATTAGCTTCTTAATGTGATTTGTGTCTTATCTGCCCACTGATTTACTACTTAACCTTGAAACTTATTAGAAAAACACATAGCTTACTCTTTAGAGATCTAGTGAGATGATAAAGTCACCAGAAGAGCAGAGCAAACAATTGCAGATGCACTGGCGTTGAGACTTGAAACACATCCCAAACTGCAGGTGAGGGCCCCCTCCCCCACCCGGAAAAGTGCTGTTATCTTTGGGTAGACAGCATAAGATTGTTTTGGCTTTCTTTCAACTGTTTAAAAATGCAAAAGCCACTGATAGTTCACAGGCCTTCCAGAAGGAAGCCACAGGTGGGAACTGGCCCATGGGACGCAGCGGGCCCACCTTGACCTAGACAAACGCACTTGTTTTCTTTCTGCCTCCTCTGGCGGCAGCCCTGTGCTGGAGAACCTCTGGCGGCGCTGCTCTGTGAGGCCCAGGATGTGCTGAAGACGCGGTCCCAGCTCTGGTTCCTTAGCAGAGGCCCCGCAGATGTCCAGGGAATCCTGCAGGACTAAGGGCCCTCCTGCCGTGATTAGGGTGGCTCTGCACTGATGGAGCCGCCCTCACTCAGCGGTTGTCAGTCTGAGGCAGCTCCCGCCCCTCCCCAGGGGACGTGTGGTCATGTCTGGAGACATTTTTCAGGGAGAGGAGTAGTGCGCTCATCCAGTGGGTGGAGACCAGGGACATGGTCAACGTCCTGCAATGCACAGGACAGCCCACTGCAGAGATTTCTGGGGCCCCAAGTGTCCAGAGTGCTGAGGTGGACGAGCCCTGCTCACTCCTGCCGTCACTATGTTGTTTTGTATTTTGAGCTGATCAGTCTTGTGGCTGCAGAAATTTAAGCTGCTGAGCATTTGATTATAACACTGAGTTCCTGTGTTTGTGGACATAAAACAGGAGGCTCACTGGACTCTCATCGAACACTCGGGTTCATGATGCTATGAGAGTTTTAATTAAAAAAATTTTTTCTTCATTTAAATTGAAATGTGAAAAATGATAGAACACCAAGGTTTTCGAGACGCAGGCTACCCTGTGGGTGAGGCATTGCCTGCCTTTGTATCTACAAAGAAACCCATAGGATTTATTTCCCAAAACTCTGGAGGCCACACTGTGTGTAGAAAACCTCGCTTATGACTCCACCTACCGCAGAACAGGGGATCGTCGAGGCCAAAACAAATCCTGCATGTGTGGGTGAAAATCACAGTGTCTTAGAGGTTTCATACCAGCCTGTGTGGATTCCTGACACTTGTCTGAAGGCCTAGTACACATGATGGAGAATCTGATTCCAGTCTCTCAGTCTTAGAGATGATTAAAATCTGTAAGTCAGTTTACAAATTAATCAGAAGCATTAGCTTACAGACCCAAGTCATTAGGGAAACAGGGCACACTGCTCTTATGTGGAAACTAGCTGTCAGCGTTCTCCCAGCGCAGTCTGCTTTCAATCTTCAGGACACAAACGTGCATTTCCCTGTGTAGAGGGAAGACGTGTGAGGATAACTGTGCTGTTTGTCTTAGGTACGTGGACTGACTCTCTGATGCAGCCTTTCCTAGCAGTGGTTTGCTGTTACCAGGTTGAACATTTTTAGGGAGGCTTCCTTCTGGATCGGCCTCCCATCAGGCAGAGAAGTGTGGGGCGGACAGGGTTTGCAGTTCAGAAGGTGTGAGGAGGACCAGGTGGCCCCTCCGGATGCGTGCAGATGGTCTTGGATGCAACCCCAGGACAGGACGCCTTTCCCGTCACGTCAGCATTCTTCATGGCTGTGCGCAGGGGGTTTGGATGAAGGCCCCAGCCCCCGGGCCAGCCATTAATTAACCCAGAAGGGCAGCCAGGCGAAGAGGGGACCCTTTCTGAATTCCTCGCCCTGGGGATGCTTTTGATTCTGTGAAGGGCCGCATTATTTTTCTGACCCAAGAAGACCCCCTCCTCTGTCCTCTCTCAGCCCTGCTGCTTGATTTCCTACTTAGCCAAGTTCCTCTAATACTGATTATTTCTGAAGACACTGCCAGATTTTAATCACATTTTAATGAGTATGAAAATGGTTCATAGTCATAGGAGAAACTTTGGAAAATACAGAAAGGCACACGCACATGCAGATAAAAGACCAGCATAATCCCACCCCTGAGAGACAGGTGTAAGAACATTTTAGAGGGGACCTTTTCTTTGTGTGTGCACAAGATGAAATTTAGGAGTGCACATTCCATCTTGGGCCCTGTTGTTTTCACATGGCATTGTATCATGGACACTTCCCCCAGTCATGGGGAACATTCTTCTAGGAGACTGTAGACATAGACAAGATTGCGCAGGGAACATGAAAATACTAACAGTGGTTTCATCTTGGGTTTTCTTTTTTCACAGACCTAGTAGCTTCATTTACCAATGAGTATATGCATATCACTTCACAGTTAGAAAAAATTTCCCCAAAGGTAAGATTTTTCACTAATTTTACAGGTATATTTATATACTTGGGAATCAAATGGTCCAAAATTATAAGTATAATCAAAGAACTATTATTTTATTACCAGAGTTCACATGCCTAGTAGCAGCACTGCCATTTAAATATGGAAATAAACTTCTTTCTATATCTGTTCTCCTATAATTGGGGTCCAGCTATAAATGCCATAGTTTACCGAATCACAGTCATGCTGTCTCTGCACCACAGAGTGTTTCAGTAGCTGCACATCCGCGTCACTGGACTCATGCAGGAGCAGGCATGCCCATGATGAAGCAAGCCTGCTTCACCTCCATGGTCAGCTGGCCCCCAGTGGATTGTGGGAAAAGATTTATGTATCAGTGTTAAATTTTTCATCGTAAACTGACCACTGACAGGGAGAGGAAAATAAACTCGGTCCACTTTGGAAGAGAGAAAAACATGGTGGGGAAAGCAAACGAGGAGGTTCCAGTCAACAGAGACTTTGTGAAATGCAGGGGGAATAGTGCCTTTTTACGATGAGCAGACTTGGAGCAGATTTCCGGCTGCTCTGGCCCACTGTCCCCAGTCTGCATGGAGTCGAGTCCCAAGGCCCAGAGCCGCGTCCAGAAGATGACTTTAAGAAGTGGATCCTTCCAGTGGGCAGGCCAGGAGATGAATAGCAGAAACAGGACGTGAGGCAAACTCTCTTCTGTCCCTGGAGAGACAGAGGGCTGCTTTAAAGGGTGTTAAGAGAACGTCTCACAGTGGGGCAGATTGTTAAAAGGAGAAACTTGTGCCACACATGGTATCAGCTCCCTCCTTTAATCAGCGTGTGCTTATTACTTCACTGTTTCCGAACTCACTCGCCTCCTCTTGGCATGAAACTCACTTGCCCTTTCTGGCTTTAACCGCCAGTGCCAAGTCTCAAGTAGCTCTCTCCTGATTATATCCCTTAAGATAATTAAACGGCAATTGTGATTCTGTTGTTTGGGGGCGGCTGAGAGAGTGTGACAGTGAGCACACGCACACACTCTCAGTGAGACGAAACCCTCAGACGCCTCCTCTCTTCTTCTAACTGATTTCGAACTGATTTCGTTTTGCAAACGGAACCGTGATGAATAGGAGCTTTTGCCACCTTGAAATTAAGTTGTAAAAAGGAGAAATACTATAAATAATCTTCCCTTCAGCTGCCTGACGGATTTAACCCCAAATTATTATTTATGTTGGAATTCTTATCTTCAGCAGGGAAACTCCAGAGATGTTGTCAGCCTGCAGTGATTTTTTCTTCTTAAGCAGCACAGTGAGGGCATGTTGTGGCTGTACCTCGCGGAGGAAGGCGGGTCTGTCCCTTTCGCTCGATCACTGCTCCCCAAGACCTCGAATCCACCCAATTGGAGGTGCCTCAGATCAAAACTGGGTCAGCCCAGAAAATGAACACAGTTGCGCTAATTAAGAACCCTTTGATTTATTTTTTCGTCCTGTTGGAGGCTGAGGGGTATTTACTGGTGCTGAGAAAGCTCTTTTATTCCAGAACTGGGGAGGTCGGAAGGCATCCATTGGGTTCTCAGAACGCGAGCTGGACGGGGATGCCACCCGGAAACCAGCTAGGTGTCAGAGGGCAAGCTGTGTCGCCAGCTCACCGGTTAGGGAGGGAAGGCCCGGCCGAGCCCCTGGGGAAGCTGGTTTTTCCCTCCAGGCCACTTTCAGGTTTGCAAATCACCAGTTAACTATCCAGAGGACACCAGCTCTGAGTCGACTTTGGCGAGGGTGGTGTGTCCCTCTGGCCCTTTCAGGGGCTCTGCGCTTTGGGGATGCTCATGGGTGCCTCTGTAGGAGTGGTACCACGTCCTGGGTCTCTCCTGTGTGTGGCACCCAGCTCCAGGAGCCCGTACGAAAGCATTTACCCACACCACCTCTCCCAGTGTCGCGGCCCTCACTGTCCCCAGTTCGGAGAAGGGAATGCTGAGCCAGCCATATGGCTTGCCATAGATGCGGAGCTCCAGAGGGATGAAGGTACAATTGGGAATCAGGCTGCCTGCCTCTGAGCCACAAGACCCCCAATCCCACATTTTCCACTCTCCTCCGTGGCTCTCGGGACATTGTTCACCTTACCTCTAGCCAGTCAGTCAGTCCGTGGCCGTTGGGACCACCGCCCTGGTGTGCCCTGACTTTACTGCAGCCAGCATCAGCATGGCGAGCTCTACGTCACGTGCCCACAAAAGTCGTTCTTGGCAGAGAGGACCCAGGCTGGCTTCTCCCCGCGCAAAAGACATGATGGCACAGAGGCAGGCTTCCCGCCCTGGGTCCCTGGGAGCGTTTGGTTCATTGTTGTAAAAGGTCAGAGTCATTCTTACAGAGCCCCCCGAACACACACGCACACGCACCCCCCTCCTTCCTTTTCTGCTTTCTCACGCTGCTCCCCCAGAGCTGGTGTCCATCAGTCAAGAATTCACCTTCTCCCTCTTCCAAACCTTCCCCCCTTCCCTGACTTAGCCTTCCCCGGAGCTCTGCCGCCCCTTGTGGTACCTTGGGGTATAGAGGAGGGGCTTAACTTGGAGCTTTTCATCATTTCTGTAGACGTCTTACTAAACGAGTTCCTGGCAAGGAGCGTGTGTGTGTGTGTGTGTGTGTGTGTGTGTGTGTGTGTGTGTGTGTGAATTTGTTCGATCCCTTGTATTGCCATCACCATGCCTTGAATAGAGTAGGTCCTTGGGGATTTTTTCTATCAATGCCTCGGACCTCATTTTCCGTAAGTGCAGAAGAAGTAGGGCAAATACGTCTTTCTTTGCAGCAGGATGATGGCAAAGACGAGACTAGGATCCACACACCTATCTCATGCCAGGAGCTGGTTCTTCTCACTGCTGAGGGTGGGGAGGGTATAGCTCAGTGGTAGTGTGTGTGCTTAGCATGCATGGGGTACTGGGTTCAATCCCCAGTACCTCCGTTTTTTAAAAAAAGAAGTTCTCACCATGGGGGCTTCTGGTCTCTGCACTGAGCTTTCTTTCTTAAGAGCTGTTTGTAGGGAATCGTGGGGGCACCGATGGTCAGTAAAGCCCAGGGCACGAGTTGGCGCTGTGGTGCTGTCTGCCATCCGAGAGCGCCCCCAGCTGAGGGGAGCCAGCTTCCCATCTCAAGGACGGAACCCCTCCTCTCCTTTCACATTCAGACAGAAAGCAGCTGGAAGAGGGCTTTCCAGGGGTAGGGAGGGGTGATGAGGACCTCTTGTCCAGTGGGGCAGTTTGGGGTGATGAGACAGTTCTGCAGATGGGTTGACGGCTGCACCCCAGTATGAATGTCCTTAATGCCGCCGGATTGTGCACTGGAGAATGGTCATGATGGTAAATTATGTTATCTGTATTTCACCACAATTTAAAAACAAAATTCAAAGCAGACCTGGGAGGTGAGCCATTCCCGTAGGTGTAACTTTTGTCTGGAGTCTGGAGTCAAGAGGCCTGGCTCCCCATCCTGGGGTAGAAACTGCGAGAACGTGGAGAGCCCTCTTGGAGGGGGACGGGGATGTGTGCCTCGCGGCCTTGCCTTCTGGGATTTCCCATCTGCATGTCCGTTGTCAAGAGCTGTTTCATCTGTAAACAGAGGCAGAGGGGAGTGGCTGGAGGAGCAGTGTTACTCCCGTGGGAATCTGATCTTGAAGGGATTACTGCCTGGCCTTTCTAAGGAGGAGGACAAGGACACCCTCCCTTCCTTTGGCCTGGGCTTCTGGGCGACCTCCGAGCTCTGGCCCACGTGGGCAGGTGCCGGGAGCCGTGTGAGAGGTCCTCACTGCCCCTCCCACCCGCAGCTGGGCTGGGGGTGACCCTAGCCCCTGGGCTGAGGTCTTCCTGCACCAGCAGAACTTTGAACAGCGCTGGGACACCAGTGTGTTTATTTACAGGAACTTATACAGCAAATACCTGGTTGAAGAAATGTATAATTTGAGTCAAACACCTCTCTGTGGAAATTTAGCTCTTGTCTTGGAGAAAAGAGGATTGGTACCTTTATTTCCTAACCTTGTGGGTAGATTGTGGCCTGATTCGTCTAACACAGTCGTTTCTGCCAAGTGGGGAACAACTGTTTTACTCTCTTCAGCCAAAAATGCAATGCTGACCCAGTAAAACGACAACCACTACCTTCCAGCACCTTGCTCACAGGACTCACAACTAGACCGTTAATCGTTGGTGTCTCTTGGTTTTGGTGTAATCACACCTAGAGTTGAAGTGGGTTGAATGTTGCTCTGGTTTCTGGTCCATCCAAAGAGTGTTCTCGTGTGTGTATTGACTAGTCTAAGAACACATGTGCACATTTCAGTTCACGTCACTATAAATCCTTTTTTTGGAACTAATTAGGTTTTAAAAGGAATAGTCATTGAAGAAGCTCAAGTCATTTAAGTCATTTAAATTAAGGTGTTTTATTGGTGGTGGAGGCTTTGATCCAATTATTAGATCAGTTTTTAAAAATTAAGGGGGAGTGTATAGCTCAGTGGTAGAGCGCATGGCTTAGCATGCATGAGGTCCTGCGTTCGATCCCCAGTCCCTCCATTAAAAAACTTATAGAAATTTTTAAATAGTAAATAAATCTAATCCCCCACACACACACACGAAAAAAGAAAAATTAAAACATGTACAGGCACACCTCGTATGTACCTCGTGGACATATGTGCCTCATATGTGTACATACCTGTTCCTCATATATGTCACATGGGCTTCGCAGACATAGCGGGCTTTCTGACAGATTGAAGGTTTATGGCAGCTCTGCTTCGAGCGAGTCTCCCAGTGCCGTTTTTCCAATAGCATTGGCTCGCTTTGTGTCGCTGTGTCACGTTAGCGCAGTTCTTGTTATATTTCAAGCTTTTTCAATGTTATTATATCTTCTGTGGTGATCTGTCATCAGTGACTATTGACGTTACTGTGGCAAAAAGATTACAAATCACTAAAGGCTCGAAGGATGGTTAGCATTTTTTTGGTAATAAAGTATTTTTTATGTAAGATATATAGTTTTTTTGATGTAATGATATTGCACACTTGATAGACAACAGTGTAGTATAAACCTGTTACATGCACTGGAAACCAAAAGTTTCCTGTGACTTGCAGCATTGGGGTGGGGTGGTATGGGACTGAGCCCACACTGCCTCCAGGCATGTCTGTACGGAGGTGGACCAGTCAGTAGGGACACCTGACCCTCTGTGGACCAGGTGACATTGCATCCCCGGTTCCATTGCAGTGATGGGTTTTGTTTTCTTTGCTGCTTACAAATGAAAAATCCTTTAAGAAGTTAACGCTGTATTGGGGGAAGCATTGTAACCCTTGCATCCTAACTTAAAATTTTAGAAAGGAAGTGAATCTGTGATCAGAAAGCAGAGAGCTGGAGCTTAAGCAGAAGTTTTCCTAGTTGGAGAAAAGGGTGGTGCTCTAAGGAAAACTAGACACCAGACCAACAGGTTGTCCGTGATTCCCCGTCTCTTGAGGATCTCATATCCTCATGCTCCAAGTCCTGCCCTGACCCTGGGCAGGCACCTCTGCTCATTCCAAACACTTGTGGGCAGGGGGTGGGGTGTGAACCAGGCTCTGGGAACAAGCACGTTGTCTGTGTGTATCTGGGTACCTTCTCGTTAGAAAACAAGAAAGATCTGGATGCTGGAAGATAAAAATCACTGATGAAAACACTGATAATTTTGTAGGAGGATTTTACACGGACTCTTTGGGAAAGCCAACCCCTTGTGCATTTTGAATCAGCCTTTTTAGTAGTGTGGCCATTTCGTTAAGTGATGTCTATGAGCCAGCTCCACGTCGCCTTATAACCTTATAAATGGAGTTCATTTCAGACACACAAGACTTGTTCCTCCTCTCTAGCCGTTGTTCTCAGCCAGCAGCAGTTGTGCAATTGGGAACATCTGGCACTGTCTGGGGAGGTTGTGCTGGGAAGAGGTCAGGGGTGCTGCTAAGCATCCTACAGTGTTCAGGGCGGCCTCGTGACAGAGTCGTCTGGCCCCACGTGGCAAAAGCACTGAGGCTGAGAGACCGTTAGATTAGGTACGGTTTCACCGTGGCCAAGCACCCAACATGGCAGAATAAAAGAGAAAGGGGTTAGGGGTGGTGCCTGAGTCTGTTCAGGCCGCTGTAACACAACACACCATAGACTGGAAGGCATAAACAGCAAACACTGATTTCTCACAGTCCGGAGGCTGGAGGTGCAGGATGAAGGCAGCAGCAGATCTGGTATCTGGCGAGGATGGCCGTCTCCTCCCTGTGTTCTCACATGACAGGAAGAGGGTGAGATGCCCTGGGGTCCTTCCTTAAGGGCACAAATCCCAATCATGTGGGCTCCACCGTCAGGACCTCACCACCTCCCCGTGGCCCCACATTGACCATAGAGAGACCCTAACACTGTGAATTCCTCACCGTGTTGGAGTCATCATTACTGCATCAAAAGTGTGTTTAGAGATATGCTATTCTGCAGTATGCTTTTCTGTTGTTGTTTACTTTCTTTCCCTGAAATAATGTTTTAGTTCTTCATTTAGGTAGGCTCTGATTTCATAACTTTTTAGTCTCCTGTATTTTCCTAATGCCGTCTTATGCGTGAACTCCCCAGAGCTCAAGCAGACATCTCAGGACAGATCTGTATTTTGACTGTCGACCTTTCTCTGTAGTGTCTACAGAAGTACAGAAATATCACCTAATTAAGTGAAGAAGACAAGTATTTCTGCACGGCAGAATTCTGGTAACTGCCAAATAAAATCTTGGTAGGATGACAGAGTGAGAACTGGAACGACCCGGGAGGGCGCTGTGTTGGTTATCCACTGCCGCGTGACCAACCACCACAGACTCAGCGTCTGGAGATGGCATGTTTATGACCTTGGCGTTTCCAGGGCCCGGGAGCTGGGCCCGGCTTCGCGGGCTCCTCTGCTCAGGGGCTGACGAGGCCGCAGCAGGGTAGTGGCTGAACTGCATCCCCACTCAGGGCTGCGAGGGCGACTGGTCTTCCAAGTTCACGTGGTTGGCAGAGCTCTGTCCCTCGTGATTGGGGGGGGTGGCACAGCTTCCTGCAGGCCGCCCCCAGTTCTCGTGAAGGCTGCCTTTGTCTCCTTCATCTTCGAGGCCTGCGGGGAGGGGGCGTCTTCCTCCAGGCCCGTGGGAATCCCCCATGATGTAACGTGACAGTTACAGGAGTGATGTCTGGTCACCTTGCCTTCTGACCCAGCCGAGGGCATGGCCTCCGTCTCCTCTGACAGACCCCACAGGGGCGGGAGCCAGTCCCACCCACCCCAGACGGGAGGGGATTGTACCAGATGGGGCTCACGGAGGGAGGCGGGCATCTTGCGTGCATCCTTCCAACAGCTTTTAATTCAAATCTTCCCAACTTGAATGTGCGCTTTTGTCTTTTTCTAAACAAACCAAAACTTAGTGGTCATTCAGTAATGAAAGATTTGCCACCATGAAGGTGCCTGGAAATGTGTGGTGTGGGCTCTGAGGACAGTTCCTAAACAGCCTCACATGTTTGGTGTCGGGGACATCATTGAAACATGTTGCCTTTCTTGCCTGCTGCCATTTGGAGTAGATTCTCTTGTCGATGTTTGAGGTCTGCTTTGTCCACGGACGGAAGATACTACTGTTTGATTGACTTCTGTCCTGTGTAGACTGGGTGGTTGCTCATCCACCTGACTTAGAATCATGGTGCAGAAAACCAGGCTCGCTCTTCTCATCTGCTGCAGACACACAGGCTCCCCAAGTTCCCACTGCCCCCTAGGTTTTCACCTGCCCTCCAGGTACCGCAGGGCTTGGGCAGACCGACGCAGTCAGCTCTGTGGCAAAATACACAGGTTCTCTGCCTGAGACCTGGCTTCTTTATGGAAGTGACATCAAGGTGACGTCGGGGCCATGTACAGCCTATGGATACAGTGACCATCATGTTCATCAGTAAACTTTTGTGAGTGGCAGGTGTTATGACTAATCATTGCTCCAGAAGTGCAGGTGTGACAGGACCATGTGGTCCCCCTGCTGAGGGGTGTCGACATGACTGCTGGTCCACTCGGTTCTCTTCCCCCCATCCAAGGGAGTGCTGGCCTCTAAGACAGCTGCGTTTGTCCCAGTGCGTGTCAGGACTCCTCCAAACTCCGTATGCCCTGTGCTGTGTTCATAACACACACAGGATGCGTATCAAATAAGAAGTTGGTGTTTGTTCTCATTTTCTGCTGTGTTTTACGGTGTTTCATGGATGACTCCCTCCCAGCATTAGAAAATACACCAGCTCCTCCTTTTCTGAAAAATTTTCACCCGTGTGTATGTTTATTTATATACATAATTATGAAATTTTTATATAATAACAAAATATAACACAAATCAGCCATTAATTACCTCCATGTGTAGAACAAACTGAGTGTTGGTTTTTTTTTTTCAATCGTCTCAAAGAATGCAGTAAGGGAGGGGAGGGTACAGCTCAGTGGTAGAGCACATGCTTAGCATGCATGCGGTCCTGGGTTCAATCCCCAATACTCCTCTGCAAATAAATAAACCAAATACCTTCCCCCACCAAAAAAAATTTTTTTAAATAAAGTGATAAAAAGAATACAGTAAGAAAAAAAATACAGGCAGTGTTTCAAAATCCTCTTTCCGCTTTTCCCTCTCACCTTTCTCACAGAGGGTGGCTCCCGCTTCGTAAAGACCTCATCGCGGCGAGGTGAGGCTAAGATGAGCATAACCAGTGACGAGGTGAACTTCCTGGTGTATCGGTATCTGCAGGAGTCAGGTAAGGGGTCGGCTTACGGGCTGGTGTATACATATGGTGTGTATGTGTGAACCTCTTAGATCTAGGACCACGATTTATTGAGCTCCCACCCCACCCCCAGCCCCACCAGAGTGGATCCTATGAAATGTTCTAAAACATAGCAATTGTTTGAGTTTCTTCCAACACTTTTGATTATGAGCAAGGCGTTGCCTTGTGGTGCATAAGGATCAGACTAAACACGTGTTCCCTGGGAAGGAGCTGAAGGTGCGCTGAGCCCAAGCCTGGGTCTGGCCTGGCTTCGTCCCAGACCAGTGGGGCCTACACAGACTGGCGGGCCTCAGGTGAGTCGGTTAGGGTGGTGGGGCCCTGGTGTCCCCATTATACACCATCGGGGCCGCCCCAGCTGTGCAGCTTAAACCCAGCTTAGAGGAATGCTGGTGGGTGCGCTTTAAGATTCTTAAGAGTCTCAATTCTTTCAACATCATTCATTTTTAAAATACGTTTCTAAAGCAAATACTTTTTTACAATCTTCAAAATACCCAGTCTAAGATGTGCAAAGGGACATTAATGCAGAAACACCTTGTGCCCACTGTCCCACCCAACTGAAGAGATGCTGCGTTTCTAATGTGTTGGGGACCCTGTGTCTGCCACTGGTGCACCCCCCTCTCAGAGGCAACTGCTCTCCTGAATTTGGTGTTTTCACCCCCTGTGTGTTTACTGCACAGGGATGTTTTTCTCGGTCGTGGAAGGTACTGGTGTGTTTGCTTCCCACTGGGGCTGCCAGCTCACTGTTCTGAAGGACAGTGGTCTGAAACCAAGGCATCAGCGGGGTGGTTTCTTCTGAAGGCTGAGAGGGTCTGCCCCTGCCTCTCCCAGCAGGTGTTGGCACTCCGTGGCTTGTCACCGCAGCATCCCTCAATATCTGCCTTCACCCTCTTCATCTCAGCGTTCTCCCTGTGTGCCTGTACCTCTGTGTCCAAGTTTGTCAGGCTTCTCCTTTCTGTAAAGACATGGTCATACTGAATGAGGGGCTCACTGTAATCCTGTCCAACCTCATCTTAACTCGTTACGTCTGCAGCGACCCTCTTTCCAAATAAAGTCACATTCTGAGGTGTACCGTGTGGTGGGTAGGGCTTCAACATAAGAATTTCTGTGGGACACTGTTAAACCCAAAACAGTGGGTTCTGCACATATTTAAGCTTTATGCACTTGGTATCATGTTGTATCCGTCCTGCAACTTGGCTTTTCAAGAAGGAAGGCGGTTCTCAGGTCCCGCCTCTCAGAGACCCATGTACTAGGACTGACGGTGAACCAGCTGTGAGCCCCTGGGTCCCGGCTCTTCCAGGATAAGCCCAGAAGGGTGAGATCAGCAGGCCTCGCAGGCAGACCAAGTGGCTTGATTCTGATCCTTGAACAGATTATTTAGCCCATTGGAGCCTCCGTTCCCTACAAAAAATGGTTATCCTGGGCAAAGAAGATGGAATACATCCCGCACGTTACAAAGAAACAGCTCTCCCCCTCCGAGCCTGGATGTCTGTCCTTTGCGACCTCGGCTAGCATTATTCACAGAAAGTGCACATACTTTCTACATAGATGGTAGATCATTTGGATCGGCTGTTGCCAGAACGTAGTATGAAAAATGGATACACAAAACAAAATACGCACTGCCTCACCCCCGTCAGTCAAGGAGGTCGCAGCCACTGCCCTGACGCCTGAGCCTCGGAACTTAACCAGGGAATCCCTCACGGGATTACAGGTGTTCTCCTAGCACAGAGCTGAGGGGTCCCCAGGGATGTCTGCACGTGAAGATTCTGTGTAGCAAACCCTTCTTTCCTGATGGCCTCCAGCCCTGAATTCTTCGAGCATAGAGATTCTTTCTTGTTAGAAATACCTCCACACAGAGAGAGGATGAAGGCGAAAGTACGGTCAGAATGTGTGAACAAAGCACAGGCTGGAGGTGCCTTGCCTCTGTGTGTGAACGTCAGGATGAACAAAGGGTGTGAAAGAAAACTTCCATGCACCCCAGGGAGGGAGTTCTCCCGGTGGCGGGGTCCCTCGGGCCCGGGCCGGAGCGGGGCCGGCCTCTGTGAATAAACACAGAAATCTCCATCCCTCCCCCAGAGGGGCCAGACTCCCTTTTTAGTGTTTGTTTACGTTTGTCTCACTTTCGTTGATAGTTTCTGTAACCAGGCAACTGAGAAGGAGACTTGGGAGGCAACAACGTGTAGGATTTCACCGGCGCCGATTGGGTGTAACGTCCGCTGGGCTGCTGTCCTAACTTGTCAGGGTCCTTAGCGTGAAACCCCACACCTGAGTGAGAAGTTGAGACGAGATTACCGAGCGTCGCTCTCGTGACTGTGTGTCTCCTGGAGTTGACCCGAGTGCTCAAAAGAAGAAGGGAAAGAAGAAATGCCTTAGGTGTAGGGGTTCACTCTGGGCTGTTTTACGTGTTTATCTCAAAACCTCAAGTTCCAGTTAAGCAGAGATTTATTTACTGAGCGCCCACCGTGCACAACGAGCACCTTCTCCTCGGCCTGTTACTGTCTCCTTTCCAGCTTTAAAAACAGAAGGAAAGAAAGAACGCCGTCTCTTGCGCTCTCTCCGTTACCACCGTCAGGTGCGTTAACAGTCAGCCCTGTATCACGACAAGTGATTGGTTCCTCGCCGCCTCCCAGTGTGCTTTCCCCACTCGAGGCTGCAAGGTCTGTGCTGCCAAGCCTTCAGTTGTCGTCGTCCTTGGGTTGTGTGTAGAAGACAGTAGGGTGGGGGACGGTGGGTGGGGCATGACTGTGCATGAGGCAGACAGCTGGGTCTCCGGTAGGTCTGCTCTTTGCGTCACCAACCAGGGATACACCCAGAATGTTCCACCCGACCTTGAGGGACACGTTCCCTGGAACCACGGGCGCTCCTGGTCCTCACCCTGGAGTTAATGGAGAGTCCCGCACTAGCAGTATCCTGTACCTGTTAGGATGTTTGGGCTGCAAGGACGGGAATCCCCAGTGGAACTTTCAGCCCCTCAGAGAGCGGGAAGGCAGGGCATTGAAGTGACACTTGCCTGAAGAACTTGGGACAGCTCTTCAAACTCAAAGAGTCTCAAGAATCGACTTGTTGGTCTTCTGCCCTCAGGAGGCAGAATTTGTATCATCTTAGATTCTGCTCTGGCCTTCACCCAACTGTGTATGCCACAGCCTTTAAGGAAGAGGGGGCGTCATCACTGTCACTGTTGGTTGTCTGAATCAGGGGCCTTGCCGTGGAGAGCACTCCCTAGATGTGTGGTACCTCGCACGAGTGCTTTATGGCAGCCTGATACAGGAAACTGGTCAGTCAGCATGGCTTTTAAGGTCAGCAGGAGGGGACTTCCACTCCAGCCCCAAAGTCGCTGAGTTGGTTTTTGCGTGAGTTAACAGCAGTCCGGTTTTGAGGGCTCGGAGTCCATTGCCCTACGCCTCATAGGGGTTAATCGTGTGGTCTCTTTGGCCACCCGGGCGGTATTTAAGAAGCAGATTGTGGCAGGGCGTCTTTGTCACCCAGCCCATGAGTTCCCTTCATGGTCCGAGGTAAAAGCGAGGGCGGAAGTCCTAATGTAGCCACGCGAGGGCTCCTTCCGATGCGCACGGGTGCCAGTGCTGTGGCCCCCACCGGCTTTGGAGGAAAGAAGGAGCTTGATTGCAAGGTCGACCTGCAAGGAGGCAGGAGGCAGGGCTCAAGTCTGTCTCCCCAGTCCAGGGTCTAGGGAAAAACCTGAGGGGTTAGGGGAATTTCCAACTTGGAAACTGATCAGCTAGTCTCCGGTTGGTGCATGTGTCTACTCCTGGAAGCCAGGGTTTCCTCATCGGAGGACTTCTCGCTTTGTAAAGGGCTCCAGTGACAACACTTCTGTCCTCCCAGTTGTGTGGACTGAGGATTCTTGGTTGCGGGGTCATCCTGGAGACATGGGTTCCGTCTTGGTCATGTGCAGGGCTGTCTCTAAAATAACTCTGGGTTTGAGCAATCAGCAGCCTGTTTAAGGAGGCAGAGCCAGTTTAAGCTGGTCAATGTTTTACATGCTGTTGGCACTGTGAATGCATTCCAGCCTGCAAGGGCTTCTGAGAGCAGCTCCTGCAGATCCTGGATAAGTTGTGTATTGTGTCCCCCTCCTCTGTGAATTTTGCCAGGGAGGCCGACGGTGGTGTGAAAAGTGAGGAAATTCGGTAAGTGAAGTCCCTGCAAGCATATTAGATACTTCCTCTGGGGCCTCATCCCCAGATCCATTGGGGCAGGGACCCAGGGGACACTACTGTTGGTGGAAGGCAGCTCTGTACGTAACCAGGGAGGTTACGTGCCAGGAGTTGCCAAAGCTCGGATGAAGGCACTGAATGAACGGTTTGGCCATATGTCACGGAAAAGCCAGAGAGTGTAGGTTGTCGTGTGCACAGGGCCAGCTCCATGACTGATGGGTGGAAAGGTGGTCTCGTAGGAGCTGGGTCAGTGTCACCGTTTATTCTGGAAAGGAGAGAAGGTCTGGGGTTTGGGGCCAGATGGTGTAGACAGTTACCGGGTGACAAGACCTTTTCCTCATTGCTCTCACTTGACAGCCTTGGAGACGACAGACCTGACCTTCCCTATTAAATGTGGCTGCTTCTCCACCTCCCCACCCTCGTCTGTACCATCTTTTTTTTTTTTTAAGGTATAGTTTTCGTGCCATAAAAGTCACCCTTTTAAGAGTACAGATTTGCAGCGTTGGCCACGTGTTTACAGTCATGTAACTGCCCACACAGTCAAGACAGGGAATGGTTCCATCACCCCAAAATAGCACCTTTGACCATGGTAATGTACCCATCCCCCCACCGCGGCCCCGGCACCCAGCACTCTGTGTCCTGTGTCTGTAGTTTCCCTCTGCTGGGATGTCTCAGAAGCGGAGTGTTTAGAGTCTGGCTTCTTTCCCTCAGAGCTTTGAGATGCGTTCACACGGGTACCTACATCAGCGTCCCTTTTTTTATTGCTGTTTCCTGTCCCGTTTTAAGGATGCAGGGCACTTTGTCCTTTGTCCTGTTAAAGAACATTTGAGTAGTTTCCGGGTCCTGAGGATTACAGCCAAGGCTACAGAAACATTTGCACACGGGCTTTCGGGGTGAATGTAGGTTTTCCTTTCTCTCGGGTCAGCATCTGGGCATGGGGTGGCTGGGTCGTGTGACAAGTGAGGGTTTGACTTTATCTTCATTCTCACTCGGCAGCAAGGCCCTTCGTGAACATCGGTGGTTTGATAGTTTTGAGTTTGGAACTGCGGAGCTGATTGGTGCGGGTGGCGCAGGGCGTTGTCGGAAAGTAGGTGAAAAGACATCAGCCCCCACAGAGAGATCTGCTGGAGACAGTGAAGTTTTACACTTCCTCCTAGGGTTTAAAATTAGCCTTCGTGAGCATACCAGGGTCACAGCTTCGCCAGCCGTGACTTCCGCCCAGATCTGCCACGTGAGAGAGCAGCTCTGTACGCACACCCATTCCTCCTTAGTGCAGTTTTCTGCATAAAATAGGAAACTGCAGCCTGGGCAGCCCTCCCTCCTGCCAAGTGTCGGGCAGGACGTGTTCCTCTGTGCAGGCTCCCTGCAGGTGGGACCCCCGTAGGGTGGTTACTGGACCTTCCATGCAGTCATTTGCAGTCACACCCGTGGAACTGAAGTCCTTGAAACCTGGGGAAGTATTTCCCTACTGTGATCCCTGTGAGCGGCCTCTGCACACCACATGGAACAGACAGATGCTTAGTGCAAACCGCTTGCCGACTGTGCGTGATGTGAAAAAGAAGCAGCAGTGAGGAGAGTTTCACTGAGGCTTTGTCAGGTGCGCGTGTGTCACCAGGCTGCAAGTCCCCGGTGGCTGTCATTTTAAACCTTTTAGGTAATGAAAGGAGCTGATCACTACGGGAGATGCTTAAAATTCACGTATTCGGTATCACAAGTCACCAGGAAGGCAAACTTCTTTCTTCATTGTGGGGATTTAAAGACCTTTGAGAATGGTTGAAAACCCCTTACATGCTGGAGTTTATTTTCTGATCTGTCACGATTCGTGGTTAAGGCCAATTTATTATACATATGCTTTGCCTGCTTTAGCATTGCTGTGTGTGTCTTTTTCAGAGAGGCCATTGGTGGTTTCCAAAAGTAAGAGTCTATCACAGACACAGAAAACAAACTGTGGTTACCAAAGGGGAAACGGTGGGAGGGATAAAGTAGGAGTTTGAGGTTAACAGATACACACTATTATATATATATAAAATAGATAAACAAGGTCCTACTGTACATCACAGGGAACTATATTCCATGTCTTGTAATAACATATAATGGGAAAGAATCTGGAAAAACATGTGTATGTGTAACTGAATCACTTTGCTGTACACCTGAAGCTAACACTGTAAATCAACCATAGTTCAACAAAAAACAGAACTTTTTTAAAAAGTAAGAATTGACATGATAAACAGGTGCCCTTCTCCCGAGGAGCCAGTATCTGCACACACGTGGCTAGCTAGGTGGGGTCAGACGTGTTTCCCTGAACTCACATAATTTACTCGTAGTTCTGTATTCTGTATCATCCTTGGAATAAGGAAGAGCTGGAAATACTATATACCTAGACTTTCAAGGTTTCACACAGAACTTAGGTGACATTTCTCACTCATTTCATTCAGCTTCTGTTACAGGAAAAATCATGCAGATTTCCCTGCCATGTGCGCCCTGCGATGCTCCCCTCTCAGTGTGCTCAGGACCGGAGAGTTAGACTGGGTGACAGTTAGGCCTCACTTTCTCTCCACAGCCAAGCCCGAGTGCAAAGCTGAAAGGCGGTTTTGTTCTAAACACACAGAGGTGTGACTTCCCAGAAAGATGACCGGACAGTTTAAACATCACACATGACAGTGCAGCCATTTCCTGGGAGCAGCTGGGAGGAGAAGCCTGTCTGGATATTCAGGAGCCAGGCTGCTGTGGGTGAGGTGGTCCCTGTGACAGCGGGGACAGGGCTGCGGGGGTAGGCACGGTCCCCGTCCAGCTGTTTCCGCAGAAACATCCCACTGCGCGAGTGAAGAGGTCCCCTCTGAAAAAGCACCAGGTGACCTGGACCAGGAAAACAGAGTGCGCCTTAAATCCAGCCAGTCCAGATTCAAGAAGGGGTCCTGGGAGTTTTGTCCATCGTAGGACAAATGCTTCTCTGAGGCCATTTGTACTTGGCGACTTCTGAGCAGAGAGCTGTCCGTTAGTCACAAGTCACCGTTACCCTTCGGCCAGCCTCTGGTTTAACTACATTAGAGTATCTGCTCACCTCGAGATGAAGGAGTTTGGATTCAGTGTCCTTTCTGTCCCTGGCTCCTCACCTCAGGTTTGCAAGCTGCTGTAGTCAGGGAGGCGATGTGTTGGAGAACTCAGTGGGAAAGATGGGCTTCACCCGTGAGGGGGCAGTAAAAATATTCTTTAAAATGAGTCACAGAGGAAGCAACCCAGTGTCTGGACGGAAGCGTGGAGGAACACGGTACATCCATACGGTGGAGTGTTACTCAGCCTTGGGAAGCAGGGGAGTTCGGACCCGTGCTACCATGTGGGTGAAACTTGAGGACACTGTGCTCAGTGAAGGAAGCCCATCACAAGAAGGCAAATTCCGTGTGATTGCACCTCTGCACGGTCCCGAGAGGAGTCAGAGTCACAGAGAAGTCACAGAAAGTAGAAAGGTGAGGGCTGGGGGTGAAGGAGGAGAGACCGGGAGTCAGTGTTTGATGGGGACAGTTTCCACTTGGAGAGATGAAAAGTTCTGGAGATAGATGGTGAAGACAGTGGCTCAACGGTATGAATGAACCGAGCTGTATGCTAAACAGTGGTTAAACATGGCACCTTTGTGTCATATCTGTTTTACAGCAAGTTTTAAGTAAATCGCACTATTAATAAGTCACATTATTATAGGAGAGAAGGTTTGTGTGTAGATTATTTCAGAGCTTGAAATAGTCTTAAAAGGAGGACAAGGAACCACCTGAATTCCATAGTAACATGATTTATTTAAGAGCTTTTTAACAGAACTGTGCAGCGTTTGGGGTGAGTCCTTGGCACGTATAATGCTATTTGTAAGTTAGATTGGAGTCTGACAAAATCTGGTCATTTTTTAACATAGCACTGAAAACAGCTTTATTTGCAATGGCAGTGTACTGGAAATTTCCCAGATGTCTGTGACTGGCTACACACATTGTGGTCTGTCTGTATACCCCAGAGTCCCACTCGGCAGTAAGTAGGAATGGACTGCTGAAACACGCCGCAGCCTGGATGCGTCCGCGGGGAAAGTGCAGGTGCACACACGCATGCATGCATGCATGCACACAGGCCAGGTTTTCAGGCAAGTGACCAGCCAGCAGATGTCAGCGTCTTGGTTTTGATACTGTCCTATGCAGAGCCATATGTCATCACTAGGGGAGGCCAGGTGAAAAGGACACAGGACTCTGCTGTTTTCCTGACTTCCTGTGAGTCTGGGATAATTTCGAAATTATTAAACAGAAAATGTACACAGAAGCATAATTTCGTGCTTCCATTGTCTGCAGAGCTTTGTGTGTGTGTGTGACAGGGAGAGAGTGGCCCATTGCACAAACAGACGAGGCACTTTAATTAGATCTTGCAGGTCCTTAGCCAGCGTGTGGGCCTAGGTTTTGATGGGGTGTCTTTTGTGTAATGGATGCGAGCCGTAGCCATGTTAACGCAGAAGTGGAGAGCTGCACAAACCTTCTGGGGCTTTTGGAAAATAGTGAAAAATAATGAAACGTCATCTGCAGGTGAACAGCATGTCACGTACACATAGCATGAACTTGTGCGTCCTCGGGAACTCGGCAAACTCGGGTGGGCCTCACGTTGAGTGTCTCCGTGTCTGGAGGTACTCTGAATGGCCGCAACATGATGCGTTTTCTTAAGGTTTTGAGACTTTCATAGAGACCAGGGTTTCCCAGCCTCGGCACTGTTGACATTTGGGGCAAATCGTCCTTTGTGATGGGGCTGTCCTGAATCCATTGGGTGACAGTAACACTCCCGCACTCTCCGTTGTGACAGCCAGAAATGTCTCTGGACTTCGCCAAATGTCCCCTAGAGAGCAGAATCGCACCCAGTTGAGAACCACTGAGTCACATCCTTTAGTGGCATGTTTTTCCTTCCAGGTGGTTTGTACTGGTAATGAGCTGTGAGGGGATTCTCATTTCTTCACCCTTTACCGTCTCCTTGGGCTGCACTTGGATTCCTTCTGCTGCAGAACGCACATAGACTTTACCAGTGAGCATAATGCAGTCCCTGTGTTTATTACATTTTTCCAGGGAGGAAGGGGGAAGTCTGCCAGACCATTCTCCAGCAGATAGTAGAATAATTGGGAGTAGCAGTCTTTCACTCTGGGGTTTGTTTTTTATGTTTTTGGGGTGGGGTTTTTTGTTTTTGTTTTTTTGTTTTTTTTGGCTCCCGAGGGGAGGTTAGATAACCAGGAAAAGAGTGTTACTCTTAATATTTGTGAATAATTGCATCTCCAGAAATGATTGTAATCCCAGCAGCTGACAGGTCGCCCAGTGGGCTCCACTGTGTTTTCTAGGACTGTGGAATGCCTTCTTATGCAAGACACGTTTCCCCGGATTCAGGAAGTCATTTTAATGGTTCAGCTATCTTAATTTAAACAGAAGTTCAGGGCTCATTGTTCAGCTGAGTCTCTAAAAATATTTTTGACTGCAGTGGCTCTTTTACATTGCTAATGTGTGGCCCTGTTTAAAAAAGAGAATTTTTATGAAATGGTAGAGTTAGGCATTTCTCTGAGGTAATGGAAGCCTTTGCTTTAGCAATAATAAAGGGAAACAGTTCCATCAAATAATAAGGAAGACCTGCATCGTCTGTCCATATGACCAGAGGATGAATGTACCTTTAAAATCATGTGAAACAGTAACGTCTCCTGTCTAAATGTTTCGGGGAGAGAGAAGCAGTGCCTCTGTGGTGGTGTGTCGGTGGTCCCCAAGGCCACCCTCCGGCTCTGTGAGTTGCTGGAAGGATTCACAGGGCTTGGTAACTTATACTCTGAGTTGATGACAACACAGAGGTACAGATTATAAAAGTCCTGCGTGGTGACTACTTGTAACAGTAGTGTGTTCTATACTTGCAGGTTGCTAAGAGAGTAAATCTGAAAAATGTTCCCACTCAAGTAAACAAAGGTTAACTGTGAGAGGTGACGGCTGTGTTAACTAAGCTTATTATGTAACCCTTTCACAGTGTGTGTGCGTGTATTGAATCATCACAACGTGCGCCTTAAATTTATACAGTGTTATATGTCAGTTACATATCAATAAATCCGGGGTGGGGGAGACACAGATTGAAACCAGCCGAGGGAGAAGGTGTGTGGGGCGCAGTCCAGGAGAAAGCGGGTGTCCCCTCCCAGTGGGCATTCTCCCAGCAGCACGCACGGTGACACGGGCAGGGCTGCTCACCACCGAGCTCTGCTGCCCAGGTTTTTATCGGAGGTCATCCACGTGGGCTGCGGCACCTGCCGAGGGGGAAAGAAGGAGAACCTGGCTGTCCGTCCGTACCACCTTGGTCCAGGCCAGGCGTGAGCCTGCTTTGTGGGTGCATGTCTCTCATTTGTGCATTTGTCTGTGCATTTACATCACGTGTTAAAAATCACTCTAAGAAAATGTAGGGGGTGGTAAGTCACTGGAGAACCTGATCCCTGTGTCTTGCATACAGAAAAGAATAAAACACCCCCCTAGACAGCTTTGTGGGATCCGCAGTCCACACTTCTCCACCAGTGAAGCATGCCCACTTCCCTTTGCTGTGGGACTCGCTGCATCACAAACCTTCTTGTAGTGGTGCTAGTTGCCAGTGAATTCCTCTCCATTCAGAAAGAGTGTTTCCCTAAACCGTTCCTCGGGTTGGATGGTAACCACCCAGAGTAGGGAAATGGGATCGCAGAGAAGTGGCTCTTCCCACGTCCCAGGTGTTCACAGCCATCCCGCTTCCCAGCCCACTTTTCTCCTGCAGTCTTTTCTAAGTTAACCATTCTCATTTTTGTGTGTGTAAAAGCTCAGATTCAAGATCTGCCATTCTTGTCCCAGAGGGGAAAAAAGCAATTAGAATGAAATCACTTGAAAATCACTTGATTGTTTCTAAGTTACAGTTGTTTAAATATGTATATTGCTCAATATAGCCAAACAGTTTCATTGGAATTAACATCAGAAAAAGGTCAGATTCTATTGAAGATGCCCTTAAGGCTTGTTATAGTATTGTTTCCTTGTTTAAAACTTGGTGATGAGATGAAAAAAGTCTAAGATGGTTCACATTTCCTTTTTTAGCTAAGATGAAATAGCCACTTCCCAAGGTGCCTGTTTCCAAAGTTCATACACCGTTACATTTCAGATCTGCCTGCTCTGAAATTGTAATGCGACCTTAAAAGTGTCCGGCTTTGCTATGTTTTATTTCCTGCCAACTTCAATCCCCTTTCTTCCTTCCAGACGGAAGAGCGAGTCATCTGGACTGTCAGACACAACACTGTCCTTTTCCTCCCAAGTTTCTGAATGTTGCCTTAACAGTGCCTCCTCCACCCACTCCTTAAATGCCGTTGTCCCCAAGGTGACGTCCTTTCCTTTCCCCCACATATCTGTGTCTGCAGCCAGCATGCTGCTCCCTCTGCCGGTCTAGGTGTCCATCCCCAGCCTCTCCATCCACACCCAGTCTGGCTGTCCACCTCCAGCCTCTGCATTGCCTTCCATTCTGCTATTTTGGATGCAAGCCTCCTGGGCATTCTTTCTCTAATACAGTTAATCCCACACTTACTACCATCGCCATTGCCCGACCACTGTCCCTTGCCTCCAAAGAAAAGCTCCCTCTGCCCCATAATCTCATCCTGGGTTAGTGTAAAAACCTCAGAATCACCTTCAGATATTTCTTGTCCGCAGTCTCTTTCCTTCCACCTCCATCTTCAGTCCCCTCCTCCTCATGCCTCCATCAGCCAGGCACTCCCGGTGTCAGGTCAGTGTTACTTCTGTGTCATGGTCACTGCCTTGCTATGATGACAGTAGCTCCCATTTATTGAGCACTTGCTGTGTGTGCCAGGTGTGACTCTTAAGTACGTGACCAATGAGACGATTTCCCCTCAGAAGTACATCACTTCTCCATCATTTATGGGTGAGAAACACAGACATTGAGAAGGTACTGACTTGCTCAAGTCACACGGGCCATCTGGCTCGAGAATCTTCCCCTTAAGTGACTTTCCTTGACTCTTTATGTGGTGAAATTGTTGATTTATTTTCCAGCATTAAACCCTGCATTCCTGGAATAAACCCCATTTGGCCCAGACATTTTTCTTTTTATATTGCTGATTTCCAGTTTGCTAATTCTGTGTTTGGTATATTCGCATTTCTTTTACCAAGAGAATCTGGGCTGTGATGTTCCTTTTTGAATGTCCTCATCAGGTTTGGATATTAGGGTTATACTGGCCTCATAAAACAAGTCGTGGAACCAAAGACTGCATTCCTAAGACCTCTTGGCCCCGTCTCCCAGTTTAGGTCCCTCCCTTAGATTAGGGTGGAGGAATCTTCCTGTAAAAGATTGTAAATTTTTTAGTCTCTGTCACAGCTAGTCACTTCTGTCCTGGCAGCACAGAAGTAGCCATTGAAAATACGTAGATAAATGAGAGTAGCTGTGTTTCAATAAAACTTTATTTATAAACACAGGCAAGGGGCCAGGTTTGGCCCACAGGATATAGTTTGCAGACTCCCGTCTGAGACTGTTGATAGAATGCAGGAGTTTCTCCCCCACCAGGGAATCTAGAGCCTAGTGTGTGTGTAGTGAGTGTTCATTACTTCCTTGTCCTTCGAAATCTTCTGTAGCCCTCCCTGGTCTATACGTGTATTTCCCATTCTCAGTTCTTTTGTACCATCTGCATAATTTTTGCTGTGTTTGCATACACCCAGAAGTATGTTGTTAATATTTACTAACAATTTCCCTTAAATTGAAGCAGTTACTTTTTCCTAAATTTTCAAATATACCTATGAATTGTATTTGCATGATGTACGTGGAAACAAATAATTGTTAGATTTTAAAACATTTGTCCCCGTGTGACCTAACTTATTTTAGGTAAGATAAACTTATTTCAGAGTTGATGTGCACGAATAGAGCCATTGTCACCACTTTCAGTTCTATGAAAGTCTCAGGATGCTTTTCCGTTGGGTGGTGGCACTGCCCTAGGTGCTGGGGGTGGAAGGACAGATGACAGGGGGAGGTCTTCCCCCCACCTAGGGCGCAGGACAGATACTTAAAGAGGCGTGTGTCTCAGGGGTTGAAAGGTACAAGGTTGGAGGTGTTCGCAAAGGAGCACAGGAAAGGTGCGGAGAGGAAGAATGTTTGAGCTAGAATGTTTCAGTCAAAGGAGGAAGAAGAGCCTTTCAAGCAAAATCTGGAGTCTGAGTTAATGCCATGAGGCTCGGCAACACCTGGCGTGTTCAGGGAGGAGGCACCATCTTCGTGAGAGGGACAAGGGCCACAGGGCAGGAGGGAAGAGGAGAAAGTTCCAGAACATTGAGTTGGCAGCAGATGAACACCAGGTTGTCAGATGGGAAGCCATTGGTTAGGTTTTGAAAGTAAAGCTGGAGGTCATGGGAGTTAAGGATGATGTATCTGCTCAGTGAAAATTGAGAAACAATCAAGATGCTGGCTATTGAGACCTGTTAGGAGCCAGGGGAAGTGCTTAGATTGTGTGAGGTGAGAAAGAACATGGATACAAAGTTCTAGGACCACAAGACTTACACCTTAAAAATTAATTTGCATAGGGAAAATGGCCTGGGAGAGATCCCGGGGGAGAACAGCAGCTGGGTCAGCATACAGTGATGTGACTTACTTCCTCTGTCCTCCAATTTGCTTTCTTTGCTTGTCACCAAGTCATATGTTAAATTTTTTATTATAGTCTTCAATGGTGCTGTCCTTTGTAAATGACTGGTTTGGCATTCACACTTCTCTTTGCCCATTAACAAACGTCGAATCCAAATTTTGTGAGGGTTCAAAGCTGTTGGGGCAATGGTGCCAGAAGGAACCAGCTCCAAGCCTTGCTTCTCTGAGTGTAGAAGCCGGAGCTGAGTTCTCAGTGAGCATTTCAAGGAAAGCAGCCTCCCTCCCCGGCGGGGCGGGGCGTGGCCTCACCCCCAGCCAGTACTGGCCCGGGAGGAAGTAGCGACCTTCGTTTATAACCTGACTAATGCTCTCTCCTCCTGGATGCCTCCCATGTTTAGGGGGTATTAAAAGTCTTGGCGGGGCCCGCGGTCTGCAACAGTCAGCGGCCCGAGCTGTACTCAGCTGCCACCCCCAGGGTCCAGGCCAGATGTTACAAGTGAAACCCTGTTTTAACGAGGCCCTTCTGGTATTTCTTTTGGGCGCCATCCAAGGCAGTTCCATTTTACACTAAATTCCATGTTACAGCAGGTCAGCAGGAACAGGTCTGCAGCACACAAAGCCGCCCTCCCTGCACTCAGTTTTCTGCGGTGAAATGTCAGAGAACTAGGACAGAAGGTGAGGGCTGGGACTGGAGGATTTGTTTTTTTTTCAGATAAACACATTGAAATATAAAGTTGATATGAATGTGCACAGTGATGTGGACTGCCAAATAGAAAAAACTCAGCATGTTTGTGCCTTTGACCACGGTTGCACCTAGAGGTTATGGTTATGAATTGCTTCTCAGACCATAAATGTGAGTCTCTGGTGAGACTAATCTATCATTTCCAAAAAGAAGACGTGAAGCGATAATAAGTTAGCCCCCAAAGATGAGGGTGTGATTTCTTATCCTCCCGCCTTTTCTGTTTACAGCCCTTAACTCCGTGTGTGTGTGTTTGTGTGTGTGTGTGTATGTTCCTGTCTGAGTCATTTGACCCAGCTACCACTTCGCCGCCCTTGGCCCCTCTCCCATCTTTATTTTTATCAGTCCCCTCCCCGCCCCCACTGCCTGAGTCACCCTGTTCCCCCCACCCCACCCCAAGACAGAGGCGGGCTGCTTCCCAGGCAGCCGAGGTTCTGTCGCAGAAAACTATGATCCAGGAAGTACTGATAGCGGGGAGGCTCTGCTGACTCCGCCGGGTACAGGGATGCTACAGACACAAGGAAGTGCTGCGTACAAATCAGCAGTCCACAGTTGCACTTCCAGAATGACTCCATTGTAAAGCCCTTTCTCTGCAGCCAGTTGGATGTTGACGAGTGGGTGACCAGTGGCTGATTGGCACTCATTAGTCATAGGGCTGCACCAAGGGCCAGAGCTGTTGACCTCTCTCTCTCACAAGGCAGCTTCCGAGGGTGCGTGAAAATTGTACTACAGACCTCCCAACCACAGCTTCTAATGTGTGTGTTTTCACTTCCTGTCCAATAGGGGACATCCCGGCCTTGGCACTCCCCCTTCCTGTATTCATAAAGGCATGGTCTCGGTTCCTTTCTCTCTGTTTCTCGGCGTTCTGGTCCCTGCCTGTGATGAGGTTTCTGGTGGCCCTGGTGGCATGGCACGGCTGGCCCCTTCCCGCGGGGAATTGTGCTAGATTCTTCTTTCAGCGGCCTTAATCTCCGTGTCATCGCTCACTCACCTCCATAAATTAAAGTCCTGTGGGTTTGGTTGGGACAGTGAGCTCATTTTCTCCTCTCCAAAGAGTCTTAGAATGGAAAGGGGTGAAGGGGGCCTTGGGGATCATCTAATTCTGCATGTTCCTTAGTCAAGAAAAGAAGGCAGGGAAGCAAGTGAAGGCAGGCCCCAGCCTCGGAGCGCCTCTCTCTGTAAGTAGAACGAAACTGCACCAAATTCCTCCATCGCCGCACCTGATTTTGTTTGCGGTCTCTGGTTCCTAACATAGCCCTCTTTATACAGTTCATCTTTGTTTGCCTCTCTCATATTGAAAGCATTCGGCCTAGTTTTCGCAGTGCAGACCTTTTTTGCAGCTTACTTTGTTGAAATTGAAATACAAATGGTGTTACTGATTAGATCATTTTCTTCCTCTTTTTTTAAAAGGATGCCACTTTGAATCATTTAGAGGTTTCTGAACACATTTCATTTGTGTGTGCCCTCGGAGAAATCACTGAACTGCTCTGTGACTCGGTTTCCCCATCTTTAATAGGGATTTATCGAGACATTAACTTGAGTTTTTGCCAACTCTCTAAGCTAATTCATGAAAAGGGCTGATACACATAAGTAAGAACTTAATACCACTGCCTTTATTAATTCTTATTATTGTCAAATCATGTGATGGCTTTTTAATTCAGGTGTACACATACAGCCAAGAACCCTCTTTGGTGTTTTGAGACTCCCTTATGTGACTGTCATCTTTGTCTAAAAGCTGTTTTCCTTCTGTTGTGCTGTTCTACCTAAATCGTTGTTGTCCTTCTCCTGAAAGGCTTGTATTCTGAAAATAATGAGGACTCGGTTTTTCTCAGTTTCTTACCACCCTCGTTTCCATCAGCCTCCCCAGTGTCTCCCAGCCCTTTCTCAAATCTGCCTTGAGCCCCAGCCGCTGTACTGAGGTGGCTGCTCCTTGTTATAAAGTGAATGCACATGGGCCTCCTGCCTTCAAGGAGCGTCAGCCTTCTTGGGAGCTGGGAGATGGACCGGAATGAGGAGAAGGCTGCCCGTGGCACAAGATACAAGGCATGGGTGGGGGAGCGCTGCCGGGGTGGGGGTGGGTGGGGGCTCGAAGCAGAGAGCAGTCAGGGTCAACGACGGCTTCTGCGGAGGAGGGAGGCCGGCTGCGGCCATGGTGACTCGGGAGGCTCAGCGGCGGTGGAGGGTACTGAGCACAGGGTTCCTCGGCCTCACACTGCTCACGTTCTGGACCGGACCGCTCTTTGGCTTAGAGAGCGGCCCTGTGCCCTGTAGCTGCCAGCAGCATCCTTGGGCTCTCCCTGTTGAGCGCCAGCAGCACCTGCGTACACACCCCCGGGGACAGGAGAGTATTTCCGGACCCTGCTGAAAGCTCCCTCCACCCCCGGCGGGCAGAATCGCCCTCGCTCGAGAACCACGAACCACTGCTCTAGACCAGGAGCCCAGAACAGAAGCAGAGTCGTCCTGTGGGAAAGCAGGCGTGTGCTTCTAGCTGAGGCCCTGGGGAGGCAGGGAGAGATGGCCCCAGCTACGGACAGGGCGGGCAGGGGCTTCGGGACCGTGCTCGGGCCAGAGGTCTGGCCCTGGATGGAGGCTCATCACTGCTCTTGAGAAGAAGGGAAAGTACTAGGTTCCTTGTGGCGCGTCCGCGAGGTTACTGCGACAGTTCTGTGTCCCCCCGATGGCCCCTGGACGGCTTGTCCACTGCCGCACACAGAGGGAGCTGTCACTGAGCACCAGCCACCGCTGCTCCAGTGCTGCTGTCTGAGCAGAGCACTGTGTCAGGGCCTCGGGCCGCTGTGACAGAGCAGCGCGGGCCACGGGGAGCCCACACGCTGGTTTCTCGGGTCCCGAGGCCAAGGTGCCCACGGTGCCGGCGCGGTCCGTGGGGCCGCCGGAAGGCCGAGAAGGTGTTACGGGAGGAAAGTTACATTTACTCCTACCAATATAACTGTGAACTGAATTTTTGCTCATGTTAAGGGTACAGGCTGAGAACCGTTGAAATCAGCGTACAGACCCTCCTATAGTAGCAAATACTGGCCACGGTGTGGTTCAGGAATGGCCGTCTTTCCCAGGCAGCCCCACACAGTAAGAGGGGATATAGGAGCTCCGGGGTGTCTTTTCTATAAGGGCACTAACCTCATTCCTGAGGACTCCGCCCTCGTGGCCTCCTCACCTTCCAAAGGGCCCCACCTCCTAGTACTGTCACATTGGTGGTTAAGATTTCAACAGGAATTTGGGGGAGACAAACAGTCCATAGCAGAAAGAAATGAAAGGAGGCACCTGAGAGGCCATGACGCTTGTTTGTGTGTGTGTGATTGTGTTTGCGTGTACACATGAATATGTATATATATAAAATCAGGCCGGCACACTTTCCCTGTAAAGCAGCAGATAGTAAGTATCTTTGGCTTTGTGGTCTGTACTGTCTCTGTTGCAGCTCCTCACCTCTGCCATCGTAGTGTGAAAGGAGCCATACATAATATATCAACTCACGGGTGCGGCTGTGTTCCAGTAAAGTTTATTTACAGACACAGGCAGTGTGGCCCTCAGCTTGCCTGTCTCTGGTCTAGACAATTTTCGTATCCTGCCCATTGGCTTTGGACAGCTGCCCATATTCCAGGAGTCCACTAAATAATAAAGTTTCTGCATTTAATGCCTCCAGTTGGTGCCCTTGGTATTTGCTCTGGCTGAAGGTGTAGAGACACCGGCCCAGCTGCCCGAGCATTACGTGTCTGCTTTTCTCCGCCGAGTAAGCAGTGCTTCTGAGGGCTAGCGAGTGATCGTTCAGCAGGGTTTGCTGATGAGTCAGGCCGACATTAACTGGGCAGGATGGTTCACTGCACAGCTCGAATGGTTTGTGAAGCTGTTTGTGAAAGGGGTGTGGTTTGGTGGTTTTGCAGGAAACACGGAGTGTGTACTTGGTTTGTCTTAAATCTGTTTTTATTGCCGGTTGGACGAGGCACCTTCCTGCACACTCTGTTTTCCTCCCTCACGGGACGGGAGCACCTTTCATCCCAAATGGAAGGGACTTCACTCTGACGATCTTCCCGTGCTTTATGTAAAATGTAGTGCTTGCTTTCAGCCTCTCCCAGTTTATCATGATTATACCCTTTTCTGCTCAGAGGTATTTTCACTTCGTCTGGTTATCCCTCCATTGCTGGGTGTTGTCTGGATGCTGTGACTTGATTCTCGATGGCAGCAGTCCACTCATGCTGTTTATAAATCTGGCAGAAATGGGAGTAGTGTAGACGTGTGGATTGTGTCCTGGGGGTGTGGTTCCTCTAGGTCACTGGTTCCCTACCAGGGCAGGGTCAGGCGGGCTGTATCTGCAGACAGTTTTGGTTGTCACGACTAGGAGGAGGCTTTCTGCTGACATCCAGTGGGTGGAGACCAGGGGTGCTGTTGAACATCTGCAGTGCACGGGACAGCCCCCCACAGCAAAGGATGCCCGGGCCCAGACGTCAGTTGTGCTGCTGCTGAGAAACCCTGTGCTCAGGAGGTTCACCAGGGGCCCCTCCTACCAAGCAGGAGGCAGGTCTGCCGGCTTCAGCAGTCGCTCCGGGCTGGCCAGGCGGTAGACACCAGCGGACACTCACACTGAGCCCTCACACGGGTCTTCCATCAAGGTACCAGCAAGCTCTTGATTCTGCTCTTTTTTACCAACTTCCACACCTGCCATTGACCCTGTTCTGA
This sequence comes from Camelus bactrianus, assembly GCF_048773025.1. Classification (NCBI taxonomy): domain Eukaryota; kingdom Metazoa; phylum Chordata; class Mammalia; order Artiodactyla; family Camelidae; genus Camelus; species Camelus bactrianus. Next base: position 6,109,854 of record NC_133575.1, read on the forward strand.
GTATCTCCATCTCTGTCACTGACATTCTGTTCTTCGTTCCCACCCGTGTCCTGCTGGGCAGAAGAAGAGGTGCATGGAAAGCTGAGGGGAAACCAAAGAGGCGTAGGGCACGGAAGTCACAGCACTCCGGCAACCTGCGATGCCCGTGCTCACCGCCCTGGGGTCCCACTGGGAGGGCTGGGGCGCCGGTGCTGGTGGAGGCCGGGCCAGCCCCAGTAGAGACTCCTGCCTGGAGATGCCAGTCTTCCGAGATGGCACCTTGGCACCTGGCAGGGCTGCAGCCCCGTGGTCTAATAGGAAGTGCTCAAGCAGGCCTCCCATCCAGAGTCTGTGGACCCTTCCCCCTGTTCCACCGTGAATGAACTGGGAAGAACCTTAGCGACCGTCTCATCCAGTGTCCTTGTCGCATGTACAAGGCAACATGAAAAGGGACGTTTCCACTAGCTCGTGCTCTTCTCTCCAGATGGAAGAGTGTCTGCGTCCTGCCGCGCTCGCCTCTGCTTCTCCCTTCAGGTCCTGGAGGTCCTACTCACCCCTACACCGTAGGAGGGGACACGGAGGCCCAGCCCCCACGTGCCAGAGCGAGCAGGAAACCCAGCGCTCCTGACGCCGTGTCTGCCTGGCCCTCTGACTTGCCGTGACCAAATCAGGCCAGCCAGCAATCGAGGAGAAAGTCTTAAAGACAAATGGACTGAAAACAACCGTTGATTTAGAGGCCACACATAGGTCCTACCAAAGAAATGCAACTAATGTAAATTTAAGCCAGGAGGAAGACTTCTTTCAGCAGTGACGTGGAACACTGCAGCGAGGGTTTATGAAGATACGTAGTTTCCGTCTCCGTTTACTGTCGTCTCCAATAGTGGACCCAGGTGTTCATCAGACGTTCACGGTCAAAGTTCCCGTGTGGAGCTTTATCCTGCTTAGTCATCATTTTGCTTCCGTCAGGGGACATCATCCCAGCAGGCTGTTTTCAGCCCTTTTTTACAGAAGCCTCAGGCTCCCACACCCCCGTTCATCTTCACTGCTCCATCCCCTTCTTCCGACCATCCTTCACTGAATACTGTCATCGGCGTGTTCTAGAAACGGGATCCACATGAAGAGCAGTAGCACGTGCAGAGAGAAAGTTCTGCAACCAAACTATATACTCGGCCCAGATAAAGACAGACATCAGGAACATTCTCAAGTCTCGGGTGAGAAGTGGGTTTGCACCCTGTTCTCTGCACGTTGCCTGGGCTGCATCTGGGGCAGCTGCTGCTGATTAAAGTCGCCGGGGGTCCAGCTGGGAACAGAGCTGGCATCCACCCAGGGAATTTCAGGCTTTTGGTTCCTGTGCTTGTGGCTTTTAGAGTCAGTAAGGTTAGAAGGTGAATCTTGGAATCACACAGTCCAGAGTCGAGACTGTAGTTCAGCTCTCATCACGTCTGTGAACCTTAGACAGGTTGTTTCATTTCTCCCACATGTGCCCTTCTTGCGTATAAAACAATACCACCACTTGGGCCAGCTACTGTGAAGACTGAGATCATGGACACAAAGCATTCAGGTTTGGTTAAAGGTGGTAATGTGGTCAGAATCTGCTGTGTCTCGTGTGCCTTCACTAGCGTTTCTATGGCCGGGTGCTGCTTGAAGGGTGAGTAGTGAATTCGTAGAATATACTGCTGTAGATTGAATTTTTTATCTCCCCGCCCATACATAACGTTGAAACGTAGTCCCCGCTGTGGTATTTTGAGGTGGAGCCTGTAGGAGGTGATGAGGTCATGAGGGTGGGACCTTCACGAATGAAATTGGTGCCCTTATAAAAGAGGTCCCAGAGAGCTCCCCCGCCCCTTCCTCTACGTGAGGTCACAACTGTGTACCAGGACATGGACTCTGACCAGACCCTGAATTTGCCAGCACCTGGATCTTGGACTTCCCAGACTCCAGAGCTATGAGAAATAAATGTCTGTTCCTTTTACCATCCAGTCTGTGGTATGTTGGTATAGCAGCCCGAATGGACTAAGACAGACACAAAAAGCTTGACTCTCATCCATAGGTGCTCCATTGGTCCCTGAGATATATTTGCCAGGAGCCCCGGTCAGCAGTCAAAGCTGTGCGCTGGTGGAACACTCAGTAGAACTTTCTAGGTGGAGTTTGATGGTGGGCTCAGAGCGGTGTCCCACTGCCCAAGGTTGGAGCTAGTGACTGGGGTCTGTCAGTTACCCTCAAGAGATCGCAGCACCTGGTTGGTCAAAGGGAAAGAGGAGCTCGAGGGAATGACTGCAGAGGGTTACATGAATTTGGAGCAAGTTCTAGGAGTGTCACTTGGCCAAGGCACCATGTAAGGGCTGGCTCGGGTTATTTTAATTACTACTACTGCAGTGGATGTGGTCCTGCACTAGACCTTACGAAGGTACCAGGAGGATAAGAAATGGCTCTCGGTCCAGGGTTCTTTCCCATCAGCTGATGGAGACACAAATTTAGAAAAGGCGAGTGGCGCTGTCAGCCACAAAGTGATGAATTCTTAGGAGAGAGAGAGAAACCACTGTGGCCCAGAGTGTGTTTGTAGGCAGGGGTCCATGAGGTGGGTGGGGGGCGGTGATCAGGCCAAGAACCCATTTGGTCCTGCTCCATCCGTTAACCTGCAATTTTTCTAGTCTACACCTTGCCGGAAACAGTGATAAAGGCTTAGAGGTGACATGTTGTGTGGGGTGGCAGAGACCCAGGGAACAGAGTCATTGGTAACACAGGGGTGGTTGCTGTCTTCTGGAGGAGTGGGTAGGGGACAGGAAGGCAGAGAGAGAGGAAAGAAGTTAGAAGGAAAAGATGAGGCCGATAGTAAAGGGCCTTTGCTCACCTCCTTCAGAGAGCAGGAGCAGAGGGGCCCTGTGGGGAAGGGAGCCTCCAGGCGGCTCTCCTGTGCAATCTAATTTAGGTGGTTACAGTTTTGTGAAGACATTTACAGAAATCAATAGCCGTTATGATACTGCTCTTGAAAGAAATATCAATCAACTGCATATTTTCTATACTTTTAATAATCAGACCATAAGCATGAACAGGAGAGGCTGAGGAGGAGGGAGTGGGGAGAGAGAAGGGTGGAGACTGCAGACAGAAATCTCGGTGGAGGAACATTCCCATCTGGTGAGCGTTTCGTTTATTGCAAAGTCTGGTTGTATTTGGATAATGAAAGGCAGGAGCACCAAGGATGATGAATCTGGTGGAAGCCAGGCCCAGCTGGCCTCCCTGTTCAGCTGATGGAGGTGGTGTCCTAGGAATGGGAGTGTGGGAGGCTGTGTGCAGGCCCCAGAGGCAGGGAGACCCCCGTGACCCCCCAAGCACGCAGGATGAGCCGGTGTTGACGGGAAGGTGCTCATAGCCGAGATACCTTGGGAGCAGGATTCCCAGGACCCCCACATGCGAGGGTTGACAGAGCAGAAGGGAACTCTGCCTCGGAACAACCTCTTCCCCAACTCAGACCCCTAGAGCCTTCTGCCCTGCCACCTTCTTTGTGCAGTCACCATCCTGACTTTCCTCCCCACGTGTTCATCCAAGCGGCTCCATCCACACCTTGTCTGCGAGCACACAGACATCTGTCTTGCCAAGTGTTATCACCAGCTTCTACAGAAACGGCTGATGGGGGTGGAGGCGGTGTGGGCGGGGGAGGGGAGCCAGCACATCTTAGCCAAAGGGAAATTCCCAGTTTTTCTGTAAGACGACTCAAGTCCACACCGGTGGGTCCAGAACAGCCTCTTTTTCCTGGCCCAGTTGGTGGTGAGGTTCATTTGCCATGAGGACTGGGAGCGGAGCACAGATAGACACAGCGGAAGGAGCAGTGGAGTCCGATTTCTGTAACAGAAATGTGTAACCATGGCAGATCCGGCCTCTGTTTTTCTTTCAGTAACAATGAAAGGGCTCCACCTTTACAGCTGTTCTTCGGTCCCGTGCAAGCACAGGTTTCCCTCTCTCTGCCTGACCCTGCCCGCGACACCCCACGTCAGCAGCCCAGCGTCCACAGCCTCTTCCCGCCCCAATAAGTAGGCACGTCTGAAATCAGCGCGGTGTCGCCTTTGCTTAGTGGCTGTGCCTTCCGCCCGTCAGCCCAGGCCTCACGGACCCTGGCGCCCCTGTCTTGCTGCAGGTTTTTCCCACTCGGCGTTCACATTCGGTATCGAGAGCCACATCAGCCAGTCCAACATCAACGGGACGCTAGTGCCACCGGCTGCCCTCATCTCCATCCTGCAGAAGGGCCTGCAGTATGTGGAGGCCGAGATCAGCATCAACGAGGTATGCGCGGACGCCCGGGAGACGGGGCGGAGCTGGGGAAACGCATCCAACCCTAGCGCGCAGTTCCTTACCCGCAGCCGCGGGGAGGGCTTTTTATCCCTTCGCGTTAGTACTTGGTTGGGTTAGGGGCTGCGGCTCCTACGCTGCCCCTGGAGCGAGCTTCCAAGGCCCTTTAGACGGTGGTGCTGCTGTATCCATGCGCAGCGTGGCTGGTTGTCGACTGATCCTCTCAATATCACAATACACTGCCCAGTCTGAAACACGCGCCGCAAATTTTCAACTGCTTTATACAGTCGTCCCCAGGTATCCTCCGTAGATTGGTTCCAGGACCTACCATGGATACCAAAATTCGTAGTGCTCAGGTCCTATACGCGGCATCCCGTTCCCGCGAATTTTGCAGCCGCGGGTTCTGCATCCGCGGGTTCTGCAACCGCGGATTCTACCAACGGTGGATGGTAAACACAATTGTTTACGTATTGAAAAAAATCCACGGATCGTGCATGTCCTGCCGTTCAAATTCATGTGGTTCCAGGCAGGCACGGGCCTTGCACGTGCACAGAAAATGCCCTTCCTTCTTGTTTTCTTTGAGCAGTTCAGTTGAAGAGGGGACCCCGGCCCAAAACATTTGCGTAGCATCTAATATATTTCCCGTAATCCCCACATACGGCACAATAGAGAATCGGGGAGATGAAATGGGGCCTGTTGTTAAAGAGGATTTCAAGGGATGGTTTGTTATCGCGTCCATAGCAGACCTGCTGGAACAATCATCATAAATTTAAGTCCCTCCAGTTTGTGTACATATCCTGCCTCTTTGTAGATTGGGGCACAGTGAGTATTGGGCCAATTTTACACCAGTTTGTAAATGAGTTATTTTGGTTTAAAACAGTTTGCCTCACCCCCCTCTGCTTTGCTCTTGGGATTCTCCTGTAAAGATGCCCAGGGCTTCCTGTGACTGCTGCGGCCCTCCTAGCATCTCTGTCAGTCCGTCTCATTTTTGCCGCACTTCCCCCCCTCTTTTTCTGCGCCTCATTTCTCCCGCCTCGGTCAGGCTCGCTTGCCCGACCCAGCTTCCCCAAATCCCCTTACAGTCAGTCCTGCACAGCTGACGCTGTTGGATGCCCATGTGTTCCTCTTTGCCACCAAATGTTCCAGGGTCACAGGCTCCTGCAGCTGACCCTCCCAAGGTCCCATCACCCTAGGACACATCTCCCTGAATCTTTCTACCGTTTTCTTCCATCCTCCCTTCCTTTGAACTGACCTCATCCTTTTAAGCCTGCCTTGTTTGTTCCATTTAACTCCGCTTTCTCTTTAGCTTTTAAAACTACAGAAGTAATGGGTTTTGTTACCTGTGTTTTGTCACGTGGGTTCCTCTGTTGTTTTCCAAAACCCGTTTAAACACCGTGTGTCTGCCTATCCTGTACTTTTTAAAAAAGTGTTAGCTGCATAGTCTTCTTTAACTGAAATATAGTCAGTTTACAATGTGTTAATTTCTGGTGTACAGCACAGTGATTCAGTTACACATATAAATGTATTCCTTTTCATATTCTTTTTTCAGTATAGGCTATTACAAAGTATTGAATACAGTTCCTTGTCCTATACAGTAGGACCTTGCTGTCCATCTATTCTACATATAGTAGTATCTGCAAATTTCAAACTCCCAATTTATCCCTCCACCCACTCCTTCCCCCTTTGGTAACCATAAATTTGTTTTCTATGTCAGTGAGTCTATTTCTGTTTTGTAAACAAGTTCATTTGCCTCATTTTTTTAGATTCCAAATGTAAGTGATATCATACAGTATTTTCCTTTCTCTTTCTGGCTTCACTTAGTATGACAGTCTTCAGGTCCATGCACATGACATTATTTTATTCTTTTTTATGGCTGAATAGTATTTTAATGTGTGTGTATAGTATAAAATAATAATAGTATAAAGTATATTATACACACACAAACACACAGTATAACTTCTTTATCCAGTCCTCTGTTGATGGACACGTAGGTTGTTTCCATGTCTTGGCTATTGAAAATAGTGCTGCTACAACCATTGGAGTGCATGTATCTCTTTGAATTAGAGTTTCCTCCAGATATGCCCAGGAATAGGATTGCTGGATCATAGGGTAAGTCTATTTTTAGTTTTTTAAGGATTCTTCACACTGTTTTTCATAATGGCTGCACCAAACTACATTCCCACCAACAGGGTAGGGGGATTACCTTTTATCCACACCCTCTCCAGCATTTATCATTTGTGGACTTTTGAATGATGGTCATTCTGACTGGTGTGAGGTGATACCTCATTGTAATTTTGATTTGCATTTCTCTGATAATTAGCAATATTGAGCATTTTTTCATGTGCCTGTTGGCCATTTGTATGTCTTCATTGGAGAAATGTTTATTTTAAGTCTCCTGCCTATTTTTGATTTGATTGTTTTCTGGGTTTTGGGGGTTTTTTGTTGTTATTGAGTTGTATGAGCTGTCTGTATATTCTGGAAATTAAGCATCATTTGCAAATATTTTCTCCCATTCCATAGGTTGTCTTTTTGTTTTGTTTAATACAAAAGCTGTGTGAAAGCTTGTAAGTTTAATTAGGTCCTGTTTGCTTATTTTTGCTTTTATTTCTGTTGCCTTGATAGGCTGCCCTAGGAGAACGCTGCTAAGATTTATGTCGGAGAATGTTTTGCCTGCGTTTTATTCTAGGAGGTTAAAGGTGTCTTGTGTTTAGGTCTTTAAGCAGTTTTGAGGTTATTTGTGTGTATGGTGTGAGGGAATGTACTGACTTCATTTATTTATATGCAGCTGTTCAACTTCCCCAACACCACTTGGGAAAGAGACTGACTTTTCTCTGTTGTATCTTCTTGCTTCCTTTGTCTAATATTAATTGACCATCGGTATAGGAGTTCATTTCTGGGCTCTCGGTTCTGTTCCATTGATCTGTATGTCTGCTTTTGTGCCAACACCATGCTGTTTTGAGTACTGTAGCTCTGTAGTACAGTCTGAATTCTGGGAGGGTTTTTCCTCCAGTTTTGTTCATTTTCTTCACTGTTGCTTTGGCAATTCTGGGTCTTCTGTGATTCCATATAAATTTTAGGATTATTTGTTCTAGGTCTGTGAAAGATGTCCTGGGTAATTTGATAGGGATTGCATTTAATCTGTAAGTTACTTTGGGGAGTATGGCCATTTTAACTATTAATTCTTCCAATCCAGGAGCATGGGACATCTTTCCATTTCTTTAAATCATCTTTAATTTCCTTACTCAATGTTTTATATTTCTCAGCATATAAGTCTTTCACCTCCTCAGTCAGGGTTTTTCCTAAGTATTTTATTTTTTTGATGTGATTTTAAAAGAGGTTTTGCTTTTACTTTCCTTATCTGATATTTTCCTGTGCTCTTTCTTGCCTGACGACAGGCAGTCTCCTCTTTCCTTTTCTTACATTGGATGCCCAGGATCTTCCACTGGCTCCTTGAGGCCCCAGCTAGTCTTTTTTGGCAAAACAAACAAGCGTGAGATAGGAGTACAGGACCCCGGAGGCCCCACCAGCTCGGATGCTGCGACTGAATTTCCCTGCCCCTACCCTAGTGTCCATGTCTTTCATCTGCTGAGATTCCCCCATACCTTCTCTCCCTTGGCAATTCAAAATGCAGTATGTCCAGAGACGAATGAAAGATTGTCTCATTTGTCACCTGGGTTTCCAGTTGTTAAACTGAGGTGTGCTTTTAGAGTTTAAACCAGGAGTGTTTTATTACTCTGGGCAGTTAGTACCTTTTGTGAAATCGTCATTCACTTGGGGCATGAGTATATGAAGAAGAGAAGTGACGTAGAAGCTGGCTGGCCAGTCGGTCAACATTGGCCACTCTGTGGCCAGAACTGGGTGGCTGACCAGGTGCCTGGCTACACTTTCCCTCGTTCAGTATTGTTTCCTTATTTTCAAATATTGTAAAGTAACCAGTAGTCAACTGGGGTGAGGTTTCATTTAGAAATTGTGTAGCTGAAACTCATACCTTCAGTTCTTCCTAATTTATGAGGAAATGTGCAGAAACGCTTTGCACGTCCAGCAGTCACAACTGAAAGGCGCTGAGGTTCATGTGACTAGTATTTGGAGCACTTTCTAAGGAAAGATCTCTCTCCTGTGTTTTCAAATGTGTATGGTAATTTTTTCATGGTAGATGGAAACCAGAGACACAAAGGAGGTTCAAAAAGTAGGTATTGGAAGAAGACAGTGCTGCTGTTAGCAGATCACGGCTGAGTTAGTGAACACCCTGAGCCCAGGAAGGCAATTCAGACGGCTGTGAATATGTACTGTATTAGCTCAGGTGGACAGATGTATTAGGAATCAGATCCTCAGTGGTGCAGGAATCTGTAATTCACACCTGAGGCCTCCAGAGAGCCACCTCTGTCACTTAGGCGGGGACTAGTTGCACACTGTCCTAGCGTCTGGGCAGGGTTTCGCACCCTCGGCACTCTTGATCTTTGAGGGCCAGGTGAGTCGTTGCTGTGGGGCCGTCCTGAGCACTGAAGGATGTTGAGCAGGATCCCTGCTCTCTGCCCACCGCATGGCAGCAGCACCTCCCCAATGTGACAACCGAAATGGCTCCAGACTTTGCTCACTGTCCCCTAAGGGGGTAAAATCCCCCCCACCCCACCCCTTTTTGCAAACTGCTGCGTCAGGGGTAGCCCTCTTCCCATGACAGGACCTGAAAGGGCTCAGGTGTCCCTGACGCTAGGATTCGGGTTGGTCAGTTTCGGGAACTTCGGGCCTCCCGCTGACGCAGCAGTGACACCAGTCCTCCGGGGATGCGGCCCTCGCCCGCCGCACCCACTCTGCCCGCCGGGAGTCCTTGCGTGTCTCGGGTCCCCGGGCAGGCCGAGCCTCCTCCGCAGCCCCGCACCTCCCGGGCGCCCGCGTTTCTGCCCGGGCCCTGCGCCTGTCTTGCCGGAGGGCAGAGCCCTGACGGGCCGGCGCTGTGCCCGAGCTGACGCCTGCGCCCGGGCTTTGTCCCCAGGACGGCACGGTGTTCGACGGCCGCCCCATAGAGTCCCTGTCCCTGATCGACGCGGTGATGCCCGACGTGGTGCAGACGCGGCAGCAGGCGTTCCGGGAGAAGCTGGCGCAGCAGCAGGCCAGTGCGGCGGCCGCGGCGGCGGCGGCGGCGGCGGCAGCGGCCCCCCCGGCGGCCCCGGCGGCCCCGGCCGCGGTTTCCCAGCAGAACCCACCAAAGAACGGCGAGGCCGCAGTCAACGGCGAGGAGAACGGAGCGCACGCGATGAGTGAGTGCCAGCCGGGCTCGCAGCCCTGACGGCCCCTAGGCTCGGAATCGCGGCAGGGCTTCCCGCGCTGGTTTCCATGCAAGTCCTCAGACAGGGTGCAGTTTGCTGTGCGCCCTCAACTTGAGGAAATCGTGCTGCTCTGAGAACTCGTGTGGTGTAGAAGGCAGTTGTCTCCCCTGTGATCACTGCCCGCATAAAGAGTTGTGTGTGTGGAGGCCCGTGCGCCGGCCTCCGGCCTCCGGGACAGATTCTGGAGTAGCTGACGCTGGGAGCTCACGGTCACTGAGAGGGCACCGGCCCCAGGCCGCGGGTGCCTTCTTGTGCGGGGGTTGCAAAGGCCAGGAGGTTAGTTCCTGTTAGGTAGTTGCCGCCAAGTGTGTGACCAGTAAGTCAGAGAGCCTGGACTTTTACGGGAGAAGCTGACTGCACTTTGACCTGCTGCTTATAAATGCAGAGACTGCTCTGGGGTCTAAGTTCAAAGAGTGCTTGTGTGTGTGTGTGTGTGTGCGTGTGTGTGTCTGTGTGTGTGCGCACACGCACATGCATTATGCACGCGTGTGTCCTTCCTTATTTGAAAATCATTTTGGGGGGAAGGTACAGCTCAGGGGTAGAGTGCCTACTTAGCATGCACAAGGTCCTGGGTTCAATCTTCAGTACCTCCACTGAAAGAAAGAAATAAATAAACCTAATTCCACGCCCCCCCCCCAAAAAGGAGGTATACAGTGCTGTATGTCAATTACATCTCAATAAAACTGGAAGGGAAAAAGTGATTAAAAAGTAAAAATAAATAAAAATATTTTTAAAAGAAAAAGAAAAATCATTTCCCTCCAAGAGCAGCGGCGCAGCCTGACCTGACGACGAGCTCAAGGAACGCGTTCTTTTAGTCCATCTGGGGCCAGAGACGAGGTCCAGCACTGAGCGTGAAGCCCATGCGGGCTGTACCGGCGCTGGTATTACAGGATGACCTCAAGGCCGTCTGCCTACGGTCAGATGGAAGACCGCCCACCCACGGGTCTCACAGTCACTATTAACGCGGTCCACAGTGACAGGGCAGGGAAAGAAGAAGGAAGTACGTGGCTTGTCCCCATATGTCTTTTATGGGCTGCCCTCTCCCATGAGATACAACCCTCAAGATTATGAAAATAAACTGGGATAAAATAAATGTCTTTGTTTTGTTGCTCTTCCACCCCAGAAAGTAATTGTAATTGGGGGTCTTCAAAAAAATCTATATAACCTCAGAAAGGTGCTTCCAGATAAAACATCTTGTCCTGTCAAGAGGAGGAACGTTTGGGCCCTTCTCAGGGGCCAGCTGACTGTTGTCATTTCTGTCCAGTCTTGTTCTGGGGGATATTAGCAACTAGCCTGGCCCTAGAATACCTGTTTTTATTCCTCTGTCAAATTTTGGAGACTGTAAACAAATGTTACATACTTACTAAATTACACAAAAGCCATGATTTAGTACAAGCTTCAGAGGCGACAGGATTAGTGTGGAAAAGGCAGGTGTTTCTAAAACTACCATCAGCCCTGGGGATGAGTTTCTCTGGTGTCTGTCAGCCCTGCCTCTTTTCCCATTTCCCACAACAGATAATCATTCGAAACCAATGGAAATAGACGGAGACGTGGAGATTCCACCCAACAAAGCCACAGTCCTTCGGGGACACGAGTCTGAGGTGTTCATTTGTGCCTGGAACCCTGTCAGTGATCTCCTGGCGTCCGGGTAAGGATGTCAGGCAGGGCGTGCCCCAGGGTCTGGGCGTCTGCGTTCTGACTCTTGGGACATGCACTCCCTTCCTGCTGGGTGTGCCGTCTCCCCAGTGTGTGCGGACCAAGGCTTGGCGCACTCCGGGTACCCCAGGCTGAGGAAGAGTCTTCAGTCCTAGCCGTTTTCTCAGTGGGGTGGGGAGCAATGCAGAGACATTCAGCATTACTAAACTCCCATCAGGAGGGGAAACCCGCAGGGAGTGAGCGGTATTACAAAGACCAAGGGCCTCATGCCCAGGATGCCTGGTGTAGCCAGACGGCGGGGAGCAGTGGGCTTTGCTCGCACTGGACACGGAGGCTGATCGCTGTGTGTGTTCCTTGTGCAGATCCGGAGATTCGACAGCGAGGATATGGAACCTGAATGAAAACAGCACCGGGGGCTCCACCCAGCTCGTGCTGAGGCACTGTATACGGGAAGGGGGCCACGACGTCCCCAGCAATAAAGACGTGACCTCGCTGGACTGGAACGTAAGCCTCTGCCGCCACCCAGACGCTTTAATTCACATCAGTAAAATCCACCAGCGGCCTCGGCGAGGGCTGCATGGGGGAGTTGAGCCGGGCAGGCAGATGCAGGGAAGGGGCAGGCCTGTGCCACCCCCAGGGCTCTGGGCTCCTTAGCAGACTGTGGGCGTTGGGCAGACAGCAGCTGGGTTTGCAGGGTGGGTCTGCTGGTGTCACCCGGGGAGGCTGCTCTGCTGACGTCTTGTGCCGTGGGGCCAAGGGAAGATGACCTTCCACCTGGACATCTCAGCACCGGTGTCTGTGTGTGAGACACTCGGCATTTCAGCTTCTCTGACCTTTTCTCTTTCTCTCTGTCATGTTTCTGCACATCCTGTCACTTCATCACCAGTGCCACTCTTATCTATTTGTAAATATTTTTAAAAGCTCACCCAAGTCTCCAAAAGTCTCACGATACTTTTTTTTTGGATGTCATCAAGTGGTGAGTGGTGGTCCCGTGTTTCCCCTGCCCCCTCGTCTCCTTGATGGGATTACTGGGGAGCCTGTTCTGTCTTACATTTTAGTTGAAGAGCCGTGTGAGCTAAAGTAGTCCCCCGTGACTGATGAGTGTCTTAAGTGGGAACTGGTTACCGACATCAGGCTGCTCTAGCCCTGGGATGCTGGGAGATGCCCCCCTTTTCAGGTCTGCCTCCACTGAGCTGTGTCTGTTGCTATTTCTCTCTGGCCCACAGAGTGACGGGACACTGTTGGCTACAGGGTCATATGATGGTTTTGCAAGAATATGGACGGAAGACGGTAAGTCCTGCCTTCCCCATGTTGGGGTCGGCGAAGAGGTGCTTTGCTGTGCAGTCATCCCATGGGCAGACTTGGACGTCAGCATGCTGCCGTGCTTTGTTTTTCACATGCAGGTAACCTGGCCAGCACCTTAGGCCAACATAAAGGCCCCATCTTCGCCTTGAAGTGGAACAAGAAGGGGAATTACATTTTGAGTGCCGGCGTAGACAAAGTGAGTGAGTGCTTAAAATACGTCCCTGCGGTCTGTACATGTTTACTTGTGTTTAATCTCAGATAACATCAGGGTTTCTTTGAATTCTGAGAATTCTGCCTCCCCTTAAGAAATCAGAAGGACCTGTGTAGGTTTTGTTTGTTTCTGTGGTTCTGATCTGACTGTTCACTTGTAACACATCATCTCTTAATGTGCCGTGGACTGGTCTGCAGACTGACACGTAAACCTTTCCCCCTCCCTTTTATTTTGAGGTTTAGTTCAGTGATAGAAGAAATCCCCAGGCTGCATTTATCCAGGGTTTGAAGAAGCCCGCCTGCATGGGTTGTAAACTTTCCCCTGCCGAGTGATTTTGTGAACACACACCGTTTCCTCTCACCAGGCTTCTGTTTCCTAGTTTGATGACCGGTTGCTTCCCACTGTAGACGGCAGGTTTCCCTGAGAGCAGGAGCAGGTAGACACATATGCAAGTGGTCCTGCCCACGATGGCCCGCAGAGCAAATGTACAGTGTGCTTTGTTCCTGGTGGGGCTGCCTGGTGGATGTGATGACGCGAAGTCCGGTGGCTGTCAACACCCAGATGCATCTAGAAGCCGTTATGGGGTGACAGAGCACAAGATGACCTCAGGAGGGGTAGATAGCATCCTGGCTCTGAGCAATTAATCCAGCAGGTCTCACCCTGTCCCAGTTTCTGTTTCCTCGGCTGCCAAGAGACAGGAATCGTGACCCTCAAAGAATATTGCATGAATGGTTGTGCCACCCTTAATGCTCAATAGAAATTCTGTCTTAAGTCATTGCTTTGGAAAATAAATATTACCAACAAATGAAGAAGGAAAAATAAGTTCTCACATCAGTTTATGACTCTACAACTAGAAACCATGCCTGAATACTTCGATTTGCTCTCCAAAAAGTTTTACATTTTTGTAATCACTTCAGTATAAATTGAAAACCTTATTAAATTGCTACCATCTGTTCATTCAAGTTCTAAAAATGCATATAAAATAATAGACAAGACCTGTAAACATTGACACAGTCTTGGAAAAGTCATAGTTGCATTTGACAAACCATGGTCTATAGGTCAAAACTAGCCCATGGCTTGTTTTTGTAAGTAAAGATTTATTGGCACACAGACACACCCACTTGTTCAGAACTGTCCATGGCAGCTTTCACGCTTCAACAACAGCGTGGACTAGTGGTGAGAGACACTGTATGGCCCTTGGAGCCTAAAATATCTGCTGCCTGGCCCTTGACAGAGAAAGCTGGTTGCCCCTGCAGTTAAGTAGTGTAACCCACCGGGGCACTGAATTACTCCTTCTTTCTTTCTCTTCCTCTCATTTATGCCAACAAACCCTGCGTTCAAACTTGGCAGCCTAATACCTGACATACAAAAGCCGAGCTGCTGAGGTCGACACACCAAATGTTCTCGTGGAACCAGTGTTGAATTTTCCCGGAGATGTTACAACTCAGATATTGCACACACACAGAACTTTGTCTTCTACGTGGCCGGTCGTCAGCACTGCTGATGGAGTTATTAAACGTCTGTGCGAGCGATCACTCCCACATGCGTTGGCCCAGTCGATGCTCCCAAGATAGGGGGCAGGTCCATCCTTTTTCACAGAGGGGAATGTGGAGCCCCAGAGAGCGTCACTGACTTGCCTGGGACACGCTGGTAGAGAGCCGGGTGGGCTGGGAACTCGGGCCCTGGGCGCCAGTCCCTGCCGCCCTCGAACTTTCACACGCCTCCGGGGAGTCCTTCGCAGCCTGAGCTCCTTCCTTCCCCAGGGCTACTTTTTATATTCGTGTTGCATTTTCTACCTGATTATCATTTGAGTCTACCAGGTGATGAACTGGGTGGTTGGTGAAAATGTACATTTAGAATTCTGGTAGGCTTTGGGTCAGACACTCCCTGATGTAATTAGTCAACCACGGCAGGAATAGTAATGTTCTCGAAAGGAACATTTTCTCAGGGAGGAAATGTAACTTAGGGATGCTGGCTTTGACCTTCAGTATGTGCTTAATCTAATGTGGCTAAACGGTATTTCGGATTCTTGAAACCTTTGTGTAATTAATATTTTCTTTTGTCCAGCGTGTGTTTAACCTGAAACATCAACACATTGAACAAGTTGTCAATGTAGTGTATGAAATTGTATCGGAATCGTGAAAAGGTTTATATGTTCTCTTCTGTGCTAAATTGTTGGCAGGTGGCTCCATTAAGGAAAGAGTTCTACTCCATCAAACAAACAAAAAATTGTTAATTGGTCTAGAGCTGACCCCAGACTTAGAGAACCAAGTTTCACAGATCCTCACTGCTCTGAGTATTTCCTCTGAAAATTTCTGCAGTTGATACAAAATATAACCAGTTCTTTTTAAAGGAAAACCTTCATTTAATGCCATCGACAGGGAGGTGTCAGGGTTCCGATTCTGTTGAAAATTGCACTTGATTAAGACGTAATTCCAGTGGTATTCATAGAGCTGCCTTTGGCTGTTAGGCATGCCTGAGTGTCTCCCAGCATCAAGCATTCATGATTTACTTCGTTTTCCAGCGTATACATCATTTTTTTCCTCCTTATGTACGGACTAATAAATCAGTGCTGGACGAAAGAGGCGTCTGCTCCCTTCTGTCCACTTGAAGCCAGTTTCTTCTATCAGTATCCCAGTTGCTCTGCTATGTCTAGTGTCCCCAGTTCATGGAGTGATGGTCAGAGGAATTTTCAGAAATACCTGTTTGTGCAGCTTTTCATTTGGAAAAGTGCCAGAAAGGTGTTCGGATATGCGTTGTTACAGTTTTTGCAATAGCTTTTCATGTGTGGGGATAAGGGGGAGTTCCCAACAAAACTGGTGGTTTTCCGAGTATCAGTTCCAGCTGCTGCGTCTGGGGGAGGAACCACCAGCGCGTGTGGCTAAGTTCCTAAATGTGACCACCGTCCAGATGGTTAAGCGTAAAGCACACCCTGGATTCCAAAGGCATGGATGAAGAAGGGAGTGCGTACTACGTCACTGACGTGTATGTGCTGATTTCATGTTAGAATGACAGTATTCTGGCTGTGTTGAAGTGAAGTTAACTGGATTGTTGAAGTTGGCTTTACTAGTTTCTTTTCTCTTTTTTTAGTGTGGCTACTATACAGTTCTAAATTTCCTGTGCGGCTCACGTGCTGTTTTTTGGACAGTGCTGGTTTAAAAGGAAGAGGGGCCCACTGCCTGCTCTTCTCTGATAAATTTTTCTAGAGAAACCTTTGTGAGAAGACTAATTACTAACTTTTTTTTTCTTTTTCTTTTTCTTTTTCCTTTTTTTTTGCGGAGCACAGACAACAATAATTTGGGATGCCCACACAGGAGAGGCCAAACAGCAGTTTCCATTTCATTCCGGTGAGTATTTCTATAAATTTTTTGTAATTAAAAA
This sequence comes from Camelus bactrianus, assembly GCF_048773025.1. Classification (NCBI taxonomy): domain Eukaryota; kingdom Metazoa; phylum Chordata; class Mammalia; order Artiodactyla; family Camelidae; genus Camelus; species Camelus bactrianus. The sequence goes on from NC_133575.1 coordinate 6,125,994, forward strand.
ATAATTCAGAGTCCTAGGAAATGTCCCTTAAAGTGATCATGAATGCTTGGAGGAAGGCATCACGGAATCCAGCTGGCAGGGAGGAAACCCATCTCGTGGAAAGCATTGCTCTTGAGATCTGTGACATCCTGGTGCCCTCAACTCTCGAAGGCTCAAACGTTTATAAGCACACAGTGAACCAAGTCCAGAACCAGCGTGGGCTGCTTTCAGCTGCTGCCCCCAAGGACGCTGTGTTGGGTGGGAGTCCCTGAGACCATACCGAGCCTCAGCAATTCACTGGAGGACCCCCAGGACTCGGCATGCGGTCAAATTCACAGCTCAGATTTATTACAGCCAAAGAATGCAAAGCACAATCAGCAGGGGGAGAAGGCATGAGGTGAATCCAGAGCTTTCAGGGTTCTCTCCTGGTGGGGTCACAGAGGATGTGCCGCATCCCCCCAGAAGCCAGCTGCGGTGACATGCGTGAAGGGTCGTCTACCGGGGAGGCCCCATAGGCCCCCATGCCCGGCGTGCACCCACATTCCAGACTGCCGGGAGGAGCATGAGGGTTCAGCGTCAACCACGGATGTTGTCTGCATAGACAGTTAAGGCACAGAAGCCGCCGTTACTAGTTACAGGATGCCAGGACCCCTCTGGAAATCCAAATTCCCAGAGGCCGGCCAAGGCCAGCCTCGCCGCCAGGCCTTCCTATGGGGAGCAGTGTCAGGCCTGCGGGGGTCTTTGCTCCACTGCTCTTGACCGAACCACGTCTCCCTGTGTTGGGGCCGCACCAGGCCCCACGGAGCCCACGGTCGAGAGAGTCCGGGTTCCCCGATTCCCACCTCCTGATTCAATCTGATAGTTAGATGTGACCTCTGGACTTCAGAGAGAGAAAGCACCCCAGAATTCAGAGACTGACAGAAGAAACTGGCTTCAAGTGGACAGAAGGGAATAGAGGCCTCTTTCGTCCGCAGGAGGCGCCTGCCCCGTTTAGAGGGAGTTACCAGGCAGACGGACGGGGTGCACGTTACTGCTGGGTCAGGTGTCTCTGGGGTGACGTTGAGGAGGGGGTCAGAGGCTCTTCCCTGACGGGCACTTCCCGGCTCCTGGGGATGTCTGAACGGAGGGAGGGCTGGCCCCGAGGATGGCCCAGGCAGTACAGCCCACCTCGAAGCCCAGGGAGGGCTGCAAGTGGGGGACGTGGGTCCTGCAGGGAGCAGACTGAGGGAGAGTCCCAACGAGGCCTTCACAGGACTGTGACAAACACATGCACACCAGCGTCTGTTGCTCCACACGGTCCTTCTGATCCGGGCAGACCCGGGAGGTGCCGGTTTACAGCCTGCTGCTCTGGAGAGGCAGCCCGTCTCTTCCACGCCATCCTCTGAGCTTGGGGACCACGCCAGACACACCTGTGGGGGCTGCGGGGAATTTTGTTGTGGGTCCTGCTCTCTGACAGCATGGATGATGTGGCAGTTGCTAGAGATATTATACAACATACGCTGCCACCTTGACACCCCAGCATCTGTGCGTGTGCGTGCGTGTGTTCGGGGTGGGCAGAATACACCAGCATTCACATTGTGCACAGCTGTCCCCGCTGTCCAGTTCCAGAACATACGTGTCACCCTTCACCCGTAGGAAGTCCCCCTCCAGCCCCACTTCCCCAGCCCCTGGAGACGCAGCCTGTGTGTCTTGATCTGTGTCATCTCCACGCCATGCAGCTACGCTGTCGACTGTACAAAGCACAGCAAGTGGGTCTGCCTGCCGGTTGCATTTGCCGTAAATGCCAAGACCATCCTACCTTTGTTGTCACGAAGGCTGCCGTGACCGGGTCAGAGCCCAGAACGTCAGATGTGCTGACCCACGCAATGGGGGGAATGCCTGTAACGCAGGAAGCTCTGGCTTCTATTTTTCAGAGAATAATGTGCCCCAGATAAGCATCCGTAAGGTTCCTCTAACAGTTTTATCTTCAGAATTAATTTCTAAGTCATTTGACAGAATACAGTATTCCCCGGAGCATTCCCAAGGTCCAGAGGAGGGCCTTCCATGCCACAGACACGTTTTCTTCTGTACTGAGAGCTCCTCCCCTGTAGCTAACCCACAAGGCAGCGTGTCCCAGCACTGGGTCAGGAAGTCCGTGTGTCACGTGCTCTTTCTTACAAGTGTGAAGTGGTGGCCTGCGGATTGTTCAAGCTGGAAAAAAGGAAGGGTGCTGTGTTTCCGGGTGAGGTGCACACTGCAAGAGGGGCACCTTTCCTTAGCACTCATGGGGCTGATCAGAGAAATTGCCCGTCAGGTGTTCCCCACGCCGGCCTGGTGGGTGCACCTCATTCCTGGAGGCGTGAGCTCAGAGCTAGTGGTGGAACAGCACTCAGCAGGGAGAAGGAGCAGACTATCTGTAGACCATCGAGAGGGCTGTCTGCTTCGTTAGGAAAGGCCGTCCCCAAAGGTCAAGTGCTGGACAGTGCCATTTCTATAACATTCTGGAAATGATGTAATTTTGGGGGGGAGCGGTTAATGGAGGGCGTGGGGATTGAATGCATGCTAAGCATGCCCTCTACCCCTGAGCTACCCCCCCACGCCCAGAATTTTAGATATGAAGAACAGATCAGTGGAGCCAGGGTTTAGGAGCGGATGTTCAAGGAAGGGGTGGTGTGACGGTAAAGCAGCACACGGGAGGTCTTGGAGGTGGTGGAGCCCGGTTCTGGGTCTTGGCTTTGGCGGTAGTTACACACATCTGCCCGTGTGAGCACATGGCTGGCACAGCCACTGCACGCACGTCCCACCCCAGCAGCTTCCGGGCTTGCGTGTTGTGCGGTGGGGCCAGAAACTGCAGCCGCTGGGTGGACGGTACGTGTGGGGCCTCTGTAATGTCTTTACAGCTTCCTGTGATTCTGTAAGCATTTCACAACTAAAAGTTTATTTCTTTTTTAAAGAGCAAAGTAAAGTTTGGCTATGCTCGGAATGGTTGCTGACTCTTGAACCTCACTGGCCATGTAGGCAGCAAGGGCACACGGACACACACCCCGCCCCACCCCACCCCGCCCCGCCCCGCCCAGGGTTAACTTAGCCCCGTTACGTGTCGCTCACTCACACTGAATGGTGAGCTCACATTTGGGGGTTGGAGGCCCTGGGTCTCAGCAGCAGGAGCGACTCAGAATGGGGCCAGCCACCTGAGTACACAGCGTCCGCTATCCAGATTACAAAGCTGCAGCAGAAGATAGTTTTTACGGCCAGGTGCTGGTCACTGTCCCCTCCAGGCTGTCGCTCTTGCAGGTGTGCGAACTGCATGCACGAAGGCAGAGGCTGGCCACGGAGTTCATGACTTGGCTCGTGCAGCATTGTGCACAAGAGCAGCTACGGGCTTGGCTCCCTGGCTCCTGGGACCCAGTTCCTTGGTTCCACTGGACACACGTGGGGAATGTGGCGGGAACCGTGGGGCTGTGAAGATGAAACAAGAAGAGGTGCCTTGGGTTGTTGAAGAAGCCAGTGCTGCCTCTGGGCCAGACCCCCCCACCCACAACCTCTGTGGGGACGGGGCAGCGGGCCGTGGAAGCTAACGGGGTCTGTCCCTGCAGTGGTGGGAGGCGGTCGCGTGTGCAGGCACGCACTTCTTGTTTAAAGACCCAGGATGAGAAGGGGCAACACGACTTAGCACATCCTAAGTGAGGTTCTCCCAATCCAGCGCTGACTTCCTTGAAGAAACACACGGAGACAAGGTTAGGGCTTGACAGCTGATGGGGAACCCTCTCTTTCCTTACAAGCAGTCAGGTGTCTGGAGAGAACAAGGATGCAGCGTGGTCTCCTGGGAGTTTGGGAGAAAGGAAGAGGGCTGTCCCTGTCCCCCAAACCCTCAACAGAGGTCTTGGAGCCACCAGCCCCTGAGAAATGTAGGCAGAGACAGTGTTCATCACAAGGCCACCTGTGTCCCCTAAAGGCGGGGGTGCTTCTTGTCAACTGTCGGTGGATGCATTCACGTGTTGTGGGAGATTTTTTCAGTGGGGATGTCTTACACACAGGATGTGGAGTCGTTTTCCTCCCCTTTCTCTCCTCCGTACCTAAAACAAGTGGAGTCAGCCCACCACAGTGGTGCTCCCCGGAGCAGCACGGTACAGGGGCAGGGCAGGCAGCGTGCCTCTCCCCTGCCGTGTCTGCCCTGTGTCAGGGGAGCACGAGACTCTGTGTCCAGGGCACGTGAAGTGTCACAGGGTCTCTCTCTGGAGGTGTCTGGTCATCCCGTCAAACGTATAGGACAGGTCTGTGAAGGCTGGCGGCTGTGTGTTTATAACATCAGTAGATGAGTGTCTTGACTGTGCTGTTAACTTCTTCTCAGTCAGCTGGCCTCTGTGCACCACTGGTAAATGCAGATGTCGCCCCCCCCACCCCCACCCCCGCTCCCTTTTCTGCTTCACAGCCCCTGCTCTTGATGTCGACTGGCAGAACAACACTACCTTTGCCTCCTGTAGCACAGACATGTGTATTCACGTCTGCAGACTCGGCTGTGACCGCCCAGTCAAAACCTTCCAAGGACACACAGTAAGTGCAAGTTCGGATTTGGGGGCTCACGTTCATGAGAATGTGCTGGGAGGTGGGAGCCGGGTACTCTGTGCCTAGGATTAGAAGATACTGTGACCGCAGACCAGTTCTGCAGCCCTTTGCTCTGTAGGCTGTTGCAGCTCTCAGGTGGTTGGCTTAACCCAGTTATCCAACTGGACAGGCGGTAGGGGGAAAAAATGACCTGAGATGAGGTAGATGTTGGGTTTTGCAGGAAAGACTTTAAAGGAGCTATTATAAAATTGTTTGAGGATATAAAGGAGAGCCTGCTCATAATGAGTGGACAGATGCAGAATGGCAGCAGAGAAAGGAAAATTATGTTCTTAAACAGTCAAATGGAAATCTCAGAACTAAGAGGTATAATGTATCTGAAGAACTGATACAAGATTGAACAAACGGTTGGAAGCTTAATGACCTGTAGGACAATATGAAGCACTCTACCGTATATGTGCAGCGGAGAGAGAAGAAAAAAGAATGAAACAAAAATTTGAAATAGTGATAGCCAAACTTTCCTAAATTTGGTGGAAAATACCAACATTCAATCCAAGAAGCTCAGACGCCAGCTGACTTCTCGCTGAATTCTTTTTTTTAATTAACTTTTTATTGAGGTATACTTGATGTACAGTGTTATAAATTTTAGATGTACAACATAGTGATTCATACCTTTTCAAGGTTATACTTCATTTATAGTTATCATTAAATACTGGCTATATTCCTGGTGCTGTACGATGTATCCTCGTAGCTTGTTTGCTTTATACATGGTAGTTTGTACCTCTTAATCCCCTCCCCTTTTCTTGCCCCTCCCCCCGTCTCTCTCCCCACTGGTCACCACTCGTCTCTTCTCTGTATCTGTGAGTCTGCTTCTATTTTGTTACATTCACTAGTCTGTTCTCTTTGTTAGATTCCACATATAAGTGATATTGTGTGATATTTGTCTATGTCTGACTTCACTTAGTATGATCATCTTTAGGTCTATCCATGCTGCTGCAAATGGCATTGTTTCATTCTTTTTTATGGCTAAGTAGTATTCCATTGTATAAACATACCACATCTTCTTTAGCCAGTCATCTGTCAGTGGGCACTTAGGTTGCTTCCATATCTTGGCTCTTGTAAATAGTGCTGCTGTAAGCGTTGGGGTGCATGTGTCTTTTCAAATTAGTGTTTGTTCTCTTTGGATAGATCATCAAATTCTTGAGCATAACACATGAGGCTCTTCACAGCCTTTCCCCAGCAGATCTCTCTAGTGTCCACGCCACTACTCGGCCCGCCTGGAAGACGTGCTGGCTTTGAGCACCTCACAGCTGCGATGCTCCCCTACCTTTGACTCTCACAGCATCCCTTGCCCCTGACTTCACTGACATCAGTCACGTTGTCCTTGGCACTTGCCTTTTTCCTTAGTACCCACTTTTCTGCAGCTTCTGTGCCTGCAGGTCCCTGCTTCCATAAGAAGGCTCTTTCAGAGCACAGGGGCCCGTTGTGCTCTTAACACCTCACTATGGCCACCACCTGATCCTCCTCTTTACTTTTCTGAGCTGAACTTATTTCTCCTCTAATCCAAGACTCTCCCTGAGCTCTTAAGAGGAGGTCTTGTGACTCTTCAGCTGCCCCCCCCACTGGGACTTGATTGCAGTCACACCACTGGGCTCTTCAGCCAAGTCTGACTGAAGCCATCATTCTGCACAAGACAGGCGCTAAATGAAGAGAGCCTCCTTCCTCCCGAGGCCCTATGAGCTGTTCCTGGATGCTTTCTGGGAATTGTGGCTTGGAGGGCAGAGGGAGGGAGGGAGGGAGAGGAGAGTCCACTCTCAGGAAGGAGTCCTTTTCCCCCTGGAGAACTGAAGGTGATTAGCCCAGGGACAGTCAATGGGGACCGGCCCCCATTCCCAGGCCCGCGGGGACCCACCCTCAGGTTCTGCCCAGGGACAGTCAGCGGAGACCGGCCCCCTTCCTAGGCCTTCGGGGACCCACCCTCCGGTTCTGCCCGGGGACAGTCAGCGGGGACCGGCCCCCATTCCCAGGCCTGTGGGGACCCACCCTCAGGTTCTGCCCAGGGACAGTCAGCGGGGACCTGCCCCCATTCCCAGGCCCGTGGGGACCCACCCTCAGGTTCTGCCCAGGGACAGTCAGCGGGGACCGGCCCCCATTCCCAGGCCCGCGGGGACCCACCCTCAGGTTCTGCCCGGGGACAGTCAGCGGGGACCGGCCCCCATTCCCAGGCCTGTGGGGACCCACCCTCAGGTTCTGCCCGGGGACAGTCAGCGGGGACCGGCCCCCATTCCCAGGCCCGCGGGGACCCACCCTCAGGTTCTGCCCGGGGACAGTCAGCGGGGACCGGCCCCCATTCCCAGGCCTGTGGGGACCCACCCTCAGGTTCTGCCCAGGGACAGTCAGCGGGGACCGGCCCCCATTCCCAGGCCTGTGGGGACCCACCCTCAGGTTCTGCCCGGGGACAGTCAGCGGGGACCGGCCCCCATTCCCAGGCCCGCGGGGACCCACCCTCAGGTTCTGCCCGGGGACAGTCAGCGGGGACCGGCCCCCATTCCCAGGCCCTCGGGGACCCATCCTCAGGTTCTGCCGGGGACAGTCAGTGGGGACCGGCCCCCATTCCCAGGCCCGCGGGGACCCATCCTCAGGTTCTGCTCTCATCGGTTACGGTCAGAGCCACCCGAGCAGTCGTTGTCCTGCGTGAACCTGCCCCTGGGTCACACCTCTCACCAGACTCCGGCTTCGCATGGGGCCTGTCCTGCCTCCACTCTCCTGTGCGCACACACTGCAGTCAGCCCCACTCATCGTCCCCTGGCTCACCCTGGGCCTGCTCCTTGTGCTTTAAGCTTCAATCCCTCCCTTTTTCCCGGGCCACCCCCACTGGTACCACGTGGAACACAGACGCAGCCCTGTCCCTCCCGTCTCGCAGCCTTCAGACCACGGTGTCCTCAGTGAGCAGCGTGACCGTGCGGTTTATCCTCCACGCCAGAGCACTGAGGGGTGTGAGGCTAACTGGGAAATGAATTACGAGCCTGAAATGAGTTCATTGTTAGGCCAGGGCAGCAGGCACGCAGGGACTGGAGGGGGCTCCACAGTCCCCTGCTGGGAATAGGGGCTGAGCCCCCGCTGCGCCCCCGCCGCCTGTCCCTGCTCGCCTTACCAGGCACGCCCTCCCCACCTCACTCTACTGCAGGGAGCTTCTTCCTAACTGCCTGTGTCCCCTCTCCCTCACCTCTGGGGACCTTTGGCGTCCAGCCTCCAGGATCCAGCCTCGGGATCCCCTGACGCCCAGAACTGGAAGGCTCCTGCAGCGTCCTTCCTTTCCGCCCCACTGCACACAGCACCTGCCTGCTAGAACTTTCCATGGGCACTGAGCGGCAACGTTGCGTTTCCTTGGCTGTTTGCTCAGGATTCCGGCCCCGCAGGATGGTTCCTCCTCCCTGTGAATCCCTAACAACCTCTCAATCTGACTTCCCTTGTACGTACACCTCTGCTGGTCTGCGTTTGTGGGTTTAGGTCACGTCGCCTTGGGCCTGGGTTACCGCTCTGGCCATTGGACACCTTGTCTCTGTGCACTTCCTCCCCTCCCCTCAGGACCAAAAGAGAAGCTTAGATGGACGGGGGAGCCGTGGTATTAAAAGTGTGTAGGAAAATGACTTTCCAAGTCAGTATTACAGTGATTGTGGTCTTCCTGGTTTTCTGTGCTGCCCTTACCATGTTGGCTTCCTTCCTAGTTGTGATTCTTTTCCTTCGAGAACTGGGGACACGGGTGGCTGGTCGGGTGGGCACATGGCTGTGTGTTTTGTGGAGGTGAGGAACACGGACTGAGGAAGAGGCGAGTACGCACAAGTCTGCCCGTGTTCCTTGGTGTCCGGGGCAAATGCAGGTCGGCTTTCTGCAGAGAGGACAGTGTGCGCCTGCCCCCTGCTGGAAGGCTGTATTACTGCTCCAGGGCCCTTATTTCTTTTTAAAACCCTGTGCTCTCTTTCAGAATGAAGTCAATGCCATCAAATGGGATCCTTCTGGAATGTTGCTAGCGTCCTGCTCTGATGACATGACATTAAAGGTAAAGCCGTCTGATCCTGGACTGCCCCCCTGTACTCAGTGCTGGTCTTACGTTCCCTGGTTCTGCAGCTGGCGGTTCCGTGTGAGCATTCTCCCCGCCTCTGTCACTTTCCCCGTTGCAAACTCGATGTTGCTGTCATGCAGGGAACTCCAGCCTACCCGTGGCGGGTCCTGCTGGGTCTTTTCCCTCCCGTGGCCTTCCTCACAGGCACCCCTAGTGTTCAGCGGCCCCTCTCCCGGGCAGCGCCTGCCAGTTAGCCAGCTGCACACCTCACGGTGCCGTGAGCTTCCCAAGGGCCAGACACTAGTGAGGGCTCACGGAGGGAGTGATGTGGAACCACCGCCGGCTGGAGAAACAGCCTTTGCTCACACTGTTCGCGACGCCTTCTCTAGATCTGGAGTATGAAGCAGGATACATGTGTCCACGACCTTCAAGCTCACAGCAAAGAGATCTACACCATAAAGTGGAGCCCCACCGGGCCAGCCACCAGCAACCCAAACTCCAGCATCATGCTAGCGAGGTAAGAGGAAGACGGCCCTCAGCCCAGCCTCACTCCCTGAAAGCAGCCTTGCTCACCACGGCTGAGCCAGCAAGTCACTCACAGCCAAAGAGAACGGAAAACTTTGCCCAGGTGTCTTGCAAATGTGTTTACACCCTTCCAAACCCAGTGGAGAGGTACCGCACTCTTGGAAGGGCCCACGAGCTGTGAGTTGTCCCTTGATGCCTGACTCGAGGTAAGGACGGTGTTAACCACGAGGCAGGCAGGAGGAATCAGCCATGTCATCCGGGTCCCAGCACTTTGCTTCGGTGAAAGTGTTTATTACAACAGAGAGAGGAAGCAGTTCAGCCTGGACCTTGGGCTTGGTTCATTGGGTTCGACTCGGAGCTGCCTGCAGGTGGCCAGAATTTTGAGCAGTGGTGGGGCCCCCCAGCCCCAGCCAGGTCTGACCTACCCGTGTATGTAGTGAGCCCCCGAGACACCAGCACTGGAAGGTGTGGGGCAGCTGGTCAGTCAGAGGCTGGGATTGGGAAGAGTGGTTTTAAGTGACCACAGTGGCCTCCCCAAGACCACATCACTCAGGCTGCGGTCCCCAGAACTGTGGGTCCCAGTGCTCATCGGGCCCCGTTCAGGATACACAGTTGCACTCTCAGTACCGTATTTTAAGAAGAACACTTAGAAAAACAAGCCAAAGAGATTCTGAGACTGAATACCAGGATACCCAGGGGTCTGGAGAGCAGGGTCCAATGAAATGGGGGTGCTTGTTGAGCCTGGGAAAGGCGCGACTTGGGAGAATGTTTCCCTGCCAGGAAACAGCGGTGCGGTTGCTCTGTGTGGGTGCAGAGAACGGGACCGGGGAGGGGGTGGCAGGTGGCAGGGTCCTCGCACATAGCTCTGGCTCGGCCGCGCGGCCCCTGTGGGGGAGGGGGCGGCCTCGCCGGGCAGCAAGGACTCTTGGCTGAGAGCGTCCGACGCAAGGCCCTCTCTTAGAAAACACCGAAGGGAATTCCTGCATCAGCTGAGACGCTGATCCAGAGAAACACAAAGACCGGTACTCTTTATTTCATGTAGTTGTCCTAAAATCCACCTAAATGTCTAGGACATGGGACACACTGTAGGCATTTGTGGTTTTTTTGATGACTTGGAAGGTGTTTTTGAACCGCAGTGCCAGAGAAAGCAGCTTTGTGGTGTGTACTGTGCTCTTACGTTTGGAAATAACTAAAATTTGCAACTCCCAGGAGAGTGATTGTTTATTTGGATGCAATTGAACTTTAATTCCCAGGGGATTAAAATGCTCATTCACTCAGTTTGCTATTTTCCCGAGCATTATTTTAGTTGGCAGCGATAGAGGTGGTGTTTTAAGTTGTGGGAGCATTTTACAAAATGTAGTGAATGCAGAAGTGTTTCCCATTCGTATCTCAGAAAAATGCAGAAACCAGTGAGCGTGAGGATCAATTTGTTTCCCTAATTAATGGCACCACAAAAAGAAAAGCTTTGTTTTGTGACTGCGGCTTGGTTTTCAGCATAGCCGCGTCACGTTTTAGAAGAGTCGGGGTGTACTTACTGTCTCCCGAAACGGGAAGGCTGGGAGGAACGCCCACCCACGGTGTCTGTGAGGCATCGAGGGAGATGGCGGGGGACCCGCGCGTGTCCTGCTGACTTTCCGCTCCCGTCTCCCCAGTGCTTCGTTTGACTCCACGGTTCGGCTGTGGGACGTGGAGCGGGGCGTTTGCATCCACACGCTCACCAAACACCAGGAACCAGTCTATAGTGTAGCTTTTAGCCCCGACGGGAAATACCTGGCCAGCGGCTCCTTTGACAAGTGTGTGCACATCTGGAACACTCAGGTAATCCCCGACCCCCGTGGCCCAGCCCTTCCCCAAAGGACCGCCTGGAGAGTCGTGTGTTCGGTGACCCGGGCTCGGAGCCGCGCCTGGGGCGTCGGTGCTGCGGAGCGCGTTGCCTCAGACGGTCCTCTGCAGGGGGACCCCAGGCCAAGTGCCTTCTGCCCTGTGCCCCTTGGTGGGGGAGGCTCCCCTCCAGGCACACCCACCCAGTTCGGGTACTTTTTCTGAGTCCTTGGCAGGAAACCTTCCCCCTGCCACCTCCTCTTGGACGTGAGCACTGAGCTCGGAAAATTGTAACACAGTCATCTCAGCGGAGATGCTGCCCTGTGGGCACTCAGGTTGGGGTGAGGGTCCCGCCGTAGGGGGTGCACAGGCCCCTGACCTCCTCTGCTCCACACGACTCCTGGAGCTGCCCCTTGGAGCACGTCGAGGAATGTGAGGACCATTTGTGGGCGGTGGTCAAGCCATTTCAGCCTGTCCCAGGGAAACAGTCTAGGTTTGGGTAGCAACGGGAGTGTCACTGTGGGGTCGTCCTGTCACAGGAGAAAGAGATGGTGTCTGAGGACACGCAGCCCCTGTGGGTGTCTCTGGCCGCACCTCAGGGTGAGGGAACTGGGAGCATGAACAGTGGGAATGAGCGGGCCTGGAGGAGCATAAAGTGCTCCTCTGGGCGCTGAGCTCGCGCTTCTCCTGCAGGTGGGGCAGCGATGGTCGTGTGGGGTCGTGGCCAGCAGCAGTGGTACACTCCGTGTGACCTTGGGGTGGACTGAACAGCCCCCCCGCCTCTCTCTCACCCGCACCCAGCTTCCCGATTCCCTTTCGCCTGGCTGACTCTCAGTCCGCACCCACTGGTGGCCGGGGGAGGTGGTACCTGAGCCGCACAAACGCGTGGGGCCGTGGGAGGTCCACGGGGACCTCAGGCTTCCCGGGAGCTGCCTCCCATGAGTCTTGTCTTGTCGGCCAGCCAGAGGCGATAGTGGCCCTCAGGTAGGACCCGGCTGGCGCCGAGCAGAGCCTCAGGGCCCTGGATAGGCCCCGGAAAACACCCATCGCAGGAATGACGTGTGGCAGCCTCTGGTCTGAACCCTTGCTGAAACAGCGGTGGGTGCACTTGTAAAATGACATCATCGGTCCAGCCCTGCCTGCTGTCGGCAGCTCATCAGGTCCCTTAACCCCTCTTCCTACGGATCACAAAACCCTTGAGGCATGTTGAGGCTCCCTTTAATCCTCAGTGACACGACGGCTTTTCTAAATGTGCAAAAGTGCGTAACAGGCAGATTGCTCCTCTCCAGCTGCCTCGGTCTCCCTGCCACCATCCGGCCGTGGCTGCGGTGACCTGTGGGAGGCAGCGTGACGCCAGCCAAAACGTCGAGGCCGATTCCATGGGCAGCCGTAGGTCACCTACGCTGCCCGTGTAGCGAGTCTGTGAGACGCATTTCTACAGCCACCGAGCGTTTCCTGAAAATACTCTTAGCTTCTCTGAGTTTGAGGATGTTTGCGGTAATGCACGGGGGGACCACGTCCACGTCCTTGGTGCCCCTGGCACCGTGAGTGACCGCAGCTTTGCTTTGCAGAGTGGGAGTCTCGTCCACAGCTACCGAGGCACTGGCGGCATCTTCGAGGTGTGCTGGAACGCCCGAGGGGACAAAGTGGGCGCCAGCGCGTCCGACGGCTCTGTAAGCAGCACCTGTGGTTTGCCACGGCGTGGAGGGCGTGAGGGAGGGGGGGCTGGAAGCTCCAGGCTCCTGGTACTGGCTGGGCTTCCCAGGGGTGGGGTGAGTCTCCAAGGACACAGCTGGCTCTCACTGGATGTGTGTCGGGTGAAGGAGACTTCTGGCTGGATCCTGCCCGGTTGGCACCGCATCAGAGAGCAGCTGTCTCTTCCTCACTCTCAGTGATTTTCTCAGTGAGATGGTGGCTTTCCCGCGGTGACTTTTCCCCGCCGGGGGGCACTGTGGCTGTCCCTGCTTCGTGGGGTTGCTCCTGGTGTCTGCTGGGTGGAGGCCAGGATGCTGCTGAACCTCCCCTGTGCCTAGGACGCCCCCACAGCAGAGATGACAGGGCCCAGATACACAGGGGCCAAGACTCAGAAGCCTGCTCCCGTCTTGACTCCAGCCTGGGCCTCTGGTGTTACAGCTCCCACCTTCCACTCCATGGGGCCCAGTTTAAGCTTCTGGGATGTCTAGCTTTTTGGTTCCCACCTGCACTTGAAATTGACCCAAGCTGTGGGGCAGAGGGCAGGGGGTGGCTGGCCAAGTGCCCGCCTGGCCCCCTAGTGGTGCTCAGGCCTGAGCCCCTACGTGGGTGTCTGGTCTGTGACCCCCACCAAGGGCTGCGCCCTCCCCCCCCCCCCGAACTCCTTCCCGGTGCTGCCCTGGACCTGGCTACTTCCCTCTAGGCTGTTTGCAGGGGTTGACTGGTCGGATGCTCAGATGTTATTAGCCTGTCGTTTAGAGTTTCTCTGAACCCTCATGACTCTGTGCCAGTGGAAGTCTATTTACAAAAAGTGGGTGGTGGGCCGTGGGCCGTCCTCTTCTCTGAAGGCCTCCTGGGTTGTCTCTCAAGATAACCGGCACCTCCTCTTTCCTTCCAGGTGTGTGTTTTAGATCTACGAAAGTAAACACAAAATACTATAGGAAAAGAACCCTAGTGGACCAGCAGTGAACGTGTGGGGTTGGAGCACTCTCCAGACACAACTCTGTCAGCTCCGAAACTGTGCGAACTTGACGTTAGAGTGTACTTTGCAATCAGCTCATCCCTGGCCACAGGAGTCTCTATTTTTTTGTAATCTTCATCAAGAAGTTTAAAACAAAAAGCATACCCACAGTCCCATCAGAGGGGGAAGAATGGCTCCCACCTGGAACGTGGGAAGCGGGAAGCCAGCAGCTAGACGGCGCGTGGGTGGGACCCCGTCCAGAGCAGGCTCTGAGGGCTGAGAGGAGACGAAGAAGGAAAAAAGCTGTGCCAAAAAGAAACAGAAGGAAAGACGCTGTGAGAAACCAAAAGGGGGGAGAAAAACCACTCCACGTGGTGGGTTGTTTCGTTTTTTCCTAACAGTTTGGACACTACAGTTACTCTCACAAGGATGTTCAAAGACCAGTTTGTACCAATGACTTGGGCGACTTTGTAACCCCAACACTTTGTATTTTCTACAATCTTTGTCCCGTGCTTTTTCTATCTGCTGGAATCCTGTCGTCCGGGGCCCTTCTGTCTGAGGTGGAAACCGTTTTGGGTTTGTGGCGTCTTTCCTGTTGTCACTGGCCCCCTCCCCTCTGTCCGTCCTTCCTTCCTTCCTTCCTTCCTTCCTTCCTTCCTTCCTGGTCTTGGTGGGCAGCACGCATTTGGTGGACACAGCCTTATGGACCAGACTCGGACGTGATGACGGAGTCTCTGGCAGACGGTGTTCCCTCTCCCTCCCCTCCCCTCTCCCCACCCCTTTCTGAGTTTCTTCCCCTCCCCTCTCCCCACCCCTTTCTGAGTTTCTTCCCCCCCCAGCTCTCCCCGCCCCTTTCTGATTTTCTTCCCCCCCAGCTCTCCCCGCCCCTTTCTGAGTTTCTAACCCCTCCCCTCTCCCCGCCCCTTTCTGAGTTTCTTCCCCCCCAGCTCTCCCCGCCCCTTTCTGAGTTTCTAACCCCTCCCCTCTCCCCGCCCCTTTCTGAGTTTCTTCCCCCCCCAGCTCTCCCCGCCCCTTTCTGAGTTTCTTCCCCCACAGCTCTCCCCGCCCCTTTCTGAGTTTCTAGCCCCTCCCCTCTCCCCGCCCCTTTCTGAATTTCTTCCCCCCCCAGCTCTCCCCGCCCCTTTCTGAGTTTCTTCCCCCCCCAGCTCTCCCCGCCCCTTTCTGAGTTTCTTCCCCCCCCCCAGCTCTCCCCGCCCCTTTCTGAGTTTCTTCCCAGCTTAGGTCTCAAAGGCACTTTCAGGCACATCCTAAGTGCTTTATGGAAGAAGGCAGGGCAGGGGGACTTTTTACAGGAGAAAAAAAAAAGTGACTTATAAGAGAAAGCCCCGAGTATTTTTGGAAAAAAAAATATTTTTATGTTAAAGCAATTTTAAAATCCGAAACTGGCCATCAGACATAGAGAGCTTTGTGTGATTCGTATTTTAAAAGGAATCTTAGGAAGACACAGGCAGGGTGTGAGGTAGCCTTCCCTTCACTGTCAGCTTCCGGCAGGGCGGTGAGGACGCCGGGTGGGCAGACAGTCCCGGCCCCCCCCAGCTGGAAGCAGACCTGGGCGTCCTTCGGGGAGTGTTGACGGCGGTGGCCGGCAGGACAGGAATGGAGAAGGGGCCGGACCTGAGAGGGAGTCCCAGAACCCACCGTGGGCGCCAAAGAAGCCGTCGGAATGTGCGCCCAGCTTCCTGGCTGTGAGGAAGGTCACTCCAGCCGCGGCCCCCGGGGTCAGCCCGCCAAGAGCAGCCCGCCAGCCCCGGCCTCGCCGCCGGCCCGGCTCCAGGATCCCACTGGATCTGACGACCGCAACCAGCGGGGAGGGTGTTCGGCCCTGAGGGGGGATCACGTAGGTAGGACATCACTGATCACGTCTGCCGTCGTCTTCATTTCTTTCTCTCTCAAGAGACTAGAAGGAAGACTTTCTTTTTTTTAAATAATGAATCTTTTTACTGTTTTTTTAAAAAATTAAATATGGCTTTGTGTTCCTCGCGGAGTTTCCTTCGTTGCATCGGGTGACCTGGTATCGTTGTTAACCCGACTCTGACCCCGGCTTACAGGAGAGGGGTGGGGAGCGCGGAACCTGGGGCCTCTGGGCTGGTCCGTGTCCGTGGGCGGAGCCAGGCATGGGGAGGCGTGCTGGGCACGGGGGCTGGTGTGCTGCAGCCACGTGTCTGTTCCAACAAGGAGCCAGGATGTCATTCAGAGGGTGGACTCCATCCCTGGAGCCAAAAACAAGCCGTCAGGGCGCGACCAGGGCCCCTGCAGAAATAGGAGCCGGCCAGGAACAGCTCCAGAAGCCAGAGCGCGTCCATCAGCGTCGGATCAGTAACGCACCTCCCTGGATCTGCGAATTATTCAGGCCCCATCTGTGGAAGGCCCGAAAGCGCTCTGTTGAGAGTTGGGTGTTTTATTCGGGCCTCTGTTACCTACACGCTTAGCTAAGAAGGTCAGAGTTTTACGGAGTCTCCTCCATTCCCACCTTTGAAGATAGCAGACACCCCTGGATACATGGCTAATTTCTTGCCCCAAGAAATTATTAGGCTTGGGGTGCAGTTTGGGGAGCTCTGGACGCACACCATCTGGACCCCTCCCCACATAAGAATGTCATGTCTACAGAGCATCCGTTGTCCAGGGTCAGGACACGGTTTGTGTTTGACAAGCCAGAGCCTGCTGTTGGGGGGTAGTGGTGGGACACACAGGCAGGGGTTCCCCAATCAGTCCTCAGGGAAGGGCGGTAGCCAGGGTCTCGAAGTGTTGGCATTCGACTCTGGATGCATCTGAACACTTGGGAATTGCTGGCTTGGAGCCGAGGGCTTTGAGGCCAAGGACAGGGGCTCAGTCCCGCACACCACGGTGAGCCTGACGCTGATGAAGGCAGATCGTTCGCCTGTCTGGCTTCCCCAACAGGCCGTCACAAAGCAACCTCCTGAGGGCCACAAGGGGGACCAAGATGCGAACGCAGCCAGCGCCCCTCGAATCCAGCCCCGTCTCAGCACGACAACAGCCACGTCCGACTTGGCGCCAGCGTGCACCCCACAAGCAGTCGATGGAGTCACCTCTGTCATCAGGGCTGCCCCTTGGGCCGTGTTACCACGGGACGTCGTTTACAGCTCTGAAAAATTGGAAGTAAATGCTTAAGTCTCGGTGACCGAACGGAACCGAGATGCTGACGGCAGACGTAACAGTCCTTCCCGGAATGTCTGTTTGGGTTTGAAGTGACCAAGAACTCGTCCCGCACACACCGGGGAAAAGGGGGCTACCCCACCGGGCACGCCAGGCTACCCGCGGCACCCAGGGCTTGACAGTCATTGTCTTTCTAAAAACAGATCTTGGCGCCAAGTGAAGTGCACTGTCAAACGTTAGGGTCTGCTTTTCTGCTTTGTTCCTTGTTATTTCCCCCTTTTTTAACCTTCTGTTCCACTTTTTTTTTCCAAATCGTGTTTCTGGTCAAATGCAGAGTTGTTCCTCCCGCCGCTTACTGAGGTTGTGAATTCTGGCTTCTGCAGTGTTTATTGTCTGTGTCAGACGTACAGCCAGACGGCCTTCCCTCCGCGTGTTCCAGATTCTGCTCCATCCACACCGACCCCGTTTCGTTCTCGCTCCACCCCTTCCGCCTCACGCTCTGGAGAAAAATCACCTTGTGTGTCGTAGCTCATTTGTTCCAAGAGAGAATCAACAGATCATACTCAGTGTCTTGAATAAATTGCTCTATTTTGATATTAGAGAACTTGGTGGTGTGCTTTTCTCATGTGGTCAGCAACTCTGGGCCCTGTGCTGACAGCACTCAGGGAAGGGGGACCCTGCGTTTCCTGAGGGGGGAATCCCGGAGGGCGGCCTGCACGGTCCCAGCAGTCAACAGGGACAGAAGGTCGTGATGCAGGAGGACCAGCCGCCCCCTGTTACCTCACAAAGGGAGTGTTTTTTCAGTACGTTTCCTTCTTTCAGGCTGGCTCTTTTAGAAGGTGAAAGCAAGTGAATTTTGTCGGGCAGGTTGGTTTACCGGGAGTTTAGTTCACTGCTGAGCTCCGAGCAAGTAGAAGAACCTATAGAGTCAGGGCGCGGGGGACCGGCCGTTCTTCCTGTGCAGGGCGCGGACAGGCTCCTGGAGCCGTGGGCTCTGCCAGGTGTTTGCATTCGCCCCTTAAGTCAACTGGTGGGTGTGGCCCTGTTAACCGGCTGGCGGGCCCGGAGGCACACGGAGGCTGCGCACCGAGTCGCGCACCACACGGTCAGGCGCCATCTTCCCGACCCCGTGCGGGCCGGGCCGCCCTGCATCCTTCCCGCCCAGTGTTGTCTGGGGTCCAGCCCTGCCTGCTTGGGCTTTTCCTGAAGCCCTGCACAGCTGACCGGGTGTGTTCCCCCGTGGTGGGTTTGCGCTGAAGCCCTGAGCGCCCTGAACCCTGCCACCAAAGCCAAGGGAAGGCGCTGCGGAGAACCTGACCAGCAGCGAAGCTCGTGACAGAGTCCCCAGGAGAAACGTGCCCGGGACGTGGGCTTTGGTGGCGTCAGCCACAATGCTGTGGCACGTCAATAGCTTCGAAGGGCCTTCTCTGTCCTGCGAAGAAAACCGGCTTGAGACCACACAGACCGTCCAAGGTTTACGTAAGTTTCGTCTTCACGTACATGGAACCCTTTGCTGCAGGGAGTCAAAGGCAGTTTGGTCCCTTGAGGCTCCCACTTACTGGGGGGATCTGAGTTTCCACTCGCGAGCAGAGAACTTTCTTCTTGTAACTGCCCGCATCAGGTTGCTGCTCCTAGAGGCTCTCTGAGGTGGTGTTTTATTTCATGGGAAGGTTTCTGCGCACCTGTGGGTGCTGGTCACTTCTGGGGGACGCCCGGGAATCACTGCCAGGCGCATGGAAGGGGTGGGAGGGGGAGGGAAACGGGTATGTCTCCTTACACGAGACTCAGAACTGGGTTGTTGTTTTGTTTTTTTTTTTTTTTCCAGTCTGGCTCCTTTTTCTCCAGTCTCCATCCACTTTGAAGGTAAGACACAGCTCCACCTGGAGGACAGCACAGGAAGCCTCGGGGGCTGGGAGGGCAGGGCTCTGCGGGGGTGCCGGAGGCCGGGACTATTGCAGTATTACCTCCCCCTAAAACGTGAAGCTGGTACTCTGGAGAATAGGGGCTCCTATTAGGACTACAGTTACTCACACAGAAGTTACTGAGAGAAACTCCACCAGAAATGCCCCAGTTGCAAACGAGGAGGAGGGTATCTTTGGAACAGGGGAACTGGGTAGACGCGCTGAAACGCTTTTTAAGGCATGATAAGTAAGCTAGGTGGTAAATTAAAATCGAAACAGAAGCCACCTGGTAGGACCAGTCTCCTCTTTTCTACACTCCCAGCTACATGTCACATCCAGCCACCCAGACTTCTGGCTGTGTGTCCCACACCCCTCACCTTTCCGAGCACTTCCGTCCCTCCCGCCACCATCGCTTTCCCTCCACCAGATCACTCCCCTTAGCATCTTGGGGATTAATACCCGCTAGCATCTGCAAAACAAGAAAACATCCCCTGCAGCACCAGCCTTAGAGGGCAATTGCTTCAAACCAAGCGTTGTCTGCTGTCATCCCGTTTATCCGTGTGTCTGCTATGCCCAGGAGTGACCTGATACCACCTCTGTCTCTGACGCTCGCTTCTGTGTCCTGGTGCATAGCCATGGGTCCGTCCGCCCCAGTCAAAACCGCCCTGTCAGTTGTGCTGATACCCCGTCCACTACGAGGAGTCGCTTTAAGGAGACAGTCAGATCAGCATGGGTTCTAACTTGCAAGCTTCCAAATCTGCCTCTGGCTAATGTAAGCCAGAAAGAATGAGTGAGGAGGGTACTGGGCAGCTCTGGGGAATCTCCGGAGAACCAGGCTTGGAGGCTGTGCAGACAGGAGCAGCCAAAATCAGGGTGCAGGATGGCATCCATGCAGATGCCCCTGGGCACAAACACAGCACTGGGAGCTGCCCGCAGGTCAGTACTGGACACTGGGCTGGCCCCGGAAAGCACACCCAGGCTGCCCTCCAAAGGGGATGTGTGCACTGCCAACCCCTGTGCAGAAGTGCTCCTCCTGCACGGCCCGTTCCCTTGGGCGCTAGCATCCAACTTAGACCCTGGACACGTGTCTGACTGGCTCTGTGAGGGCTGTTCCTTGCTTTAGCTGCAAGGGAGCTTGGGAAAGCGAGCGGCCCGCATCTTTGCGCTAGAGTCGGGGTGGGGCTGTGCCCCGGTCAGCAGTGGGAGTCCTCAGAGGAGGGGGGACTCTGAGGCTGGGGACAGGCACAAAATCCGTACAGAGATGAAGGCAGATGCCACCCGGGAGAGCTAACTCCTTCACACCTCCTGGACACTTTGGGTCAGGGTGGCCGTGAGGGAGCTCAGGTCCATGTGAGTTGCGCAGACCTGGGCACCCCGGTCACAGTCATGAGATGCCCTGAGTCTATCTGCTGCCGTATGACTCCGAAAGCACAAGTCCAGAAGCATCCTGGACAGCTTTCCTAGAGCGAAACGGAGTCCTCATCTTGATACGAAGAGGGGCGTCGGGCGGCAGAGCTGACTGCAGCGTCTTGAGGAGGAAACGGTGTCTTGCTTTTCTACACTTACGTAGGTGGCTGTTCTCCAGTGCATGTTACATACAGTATTTTTGCCCCCAAATATGTATATGCACACGTATATATTTATAATGTATAAGTTTTATGTACAGTCGGCCCTCTGCACTGCGCCGCCCCCCCTACCCTCCCCCCGCGGATGCGGACCACGCAGATGCAGAGGGTGTCTGCGTATTTTGGTATCCGTTGGGATCCTGGTACAAAACTCCCACAGATACCGAAGGGCAACTCTATATATAATTATATATGGGATATATATATATATTTCATCTGATGGGAAGATGGAGACGTGGGCAGTGGTCTGAGCATAAGTCAGGTTCGAAGGATTCCTCTGACCGCACCACTGCTCAGCGCCACGGGGGGCCCGAGGGCCCAATCGCGGACCCCAGCCCGCCCTCCTCTGCCCCCTGGTGGCGGGTGCAGGACGTGCCGCGCAGCCGCCCCGCGGGGCCCTCCGCCGCGGGGCCCTTTGGCGTCTTCCCCGTCGTCCTCAGCACCATTCGCTTGAGGCGTTGTTCAGACAGAAGCCACGTCAGGCTGGGCGCTCAGGCACAACTACTTTATTCACTTTCCCAAGGACTTGGATCTGGCGTTCACGTTACAGGCGGACCAGAAAAACCCGCGTCCACGGAGACGACAGGAGCTGCGGAGAGCCTGGTCCAGGACTCTTCCTCCTCCCACCCCCAGCGCGCACTCACGGGTCACCTCTCCTCACACAGGGGATCCGCGGGAATCCGCCCTAACGGGACGACGAGAGTGAGATCTGGGGGGACTACACCCCGGGGCCGCGGTGACCGCAAGGCGAGAACACGGCTCTGAGGCGCGAGGAGCGTGGAGCCTGAGGAATGCGAGGTGTGGGCCCCGTCGCGTCCTCTCACAGGTCTCCCCGGGGCTTTGCAATAGGTCCAACCTCGTTTCCGCTGCGGGACGCACTTGTAACATGGATTTCAGCTGTGCTGGCGTCGGAACCTGGAAAGGGAAGGAGAGACCCGCCGTGGGATGGTTTCCACGTCCTGGCAGGTCTTTCACAAGCATCACAAACGTGTATTTTCTTAAGTTACATGATACTTTCACATATAGTTCGTATTACGTGATACTTTCATTTCACCAAAGGATAAAACAAATCCTACAGAGCCATCTAGGGTGACTGAACGATCCTGCATTCTTCCACCTCCCCTCCTCCGAACCACCCCGCTGGGTCTCAGCCACACCACGTGAGTGCTGCAGATCACATGGAAACCGCCCCCGTTCACCCGGGGAAGCGCCGGAGTCCAAAGGGCATCTCTTGGTATAACTAAGAATTGCCCTTTCGTGGATGATGCCCCACGGTTTGGGAAGGGGGAAGTCGGTAACAACCAGTAGAATGAAAGCAAACACCACTCCTGCGGGAAGAGTAATTGTGCAAGGTCTGTTTAACCATCCCAGTGACACACCGTTCTTCAGAACCTGTGGGAATCCTTTGGGACAGAGGTCAGAATTGTTCTTTTATTCAGCTGATATTCAGGCATGTCTGCCATATGCCAGGTTATGAGTCCAAGTCAGTTCCAGGGATTCCTTAGTCTGTATCACTGCTCAGCACAGCGTGGACCGGGGCTAAATCACTGATCCAAGCCTGCCCTCCTCTGCCCCCTAGTGGTGGATGAAGAACTTGCTGTGCAGCTGCCCAGCAAGTGTGTCGGAAACAGAGCTGGAAGACGCAGAGAAAGGTGGTGGCCTTTTCAACGAAGCACATGGGGCCAGTGACTGTCCCTCATGAAAATCTCCAAATACCAAACTCCCTCCACCAATAGGCCCGATCAACAGATGTTGACTGGAAAAGTACAGTGGGGTCACTGCCTTGATACCAGCTGGATGCAGCACAGGTACCTCAGAGCATGAATTGAGTCTAATGTTTAAAGAAGGGCAAGAACAAGCACAACTTAGAAAGAGATGCAGGCAGAGTTTTGGAGGACACTTAGGGAAGGAACGAGAATGCCAGCATTGTATGGGCCAGAGGGGGTGATGAATTGTGCTTGGAAATGCCTGGGGCAGCCTGAGTTGCAGGAGGAGGTGACGATGTTACCAAGAAAAAGCAAGTCTGGGGCTGCAGTGTCCCACCACCACTGCCCCCCCCCCTCAGTGGCCTGTGTAGGGGAGAGGCACTCCAAGTTTTCTCCCAGGGCAGGATTAAGATGAGTCTGGAAGAACGGAGGTCCGAGTAACTCAGACCAGGTGTGATGCACCCACGAAGAGAGGGTAAAGGAATTAGAAGTTGGGGAAGGACAGACCTTGTGGCCACGGACCCTGCAGCCAGACCCTGAAGAGCGTTTGGGTCGCTGAGCAGGGTGGCAGGCGCAGACCCTTTGCTGAGCAGTGACCCTGCTCTGCCTGGAGCCCAGGCCCCAGCTGGGACAGCTTCGAGAAAACACTTCCAGTTCTGGAACCAGGTTCCTGCTGGGGGTGCTGGTGGCTTGGTTCTCACAGGGTCACCCCCTGTTTATGAAGATGTCCTGGGCTCATGGGAACTTGTGTGCGATTTCTGTAGTCGTTGTAGAAAGACTCTGCTGGTATGTCACAGTAGGGGGGAGGGGGTTGGGATCAAGGTCTGGGCTGAGGAGCCCGCCCAGCCCATGACCTCACACTTGGGGACACGCTCTGTACCCTGTGGCTTTCCCAGAGTTCCTGCCTCCTTCACCCTCCCCCTGGGGCTCCACGGAGATTCCCTTTGTGCCTGAGCAACTGCCAGCCCCACCCACGCCGAGTTGGCTGGCTGCTTGCCACCCTGGGCTTTCTGGCAGGCATGCCTTTCCAGGGGTTTTCTGTTCTGGTCTCATGGGTCTCCTCAAAGAGAGAATGTGCAGGCGGAGCAAGTCTCCCAGAAGCTGACTTGGCGAGGCTGCTGGTGGGGTGTGTGGGCTAATCCTCTACTGGTGCAGTGTGAGTGCCCAACAAGTGTCCTTGCAGGAGAGGCAGATGCTGGCGACCTCACGGTGCCAAGGGCCAAGCCCCTTCCTAACAACTCCCTAGAAGGAGCTTTGCAAGCTAGGGAGGTTCTTGGGAAATTCCTGGCCCCATGGAGATCTAACAGGTGGGAAGGCATGTTGGCTGTCTCCTGTGCCTCAGCTATTGTTCTTGGATCTCTTAAATCGGGAACCCCAACCAGGGGACTCGGAGCATGAGCCACAGAGAACATATGCCACCTGGGCCTGGCTGCCCTTCAAGGTGTTGAATTTGATCTAGCCCCCCCCCCCCCGAGTCGGAGGCCCAGGCTGTGTTCTCTCCCGCACTCTCCTAGCAAGTACAACCCGGGGGCCACCTGGTGTTACGAGGAGGGCAAGTGACAGCACAGAGAACCATAGAAGACCAAGAGCAAGATGGATGAAAGAACAGAGGAATGTGGAAGATAATAGGGAAGCATGGGAGAGAACAGAGGATTTGGGTTAAGAAACAAGAATTGTGGGAAAAGGCAGAATGGCGTGTGGGGAGGACAGAATAATGAGAGGCAGGGAGTCAAGGGAGAGTAGAAATTGGGAGAGAAGAGAAAATTGTGGGGAGGCAAAGGATGATGGGGGAAAACAAAATTGTGAGAAAGAATGGGGATTCTGGAGAGAATAAGGAACTGTGAGAGAGAAGGAGTTATGGTGGAAGACAAATACGTGTAGGAGAGAAAATGTGGGGAGAGATGGAATGTGATAAACAGAATCATAGAAGAAAACAGATTAGTTAGAGACGATGAAGAATCCAGAATTGTGGGAGAAAATGGAACACTGGGAAAGAAAAGGGACGGGACAGACTGAGGAATTCTGGGAGAGAATGGAGAATTATGCAACAGAGAATTGTGGGAGAGACGGAATTATGGGAGGGTATGAAACTCTGGGAGAAGTAGGGATTTGTAGGGAAGATATGGGGCTGTAAGAGAAAGGGGAGGTGTGATATCTTCATGCAGAGAATGAGGAATGGTGGTAAACAGGAATTGTGGGAGGTGTGACAGCTGGGGGCAGAGAATGAGGAATTGTGGAAGCTGTGGCAACTTACGGCACAGAATGAGGAAATGTGGGGGGGTGTGGCAACTTGTGGCAAAGAATGAGGAATTGAGGGAAGTGTGGCAACTTGCAGCACAGAATGAGGAATTGTGGAAGGTGTGGTGGCATGTGTCAGAGTGTATGGAATAGTGGGAGGTGTGGCAGCTAGTGGCACAGAATGAGGAATTGTGGGAGACGAGAAATTCTGGGAGGTGTGACACCTAGTGGCAGAGAATGAGGAATTGCAGGAGACATGGCAACTTGTGGCACAGAATGAGGAATAGTGGGAGACATAAAGAATTGTGAGTTGTGGCAGGTTGTGGCAGAGAATGAGGGATTCAGGGAGGTGTGGCAGCCTGGCAGACAATGAGGATTTGTGGGAGGAGTGGGACCTTGTGGCACAGAATGAGGAATGGTGGGAGGTGTGACAACTAGTGGCACAGAATGATGAATGGTGGGAGGTGTGGAAGCTTGTGGCACAGAATGAGGAATGGTGGGAAGTGAGGCAATTGCGGCAGAGAAAGGAATTGTAGAAGGTGTCGCAGCTTGTGGCACAGAATGAAGAATTGTTGGAGTTGTGACAGCTAGTGGTAGACAACGAGGAATTGTGGAAGGTGTGGAAACATGAGGAATGGTGGGAGGTATGGCAACTTGTAGCAAAGAATGAGGAATGGTGGGAGGTGAGGCAACTTGTGGCAAAGAATGAGGAATGGTGGGAGGTGAGGCAACTTGTGGCAAAGACTGAGGAATTGTGGGAGGTGTGACACTTGTGGCACAGAATCAGGAATGGTGGGAGGTGTGGCAACTTGTGTCACAGAATGAGGAATGGTGGGAGGTGTGGCAGATGTGGCACAGAATGAGGAATGGTGGGAAGTGTGGCAACTTGTGGCAGAGAATGAGGAATTGTGGGAGGTGTGGCACTTGTCATACAGAATGAAGAATTGTGGGAGGTGTGGCAGCTAGTGGCAGAGAATGAGGAATTGTGGGAGGTGTGGCAACTTGTGTCACAGAATGAGGAATGGTGGGAGGTATGGCAATTTGAGGCACAGAATGAAGAACAGTGGGAGGAGTGGCACTTGTGGCAGAGTATATGGAACTGTGGGAGGTGTGGCAATTTGAGACAGAATGAGGAGTTGTGGGAGGTGTGACACTTGTGGTACACAGTGAGGAATGGTGGGAGGTGTGACAGTGGCAGAGAATGAGGAATGGTGGGAGGTGTGACAGCTAGTGGCAGAGAACGAGGAATTGTGGGAGGAGTGGCAACTTGTGTCACAGAATGAGGAATGGTGGGAGGTGTGGAAGCTTGTGGCAGAGAATGAGGAATGGTGGGAGGTATGGCAATTTGAGGCACAGAATGAGGAATAGTGGGAAGAGTGGCACTTGTGGCAGAGAATGAGGAACTATGGGAGTTGTCGCAGCTTTTGGGAGAAGTGTGGAATTTTGATATGAAGAGGCATTTCTGGAAAAGAAATTACTGGAAGAACAGAGGACTGTAGGATAAATAGTTTCAGAAAACAATCCTGGAAAATAAAATGGTGATTGAGCTCACAACAAAGAACTGAGAACAGTGGGAAAGCAGAATTGTGTGAGCAAATAGAGACTTCAGGGAGAAACAAGGAATTGTGGGAAGACAAGGGAATGTGGGAGAGAATATGGAACAGTGGGTGACATGAAATTGTGTGAGAAAATGAGGAATTTTGGGATGTGTGGTGGCTTATTGTAGAGAATATGGAATTGTGGGAGGCGTGGACTTGTGTGGCACGTGTGTAACTGCAGTAGAAGTGGTGGGTATTGGGAGAAATAGAGCACTGTGGGAAAGAGAAGGGAGTGTGGGATAGGATGGAAAATTATGGTACCCAGAGTGTATTGTGGGGTAATGTAGAGTGTATATGGACAATGTAGAAGTGGAGAATGTAGAAGTGGAGAATTGTGGAAAAGGCAAGGGGTTGTGGGAGAAAATGTAGAATTACGGGACAGAGAGGGAACTGTGAGAAAGATGGGGAATTGCGGGACATGGGGGTAACTTGAGGCAGCTGCGGAACTGTGGGAGAAAGAGAGTACAGCAGAGAGTGTAGCAGAAGGGAGGGATTATGGGGGAGAATGCAGAAGTGGCGGGGGAATACTTGCGAAATAGAAGGCATGGGGTCGGGGGTGCGGACAGAGAACCTGGCAGAAACAGTATTATAGGAAAGATGGGTTTGGTTGAAAACAGAATTGCCGAAGAGAGGTCTATGAGAGACGAGGATGAATACAGTTGTGGGAGGAATGGGGAATCCTGGGGATTTGAGAGAAATGG
This sequence comes from Camelus bactrianus, assembly GCF_048773025.1. NCBI lineage: Eukaryota > Metazoa > Chordata > Mammalia > Artiodactyla > Camelidae > Camelus > Camelus bactrianus. The sequence goes on from NC_133575.1 coordinate 6,152,481, forward strand.
GTGTTGTGGGAGAGAACAGGAATTGCAAGCAAGACAAGGGCTCAAGGGAGAGAGGAATCCAGAAGAAACATGGAATTGTGCAAACAACAAGGCGTTACGGGAGAAGCAGGGTATTGCGGGAGAAGTAATGTATGGTGGGAGACACAGGGACTTTCAGATAGACAGGCGCGCTGTGGGAAGAACGGGGTGAGGGTGAGGGTAGAGGAAGGGGAACTGTGGGAGAGGCGGAGAATTGCGGGTGAGGCAGAACCCAGAGGGAACAGGAGTACTGCGGGAAGGACAGTCGTGGGAGAGCACAGGCACTAGGGAGAGACGCGGTGCCCCCACTCAGCCCATCCACTAGGTTCTAAATAGGCCGCAGGCCTCCTGCCTGGGAGCACGCTACCTGTGCTCCGTTCCCAGCACAACCTGCTCGGTCCCCCGCACGCCGCACGTATCAGCCCTGCCCACTGGCCACAGCCCTTACGTCCCACATGCATCTTGTCCACGGACCCTGTGGCCATGCCCCTCCCCTTACCCACGGCCAGGAAAGGCCCACACGTCCACACCCTCCCACCCAGGCCCCTGCCTACGACATGCCCCCTTTGTGGCCCCTCCACCCCTCCACACTGAGGCAGGCTTCTGTGCTCCTCCGGGCACCCCTCCCCAGGGCACAACCCAAGCCCCATCGTGGCCCCGCCCCCCGCCGGAGCCACGCCCCTTCCCACGGGGTGGGGGTGGGGTAACGGGATCCTGGGCGACCTTGGAGGAGCAGGGGAGCCGATCCCCTGAGAGATACAACCCCCACCCTCCCCACTTTGAAGCTAATGGTAAGACTGACGTATCATCAGATCCTGATCTTTACCCGCGTGAGCAGAGGAAAGTGTCCTGGTTAAGGGAGGGCGGGAGACCTGACACTAAGCTTCCGAATGCTCCTGGGTGAGGAAATAATAGTTTCAGGTTTTCTGGTGTTCATAAGATGAAAATCAAGCAGGTATTTGTTCATTTGTGAGAAGTGTCTTTTTTGTTGACTTTTAGTCGCAAGGGACATTCTAATTCCCTACAAAGGTGGTATTTTGAACAAAGTTGTCGTAAGGGGTTATACACAGATCTCCTCAACGTTAACTGTTGCCATGGTCATGAAACATCACCACATCAGTTTTCCCACACTTACTCACTGGGCTAGTCCTACAAGCACATCTGAGTGGATCTCTCCTCTTAAAAACCTTAACCGGACTCTCACTGGCCGCGAGGTAAACCGCAAACTCCTCAGTATACAGATTCATGAGAACCCTTCATCATCTGCTCCCAGCCTGCCTCCCCAGCTTCCCACAAACCCCACGAGTGGCCACCTTCAAACAAATGCACAAACGTTCTGCTCTGTGCCTCCACACAGGGTCCTCCCTGGGCTTCCTCCTCTTCTGTTCCAGTCTGTGGTCCAAGACCCAGTTTGAAAATCACCTCCTCCACAGACTCAACCATGCACCAAAAAACAATGCCGTCTCTGCCTTTGCTGTGTCCCTTTAACCCTTCAGACTTTTTAGAATAAAAGATAGATAGTAAGGTCATTACTTATTTGTAAGTTTCATACATGATACTTCTCAGGGACACTCACAACCCCCCTCCCCGCCCTGCCCCCCGGCTAAAATGGTGTTGACCACATTGCAGATGCTCAATGAATATTTGTTGAAGTTCAAATTCAGTTAATTTACGTTAAGTGCCTAGTAAGTGCCAGACATCGCATCAGATACTTAATAATGGAAGCTCAGTGTAAGTCTGCTGGCCTTGGAGTGAATCCCAAAAGTAGCAGGAGCTTTAGGATCTGATAAACATGTCAGGCTTCATCTTAGCAATGCCAATGGGAAGAAGCCTAACTGTGTTTTATGCTTTGAGTTTGTATCTCTGGACTTTTCTCCCGCATGGAACAGTATTTTCCGTGTTATGAACAGCCCTGTACCTTCACTAAAGAGATGAAAATTAGAGTGGCTGGAAAGGAGGAGAAAGGAGGCAACCCAAGACGTAGCCAGCCATGTCTCATTTCCAAGACTGTCACTTTAGGAGACAAGGCTGTCCGTTCCTCTGGGTCCTGGCAGCAGTGCACTGCCTGCGGCTAAATAGCAGGCGTCTGCTGTGCAGGGGTTGTCCTGCCCTGGGCTGACTTCCGTTAGCGCGGATGGCTTTGCCTTGGTGTTTTAGATGCAAACTGGAAATTTTCATGGCCTTTTAATTCTGTTCCTCGCTGACATGTGCTCCCTTGTCCCCCTCAAATGATGATATGTACTATTATTTACTCATCCTTACTAGAGTTAGCATTTATTAAATGCCCATTGTGTGACAGCACCATTTAGATAAACAGCACACGGATCTATTTAATCTCACAGGAATCACGTCGCTAGCACCCGACTAGAGGTCAAGAAATACTAAGGGAGATTTGCCAGAAGAGCTTGTCCCCAGCTCTCTTGGAGGAGGCAGAGATGAGTGGTCCGGTGCCCAGAGGCACACGCCCTCCCTTGAGGTTACCGTGAGCTCCTGCAGAGCTCGGTCCCTTCCTCAGATCGCACATCATCTCGCTTCTCATAAGCTTCACAAACACTGCTGTTATTCAGAGAAGGTGCTTACCAATGAAATCTTAGTAAGAAAATGTTTAAGACAATCTAAGCTCTTTTGAGATGTATTAGACATGCTACCCTAACTCCTATGTGACTAAGAATTCTTTAAATCTTATCATTAATTACTCTTAGGCCTTTTGGAACCATGAGCTGCTAGAATTTTCCATCAAAAGTGTGTAATTTAACACCAGTATTACAAACAGCTGTTGGGCACCATTTGCAATGGTGAAGCATGAGCTACACGTGCAGGACGTATATCCGCTGAACAGTGACAGTGGCGGTGGACCTGCCTTCTGCTTAAAGGTGTTTTCGACCAGCCCGAGTGTAATAAGTGGGAAGAGGGAGGGGCTTCGGGGCCTCAGTGGGGACAGAAGGCGGGGCCAGGTGGCCTCCTCCCCAAGCGGCATTTGTGGGGATCCACCCCTGATGCCCAGAGGAGGGCCCTGCAAACATGCACTCTCTTCCTCTAAAGAACTTTACGTCTTGTTACTCAGAGCTAACGGCAAAAGGTTTACTCAGGAAGAATCTTTCAAGGGGATAAAATCTGATTAATCAGCTATCATAACCATGACAGTCACTGATCTTTCATTAGGAATAAGGACCATAGGTCTGGTTATTATTCTCTCGCTACGTACTTGATGAGAATATAAATGAGCTTTCTGTAATAGGAAACGCAGAATACAGAGCAAGTGACAAATCATAGGTTATAGCATGTTTCATGGAAACTACATCTAATAGACTTACTTATTTTTACAGGGGTTTTTGGTGGTAGTGGTGGTGGTGGTGTAGAGGTAACTAGGTTTATTTACTTATTTATTTTAATGGAGGTGCTGGGGATTGAACCCAGGACCTCCTGCATGCTAATCACACTCTACCGCTGACCTATACCCTCCCTCAGATTTATTTGTGTGTGTATATATATGTGTGTACACATACACACACACAGACCTACATGAATATACAGGTATGAAATATATGTAATAGGCTTAGTAAATGGCAGTCTTCAGAGAAACATTATTTGGACCTTGAACTGATACGTTCTTCCTCTGTATCAGCTGGGTTAACGGACACAACCCCACATACGATGGACAGGAGTTTAAAAAGAGCGCAGCTTGAAGACCGCAGTGCTAGTGTTGGCGGGAAAGGACAGATTGGGAGAACCAGCACTGAGTGACCGGCGTTTCGTCTTAAATGCCCCCGAGGGAGCCAGACCACCAAAGCGCACGGACCAGCTACAGAGGCCAGGTCCACTCTAAAAGCCAGTGTTACTGCCGGGTTTGTAGGGACAGGTTATCTCGCAGGCAAAATGCCAGGCAGCCCCGGAGGAGCCAGCCATGATGAACGCGAGGCTCGGGTGCCTCCGCGGGGAAGGCCGGGAGGGCGGGGACGCGCACGAGCAGCGGCGATGGGACGCGTGCGGGCTCGGCGCCGGTGGGCGCGGAGCTGCGCCTTCGCGGGGACGCGCGCACTCACGGGACCCACGCGGTCGGAGCTCCTGCGCACCAGCAGCGCCGCCCGGTTGTCCGCCGGCGCATTTGCAGGGGGCCCGGGGGCTCCGCCGCCCGCCCGCCCGCCCGGGCGAGGGCTCTTACCTTCAGACAGCATGCTCAGGGCCTCGTCGGAGGTGTGCCCGCCGCCCGCTCGCACCACTTTCGTGCGCACGGGGCCTCCCCGGGGCTCGCGGGAGCCCCCCGGGGACGGCTGGGGCCGCTCGGCGGCCGAGGTGGTCACCGACTCCCACTTGATCTCCTTCCTGGGAGCCTGGAAATCCAGGCTGCACCCTTTCCAGCCGTAGAAGGCCAGGGACAAGAGGAACCCTTGGGCTGGATTCAGGATCCCCTGCGAGGGGGACAAAGAGACGGGGAGGGTCAGCGCAGGGAGGTGGGAGGCAGGGCATCGGGTGCGCGCAGGGAGGTGCCTGAGGTCCGTGGGGCTCCGCGCGGGGTTGGGGCCCACTGGCTGGAGTGCGGCGAGACAAAGATCGCCTGGAGGTGCTGGGCCTCCAAAGGCGCCTGAAAATAGGGGGGGAGGGGGGGCGGGGAGAGGGACTGGAGTTGGCAGCAGGCCCACCAGGGAGGGAAGGGAGAGTTGCACGGGGCCACCGAACCAGCGCCGTCTGCGCCTCTGCCAGGGAGGCTGCGCTGTCCTGCAGAGACCCGGGCTGGCCACCTCGTGCTCCCAGGGCGGACCGTCATGTCACAAAGGCTCCAGAGGCCAACAGTGAGTTGAGGGAACCTTCCTCCCGCTCCGTGTGGTCGTGCACAGGAAGTGAACCAAAGGAACCACAGGACAAGGACGGGGGCAGTTAACGCTGTCTGATCTCAGAGTCCCCGTGAATCAGATTTCTCAGACCCTGATGCAGTGTAAATACGAATTCTGTGTGGGGAAGGGAGGCCTCCCCAGTGGCAGCTGACATAGGGACTTTCCTATTGGAAACGCAGGACAGTGAAAAGACGGCGTCATCTACCCGTGGTCTTTCCACTTCATTAGCATTTTGTGTATTTCTGCCCAACATTTTTTCACATATGTGTTATTAGGTAGTTGCCATTAGTATAGGTTTTCAATCCTGAATTTTTCACTTAATGCTAGAGATTTCATTATTGTCATTTTTCACATCTGCATAACATTCTATCAGTATCAAAGACCATAATTTACTTAGCCATTCTTGTTTTTTTAAAGACTTGGGTTGTCTATAATGCTTTATGATTATGGATAGTAAGGATTATCTTCATTCCTATGGTTTCTTCAGTCTGAAATATTTTTTTCAAGATAAATTCACTGATATTTTGAGTCCAAGGTGTGATACACTTGCCAAATTGATTGACCAGAGTCATACCCACTTTATAGCAACCCCACACTGAATGAATCAAGCTAGCTTGGGGACCAAGGCCAGAGGTAGGCAGCCCAGGAACCTGTTCAACTCACTACATATTTAAGTAACAGATACATCATACTTCTGAGTGGCTTTTATTCCTTCTGGTTGTTTTTTTTTTCCAAGAAGAAAATTTTAAATCAAGATTGACCTACCATAATGAACCACGTGGTCTTGGCTGCATTCCTGACCTGTTTCAAAGAGCCTCCATTGATATCTGGTTGCATTTCAAGATAGAATAAAAGGCTTTCATTGATGATATTTGACAACCAACTGTTAGAAAGAAAATGGCGGAGAGGTGAAAAGAACTTGCATCAGAATTGGGGGGGGGCGATCATAATTAGGTTTGTTTATTTATTTGTTTGTTTACTTCTTTAATGGAGGGACTGGGGATTGAACCCAGGACCTCCTGCATGCTAGTCTACCACTGAGCTACACCCTCCCCCACAGAATTCATTTCTAATGCTAGGGGTCAGGAACATGTCTACCAAGATCTAAAAGTCCTGGAAGGGTGACTGCTTCAGCAGGAAGGGGGAACCAGCATGCCAAGAATTTAGTGTAAGAGATGCCATTCCTGTCCATCTAAAGCAGAGACGGACAAATCCTTCTGATGGTAACGCACAACGTGACATCCGGGGTAAGGTTCCAGCGCATACCCAATAACCCAGAATTCACTATTTGTTTGAAGAGCAACCTGACATTTTGATGAAGGCCAAAACAAATCTTATCTTGACATTCTAAGTTCGAATGTTTTGAGGTTATTGCCGGGAGGCCAGGGAAGTTTGAAATGGCAAGCTTGGTGTATTTTTAGAGGGAGGTAACTTATGTCTCTTCTGGGAGGATATTCAAACCGACCTCCTCACATCAGGTTAATTAGTAACACTACAAAGGCGCGCCCTGTCCGGCAAAGCATCGCTTCACCGCAGCAAAGTGTTTTCTGATTCCAGTGTATTTTGCACTGGTTACAGGTCTCTGCCCAACGCATCCACCTGAAACACTGGGTCAGAACAGCAGTGGGGGAGGAGAGCGTAGGAGAGGAAGGTTGCTCCCTGCCCTTCTTGACCGGGCAGTGAGTCATCACACCAAGGCCGTGCCCCTGCCCTCCTAGCTCATCAGACACAGGAATTGGTGTCAAGACTGATGCAAATGGGTGGATTTACAAGGCACGATGGAGCACTGATCTCAAAGTGCACCCAGCAAGGGACAAAACACCGCATGCGTATGGCTGGGATGTATCAAAACTAAACCCAGGACTTCTTGTTCTAAGGGCTTCTTCCTCCAATTTGAGTCGATCTGAATATCTCTCCAGGAGTGCACGATTGTAGACTTGCCTTCCTGTCTGGCATGCACTTCCTCCAAGGGCACCTAGCAGTTTCAAAGATTTCCTTTCCAAAGACTCTTCCCTTTGGAACTTTCAGGTCACACTCAGGAAAGCAAATGACAAGTGGTTTGCATATCCCTTCCCAGGGACAGTTTAAAAAAAAAAAAGAAGAAGAAGAAGAAGAAGAAAAAAGATTACCAAATAATGAAAACCAGCATGATTTTGAAAAACCGGGTCTTGATCACCGCTCCCATCCGTCTCTCGCTCTCTGTGTAGATGCCTTGTCTTCCTTTCAGCAAGGAGGCCACTGTGAAAAGAGGGGGACTACTCGTGAGGCTCCTTACCTACCCCCCCACAGGCAGAGCCAGGAGAGCCTGAAGCCCCGCCGGACACGCCGTGCCCTCCTCACAGCTTCTGCCTGGGAGTTCTCAGAGCCTCGAGGGGATAGACATTTTTTAAATGTTTACTTTGAAATCACTTTAGATTTACATAAGATTTGCAAAGATAGTACAGAGAGTTCCTGTCTACCTACACCCAGCTTCACCCCAAAGGTAGCATCTTACACAACCACAGTCAGCCTGATCGCCATGAAGAAATTGGCACTGCTACCATACTAGCAATTAAACTCCAGATTTTACCAGGATGGTACTAGTACAGGGACTGTATAAATATGTGTGCGTGTATATATACATATATACATATACATATATATACATACACATATAAACGCATATGTATATTTTGTGTGTGTGGTGTGTGTATATATATATATATTTTTTTTTTCGGTGGGAGAGGGAGATAATTAGGTCTGTTTATTTATTTATGTATTTTTTTAATGGAGGTACTAGGGATTGAACCAGGGCCTCATGCATGCTAAGCACACACTCTCCCACTGAGATACACCCTCCCTCTGGGAATCATATTTTTAATGCTTTAGATTTTTCCTTATAAAAATAACGCAAGCTTGCTTTTTCTAAATGTTGAAAAGATTTAACATTTCTCCTTGTAAAGAAGTTGGAAAATATAAAACAGTTTAGAAAAGAATGAATGGTCTATGGTCTACCCAGAGACAACCAGCGTCAGCATCTTAGTGTATTTCTTTCCAGTCTTTTTTCTGTAAGTCGTTTTTATTTGTTTGATGCAATCGAATCAGCAACTTTGTTTTTTTAAAAAAGCTATGTTTTTTAATTGAAGTATAGATTATTTACAATGTTGTGTTCGTTTCTGGCATACAGAATAGTGATTCACTTATACATACGTTTATTCTTTTTCATATTCTTTTTCATTATAGGTTATTACAAGATACTGAAGTTAGTTTCCTGTGCTATATGGTAAGTTCTTATTGTTTATCCATTTTATATATAGTGGTGTGTGTCTGCTAATCCCAAACTTCTAGTTTATAGCTTTCCCCTTTGGTAAGCTAAATTTGTTGTCTATGTCTGTGACTCTTTCTGTTTTGTAAGTAAGTTTGTGCCAATAATTTAGATTCCACATGTGCATGATATCATATGATATTTGTCTTTCTCTGACTTCACATAGTATGATAATCTCAAGGTCCATCCATGTTGCTGCAAATTGTATGATTTCATTCTAAAAAAAGCTACCTTCAATACACTAGTGTTAAATGAGATATGAAAAGAGTGACCCAGAGACCCACAGGGATCTCCCACCCCTTGACGCTGTGGTCCAGTACTTGACATGTTCTAAAGTCCTACAGTCAACAGCTGACCCTCAAGCGACCGTTCTGTTAGGGTATGTTTCCCTCCATCCTTCTGCACGTGGGGGAGCCACACAGCTTGAGGGGGGTGGAGACCTGCTCCAGGCCACACTTCCCTGAGGATGGGGTGGGGGGTGCAGTGCAGCCCCCTGCCTCAGCCAGGTCTGTCAGGGGCCTTCGCAGACTCACAGCCTCCCTCTTCTGTAGTTCTTACAGCTTCGTCTGACTCACTTCCTGTGTGCTCCTTCCTGTTCACTGCCCCACCAGGGAAAGACACTGGCCCACACGTCACAGGAGAAACCAGGCTCCCACGACGCCTTGGCCCACGGCCAGACCTCCCCCTGGGCTGCCCTTTCTTCTGCTCCCCTCACCTCTGCAGTTTCCCAAGGCACCTCTGGGGCCTCCGGGCAGGCCACGGCACAGCCAGGATGAGCCCAGACGGAAGTGGAAAGTACGGTGGTCCTGGCTTCGCACTATCAGATGCTGACAAAGAATCTGTACCGCCCACGACTCAGTAGCGTTGCTCGCTTTCACTTACTGAACCTACTCACTTGCCCCAGCTGTACTCTGCGGATGTCTCTGGAGGATGACGAATGAGGTCAACGGTCCCAGATAACTGTCTGAGCCCAAGGGCTGGGGCCTTTCCCGTGGCATCGCGACCCGAGGGCTTTCCCGTTATTGCCCTGCAGTCACTGTCTCCTGGAACGGGATGGGGCTGGCCTGTCATTTACCTGCAGTCACTGTCTTCCGGAACAGGATGGGGTTGGCCACGAGGACGAGCAGCAGCGGCAGGTACGTGGTGACGTAGTGGGGGATGGCATGCTCCAGGCCCCTCTCACACCTGAGCAAGGGAAGCCAAGTCATTCTCAAAAACAAAGCTCAGCCTGAACTACTCCGACTTACCGGGAAGCGGAGAGAAGAGGGAGATGCTCAGATGGACACTGACTCTGCCCAGCGGAAATCTGACTCATCTCTCACGTCTGTGGACCAGCAATAAATTGGAGAAGAATAGGGGGAATCAATCACAGTTCTGTCTGTCTCGTAAACAGGGGAGATTTTAAAGGTCCCTGCTGGGAAAAGCTAGAGAGAGGAAAAGACTCTGAGAGGGTGGCTTCCGCATACTGGGTCTCTTCAAAGAAAAAACACAATTCAAGGAAGACGAAGGCACTCAGTGAACTAGTTAGGTTTGGAGCGCTTATGATGGGCTAAGCCTGGCCGATGTCACGGAGAAGACCCAACGTCTGTCCTTGACCTATGGAAAATATGCATGCTTCCTATTTCAAAGGACATTGTGCTCATGGTGATGGGTAATCACTTGGGTGGTTCTGTTCAGAGAGATTTCTGTGGATGGGCCATGGGACTTTGTCACTGTAGGACGTGGTACAGAGCCACACCCAGGGGTGTTAACTGTCAGCGCACAAATGCATCATCTACAGGAAAATGAAGAGAGAATCCAAAGCAAAGGGGAAAGAGGATGCTCGGGCCCAAACCAAGACTGAAGGGGAAAAGCAGAGGCGGGAACAGCCCCCGTGGCCACGGAAGGTGATAAAAATTCAAGCACTCCTGTTTGAATACACCTGGACTGCTCAAACCAGTAGGGGAAACCTGGCGGAGAATGCAGAAGAGAGGGTAAGGAAAACGCAGTGCCCATCTCTTATGGCCTGAGGGTTACACTACCACCTGTGATGCAGCGGGCTTTCCACCAGGCGTTCTCATCTGCAGCTGTGGAAGTGCAATGTGGTCTGGAAGGACTCAAGGGGAGACAGGGGAACAAAGGAAGAAAAGATGACATTCAGAGGCAGGGAAGCAAAGGACACGTCAGTGAGGGCGGGAGCCTAGGGCAAGCGAGGGCTCCGGGTGGTGGGCTGAGAGGATGAGGATTAAGGTGCTTCCCGGGGGCAGCATCGCCAAGGCCATGTGGGGCCCTTTCGCTCCTGGGAGCCTGCAGCCATGGCTCCCTTGTGCCCAGGTGCAGCGTCCCATGGGGGGGGGTGAGTGGTAACAATCCCCTTTCCGATTAAGTGCATTCCTCTGTTACATCTGCTAACTCTACACCTGTCCTTTTAAGGTTCCTGGAGAGAGCAGGCTGTTTGGACCTGTGAGGAGTCACTGTCGACAAGGCAACATCAGTGTGGAGACGTCCCAGGGAGCAGCTACAAGAAATCAAAACGTAAGGGAGAGACACGGTCTACACCACAGGTCAGCAAACTTTTTCTGTAAAGGAACAGATGGTAGATAGTTTAGGCTTTAGAGTCCTCATTGCCTCTGTCAGAACGACTCAATGTGTGAGGGCAGCCGTACCCAGCACACACACAAATGGGCACGGCTGTGTGCCAATAAAACTTTATTTACAAAAGCAGGCAGGGGGCCGGATCTGCCTGAGGGCCGTGCTATGCTGATCCTTGGTCTGCAGTGCCCTAAAATCACAGACTAGAGACAGTGTGCAACCTGTTTTTCAGTTTTCCAGTGAAAACTGGAGCATATAACCTTGGAGGGGCCCAGAGGCTTTACCAATAAGTTCATGGATGGGATTTTCAACCTGAAGAAATGCCTGAGACAATTTCAAAGGCCACGTCTCCCAGCAACCGTGTTCAGAAGAGCACAGGATGGAGAAGTGAGAACGCACAGCCAGCAGACGCTTAAGATGAGCTCTCTCAGAGCCACCCTTGGATTCTTCCAGCATCTCGAACTCGTCCTTAGGCTGTTCGAGTCACCTGCTGCTGCAGAGGAAGCTGGCTGGAAGAATGAAAGATTACGAGTGGGCGCCAGGAAGCGGCGTCACTCCGGAGGGGGTCTCGCCTGGAGCCTGGCGCGCGCGCGCAGAGAAGTGGCCCCGCGCCCCGGGCGCTGCGGGCGCCCTGTGGCACCGGCACCGGCACCGACCCGCACGCACGGGACACGCGCAGCAGCGCAGTCAGCGCGGGTCTCGCCTGCGCGGATCCCTGCGCACAGCCTCGCGCGGCCCCGCACAACGGCCACAAGGCGCCCGCTCGGGGTCGGCGCCCGGGCCTTTCCTGCGGGAGGACGCGCGGGCGGGAGTCGGGTGGGCGGGCTCGCGGGGGCGGCTTACCTGGCGACGGAAGGGTGGTAGAGCATCAGCGCCCCCTCCACGCACAGCAGCGCGGCCAGGCCCCAGGCCATCAGGTGGTACAGCAGGACGGTGCTGTCGGGAGAGGGCCGCAGCTCCAGCCGCCGAAGTGCGGGCCCACCCCGCGCCGCGCGGGAGCCGGGAACCGCACACTGCAAACCCTCGGCAAACCGCTGCCTTGTTTTGCCTCTTGAGTTTGTTTGCTTTTAATCGAGGTGAAATTCGTGGATCATAAAACTAGCCATTTTTCCCCCAATCATAAAGGACAGTCAAATGTGCTCACACGTGTTCAAGAAATCAATCATGTTATAAAAAGTAGTTCATTTGTGTCCCCTTTTCTCTTTTTTAAGATTCTACATATAAACAATAAAACTAGGCATTTTAAAGTGAACCGCTCAGTGGCATTTAGGACATCCACAGTGTTAGGCATCCAGCACCTCTCTCCAGTTCCAGAACATTGTCATCACCCCCAAAAGGAGACCGGGCACCCATCAAGCAGTCTTTCCCGTTACTCCTCTCTCAGCCTCTGGGAACCACTAATCTGCAGTCCGTCTCTATGGCTTCGCCTATTCTGCACATTTCCTCCGAATGGAGTCCTGCTCTTGGTGGCCTTTTGCATCTGGCTTCTTTCACTGAACCTAAGGCTTTCCCGATGGGGAGGAGCGAGGCACAGGTACCTCATGATTCCTCCTCAGTGCCCAGCTCCCCTGGTAAGCAAGGAGCTCCTGGCTCCAATCCTTCCCGAAGTCACCTCTGTACCCAGTATGCAAGTGTCTCAGTGCTCAGTCCAAACCAGGAAGAAGGTCTCTAAGAACTGGGTGGTTACTCCATGTTCCAGGAGAGCAGGGGGGTTTCCTATGGGGCCTCCCCTCTCCCCACCTACCCCTCTACTCCCTGCAGAGTTAACATCTCCATCATGGATGTCTGCACTCCCACACGCCCCACCCCGCAAGGATTAGGAGCAGTCAGCCTGGCAGGTGGGGCCAGGAAGACAGATGCTGGGACCACGTGCAGGGCTCTGGCCCTTCAGACACAGCGGTCAGTCTGCCTCTTCTGTACAACAAGACGGGGATCAGGCTCCTTCAGAGGTACCTGCGGTCACTCAAAGCTCTGCCGGACACCTGGGTGCAACCCCAACTCAGCAGGATTTTACCCCTGAAGATCAGCTGCATGGACCGAGGGAGTAGTCAGAGCTCTGGGCGAAGGACCCCTCTCCAAGGAGACAAGAGAGTAAAGAGAGGCAGCTCATGAGGAGGGAGCTCCAGGGAGGAGAAAGCTTTACAGCCGGCTCTGTGGGCGGCCCCAAGGAGCAGCTCTGTGTTCTGCCTCCCCCATCATCTCTGGGTCCGAGCAGCCCTCTCTGCCCCTCCAGGTATGAGAGCACACAGGGCTGTCTTGCCCAGAAGGCAGAGGCTTTGCAGGACACTCAGAAAACCCAGGAGCAGCTTCCTGCAGAGGCTGAAAGGGTGTGGGAGGGTGTGGAAGGGTGCGGAATCCCTGCATTCCAGACTGCAAGCCTGGGCTGGATAGAGCCCGTGGCCTCGTCTCCTGAGGTGGGAGAGCACGGCCAAGGTCATGGCCAGGCCAGCCCAGCGTCCGGCTCCACAAAGCCTGGGCCTCAGTCTTCCCAGAGCTGGAAACTTGCCGTGGCGCTTGTCCTTGGGAGGCGCCTGGATGTTTTGCATCCTTGGACATTTGCGTCCTGTTTGATGGGTGGGTCCTTGGAAGCCTGGCATCCTGTAGTGTTGGCACATCCCCAACATCTGCCTACCCTAACACTGAGCTCCAAGATGAATCCAGACACTCCCCTGGGTGTGAGCAGGGCTTCCTGATTGCCTGTCCTGGCTTCTCAGAGCTCTGTCTGTCCTCTGGGTCCAGACAGCTGTCAGACTGTCCTGTCCAACCCCAGTGTCCCCTGGATGGAAGTAAATCATACATCCTCCTATGACAGCAGGAAGCATACTCTTCTGCTTCCTTTCAGTGCTGCAGGGTTCCTCATCTTTGCAACTAAATGGTGGTCCATGACACCTCTGTGCCATAGCTCCGATCCCCCCAAACTGAGTAAGGGAACCATCATACTTGCACTCGGCTTCAGGGACAAGGTCTTCTCATGCTGCTCGCTGCCTACCCAAAGTCATTCTCCCTTTTTTCCTAAGTGACATAACCTGGATGCCATGCACAACAGCAGCATGCTTGGCGAATCAACTCTACTTCCTGCCTCCCCCTACAGCGAAGTGTGGCCATGAAACTAAGTTCTGGCCAATAATACAAAAATGTAATTGCTGTGTGAAACTCCCAGGAAGGCTGCTTAAAAGAGAGCTGGCTCAAGGGAAAACAGGCCCCTTTTGTATTGCCCCATTCCTCCTTCCTGCTGTCTGGAATGCAGATTTGATGACTGGAGCTCCAGCAGCTATAATGGTTCATGACACCTTGAGGATGGAAGACACATAATAGGATGGTGCAGCAGAAAGAGAGATGGAGCTTGGGTCCCTGATGTCCATCAGAAGAGCCCTAGGTTGCCTACCTCTGGCCTCCTTTAGCATGAAAGAGAAACTCCTATCTTAAGTCACTATTATTTTATGTGTTTTACATAGGCGAAACTAATTCTCACTGGTACACCTGTTTGGCTGCCTTTGACCCTGACTATCTTCCCTAGAAAATTTTCACAACCAGGTGAGTGACAGGGCAGGGATTCGAACCCACCAAGGCCAAGGCACCAACCGCTGTGGAGTTCCTCCCTGGCAGCCACCGCACCTCCTGCATTCTTGGGCATAAAGTATCAATACATATTTCCAAGAATTTTTATCCCCAAATCTTTAGATGCCGTCACAAATGTTTACATTCATGTCAATTCTTTTTCAAGATTTGTCCAGTTCTAAATATTTAATCTATTGAGTTACTTGTTTTCAGGGTTTTAACATCCTTGATATTTCAGTTCTGCCTCCTGCCTTTTATAAAAATGAGCTGCGACAGATGTTCCTCAGCAGAGGGGCTGGCTGAAAGGTTCTGACGGGCTATGCCTGTCATACAGAAACTAAGACATTCTGGAGCACTCAGAGGTCTCTCCAACCTTCCCTCAGGCAACAAACCGGGTCAGAAGCCAGGCTTGCTTCCTCTGAATACCTCAGTCCAGCGGATCTCCGGATCACCAGATAGGCGTCAACCGCATAGCAAAACAGCCACCAGAAGCAGGCACTGTACAGCAGCTGGATCCACATCTGTAACCGGGGGGGAGGGGGCATCAAAGCTCCTGGAGTCAGGCTCCCGACTACCCCCACCATGAAATGAGCTGGCAGACGCCCACTTCCTCTGACGTCAAGAGGCAGCACATGATAGCCCTCCGGAGACACGTGGACCGTCTTGGAAACCAGGGTGGGGTGTCGCCAGGGACGGGCGTGTGCCTTTGTCCCCGGCCTGCTCAGCTGGACTGGTCCAGCGCACTCTCCCTGTGGTACCCTTGTAGGCAGGAAGGTAAGGACTCAGATGTGTGGCATGACCTCAAGGCTCACGGGGTCTTTGAATGAGAAGCTCTTTTGCCGAGAACAAAGGAGGATGGGCAGGAAGGACCTTCCCAGAAGGGGAAGGCAGGGGCTCCGGATGTTAGAGACGGAACAAGACTTATACTGGGACGGATATTCCACCGGGATGCAGCTGGGAAGCAACGAGAGGGAGAGACGCTGACAATGCTGCCACAGACGGTGGGGTCAGTGCAGCATTCAGTGCCCTCTGAGGTCACTCACTGAAGCACTGACTTTGCAGACAGAGCAATATGTCCATCAAACAGATGTATTTAAATATATCCTTTGTTAAAGTAAAATACATCCAATAAATCAATAACATTCTTTTTTCTTTTTCTTTCTTGGCCAGCTGGTTTTGATTGTGGCTGGATCTAAGGTAAGGATTGCATGTGTGTTTAAGGACGGGGGCACACTAACACAGCAGTTCTCAAACCTGAGTGTGCGTCAGAGCCCCTGGAGGGTTTGTTAAATCACAGGTGCCCACCCCCCTCCGATTCCTGGTCAGGGGGTGGGGATGGGGAGCTCGGAGCATCTGTGTTTCTAAACTGCAGTGGGTTGGTGGCAGGGTGGGGACCACACTTTGAGGACACAGCCTGGCAGGAGCAAAGGGCAGTGGAGAGATGAGGGGAGGCACACTTACTGCACTCCCCACACAGAAGGCGGTGGGCCACATGTCAGTCCCATTCACAGCTGAGATGTCCACGAAGCTCGGGAATCCTAACCACACCGTGGACCGGACTATGATACCTAAGGGAGAATCAGGTAATTCTTTGAATGTGGTTCCATTTCAAATCTAAAGCTGACTTGCTGCTCTGTAAAAAGGATGGATGGATGGGTGGATAGGAAGGAGAGAGACAGAAGTGAGGTAGGGAGCAAGGAAATAAACACACACATTGGCGTGTGCAGACAGACAGAAAAAACAAGACTCAGAAAATAACTATTATGGTAATGGAGCAATCCCAGGCACTCTGATTTCAACTGAAACCAGCATTAGCCCTAAGTTTTTTTGTTCGTTTACTTGGCACTAAGAAATGATTATGTCAATAACAATCTGTATTTTCTCGTCCAAGTGAAATATTCCTCACATAAAAAAGAACTGAAAAAGCACAATTCTGAAGTTTGAAAAGTTCTTTCATTCTTTAAAAAAACACATTTAAGATTTTCACAAATTAGCTCTGGATAATTTGATTTTGACCTTTATGAATTGTGAGTTCTCCTGGCTATTTGACCCAAATATCGAATTCTCCTCTAAACAGTACACACACTTTCGGTCCATATGAGGGGTCTCTGCTGGGTAAGGTGATACCCGCTGTTTAAGCGCACACTGCGTGGCGTGCTGCTTTTCTTCGGCACAGTGAGTGATTGGTCGTTTTCAGGATACAGCACTGATGTGAGCTCAAGAAATACCGAATTTTTTTTTTTTTATTTCTAAGTGAGGTGATGGATGTTAACTAAATTTATTGTGGTCATCATTTCAGGATAAACGTAAAACAAGTCATGATGCTGTCTGTCTTCAACTTACACAGTGCTGTGAGTCAGTTACAGCCCAGTGAAACCGAAAAAAAACAAAACAAAAAACAACAAGACCCACGCCCTAAGAGGTAGGCATCCGTATTTCTTATTTTCCAGTGAGGAGTCTGGTCACCAGGCCTCCCCTGACTCCGGCTTCTGCTCCTTTGCCCACAATGCCGTCCTCCCTTCTAAAGGCCGGAGGACATCCAGGTATTATTTCACTGGCCCTCAAAAGATCTTTGGGTACATCTCTACTTCCAGATATTCAAGTGACAGAAATTAAATTACTGTGAAGGTGCGTTTCCAAACTGCTTTTTAGCAGAATCAGGAAGAAACCAGTTTTCTATGGAATTGTCATGCCCCAAATTGATTTTAGCCCTAATAGGAAGGCACTATTGTGTCCTGTCTCACTCAAGTCTGAGACAGTGAGCAGAGGTTCCACAGCATTTACCTGAAGTCATGAGTCCTCAGTGCCTCCAATCGCACGAGCTGGAGCGGGAGAACCAGGCCCTGGGACACACAGCCACCAGTGCCCAGACATCTGCCCCCCCGGGGGGGGGAGGTAAAAGCTGCCGCCACCCCTCAGGGCGTGGAGGTGGAGGGCACTGCAAATGCCACCAGCAGTGGAACAAACCAACTGTAAATTAGCATTTGTGAGACAACTGAACATATGCCAATGATATTAAGGAGTTGGTTTTCATTATTTTAAGATGCTAATGACACTGCCGTGATATATATATTTTTAAAATTCTTATCTTCTTCACTCATATGTATCTGTATGGATGAAAGGATATAAACTCTGGGATTTGCTTCAAATTAATCCAGTGGAGACTGGGATGAGGGGATGGGATGTAGATGAAACTGGGTACAAGGGACACATCATATGGTCTCTACATTTGTAGATGTTGGAAATTTTCCAAAATAAAAAGTTATAATGCTCAGCAATATGGAGCTTAGAGGCCTATAAAAACATGCCACGCTAGAGGTGAAAGCAGGGGTCAGCCAAGCTTCTGTCAAGGGCCAGAGAGAAAATATTTCAGGCTTTATGAGCCATACTTTCCCTGTTCAACACACCCCCCTGCCCTCGTAGGGCAGAGTTGGCCGAGACGACACACAAGCGCAGGGCCTGGCTGTGTTCCCATGAAACTGCACTTACGGACGCTGGCATTTAAATGTCATGGAATATCTCCATGTCAGGAAACAGTCTTTTTCTTTAGATTTTTAAGAAACACTTTAAAACTTAAAAACAGTCTTAGTTCATGCGCCATAGAAAAGAGGCAGCAGGCAGTATTTGGCCTAAACTGCAGTTTGCCTGCCTGTGGAATAAAACTCAAACTTGCATGGATGGATGGATGGATGGATACACAGATGGTAGATGATGGATAGATAAAATTTTATTAAATATATTTTTATATATTATATATACTTATATATTTATTTATATATATAATATAGATTTATTATATATATATAAAGGAGATACAGATATAGACGTATATAAAGTTTTCTTCCTGATTCTGCTAAATCACATTGGAAATGATGTGTGTGTGTGTGTGTGTGTGTGTGTGTGTGTGTGTGTACACAGAATAAGAACTGCTAGTCTCTCACTGGTGTAACAATTAAGGATGCATTCTGTTTTCTGGGTTTTCCTTAACAGCGCTGTCTAGTTTCCCTGGTAAGCTTGCAGTAACACATTAAGTTGGTTTAGAAAAGGAAGAAAAAAAAAGGGGGGTCCCCTGAGCCACCTTTTACCGACCATCCAGCTTGCAGAGTCCCCTGAGTCCCCTGGCCGCCCCGTCCGGTCCCTGGGGAGCCGCCTCCGGCTCAGTCGTCCCGCCTCGCGGGCCGCGCGTCCCCCCGCGCCGGGGCCGGGTCCCAGCCGCGCACTCCTCCGCGCCCCCGGCAGGTAGCAGCCCCGGGCCGCGCGCCCTCGCCCGTGCTCGGGGCGGGTGCCCACCCGCCGGCCGCGCGCCCTTACCCAGGCAGCCGAGCACGTCGCAGGCGATGGCCGCGCGCAGGATGCGGACGGAGGCGGGGGCGCGGGCCGCGGCCGGCGGGGAGGCCGAGAGGACCCCGGGGCCCGCGGGCCGGCGCCCGGGCAGCAGCTGCAGGAGGCCGAGCGCCAGGCGGAGCGCGCCGCTGCCCAGGCACAGCGCGTGGAAGGCCCGCGGCTGGAAGCTCAGCACGAGCTGCGTGGCGGCGTCCCGCGTGGGGCAGCAGAAGGTCCCCAGGCGCGGGGAGGCCATGGCCCGGGCTCGGGGACGCGGCTCGGGTCTGCCGGGACCCCGCCGGCCGGCCTGGGTCATGTGCTTGCTGGGCGCGCCGGGGGATGGGGGTGTCATGTGCCCTGGGCCTCCCCATCCCCGCCCCAGCCCCCCGCGCTGGCAGAAAAGGCGCCGGGCGGGGTGGGGGCTGTGCGCCTCCGCGAACGCCGCGAGGCCTCACGAGGGTGATGCTTGGTCAGGAGGGGGGGACGTGGCGAGAGGAGGCGGAGGGCCGAGGGGGAGGAGGGCGCCAGGTGGGAGAAGTCCGCTCGCTCTCTGCCCTTGCACGCAGCCTAACCGGGGCTTAAGTCTCCGGAATCCAGAGCGCCCAGTCCTACCACCTCGTCTTAACGGATTTTACCAGGCAGCGCGCCTCGGGCCAGATCTTCCCCGTTTGGGATTCCTACATTCCTAATTTTGATTCGTTACAGACTCATAAACAGTGGCTGCTGTGACTGGCATTAAGGCAGTGCTTTTCTTTACGGTCCCTCTTCCCCACGGAAACAATCCCACAGCGCTAGGATTTTCCTTTTAAAACCAACACGTAAATCTTAAAGAAAAGAGGAACTGCTTTGCCTAACCCGGCGCGCGCGCGCACGCACGCGCACACACATTTTATACCTTTCAGGTGTAGGGTTGTTTTGGGCGTTGTAAATTAGCTTTCAAGAGTAATTCTGTTTAGAAAAAAAGTTCAAGTTTATTCAGATTTTCTTAACTGCTTCAGTTTTTCTATGAATTTCATTATACGTTGAAAACCACACTTTATTCTATATGCATGCAAATTTCAAAATGGTATCAGTACTAAAGATAATATACTGAGTAAAGTTTTTCTGAAAAAAGCTCTTCAAGGTTGAAAATCAAAGAGCCCCCTCTAGGTTATGGCTTTACTAACCAAAGCTTTATTTTTAAAAAAGAAAAATCCCGGCTCCATCATATTTATCATCAATAAACCAAAGAGGCGCATTTGCAGCCCACCCTTTGGCCTCTCCCCTCAGTAAATGCGCCCCTCTCTAGGTTTTTCCCAACCAACCAAAGGTAAGGCATCCCTACTGTTTCCCTCCCCTTCTCATAGTAAGCATGCAGACACTTCTAGCTCATCTGCATTTCCACCACCAGCTTTGCAATTTTTAAAAATTTTTATTTTTTTAATGGAGGTACTGGGGATTGAACCCAGGACCTCATGAGCTATATATACACCATCCCTCCAGCTTTGCAATTTTAAGTAAGGCAGAGTTTGGGCTCAGCTCCTAAGCCTTCTTCCTCGAAAATCACAGGACTGGGCTTCCTGTTGGGACCCATACACGGAAGGCAGCCAGATGGAAGCAGCGCCTTGAACAAAGAGCTGCAGACGCCGCCGCTGCAAAAAGATCCGGCAGGCATGCCTGTAAGCAGGGGCAGCTGCTTGGATAGACGTCACACCGGCATTGTCAAAACCTTAACCGCCCTCGGTGTTACACACTTGCTTGTAAAGACAGTAGAAAACATCGATGAACTGCTCCCCAAATGCTAATTTGTCCGTCCTTTCGAAAGCATATATCTTGCAATCTGCTTTGAAATAGTTCATCTTCTCCTTCATTGGCTCTTGGAAAGCAGAAGTGGCTTCTGGAGGTCAGTGGGTGGGATGTGCTTTAAAAGATAAAAATGAAAAGGAGCATCTGTTCGTTTACTGTAATGCCAAGGGTTCGGGTGGCCAGTCTGCGTAGGAATGTCACTGCATTTCAATCTCTGTTTCATGCCCAAGCTACACATACCCCAGCTCTCTGCTTTTCCACGGGCCAGCCTGCAGGCTCTGAAGGACTCAGGTGCCAGTGTTCAAGAGACAGGCTCCAGGGGGATCAGCGGTCAGCATTAGCTTGGGGAGGAAATTGTTACAAATGACGATTCCTGGGCCATCAGTTCAGATGTTATGCTACAGATGGGTCTCAGAGCAAACTTGCAGAAGGACAGAAAAGATTGCATTTATTAACTGTCATTAAAGTAAAACAGCTTGAAACCAGTATGAGAAATAACACTGAGATGACAGAATTTTTTGTGACAGTGCAGTTACAGTATGCAAAAAAGTAAACAGGTAAAGTGCACACACACACACACTCACATGCACACTTGGAGGTGGGAACATTTGGAAGGACTGCGGATGAGAAAAATACACAGTGACTGCCGAGCCAGGGTCAGGGGAGCACGGGCATTGAGGTATGTGTCCAGTAACGCTCGGGGCCTTTAAGTCTATGAAGTTCAGTTTTGCATCCACCCTCGGCCCTCCTTGCTCCCAGTCTAGCACCTAGATTCCATGTTGTGTTTTCGCAGTCTGGGCCACCAGGACTTTAGTGCCCTGGAAATGCCCCATCGCCCACAAATCACAATTAGCCTGCCAGTCCCACCTGAGCAGCTCTCCCTGAGAAGATTCAGATTCAGATTCAGATTCAGGAAGTTTGGGGTGGGGCCTGAGACTGCATTTCTAGCAAGCTCCCAGGAGATGCAGATTATGCTGGTCAATGCTTTTTTTTTTTTTTTTTTTCCAATTAAAAAAATTGCAGTTTGGTCAGTTTACAATGTGTCAATTTCTGGTGTACAGCATAATGTTTCAGTCATGCATGTACATATGTATATTCCTTTTCATATTCTTTTCATTATAGGGTTACTATAAGACACTGAATATAGTTCCCTGTGCTATACAGAAGAAACTTGCTGTTTATCTATTTCTTATACAGTAGTGTGTATCTGCAAATCTCGAGCTCCCAATTTATCCCTTCTCACCCCTTCCCCCCCATAACCGTGAGTTTGTTTTCTATGTCTGTGAGTTTGTTTCTGTTTTGTAAATAAGTTCATTAGTGTCGTTTTTTAGATTCCACATATGAGTGATATCATATAGTATTTTTCTTTCTCTGTCTGGCTTACTTCACTTAGAATGACAATCCCTAGGTCCATCCATGTTGCTGCAAATGCCATTATTTCATTCTTTTTTATGGCTGAGTAGTATTCCATTGTGTGTGTGTGTGTGTGTGTGTGTGTGTGTGTGTGTGTGTGTGTGTGTATACACACCACACCTTCTTTATCCAGTCATTTGTTGATGGACATTTAGGTTGCTTCCATGTCTTGGCTATTGTAAATAATGCTGCTATAACCATTGGGGCACATGTATCTTTTTAAATTAGAGTTTCCTCCAGATATATGCCCAGGAGTGGGATTGCTAGATCATAGGGTAAGTCAATTTTTAGTTTTTTAAGGAATCTCCACACTGTTTTCCATAGTGGCTGCACCAAACTACATTCCCACCAGCAATGCAGGAGGGTTCCCTTTACTCCACACCCTCTCCAGCATTTATCTTTTGTGAACTTTTGAGTGATGGTCATTCTGACTGGTGTGAGGTGATACCTCATTGTAGATACAATTTCCATTTCTCTGATAATTAGCAATACTGAGCATTTTTTCATGTGCCTATTGGCCATTTGCACATCTTCATTAGAGAAATACTTGTTGAGGTCTTCTCCCCATATTTGGATTGAGTTGTTTGTTTTTTTGTTATTAAGTTGTATGAGCTGTTTGTATATTCTGGAAATTAAGCCCTTGTCAGTCGCATCATTTGCAAATATTTTCTCCCAGTCCGTAGGGTGTCTCTTTGTTTTGTTTATAGTTTCCATTGCTGTGCAAAAGCTTATGAGTTTACTTAGGTCCCATTTACATACTTTTGCTTTTATTTCTATTGCTTTGTTCCTACTTTGAACAGCAAAGGTGGTAGAACTTGTATCTCAACCTGAAAAAGAAAGGGACATCCAGGCCATGCTGAAACTTGGGGAGGGATTAATTCAAAAGAGATGCAGAGAAGATGATCAGCATCCCAAGAGCCACTCTAAGAGCAAATGATGAGACGTAGGGCTGGAGGAGGGGTGAGGAGGGGTGAGCAATGTCTCCCTCTAGGTCTGGAGGCCCTGGTGAGTGACAGATGTTTGGGACTCACTTGGTTGGTTGTTTTTTTGTGCCCCACCCCCCAGGGACTAACCTGGTTGTTTTTTGCTTTTGTGTTTTGTTTTTTGTTTTTTTTAATGGAGGTGCTGGGGATTGAACCAGGACCTTGTGCATGCTAAGCATGAGCTCTACTACTGAGCTGTACCCTCCCCCACCAGGGACTTACTTGGGACAGAAGTCAGGATGCTGGGAAGAAAAGGAAGCAAATGGAAGAGGAAGAGGCCAGATAAGGACTCGGGGAGAGACAACAAAAGCGACATTGTGTTGAGAGAGAGAGAATGTTCTGGCAATCTTCTCAGGTTGAAAATTAGAGTTCACCCTGGCCTAGACAAAAGAAGAGGCAAGGGCTGTGACAAACTCCTACTGAATGTCTTTTCGCACTGGGGAGCATCTTGGTACCCTCCAACTAACCTATGGAATCGCAGACAGTCCCACCTGATTATACACTGTTTTAGAAGACATATCCTGTATGATGACATTTGGTCCCTGCAACAAAAAAGGAGAAAAAGGTTTTGTGCTGAATGAAAATTTCCAGCACCCAAAAAAGGAATGTAGTGATTTTGAAACCCAGTGCTCAGCCATGTATTTGAGGTCAATGGACAAACATTCAAAGCCAATTAAAAGCAGACTCTTTTACATACATCTGCTGTCTTGTAGCGGCTCTAAAAGTGTACACACACATATTTTGTAAGTTGTGGTTCTCTGCATCTGCCTGACTGTCTCTTCAATTTGGGGGACAATGGCTTGTGCTGTGACCTCACTTCCCTGACGGATCTAAGAAGAATTGTTGACTTTTCAGCTTCTTCCACTTTTTACTTGTTAGGATGAAGTGGTGAGTGCTAACTCCTGACATGCCAGACTAGAAATCACACTTTATTTTCTCACAGTTACGGTGGCTCGGGAGTCCAGGCACCCTTTGGCTGAGTCTCCCATCACAGGGTCTCTCAATGGCTGCAGTTAAGATGTTGACCAGGGCTGGGTCTCATCTGAGGGTGTGAGTGAGGAAGGATTCACTTCTAAACTTAGACGTTTATTGGTGAGTTTCCGTTCTGCACAGGCTATTGGCCAGAGGCCACCTTGCGTTCCTTGCCACCTGGTCCTCCCCACAGGGCAGCTTACAACATGCGGGTCAGCTTGTGAAAGCCAGCAGGAAGGATTCTGCTGCAAAGACAGACGTCCCAATCTTTGTAACCTAATCACTGGACTGGTAACTCATCACCTTTGCCGCATCCTTTTGGTTAGAGGCGAGTCACAGGTCCTGCCCACAAGCAGTGGAAGGGGATACACAGAGAGAGAACTCCAGCAGGTGGGGCTCATGGAGGACGCATCTTAGGGTCTGTCCACCACAGCTGCTCTCAAGGTTGTGTGCTGGGGCGAGGGAGCTGCAGTGTCCACCCCTGTCTGTCAGCCAGGAAGGGCTGCCTCTGGGGTGGGCACTTAAACTCCCAGGCACGTCTGGCCCCCCAGGCTTCCTGAGATCACTGGCGTAGTGAGTTCCTGCCACCTGAGGTGGTCCCAGGCTGCCTGTTGGGGATGAG
The DNA here is from genome assembly GCF_048773025.1 of Camelus bactrianus. NCBI lineage: Eukaryota > Metazoa > Chordata > Mammalia > Artiodactyla > Camelidae > Camelus > Camelus bactrianus. The sequence goes on from NC_133575.1 coordinate 6,176,862, forward strand.
TGAGTATGTTAATGGGGTGCAAGGCTGACACGGCTGGAGTACAGAAAACATCTGCTGTCCTCTCTTTTCAGAATTGAATTTGCTGGGTTTTACCCTGTGGAGTGGACAGAACTACTCCAGGTTAGTTACAGGGCTTTAAGAGGATAAAACGTTTTGCTGTGGCTTGTATCTTGGCATTGAGCCCCGTTTCTGTCCCCTGGAGAATTCAGCAGCTCTGCAAATATTTCACATGATGAATGGGGTTTGAACCGGGGCTTAGAACCCCGAGAGTCTGATTTGTGGTTTTTGTCGGGGATCGACCTCCCCGAACAAAACACGAGAGTCTTGGCTTCTGAAGGAATCTCGTCCTCTCCTCTGAAGAAGCAACAGAAACTGATGGGTTGAAAAATAATGCGGAAAAGTACGACTTCATCTCTGCAGTGGTCAGAGAGTGAGTCTGTCAGCTACGTGGTCTCAGCCTGGGAAGAGGTGAGACCAGAAGAGGGAAGGAGAGGGCGGGGTTTGTGTTCTGAGAAGAAGGAGGAAACTAAATTAATCTGAATATTATTACCCCACTGCCTTCCATGCGTTGGCAGCATTAGATACTTGAAGTCATGCTTAATACTCCCATCCACCCATCTTTTTATCTCTAGTTTATGCATAAGGGACCAGAAGAGGCGAGGAAACTTGTCCAGGGTCACGGAGGTGGCAGAGAGAATCAAACCCAGGAGGATTACACTGTAAGCACCGGAGGGGAACTGGGGGCTCATTTCCCTGTCAACGTGTCTACAACCTGGTCAGACCGAGGAAAGCACTTTCGCCACACACCACCTGGAAGCAACACTTTTGAGAAGCTGGAGGCAGCAAGTTGAATTTGATGCCATCCTTGCACTTTCAAGGAAGTGAGTGAGTGTGTATGTGGGGGGCGGGGTGAGGCGAACAGATGGACAGGCATGTATACATGTTACGTGTTTCAAGCTTTGTTTACATATTATGTTTCTTTTTGTGCACACTATACTAATACAGTGAAATGGAATGATTATTTCTGGGCAGGCTGTATCCTCTGGAGTCCCCACGCATACCAGACTGTCCAGTCTCAGATACCTCACAAAAAGGACTAAATCCACTCGTTAACCACAGACTTCGGTTGATTTTGAAGTGACTGCTTCACGGGTACTTCAGGGGCCCTGAGCAGGGAACAGGAAATCCACAGTAACCTCAAGGGCTTGGCTTGCGGTGAGAACTACCACGTGGCGGTGCGTAACACAAGCTGGCGTGCAGCTGGCCGTGCGCACCACAGAAATGTTTGTCTGGTACACGCACCAGACGACAGCTCAGTATCAGAGGGACTGAAAGGCACTCACGGAGAAAGTGTGGGTCCTTCATTCCTGGGGAGGGGGGACCTGATGGTTTAAACATGATAGCTCTTCCCCCCAAGTCTTTGAGTCTGCATTGCTCATGGTTGAACGTCTCGAGTAAACCCGGTCCACAGCCCCAATCTCTCAAACCTGTGACAGTTCTTTAGTCTATGACACGGATCAGGCAACTTATTAAGAGGCTCCATATTTTAGCCTTTGCAAGCCTCACAGTCTGTTGCGATCACCCAGCACTGCTGTGGGGGCCCCAGAGCAGCCACAGGCAGAAGGTAAACAGATGGGTGTGGCGTTGTACCAATAAAGCTTTATTTACAAAACCAGACAGCTGGCCCCTGGGCTGTAATTGGTCTTTTGTGTCAAACTAAGCACACCAAAATAATAATAAAGTAAGAAATATGTATGGGCTTCTGTCATTTTGTATTTGCTAGATTTGCTAGATTATTTGATTCTACTTTAGAAAACATGAGAAGCTCTGAAGAAGCAAGCAGCTCATGAGACACATGAGACGTCTAAGTAAGCAGAGCATATGGGCGCTGCGCAGAGACACAAAGGGACTGCAGGATCAGGACCTCAACATTGGTGAGGTCGTAAGTTGGCCATCACTGGGGACACACAGCCTGGCCACTCACCTCTGCCTGACAAACACAGCAAGCGCCCACGTTGCTGGGCCTGTTGGCCAGCAAGCTACACCTGAGGCCGGCGAGCTTGCCCGAGGTCGCCCAGCCGTCAGGCGGCCTGGACTGCAGGCACCTTCTGCTGCTGAGCCCCTCGCTCACCGGCAGTTGTGGTGCTCCTGACTGCACGGGCAGCAGGGCAGGCTGCCGAGGCAGAGAGAGGCACGTGCTCACCCGGGAACTCAAGATTAAGGTAATGTGGCCCTTCCCCTCCGCTGCATCCCACCCTGCATGCGTCCAGGTACCCACATTCCCCCCTTTCTCTTAGTGCTTTAAATCACTTAATGTGATTTAAGCATCATTAAGCATCGTGACTCGAGCATCTCCATCCGGTCTCAGGGACAGCCTGGCCAGTTATGAACTTGGTGGCCACCACTGAATCAAAGTGACTTCCCACAGAATACCTTTGAATCATAAAGCTGGCCATGTTAGAAGAGTCGGTCGGGGGAGGGCAAAGCTCAGTGGCAGAGCGCGTGCTTAGCATGCATGATGTCCTGGGTTCAGTCCTCAGTGCCTCCATTAAAAAAATAAAACAATAAATAAATAAAGCTAATTACTGCCCCCTCCTTCCAAAAAAAAAAAAGCAGAGTCAGTCAGGAAAAGGAAATTTTTCTGGGTAACGGTGAGAAACCTGGCAGCCACTACCTTACCCTTGAGGTCAAGGCGACTGATGCCAGTAACAAGCCATGTGGATGTCAAGTACCCCCGATGTGGTGTGCTGAGGGGGCTACTTCACCTCGGCGTGTTCCTCCCCAAATCCATAACCCAGTCTAGTCATGAGAAAAAAGTCAGACAAGCCCACATTGGGGAGCTTTCTGTGAAATACATGACCAGTGCTCCTCAAGGCTGTCCACGCCATGAAAAACAAAGAAAGATCACAGACCAGAGGAGGCTAAGGAGATGTGACAACTAAATGCAATGAGCGGTCCTGGGACATTGGTGCACAGACGGGAAATCCAAATAGAGTCAGTGAAGTCGGGAGCTTAGTTACTAGTAACGTACTGATGTTCCTTTCGGAGTTTTGACAAAAAAAGCATAGTTATGAAAGATGTGTTCAGGGAAATCAGGTAATGGGTATGCAAGCTCTTTCTGTATTATCTTTGCAACTCTTTTGTAAATCTAAAATTATTCCAACATAAAATAAAATGTAGCTTTTAAAATACAGTAACACAATAGTTCCTGCAGGCCTTCTACAAATGTAATTGGCAAAAGTAAAGACGTATCATACTTAATTAAATTTTTAGAAAGCTGCTGTCTGTGCCTGGGAGAAATCTCTCGGTTGTCGTAAAAATTCTGCCACCTTTCAGACAGCCGTCCTCGGTTACTTCCTGTTATTTCTACTGCTAGTCAAATACTTCTACATTCCTTGAAGTTCAAATAGATTGAATTGAAACAAATATTTTGGCCAGCGGCCAGTGAAGGCATTTCCAGCACCCGAATCAGCAGCCCTCCAACACGAAAGAAGTGAGTCGCTTCCGTTTCCAGGGCCCCTCCTTCCCACGCAGCACCTGAGTTATTTCAGCTCTAAGGATGTACAGACGGTTGGTCCCTTTCTCCTTGTGTGTGCGCTAGTGATTGTGTTGTGGGTGAGAGGGAGAGGACAGAATAACCTTTTTTTTTTTTTTTAATGAAGTACAGTCAGTTACAATGTGTCAGTTTCTGGTGTACAGCATAATGTCCCAGTCATGCATATATATGCATATATTCATTTTCATATTCTTTTTCATTATATTCAGATATTGAATATAGTTCCCTGTGCTATACAGAAGAAATTTTTAAAATCTATTTTTATATATAGTGGTTAATTTTTGCAAATCTCAAATTTTATTGAGCCCCCACAGTGTCCAGACCCTCCTGGCTGTCGTTTTATTCCGTGGTTCTTAAAGTGTGCTCTCAAATGAAAGCACAAACTCAGCATCGTCAGGGGAGCTCGTTAGAAGGTCAAGTCCATGGAAGCCTTGTATAAATATCTTTATTGTTTTTTTTCCCCCTCAAAATGTGGTATTTGAAGCTAGAAAGGCATTCATTGCATAACCACGCAAATGATACCGTAGTGAAGGAGCAGAAAGTTCATCTTGCATTTGGGAAGACCAATATGTTCAAGGATGTGTCACCGAAATCTCCAGTGCAAGGTCATTTTTTGCTGCTTGGAAATTGTTTGTGCTGGTTTTCACTAGAACAACCTGGATGATATATGGGACCCGTTTTTATGCCATGATTTAGTTGGCCAATCTATCCCCAACTTACAAGCGAGCTGGGTCCTAGAAGGTGTTCAAGATTTGAAAAAGATATTCCCCAAATACAGTGCTACAAATGAAGGTACGGCTGCCAGGCTGGCCTCACCACTCCTGTTCTGTCAGGAGCCCCAAGCCCTGCCCCGGGAAGAGCTCTGATCTCTGGCCCTTGACCTCAGCTGAGGGTCACCGCAGCGGGGGCAGGGAGTGGACTTGGCCCTGGCAGGGGGCTGCTTTTTAATCCTGCCTTTCCTTCCTCCTTCCCTCCATCAAGTCTCCCTAATTTTGAATTTTGAAGCAGAGGTTAAGCTTCTGGTGCCTCTGAGAGCCCTGGGCTTCTTTCTTCTTCAAGCAGAGGAGCCCACCTAGTACCAGAGACTCCAGGGAGAGAGAACAAATCCTAAAGCCGCCCCTGAGATCCTGAGTCCCAGGTTAGATCTGCAGGACAGCAGTGACAACAGATGATTTTTCTCCTCTACAACTCATTCCCCAGGTGAAAGTGTTTTCTCTCTGGCAAAGAAGTCACCGCCATTCCAAATCCTTGCTGGGATGACAGGGAATGGGGCTCCCTTAACCTGAGCAGAAAGCCTGGGTCAGGCCTGCATTTGTGGTTTTAAGCCAAAAAATTTCAGGATAGTTTGATATGAAGTGACATTTTCAAGTGTCCTGGAGAGTCAGCCCACTGCTCAGCCCTGTTGCTGTCGGGCTAGCTGTTTCTGCCCTCTGCCCCTGTTGGCGCAGACAGCCTATTCCCTGAAACGCAACCTGAAAACAAGATACAGATCTCTCTTTTGTAGGCATCCCAAATCTTTTTAAATTGAAGTGTAGTTGATTTACAGTACTGTGTTAGCTTCAGATGTACAACCAAGTGATTCAGGTATGTGTATATATATATATAAAAGTTTTTTTAATGTTATTATATATATAAATTTATATATATATAAAAATTTCTTCTGTATAGCACAGGGAACTATATACATATACATATATGTATAAAGGTTATTTTCCATAAGTTATTACAAGATTCTTTTGTATTTTTTTATTGAAATACAGTCAGTTTACAATGTTGTGTCAATTTCTGCTGCACAGCACAATGCTTCAGTCATACATGAAAATACATATATTCGTTTTCATATTCTTTTTCACCGTAAGTTACTACAAGATATTGAATATAGTTCCCTGTGCTATACAGTAGGACCTTGTTGTTTATCTGTTTTATATACAGTAGTTAGTATCTGCTAATCCCAAATTCCAAATGTACCCCTCCACCCTCCTCTTTTCCCCTTGGTAACCATAAGTTTGTTTTCTATGTCTGTGAATCTGTTTCTGTTTTGGAAATAAGTTCATTTGTGTCATTTTTAAAGATTCCACATATAAGTGATATCATGTGATATTGTCTGTCTTTGTCTGACTTACTTCACTTAGTATCATAATCTCTGGGTCCATCCATGTTGCTGCAAATGGCAATATTTCCTTCTTTTTAATGGCTGAGTTGTATTCCATTGTGTATATATGCCACATCTTCTTAAGCTGAATGTCTGTTGATGGGCACTTAGGTTGTTTTCATGTCTTGGCTATTGTAAATAATCCTGCTTTGAACACTAGGGTGCACATATCTTTCTGATTTAGACTTTTTGTTTTTGTCTGGATATATGTCTAGGAGTGGGATTGCTGGATCATATGGTAGCTCTATTTTTAGTTTTTTGAGGCATCTCCATCCTGTTTTCCATAACTGCACCAAACTACGTTCCCACCAACAGTGTAGGAGGGTTCTCTTTTCTCCATACCCTCTCCAGCATTTCTTATTTGTAGACTTTTTGATGATGGCCACTGTGACTGGTGTGAGGTGATATCTCATTGTGGTTTTGATTTGCATTTCTCTGACAATTAGCTATGGTGAGCATATTTTCACATGCCTTTTGGCCATCTGTCTGTCTTCCTTGGAAAATTGTCTATTTAGGTCCTCTGCCCATAGCATCCCAAATTTTCCTGACAGCTGCCCTTGGAGCAGTCCTCACCAGGCTTGAGGTGGGACCAGGCTTCCCCAGGCACCACCTGGGGTCGGCAAATAACTAGTCTGTTCTGCTGCTCCTTGTGAGAGCAGTTAGAACAACCAGTGTGAGCTGTGGGGCTACCAGGGTTCCCCACACTCACAGGAGAAGTCCCATTCATTGTCTTGAACACCTTAGAGTGATTTCCATGTCTGCAGTAAGCTGACTAGTGTTCCCCAAAGATGACCGGTGCTAATCTCCGCAACCTGTAATCGTTACTATAGTTGGTAAAAGGGTCTTTGCAGATGTGATTAAATTAAGGGTGAAGAGATGACCCTTGATTCTCTAGGAGGGCCTTTAGGGCATCACAAGTGTCCTTATGGGAAAGCGACAGAGGGAGGTGGGACCCAGGTGGAAGAGGATGCTGTTGACCACAGAGGCAGAGACCGGAGTCCTGCTGCCACAGACCAGGAGTGCCAGTAGACCCCAGAAGCTGGAAGGGACAAGGAACAGATTCTCCCCTAGAGCCTCCAGACCCTGCGGACACCTTCATACCAGACTTCAGGCCTCCCAAAGGGAAAGGGTTCTCTTGTTTTAAGTAGTTGCTCATACTTTGTTACAACAGCCCTAGGAAATGAACATATCCCCCAAAGGCAACTCAAATTCACCCTGCCCAAATAAAACTCATTATTGCTTGCCTTCACCTGTTCTTCAGCCCCAAATTCCATTTATCAAGTCAAGTTACTTCCGCCAGGAACCCAGGAGTTGTTCTGGACGGACTCCAGCCTCCAGGATACACACAGCCCCTGGGAGCTGGGAGTGGAGACTCAGATTCAAAATGAATGAGACTGGGGGACTTCTGGACTGATCCACAAGACTCTACTTCTTAGTCCTGACGCATTCAACTTCCCCACAAAGAACATGCCTTCGCTCACGTTGAAGCACTGATGAAAGGTCACCCCCACTTCCTCTCAGCCATCAAGATAATAGCTCAGTCGGTCTGTCCTGGATGTGCTTTGAAATGCTTCAGAAAAAAAAAAAAAAGTGGACGGGGATGAAACAAAAGAGTTCTATTTTTGTGTCTGCCTAAAGCTTCCACGATAAAAGTTTTTTTTTTTTTTTTTTTTTAGTTTCACCTATGGTTTTGTGAATCTGTTTTTTCTTCTCTTCTCTACTTCGATTTTTCTCCTGCTGAAACTTTTGCAGTTAAAAGCTGTTTTGCCCTTAATGTGCTTTAATTGTCTCATAGTGGTTCCTGATTTTTTCTTCACAGCCAGAGTTAATGTTTCATATTTCCTGCATCTTTTACATTCCTTCACAAGCCCTCTCTGGTATTGGACAAGTAAAAAGTGCTCAAGAAATAGATGCTCATTGGACACTTTATTAAAAAACCAAAAAACTGAAAAATAGCCAATGGCTTTCTAAAACTGTACTTTAAAATATAAAAATTTTTACAATAGTAGCCTCAGCTAAGTACTCTCTAAGTACCCCTGATTTGAATAGTTAGGTATGGTTTCATATGTGTGTGTGTGTGTTTAACCATCATTTTTTCACTTTATTAATTTTCATTTTAAAAATATTTATCGATGTATAGTCAGTTTACAGTGTTTCAATTTCTAGTGTACAGCATCATGTTTCAGTCATATACATACACATATTCATTCTCATATTCCTTTTCATTATAGGTTACTATAGGATATTGAATATAGTTCCCTGTGCTAGACAGAAGAAATTTCTTGTTTATCTATTTTATATATAGTAGTTAGTATCTGCAAATCCCTAACTCCCAGTTTATCTCTTGCCACTCCCTTTCCCCTCTGTAACCACACGTTTGTTCTCTATGAGTCTGTGTCTGTTTTGTAAATAGGTTCATTTGTGTCTTTTAAAAAAGATTGCACATATAAGTGATATCATATGGTATTTTTCTTTCTCTTTCTGGCTTACTTTGTTTAGAATGATGATCTCCAGGTCCATCCATGTTGCTGCAAATGGTATTATTTTATTCTTTTTTATGGCTCAGTAGTATTCCATTGTATATGTGTACCACAACTTCTTTATCCAGTCATCTGTTGATGGACATTTAGGTTGTTTCCATGTCTTGGCTATTGAGAATAGTGCTGCTATGAACATTGGGGTGCATGTATCTTTTCAAATTAGAGTTCCCTCCAGATGTATGCCCAGGAGTGGGATTGCTGGATCATAGGGTAAGTCTTTTTTTTGAGGAATCTCCACACTGTTTTCCATAATGGCTGCACTAAACTGCATTCCCACCAACAGTGTAGGAGGGTTCCCTTTTCTCCACACTCCAGCATTTATCGTTTGTGGACTTTTGAATGATACCCATTCTGACCAGTGTGAGGTGATGCCTCATTGTCATTTTGCTTTGCATTTTTCTGATAATTAGCAATACTGAGCATTTTCATGTGCCTATTGGCCATTTGTATGTCTTCATTGGAGAATTGCTTGTTTAGGTCTTCTGCCCATTTTTGGATTGGGTTTTTTGTTTATTTGTTATTAAGTTGTGTAAGCTGTTTGTGTATTCTGGAAATTAACCCCTTGTCAGTCAGAAAATACTTGCAAATATTTTCTTCCATTCTGTTGGTGTCTGTTTGTTTTGCTTATTGTTTCCTTTGCTGTGCAAAAGCTTATAAGTCTAATTAGGTCCCATTTGTTTATTTTTGCTTTTATTTCTATTGCCTCTATAGACTGCCGTAGGAAAACACTGCTAAGATTTATGCTCAGAAAATGTTTTGCCTATATTTTCTTCTAGGAGATTTATAGTGTCTTATGTTTAAATCTTTGAGCCATTTTGAGTTTATTTTTGTGTGAGGGAGTTAGCCACCATTTAGTTTCTTCTAGTTACCAGCAGGAAACTTGGCTGTTCATATACGTAATATTTTAAAGAACATGTTCTAAAGGTCAAGGAGTTAGAATTCAGACCTAAGTGAGAATCCAGTTTTATAGGCAAAGCTTTCTCACTGATGGTTTCAGACTCTTTCCTGTTTGGTGATTGGTGTTTGAAGATCAAGGGATTCTCAACAGGTGGTCAAGTACCTAAATATCTAAAAGGGAAGTCAACTCACTTGCTGAATCATAGGGACCCCAACTCGGGTACACAGTGAGTCAGGCAGGAAATGGCTAAAACTGCCTTTTGAAAAATACCCCATTAAAAGGTGTTTTGGAAAGGCTGACCTGACTAACTGAAAGGTACTTAACCCTATAATTTGAAAGGTAAAAGCAGTATTTTGGAACTCCATCCTCCATTACATTTTATAATTATAAATCCTTGTTAGAACAACAACAACAACAAAAAAACTAAAATAATTTGAGCTCTGTTTCAGAGAGAGGATTAGCTATTGATTAAATCTGTGAAAGTTGGTTGTTTGCCTTTTGTTGATGAATTCAGTACCTTCTGATAAAGTGACAGCAGAACTCCCTTTCATTTCACTGTCTCTGCTCTATTACAGGAAATTAGCCTCAGACTCAAAAAGGTGGAACACATGCACATGGAAAGGCTACTGAATGCTTAGGTGTGGATGCTCACAGGTTATGCTCTGAGGTCCAGAAGGGTATATGCTCACCCTTGTGTCTCCTGAGTAATGCAGATGAATGTCCAAGAAGCAAGAAGCTCCACAGAACAAAAGTGGTCCAGGCTTTCCAAAAGAATGAAAGCTCGATGCTGACAGTCTACTCTTGGAAATTCTGGCTGAGTTGTGAGTTCTTAGAAAAGAAAGCTGTCACCACTACAAGTCCACACTGGTTCAATGTCATACTAAATTCTTCCAAAAGGGCTGCAAGATTGATAAACTGGGGCTATGCCTTTCAGTCAAAAGATAGTGGTATTTTCATAAGATGATTGTTCGACAGTCTTGTAATGATATGTGAGGCATGATACAGAAATCCAGGTGTGACAGTGGCACAGGTAGATGTGCTCAACTATATAATCCCAAGCATGCTGATGAAAGATGTTTGAGGGGCTGAGAGGAGGGCATATCTCACAGCAGGCCACACAAGTCTCGGTCCAGTCCCTTTCAGCATCTTTGTTAATGTCCATGTAGACAGCAGCTTTATAAATATTCAAAGGATGCTAAGCTGGAAGGGATGCCTAACGTGAAGATAAAAAAAAAAAAAAAAAAAAAGAAAATTCAGCAAAATGACGTTTAGTAAGGATGAAGGTAAATTTACACCTAAGTTCAAAAAGTGCTGCTATAACCCTTTCAAATGGCAGATGGATGATCTGACACTGATTATACAGTGAACATAAAATGTGAAAGATGGGTTTGGCTGTGATTTATAGAGACCGTGATTTCACGCTTGTAGAGTCTAGTGGTCTAAGTGTCAGCCCCAGGAGATAACTAAGAGTTAAGTCAGTACCAGCTTTGGTTGGGAGGGAGCACTGTTGTAGGATAGGAGACTTCCAGAAACTCTAGGTGCATTTATATATGGTCCTTTATCTTTTGCTTGACCATCTACTTTTATTATTTTTTTTACATCCACTCTTTGAATTTTCTATCTGGAGATAATTATAGAATCACGTGTAAGAAATAATACAGGGCTTCCTTTGCATCTTGCATCTGGCCTCTCCCAAGGGTAACATCTAATAAAATTTAGCACAGTATCACAACCAGAATATTAACATTGATAGAATCCACCAAGCTTATATATGCATGTGTGTGGGTATTTAGTTCTGTGTAATTTAATCAATCTGTGCAAATCTGTGTAACCACCACAGCCAAGGTACACTAGAGATTGACTCTTACTGGCACCTTCCTTAATTCTTTGTTTACAAAGGAAAAATCTCATTCCTTTAACTAGAGGCATTCTGGACATGTAGCTTGGCATTATTTGTAGGTCAGTAAGCCCTGCCCAGGGCTGTGACTGGGGCCAAGGGGATCTTGCATTCACTTCAATTGTCTGGGTAAGAAGTTAAAAGATCAGCCATACAATGCAGACCGTAGAGTGCAAATCGCTCACTTGACCGCTAAAGAAACTAGGACTACTGTGGAGATTCCTCTTCTGGCACTACGGACAAGGACCCAGGGTCCTCTAACTCTGTTCAGTGCCCTCCCGGCTTGTCTTTGCCTCCTACTTCCAACATCATCACCTGCATGAAGCTTCTTTGAGGAATCGGGTGTTCACCAGCGTTCATCTACATAACAGTAATACATAGGACACCAAATCCTCATGGTGCAATTCTATAAAGGTGAGAGCAGGGTTTGAACCCCAAGACTCCCTGAGCTGTAACTACAGGAAGAGCCAACAGGGGCTACTCCCTATCAGCGCCGGGCGCTGCACGAGGGCAGGAGTGGGAGGATGGGCGGTCCTCACGGGAATAGTTCAAGTGTCCTCCTCCTCCGGCGCGGACTTCCGAGCACCCTCCGGGGAGCCAGCGCTCAGGCCGGGCTGCGGGGGCGCCCCTTCGCGTCGCTCGGGCTGCACCGCGGGGGAGTGTGGGCGCGCGCATTGGGCTCCCGGGACCCGCCATCCGGATCCCGGGGCCGAGGGCAGAGTGGGTCGGTCGGCGCGGGAACAGGCCGGCGCAGGGACTCCTGCGACGCTTCCGGCCTCACCTGCGCGGCCGCCCACCGCCCGGCGGCCGCGGGAACAAAGGCGGGGGCGCCGGACGTCCGCGCGTCCCAAGATGGAGGGGACCGGGGGCTCCGGTCACCGCCCGGCCCGCCTCGCCCCGGCCCACCCTGCGTGGGCGCTTCCGCCGCCTCACCTGCCAAGCCTCGGCCTCCGGGGCAGCGGGCGGAGGCGCCCCGAGCCTCCAAGGGTCGCTCAGGGCCCGAGCGGGAGGAAAGGCCGGACCTCGCTCGAGCCGCGGACGCCGCCGTCCCCTGGCCCCGCGGGTCGCGCCCCTCATACCGCGCGCGCGACCCCGGCTGCCCCCAGCCAGCGCCGGCCCCCAGCCCCCTGCCCTTGGCGCGCGGCTAGAGGTCCGGCGCGCGGTCCCAGCCTCGAGGCAACCTGGGGAGCCCCGGGCGCGCGTCCCCGGCCCTCGCGCCTCTCTCCGCCCCTCCCACCCTCGGCGGCCGCGCGGGTCCCGGAGCGCGCGCCTCCCCCCGCCCTCCCACCCTCCGGGCAACTCGCGGGAGCCCGAGCGCGCGCCCCGCCCCCTGCCCCAGAGCGGCGCGAGCCCCAGAGCGCGCGCCCGGCCTCGCCGCTCCCCGCCCCCGCCCACTCCCCGCCGGCCGGCCGGCCGGCCGGCCCGCCCCCTCTGGGGCCCGCCCTCCCCCGGGCGCCCTGCCGCCCGTCCTCCCGGCTCCCTCCCTGCCCCGGGCCGGCACTTTCCTCCCAAGTTGCAGCGTAAGTTCGCCCGAGGCCGGCGGCGGCGGGGGCGCCGGGAGCCTCCCTCGCCCTCGGCCGGCCTGGGCTCCCCGGAGTGCATGGGCGCGGGTCGGGCGGCCTTGGGGGCCTGAGCGGCCGCGCCGCCTCCTCTCCCCGAGCCCCGCGCCATGGAGGGCGTCGAGCCCCGTGCGCGGCCGGAGCGCCTGGCGGAGGCCGAGGCGCGGGCGGCCGATGGCGGGCGCCTGGTGGAGGTGCAGCTGAGCGGCGGCGCCCCGTGGGGCTTCACCCTGAAGGGCGGCCGCGAGCACGGCGAGCCTCTGGTCATCACCAAGGTAAGGCATGCCCGGGATCCGCACGGTGACAGCCTGGAGGTGGCTGGGGGGCAGGGGACTCGTCGGGGATAGGAGCATTGGAAGGCGCGCCCCGTCGCGCCCCTGGACCCGGGACGCACGTCTGGCCGGGCCACCTGTGGGGACGTGGGCACAGGGACACGTATAGGTGTGTGGTCCGGGCGCCACCTTGGCCGCTTGTGTTGTTTCCCAGTCTTGCTGGCTCCCAGCGCCGCTCAGAGTTTAAATGGCTCCTGTTCCAGGTCCCTTCCCCTCCCCCTCCGGGCCTGTTAGCCTGCCTAGAGGTCGGGGAGGAATGGAGCGGGGGGTGAACAGACCCGTCCCCACCTGTTTGCTTCTCCGCGTCCTTCTTTATGTACCCCTTGGACCTGCACCTCTTATCATTATAAGAAGCCCAGACTAGCAGCTGCCGCTGCCGCCAGCCTAGCTTCTGGATTCCCTAAAGCCCATTAATATTTACTGACTTCGGGCTTCCATCCCGAGGTCCGCAGCACTCCAGATACCTGCAAAAACATACTGAAACTTTTCAGCGTCCTTTATAAAAGTGGGATTTTATCTCCAGTAATGAGTTCCTAGTCTGTCTCATAAGGAATGTGGGGGGTGTGTGTAGGGAGTTACTTTAGAACTGAATTCATTTCTCTCAAAACAGAAAACCCATCTTGAAACTTACCAGCTGAACCTGTATCAACCTGTAAAAACACACAAAAAGCAAACCAATCGTCCTGTTTTCTTCTAGTTAAAACTGTCTATTGGTCAGTTTCTCTGGGAAGGTCTGGGCCACGCCATTCCTGGGGACAAAGTTCCCTTTAAAATGCAAAAATTCTTGGCTCCTAGAAGCGTTTGAAGGTGACTTACTGGCTTTCTCTGCTTTCCTGCTTCACCACTGCGAGAAGAAATAGTGACTCCTAACCCGCTCTGCCAGGATTGAATTTGGAAAGTGGTGTGGCTTTGTTGTCCAGATAGCAAATGAGACACCAAACTTCTCTATTCTTTGTTTTCTCTCATTTTTATATTTATAAAACTAGAGACTTTGAGGAGAGGCTTGTTTAGGTGTGCACTGTGTTTATGTTGAACTGGGAAAAGAGGCTGTCATTATTACAAATTTCACCAGTGTGCAACCCAGTAATGAACTGTATTCTTTGAAAAGTTGGGGGACAGTCATAGTGTAAACAACTTGTGCAGGAAGGGGACTTTCTGTATATGTGTGTATGAAAGCGTATCAGTCTGTGCTTTTTTAATAGGGCATTTCTGCTGGTAAAAGTTTGAAAGATATCAGGTAAATTACACCTTTAGTATTTCATGTATTTCTTTTAAAGAAGGACACACACACAATTCAATCTGTCTTCCTTGGACTTGCCTTTATAGCCGATGGAGTTAGTTGTAAAACATTATTTGAGGTGAAGGCTTGCTTTTTCTTTTTTTTTTTTTAAGGCTTGCTTTTTAGATTTACACAGTATAAGAAAGCTGGAAGAGACCATAATCTCCAAAATTCAGTTGTTTTACCAGAAGCTGAAGAAAGGGAAAGTGCCTCCTTTCTGTGTACTCCAAGTTCTGAAAAAACCCTGTGTATTCTTAGCGGTTTCTGTTCTCCCTGTCCAGGAGCGCCCTGTTCTCGAAACTGAAGGAGGTGGGCAGGAAAAGCCACGGACACACACCAGGGCCTATTCAGAGCACAGGAGGCAGTTTCTCCCTGATTTGGCTCCTTTCTTGGCTCTCAGTAGTTGCTAAGGTTTTTTGGGTTTTTTTTGAAAGTTTTTGTGGCTAGCCTGCCAGCAGTGTACACGCTCTGCCTTTCCAGATGGTGCTTCAGGGTTCTGCAGAAATAAAAATGTTTGCAATTCTTATCTGAGATGCTTGTATGTCCCTCTGTTAAACTGCTACTAGGTTTTTATAGGTGCTTCGATGTGACTGGAGATTTGTGGTTTCTTTGCTTAGGATGGAGAGGATTCAGGGCAGTCTGGGACGTCTGTGCTAAATTTCCACGCACACTTGTCTATACATGCGTACATGCATGCTTGCACACGAATGTTTCTTAACCACACATTGTATTGCATGGTATTGGCAGTATTTCACATACTTGTTTTGTCTCCTGGATTAAGTCATCAATGTTGCTTACTTACAATCCAACAGCTGGTGATTAACTGTCACATTATTAGGAAAAGGATGAAGGAAAGCGTGTCCGTTATAACCACTTAAATAATGGAAATAGTCGGTTGTGATGGAGTTGGGGGGGATTGTTCCACCACCAGAATTTGGATTAATCCAAGCTGTGAATCTTCCTTTCTCAATAGCTATTGAAAAATCTTTAGGGCTCATTAAATAATAGTTCTTCTAATAGTTTTTTTTTTGCATTAAAAAAACCCCTTGTAATTAAATAGTTACATATTAGAGCCCTGAGAGATTATACAGATCATTTCTAACAGAATCTGACTTGGAAGAAACCTGATCCAGTGCAAGAAGATACACCCTTTTTATGATGATGAGTGTCTGGTTTGAGAGCTTCCGGGGAGTGTGTACATCTTAGAACTGCAAATGATGCCAAGAACAAGGCTGGTTCAATCCCTGATCTCCCGATGGAGTTTGTTAGCCCATTTTAGAGATGAAACAGCTAAGACCAAGGGAGGTTAAATGGTGTGCCTGGAGGTCACAAACCTGGCAAGTCTTAGAAGGACCCTGAGGACAAGCTCTTGATTCTCAGTGTCCCTGCTTCCCCTCCAGTCAGTGCCACCTGCTCTCAGCTGGAATCACTTGCAGTGCTACGTTCAATAACTTTGTCACATCCAGTCGGTGATATTCTGTGCCGGATCATTCTTCTTGGTGGGGTTGTCCTGTGTCTGGTGGAAGTACCGCAGCTTCCCCCACCTCTACCCACTGGCACCCCTCCTCCGGGGGTGACAACCAAAAAAAAGTCCACAGACACTGCCAAATGTCCCCTGGGCACACAAGTCACCCTGGCTAGGTTGACTGTATATCACTTTTGCTTTGAAAGGGTTTTAGCTTTCAAAGCTCGTACTTAATTCTTCTTTTTGAAGGTCCTGGCCTGTTGGGTGGTGTGCTCGGAGGCCCCTGGTGTAGCCAGGCTTGGCGTGGAGGGCTGTTTTCTTCCTAAGCGCTGGCCCTGATAATAGGCTTTATTTACATAGTAAAACTCAAACAAATACTTGCTTCATCTGCATTTTTGTAGCTGGAAAAAAGGAAATCGAAGCAGGAACTCCCGAGGGCTGTGTTTTATGGGCTTTCAGCAGAGCTGCCTTTTCTCCGGGTTTTCTTTCCTCTGGATTGAGGTTGAAGGGAAACTGACTTCCCGGGAGTGGCATTCCTGGAATGTGAGGTGCATGTGTGAGGTCCCGCTGAAAGGTGGCAACCGGATTTGTAACCACTCAGTACACTTACACTGACTTGCAGCCTGACGTTTTACTGGGGCTGGAAAATACACAAAACCCCATTTGTCCACGCTGCTGTCCACAAAGGAGCAGAAATAACGTCCATGCCCTGAGAAACTACAAAGACTTTGACTTGTTGGATTTCTGAGACAGTGCTTTGCTGCGAGACATTTCAGGAGCTGCGTGAGGAGAGCCGACGTTGTCCGTGGCCCTGCTGTTTTTGCGGGTTCCTTTCCCCATCAACTCAGCAAGTGTAAAACTTCAGTGGGGGCAGGGAGGGGCCTGATTTCTCAAATGTCACCGGAGGGGCTAGAATTCCAAAAAGGCAGTTGGGGATCCATTAGGAAGCATTCAGTGTGCCAGCTGGGTGTCAGCATGCCCCCTGCGGCCTCAGGAATGTTTGTTAATGGGAAGGAATGAAGCCCCAGCCCCTCCTTTTCACCACTTCTTAGAGTCCTCCCTACCCCCCATGGTGTCCCTTCCCTCCAAGAATGCTGGCATCTTAGCCACGACCTCCAAAGAAGACAGTAGTTTGGGCCTGGCCTGGTTCCAAGGGTGGCTCTTTTGGGAACCCGTTGATTTTCAAGTTGCCTTTGGGGGACAGAAGCATCCTGGAAGGATGCCCCGGCCTGAGGCGCCCTCTCACTGGGCTTCAGACCAGGAAACGTTGCACTGGATGCGAGGCTCAGTCCTTTAATGTCCTTCCTAGTTTGAATGCTGAGGGTGGGATAGCAGGGAGTCAGGGCACGTGTCTGTGGGGCGTGGGGGCACACAGCCAGGTGGCTAATGTCCTGTGTCCACCGCTAGCCAGAGCTCCTGACAGCGAGGGTTCAGGGCGGAGACTGGCTGTGGCTGGTGGGTCCGGGGGAGGCACATTCCGTACTGGTCTGAAAAGGGGCTCCCTTTTACAGAGCTGTGCTGAGTCATGGTCATTGGTGACCTGGCAGCCTTGGACTGGAGATGTTGTCCTGATGTCCATATGTATGTCCCCAAGAGTCACTTTCTTTGTCAGTTACTGCTAAAGGTCTGGAAAAAGAGCGATGTGTTGAATTCAGCATGGGAGCTGGTGGAGCTAAGCCTGTTGGGATTCTGCTTGCTTTCTGTGTTTCAGCACAGTCCAGCGTCAGCAAGTGCGCTCAGGAGCACTGCCACCTGCCCAGGGTCCAGAGAGGTGAGCGGTGGGTGGGGAGGGGCTGCGGGTACTGCTCTGGCCGCGGAAGCCCCTGGGCGCTGTGAGGGCCCAGCCGCATTGAGGCCCCCTGCAGCCTTCTGATTATTTGGAGCAGTGTCATTCTAAAGGCTCATTTGTATTTAAGAATTAATAGTGCGGTTAAAAAAAAAAGTGAGTTTTTTTTCCCCTGTGCTGAAAGACCTTTTCAGTCGGTAGACCTGCCTTACCAACGGCCATTCAAATATCTCTTTATCACCCTGTCCCAGCCTTTGCCTCACTCTGTCCTGCGAGTGCTCAGCACCGGTCCTCCAGAGGTGTTTTGGGTGCGGAAGTGGGAAGTCAGGTAAAGAGTCTGGAGTCTGCAGCTTTGGGTTTCACCTGGCGGAGGGTCCTTCCTCTCCTAGAAGTTAATTCAGCATGACTCACATCTGTAAATCCAGAGACTTCGACAGTGGGCAAAGCTCTAAACTTCAGCTGTGCCTCAAGCTTCTTCACTGTGATGGCATTTACTCTTCCTGGTTCAGTTAGGAGTATTTCTTAACATGACCTAACATCCATCTTTGGAAAAAAAGAAAACGAGTTTGCCTGAGAGCTACGTGTAGAAGAGAATGAGAATGAAAGGCTCATAAAAATAGTCATTTTCACCTTGGGCCAGCAAGCTGGGATTTCTTAACTCACCTTCCTAGTTCACGGCCAGAGAAACTGGGCTCCTAGCTTGGAAAGGGCTGGTTTGTCTGGAGAGCAGCTGGGAGTCGTCCCCTTGGCAGAGCTGTTTTGTGTCAGCATGCAAATAAACCTGGCTTTGTGGGTTTCTCCAGGGCTCTGTGGAGCTTTTCTTTTTGTCCACTGGGCACAGTGTAAATATTCGACAAGATAATTTAAGGGTTTAAAGGCTGAACAGACTTTTGATTCAGTCTCACCTCTTTTCCTTTCAGACACTGTAGTCAGGCTTGGGGCCATCCTTTGAGGAGAAATTCTGCAAGCCATGCCTCTTCTGGGCTGAATCTTCCACCCACATGAAGAATTCTGAAAGCTCAGGGTTGCACAGCGCTCTTTTGGTCTTTTTTAAAATCTTGCTAGTGTCCAGCACAGGGAGGGTGTGTTCTGGAAGAATTGTTTTCCTGTAACTGTGTTGGATGGGGTATTTGCATGGCCATGTGGTTGATGGAGCCTCTTCCGTTTAGCAGTGTGAGTGTTACAGCCTCTCTTTGAGGGGAACACATCTTAGTAGAAGGACAGTAGTGGTGTATCATTAAAAAAATAATTGGACTAATCTTGCTTTAAGTTCAAACAGACAGGGTTGTTTGAAAAGCCAGGAGGTTCAGAATTACAAAGCAAAAGTAACTTTTTTTTTTTTTTTTAACCTTTGCTGTTTTTGAAATCTCTGGAGTGTTAAGCAGGAGGCCATGTCAGCAGCCTCTGTTGGGTGGTGGGTAGGGAGGACACAGCTCTGGAGGGGCTGGGAAAGGTTGGGACAGCTTTTCTCTGGGCCAAAGAAGACTTCAGGTCAAAGGCAAATTGTGAAGGTCGCCAAGAACCCAGGCAGGGTGGATCCTCAGAGGCAACATTTTTACTTTTTCATGGGAGGAAAGGGACAAAGTGTTAGTGTATCTTTTTGAGTTTTGTTTTAATTTTTATCAAAGTGGCTCTTGCACAGTTTAAATAATCAAATAGTTCTTGGGGGCTTGTTATCATACCAGCAGCTCCACACTGTCACTTCCTCTTCCCTAGAGAAGCTATTGAAACTTTTTAGCGGATTTCTTTTGGCGTTTGCTTATGTTCTATGTTGCTGTTACTTGTGTTTGTTCCATTTTAGGGTAACTATTACCTTCCCACTGCAGCAGCCTGGGATTTAGTCTTTTTTCCCACACACCACTTTCCCGCCAGCTACCCAGAAGCATTTCTTGGGCCCCCATACTCCCAGCGTAACGACGTCATAATAATGGTTAGAAGGGTTTTCAACCTTAGCACTATCCACATTAGAGGCCAGATAATTCTTTGCGCTGGGGCTGTCCTGTGCGTTGTAGGATGGTGAGCAGCACCCTGGCCTCCACCCACTAGATGGCAGTGCAGATTCCCCCATCCGCCATAATTGAGATGATCAAAAGCATCTCCAGACGTTGCCACATGTGCCCTGGGGGACCAAAATCGCCCCCTTTGAGAACCACTGGGTTGGCAGTATTCAGTGTTCACGTTATTTTGAATTCCAGTGCTATGAGCCTGTAGTGCAAGCTATGGTTATTTCTCTTGCACGAGTCTTCATAATCACAGGGTTAATGATAGACTTTGTTTCTTTGCGTGGTTTTCTATGTGCTTAACACTGATTCAGCCTCCAAATCTTCCCCAACCGTGAGAGCTCTTTTACTGTATTCAGACACACAGGGGGTGGACTTTTGAGACCTCCTCTGTCGGAAAGTGCCGTTATTTTACCTTGACAGTAAGTGGATTGTTGAGTGTGGGGGTATGAGTTGGCGAGTTTTCCCTGCGCACTGTCTTTGCAGGTGGTGTTCTAGTCTCTTCTGGTGTACAGTACTGTTGGGGAGGCGAGAAAACTATGTTTCTTTTTTCTTTTTTTTTTTTTTTAGAGATGCCTCTAATTTTTCCTGTCTTATTTTAAATTTCTCTGTATTTTTCTTCTACTTGGGAGACTTTGGGCAACCTTATCTTTCAATGCTTCCATTGAGTTTTAAATGTGTACTTTCAGAAGTTTTTTTTTTTTTTTTTTTTTTCATGTCTGCCCCTTATTCTGGCCACCAGTTTACTATGGGAAGACTTTGAGCTCGAGTTTCAATGTGTCTCCTAGAGAGTTTGTTACTGATTTTGACCACTGAGTTTTGGGCGTGTAGAGAAGTATTTAATGCAGACGCACATCTATTGCTCAGCGCTGGAGCCTCAGCTGTGCTACTTACAGGCCACTGGAAGTGATTATTTTCTGCTTTCCACCAAAACCTTTTCTTGAGTAATACTGTTTTTTCTTTTTGTAGTATGCGTGAAAGGTCACTCTTTCAGATCAATGTGACATTCAGAAGAATAGGATTTTAAACAGTGGTTTGGGAAGTGACAATGGCGGGAAGTGAGGGTTAGATACCGCCATGACAGCAAGCCCCATTTGTTCACTGCTTTGCTCTCGGGCAGTAGGAAATCTTCCAGGGCACTGACTTGGACCCACAGGCCTGGTAGAGATGCTGCCTGCCCACTGGACTCCCCACGTCCTCTTCCTCTGGACACACTGCTGGACCACATTTCCCAGCTTCCCTTGCAGCTGTGTGGCCATGTGACGGTTCTACCCAGTCCAGTGTGAGTAGAAGTGATGTGGGCCATTTAGGGCCTGCACTGCTTCCCCTCTGGTTGTCTGGAATGAAGACGGCCCTAGGCCCCACCTCATCAGCACGGGCCCCTGAGTGCCCGAGGGGGCAGCTGCTCCTCGCGTGGTTACCCTCCTAGTAGTACCAGTGTGAGAGCAGACAGAAGCTTCTGTCATCATCGGGCCGTCGCACATTTCTTGGATTACTTGCTATAGGAGTAGACCATTCTAAGAAGTGAAATCTGGAGAGAAAGCAAAAGTTTTCCGTTTCACAAATACACTAGCTTTGAGAGACTGATTTATATGTTAACTTACACCCATGCAGGAGGGGTGATTATTTACCGTGTAGAAGGAATCACTGTGGGTGTCCAGTTAGCACGTGGCTTATTCCCTGCACGCTTATTACATAGAATGAGACCTGCACACCCAGAGGTTCAGCATCTTTCCACCTTAGCTTTTTCTCTCACCTGGTAATTTAATTTTCTGTCTTGCTTTACCTTCCCCTTTTTGCCTGGGAGATGTGGGGAGGTGGGACAGAGGCGGGGAGAACCCTCAGTCCGGCCCTCAGGTAGGGCTGACCCGAGGAGAGGAGAGTCGGGGGCCAGCTGCTGGCATGACATCAGGGAGTAGAACTGTCTTCTGGTAAATTGTCCTTTACTTACCGCTTTGGTTACAGCTCAGAAGGTGTTGCCTGGGAGGCTTACACGTTAAATCCTCATGGACTGAGCTGCCTCTGGCAGGAGAAAGAAGTCTGATCTTATGTGGCAGACTGTTCCTTTCCCTGGGGGACAGAGCATAGACACCTGAGGTGGACTGTCGAAGAGAGGGAGATAAGATGAGTGCGGAGTAAAGCTGGCCCCAGAGGAAGGTGGCTTTGCGGAGGGGGTCTGAGGGTTTGGGGCAGCGGGTGCTAAGAGGGGTGGGGAAGGAGGGCCTCTTCTGTCCCAGGTGTTGGGCAGTATGGAAACCTGCGAAGCGGAGGACGGGTTCCAGGGGCCTGGAGCCCCTGGACTGGTGGCCCTCCCTGTCTTTAACAAGAGGCGAAGGGATTCTTTGCCTGTGGCTTGGAAATGCTGAAGTTGACAAAATTCTGCTGCTGATAAAATTCTGCCTCTGTCTGTGTGAATCATGACACGTTTGTAAATTTGTCAACACAGTGATATTTATCTCTGCTAATTGTACATGTGCTTATCAGTTTGTAAGCGTCATGAGACTGTTTTTTCTTGTTGCAGAAACATTAAGACCATCTTTAAAAAATTGAAAGTAAAGGAAAAAATCATCAGTAGCCTAAAATATATAATAATCTTATTTCTGGTAGTGCAACTGTTGTGAATGTTTTTCCCGTCTCAGTGGAATTCTTGGCTTTCTACCATGCAGATCTACTTTTGAATTGCTTGAAGATAATGCTCTTAAGGGTTACGGTGTCGACAATCTTTGGAATCAGATGGTAGCTTAAAGGAAGGTTACTTTTGTGTACGCGTCTTGGAATTTAAAAAATTTTATATTTTGTTATTGTGGCATATATTGTGATTTAGCTTTTTCTAAACGGGCCTATAACAAAGGAAGCCCTAACTTTGGGAAAACTGAGTAGTTTTCTATTGATCCAACAACTGTGTGCTTTCTTGTTCTGTGCAGCATTTCTTTTAATTTGCATGAATGTTTGGATGCCTGAATGTTGAATGAAAGTTTGGAAAGGAAACATCTGGACTTGGAAAGACAGGCCTGCTGCTGCTTGAATTGTATTCATTTTGTGTTCATTTCCCCACCAAGATCCTACACGGCCGAGGCCACTGCGGTTTACGAGCTGCGGTGGGGTTGCTGTTTCCCATCTCCTCCCCGCTTTCGGTGGCTGGTGTTTGGGAGAAAGGCTTTGAGAACCTCATAGCACTGTGTGTGCTTGTGGAATTTTGCCCCCAAGGGTAAGTTTAACGTCCTCTGCTGGTTATCCAGGATGCTCCTCCTCGTGCCCGAGGCAGGAACCAGGTTTGCTTTTAGAGTCTGAGTCTCACTTTATCCCTGTTGTGATTGCCCTCCTGAGAGGTAGCTGTCTCGATTATGGGAGAACTGTCTTCCTGACTGCTGTGGGAGCGGCCTTTACCGGCTCTCTCCCCCTTGGCCATCCTCGCTGTGTAGGTTTCTCCTGGAGAGCCATCCTTTTTCTCTCCTTTCTTGGCCAGGTGGCCTCATGCGCTGCAGGAGGCCAGCAGACGGCTCCCAGGTCTCTGGGTGCAGCCCCAGCCTCCGGAACGGCCCCTTGGCGCTGCCGAGGCCCCCAGTGTGATGCAGATGGAGAATGTTCATCTCCCTGCACCTTCCCTAGTTCTCCTGCACTGTTGAAGGTGTATCCCCAAATCCAGGAGTCATCCTTGACACCTCTCTCCCTGGCACCTTCCATGTCCAACTGATCGCTGAGTCCTCGGACCTACATGTCTTGCTTTTGTAGCTTCTCTTCCCCCCCTGATGTCACTGCCTCCGTGATTGCTCGCCAGGACCGGTCTCCAACTTGCCCACCGCATCTGGACTCCCTGCCTGCCGACCTCGGGTGGCGTGTATGCCAAACCCAGCTGGGCTTCGCAGGCTCTTGCTGGAAGGGCCCCGGTAACTCCTCGTGGGGCGCCTTACCTGTGTGCAGAAGGTTCTTTACGTTTTATCTCCTGCCCATTCCCAGCCTCTTCCACTGTCACTTCTCCTACCTTGACTAAGGAAGGGGCCTTAGTGTTTCTAAAGAACACGGCCAGACATGTTGTGAAGGCGCTACAGAGTGATGCTTCTCAGGCCTGGCAGTGGCGGGAGTGACCTGCACCCCGGAACTTGGGCAGTGGGAGGAAAACCAAGATGCAGAGCGGCCCCGAGTCCTGGTCTCCTGTAAAGAGGGTGGTCCTGCCCCACCACGAAAAGGAGAGCAATCAGTGCTTGTGTCAGAATCCCAAGACGGAGGCACTTGTTTTGCTCTCTTCTTTTCCAGATTGCTTGTAGCAGGGTGCTGCTTTGTCCTGGAAAGGAGCGAGTGCTCACACATTTAAAGGAAGCCCTGCCCGAATCCCCAGAGGGCTGCCCTGACTCTCAGTCCCCTGCCCTCCCACTAATGCTTCCCAAGTCCCTTTGGAACCAGACTTCAGTGTCGCAGGCAGGTTGAGGATGGGCTGGCCCGGTGAGTGTCAGGGAGGCAGAGGGCCTGACCCATGACCAGCCTGGGGGGCAGGCCCAGCTGAGCACGTGACCCCAGGCTGGTGCCCTGGCGGAGGTGTGGGGGAGTGGGGTCTTCCTGCGGATCCACATAGTGGCCACAGTCTGACTTCCTGGTGGTCCTCGTGGGCCCGAGTGCATTCTGTTGTCTGGGTCTTCGTGCATTTCTTCCAAGTGTGCACCCTCTCAGATGAAAGGTGTATTGTACAGTGTTTGAGGAAGCCCCTTCCCTGTCCTGGGGTGGCTGGAGAGGGTGCAGGGTAGGCCTGCCTGAATTTTTTTTATCTTAAGTTTTGAAAATTAAAAAAACTGAAATATAAGTCACATACCACAAAGTGCACCCTTTAAAAGTATACAGTTGGGTGGTTTTTACTACACTCGCTGCGCTGTGCAGCCCACAGTCTATGTAATATGATCTAAATGAACATTTTTGTCACCCCAAATAGGAATGTGCTTGTGAGCAGTCACTCCCCATCCCCACCGCTCCAGCCCCAGGCCAGCACGAATCTCCTTCCTGTCTCCGTGGGCTTGCCTCTTTTGGCCATTTCATCAAATGGAATCACACAGTGTGACCCCGTACATCTGGCTATTTTCACTCAGTGTAATGTTTTCGAGGCTCATCCACATTGTAGCCTGTCAGTACTTCATTCCTTTTTTTTTTTTTTTTTGTCTTGATAATTTTTAAAAAATATATTTTTATTTAAGTATAGTCAGTTTACAATGTTGTGTCAGAGCTTCATTCCTTTTAATGGCAGAGTAATACTCCATTACAGGGATGGAGTGCATTTTGTTTATCCATTTGTTGGTGATCAGGTCAGTTAGGGCTCCAGTCGGGGCCTTTGAGTGCAGAAGTGCATTAGAGCCCATTTCTCTGTGTGACTTAAAATCTTAAAAAAAAAATTTTTTTTGTTGCTGGGGGTAGGTGATTAGATTTACTTATTTTTTTTCTGAGGAGGTACTGGGGATTGAACCCAGGACCTTGTGCTTGCTAAGCATGCACTCTACCACTTGAGCTATATCCTCCTCCCACTTAAAATCTGTCTTAAGATAAATTTTTAAAGTGTAAAAATCCTCAGGATTTTATAAAATTGCATGCCCCCCTTTCTCTGAAATCCATGTGAAGTACCAGAAGTCTCAACTTGGCAATAAACATACTCATGATATTTCTAATATTTGGACGATCCTCTCTAAACTAGAGGTCAGCAGACTTTTCCTGCAGAAGGCAGAGTGTTTTTGGCTTTGTGGACTGAACAACTCCTCCCTGCTGCTGTGGCCTGAAAACAGTCATAGACAAGGTGGAGAGGCAGAGGGTGGCCACCCCAGCAAGCTTTTCACAGTGGGGTCCCAGACAGGCAGCATCAGTATCACCCAGGGACTTGTTACATGCACAGTCTTGGCCCCACTCCAGACCCTCTAAACTCCAAACTAGGGGTCCGCTGGGAGCTGCCCAGGTGGTTTGATGCTGGCTCCAGTTTGAGAACTGCTGCTCTGGAGAGGTGTGGCCTGTCTGCCGTTTGCATCAGAATTAGCAAGTGCAGACCCACTGAGTCTGGGTTCCTGGTGCCCAGGATTCTGAATTTTAACCATGGTCTCAAGATGATCTTATGCCCGTGGAATAAGAACCAGTTTCTAAAGCAGTGCGTCTCTGGACCAGTAGAGGGAATGAGGAAGGTGTCAGGGAACTTCTCAAGGACTTGAGTGGAGAGGTTAGTGAGAAGACGGTGAGTGTGGAAGATTGGGGTGAGGTGGCTCAGCATTACTCTATTATGAAATGTGCCTGGAGTCCCTGGTCCCAGAAGGTGGATTTCTTTCTCCTAACACCTCATGTGTATCCTGCAGCTGGGAGTTCCTGGAATTGAAATTAAGCCCCTCTAATATAGCTATTACACACCACATTTCCTAATGCGTGTGTTCAGGATTGGAAACGAGAACAGGTCAAGAGCATCCTTCGTGATTCCATTGATATCAGATGTGCAGCACAGGCAGGTGCGCGGAGACAGAGCTGGCTGGCGGTTGTCAGGGGCAGGTTTGGGAGGGGGCTGCGGGTGGGCGGAGAATGTGCTGGAATTAGAGAATTCGTGTACTCACACAGCTGAGTATACTGAACACCAGTGACTTTACACTTTAAAGGGGTGAATTTTGTGGAATGTGAGTTATAGCTCAATAAAGCTGTTATTTAACATAAAGAAATGGATCAAACTGGTCAGCCCTATTCTTGAGTTGCCGAGACCCCCCGAGAGGAGGCTGACTGGAAGGCCCCTTGCAGACCTGGTCCTCTGGGCAGATTCTTTTGGCTCCCACCGTGCACATCACGGGATTCCTCTGCTGGTGGGGGTCGGACCCACAGGCAGACAGCCTGGGGAGACAGTCAGTGCTCCTTCCTCAGGGAGAATCAGCCCTGACAGCTGGAGGACCTCCTGGGCTGGGGAGAGGGCTCCCCGGTGCTGTTCCTGCAGGTCAGAGGAAGGGGAGGAGGCTGCAGGAGGTGAGGTGGGCCCTGGGAGCCAGGGAAGGTTTTAAAGCAGGAGGTGGTGGCAGGGGTCTCTCTGCAGCAGAAGGCAAATGGGTGCAGGGGTGTGGGGGAGGAATCAGGCTCCTGGTGCTGACAAAGAAAAGCAAGGGGTCTGAGTGGTACCCTGAGTCACAGCAGGGCCACCTGGCGCTTGGATGGAGGATGCTGGAGGTGGCCCTGAATAAGCTGTGGCTGCAGGTGCCAGTCGCCTCTCCCTATCCTGCCCGATGGAGGCCCAGGGCTGGGCAGGGATGGGAGTCCCAGCTCCTATGTGCAGGTGGCACCTCCAGAAAGCTCTGGGAAGGGAGCAGGTGTGTGCAGGGCAGACCCGGCCCTGCTTCTTTGCCCAGGTGTGATGGGCAGGTGCTGTCTCAACTGGCTCGCCCAGGGCCACGGGAAACAGGTTTGCTGGAGCGCCTCCCCACGGGCCTTGGTCCCTTCCTGCCGGCTCCTAACAACACTTGGCTGGAGTTGTTTCTGTGTTACCACGCTTGGTCCTAGCTGCTTCTAAAGGGAAGGAATCAGGTGGGAAAAGTTCCCTGAGACTGAGAATTATTAACGAGTAGTTGTCTAGTTGAGTCATTTGAGTTACTTTGACTTAACTTTTCTCCTTTTAACAGAACAGCAGTCAAAATAAGGATAAAACAGACAGAACAAAGGACAGGTATCGGCTGGGCTTTCCTGGAAGGGAAGATTAGAGGCATTTTCCTTTCCTTGAAATAACCTGCAGCCAGCGCTTCCTGGTGAAGACTGAATGTCAGGAGCTCTGGAAGTGACAGGAAAGCTGAAGGATCAGTTGTCCCTGTCACTAACAGAGTTACGGAGAGTGTCTCCACCTGGAAGTGTGTTCCCTGTTTGAGGGGTTACAGACCCCATGTAGAAATGACCTCTGTGCATAATGGGAAAAAAATAATTTAAAAGTCCTGTCCAACTGGGAGGGACAGTAAATATCAAACAACCGTGGGCAGAGCAGCCTGCTCTTGGGGGATCCAGTTCCAGAAGGAGCATTCAGGGCCAGTCTTCCTTTGTGAATTAGCCCAGAAGAAACAGTACTAATCCCCACAAATCTGTAACTCATCAGATGGATGGCCTCATTTTGCAGACTGACAACCATTCTGGTTATGTGACTACTGCCAAATTAATTGCACTCTAGGATAAAAATCTATGGTTATATAATCTAATAAATCTTTTCTGTGTTTCGTTCTTTTATTTCTTGTTTTTTTTTTTTTTTTTTACTTTTTACCTTTCCTCACTATTCTTTTTAATTTTTATTTAAAAATTTTTTTAAATTCTTATTTTTTATTGAAATGTACTCAATTCACAATGTTAGTTTCATGTGTTCAGCAAAGGAATTCAGTTATACATATCCATATATACATATATATTTTCAGATCCTTTTTTTATAGGTTTACTTACTTTATTTTTATTTATTTTTAAATTTATTGATTTACTTATTTTTTTAACGGAGGTACTGGGGATTAGAACCCAGGACCTCCTGCATGCTAAGCAGGCACTCTACCACTGAGCTATATACCCTCCCTCCTTTCTTGTTATTCTTAATCATAGATTGTATTTGAATTGTCACCAGGTTATACTTTTTTTAGTTATGCCTTCATCTAAAATTGC
Source organism: Camelus bactrianus (assembly GCF_048773025.1). NCBI lineage: Eukaryota > Metazoa > Chordata > Mammalia > Artiodactyla > Camelidae > Camelus > Camelus bactrianus. The sequence goes on from NC_133575.1 coordinate 6,204,939, forward strand.
ACAGTGTGCCATGAAAATGTAATCGAGGATTAGTCACTATTCTCAGAAAGAAGGAGGATCTGTACAAAGTCACTTTTGGTTTTCTGCTTTGTTTTGTTTTTGGTAGCAATCATGAAATTATGGTCCAGATTTAAGTGAGGAAACACCATTGAGGTTTTAGGTGAACGAGGTTACTAGATTCTGGGTTTTCCCTCAAATCTTTCTAGTATAACTGTTTAAGAAAAAATCACTGATTTCTAGATAAGAGAAGGGAACATGCAAGTTCAGCTCCATGAACCTCGAAGTCTTCATTGATTCTCCCTCCTCCCCAGGAATAATGCATTTGGACCAAAGTAGCTGCAGGAACTCCTTAGTTCCCGGTTTCAGAGCCTCTGTGTCCAGGGAACACTGATGGGGACTGGAATGCGGGCGGGCGGCGGATCTATAGCCCCGCTGTGCTTCTGTGATCCCAGCACTCAGGAATCCTGCCCTTTTGAACTGTGCAGGGTCTTAGCCAGGCTGGGCCAGTTAATGTGGCTGTTTTCCCCCATTAGGACGCCGCATTAGGGCTCAGGCCCTGGGATGTGCAGGGAGACATGCTCCAAGCCAAACATGGCCACAAGTCCCTGGTGGGTCCCCACTCACAGGGACTGCCAGCTTCTTAGCTGCGTGGGGTGCTCAGGATAGCTCCTGGAAAGGAATGAGGCATTTTCACTTCTTTTAATGAAGGAGCTCCTTTTCAGATGTGATGGAGTAAAAGCAGGAAAGATTCCTCCAAAGTGAAAGGTCCTTTTTCTGACACTGTGAGCTTTGGAAGAATAAGCCCTAAATATCAAAATGCAGAGGTTATAGAGTAACAGGTGCTTGGAACAGCTTTAAAGGGCTCAGTCTAGAAAATTCAAGCTTTAAAAAATTTCTTTCTGGCTCAATATTAAAGAGAAAAGCAGACTGCCCTTGAACAGAAGGAAAGGAATTTCGAGGAATGTATTTTAAGTCTGCTTCATTCACCGAGGTGATTACGCCATGACTGTCCTTAGTAGAGACCACATTGTGTAATTAGTCCTTGCTTCAGGAAAACGGTATTTGTCCGAATAGCCCTGTGAGAGCATGAAATTTTATTCTTTCTTCTTTCAATTGAAGTAGAGTGGGTTTACAATGTTGTGTTAATTTCTGGTGTGTAGTATAGTGATTCAGTTATACATATATATATTCCTTTTCAGATTCTTTTTCATTATAGGCTATTACAAGGTATTGAATATAGTTCCCTGTGCGATACAGTAGGACCTTGTGGTTTATCTTGAAATTTTAATTTTCGCTTTTACAGGTTTTGGGTTTTCACCAGATGGCGAGGCTCTTGTGTTCTGTTCCCGTAATCCAGCTGCGGATGAGAAAATTAATGAGCTGGTGTTTTAGGGAAATTCACGCTGGTGGTTTCTCCTCTTCCTGTGTTTATAACCACACTGATAAAAATGCAGCCTGCCTAGCTCATTCTTCAGGAACTTGGGTGTTAAGGACAATCTGCACAGTCCTGGGGAGATGGGTGTTCTGTAACAGTTTTTATTCGACACTGCGTGCCCAAGCTGCGTTCTCAGTACCGTAAGCAGGGAGCATGTGTGTTGCAGGGAGAACAAGTGGGGAGCTGTGTCCGTCTCGGGGGGTGCCCCCCCATCTCCGGTCTGTGCCTGTGAGTCACCTGCAGACCTTGGAAAAGGGGAGGTGGGCTCAGGCTGCAGGTCTGCCAGGCCCGTGGACATGTTCAGAGCTCTCCGGGGGGATTCCACCTTGACCTGTGGGCTCCAGCAGCTGCACCAGCCCCTGTAGCACTGCTTCCCCAGCAGCAACTCCAGGGCCTGGCAGCAGGGACCGGGGTTCCCCTAGGATCAGCAGTACCCCCTCACTGCCTGGCACCAGACACAGTTTAGCTCCTCAGTGACCTTTGTCAAGGTCTTCCTGTCTTCACTTTCTTTTTGCACGTTGGGTTTTGCAAGCAGGTCTCCAGTCATCCAGGCCGAGCTTTTTGTGGATAACCTAGTTTAACTGGGTTTGGGTGGCCCAGAGAGAATAGCTTTATGAGCACTATAAGGTAATGGTAACATCTGAAGTTTATTCCAGATAACTTCTCTTTGATAGCTATCATTTTAATCTTTTTAGGTCTCTTTTTCTAAGAATAACTTTATTTTCAGCTCTTATTGATGATTTAAAAACAGTGCAACAACAAAAAAATCGCTCTGTACATTTTATGAGCAGGATTTAGGAAATTTGTGCAAAGGCATAAACGCATGTGAAAGGTGGACAGTGGTAAAGGATGGCCACCCTTAAGGCCTCTGTTCAGATTTAAAACCGAAGTGACACTGACTCCTGGAAATGGTCCTGTACGTTTTGAGCAGGTAAAGGGGCTCGACTTTACATTTCCTTGGGGGCGGCGGAATGAGACCCCAGCTGCAGGTTGGGATCTCCTGGTGGGAGGGGGAGGGGCCGTGAAGGCTGCTGGTCCCTGGCTACAGCCCAGAGCAGTTAAGTCAGCAGCACGGGGGTGGCCCAGGTGGCAGTGATTGTAAAGCTGGCCGGGAGAGTTTAATGTGCAACCACGTGGAGAACCACGGCCTTACACTTAAGGTTTTATCTGTGTTGGGAGGTTTACAGACAGGGAGCAAGAGCTCTCTGCAAAACTCAAGAGGAGAATTCAGTCCATCCGTCCACAGGCTCCCCTGGGTGACCTAGGTGTGCTTTCTGCCCCCCAGGTAGCACATGTTGGCCAGGGCGGGGAAGCGGGGTCAGCTTTGGCTGCGCTCCCCTGGCCAAGGGGGTCACGGGGAGGGAGAGGGGTAGTCTCCACGCTGAGGCTGGAGCCCAGGGATTTTAAAAGAGAGAGTTGGGGTGGTGAGCTGTGTTTGTGGCGTGCTGGCTACCTAGTGTAGACCAGCCAGGTGCCGGGCTAAGTGCTTTACAGAAGACATTCTCTGGGCAGACGGGCTCTCTGAGCCAGCGTCCGCCTCCTGGGGGACCTTGTCAGAAATGCACGAGCAGGGCCGGCTGCATCAGAGGTTCGGGTGGGGGTCGGCGAGGTGCGTTTTAGGGCCCCTCCGGGGGATCCTCATTGCAGGCCCACGTTTGGGAACCTCTGCTCGCAGCCTTTCACTTACTCCTCACGTCTGCTCTGTGGAAGCGCTGATTATTTCTTAACACGTTACAGCTGAGGGAGTCAGTGTTCTCCGCGTTACAGGTGTTGGCAGTCGAGGCGGGGGTGGGGCGGAGGGGAGGGTAAGTCAGGTTGGAGGTGGAGCGGGTGGACTGCGCAGCCGCGCGCGCAGAGGGCCAGGAGCCCTGAGGCTCCGGGACTTGGGGCTGCGCGTTGGAAACCCCTGAATCCCGAGTCAGTCGCCTTTGCTACAGCTCCTTCCAGAGCTGAGGGTGAAATGAGACGTGAGTGGTGAGTGTGGGGCTGGGAGGTGGTGTTAGATGGTTAGCTTTGAAAAAACACTTATCTGGATCTCGGGGGTGGCTTTTTTGTTCTCTTTTATGCCCGACTGTAGTGTTTGTTTTTTTTTTTCTTTTTAAACAAAACTGTGCATGTGTATACATACACATAAATCTACAGACAAAGGGTAAAGCGGGGGTTATTTCCATTTGAACGGGCAAAAAGCACACCTCAGCAGGTGTGGCGTAAAGGCCGTAGAATTATGTCTGAGTGAGGAAGCCAGACGCTGACCGCTCCTCCTGGGTTGAGCTTGGACAGTTGCTTAAAATCTGAGGGCAGTTGTCCAAACTTGGAGTGCATGGGTTGGTTTGAGCGTGTTTCTGATGGTAGTATTACCAGCAACACCAGTCAGATTCCCTGCTTTTCTATGTCTTTGCAGTAAGTATGATGGTGTGTTGGGCCAGGCCGACACCTGGTCACTGGTGGCAATGCCCAGAGCTGTGCTTTGGCCATGTTACTATGGCCCAGTCACCATGACAGGAGAGGCAGTAACAGGACCACTGTCAGTCCAGACAGCAGGTGGCTGCACACTCTCTCTTCCCTTTCAGTCCCACCTAGTGTCCTAGGGTTCACAGACTGGGAGCCAGCCTGAGTACATGACTTTTTTTTGGTGGGGGAAGGTAATCAGATTTATTTATTATTTAGTGGAGGTACTAGGGATTGAACCCAGGACCTCATGCATCATGCTAGGCATGCGCTCTGCCACTGAGCTATACACCCGCCCCCCAAGACTTTTTTTATACATGAAAAGTAGAACAGAGAACCTCAGGGTTGAAAAATTGCTGTTGGCTGAAGATGAGTCACAAATGAGGCTATTTTCTGAAGTTAGCACCTAAGTCAGATAGAAAGTATGATTCAGGTGGGAAAAGAGTGTACATCTGTTTGTTGTGGCATGGTCACCTGAATGTGCTTGTTACAACATCCCAGCTGCGTGGGTACCAAGGTTGGTTATGCCGCGTGCAGGTCCAGGACTCAGACCCCACGCAGGGATCCACGTGTCCAGGTTGGTTGGGAGAGCATTTCGAGCCAGTGTTCGTGAGGCTCGTGATTTAATGGCTTCAGAAAATAATCAGATTGTTTCAGATTCCCGGCGGCACGTCCAGGTGCTTCTGAGGGTTCTGAGGATTTGGACCTGGAAGAGGCAGGGGACCACTGTTTGCACTTTGTTGGTAAGTGTGATCTGGTTGGAAAAATCAAGTTCAGGGGTGGGCGCACAGGCTCGGGTACCTCTCTGATGCGTCTCGTGGACTCTGCTGGCTCCCTCTTACTGGGGTGCATGTGCAGGTCATCAGGAGAGCTGGTGAGGTAGGCAGGCTCATCATTAGGAAGCCCTTTATTCAGAAATAGGCAGAATGGGGTAGGGAGTGGGCACAGCTGGAACGATTGGGAGCGCCCCACAAGCTGGAAAAGCCAGCGGGATCCGGGCTGTGGAGCAGGTTGCGGGTGAGTGTGTGGCGGGGCCTTGGGTGGGTTGCCCGGCGGGCGCCAGTGCTGGTGGACTGTGATGTGTGCGCGGTGCTCTGGGGCCCTGTCACCGGCCCCCAGTGGGTGTCGTCCTCGTGCTGCCTAGCTGGGCGGGTCACCAGGTGTTCCCCTGGCCCAGGTTGAGACAGCAAATATTTGATGTCTCTTGTTTGTGTCTAGGTGGTCAGAGAAACCCAGCTAGTAGGTGGGCCAGAGGGAGGGAGAGGACTGACTTGTCCTGGTTTCGGCAGCAGAAAGTGGCTGGATGCAGCCGTTTTGATGTGACCATGCACTTGCAGAGGAGGGGAGAGATGGGAGGACGCAGTCACCAGGACCACGGGGAGTGTTTCCCTCCAGCTTCTTAGAGAGTGTTTTCTGGCATCGCTTGGCAAAGGGACTCTGCAGGCAGTCCCTAGACTGTGCTTCCTAGGAAATGACATGTCTGAAAATCGCAGGCTTATAGCACTGTCTGCATGTGCCCGCATGGTCACGCTGGTGGAGAGCAGGAACAGAGCGACCTCCGTGGGGAGTGGGCGTTCTCTTCCCAGCCTTTCTCCTTGCCCCCCGGGCACTTGATTGTGCAACTCACCTGCTTTTCTCTCCAGCTTTCCTGTTAAAATAGTGAGTGACTGGTCTTTCCTCTCCAAGAGTGAGGATTCCGTTCTGAGTTTCCTGGGTGGTTCTGAAATTCCCCTCTCGAGGTCATGGTTGAGGAAATAGTTCAGACTATTGGGCGTGATGTCTGATCTGCAAACCATGTTTGCTATAACCCTGCTGTGAATCTCTGTCCACATTTTTAGCCTCCCCTTGCTCTCAGGGACCTCATAACTCTTTAAGTATCAGTTAGTAAGACATTGAGCACGGAGGAATACTCACAGTGGAGACCCACAAGCACTTTTATACCTGTGTCTGATGACTGGAACAGAGGACTTGAGAGAGCCAGAATTGTTCCGGTTGCAGGAGACCAAAGCGTAGATGAATACCCTCAGTGCAGAAGGGATTACCTGGGCTCACCCAGCTGGCAGAGTCTCAAAGATGAGTCAGGGATGATGGGAGGCGGGGCATGCTGATACTAGAGGGCCATGCGTTCCTTCTCCACTCCCCTAGGGTCTGGTTGTGTCCCTCCTCCTGGTTCACTTCCCCGTCCCCACGGGATGGGAAAGGTAGCCACAGGTGGCCCTGGGCTCGTGCCCTACAGGCCTGCCTTTTCAAAGGGAGTCCCTCCTCCCTGTCAGGCCTCACAAAGTTTCTCATCAGCCTGGACCCAGGGGTGACTTTGCCCCCCACATGTCTGGAGGCCCTTTTGGTTGTCTTAAGGAGGGGGAAGGTGGCCCCTGGCACCCAGTGGGTAGAGGCCAGGGCTTCTGCTGAACACACTGTGATGCACAGGCTGCTCCCACCACAGGCAGCAATCCATCCCGACGTGTCAGTACTGAGCTGAGGACCGCAGCCCTGGACCCAGCGGCTGGTCCCGTGCGTGGGTTTAGTGGTGTGCCCTCATCGTTGGGAACGGGGCAGGGGAAACCTGTGGGGTTCAGATGGTTTCCCTAAGAGGAAGGGGTGCTGGCAGACAAGCAGGAGTCTATGGGAGTTAGCCGCTGGGTGTGGGGGTCCCTCCCCTCTGGTATGTTCTCAGAGTGGTGTGCACACAGCGGGTGGTCCGTGGCTGCTTGCTAAAATGGATGTAGGTTGTGGGTGCGTCCCAGGTTCTCTTACAGCGGGTTGGATACCTCTGGTCTGGTGCTGGGGTTGGAACTGAGAGCAGACCAAGCAAGGGTAATTGATAAGCTCTTTGGAGAGTCATCTGATACTGCTGCTCGCTGTCCTGCCCAGCCCCCTTTCTCTGCCTTGGTTTTGTTTGTACAGACCTTGTCACTTTGTCGGCTATTTTTACACCCATTCTCTTTCCCTGCGTCGTCGGTGTCATTACTTAGTTGGACGCCGTCCCTTCCTTTCTTCACATGTCATCTGCTGGCCCCATTGATGTCTTGAGGCCAGAAGGGACTTCTGGTTACACACCCTTGTGTGTTGGGGAAAACACTGATGTCCAGGGAGGTACAGGACACTCCCCAGGGTCACACATGGCAGGAAGATGCCTAAGAGGCTTGCCTGGGGCTGTTTCTTTTTAAAAAATTGATGCGGATGACACAAAATTACTTCTAAAGAGTCATAAAAACAATGACACAGAATTACGTAATTACTTCTAAAGACTCATAAAAACAATGACACAGAATTACGTAATTACTTCTAAAGACTCATAAAAGCAATGGCAGCGCATACTGATTTTTAAAAAAAAACATTCCAGCCCGGGATTTCAGAGATTTGTTCAAAGTAAATACAGACTTACCTCCTTTGAGTCTCTGTATTACATGGCATTTTTTTTTCCAGTTATAAGTCTTCGGGCTGACGATGTGACATTATAGGGGTGCTATCTGGGTGGTCTTTAAGACTGTTTTTTAGGGCAGTTTTAAATGTACAATCAAAGTGAGAGGAGGCTACAGAAATGCCCAGTATAGCCCCCGCCCCTACACGTGCAACCCTGCCCCACTGTCAACATCCTACCCTCTCTGCTCCATCTCTTCATCCCCTCTAGCCCAACCATTGGTCCTTTTACTGTCTCCACAGTGTGGCTTTTTCCAGAATGTCATAGAGTTGGGGGCGGTAATTAGTTTATTTTAAATTTTTTTGATGGAGGGACTGGGGATTGAACCTGGGACCTTGTGCATGCTCTCTACCCCTGAGCTATACCCTCCCCGCCAGAATATCATAGAGTTGGAATCATAACAGAAGGTAGCTTTTCCCATTGGCTTCTTTGATTTAGTAATGTGCGTTCAAGTTTCCTCCATGTCTTTTATACCATTTTTTTTTTTTTTTTTAGTTGTGGAGCAGAAAAATCACATAACTCCTTAGAGAATTGAATTTCGATTCAAAAAATACTTTGCACAACCACCCCGCCGCAAAACTTGCCCTTTTCTCTGGATAGCTGGGCGGCTGCTTTCTGGTCTCCGGTTGTCCTGCACAATGTCTTTGAAAATAATATCACTCAGTGACTGTTGATGATGTAGCAAGTTCTCCACATGTGGGACGTAAGCTACGTGTTTGACCCCACAGCAGCTCCCAGCCGGGCAATGTTACTCTTGTTGGCAAGCGAGGAAAGTGGAGGGGGAACACCTTTGTCCAAGGCTGTGAGCCAGTAAACAGGGTGTGCAAATCCAGGCTCTCATCCCAGACGCTGGGTACTTCCCACCCCTGTCTCTGAACGTTGTGGCCTTGGCATTCCTGAGTGGGGGGGGGGCACGTGGGCCGAAGATTCCCTGAGGACACCATGCCCCGTTCCAGACCATCTTCAAAACGTTGTTGAGAGTTGCTGTTGGGATCAAACAAGAGCCACTACTGAAAATACTCTTCTATTTGTTTAAAACCTCCTGTAAGGAATTTGTTTCTAGCTGAGATACAAAGTTTGTTCCTGTCCTTTCAGTCGTGTGTCATGTTTTGAGTGTTGCTTACTAAAATTAGCTCTTGTTGTAAAAGAGGGCCACCGTCCCCTCTGTTCCCTGGCACCTCTTCCTCCGCCTCCCGTGTGGCTTTGTCCTGTCTTGTCCTGGCCAGCTGACCCTCATGTCTTATCTGACTGCACATTCCGTCTCTCAGGAGCCTTCTCTTCCCGTGCCATCAGCCTGCCGGGGTTCTTGTCCCTGCCCGGCCCTCCGGTCCCTCTGTTCCTCCTCCTGTGGTTTGGCCGTGCCCTCTGCCACATGCTGTCCCAGGGGGCCCTGGACTTAGATGTCCTTACACGCTTGGCATCACGTGTGGCGGGCCGTGCTGCCTGTGAGATCCCTTTGTCTCTTCCTCGGGGTGACTGAAGGTAAGCAGGAGGTGCTGGAAACGCCCTCTCTTGGAGGTGTCCAGAGGGAGGTCAAGGGCTGGAGGTCCAGTTAGGTGGGCAAGTCATTGCTCGAAGGCTCTGGATTACAGAAGATTGTCCCCAGGGACGGGGTGAGGAGAAGGGAGGAGGTGAGGGAAGGAAGGGAATGGGTGGATGGAGAGGAATGGTGATGAATGCTGAAGAAGCCGACAGAGAAGAAACTAGAAACAATGGGATGGCGGCAGTCTAGACTTTGCGTGTGAAGGCATCCCCAAGGAACCTTGCCTCTGTGCTGGCGGGACACTTCCTCCCGTGCCTGCCTGCCTGCCTGCCTGCCTGCCTGCCTGCCTGCCTGCCTGCCTGCCTGCCTGCCTTCTGAATCAGCCTGCAAACTCCCATGTGAGGTGGACGGTTTCCCTAAACTGCCTTGGAGCCTCTTTGGAAGGAGTTAGGGCGAGGATCACCTGGGAAGGAAAGGGAGCCCTGGGGCGGATGGGCAAGTGTAGGGGGGTTACCATCACATCAGACCCAAGCAGAAGCGGCCCCACCTGAGGGCACATGCAGGATCGGGCTGCTGGGGGCCGCAGAGCTGCCGCCCCTGGTTTCGCGGCAGAGCCCATCTGCAGGGCCCAGTGGGGAGGGAGGTGTGAGCCCGCTGTCTGTGCCTGGTCCCTGGTGTGCAGCTCACGGGAACTGGAGCTTTGCACTGGATTTGTTCTGAAACTTCTGCACTTGCAGCGCCAAGAACTGGGAGGCTCCATGGGGAGGCGTGGGCTTATCTGAGGCCAGTCAAGGTCATTTGACACAGCACGCCCCGTCTTGCAGGGAGCTTCTCATCCTTACAGAGAGCACGGTTTATTCTGTTAATCCTGGACACAGCTTGCTGATGCAAACAACGCATACCGATATTGACTGTAAATACATGCTTTCCTGTCAAAACTGGGAGTCAGGAAATTTGACTCAAACATCTGACTTACACTTTGTGGTTGCTTGAAGGACCAGAAGTCCCCAGGAAGAAGGGGTGGGTTGTATACATGTATGTATGGGTGTGTTGGTGGAAAATAACTCCTGGGAATCTGTAATTCTGTCTCCCCACTTCTGCCCGTCTCCTGCTGGGGGCCAGTTTCTTCACCCCACTCCTCTTTTTTCTTCGTGGGTGAGCACAGTTGAAATATGTGATGACTGGTCTTGGTTTCCTCATCTGTAAAACGGGTGGAAAACCCTCCCTTGTAGCACTGTTTCCAGGACCTGTGGGGCCTGATGTGTTGCCTGACCATTAAGCAGTGCTCAGCAGGTTGGAGCCAGAAACCACAAGGACAGGCTCTGTCTCTCAACTGTGTGTCTGGACATCCGTCTTCCCTCTGCACTGTCCTTTGCCAGCCTTTCTCCTCCCTTGCTTGCCTCCGTGTTTTGTCTTCCTCCCTATCTTCCTCTCTCTTCCCTCCCCCTCCCTTTCCTTTCCTTTCCTTTCCTTTATGGCTTTATGTAGGTCTGTCATTCCCATCCTGTAAAGTTCACCCGTGTTAAGTGTGCAATCCAGTGACTTAGTAAAGTTAGGGTTGGGCGTCCCCACAATCCAATTTTCCAGAACACGTCCGTCACCCCAAAGGATCCTTTGTGCCCATCCAGTCATCACTCTGTTCCCACCCCAGTCCCAGGCAACCCTGAATCTCCTTTCTGTCTCTCTGGATTTGCCTATTCTGGACATTTCATAGAAATGGAATGGTCCTCTCTGTGGCCTTTTGTGTCTGGCTTCATCCACTCAGCACAACGTTTTCAAGGTTCATCCGTGCAGCAATGTGTCCTACTTCCTTCCTTTTTCTTGCTGAATACGAGTCCATTGCGTGGACAGACTGCATTTGCTTGTTCAATCACAGCTGCTGGACGTCCTCACTGTTGCCCCCGCTGACTGTGTGCGTGGGCGGTTCCCCATCTCCTCTGGGCACCTGGGGAGGTGGCCAGGCTCTGTGACCAGGAGAAGGCAGGTCACTTAAATCCTTGGACTATCAGTCCCATCACCTGTAAGCAAGCAGGGTTTAAGAAATGTCGTACACTCATTAGGAAAATCTAATAAACCAAATATTTGAAAAATGTGTTTCATGTCGTGTCTGTCTGACCTCAGGAAGTAACTCTGAATTCTTGGGATGTGGAGAAAAACCCCCAGCTTCATCAAAATGACAGCTAAATGGAGAGAGGCTTGTTCTCCACGTAGCTTTTCTTAAGATAAAATGTGTGGTGTGCACATGTCCTGTCTTGCCCTCCTGCAAATGTGGAATGTGTACGCCTGCAGAGGCGGGGTTCACGGTGTCTGGGGGGCTGTGGGCTGCACCCTGAGACCGAATTCCTCGTCTTGTGTTGTCAGTCTGCCCTCTTCGTGGCGTGGCACTGGCCCTGGCCCTGGGTGGTCCGGGACACTGTGCTGCGGGTCCTCCCGCAAGGGGTCAGTGAGTCCTTTGCCGGCCCCGGCTCTGCAGTCAGTCTTCCCGGCCTGGGACGGCAGCTGACGCTTGTTCCCGTGTTAAGGATCGGGCCACGGGGTCACGGTTTGTCCAGAGGAGCGGGAATTCCCAGAAGAGCGGGAATGTGGTGGCCCCGTACACTTGCTGAGGGAGGTGAGGATTGAGTCCGGGAGGTGGCTGGGATCGGCTTCTTACTTACCTCCACAGCGGCTGAAAACTGCTTGTGGAGTGCCTGCTGTTAGTGTATTTCATCACAGCCTGCGTGATGTGGGAGGCTGGGGTTGACGAATGCCCCGGCACCGATCAAGTCCACTCCCTTGGAAAGGGCTAGAGTAATTTGCACGGAAGTGTCTAGAATAGCGAGCACCTCATCACACAACATCCTTTGTTTCTTCTCACAACTTCTGCAGCAAGTCCATTGCAAAGCTAAGCCCTCCAGCATTAAAACGAACAAGCAAGCCAAGAGGAAACTAAGCCTTACAGAATGTTAAGACACCCTCCCCTTCCTGCCTCAGTTTAGTTTGGAAGACATCTGCATGGGACATCTGCGGAGGGGGCCGGTGCTTTGTCCAGAATCAGCCTCAGCTCTGTCTGTCACCTACGGGGCAGAGCGGTTACCTGTGGAGGTGCAACGTGAGTCTCCCGTGGAAGGAAACTGGACGCCTGATGAGATGGCTGGGTGTATTAAAACGGCAGCGTCATTTTCTTGACTGAAATTTCATCAGGTGGTTCTTGGTGTTGAGATAGGTGACATGGAGCAGGGTCGGATTACACTGAATATTAATTATTTCTGGGTGTGCTCAGGGCCGGCAGCCACTGTGTGTCCTGTGGGCCAATGGGCGTTGGGTTTCCATAGCAAAGAGGTGGCCCTGGGGAGGGAGGGCATCTTCGGTCACCTTCTGCAGTTTGGGTGCAGTGTCTTCAAGTCATTGGTCTCCTTCTTTCGTCACCCGCATTTCCTAGCTGAGGGCTGGAGTCTGGCCAGAAAGGAAACCTAGTTTGTTCATGTGCCTTGTCCTATGGCTCCAACTTCCCCGTCTCCTGACCCTCCAGAAAACGAATGACTGAGGGTGAGTCTTTGAAAACCACAGCTGAAACTCCCAGCCTCCCTGTGCCTCCTAACTGCTTAGAACCAGCCACGAGGCCTTACAAAGCCCTTTGAGAGGAATTCTATTTTTTTTTTTTTAGTTCTTATTTTTTTTATTGACATGTAGTGGAGTTTCAGGTGTACAGCAAAGTGATTCAGGTATACGTATACACACATACATGTATTTTTTCAGGTTCTTTTCCATTACAGCTCATTACAAGAAATTGAATATAGTTCCTTGAGTAGGTCCTTGTTGTTTATCTATTTTGTATGTAGTAATGTGTTTCTGTTAATCCCAAACTCCTAATCTATCTATCCCTCCCTCCACCTTTCCCCTGGTAACCAGTTCGTTTTCTATTTCTGTGGGTCTATTTCTGATTTGTAAATAAAATTTGTCTTTTTTTTTTAGATTTCTCATATAAGTGATATCATATGGTATTTGTCTTTCTCTGTTGGACTTACTTCACTTAATATGATAATCTCTAGGTCCATCCATGTTGCTGCAAATGGCATTATTTCATTCTTTTTTATGGCTGAGTAGTATTCCATTGCATAAATATACCACAACTTTTTTATCCAGTCATCTGGGTTGATGGACATTCAGGTTGTTTCCATGTCTTGGCTATTGTAAATAGTGCTGCTGTGAATGTTGGGGTGGTATGTGTCTTTTTGAATTAAGTTTTCTCTAGGTAGATGCCCAGAAGTGGGATTGCTGGATCATTCGGTAGTTCTATTTTTAGTTTTTTAAGGAACCTCCATACTGTCCTCTATAGTGGCTGCACCAATTTACACTGAGAGGAATTCTTTTTAAAAAGACTTCAAGGAACAGAATTCAGTTGAATGGGTCAGTGGAGGTTCTGACATACATGTGCGCTGGGGAAACCGTTGCCACCAGTGAAGGGCGAGCCACAACCATCACCCCAAAAGTGTCCTAGTGCCCCTTTGTAATCTCCCCTTCCAACCTTGTCCCCCAGCCCCATACCTGTCTTTCTGCCACTCTGGGTCAGTGTGCGTTTTCTGGAATTTCACGCAGATGGACTCTGTGGTTGGGACTCATTCCTGTCTGGCTACTTTCACTCAGAATAATTATTTTGAGATTCACTCGTGTTGCAGTATATTATTAATAGTTTATCCCTCTTTTTTTTGCCGAGTAGTTTTGCACTGGCAGGTTGCGAGTGACATGGCAGTGGAATTTTTTTTTTTTTTTTTTTAATATTGGAGGCTAATTTTTAGAAATGGAGAGAAGAGCTAGCAAGGAGAACAGCCAGTTTCCCGGTCTGTGAAGGGTACCGCTCCAGACGGATGCAGAGAGGGATGCGTCTGCCTCTTCTGAGTCCCGACTTGATTTCCAGTGCCGTGAGCTCTAACTTCAACCTTGACCTGACTTTCCCAGTTCAGAGGAGACCTATGTTCCACTGTATTTGAGGTCGTTGGAGACCTTCAGTTTATCATCTGCAGGAGAGCAGTGGAAGGTATTCAGGTGATTCTTATGGGGTGTGACGTCAGTGGGGGAGGCGGATGTGTGCAATCCTTCACGCAGCCTCCCACCTCTGCTTCAGCGTGCACCCCCGAGGCCTCCTGCGGTACTAAGACCTTTTTTTTGAAATATTGAAAGAATGTAGACTTGCTTAGAGGCAGTCTTTAAACAGAAAATACTGTAAATTGAACTCCCATGTACAGTTGATTCCTGTCTTAAATTCCTGAGAATGTATGCTAGAAAACAAGAATTTGAACCTCAGGGTTAAACTCTGGTGTTGCTGTTCCCACAGTGGTGAGTGAAGACAGCTTCACAATTCTATGCGATTGTTCAGCCCATGGGATGTTCTGCGGCCATGCAAGTTCCTGTTTATGAGGAGTTTATAGGAGGGCAAATGCTTATAACTTAGTGAAAAATTGCCTGTGCAACGTAGAAGGAGAAAGTAAGAGCTGAGAGGACAGCAGGATTCTGTGTGTTTGTCTTTTGATTGTGGAATATCGGTGAGTCTCCCCCCCACCCCTGTTCTTTATAGTTTTATGTAATTTAAAGCTTTTCTGTAGTGAATGCTTATTTTTAAGAAAGCAAATGAACGTCGTATACAACCTGTTTTGCAAAACGTAGCTTTTCCAACTAGGGTTACTTGAAGACTGAAAGATTTGCTCTCTTTTCAAAAGTCTTCGTGTCGTCTGTTGCAGTGAATGTGATAAAATATGGACACGAGGATTTTTATACTGCAGAATATATTACAGTGTAAATTATCCTACGTGCCTTTGATGTGTTGGCTGCCTTTTCCCTTTGGCTTATGTAATAAATGATGAAGACCCTGTAGAGCTTCCAACTGGGGCTGCTTTGAACTCGGGAGGGAAAGAGGAGCCTACGGGAGAGAAGATAGTGAAGGAGATGGTGGCGAAACAGCAGTGTTTGCCTTCTCTGGTCCACGTTGTGCCGGACACAGGATGCTTATCGCATTGTCCCTCGCCCGGAGCACCCGCAGTTGGTATCCTCCACCTCCTTGCCGGCGGGCACGCAGCTTAGTCTGACCGTTGGGTCTCCGCTGTCCCAGTCTCTCTTCCCGGCACTCCTGGGCATTCTTCAGCAGTTACTTACTATGAGTTACGTGCAGAAATGACCACAGACTTTTCCGTAACGGGCCACAGGTTCCTGCTGCTGGGTGGTATGCATGTGTCTGCGTGGTATGATAATCTGGCAGATTCTTTAATGAGCCTTCTGCGTTGTAAATTTCTTATTTATGACTTCCTGAGGTTGCTTGCTTTCAGTTCTTGCTAAAGCTATGTAAATTTAGGGAGTTTGGACGTTTTTCCTCTTAACCTGTTGTTCTGCTTAATGACTGATACGTTTTATTTAAGTAAATTTCTGAAGGTCCCTGTGGGACTCTGGGCCATTGTTCTGAAATCCTTTCATATGTCTCTTTTGACCACAGCAGCCATCCTGTTCTGGGGTCCTCTCCAGAGTGTTCACACCGCCAGGAGCGCAGGGGCTACGTGGCTCTGAACGCTAACTTGTACACGTGCTGGGCTCTTGAGCGGGAGTCGAGGTCCCCTCCCCGAGTCTGCAGGCAGTGCCTGATCTTGGGGCACAGATACCCTTGGTTCCGAGGGGATCTCACCTCCCCGCTCTTCGTCTCCCGTCATGTGGAAAGTTGAGGGGAGCCGGGCAAGGTTCAACCTGATCCTTCAGTTTCCACAACAAAGCTGTCCGAGTCACCCGGCTCAGAGATGCCGTCTTGCTGGAGTTTGTCCCAGTGCTTTCTCCAGTGCCCTTTTCTGACATCATCCCCCCATCAGATGGCCTGGGTGCCGGCTGCCTGGCAGGGGCTTGCAGTCCCGTGGGTTCAGCCAGAAGATCCACAGACCCTGTCAGAATCAGGCTTATTGTTGAGTCCTCGCTGAAGGAAACTGAAGGACCAAACTGAACCCTGCCTGGCTCTTCTGTGGT
This sequence comes from Camelus bactrianus, assembly GCF_048773025.1. Classification (NCBI taxonomy): domain Eukaryota; kingdom Metazoa; phylum Chordata; class Mammalia; order Artiodactyla; family Camelidae; genus Camelus; species Camelus bactrianus. The sequence continues at coordinate 6,220,704 of NC_133575.1, forward strand.
TTATAGGACGTTTGTAATACATTGTATTTAGTGAGCGCACCTTCAGAAGGAGAGGATGATTATGATGTCCATTCCTTAAAGGCTCACTGCTAAGTTTTCAAGCTATTCTTGGTGAAATAAAGTGCATTGCTGTATGTCTTGCCTGAATGATTCTGTGAGCTGGATGTTGTTGTGTTTAAACAGCGAGTGCTGCTGTGTTCAGCTCTACTTCCCCCGCTTCTGAAGGCAGTGGAACGGGGCTGCGTGTCTGGCCACCTTCTGTCATGTTCACGCATCCCCGGCCCTCTCTGTGAAAACGCTCACCCGTGGGGTTCTCCCAGCAGCTCCCCTGGGCGTCCCGCCCCGCCCCAGGTCTCACAGATGCTAAAACGCTTCAGGATGACATCTGGGTTTCCTGAAGCCTCTGCTGAGATGCCTTTTGTCAATCAGCATAACCTTGACCCCAGGGGCCGTAGGCCCCTTAGCAGGTGACGAGCTGGGCTGCCCTTGGTTGGGTTCATGACCTCCTGGTCTCCAGGGCTGTGAGGTGCTGACATCAGACAGGAAAGACCCTCTGGACACCCCTTCCCTTCTGCAGTCACCTTTTGGGGATGTGCTGCCCTGTGTTTTCTGCATTTTGTGGCCCTTTCATTTCTTTGAAACAGCAGACACCCTCTATTGTTGATTGCGTATATTTTTGGTAATGTAAGTTGCATTCGAAAAAGTGACCCAAGACAGGGGGAAGGTATAGCTCTGTGGTAGAGCACGCGCTTAGCATGCATGAGGTCCTGGGTTCAATCCCCAGTACCTCCATTAAAGAAACAAATAAATTAATAAAAAACCTAATTATCTCCACCCCAAACAATTAAAAAAAAAAGAAAAAGTGACCCAAAATGACCAACAGTTGGATGGATTTCCGTGGAATGAACGCAGCTGGGTCAGCCACATAGATAACTCCCCTCTGACCTTCGTACGTGGAATAATACACTTGTGTTTGGTGTTTTTCACTCAGTCATAATGTGTGTGAGATTCCCTTCCCAGCAGATGGCCTTGAGTCTCTTGGTTTTCCTCCTTTGGGTTTCTTAAGGCTGTGAACTGTCTGTATTCTGTGCTTGTCTTGGCTTCAGCTCGGTATCCATGAAGGCAGGCAGATCTCCTTGTAGAATAAGCCTGGTGTGGCAGCATTCAAACTCAAGGGCAAGGAATTGGGTCTGGAAATTGTGCATCCATCTCTGGGTCCGTCGTTGGGGGCTTTGGTGTTACTTGGAGATGGAGCTTGAGGAGTGACAGTCAGGTTGGGGGCTTTCGGGGTGCGCCCTGGTCTACAGGACGAGAGTACATTTTCACAAGCCGTCTTCCACGGCGAGTGACCATGGCACGTTGAAATGCAGTGCACACCAAAGGGAGGTATGACTTTTTTATTAGTCACAATAGCTCTGTGAATCCAGATGTGGCCGGAACGTACCAAGCTACTTTGGAGGTGCTCTGTCCAGGGGAACACTAGAGACACACTGTTACAGGGGCATCCGGATGAGCAGAAGTCCAGGAAACGGGAGGAGACGGGGCTGGCTAGAGGGATGGTTAAGTAAAGTTTTACTGGGAGAAAAACTGATCAGACGTCCAGTCATATAAAGTGTGCGTTCCTAAGAAGTCCTCAGGGCAAGCCTTGGCCAGTCCTGACCGGAGTGTTACCTGGGATTTGTCCTGTTCCGTGCTGTTATCCGAGCCTGCTTGTGCTAACTTACGTGTGTAAACCGCTCTGACACAGTCGACTTTTCGTTGTTTACAGGGTTGGCTCGTTCTTAAGATTTCTTCCATTCGATTTGCTCATGTCCCAGTGAATGTATCATTTTAAAAATAGTTTTTCTCGTTAATCTGTTTGGCATCAGTAGCTGCATTTCTTCTTACTCATAATGCAGGAAAGGGGTGGGGGGAGGAATATGTTATGGATTTGAAAGGCCTATATTGTTAGGTGGTTAATACCAGCCAGACCTTGGAGGGTTAAAAGGGGGCCATGTTGTGTAGATGTACAAATCCATGTTTTGTGAGCAGAATTCAAGATAGCTTTGGGTGATCCCGCCCTTCTCTTGTACCCTGACTGTTTAAATATGTTTGTTACGGGTCTGGAATTTTAAAAGGATTTTCAGAATCCTGCTTCACAGGAGACTTGCTCCTTGGTCCTGAGTGTGGTGGGGGTCCAGTGATGGGGTGCTGCTCAGTCTTCCCAGGTGTGCCGTGTTTGTTCGGGGAAGAGTTGCGTGCTTCCCAGAGGCCAGGTTCCGCCCTGGGAGGCTTGGGGAGAATTCGAGGAAGAGGAGATGGCTGTGACGCGGGTCTGTCACAGACCAGCCTCATTCATAGTGTGTGTCCTGAACTCGCAAAAGGCTGTTACTGCAGAGTTTACTTTTGTATGTTTACCACGACTTGTTTTTAGTAGGGAACCCAAAGTAAGGCAGAACAAACTTGAGCTTTATTGACCTCAAGGGATTGTTCATTTAAATATTGCCCATTAAATTATGTACTCAAATGAGCATATGGTTAGACATCTCTTACAATACAGACATCTGCTAATTCTGTTAAGTGCAGACGGACGTCACATCTAATCCCGGGGTTTTGTGTAACTGAATTGAATTCACGTCAGTGAAGCATTACTGATGTAAATGTCTAATCATCAATTAAGATGGGAAATAAGCTTGCTTATTATAAAAGCTGGATGCCTTTCCTGGTGTAGCTTTAAAGCCAAGTTCTGTGTCCTCGTAGAACGGCAGTAGAGAGAAGGGCACTGCCTTCCATGAGCTTTGGACCCTCCCCCCCCAAGTGTTTCTTTTGACCACTGTAACTGTCAGTTTTCTCCAAGGGGTGAGCTGCTCACAGGCTTCTGAGCGTCTGGCAGTAAATGACAGGCGGTGTCAGTGGAACTTACATACAGTCATTGTTCTAGTACTTTTTAAAGTGGCTTCAGATGACAAAGCGTAGCCTGCTGATCGGCTGCTTGGGGAGGGCTCACCTCCTCAGAAGCGAGTAGTGGATGCTGGTTGGTGTTGGGCTTCCTGGCTCCCAGCGCCTCTCCTCCTGGCACCCCGATTTCCTTATAAAAATCTCTTCCCTGTGGTTACTTCTTGGCTTGGTGGGGGGGACCCTCCCTGTGACCATGGCCTTCCAAGGGTCAGCCAGCCCAGTCCCTTTGCTTCCTGCCCCTGGTCCAACCTGGATGATGGCCTTCTGATCTCTCAGCCAGTCTTCTTTTAACTAAACTTTTATTTTGAGATGATTGCGGTTGTGGGGATATAGGGAGACGCCATGTACCCTTTACCCAGTTACTCCCAATAGTAACGCCTTGCACAACTCTAGTGACAATATCACAACCAGGATGGTGATGTGGGTATGGTCAAGAAACAGGTCATTTCCATCACCACGAGGATCCCGCACATGGCCCCTGTAGAGCCGTGCTTCCCCCTCTCCTGCCCTCACCCCCACCTGCAGCCCTGGCTGCTGTCCCTGTGATTGTGTGATTTTGAGAATAAGGCGTAAGTGGAATCAGACGGTGTATGTCACCGTTGGGGCTTGGGTGTTTTCACACAGCATGATTCTCTGGAGGTTGGGCCACGTGTACATGTCAATATTCATTTTATTGCTGAGTTGTACTCCATACTATTCACCTGCTGAAGGACCTCAGGCCAGCCTCTTGCTTCTCCGCTCCTAGGATTTGGTCCTGACATGAGGAAGTAAGGAAGGAGGGTGGGGCTGGAGCATGTCCAGGCAGCCATCTCTGTCCTTGGCATCCCAACCGGCTGGTTTCCACCCTCGGGCCAGTGCTGATTTCCCGGTCTCCTCTTCTCTCTCTGGAACCTGCTGGGGCGGTTCCTGGTCCCGGGGTTTGCACGGTTCCCCATCTCCCTGTCATAAATTCCACTTTGCTTTTGAGCCTCTCCGGCAGAGCCCGAGGTGATCCAGATCCCAGTGATGACTTGGCCAAATAGGCCCCGCTGGGCGCTCACCGGCCTCCAGGAGGCCGGAGCTCAGATAAAACAGTGCAGCGCTGCCCCTCCAATGTTCCAGTTCCTTGCTCGGTGATGCAGAGTTCCCCTGTGAAGCCTGTGTGTGCAGACGGGCCGTCGTCCCAGGTGCATGAATAGCAACGTGGAAAGGTACGGTCTTCCTCTCTGTCAGAATACCACGGCCTTCCCTTTCTGGCATGAATAGCAGCGTGGAAAGGTACAGTCTTCCTCTCTGTCAGAATACCGCGGCGTTCCCTTTCTGGTTACACTGTATTTCTTTTAGCCTCTGCTTTGGGTTGCCACCTCTATGCTGCTTTTCTGAGGATAAAAAGTTCAGAACCTTACTCTGTAGTACAACCCAGCTAGTCAGTTATTGACCAATTAGCCTGGAATTTCACTTGGAGCCGAGGATGTTCCCGAGATGACTAGAGTCTCTCTTGTTCCTTCAGTTTCTGGTTTTGAATTAACAGGAGTTCGCTGTATTAGACAAGAGGCATGTCTCTGCCCCAATCTGTTCCTTTAAAGAGCTCAGGTCCAGGCGAAAGGGCCTGGGAGGAGGTTAGTGCCCTTGGAAAAGGCCACAGGGTGGTCTGTAAAAAAAAAAAAAAAAATCCGACACTAGCTCCCAGCAGCATACCAGCTAAAGCCTTGATGACTTGGCACATTCAGTTCACTAGATTTACTCTCCATGCTCTGCTCTTAGTGATCTTCCTCCCTCCTCCCTGCCGTGGTGGGGAGAACCAAACGTCCAGCCTTCTGATGCCCAGGCCACCTGTAGGATTTGTCCTGCCGAGACCTGGCTAGCTCCTCGCTGTTCCTTCGTAGCATCTGTGACTGCATCCTTGTTGCCACTGTCTTGAATTTCTACCTGAGCTGGGTCTGCCCAAGGCTTGCTCTCTGTTACATCCCGTCATGCATGCACACACGCTGTACCTCACTAGTGCGCACGTCTGCACGAATCGCAGTTTTTCAGGACTGTTGAATTAGTCCCGCTATAAAAATGATTATAGAATTGTTGCAGAACATTTTTATGCTAATAATGGAGGCTAAAATTACTAGTAGACGTACGACATTCTCTATTAATGTCGGGCAGGAAAGGCAGAGTTCTCTAAAGTACATGACAACTTAAAACTTTTTTATAAGAATGCTCATAGATAAAGTTAAATTTTTAAAAGTAGTTACTAATTTTCTAAGATACAGGATAATCATGGAATAATCCTAAGAAGTACCTTGGGGGAAATGGTATTTTCTGCTGGTGTGTATATGGACTATGCAAGTGTAATTTTATATATCATGCTTTGAAATTCTAAGCCACAGGTGTTATTATCACTTTTTTTCAACTCCCAGAATATATCGACAGTCATTTAAAATTATTTCTTCAAATAACTGCAGGATTGGTAGTTGTGAAAATTCACAGCTAAAAGATCTCAAGAACATTCGTCATTGAACTGATGATTTTATGGATAAGGGAACTGAGGCTCAGAAAGGATGGGTGGTTTGTTCCTGATGTGTGTTTGTGTCTCTGGGGAAAGCGGGGAGTTTATGCTCTTTCTTCACTTCCTGGTACCCAGCCTGTGAGTTTCCTCCCGTGGATGGTATAGTCCTGGAACCCGCCTCACCCGATGCCCCTGGCATGCATTTAAAACAATCCAGAAAGGTCAGGATCTTTAAAGCTTTGAGAGTGTAGCTCTTGGTGGGATCTGTCAATTGTTTCCTATATAAGAAGAAAGTCTCTTCTTACGTGGATGTGTTTCTTGGGTGCTCACAGACCTGGCACCACCGGCTCGCAGGGAGCCCTGGTTGGTCTTTCCTGCTGGGGGTGGGAGCCATTAGCATATCCTGTGGCAGGGCAGTGTGCACCCATCTACCTGCCAGGACTAAGGGAGGCGGGCAGGCGGGCAGGCGGGCAGGCGGGCAGCCAGCTGGAGGCGTGTCCACTGCTGTGGAATTCTTAGGGAAACCCAGGCTTGGAACAACCTGGTCCCCTTCTGGAACCCCTAGGTGGCTGTGTCAGCAGTTCTCTGTGCTCATCTTGGTAACCTTTTCTTGTGGCAAAAGGAGGGTGGGTTAGGGCTGTCTTAACAAAGAACCGCAAAAGAGGTTGTTTAAAACACTAAGAGTGTGTTGCACCACAGTTTGGAGGCTGGGCATTGGCATCAGGGTATCGGCAGGGTCGTACTCTCTCGGAAGGCTCTGGGGAGGACCCTTCCTGGCCTTTTCCAGCTTCTGGTGGCTCTGGGTGTTCCTTAGCTCACAGAGGGACCGTTCCAGTCTCTGCCTCCTGCTTCATGTCATCATCTCCCCTGTGTGTCTGTGTCCACATTTCCCTCTTACCAGGACATCAGCCACTGGGTCAGGGCTCACCTTGATCTGATACGACCCGGTCTGAACTTGGTTACATTCGCAAAGATCTCATTTCCAACTAAGTTCACGTTCGCAGGCACTGGAAGCTAGGACTTTGACATATCTTTTTGGGGGACACCATTCAGGTCATACCAGAGGATCATAAAATTGTTTTCCTGAGATATAATCTACGTACAGGAAAGTGCGCAGATTGTAAGCACAGGCGTTGGATTTTCACATTGCAAACCGCACGTGTAACCTCCACCCAGATGAAGGAATAGAAGGTGTCAAAGACACTCTCTCTTTCTGTGTCTCTCACGCTCACACTCCAAGCCTCTCCTAAGGAAAACCTCGGTTGGAAGGCATTTCCCCCGGCTCTTCAGTCTGGTCTGTGCTTCCAGGGTGTATCTTGTACACTGTGGACCCTCAGACCAGGTGCTCTGCAGTGAAATACCCTACGGAGGGTGTTAGGAAGAAGTTCATGTCCTGTTTTTGAGCCTTAATTGTGTCTCCTGTTTTTCATTTAGGAAAATGTCGTGTTGAACAATTTCACTTTTTTGCCCCAGCGGCTTCCTGAGAACTCTGTTATGAGGCACATGGTTATAAAAACAGATTGCAGTGTCAGTAGCAATGAATGCATTTAAGTTAGAGATTCTGGCCAAAGTTCTTGTATCAAATCGGTCCCAAGTATGACCCATTCCATCCTAAAAGCAAGATTCCCACTGTGGCCGTCACTGCCAGCTCAGGAGAATGCTGGGTCCTACGTGGGGCCCCCCCGTGTTACCACTTCGGGTGCCTAGACTACAAGGAAGGACGGGTCTCCTCACTGGATGGCGGGGGTGGGGTGGGTGGGCTGCAGCCCTTCTCCAGCCCCGGCTTCTGTCACGTAGTGAGGGAGGCGAGGCCAGAGCAGCCTGACCTGCGGGAGGGACAGGGACACAGGCTGCAGTGGCCTTTCCCTGTCCTCTGCATTTTCTCCCATGTTAAAGCCACAGGAGCTGCTGATTGCAGCTCTCCCCTTCATATGTGCACAGTAACCATCACAGCAGGTTACTTCTCTTTGGGATCCTCGGTGTGCTTTCCTGAAGAGCCGGCGGGTGTGGGGAAGCCTGGCCTGACCTCTTACCCCGTAGTTGTTTAGGAGTGGAAGTCAAAGGCAGCAGATTCTCAGTGGGGAAGCTTCCCTGTGGTGGGTTCTGCAGGCACCAAGCGGTAATGAGTGAGAGTGAACTCTGAGCAGCGCAGGATGGCAGCTTGCAAATCAAATTTCTGACCATGGGAAGCTGGATTGAATGGAGAAGGGTCGGAAGAAAGAGGAACACAGGAGTCCGCCCTGACTACAAAATTCTCCTTGATGACTTTGATTTCAAGTAAATGGTACAAGTAGGGAGGCTGTAGCTCAGTGGTAGAGTGCGTGCCTAGCGTGCACGGGGTCCTGGGTTCAATCCCCAGTAACTCCATTAAAAAATAAATAAAAGCTAAACCCCCACCCCCAAATTAAAATAAAAAAATCTGTCCCAAGTAAATGGCACAAGTAGTTTTTCCCAGTTTCATGTCAGAACCACCTCAAAGGATAACTTGAGAGGTACGGAGATGTTCAAGGCCCTCTTAAAAAGAGAGCAAGAACGTTAACATCTACTCTTTCCTTTGTGATTGATGCTTTAAATTCTTTTTTAAATCATGTAATTAACTGTTCTCTTCGTAGAGTGCTTTTCATCTTTTATCTCAAAGTTGTGCTTTTGATGTCAAAATCTAGTGAAAGAAAGTTCTTGGGTATTTTAGCTATGTTTGGAACCTGTCACTGTTACCTACATTGATGTTGTTTGTAGAGTCCTCGGGCAGAAGTTTTTTTTTTTAATACTCTGTCATGGGAGATAGCTGCCTCCTGCTTTTTTTTTTTTTTTTTTTTGAACACAGTGATAAACATCTCAAATAGTGCCATATGGCGCCTAGCGGATGAATGTTTATTTTGCGACATGTTCTGTCCCTGAAAGGGTGGAGTGAAACACAGGGCATGGGATGAAGGCAGGCTACAGCCAGCTTCACAGGCGGCCTTGATGCTGAAGCGTTGCCATGGTGACTGTTATACCGCCCCCACCTGGGAGGGCATAGCACAGCCTTGGGGTGTGGGGGAGCTGTCATCTTGGTGCCTGGCTCTGCACGCTTCTGCCCTTCGTGAACTGACACCTAAGGAACTCTCTGGTTGGCTGGTGAGTCGTTCAGTCGTCCGCCTGGGGAGAAAGTAGAAATGGGCTCCCAGGCAACCTGAAGGCCTGATAGATGGTTGCACACACCCCCTTCCCGTGGAGCACAACCAAAAAGCTTTTGATGTTCCCTGTCCTGGCTGAGAGTGAAGCGCTACTGTGTCAGAAGAAGTAAGTCACGTTAGTTTGTGTCATTTTTCCCCTGCTAAGGCTTAAGAATGTTTCCATTTCCCCCCCAAAGCTGTGAATGAACTTGGGCGAAATGCCTGTGATCTTGGCTGCTGAAAAGTCAGCCGAGGGTTTCTGGTGTTTCTGTGCAGTCTCGTCATGGTTGGAGTAACTTAAATCTTCAGTGTTTTTTTCTTTTTTTTTTTTTCTTTCCTGTTTTTTAGATGACAGAGGAGGGTTACAAGTTAGGTGATAACTCGGCTATTTTGGTTTGATTCTAAAGTTCAATTGACTGTGGAGAAAATATATTCCTGGGGAGATGAGTCTAATGTATCTATTGAAAAACCCACTGTCATGTCCCGTCCATGTAAACTCTGGATTTTGTAAGTACCCAGCCCTTATTCCCGACCATGATAGCTTTTTTAAAGTGCATTATACTCCTCTGTGACCAAGGCGTGCAGGCATTAGATGGGAACACACGTGGGGACTTGGAGCTGGTAGATTTCTAGGGCACGTGCGTTATGTCTTAGTCGTAGATGAAAACCTGAGTACAGCAGGACACTGTAGGTTTCCTTAGCCTGTTTCTCAGACATGATAATAAACTCTACCCCTCAAGATGTATTTTTTTTATTACAAAGGCTAACAAAGTTTTAGTGTTTCGAACTATCTCATTTGGTGTTTGATTTCTTAACATTATAAACATGAAAAGAACAAACGGTTTGGATTTAAAGGAATTATGACTCATTAATGTATCGATGTCTTCTGGATGAATGGGCCCGGTTTTCTAAGGCCCTTGCCTCAGGCCCTTTCAGGGACCCCTGGGTGGGTTTGCTGCTGCCCTGGACGCCCAGCCCGTGCACATCCGGCTCTGTGTCTGGGGCGCCTGACCCGTCAGGTCTGTCCCTCGTACGGCAGCTGCTACATCCAGGGCACGTGTTTGTTCATGGCCAGAGGAGAAGGGGAAAGGTGGTGCCAGATGTTTCTGCCCCTTTGATAGCAGAGACAAAGGCATTCCTCAGGGGCCGCCAGCTCACATCCGCTTCCACCTCCTCTCGGGACCATCAGGCTGCCCTCCCTGCGAGGGGACAGTGGCTCATCCTGTGTCTGGGGCGGGGGAGCGGTTCTAGCTCTGCGCGGAGCGGGGCTGTCGGTACCATAGATGCTCTGATTCTAGTAATGGTGCAGGGCGGCGCCTATGAAAGATGGGGTCCTGGAGAACATGGGCTCAAGTGAAGCCCTGAGAGAGGCCAAGTTGGGAGAGGCAGGAGGAGGATGTGAGGGTAGGCGTTGGGGAGATCACCTTGGGGTGGAGGGTCCTGTGTGGCCGTGGAGTCTGACACACTGGGAAGGGAATTACCCACACCAGAGGCTGCCCATTGGGGGTTACACAGGTGTGACTTTCCCATGTCTTTCTTTTTTTTTTTCTGGTTCTCAGTTTTAAGAGCAAATGAGTACCTGTAAAAATTCAAGATTTCCAGCTTCTTAAAAAAAAAAAAAGGGAAGACCTGCCGGCACCAGGTGTTAATTTCCCCAGGTCTTCTGGCTGCCAGCACTGGGTAGCAGCTGCACCTTTGAGGGGACCCTGCCACCTCCCCAGGGGCCCTCTCAAGGGCTGTGTCTTTGCACCCCAGGCCCCTTCCTTCCCTGCCCTATGAGCACCTGTGTGTGCAACTCGGCGCCTCCTGCATGCCCCACCGTGCTGGACCTTCGATGCCTGTCTTTTGTCCATTTGGGCTGCTGTAACAAAAACCGCTGCAGACTGGGTGTCCAGAGACTAGAAGCATTTATTTCTCCCAGCTCTGAAGGCTGGAAGTCCATGATTGAGGTGCCGACAGATCTGGTGTCCAGGGAGGACCTGCTTCCTGGTTTCCTGATGGCGTCTTCTCCTATCTTCACATGAGGGAAGGGGGTGAGGGAGGTCTCTGGGGCCTATTTTACGATAACACAGATCTCGTTCATGAAGATTCCACCCTCGTGACCTCATCACCTCCCAGAGACCCCCACCTCCTTATGCATCACATTGGGGGTGAGATTTCAAAATGGGAATTAGGGGGGACACAAGCATCCTGTCTGTGGCAACATCCCTGGGAAGACTTGTTCAGAAAGGCAGCCCTTCGAGGTTTGCAGATACACACTACTATATATGAAATAGATAAACAAGGAGGTCCTACTGTACAGCACAGGGAACTCTATTCCATATCTTGTAGTGACCTATAATGAAAAAGAATATGAAAACAAATACATGTATGTATATGCACGACTGAACTATTATGCTGTACACCAGAAATTGACAGAACATTGTGAACCGACTGTACTTCAATTAAAAAAAAATCAAAACAAAGCCCCCCCCAAAAACAAAACAAAACAGGCAGCCCTTCTTCTGGACAAGATCATCCATATTTTATCCCATAAAAAGATGAAGGCTTGCGGGGATCTCCGGCTCGCCCACAGGGAAGGTGAGCCGGCCTTGGCTGCAGCCCCTCTGGGCAGCCCCTGTCTCACATGGCTGGGTGGCCGCCTTATCTCCGGGAACAAGCACTGCTCCTTTGAAATAGCAGAAGGCTGGGAACGTCCACTACAAATAAACAGCCGTGTGTTCTCACAAGCGGGGACCCTTTGTTCTCATGTCCAGCAGTTAGTTCCTCTTCCTGTTCCTTGATGGCCTATCAGCGCTTTCAGATTGCTTTTTCTCTTTGAAAATTGCGTAATTAGGTAATTCCTCTCATCCCTGTTGAACTGGTGCTTCAGTGTCGCCACTGCTCATTTTCAAAAGATGCCTGAGGAAAGGGTTAGGACCAAGGCAGCTCTGTGTTCCCAGACTGGTGGGAAGCCTGCTTGCTTTTGCCCGGACAGTTCTGGATTCTTGGAAAACCAGCTTGAGAGAGCAGGGCTGTGGTGTCTTCCTCCCAAAGTGTAAGGTGAAAGCGGGCTTTTGACAGGAACTTCACTGCGTAGCTGACCCGTTGCCCCTCTCCAGCGGGGCAGAAATGTTGCCTGTTGTGTTGCTGCAGACACTGGGATGAGGGGGGCAAGCAACAGAGATCCAATGGGGGTTTTGTCCTCCAAGAGATGGAGGAGGTCCTGCTGTGGGGCCAGCGGCGTTAGCAGGGAACCATGAACAGGGTTCAGAGCCCTGGGCGGTGATGCACCCAGGGTGTCCGGGAGGCCAGGAGGAGGACGTCGAGTCCCACGGGGGGCTAGTGGGGGCCTGGTGTGGCGCTCAAAACGGTGACGTCTGGCGTGGGCCCAGGCAGCATGAGTGTGCGTATCAGAGGGTCGGGTGTGAATCGAGGGGACCCAGCCAACAAAGCCTGCAGGTGAGAAGGACCATTTTTCCTGGAGAAAGGAAAGAGGCTTCTCAGGTGCCAGCCTGTGAGGTTTGGGCAGGGCTCGTGGGCTCCAGACAACAAGGCCCGTTCTGCGTGGCAGTGGTTGCTGCCACACACTGGCTCCACCTGGTCTCGTGGGCTGACTTCCTGCGTCGCTGCTGCTGGAAGGGGCTTGTGTGAGGCGGGGGGCCGCCTGCTTCCTCCCCTGGTGGGTGGGTTTTACAGCGCAGCAGGGTGAAAAGGGATCTTAGGGGTGAATGTTCCCTTTTTGGGATCCACAAGAGCTGTGATGCGTGTCTTGGATACTTCATCCTTTCTCTAGAGCAGGGATTCTCAACGCAGGGGATGATGTTTTTTGTCCCCCAGGGCACATTGCGGAACATCTGGAGACATTTCTGGTTGTTAGAATTTGGGTTGGAGGACGTCCTGGCATTTAGTGGGTGGAATGCTGCTTCACAGCACATGACTGTGCACAGCACGGCCCCACGACAAAGGAGGCAGCCCCGGTTGTCTGGGGTGATGATGTGTGGCCGGAGAAACGTGGCCTGGTGTTCCTGTGCTGGACCCTCCCACGCTGTGTTTGGTGGACATCAGCGCTGTTTCCGGCTTTTAGCTGCTATAGATGGTGCCAGTGTGATCGTTCTTTTGGTTAATACATGTACACGTGGCTGACTGGCAGGTTGTTCTGTTTTCCAAGTGGTCGTGTTGATTTATGAACCCACCCAGTCCCCAAGAGTTGCAGGTGTTAGCAAGCAGCTCAGGTATCTGCCGACCGATGAAAGGATAAAGAAAATGTGGCATGTACATACAGTGGAATATTAGCTGTAAAAACGGAAGGATGCCACGCATCACATGTTACATGTGGATGGACCTTGAGTTCCACAGCTGGACACGAAAAGACAGTCCTGTAAGATTCCATGCGCACCAGGTACCCAGAGTGGACAGGGTCACGGAAGCGGAGCAGATGGTGTTTGCCTGGGGCAGGGGAGATGTTCACTGGGTATGGGGTCAGTCTTGCAAGATGAAGTTCTGGGCACCAGTTATACACAGGGTACTTAGAGTGAACACTGCTGAACTGTACACTTAAACACGGATGAGGGTTGATTTTATGTGTGTGTGTTTTTTTTAAACCACAATTTAAAACAAGAGTTACAGGTGCTCAGGCCCTCACTGGCCCGTCTCCTCAGCATGCTGACGTTCGTGTGGTGGCACTGGGCTCTGTTCCGGCTCAGGGGAGCAGAGGTGCTGTGAATGTGATGGGAAAGGGGGTACCACAGGAACCAGAGGTTAGGTCATTGTTGAGGAGGGTCTGAAAGGGAGAACTGGGGGGTCCTGGACGGAAAAGAGCCTCTGAGAAGCCACGCTCAGCCAGCCCCGGGAGCTGGACGGGAGGCTGGCTCTGTACGGCCACCTCTGCGCGGGCCAGGGCCAGGGCCCGGCACATCCTGGTGGGCAGACGGGGATGTGGAGTGATGGGCACTGGGGACCCCTGCATCACCTCCTCGTCCTCTCCTCAGACAGATGCTGCTTTGCACCAAATCTCATAAACTGTACAATGATGGAGATTCCAGAAAATGTAGTTCCCACTTTAACCACGAGGACCCCGTGCTACACCTGAGTTATAAACACTTGACCTGTGCATACATTTCAGAGGGCCATCTGGGGAAGTACACATTTCTTTTTTTCCCCTTTGCTTGATAGCAAATCCATGATATTTAAACCATGTCGTATTTTAAAGAGGCATTTGTGTCTTAGCCTGAGAACTTAAACTACCGTTTAAGTCATGTGTGTTTTTTTTGAATGGGGGAAATGGGATCTGGTTTCCACATAATCTACTTAGGTTAACCTTTTGTAGAACACCCCATTTGTAAATTGCAACTTTCTGTATTGCAAAAGCTTTCTGTAAGGCTGCAGCAGCTAATGAAAGGAAAAAGGAAACTTTAAATTAGGTTTAGAGTGAACACTAAGAACGTCTAGGATAACTGAGCTTTGGGATTTCTTTCCCCCAAAACAGCGTTGTGTGGAAGGGCTTAGAGAGCACTCAACCTAACCAGCGTGGAGCACTGTAAATGAAGCAGTCTCTCTTTACTGCGTAAGCGTCTGCTTTCCTCCCGTTAAAATCAGGGGACCATCTGTTACTGACCTTGACTGTCGAGGAGCCTTGCCAAGGTTGTAGCCCCTATTTGGACACCAACAAACTAGAAGTAAAGTGATTTGTATACTTGTATAATAGTTCTAGCTTGCGGAATATTTTCATAATTGTGTCACTTTGATTCTCCTGATGGTCCTGGGCTGTGAGACAGCTAGCTTTTACCGCCATCGTTCTGGGTGACAAAACCGAGGCAAAGAGAAACCAAGTCTTTCTGCACAGGGTGTGGCTGGGTGCTGGAGGTGAGGACGTATCTGGAGCCCGCCCGGTACTCAGCCCCTCCTGCGCTCTGAGGGGCCCTTCCCTCTGTGCCTCGGGCCCTGCGTGCCCGTTGCCGCGCCTCTCACAGGATTTATGTCTGTCGGGGTCCAGTTGGGACACAGAAAGCATACGGTGATTTGAACAGGGAATGCTTAATAGGAAGTGGGATTCGGCAAACTGGCCAAATACCAACTCGCCCCTTCTCTGTCGGGCAGGGTTGCCATAGAGACCGAAAGACCCCCGCAAAGCCTAAAGTATTTACCACGTGGCTCTTGATGGGAAAGTCTGCTGGCCCCTGGTGTAAATAATTATTAACTATTAACACGTTACGACTTACTATCAACTTATTGAGTAACTGATTATTAACTAGCGACTCCTTCGGGGTAAGGAAAACTGTAAAGAATGCAGACCTGGCAGCTCCAAGGAGCAGTCACCACCTCTAAGACTGAGACAGATGACCTAAGGAAGGAAGAAGGAGGCGTGGGTCTACCCTCCCACTGCCTGCCCCCTGCCGGGCTCAGATGCAGAACTTCGTGGGGTGGGCGTCCGGAGGCCCGCTGGACAGCAGCCGGCAGGAAGCTGCCCCTTGTGCAGACGTGGCCGTGGCAGCTGGCCAGGGTGCTGGGGGGACTGGCTGGCATGCCAGTGCAGCCCCCGGGAAGCCACCCGAGGGGACGCTTCTGAAAGTGGCCAGGGAGCTCCCCACTCAGGTGACAGTGGAACTTGCAGGAAGCCGCTGTGGGGTTAGCGACTGCCCGGGAGCAGGCAGAGGGGAAAGCAGGCTGAAGTCGGAAGGGGAGCCCTCCCTCCTCCTGCGTCCCTCCAGCGCCCTCTGCTGACGACGCTGGTGTGGGACCAGCTGGCGGGGGAGATACGGTGGTGGGTCTGGCTGCAGCATTGCCCCGGCCAGGTAGTGACAGGTGGGCCAGGAGTTGAGACGTGGTGCGTTGCTAATGGGCATGGTGCTGGAGTGGGTGCTGGCCCATCTTTCTCTTTCTGGGTCGTGACTCCCTCACCAGGCAGTGGTGTTGAGAAAACGCTCCCTGAATGTTGCTCTCCAGAAACTGGCCTGTGTCCCCTGGCATGCTGTGTGACCTGAGGCCGGGACACTGCAGAGCCCTGAGGCCCTAGACCGTCGCCTTGTGTGGAGAGGAGGCACATCCCCTGGGCTTTCTCCTGCCCCTGCTCTTGGCTCAGAATGAACCCTTTCCTGCACTTCTCTGTCCCAGGCGACCTGGCCCCTGAGCTGCCACTTCCCACCCTCTGATGCAGGTTCCTTTCCCTCTCTGTTTCTTCCTGCCTCTCCTCTGTTTCTGTTGGGACTTCTGGCTCCTACCCGCAGCCTCCACAGCCTCCAGACCTTCCACGCATCTCACTGGCCTGCTCTGTCCGTTACCCTGGCTCTGTCCCCTTGTCCAGGCCACGCCTGCCTTTCTCAGTCTTACTAAGCCTCCTGTGATGATTCAGCCCTCACTGCAGGGATGGGTGAAGGCAGTGTGTTAGAGTCTTCGCAGCAGACCTTCTATTCTCACGGTGAGACTAGATACCGACTCGTTCTTCTCAGTCCAAACCTATGAGGTAGGTTCTTGGTTTTTTTTTTTAGCACTTTTTGCATGTGGAGGTGGCTACCCTTTTTCTTGCTTTTTGATACATTGCTTGTCAACCATGAGGAAAGGAATTGTTTTCTTTCATGATTGAAATTCTGTTTGTTGTTTTGAGACTCGGTACCCAGACATTTTAGTTTGTACACTGTTCTTGACATATGTGTACTGAAGATCAAAAATTCCATAGTTGTGATTCTTTTCCGGCTTAAAATATGGAACATACTTTTTCTTAACAGACTATCAGGTATGACTGTCTTCAAATGGGACATCTGGGATGTCTTAGTTCCCACTAATTGACAGTTTAATATCATAAACACTACATGCTGAAATTCCCAGTTTTTGGTGGCACATTGACAACACATTATACGGGAAACTGGACTAACCTGACCAGGGACAGGAGGAGTCAAGATCAAGCAGTGGTTTTCTTTAGGAAGTAATTCTACTAAGAAACATGGGAATGGAGATAATTTTAAACGTTCAAGACGTATTAAGTGCATGACGGTGACACCACATTTCCTTTAGTGTGCTTTGTGCTGTCGGGTAAAAAAGACTGCCCCCCACTCCCCATGGAAGGTTCTCCTGACACTCAGGACAGCCAGAGCCTCCTGGATTTCAACATCCCACTCTTCCCTGGTTGTACCACAAAATAACCACCGAACAATTTCACCTCTTAAAAGAAAAGCATTTATACTTCAAAAATGAGATGAGGTGGGTATTCCTTTCTCTCAGCATGTCATACAGCAACAGTGAAACTTTCCTAAAATAGTTGATGAAATATTCCTGGCTTGTACTAGTTAGGGGACCAGGGGCCCCTGATGGACGGGTGTGTGATATTTCGCGGACCCTGCGTCCTCCTCTCCTGCTTCCTCAGAGGCTGTGCTCGCCTTGCCTTTTTTTTTTTTAAACACCTTTATTGTGATATGGCTCCTGAACAGTAAACTACACATATTTCACATGTACAACTTGATGAATTTTGATAGATGTGTGCACCCATGCAACCACTACCATGATCAAGATAGCTCACATCTCCATCACTCCCCAGGAGGAGCAGTTTTTGAATTCGGTTTCCTGGTTAGCCGCCTCGGCCTGTTCTCCGTTTCGTTTGTACTTTTCTGAAGGTTTGTCTTTTCTGGCTGCCTTTCTGCTTGTCCGCACTTTGGTGGGAGCAGGCTGAGCTGACAACGTGCAGATCTGTTCTTGGGCTCCCCCGTCCTTGCCCCTTGCCCAGCTAACCTGGGTCTTGGGTGTCTTGGTGGGGAGGGTGCCTGAGGGTGTCTGGGGGCTGAGAGCCTTCTGGAAGCTGGGCTGCCTGGCCGCCCTCGCTCCTCCCGCCACGGGAGACTTGGGGAGTGGGGTGCGGTGATCATCATTGGTTCAAGCCTCAACACATTCAGGTGTTCAGTTTTCGACGGTCTTCTGGTCTTCTCTGTTAGGAGAGATGCACTCTGATTATTTCACAATTTGTTACTTTCCCTGGATGAGTCAGCTTTGTTTCTGAAGCAGCAGGGCTCAGGAAGAATGCATAAAATATTTAAATTAAGCAAACAGAAGAGGTGACATCTGAGACAGTCCGGGCTCACGAAAGGCGGTGCTTCCTCACGTGTTCCTCCCTGGACATCAAGCGTTGTGGAGACAGGCCTAACCGCAGGCTCACGGGTGTGTTTCACGGCCTTTGAAATGCGATACTGGACTTAACCGATCTCCCTCCTTCCGTTTTGATCTGCGGGTGTTGCGATTTTCCACATCACTCAAGCTCCACCTCTGAGCAGCGCCGGCAGGCCTCTCTCCGCGGGCCCTAGACGTCCAGCACTGAGCACGCTTTGAGCACTCCTTCCCTGCTGCTGGAGCCCTTGCCGGCACCACTTTGCCCTGCCCTGCGTTGCTTTGAGCCCTTGTTTCTGTCCAGTACCCAGATGGGGTAGGTTGCCTTGGCATCTCGTTCTTGGGCAGAAGGAAGTCGTTTCATGTCTCCCTGCAGGAGATGGGCTGCTAGAAGTGTCTGCTGAATAACAAGGTCACTCCCCTGCTTCCGTGCCTGCCTCCTGGGCCCCCACACCTGCAGGATACCATCCAGATTCTGACTCAAGGTCAAGTTCCTAATCTTCCCCTCTCTGCCCTCATCTTCAAACACTCCCTGCTGAGCGCTGTGCACCCCGCCCGGCTGACGCTCCTCGGCCGCTGCTTCCTGCCTGTGTGCCTGGCTTCGCGGCGAGACCCCGCGGGGCCGTGTCCGCCCCTCTCCGCCCGGCCGGCCGCCTCAGGTTGCTGCGCGCGCGGGCCTTTTCATCCTGAAAGTCTTTCATCTCCAGCCCAGACCGAGCTGAGCCGGGCCTCGCGCACCCTCACTGCCACCCTGCCACCCGACGTGGTTCCTTTGAGTGCGAGTCCCATCCCCTACTAGAAGGAAGGTCCTCTGGTCTTCGAGAGTGTCATTCTTGATGCTCTGTAACATGCGTTCAAGGAAGTATGACAGCTTGGTTCCAAAGAAGACTTCCATTGACTGCCTCCTCCTCCCCAAGGCCGCTGTTTCCAGAGAAAATATTGCTGTAAGAACAGCAAGGCAGTCTGCGCATTTGGGGACACGTCAGTCTCAACTGGGGCCGTCAATGTTACTTTCCCCGACAGAAGGCCAGTTTATAACTCAAACTGGAATGCTTGGCCTGGTGCGTGAACTTGGGGCTTTCCTTCTGTCAGGGGCACACGGGACCTGCCTCGTGGGTATGGAGTGATTTTGTCCCCACCTGCCTGCCTTTTTTGCAAAGGGACTTTTTTCAGAGCTACAGAAGTGATACTGGCAACTTTGCCTGGCAGCTGGAGGACCAGGTGGCTCTGCTTGAGGCCTCCTCTGCGGACGATCTGCTGTCCCCTCTGCTCCTTGCGATGCCAAGCACTCTCCGGACAGGAAATGCAGGGGACGGGGACAGGCCAGCATGTGTCTGTGGTGCATGGCACACTGCGGTGCTGGCGGGCAGTCATCACCTGGTGAGACTAGGGCCAGCTTCAAGTTTATTCTTCACCTGGTTTGAGCATAATGGACCCTACCTGATCTGGGACATTTGGGATCAACAATACAGAGTGGAGGCTTTCAGAGCTTCTTTTTCTTTTACCCCTGGTTTCGCCCTGAGCGCAATAAATAACAGATACCTTCTTTTGGTGAGGAAGCCAAGGGGGAAGAAAACACCCCAGCTCCTTTGTCTCCCAGACCCAGAGCCTTTTGGCCGGGGACGTGGGTGGCGTGGGGTTGGGGTGAGGTGGATGGATGCTCTGGAATGCAGTCCACCATGGAGGAGCAGCTTGGGGAGTCTCTCCAGGTGATGGGAAGCAACGCATTGTTGCCGCTCCTTTGTGCTGAAGCCCCAGTTGGATGGGCTTCGGGAGTCCCACAGACCTTGTCTGTACAAGGCTTTAGGGGAATGAGACCACAAACCCCACCGGGTCATGGCTGAGTCACACACAGGTGCTGTCTCACCTCCACAACAGGCTGCCTTCAGAAACTGCTGGAAGGCGCTGCCAGTTCCTTATAGTGGTTTTGCCTAAAGATTTTCTTGGGAGCCTTGAATTCAGAGGCATCGTTGTAAGGAGGTGGACACACATGCTCGCTCTTAGACTGGCTCAGGAAAATTGCCTTGTTTTTAGGTACTAAGGAATGCATAACTTCGGTGGTGGTAAAATGTAACGTGCAATTTACCATTTTAACCAGTTTCAGGTGTGTGATTTAGTGGCATTACATACGTTCCCGGTACTGTGCGGTCATTCCTACTGTCCATCTCCAGAGCGTTTTCATCTTCTTCCAAACGGCTCGTCTGTGCACAGGGAACAACAACTCTCCATTCCCCCGGCCCAGCCCCTGCTAACCTTGATTTCACTTCCTGTCTCGATGAATTTGTGACTCTAGGTGCCTCAGAAGTGGAGTCGTGGAATGTTTGTCTTTCTGTGACTGGCTCGTTACACTTGGCACGATGTCCTCAGGGTTCATCCCTGTTGTAGCGTGTGTCAGAACCTCCTTCCTTTTTAAGGCTGAGTGATATTCCATTGTATGGATAAGACCACACTTCTTTGTTCATCTGTTGAGGGATGTTTGAGTTGTTTCCACCTGGAATACATAACTCTCAAAAGAGAAAAACAAGATTCTGTCCTTAGGAATGTGTGATGATGGACTCATACTTGGTAAATGTGCATTTTTGAACATGGTTCAAAATTCAGCCCAAATTATTTTTCTAAGAAGACACATTATTAGCATGTGACTGCGTCAGTGTCTTCATGTTGTACTTCAGGTACAAGTTAGATTCTTCCCTTGAATACTGTCCTGTGCCTTCTTTCCAACTCAGTCATCAGGCAAATGGCATTCTCAGGTCACGTGATGTTTCCGTCGCGGCAGAGTTGGAATTGTGGAAAATCATCTGTATTCGTGGAGGTCGATGGTTAAGTCTCTTAAATGAGATTGATGTATATTCATCTGAATGAACGGTCTTCCGTTGCTGCTTTATTTTGCAGTAAGTATTCCAACATGGTAACATGAAGTCGAGGTTTAAGGGAGGAATATCTACTTTGGAAATGTCCTCAGAGGCCCATATTCTCACCTGTTTGTTGTAAATAAATTGTTTTTGTTCAGTCATGAGGCACTCTCTTCTGGGAGAAAGGAGTTATTCTGTATTCTCAATAAGGCCAGTCGTAGACAGTTTCAGCTAAAAATTGTTAGGAACTGATGTCTTAGGTTTAACCTAAGCTTTGAATGGAAAGTTTCTAATAGACTTAAAAAAATACATTACTGGCTGTCCTTAATAGCACCCTTGTTTCAGATGTGCTGTCTTAGCTCCTGTAAATACAAGGAAAGGAGGGTCCAGACCCTCCCCGGTCCAGACCCGTCCAGCCTTTGTAGCCATGGAGTGCACATGGGTAGACAAGACTTCAGTGGGCTTTGAACCAGGTGGGATTCCTGACAGTGGAGAAAAATTACTAAGACAGGACATCTCAAAAGAAAAGACCTGCCCCTGGGGTTGTGAAAAGCCTGAGTCTGAAGCTTCCCTCCTAACCTGCATCCTTGGCGTCACTGTCTTAGGGTTTTCCCCACTTTGCCCAGATGTCCCCCTCTGGGTCAGAGGGGATGGCTGTGGGCAGCGTCGGCCACACCCGTAGTTAGGCTGTGTGGCACCGGTGTGTGGAGAAACGGGTGCGCGGCCGACTCCAGCTGCAGCAGTCGGTGGTGACAGGTTGATGCAGACTTGCCCTTCCCTTGAACAGAAGCCCTGCCTCTGTGCAGGACGCGCCCTGGCTCACTTGCCCAGAGGACACTGCGGATCCAGCGCCCTGCGCCTGGCTGTCTGGCCTCCTTTACACAAGCTGCTGCTTCCCTCACAGTACCTGTGCCTCGTGCACGCTGCTGTCCCAAATCTCCCGAACCTCCACTGCTCCGAGGCCACGTGCAGTGCCACGGGCTCCGTGAAAGTCGTCCAGGGCACCCCCACCTGAAGGATGCAGACAGTCCCACCTCCGCTGGTGCTGCAGTGCTTTGCTTACGTGCCCCTCGCTTCTCCCACGGGGCTCCTCGAAGCACGGTCTCATCTCCTGGGAGCTCCGTGAGAACGTGTCAGGAAGGCAGGAGCTCAGGTCCTGCCGTGGACCTGCCGAGTCAGAGCCTGCGTTTTCGCCAAACCCTGGCGCTGTGTCCGCACGTCAGTTGAGGAGTGCTGTCCCCCAAGCCTGGGAGTGTCTTCACCGTAGGAGTGCCAGCTTTTGAGACCCGTCCGCCTCCCACAGGATCAGACGCAGGTTTCTGTGCATAGTACCTGCTCAGTAGGTACTGATTGAAAGAATAACTATGCACCCTCACTTGATGCCTGTGGCTGCTTCTGTGACTCACATGCCAGAGCATTTAGGTCGTGGTATCGTGGCGGTGGTTACCGGGCGCAGGACCACACTGTGGCAGCCACCAGATGCTTACTCTGTGCACGCTGGCTTAGTTTTCTAGATATTTACCTTCCAAAATGATGACCGCAGTGCTTTGGTGGGGTGGGTGGGGACGAGCAGTCAAGACCCTCCTCGAGTGACTGCCACCTGTTGGGCCTTGTTTGGGGGGCAGGTGCTTCTCCCCCCTACGGAGCTGCTGGCTCTGCTGGTGACCAGTGACCCCAGCTGGAGCATGGCTGGCCTCCCCGGGGGCTCCCTCGCCCCCAGGTTCGTCTTCCCTACTCAGTGGACCTGCACACTTGGGTGTTTTTAAGGCCTCTGTGACACTCCCTTGTTCTCCTCGGTCTCCTCCCTCAGCTGCCCATCTTCCACCAGCTGTCTGTGTGCTGCGGCCCCAGGCTCCTGTCCTCATCAGTTCGAGGGTCTGTTTCCCATGTCGGTGGCAGCCTCAGTCCCCACCCCTCCGGTCTTTAAGTACCTTCCATTGCCGGTCACTCCGCATGCAGGACACCTTTCCCCGGGCACCTCCTCCCACTGCCAGCTGCCCGCCTGACCCTCCCCCTGGACGGCCCCTGGGCCCCTCACCCGGGCCTGTCAAAGCCTGAGCTCCCCTCCGTGTGCCCTTCACCTGGGCTCTGCAGGGCTGAATGTGTGATCTTGGGCGGGTGGAAACGTTTCCGACCTGTTATTACATTTGGGATAAAATTGTCTAGACTTTGAAACCCGTTGTTAACTGAACGGATGGCTTCATGTATTTGATAGGAGTGGTCTTCTTGTTTATGCAGCGAGTAATTGCTTTATTAACCCGAGAGGAGTTCAGCTGTCCTCGGGTCCAGGCGGAGACTTGGGGAAATTCCATGTGGTTTCAGAACTGAGCCTCTAAATCGCTTAGTTTCCAGCTTTTTAACTCCCAGAGGGGGAACGTTGACTGCTTCAGTGCTTGGGACGGTTTGGAAGGGATTCTCAGGTTAGCCCTGGCGTACAGTGCCCTTCCAGAGCAATGAACTTCCAGGCTGTACACTAGTATACCCATAAACGGTAACCTTTTCCACTAGTTCTCCTAGCAGTTTGTAAAAATAATGGCTTTTTGGTATAAAATAGGGGTTAGCAACTTTTTTTGGTAGGAAGCCAAGTAGTAAATATTTTTGGCTTTGTGGGTCAAATTATTCAGTTCTCTCCTGTAGCAGATATAAACACATGGGTGTGGTTGTATTCCAGTAAAATTTAATTTATACGCACAAAAAAGGCAGCTGGCTGGTTTTGACTCACAGGCCATAGTTTGCCCAGCACTAGTCCAGGAAACAGGTTGGTTAATTGATGGCTTACGTGATACTGAGTTGGACTATTACTGCATAGAAAAAACTAGGTTAAGGTTTTGAAGATGAAGATTTCTTAGTATAAAATTTATAAAACGGGTGACGTTGAAGCTCTTCAGGAGCCAATCGATACGTGTTTATACGTACATGTTCATGCATACATGTTTAATACTGAGTAGGGAATGTCTTAACATACACAGCAGGGAGTAGTCACCTGGGGCTCTCATGAAAGAAATCAGATAATAAGTGTTAGCAAGGATGTGGAGAAACTGCAACCCTCATATGCAGATTTAAAACGGTGCAGCTGCTTTAGAAATGCATCTGGCTGGTCCTCAAAATGTTCACCCTAGTTACCATGAGACCCAGCATTTCTGCTCCCAGCTGAACACCCAAGGACTATAAAGACACACGCTGTCACAAAAACCTGTACACCAGTGTTCATAGCAGCATGGTAGCCAAAAAGTACAAACAACTTAAATGTCCGCCAGTGATGAGCGGATAAAGCGTGGTCAGTCCATACTGGAGTGTCATTTGGCACAAAAAGGAGCGAAGGTCTGACACAGGCTACCACGCGGTTGCACCTTGAAAACACGATGAATGAAAGGAGGCAGGCACAAAAGGCCACCTGTTGTCTGATTCTGTTTGCATGAACTTCTATTCTTGTGCAGAACAGGCCAGTCATAGACACAGAAGGCAGACTCATTTTTGCCAGGGGCTGGGAGGGTCAGGCAGGGACCGCTCATAGGCACGAGGTTTCTTCTGGGGTTAGGAAACTTCTGAAATTGTTGGTGGCGATGTTAGGCAATCCTGAAAATACTGAAAAGGCATTCATTTAGGTCGAGGTGGCTGGATTGTGTGCTGCTTCAATTATATCTAAATAAAGCTGTTACACAAATAACTAGGTGTGGGATTAATGTGTAAGAAATAACTAGTAAATAGTAGGAAAAATCCATCCTTATTTTTTAGAGAGAGGAAATGGGGAAAGTGAGTTAGCATCTTTGGATCCCTGTTGGGATTGTGTGTTCCTGAGCGTTGGTGCGCTTTGCCAGGTCTTGGGCTGCAGGAGCCCGTGGCCTTGCAGAGGCAGACCTGGGAGGCCCGCACCCCTGGCCTCCAGCGAGGGAATCAGGACGCACCTGGGTTCCTTGGCCCGTGGGTTCTCCTGGAGCCTTTCGGAGAACCTGTGGGCGGCTCGTCCCACAGGCGTGTCGTGTTCCTGGCGGGGACGTGGGGATCGCTCGCTCGTGCAGGAGGCTGACGGGACCGCTCCTCTGTTGCAGATTGAAGAAGGAAGTAAGGCTGCGGCTGTGGACAAGTTACTGGCTGGAGACGAGATCGTCGGCATCAACGACGTCGGCCTGTCGGGGTTTAGGCAGGAAGCCATCTGCCTGGTGAAGGGGTCGCATAAGACCCTGAAGCTGGTGGTGAAAAGGTAAGGCCTGGGCCTCGTGCCTCGTTTACCGACAGAGGTAAGCGCGGCGGCACAGGGTGGGGTCTGAGGGCTGGGCTGTGTCACCGCAGCCATCCTGTTTTGAACCTCAGTCCTGCATGTGCGCGCACACACTTACAGCGCTACCTCTTGGCCCAGGATGAGTCTAGTGTCAGTATACTTAAGATTCCCCCTCTGATCACTGTAGTCGATTTTGATGTATTCAGTGAATTTAAATACTCTTATCTTCTCCTTGACAGCATGTGGCTGATTCTCTGGCAGTGAGAAAACTGCTTATACTCCCAATGAAGGGGAATATCATTACGTGTCACTTACACAAGGTGGCAGGCTGCCGAGTTCTTGGTTTTTAATGCTAAAACCCAGTGAGACTGCACGGAGACTCACGGAGACTTCACAGTCAGCTGCCAGGTGTTTCTAGTGCTGTGCGGAGGTTTGAGGGGGGCCAGCTGCATATTCCTAGAAGTGAGATTGCCACATAGGAGTTGGGGTGATTTGAAGGGGTAAGAGAGCAAAATTAGGTACATGATGCTTCCGCACACGGGAGCTAGGACAGTACGCACGGGCACTGCGGCGCTGCTGGCGATGTGTCTTCCCCTTTGACTTTGTAGTTGGCTAATTTGTAGTCAATTATTTACGTGTTCCCCTCCCCACCCCGTTTTTGTTTGTTTGCTTGTTTTTTAGCAGAATTAGTGCATTCTTCAGTGGGAGAGGGCCTAGCTCAGTGGTAGAGCACATGCTTACCACGCAGGAAGTTCTGGGTTCAATCCCCAGTATCTCCATTAAAAAAATTAAATAAAAACTACAAAGATACTGTGTCCAGTATCTCTTAAAAAAAAAAAAAGAATTAATGCAGTCTTTCCAAGGTTGGCTGTCAGTTTTCAAAAGTAAATTGACTCAAGCACTTGAATGTTTAGTAGAGACTTGAGGACCTATTCGCAAAGGATTTTTTTTTTGGGGGGGGGACCAAAACAGCATCCAAGGAGGAGGTTCAGAAGCAAGGAAGGAAAATCTTTCATTCTTGGCCATGTTAATTTAGCAGCCTCGTTTCTAAGTGGACTAGGCCAGCCTCCTTGTAAAGCAGAAAAGTGAAATCTCAGTGTGGCGACTGGGAGCCCTTGGAGGAGGTGGGGACGTGCGGGGACCTGAGGGGTGCTGTCCTGTTGTGTCACTCTTCCTGTGCGGTCACCTTACTAAGCCTCCTACGGTGGGATGTGTGAGATTCTCACGGACTCAGTTGGGCTTGGTGAAGATGCTGGTGACGGTAACAGAGGCTTGATCCCCAGAGGTAGGTTAGCATTGTAAACCTCCTCTGGGCATTATCACCCAGCCTCCAGGCTGATGGGGGTCCCCTCCTCTGTCTCCTGAATTGTCTCCGTGGTGGGGCTGCCAGAGCCCCCAGAGCACTAGGCTGGCTCGTTGGCTACCATCCATCTGTCCTGCAGGGAAAGCAGCAGCTTGATGGATGCTGTGTGCACACTGTGTCAGCAGGGCCGCTGACTGCAGTCCCCAGTGCACAAGGGCAGGTGGTGGACTGGGGTTATGGAAGCAAGCTGACTTGAACTGCACCAGGACGGGTGTCGCCGGAGGATCTGACAGGGACGCTGACGCTGAAGTGCTCATCCAGTAGAACTTGTCAGTGTGACTGATACTGGCCAGCCCAGGGGAGGCAGCCACACAGAAAACAGACAGAGCCGTTGACATGTATTGGGGTACAGAATCGGGACGCAAGAACATTTTCACCAGTCACACCTAACAAGGCAGAATGGAACGAGGGTCTATGTCAGGTCTTATCGTAGGGTCCAAAGAAGCAGGTGTGTAATAACAAAGTTGGTATAGTAGTAACCGATGTAAAGGAGGGAGTTTGGATTCCAGTAGCATGCTGGATGGAGGTCACGAAAGGGCAGTTCCTAAAATGAGAAGTGCAGATAGGAAGTGAGCACATGAGAATGTCTAACTAGGAGTGTGCAGATTTGCTTTCAAGCCAGACACGAAGTTTTGGCGGTCAGGTTGGCAGAGGTCCTGTGGAACTGCCCGTTGCTGGTGCGAGGCGGGGAAACATGAGCTTATTTGATAAAATGCTGATCAGATTCTAAATCAGACAACCTTCTGGCAAATGGTTCGGCAACATGTTTTAAGAGGCCTACCTTGGGACCCAGAATTTCATTCCTGGGAACCTAGATAGTCGGCAAAAGGAAAGGACTGAAGGGAATTAGTGACTGTGCGTGCTGCAGGGTGCTGACAAGTGGTGTCAGCGTTGCTGCCGTGGAAGGATGCCCCACGACTTCCATTTGAGTGGGACACACAAAACCAATTACAGAGCTGAATAGGCCCCATTAATCAAAAAAGTTTTAATTTTTAATTGTAGTGAAGTACACACAAGAGAAACTTTACCATCTCAACTATTTTCAGGTGTACAGTCCCATAGTGTATTATTTTTATGGTAATTAAAAATACTGCTTTTTCAGGGAGGAGGAGCCCTTGGGGTTCGCTGGGCCTGTCTTCACAGGAGTTCGCAGGAGGTTTGGTCCCCAGGAGGCGGTCAGCTGCTTTCTGTGCTGGGCGGGGCCCCAGAGGGTGTGTTTGTTGCCCTGGGATCAGGACAGGGGAGGGTGTTGGAATGTCAGCCACGGTTTACTCTGAGAAACTTTCATTAGTGCACAGGGTGTGCTAAAACACACACTTTTAGGAGGGACCTGGGTGGAATACAGAAACCTTCCTCCCAACCCCACCCATCCTTCCATTTTCCCTCTGGAGAGCAGCACTGTGGCCACCAATCTCTCAGGGTTGCTTTCAGAAATGTGTACGTGCTTGAGTGTTGACACGTGCATTGGGGACTGTTCCGTGTTGAGGGCACTGAGGTCTGACTTTGGATTTCCCTGAGTGAGCCCGTGGGCCCCGTGGTCTGGGTACCCGGCCCGGTGTGTCTAACAGACCCTCTGTGCATGGACACCCGTGGCCCGCCCGGCATGTTCCTGCAGCAGACAGTGCTGCGGTGTGATACCCCGGTGCCCAGGTCTGCACGCATGTGTGCAAACATGGTCATCATGCATTCCTAGCTTGGAAGGTGCTGGGTCCGAAGGTATGTGCCTTGTGAAATTTGTTTGTTCATTTTGTGAATGTGATACGTGAAAAAAGCATTTATTGTTTAAATGGCCATTTCTGTCTTTATGAGTGAGGTTGGGCATCATTCCATGCGTTCAAGCTTCTTTTTGAACTAGAGGAAGATATTTAAGGATATAAAGATAAGCAAGCTAAATTCTGTTCAAAGCACAGCCCCTCTGCTGAGAACTGGCGGGAGGAGGAGAGAGGGAAGGTGTGGGGGCCTGTTCGCTGGCTGAGCTGACTTGGTGTCTAGAAGACTCTGGGGAAGGCGGAGCCAGCTTGTGCCCTCAAGGATGGGTGGGAGCCCCTGGGAAGAACCCCAGGTCTGTACTCCCTGTCCCCGGTTTCCTTTCAAGTGAGCAGAGTAGCGAATGACAATCTGGTTTAGCTAAAATTTAGTCTTTTAAGTAACATGTATAACAGGATAGAAGAGCAAACCAAGCAGTTTGTTCACTTTTTTTCCAAACACACTTTTGTTAATTGAAGTATAGTTGATTTACAGTATTGTGTTACTTTCTGGTGTACAGCATAGTTGTTTTTTTTTTTAGATTCCACATATGAGCGATCTCATCTGGTATTTTTCTTTCTCTTTCTGGCTTACTTAACTTAGAATGACATTCTTTAGGAACATCCGTGTTGCTGCAAGTGGCATTACGTTGTCAGTTTTTATGGCTGAATAGTACTCCATTATATAAGTATACCACCTCTTCTTTATCCATTCATCTGTTGATGGACATTTAGGCTGTCTCCATGTCTTGGCTATTGTAAACAGTACTGCTATGAACATTGGGGTGCAAGTGTCATCCTGAAGTAGGGTTCCTTCTGGATATATGCCCAGGAGTGGGATTCCTGGGTCATATGGTAAGTCTATTCCTAGTCTTTTGAGGAATCTCCGTACTGTTTTCCACAGTGGCTGCACCAAACTGCATTCCCATCTGGTGTACAACATAGTGATTCAGTTATACACATGTATACATATTCTTTTTCATTCTTTTTCATTATAGGTTATTATAAGGACAGAATTGGGACGCAAGAACATTTTCACCAGTCACACCTAACAAGGCAGAATGGAACGAGGGTCTATGTCAGGTCTTATCGTAGGGTCCCCGTGCTACACCATAGGACCTTGTTCATCCATGTTATGTATAGTAGCTTGTATCTGCTAATCCCAGACTCCTAATTTATCCCTTTACCTTCTTTCTCCTTAGGTAACCATAAGTCAAACACACTTTTAATAACACATTTTGGTGTTTTAAAATTTTTAAAAATAATTTTGTATTACCTTTTAAAGCTCTGTGTTGGTATTATTTATGCTTATTAGAAAAGTCTGAAATGCTTTGTTTAGAAATGGTGAATAAGAATTTCAAAACCAGCTAGTTAACACGAGGATGTGTTGCTGTCATCCAGCTCCTGGTGAATGACTGCTGTAAATCCTGAAGATGCACATAGTAAGGACCTTAAACTCCAAACTAACTTACCATGCGTGCTTCCCATTTTCCTTATTACGAAGGCACCAATGAGTGCTTTTAAAATGATTTCTCAACTCCAGTTCAAAAAGATACATGCACCCCAATGTTCATAGCAGCACTATTTACAGTAGCCAAGACATGGAAACAACCTAAATGTCCATCTACAGATGACTGGATAAAGAAGATATGTTACATATATACAATGGAATACTATTCAGCCATAAAAGAAGAATAAAATAATGCCATTTGCAGAAACATGGATGGACCTGGAGAATGTCATTCTAAGCGAAGTACCCCAGAAAGAGAAGGAAAAATACCATATGATCTCACTCATATGTGGAATCTAAAGAGAAAAAAAAAGACACAAATGAACTTATTTACAAAACAGAAACAGACTCACAGACATAGAAAACAAACTTAAGGTTACCAGAGGGGAAAGAGGGTGGGAGCGGATAAATTAGGAGCTTGGGATTAACAGATATTAAGTACTATATATAAAGTAAACACAAGTTCCTACTGTAGAGCACAGAGAACTATATTCAATATCTTGTAGTAACATATAATGAAAAAGAATATGAAAAGGAATATACACATGTATATATATGAGTGAAGCATGCTGTACCCTGGAAATTGATACAACATTGTAAACTGACTATACTTCAGTTCAAAAAATAAAGAGATTGAATGAGGAAAAAAATGATTTCTCTCAGAGAATGACACATGTTACCGATTTATCTAAATTTGAATCTCACCACTCTCCTTTCTTCATCCCTCGACAGCCACTGACCTGACTATCTGACTTCTGTCTCATAGATTAGTTATACCATTTTCTAGTGTTGTATGTAGAACTCCAGAATGGATCTTGTACTGTCAGAAAAAGAGATTCGTTTATAAGAAGGCACTCTGTAAATTCACAGACTGAGCCGCAGACACATACATATCAAATGTTGCCCCACCTGATTTCGGCCTCACTACCTGCACAACACAGGTACCGTAAGATAGGCTGGCTTTACTGATGAAGGGTGAAAACGGGGTAGGCTCCTGAGGCTCGGAGCGCCCAGCGCGGGTGAGGGTGCTGTGCAGGGTTACGGGGAGAGGCGTGTGGTGCAGCTCAGCGCACGATGTGAACCCGTGGTTGTGGAAACCAAGTGGGAACGGTGGTTCATGGCCAGCTCCCTCCTGCGCGTGCCAGCTGCTGGCTGTGCTTGTCCTGTTCCAGCGCATGTGCTGAGCGGGGCACCTGGCCGCCAGGCTCGGGCTGCGGCAGGCCATTTTCACAAAGTGGTGGCGTCTGGTTTCCCGGGGCGTGGGCACCCCGTGTCTTGTCATTGTTGAGGGGCCAGGGCTAGGAGACCGATGCTTCAGAGGCAGTGGCCCTGATCACTGTCCCCAGACAGGTGGGAGCCAGCAATCCTTTCTCCCAGAGCCGTGTCCGCTGGAAACAGAGTGGTAACAGCTGCCCCACCAAGTGCACATATGGTCCCTTTGCAGATGCCCAGGTGGTACCCGCAGTGTCTGCCCAGGAGTCAGGCGAGCCAGGGGACTGGGGGAGACAGGCAGGGTGGCACGGTCCTGCTGGGCCCTGCCTCCTGGGCACTGCTGTTCCCTGCCTGGCGGAGCAGGTGCTGCTCACGGGAGCGTTCAGGCGGCGGTGGTAACCTTTTCCTGTGTGCCCGTGTCTCCGTACTGGTGTCACCTGTGCTCTCTTCCTGGGTGTGTGGCCCCGCCCCAGAGAGCCCGATGGGCACATCCGGGGTGGATTCGGGCGCTGGTATTTCGTGAGGGCCACGGGCCGTTTCCTGGGTGGTCATAGCACTGGTGTAAGCAGATGTGCTTGGAAAAGGTTATGGCCAGAAACTGGGTCACAAGTGGAGGTGCGGGCAGCCCCTTGCTAGGGTAGATGAGCTGAGGATGGGGAGTGCCTGCCGGGGCTGGGTGCAGGCGTCGCTGCCGGTGCTGTGAAATGTGACTGAGAGCTCTGTGTGCGCAGCGCCGGGACACAGTCATCCGTTGTTCTCAGATCAGAGGCTAATTACCATACGTCCAGCTCTTGAAAAGTACATGTGATTTCAAACACCACCAGGAAATTTTCTTTTAAATGTCAAACCATAAATTACTGTCTAAAACTTGTAATTACTCTTCTGGTCTTTCTTCCAAATTTATTTAGTAATATTAGTCTTGTTTACGATGAAGTACTCCTGCCACCTCATTGGTCTTCTTACTCTGGAGCCGTCCAATGCTGCGAGCAGTTTTGCCAGGGCCAAATTACCAATAGGGTTGATTCGTATTATTTCCTGCCTCTTGGCTGGCAGCCTGAAACTCTTCGTGACTCTAATTACATCGGCTAAGCTTGCATTCAGGAGCAGATTAACACCCACTGGTGGAGGTTCACTGCAGGCGGGGTTCGCCAGGCGGGGTGGCGTGGGTATACATTTGAAGAAAGGAGGGGTCCGGTCTAGTGATGCAGCTCATGCTTGCTGGGAGCAAGTTTCTAGCAACGTGCATGGGTTTATGGCTGTCACTGAGTTGCAGGGAGTTTTGCACCAAGCCAGTGTGCTGCTCTGCCCCCCTCTGCTGCTGGGTCCTTGGAGCTGTCCGAGAGCAGGTGGCTCTGTGCGTGGCTCCGGCATTGATGAGCACAGATGTTCCTGAAGCAGCTACGCGCAGTGGTGAAGCCTAAGGAGAAGGGGTATCTAGGACCCCATCAGGTTGTGTCCCCCCTCCCCTCCCCTCCCCTCCCCTCCCCTTCTGACCCGACCCGCGAGCTCTTCCGGGGGCAGAAACTGTGTGTGTTCCAACAGAGGGTGTGCGTCTTATTGGGGGGGGGGGCACTGGTGGGTGTTGGCAAAAACTCAGTGCTTTCGGAGGGTGGTCTGAGTGATTTGTTCAATTTTCAGGAAAGTTTCTATTTTGAGCATTTGGGGGATGGTGGCGCTTTGCTTCTGTGTTTGTTTTCTTGTTAAAACAGTAGACACAGAGGTTTATGTTCAGCAGTTGGGTGTGGACACTGACTTGTTTGGGCTGCTTTCCATTCTTGTTTTTATTAAGTGAAGGCAGGAGGAAGAAATCCACACAGAGGTCAGAGTTGCTTTATTTTGGGAAAGGTTGCTTCTGTTCAGATTTAGACTTAGTGTGTGGCTTAAGCAACTTAATTAGATGAATCTCTTATTGTGTGAGGCATTTCATAGTCTAAACCAAGAAGAGAGTGGTAAGATGTTAAGGTTTTGTCTTTTCATTGCAAGGTACACAAGTGGTGTTTATGAAAGTTAGTTTGAAAATGCGGATGGTGTCAAATGTATGACAGCATGCAGGGGATGCTTCGCTTCCTTTTCTTTCTGTGCTCTGACGTGTAAGGCTCACTAGCCCTGCTGCTAATCCCCAGGGCTCCTTACAGTTACATTAATGGTTGCACACTTGCGTGTCTTTGCCAAAAAGCCGTTCTGTTGAAATGTAGCTGGGAAGTTGTGTTCGTGCCTTTCTGAGACCAAGATGAACTAAACTGTGTGCTCAACAATCGGGGATGGGGGCTGAGCACCCAGGTGGCTGGGACGGAGCCTTTCCAGCGCTAGTAGTGCTGGGTGACACGGTCTTTTTCAATCCCCCCTTTTCAAAAGTTAGCAGAAGAAAAGCCACGTCATTTGGCTCTGATGCTGCCTGTGTTCATTATGTGACATTTCTGCTCAGGCTTTTCTGCGGACGCACCCGGGGGAACCGCAGAGGCTCTGGCAGGCCTGCACTGCCCTTGCCCTAGGGGACAGGTGAGGGGTACCCGGCCTCAAGGAGAGGAACCCTGATGTTTCCATCCCATGCGAATGCTGCTGCTCAGCCCTGGCGCTGACTTAACGTGCAGCTTTGATGTCTTAGATCGGTTTCAGCTATCGAGGTCACTCGGGAATTTTTATCTTGACTTAATTCTCCTCGTGTATAAAGGCAGGAACTACTGGACCCTTATCCCCTTTTATCAAGCGTGATATCACCCTCCACAGCATTGTGTTGTCAGAGCACTGCCGGGGAAAGAACTCTGCCTTTTGTAAAGCGCTCTGACCTGAGTTTTTGTGGGTTCACGTAACGTATGTCAGAAGCTCTGCAGCTGAGTGGCTCACAGTATCCCTGCTCCTGTGAGCTTGCCGCTGAGTGGGCTGCGAGGCGTGGACCACAGATGCTCTGACCAGTGGTGACTCCCACCGAAGGAAGGAGGGCTGGAAGCTGAAGTCGGCGGTCAGTCAAGCTGTCCTTTGGAGGCTGAGGTGGCTTTGAGGCACAAACAGGGACTTGTGTCAGTGATCCCAGGGCTTCCTAAAGAGGCTGGCAGAGGGAATGGGAGAGGGGGCTGGTGCAGGCGTGCCGGGCCCGCCCCAGTCTGTACCTGGGTGATGCCAGTGCTGCCGGCCTGGGGGGCACACCTGGAGTGCTGCAGGGGGCCAGGGCTTCGCTGTGGCTGCTGGGAGCCACCGAAGGTTCTGGAGTGAGGGCAAGAGCTGCCAGAGCTAAGCTGCAGGGAGCTGGTGTTGTAGGTAGGAGGTGGACACAGACTGGGAGAGGGAGAAGCTGTCAGCACATAGGCTCCTGGAGTCTGACTAGAGCAGGGAGGAAGTGGCGGTTCAGGGCAACGCTCCACTTCATGGCTGTAGGGTGGTGCTTTTATGTTTGTTCCCTTTTTAAAGGTGAAAAAGGGTGTTTGCCATTGTCATTCTCTAGCCCAGGTGCCTCCTCAGCATCGCAGGGGCCTGTCCCCTCTTCAGGTCTGTCTCTCGGGGAAGTGCACCCACCCCTTCCTACACTCGGGGGCTCCCTGCCTGGGGCTTGCCCCAGCTCCCCCAGGACTCACTGGGGCCCCCTGCACAGAGCTCGCCCCAGTCCCCCCAGGACTCACTGGGGCCCCCTGCCCGGGGCTCGCCGAGTCCCCCCAGAACTCTCTGGGGCACGGTCGCGGGACTTGCCAGCCTGCCCTGTGCCCAAGGCCCTTCCCACTGCTGTCCCCTTGCCTTCCTCCTAGATGCCCCCAAGGCATCTCTCTTGGTCTTCCTTTCCTGAGGCGTCCCCATCGCCAGTGTCACTGCAGCCCCACCAGCACCCTGCGCATGACCCCCATCTCCTTGTCCAGCAGGGCCCTTCCCTCCCCGCGGGTCTCCCAGCCACAGGTCTGCTTCTGTCGGACCAGCCACGCTCCTGGGGACCCAGTGCAGACTGTGTTTATTGGGTGAGCCAGTGCCTGTTTGCCTCATTAGGAAAGGTTAGGGAAAAAGCACTCAAGAGAGTTGGGGTTTTTTTTTTTTTTTTTTTTTTTTTTTTGAGGAGAAGGAGGGAATTCTGTTCATTGTGCTAACGATAAACATTTCATTGAAGCACTTGTTTGAATAATTCCTTTTTAAAAATGAATTTTTGATGTCTAGATCGGTTAATTTTCAGTGATATCCCAGCATTTTTAATATTTGTGGCCTGAACCCCTTCCTTTGAAAAAAGACTGCCTAGTATATAAAATTATTTTTTAAAACTGGAGTAAATTTAGATTAATTTTGGTGTGCAACTTTGGGGAAAGGTTTCAGGGAACTGTTGTTAGGATGAATAATTCCATTTGGAGTATCTTTACAAGACCCAGTGTTGATAGTCTCCAGCATCGCTTTTGAATATTTATACAAAAGGAAAATTATACACCATTAAAAATCATTTTAGACGAGTGACAATGGCATGGGAGAATGCTTAGCAAACCAGGCAGGCTGCAGAGAGGAAAGGACCCACCAGGTCTGCAGGATGCTCTCATCTGTCTGAAACAGGTGGAAGGAGATGCAGAGATGTTACCCGTGGTCATCTGTAGGTCATGGGTTGTTTTCATTTGTCGTTTTATTGGCTTTTTAATTTTTAAATTTTCTGTGTTTTCTGCAATAAGCATGTGTTTTAAGGTATACAATCATCTGTAGCCATTCGAATAAAAAGAATTTCTTCCCTGTGTGCTGGGATGACCCTGGTAGTGACCCTTAGCCTCTGGTGGGGTGACTGTGGAGCTGCCGGGATTGGGGAGCCCCATGCACAGGGGGAAGGGTCAGCACCCCCACCCTGGCCATTATTGGTCAGGGCTGTTTGCTCCCCCATCCTGTGTCCACACTGCCTGGCACAGAAGCACGGCCTTGGGCGTTTGTGGGCTGAGCCCTGCAGTTCTTCGGGCTGTAGCGAGCCCAGCACTCTGCCTCTGGAACAGCTCTCCCACTCACCCCTCTTGGCTGTTTCTAGGGCCAGAAACCACTCCCTCTGTTCCTCCCTCCAGTAAGGAGCTTCCTTCCTGAGAGTGGTGGAAGCTGAGCTGAGGGACAGTAAGTGTGTGAGACCACTAGGTGGCGCCAGAGCGTTCCGTCCCCAGAGCTTTGCTGTCCGGCGTCTGGTCCTTTCCGGGTTGTGATGGAGTGACCAGCACTCAGCCGAAGGCCCTCCTCTCTCTTAACCAACGCAGCTCCAGCCGTTTCAGGCCGTCAGAGGGGCTGACAAACAGAAACCAGCCTCACCCTTCGTTGATTCCCCACTACATTCACATACAGTAGAAGATTCTGAGGACAAAAGCACATATGTGGTGGGAAAATTGACTGTCCCCAGTAGCCATGACACCATTACTTACAGCTTGTACATACAACCCTTTTCACTGTGTTTTCATTTAGTTTTTAATAAAAAAGGCCTAATTTGCACCGTAACCTTTGACTTTGTTCTCTTCAAGTAGAGATGTGTGTCTGTGTACAGACATACCTTGTTTTATTCTTCTTCACTTAATTGCGATTCACAGATACTGCGTCTTTCACAAATTGAAGGTTGTGGCAGCCTGGTGTTCACTAAGTCTTTGGCACCATTTTTCCAACAGTATTTGCTCACTTCGTGTCTCCGTGTCACACTTGGGTAATTCTTGCACTATTTCAAGCATTATTGTATTTGTTATGGTGTCTGTGATCAGTGATCTTTTAAGAATTATTTATTTATTGTATTTAATCATTTTATTTCGGTGGTGGGGAGGTATTTAGGTATATTTATTTTTAGAGGAGGCACTGGGGATTGAACCCAGGACCTCGTGAGTGCTAAGCACGTGCTCTACCACTTGAGCTATATCTTTCCCTCTGTAATCAGTGATCTTTGTTATTACTAGTCTTAAAACTGCTATGACTTACTGAAGCCTCAGATGATGGTTAGCTTTTTTTAACAATAAAATATTTTTAAAGGAAGGTATGAACCTTTTTTTACACATAATGCTGTTGTACACTTTATAGCCTACAGTATAGTGTAAAAATAACTTTTATATGCACTGGGAACTCAAAAATTGTGTGTGACTTTATTACGATTGTCGCTTTATTGTGGTGGTCTGGAACCCAACCTGAAATGTCTCCGAGGTCTGCCTGTATTTTCTTTTACAAAAGGAGCAGAAATACTTAACTCTTTCCCTGGAACACAACTGCTCCAGGAAACCAGCTCTTCCCAACTTGTTACAGTTACAGAGTTGAACTATGTTGCTGCAAAGTGTAAAGCATTTTCTTTTCCAAGCCTTTTTTTCCTCTTTGCCTGCAGTTTCAGTCTAGTTTATTTCCTTCATTAATTAACCGTAAAGGAAGATGACAGAAATTATGGATGTTATAGCACAGAAAAAGTCATCTGAAAATGAAATTCACATGGCCAGAACCTTCCTTACCAGGATTTTGAGAAACTCTATGAGGTACAGTCTTGGTTTACACTCCCTTTACTTCTATAGTATGATGAATTTTTCTATTTTATGCTTTAGTTCATAGGAAACGATCATAAAGTCAATACATTCCACATTTTGCCACCCATGTATATTTCCTTGTTAACTATCGGAGTCATCAGAAGAAGATTTACATCTTAAGTGATTTTTGATGTTTCTTTAATATTCTTTATTGCATAATATTCTTCAATGTTTTCGCCTACCTGTTGGAAGGATGTTTGATCTCCAGCAAGAACTTAAAGAGGCTCCATTGCACTCTTGCCCCAGTCTCAACTGGGCTGTACAGTGTCCGCAGCAGGCGAGTTCTGTCCCAAGCTGAAGATGTAGGCGTCCCAAGGGCAGTCGTCTCCCGGAGCCTCTGAGACGTTCATAGGCAGCTGTAGAGATCTCCAGCTGGGCGTACCGTATCACACCTGGCCCGGTGTGACCAAAAGTCTAATCAACCACTGACAAATGGTGGGGCAGGGCAGGCTCCTGCCACGTTCAGAAGCCCTGGCAGGAAGGGACTGGAGCCTGTTGGTATAGGTGTGGTGGATTGTGGTGATTCCCATGACAGGGTCCCTTAGTTGACTGCAGACACTTTGAGCAGCTCAGAGGAGTAAGTGTCCACTACTCTCATAACTACAGATGGCCGTGTTCATTTAGGTAAGTGAGTGAGTACACAGGGACTCTCTGGGACCCAGCTGAGCCGGGGGCTCCTCGAGCTTTTTGCAGTCTGGTGCCTTCTCCTCAAGGAGGCTGAGGGCCTGTGCAAAGTTTTAGTGACACGGGAAAGATAGAAGATGCTGCTGTGGTCTTTGATGGGGGGTGGGAGGGAGATGGGGAGGGCAGGATTTATGTGCTTACTTAGGATAAACTTTGAAGCTTGAGGGTGGGTTCGTTTTGGAGCCCGTGCGTCTCACTCTGCGCTTGGGTAAGTTCTCCAGCAAAAACACGAGTGGAACGTGCTTGTGCCCAGATGCTCCTGTCCAGGCAGGAGGGCACCTGACAGCAATGTGGTACATCACGCAGAGGTCGCCACGACTGAGCCCTGCCTCTACAGCTGTCTTGGCTCGGAGTTGTCCTTGGTGTGAAGTCCCTGAGTCGTCTGCATCCTTTTTCAGGAGGGGTGAGCTGAGCTGGAGGCCTCACTCCTGGCACGCCACCAAGTTCTCCGAGAGCCAGCCTGAGATGGCAGCATCTCCGTTCTCCGCCAGCACCTGCCCCTCTTGGCCTGGCCGGCACCACACCAGGTAGGCGCTCGTTTCCCACTGGGATGGGAGGCTGGTTTCACGTTCCGCGACACCCAGGACTTCCCTCCCCTGTTGTCATACTGCCTTTCTTTTCAACTTTTCATATATTTCTTAATTGAGGTACACTATGTTTATTTACTATGTTAGTTTCAGATGTACAACATAGTGACTTAAAATTTTTATAGATTATATACTCCATTTCTAGTTATTATAAAATACTGGTTGTATTCTCTGTGCTGTACAATATACACTTGTAGCTTATTTATTTGATATACAGTAGTTTGTACTTACTATTCTCTCTCACCCCTCCCCCTTCTCTGCCCACTGGCAAGCACTAACAGTTTGTTCTCTATATCTGTGGGCCTGTTTCTGTTCTATTTACTTGCTTTTGTTTTTTAGATTCCACATAGAAGTGGAAAAACATACAGTATTTGCCTTTCTCTCTGACTTATTTCATTATGCATAATACCCTCCAGGCCCATCCATGTTGTTGAAAGTGGCAAATTTTCATTCTTTTTTTTTTGACTGAGTAGTAGTCCATTGTGTGTATGTACACAGACACACATAAATACACACACACACACACACACACACACACACACACACACTCCACCATTTATTTATCTAGTCATCTGTCGATGGACATTTAGGTTGCATCCATATCTTTGCTATAAATAGTTTATTTGTTATAAATAGAGCTGCTATGAACATTGCGGTGCGTGTATCTTTTTGAATAGCGGCTTCGTTTTCTTTGGGTATATACCTAGGAATGGAGTTGCTCAGTCATATGGTAGTTCTATTTTTAGTTCTTTGAGGAACCTCCATATTGTTTTCCACAGTGGCTGCAGCAGTTTACACTCCTGCCAGCATTTGTTACTTGTGGTCTTTCCTATGATAGCCATTCTGATGGGGGGAGATGACTGTGCTTTTGATTTACATTTCTCTGATGACTAACGGTGTTGAGCATCTTTCCATGTGCCATCTGTGTCTCCTATGGAAAAATGTCTTTCCGCATATTCTGCCCATTTAAAAATCAGGTTTATTTTTATGTTGAGTTGTATGAGCTGTTTGTATATTTTGGATATTAACTCCTTAGCAGTCATATCATTTGTAAATATTCTCATCCAATTAGTAGGTTGTTTTTTCACTTTGTCACTGGTTTTCTTTCCTCTGAAAAAGCCTTGACGTTTAATTAGGGTCCATTTTGTTTGTTTGTTTCCTTTGTCCGAGGAAACGGACCCCCCAAAAATATTGCTGCGATTTATGTCAGTGTTCTGCCTGTGTCTTCTTCTATGGCTTTTATGGTTTCTGGTCTTACATTTAGGTCTTTAATCCATTTTGAGTTTATTTTTGTATGTATTGTGAGAAAATGTTCTAATTTCCTTCTTTTACATGTAGCTGTCCAGTTTTCCCAGCACCGCTTACTGAAGAGACTGTCTTTTCTCCACTGTCTGTTATTGCCTCCTTTGTCATAGATTGACTGACCGTGTAAATGTGGGTTTACTTCTGGGCTGTCTGTTCTGTTTCTTTGATCTTTGTGACGGATTTTGTGCTGGTACCATGCTTTTTGAGGACTGTAGCCTTATAGTATAGTCTGAAGCCAGGAAGCATGATACCTCCTGCTTTGTTCTTTTTTCTCAAGATTGCTTGGGCTGTTCAGGGCCTGTTGAGGTTCCACATAAATTTTGAAATTATTCTAGTTATTCTAGAGTTCTTAGGGTGCGTGTGGGCACGTCTGCCACGTGTGTTGTCTATTCGCTTTGCTGTGACCTGCTCTAAAGCTCTGTTCCCTGTTCTCCCCATGTCCAAGCTCTTCCTCCCAGGACCTGTCGGGGGCGTGGGAGCACACGAATCTGCAGCGCACCTCTGACCACTTCAGCTCCCTGGGGAGTGTGGACAGCCTGGATCAGCCTGCCCAGTCCTACCCCGCCGGGTGCCTCTCAGCCGCCAAGTCCAACAGCAGCATCGACCACCTGGGCGGCCCAAACAAGCGGGACTCAGCTTACAGCTCGTTCTCCACCAGCTCCAGCACGCCTGACCACACCCTGCCCAAGGCGGATGCCTCTTCCACCGAGAACATTCTCTACAAAGTGGGCCTCTGGGAGGCTTCCACGATGGGCAGCAGC
Source organism: Camelus bactrianus (assembly GCF_048773025.1). Taxonomy (NCBI): domain Eukaryota; kingdom Metazoa; phylum Chordata; class Mammalia; order Artiodactyla; family Camelidae; genus Camelus; species Camelus bactrianus. The sequence goes on from NC_133575.1 coordinate 6,261,052, forward strand.
CGGCAGGGCCTGGCCGCCGGTGACCCTCAGGGCCTGGAGGAGAGGCTTGGGTGCTTCCCACCGAGGGTCCCCTGTGACAGCAGCAGAAGCCCCATGACTGAGGACAGTCCTGAGCCCAAGCTGGCTGCTTCTGGGAGGTCCAGCTTTGGGCCAGTCTGGTATGTTCCCGATAGGAGAAAAGCCCCTTCTTCCCCTCCCCGGCCCCCTCCCCCTCTCCGCAGTGACAGCTTCGCTGCCACCAAGGGCCACGAGAAGCCTCAGGGCCCTCCATTCTCAGAGGCGGCCACCATCCAGCACTTTCTGGGCCTGAACCGTGCTCAGCCCCAAGGCGACTGGAGACCAGAACTGACTGATCAGCCACAGAGAGCGGCACTCCCCGGGGACAGGAGGAGAACTGGGAGCTCGGGCTGTGCGCCGGGTGGACCCGTGGACTGCGGATGGCCATTTGGGGACAGTGGGCTGAAGGGCCTCCCGGGAGCTCCCAGTCGGCTCCAGGCCTCCCTGTCCAGCACAGACGTCCGCTGCCCGCAGTCCTCGAACGGATGCCAGCACCCGCGCCACTCCAGTGATCAGAGTCCCTTCCTCCACGAGGGGCCCAGGGCCACCACGTGGCTCAGGGAACAGCCTCCCGCTGAGCGCTTCCAGAATGACAGCCCCACGGCGGTCGGGTGGCCCGGCGCCGCGGACCACAAGGGGGACAGCGATGTGCAGAGCCGCTACTACTGCATGACCTCCAGACGCGGCCCACAGGGGGGCGCCCCCGCCGCACAGCTCCGGGAGGGGCACCCGCGCCCGGACGCATCCGCCGGCGCCGGCCTGCAGCCGCGCTGCCAGCCGCCCCGGCACGAGGGGGCCCCGGGGGCCCGGCCGAGAGGGCGGGCTGCGCCGACGGAGGGCTGCTGCCCAGGGGCCGAGGAACCCCCCGGCGCCAGCCTGGGGGGAAAAGCCGGTGTAAAGAAGGTCACAGGAGGCTTCGCTTGGGCCGACGGGGGCGGCGGTGAGATCTGCCCCCTGCAGACGCCGCTGCTGCACTCGCTGAGCCGGGAAGGGGCGCGCCGGCCCGACACCAGCTGCGAGGGCTCCTCAGAGAGGCCACCGCCCGAGGCCCCGGCCGGCAAACCCCTGCGGAGAAGCGACCGGTTCGCCACCACCCTGAGGAACGAGATCCAGCTGCGGAGAGCCCGGCTGCAGAAGAGCAGGAGCACGGCCACGCTGGCCGACCCCGGCTCGGCGGAGGCAGAGGAGGCCGAGGCCGAGGTGCGTGGCTGGGGGGCGCAGCTTGGCGGTGGCGTGGGGGCCACCCCTGGAGCTACCTTCACTGGCACCTATAAGGATCACCTGAAGGAGGCCCAGGCCCGCGTCCTGCAGGCCACGTCGTTTAGGCGCCGCGATTTGGAGCCCAGCCCGGCGGACCCCGAAACCGTCCCCTGCGTCTGGGAGGCAGCCCCAGCCAGGCCGCCCTCGTGCGCTGCAGGCCCTCCCCACACTCCGCGCATCAGAGGCCGGAGGCGCTTCACGGCCGAGCAGAAACTGAAGTCCTACTCCGAGCCCGAGAAGATGCACGAGGTGGGGCTGGCGGGGGATGACCGCCCACGCCAGCACCCTGGACCTCCGGACAAGGCTGTGCGCACGTTTGCAGACAGGTGCAAGTTTTTTGAGGAAACCAGCAAGCCTGTTCTGCAGTGGCCTGGGCAGAGGCCAGCGCCTGGTGAGTTCCCCAAAGAGATGCCAGAGAGGCCACTGACAGCGGGCCCTGGAAAATTGGGACAGGTGGGGAGATCAGACCCGCCTCAGAGACTTGGGACCTTTGCAGAGTATCAAGCCTCGTGGAGGGAACAGAGGAAAGCCCCGGAAGCCAGGAGTTCTGGGAGGTACCACTCCGCGGACGACATCCTGGACGTGGGTCTAGACCAGCACGAGAGGCCACAGTACATCCACGAAAGGTCCCGGTCGTCGCCCTCCACCGACCTCTACAAGCAGGTAAGCATCCTGAAGCCAGCAAAGACAAAGTTGCCCCTGACCGCATCTTTCTTTTTTTTTGATGCAAACCCCTCACCCAACTCCCCAACCTCGTCTTAAGGCATGTTTAGGACACCCTCATAATACAAAGGCCCGATGCCGGTGTTCAGCTGTCTGAGCATTTCTGTGCACCAGTTCTTCTGGAGCCAGCTTGTGTGAAAGGTACCTGGGGACAGGGTACGTTCACGACAATTGCAGGTGCTCCATTTTCAGCCACATCTTGAGTTCCCAGCCTCATCCTTATGTCTTTCTTAAGCTGCCTTCCTCTCTGATTAGCTTGCCCTTGATACGAAAGGAAGGACCTGGTGGAAACGATGGAAAATGGTGAGTCCTTTGAAATGAAAAGAAATGCTTCCAGTAATGACGTAACACGACGCATGACAGACACTTTTCAAATATTGATATAACTTCATATTTTTAGTATTATTCTTAGTGATTTTTTTCTTTGTCAGATATTTAAAAAGATGCTCTAGCACAAATGTCATTGAAAACACAGTGCGTTAAACTATTGCACTTTTTTTAAGGTAGGAGTTTTGATGGTGAAAGTTAAAGTTTTCTAAAAAGTGACATACTTGTATCCCTGTCACAAAGTCTGCAGTTGATCTCCCTCTCTCTGCTTTTTCTGCCCCCTTAAACCTACATTTGTCTATTTCAAAGAAGAGATTTCCTGTGGCATTAGATGCAGTTTCTTACAAAAGGAACCAGTAGTCAGGTTGTTATGCAATCATGAATATGTGCTTGTAAGCTTCCCATTTCCACGTGGCCTCCTGGTGGGGACACTGGGAGCCTGTGTTTCTGCCATGGCGGTGCCCCAGCCTGTGCCCTGTGCGGCGTGACCTCTGAGAATTACTTTTTTGCTCAGTCGAGGGGGCAGGATGCCATATTCTGAATCCCAGGGCTTGGGGCTTCACTGCAGTGAGTCGTAAGCAGCTGGATCTGATTTGATGAGGGTTTCCTGGACTGCATGTCACACAGCGTTACAGCCCTCACATAGGAGTTCTGCTTCCTGCCCAGAACTGAAGGGGACGCAGGGTCCTGCTGAGTCATTTGGATGAGACCTTTGGAGAGCTGAGCTTGCCAGTCCCGTGGCCGGCTGTCAGCACGAGTCGGCAGCCTGCGTCATTGCCTTCGTGGTCCAGGCTCACAGGCCAACCCACAATGAGGGGGTTCGTGATAACAGAGGTCCTGAAGGAGGCCACTCGATGACTGGGTGTCTCATTGTGCTGCCCTTGGCAGGAGGCATCCGTGGGACGGCAGAGGCAAGCAGCGGACCCCGCTGAACACAGAGAGCTTTCCTCCTCAGGCTGGGCCGAGGAGGGACATCCCAGCCCAAGGTAGGAGAGTTCTGGATCTGGGGCTGCTCAGAAGGCGTCTTGGGGGGGTGGGCTGCTGTGTGGGGCTGAACACTAGGTTAATGTGGTTGGGCGTCTGGCTTTGGCCACACGTGAAGTGGCTGTGAACTAGGTGCGATTTCCCAGGGACCCGCACCACTGCTGCCGACAGAAGCATCCCCAGGGCGGTGACGCTTCGAACGCCATCGTGGCATTTTTGGTTCCTAAAGTAGCTGCTGTGTTTTCCGTACAGTAAAGTCCTTTATGTTGACAGAATGAGATATCTAGTGTAATGTGCGTGAATGAAAGGCTTTATCCAGAACGCCTGACTGAAGAGATGCTTTGACATCAGGACGCAGCTGGGTTGCTGGCTGGGTCTGGAAATCCAGCCTCCCTGGAAGGATTGGTAGTCGAAGGACTAGGGCAGGCCTTTCTAAATTGGCCTTATTTAATGAGTTAATTGAGTTTTAAAATAGAAATCGTGTCAGTTGAATCCCCAGAGAGGACCGGAGCATCTGAAGGGACTGGATGGCCGGAGTATTACAGCATCACGTGCAGTGATTCTAAAACGTGTCTAGGAGCTGTCTGTTTGTCGTGGAAATGGAGTCTAGATGAAACGAACAGTGTCGTCTTGCCCTTCGTTCACGAGGAGGGCAGGAGGAGGGAGGTTGGGCCGCTGCAGGACCTGTGGGCCAACCCTCGTTTAGAGGGCTGATGCAGAAATGGAAGCAAATTGGTGAGCAGTAGGGTCACTGAGTGCAGAGTTTCCCACTGCTGCGAGCATCTCTGCTGATTGTTGCCACACTCAAACACCAACCTCAGAATTGAAGGTTCTGTCTCAGAAATACCCAGTTTAAATGTTAGCTTTTGCGGGCCTTGTGTAGCGGGGTCTTATTTCATTTGGCTCCGTGCTGCGTGCCGGGAGCCTCACACAAGGGTGTGTGTACGTGGCTGAGGGGGCAGGAGCGGTGTTTGGTGAGTGCTTGGGCGGGATGTTGCCACAAGTACTTAGCAGCCTGCGCGGCTAAGACCAGGAACCGCCGGGGGAGGGAGCAAGGCCGGTGAGGCTACACCTGCAGGACCGGGCTGCGTCTGTGGCGCGGCCACAGCTTGCTCACTCTGTGCCGAGCGCCCCTGTGATCTCGTTCAAAGCCCGCCGCCCTGCCCGGCCCGGCCCGGCCGCAGCCCTCGGGGCGTGCGCCCCGCACACACGGCCCGGCTCCGCACACGTGCCTCGCGCCTTGGCACCGCAGAGGGCCCGGGTGGGTGGGAGCGGAGCTCCTCGGCTGTGAAGAGAGCCGCACACAGGGCTCTGATGTACGTGGTGTGTGTTTTGTAAACGGCACTGCCAAGAGCGAAAACGGCCCAGAGGAGGGAGGGGGAGGCCCCATGGCTGCATCTGCTGCGGCCGTGTCTTCTAGAAGGCAGCATAACCACCCTGAAGGAGTTCATTCCAGGAGCCTTCTGGTTTTGAGCTGCACAACCAGCAATTTTAACAATCACCGTGTGTGCTTCTGAGGAGTGCTGAGGCACCATTCCACGACAGGCGCGTCGAAAAGCTGTTTTCAGCTTTTTTCAGAGAATGTTTATTTTCTCAACTATCAGCAAGAAATCGTAGCCTTGAAACATGAACTTTGAGAATGAAAGAAATGAAAATTCAGGCAAAAGACTGCCTTTTGCTCACCAAAAACGAAACCTGTAAGGACGCAGTCTTCTGTGGCTGGGAGGAAGGGCTGAGACCAGGCTCACGTGTAGACCACGCTCTCCCTCCCTCCAGACAAAGGGATGAGTCCTCAGGGCGCCAAGCCAGCAAAGCTCCGTGTTCTGTCTGCTGAGAGACGAGCGATTGGGTCCTTTTGTGGCATTTGGGAACCCCGGGTGGCTGAACCCACAAGATGTGGGACTGCAGTGTCCGGGGCCACGGGAATAACACTTCATTCCCAGGAAAGCCATTAAGCTCACATAGGCTTTATAGCTCTGCTCTTGGGTAACTTGCAGATCTCCTTCGTGATGTATAGTCTGAGAGTTAGAGAAACAAGGAAAATATTTTGTACTTGGACGTATTTAACAATATAATAAAAAGCCACACGATTCTGTATGTGTATAATGCCTGGAACAGGCAGATCCACAGAGACCGAAGGGGCATTCCTGGTTGCCAGGAATCAGGGTGGGGGGAACGGGAATGGCTGCTCGAGGATGTGGAGTTCCTTTTTGGGGTGATGACACTGTTTTGGAATTAGACAGTGATGATGGTTGCACAACTCGGTGAATACACTAGAACTACACTTCCATGGGGTAAATTTTAGGGTAGGTGAACTTTATCTCAATTTTTAAAATCTCATCAGTGCTGGGAATCCACAAGAAAGTTTTTTTTTGTTTGTTTGTTTTTTAATTTTGAAATTAGGCTGGGCTTTACTCAGGTCTGAGAGCTCAGAGGTTGACAAGCTTTGTGAAGGATTTGTTGGTAAATATTTTCAGCTCCGAGGAACTCCGTGCTGACTCAAGTCTGTCATCGTACTGTGGAGGCAGCCGTGGACGGTCCACCAAGGAGTGGGTGTGGCTGTGCCCCCATAAAACTGGACAAAGGACATTTGCCAGCCTTGGGGTCTGGCCAAGGGACTTAAGGGATGGTCTTCAGTGAGCATGTTTCCTGGGCGGGGACAGTGGGGCCTGAATGGTGGCCCTCAACATGTCAAAAGAGATTTCTTTCATTCTCCACAGCACAAAACCCATTTCTTTTGTTGTTTTCATTTTTCTGGTCCCTGGTGCGGTTACCCTGGGGAGTTGGCTTTGTGCACCCGGTAGACGTGGCTGCAGCCCGTTCCCAGCGTGAGATACAGGGAGTGAAGGGTGCTGTGTGCACAGGGTCCTCTGGGACCTGTGACTTGTAGTGACAGCATGGAGTAGGGAGGGTGTCCTCTGACCATAAGGGTGAAGCGACAAGGGAAACGGTTGAGTCTTCACCGAGCCTTCCTGAGAGGCTAGGAGGAAGGGTTCCTCAGGAATTTAAGTGTGCCAGGGTGCTTACCTGTGGAATCCTATTCTGTTTACTTACTTGCGGAATTTTTCAAGGGCACTGGTGTCCTGTGTGAAGTAAAG